>NC_090938.1:629051556-630301556 GCF_040938575.1 Ambystoma mexicanum | reverse complement strand
TCACCTGGTGACCATTCCTAGATACACCAGTCTGAATCCATGCTGAGATGCAACAGCTGTTGTCCATGCCTAGATGCACCAACCAGTATTAATGCTTAGATGCATCATTGTGTGACCAAACTCAGATGCATTTAGTGGTGTCCATGCTTAGATACACCAGTTATTGCTCATGGCTAGTTGTACAAACCAGTGTCAGCAGTAAGACATGACATGATAAGACATGATATGTTATTTATAACACACTTATTACCCAGAGGTTTCTAAGCGCAGACCCGGGGATCGAACTTGTGGTGCTCCTGGTCGTGTTGCTTCCAAGGTGAGTACATTGCCCCTGAGCTATCTTCTCGAGACGATGTACATGCTTAGACACACTGGCTGACGTTGATGCTTAGCTGCATCCGGCAGTGTTAATGCTTAGATGCAGCCTCTGATGGCTAAGCTTAGGTGCACCATGTGGGGTCCTTGCTTAGATACAGGAGACCAAGTCCATAGTTAAATGCAGCAGGTTGTAAAAATGCCCATATGCACCAGGCTGTTTCCATGTTTAGACCAGGAAGAGATGAGCCTTAAAGCGCAGCACTCGAATACCGAGTAGAATAGTGCAAAAGAAAAAGGTTTGATTTGGCTGAAGCCTTTCAAGCCTCCGCAGAGATGGCGCGTGAGTTGAATCAAACCGACTCGGTAAACGTCGATTCGACTACTTTTTTTATTTACATTTATAAAGCGCTCACACAGCCCGCAGGCATCGAGGCGCTGTTACAGGAATTGTTTGTTTTTCTTAGTTGCGTAATTGTGTTTTTTTGTCTTAGTTACGTATTTATAATGCGCTTAAACACCCGGAGGTTTCTAAGCGCGGACCCGGGGATCGAACCTGTTGCTGCTTCGTGTCGTCTTGCTTCCAAGACGCGCACGCTGCCGCTGAGCTATCCTCCCGGGACTTGTTGCTGGATCAATAATGCAATCCAATTTAAGCCACAAGGTTACTATGGTTTACATTGGGTTAAAGATTTTTGGAACAATAGACATACATTGATTTGAATCTGCTTAGTCTTTTTCCAATCTTAGGAAACTACTGATCTGAAATATGTCAAGTCGGCTTGAACATCGGGAAAAGGCCTATTATGAACAATGTTCTGAAATTAAGTGTGATATGGGAGAAAAAAGGCAGCTTGCGGACTGAACCAGGTCTTATTAGGGCTCGTTATGAGTTGGGAGGTGCAGTAAAGAAATGTGGTAATCACATTACCGACACTTTTATTGCGGCAGGCAAAATAATGGTACATCTACCTAACTATCAAATTCCAGGATCGGCATTAAGTTAGAGGAGATGCTGAAGGTATTTCCTTCACTCTGTAAAAAGTAGCAGAATTACGACTGCAGTACTACCTCCAAAATCCACACGGAGTCCTATGGCCTCCGAAAATGGGGTGTGACCTCGTGATTGCTGCACTCATAATCTGGTGGTTATTTCACCCGACTGATTAGTGTAATACTAAATGAGTTCACAGAATTTCCACTGGAAATACCACCAAACCCGCAATGAGCCCAATGACCCAGTCTGCGCTTAGTTTTCTTTCTAGTAACCAAAATTAAACAAAAAAGAAGCAATTTTCCTAAAGGAAAAGGATTAAGCTGCAAAGATAAGGTGCAGTTTTGAACCTAGATGGAGATTTTGAAAAAGGAGGCCTTTAGCTGAAGCCCACAGGGCCTGGAGGCCTGTCTCCATGCTCGCTTTCTGCAAGAGAATGGATGCAGGTAGGAGGTGAAGCACCTAGCGCATCGTTTCCTAGCCACCAGCATCCCAGAGTTCAGTAACAGCATAGAGTTTTATTTGAGCCGCGCGGAACCATCAAATACTGGTATCTATATCCATGTATAGCGCTTTGTCGTTAAGCACTGTGAGAAATCAAATCAAATACAAATTAAAAAATACTAATCTCTATGAGCAGCTTGAATTACAGTTCAAATGTTTTGGGAGGATAGCTTGGGAGGATAGTTCAGGGGCAATGTGCTCGCATTGGAAACAAGACGACACAGAGCACCACAGGTTCGATCCCTGGGTCATGCTTACAAACCTCTGGATATTAAGCATGTTATAAATAACCTATCATATCATATCATATCACTGTCTTTGCCCGAAGAGTCGATAAAATCAACGTGTTGCAGACCAGCTATTGAAGGGGGTATGCAGCAGGGGTCAAGTCCTAAAGAAAAGTGCAGGGACTCATTAACAAACCAATTGAATGTAGTGTCCCCAGAAATTATCTATTAAGTTGCCCTCTGAATCAAGTGGGGGGGACTTCTGAAAAGCGTGGGTGACTCCGTCCACCCGCCTGAACCCTCGTCTTGAGTCCGGGTGTCTACCCACATTTATAATACTCAGGAGCTTGGTTGAATCAATGGACAATTAAGTGATCCTGCATATTCGGCCTAGGCACTGCCTATTTGTTATGCTGGACTGCGATTATGGGAGTGGACTGCGATTATGGGAGTGGCATGCATTTGGGAGGTGGTAGTTGGGCCTCTGCAAAAGCCTTGAATGCAGTTCGGAGGTAGGAGAGAGCACACGAGGTCGGTACAGCTTGGGCACATGGGATGGCAGGCTGCAGGCTCACCCACAATGGGACGGGGTAAAGGTTGACACCACATTTTGTACCCAGGACCTGGTGTTAGAACTCAAAATGTGGCAAACTGCTGAGTAACTCACTGTGTAATCTGTAACCAGGAAAACCTTGCACCTCAACCTAAGAAATCGCATTCTGGGCATTGGCGAACATTGCCACTGGCAGCAGCACAATCAGTTCATCCAGGGGGAGTTCGGCTCAGTATGATTTGCCCACAGTTCCCTTTAGTAGAAGGCCACAGTAGGAAAACCTCACTGTATGCTAGGTCAAAGGTGCTGTGGATCTGACATGAGCCCCAACATCTTTTTTCCTGTCCTGTACAAGTTCACCAACCTTCTTCCCTACTGAGTCGTCACCCTACGGCCTCACTAAGGGTGCTATCCTGTAATATATGCCACCTGAAGTCTCTCAGGGTGAATTTCCTAAAAAACGAATAGGCAGTGCCAAAGGACTATTATTACAATAACAAACTACAATCAAGTGACCTTGAAGATGCCTGGGACTCTGGTGAGCACCAGGCCTACCTGACATGCAGTTCTGGGCCATTGCCGGCACTGCCTGGCAATTGCATCTGAGTTGTCAACTACCAAACAGCTACACCCTGTGCCGGCATCACAGCAGCATGGTCTTCAACCAAGAATCTCTAACGTTAACGTCACCCTTCCAACGTGGGACCCTTTTTTTCACCATCTAAACTTTTACCACCCAACCACAGACTGACTCTGCCACTAGTGAACTTTGACTTCTAAAACTGTTTCTGAACTTGTTTACAGCCTGCAGTTTCTCTCCTACTGCTATGAGCACCAACCTGCTGCCCTCACGCCACTAGCAATGATTCTTATGTGAGAAGTGTACTCCTATAGAATAAACGTTGGCTTTAGGACAGAGTAACCCTATCTAGTCAGCCCTTGTTCCCGGAAGCCTCAGTTGGCTCCTCTCATGCACTTATGTCCCAAGTAAACCAATAAACCTTTCTTCCCATGAACCGGGCAGAGGTTTAACAGATAACAACCGGGGCCAGTCAATGAAGTGAAAGGAAGGAGGAAGCCAGAGTACCGCCAGAAGACTGTCAGCTGCAAAGGAACCAAAACAGGGTTAGTGTGTGAAGCAGAAAATGGGTAAAGATCATAGAAGTACAGACAATAGCAGGCCTACCTGAAGAGTTGACAGAGAAGATGTGACTTGGGAAATCCAACGATGACGGAAAACCAGTGAGGAGGAAGGAGAAGCTAAAACCCGAGCGGAACGAGGGCGCAACTAGTGGGGAGGGGAACTCCCGGGCGGCCCCAGGACGCAAGTGGGAAATGGAGAGGCACCGGTTCTGGGTCAAAAACCAAATCCTGAAGACGATCCAACAGAAGCTCGGAGTAGAAAAGCCAGGGGTCAACAAATCCAAAAGTCAAGTTCAAGTCCAACAACAAATCCAAAGGGCAATCCAAAGAGGGTCCAAGTTCGGTGTCCGAGGGTTCGATATCCAGGGAGTAATCCGTCCACAAAAATCCAAAAGCACCAAATCCAGAAGGGGAAATCCAGCCATCTAGGTTCAGACAAAAGGAGGTCCAAAAACACAGCTGAAGTCCAAAGGCAAAACAAGATGGCAGCAGAGAAATGGCGACACGCTGAATAGAAGTCGAGAAGTCAGGTGGAACAAAGGCTAACTCGATTGCCTAGTTATGGGAAGCCTCCCCTCACACGATGAACACAGTGACAGAGAGGAAACGTCCCAACGATATGGGCGCAGGTCCCAGTGGCTGAGAATCCTGCTATAACAAAGCTCTCAGAAGGCATTAGATTCCTGTTGAATCATTGTGCCTCAATTCTATCCTACTGTTTCCTAGCCAGATGTGTGGCTTGTAAATCCCGTACATACACAAAGTCAGAGAGCTCACACGTTGCTTGACTGTGACCTATTCTGTGTCCTCCAGTCTGCAGGAACCAGTCAAGTGTTCTCCCCGGCTCCAGTCAGGTCCTTTCTGTGAACCCAATTTCAACTTTGCCATCCGAGTGTCAGAGTTGTGGAACAGAGCTAGACATACTTTGCCTCCCTGTCCTTTCCCAGGTCCCGTGGCGCACTCCACGTCCTGGCATTAGGAACAATTCTATCCTCATGGTCAATTAAGAGGTATTGGATCTTTAGTCCTCTTTCAGATTGTTCCCAGCAGAGGACAGTCACGACAGTGGCACTACCACGCGGGTCATCCAGGGGCAAAGCACTTGCCTTGGCTACAGCATGATGCCATGCAACCTGGGTTCAATCCCCAGGCAAGCGCTTAGAAGCTAAAAGAGTCCAGAGTGGAGCACTATACAGATCACCCACAATAATAAGTGTGCTTGCCATTGTCAGCCAGAGATGGGGAAACCCTCTTTCGTTTTTTTATCCAAGCCAGGCCGTGTGTGAGAAATTGGTTGGCAGATCAGTAAAGATCAGAGAAGTTCCAAACGTGTTCCTAGTTAAGCTTACTGATACCCCGGCATACGAACCCTTAATCTAAAGTTAAACAAGGGGTTTACAAGAACAGCTGGTTCCCCTCTTAGTGATAAGCCTGAATGCTCAGCCTGTACTCTCTAAAAAAGCAGATGGTCGGGCTCAGGTTGCAGCCTAACACACGGATGCAATTTCAGGAACCAAATAGGCTCTTGGCAAGTTATTATAAAAAATAGAACCTTTCACTTCCCGAAAAAATAAATCACAAATACGCTTAAACAAAACTGTGGATAGTAATACAAAACAAAGCTGTAAGCATTCTTAACCAAACACCATAAAGAGGTTTAGGATACAACATTTGAGAATACCCCATTCCTGCATTCACTTTCCAATTTATAATGGAAGCCAAAGGGAATGATACATCCCTAGTGACCTCTAGTTGACCTCTACACTAGGAACATACACAAATTCAGTGCTAAGCACTCACACATTCCTAACTTGGTATCATGCTAAAATGTGGTGGGCTCGCAATCCTGAGGTGAGCGTTCTACAGAGCACAGTCCATGGTGGATCATGGCAGGCTGCGCGACTTTGCAGCCATACTGCACCACCTTTGTCAATGGGTGTAAAGGATGCACACCTACAATGGGTCGGGGTGGGGCACGCAGGATCTCCACAGGGCTTCAAGGGTCTCCTCGGGACACCAAAGCCTTCAAGTCTGTAAAATTGGGGTGTGTTTCAGCTTGTAAATTTGCAGGCTGACAGATGTTCCGGACTACAACTCCATGATCTCTTACCATTGACTATACTGGTTGGAGATGATGGGAGTTGTAGTCCAGAACATCATTGCAACCCCCAGCCTAAGTCATGGGAAGCTTAAAATGAAAATATGGGGACTCTTGTGAATTGTAGCCATTCAAAGAAGGCACCATCAAGCAGAATCTTCTACTACAATACATCTGGGGAACATGTTCAATCTCGTCCGACAAGTGATGCCTTTTCTGCGGTACAAAACCCTTTGTCTCAGCGTGCTGCCTCTGACATATTCATTACTCTTTCCCTCTTCATTGATAGACTCAGAGAGTAGCAAACTGCACCTCTCCACTCTCTCCACAGTGTGATGGTAGACGCATACCGCACTGCCCATGATCAAGGTGTTGGACGTTGCATGCTGGCGTATGGTTATGTTCCAGGACACGCTTAAGATGTGCATGCTTGTTCTATCTTTGTGTTTACTGCATTGGTGGCATCAAGGTTTGCGCGCTCATCTCTGAAAAGAGACTTGGGATCGAATCTCACTTGCAATTCCCTTTTTCAGAATCTATGGCAAAGAACACTGCCTATGGCAGGGGAAAGCCGTTGCACCGACAGCTGCCCGGAGCCCTCCAAGGGCTATCCAGAAGTTAGGGTCCTCCCCAAGTCCCTAGTAGAGTCAGAGTGAATGCTCTCTTCCTTAGCAATGGCAATCAGACACTCAGTATCATGCATTTTAATTTACTGTTCATACCCTCACTAACGCATCGAAAATCAGATAGGAGAGCAAACACTGTCCCTTTAAGTGATCAGCAGTTAGAGACCACGGTGACGTACGCTGCACGGGGAAGAGTTGCCCCAGATAACAGCCCTTTCAGACATTGGGATGTTTGTTATTCAAAGTGATTGCGCAAACTGCTAGGCAAGCTCGCACACATATAGGGCCTGATTCAAGGAATTATTTACAGAGGAAATAGGGTACTTGCTGTCATGATCCCTGCTTCCAAGGGGTCAGGACTTGCCCCACGACCTTGGAAGCAGGCCCATGACTCTGATCCCAGGAACCAGCCAGTCCCTATAGGGACCCTCTGGACCTTGTCCTGGCGCCAGTGGCGCCAGGCTCATGATGGTGACTGGTCCCGGCACAGGAAGCGCCGGGCTCATATTGGATAAGAGTGCTTGGTGGACCTACCTGTAGCAGACCATGCTGCTTACTTACCAGCTAACTGGTCTCCTGATCCTTCTCTGCCTGGAACTACTTTTTCTGTCTGGGTGGAGCAGGAGCCACTCCCTGGAAGCAGAACACAGGAACTCTTTTAGAAATCTGGAACTCTTTTCTTACCTGGGTGGGGCCGTGGAAGGAGACCCCTAAGCACTACAGAAGGCTATTTAAACCACACCCGATTGGTTTCACGTGCTTCGCGTTATTCTGCATCTGCAGCAGGACGCTCACCGTGTCAGCTCCAGGAAACCTCCAGCTCCAGATCCTGTGAACACGAAATAACCTGCTGGAATCCAATCTTCAGTCTTCTTCAGTCTTCTGCAGCTCCTGCAAAACAAAGGCACAGGTTAGGCTAAAGTAAAGGCAGTGAATCTACTTACCTAATCCAACGGCAGCATCCAAGGCGCCTTTTTCTGCCTTTCTCTTCCGGCATCCGACAACTGCAAAGAGAGAGAACATCGGTCAGTAATATTCAACTACAAGTTCTGCTTACCTGTGTTACGCCCGTTCCAACTCAGCTCACGCTGCATTCCGGTACCTGCAAGGCAAGATACATCGGTTAGTAACGCTTAGTTACAAGACTGCTTACCTGTGTTATGCTCGCTTTCAATCTGTTCGCGCTGCACCTCAGCACCTGCAAAGACAAAAGAGACATTACGGAGCATTCTCCAGCGCTAGTGCAGTCTTTCTACTTACGTGCCATTAGAAGGATAATCTTCATCGTCACAGCATCTGAAAAGGGAAAGACATAGACTTTACAGACTTAAGACTTTTGAAAGAGAAGAAAACAAGGCAAAAGGAACTTTAATACTTACAAGGCACGCTCGTGCATTAACGGCGTCTTCGCTCTCAGCAAATCCTCTGCTATTAAGAGGCAGAGCTCGCATCCAGTGAAGCAACTGGATCCAGCGCCCCTGCATAAGACGCAGGATGGAGAGCCCGGCATTTACCTATATAAGGTAACCGCAATATCAACCCAGTTCCACGGGGAAAGAAAGGGCGAGAGGGGCTAGGAACTTTCCGAACCTTCCAAACACTAATACCTTGGTTTACCCTTGCAGACATCTCACTCTTCAGCTTAAACTGTCGGTGGGAAGGGGGCCCAGTCCGGGAGCAAAACGAACCCTGCGCCTAACACTGAAGACAGTATCCTCGCCAGATCAAGACCTGCGCCTCCGGGGGAACCAGGTGAGCGTTACAGAACGCGAAGCCTTACCACAAAATTCCTGCCCAGGCGCAATGGAAACCTCAGACACAGACCAGTTGGCCCAATTACTCGGGGAGTTGAGGGCGGAAGTACACGCTGCACGTCAGGAAACAAATGCCCTAAGGAGGGAGTTAGTGGTCTCCAAAGAGCGAACAGACGATTTGGCTAGACAATTGCTGCAAGCCCAAGCTGGACAAACTCCTCTACCAACCCCAAGTGGGGGCCACGCTCCTCCAGCTTCCTCGAATCCGGTACAAATCAATCTACCAGGAAATATACCTTTGGCTCCGCCCGAACGCTTTTCAGGTGATTCAAAAAGGTTTGCTGTGTTCTTCAATCAATGTCGCTTGCACTTTTTCTGCAGACCCGCCGCTTTTCCAACGGACCAGGCTAAAGTGGCCTTCATGCTCTCTTATCTCAGTGGCAGTGCCGCAGATTGGTCTGTTCCTTTAGTGTCTCAAGATGACCCCATTCTCCATAACTTCCAGGACTTCCAAGCCAGTATGGAGAAACTGTTCACAAGGCACTATCAGGGACAGGCCTTGGACAATGAACTTCTTTCACTACGACAGGGCAATCAAGATCTTCTGACTTATATTGCATCATTTAACAGACTAGTGGTGGAAACCGGATGACCGGAGGATAAGAGGATCACACTGTTTTACAGAGGTCTGCGTGGGGAATTAAAAGACGTTCTGGCTCAAGTGGTAAATCCTCCACAAGACTGTTCCGAATATATCGATCTGGTAGTGCAATTGGATCATCGACTACAGAATCGGAAAGCCGATCGATCCAGATTTGAAACCCGACTTTTTTCAAGGCCGCAAAGTTCTACGAAAGGAACTGATTCCGTGGAACCCATGCAAATAGGGGGTGTAAAAGGACCTTTAACCCAAAAGGAGAGGGAAAGGAGGAGACAACTGCAATTATGCCTCTATTGCAGAAACTCAGGGCACTTTCTTCGAGATTGTCCAGTGAAGCCCAAGAAGAAGATAGTAGGGGCGTCTGATAAAGGTACCGAGAATTCTGAGCCGGGAAACGACCTCGCCCGGCAAGTGTAGAGGTCCGCTTGCCGAGCGTTAAAACCAGTTCTTTGACCTCGCATTTCGTCATGCCCATGGTCCTCGTGAGTCCTGAACAACCTAATCGTATGCATGCCATTAAAGCATACATTGATAGTGGCGCAATCGGGAATTACTTGGACTGTGAGCTGGCCGCCAGGATGAATCTATCTCTTTGTCCAAAGACGGTGAAAGACGTCATTACCACCGTGGATGGGACGGAAATAGCTTCCGAACCCGTAACTCACACCACCATGGAAGTAACGTTAGTAAGCCAAGATGGGCATCAAGAGAAGATCGTGTTTGATGTGATCAAGGCCCCTCAGTTTCAAGTCATCTTGGGAGTTCCTTGGTTGGAGAAACACAATCCTCAAATTGATTGGCGAGCAAAGACAATCCGGTTTCCAGAATGCGCTTCTACCTGCTACCCTCAGCTCTCCACCAAACTAGCTGCAACTGTTTCTGAGAGTCCGCAACTGCCTCCTGAATACCAGGAATTCCAAGATGTCTTTCGGAAAGACCAAGCTAATTCTTTGCCTCCCCACAGATCATACGACTGTCAGATAGACCTGATTCCCGGATCCACTCCTCCGTGCAGTCGGATTTATGCCCTTACTGAACCTGAAAATCTCCACCTAAGGCAATATTTGGACCAGTACCTGGCTAACGGATTCATCCGTCCTTCGAAGTCCCCAGCCTCCTCAGCTCTGTTCTTCGTGCCAAAAAAGGAGGGAGACTTAAGAACGTGTATAGACTACCGTGCCCTGAACCAGATTACAATTAAGAACAGGTATCCATTGCCATTGATCCCAGAACTACTTGACCAAGTCAAAAACGCCTGCATATATACTAAGTTAGACCTCAGAGGAGCCTACCATTTGGTGCGAATAAAGGAGGGCGATGAATGGAAGACGGCCTTTCGTACCAAGTATGGACTGTTCGAGTATCAAGTGATGCCCTTCGGGTTGTGTAACGCACCGGCCGCATTCCAGTTCTTTATGAATGACGTGCTCCGTGAACTCATTGATGTGTGTGTAGTTGTATACATTGACGATATTCTGGTTTATTCGTCCTCTGAGGCAGAACACCGAAAACATGTAACCGCAGTACTGGAGAGGCTCCGCAAACACAAACTTTTTGCAAAATTAGAGAAGTGCGTCTTTCATGTTACTGAGGTCGAATTTCTGGGATTTATTTTGTCACCTAACGGAGTTCACATGGACTCGAGGAAAGTAGATGCAATAATCAAGTGGCCCTCACCATCATCTGTAAAAGGGGTTCAAAGTATGTTGGGCTTCGCCAACTTCTATCGCAGGTTTATTCCAGACTTTTCTCGGGTAGTCCAACCCATTACAGCTCTCCTCAGAAAAAACAAACGTTTTGAATGGTCTACCGAGGCAGAACAAGCCTTTCAGGAGCTAAAGACTAAATTTACCTCCGCCCCGATTTTAAAACATCCCCGCCCGGAACTACCTTACATCGTCGAGACCGATGCCTCCAGCCTTGCTATGGGAGCAGTGCTTTCACAAAGAGATCCAGAAACCAACCAGTTGCACCCCGTGGCGTTTTGGTCTCGCATATTATCAGCCCCAGAAATCAATTACACCATTACCGATAAGGAACTGTTGGCTATTAAGTCCGCCTTTAAGGCCTGGCGGCATTATCTCTTAGGAGCCCGACACACAGTCACTGTCATTACTGACCATCGTAATCTACAGTATCTTAAATCAGCCAAAGCTCAATCCTCCAGACAACTTCGCTGGGCATTATTTTTTGCCGAATTTGATTTTATAATCACCTACCGTCCAGGCAATAAGAATGGTAAAGCGGATGCCCTCTCTCGAATCGGAGTAGAGGAACACATGGTTAACCCCGAGCTCGTACCTATTATTCCTGAACAAAGAATCCTGGGTTTGATCAGCATGCAATCCATTGAAGAAATTGAAACCCAGGTTAAACAACTTGTAACTCACTTTTGGTGGCCATCTTGGAGAAAAGACATCAGAAACTTTGTCATGTCCTGTGGAGTGTGCGCCCAGAACAAGAGTCCTAAGGAAAAACCAGCAGGCCTCTTACAACCACTTGAAATTCCACCTCATCCCTGGCATACCCTTTCCATGGACTTTATCACCGACTTACCTCCCTGTTCCGGATACAATACAATCCTGGTAATCGTAGACTTATTTTCAAAAATGGCACATTTCATCCCACTAAAGGGGTTACCGTCAGCAGCAATCCTGGCTCGAGAATTTCTTGAAAACATTGTTCGGTTGCACGGCTTTCCTTCAGTTTTAATCTCAGACAGAGGAAGTCAATTCATCTCCCACTTCTGGCGGAGTTGCTGTCGGTTAGCTCAAATTGATGTGAGGCTTTCCACCAGTCACCACCCACAAACCGATGGTCAGACCGAAAGGACCAATCAGACTTTGGAACAGTACCTACGCTGCATGCTGCAACGGACAGGAGGAACTTGGAAGGACATCCTTTGGATAGCCGAGTACGCTTACAATAACTCTGGAACCGGAAAGACCCCGTTTTTTCTTTTGTATGGTAATCATCCTCGAACCTCTAACCTGGATCCACCTCAGGATCTTGGAACACCAGCAGTTGGCCACCTACATTCAACAATCACCCAAGCCTTCAAGGAAGCTACTACCCACCTTCAAAGGGCCAAGGAACAATACAAGAAAGGAGCAGATCAACATCGAAAGGAAGCCCCTCAATACCAAATAGGAGATCAAGTCTGGTTATCCACCAAATATTTACCCCTAAAGGGACCACGCACCTTTAACCCAAGATACCTGGGACCCTACTCTGTTACTGCCATAATAAATCCAGTAGCGGTCAAGTCGGATTTACCCCCTCGCATGAAAATGCACCCAGTCTTCCATGTTTCACTACTAAAACCTGTTCAACCAGAAACCCGATTGACTAAATCTCCTGAACCTATCCGAGTTGACGGAGAACTTGAGTTTGAAATCAAAAATATCCTGGATTCCAAGATCTCCAAATCAAAACTACACTACCTGATTGACTGGAAAGGCTACGGCCCCCAAGAAAGATCTTGGGAACCTGCAGAACATGTACACGCTCCCCGACTAATCAAGAAATTTCCGGACATTTCCTAACAAACCAAGACCTCCGGAGAAGTCAACCTTGGGAGGGGCCTTGAGGGGGGGTGCTGTCATGATCCCTGCTTCCAAGGGGTCAGGACTTGCCCCACGACCTTGGAAGCAGGCCCATGACTCTGATCCCAGGAACCAGCCTGTCCCTATAGGGACCCTCTGGACCTTGTCCTGGCGCCAGTGGCGCCAGGCTCATGATGGTGACTGGTCCCGGCACAGGAAGCGCCGGGCTCATATTGGATAAGAGTGCTTGGTGGACCTACCTGTAGCAGACCATGCTGCTTACTTACCAGCCAACTGGTCTCCTGATCCTTCTCTGCCTGGAACTACTTTTTCTGTCTGGGTGGAGCAGGAGCCACTCCCTGGAAGCAGAACGCAGGAACTCTTTTAGAAATCTGGAACTCTTTTCTTACCTGGGTGGGGCCGTGGAAGGAGACGCCTAAGCACTACAGAAGGCTATTTAAACCACACCCGATTGGTTTCACGTGCTTCACGTTATTCTGCATCTGCAGCAGGACGCTCACCGTGTCAGCTCCAGGAAACCTCCAGCTCCAGATCCTGTGAACACGAAATAACCTGCTGGAATCCAATCTTCAGTCTTCTTCAGTCTTCTGCAGCTCCTGCAAAACAAAGGTACAGGTTAGGCTAGAGTAAAGGCAGTGAATCTACTTACCTAATCCAACGGCAGCATCCAAGGCGCCTTTTTCTGCCTTTCTCTTCCGGCATCCGACATCTGCAAAGAGAGAGAACATCGGTCAGTAATATTGAACTACAAGTTCTGCTTACCTGTGTTACGCCCGTTCCAACTCAGCTCGCGCTGCATTCCGGTACCTGCAAGGCAAGATACATCGGTTAGTAACGCTTAGTTACAAGACTGCTTACCGGTGTTATGCTCGCTTTCAATCTGTTCGCGCTGCACCTCAGCACCTGCAAAGACAAAAGAGACATTACGGAGCATTCTCCAGCGCTAGTGCAGTCTTTCTACTTACGTGCCATTAGAAGGATAATCTTCATCGTCACAGCATCTGAAAAGGGAAAGACATAGACTTTACAGACTTAAGACTTTTGAAAGAGAAGAAAACAAGGCAAAAGGAACTTTAATACTTACAATGCACGCTCGTGCATTAACGGCGTCTTCGCTCTCAGCAAATCCTCTGCTATCAAGAGGCAGAGCTCGCATCCAGTGAAGCAACTGGATCCAGCGCCCCTGCATAAGACGCAGGATGGAGAGCCCGGCATTTACCTATATAAGGTAAGCGCAATATCAACCCAGTTCCACGGGGAAAGAAAGGGCGAGAGGGGCTAGGAACTTTCCGAACCTTCCAAACACTAATACCTTGGTTTACCCTTGCAGACATCTCACTCTTCAGCTTAAACTGTCGGTGGGAAGGGGGCCCAGTCCGGGAGCAAAACGAACCCTGCGCCTAACACTGAAGACAGTATCCTCGCCAGATCAAGACCTGCGCCTCCGGGGGAACCAGGTGAGCGTTACACTTGCACACCAAACTGCATGCAAATCCACGTTTGTTGATTCATGGAATTGAATGCGCAGTACTTTTCGAGGACTTGCGTGGAAGTTGCGCAGGCTCGGGACATCTCTGCGAGCTGTCGAGCACCTTGCATGAGACACCATGCAGATCGTGGGTGAGGCTTGAGCAGGGGGCGGAGTAGGGGGTAGAACACAGAAAATGGTGAAGAACATGCGTATAAGTAGGCGTTATGAGGGACGGCCAGCAGGCAATCCCTTGCATGCCCACAATTGAACCAAATGACAAATATTCATGGAACCACCTGCGCAGCCTCTTGGCATAGTAATGGCCACGCAAATTGCTCGACCTCTACGCCACCCAAGGCAGGCGTAAGTACACTTGCACTTAGGAATTGCAGTTCGGAGGTGGTTTTTTGGATATAGAGGTGCGTATACACAACCGGAGTTCCGATCTGACTTAGGGGTGCGCGTACACAGTTAACCGAAGTGCAGGAACTTTGCACGCAGATTCCCTGAGTAATTACTGAGTTACGATTTTTCATACACATGTTGACGGGGTGCTGGCAACAGTTACGGGAGGCCCTGTGCAGGGTCCCCAAGATGCAAGCCTGCTTGTGGGGGACCCCATGCACTGTTTGAAGGGTGCATACATTTGCACCTGGGGGAGCACGCAAAGGTAGCTGTTCTGGCTGTTTTTGCTTTGCATCGAGGCGCGTCGGGGCGTTCAGTGCGCAATTTGTGGATATGGTTACTTTGCGCAGTGAATTCCATGATTATGCGGGGTGCGCATTTTTTATTCTGCACACAGGCTTGCGCAGTGTCCTTCTCGGTGCATGGCCACTGTGGGATTTCTGGGCACATTTCCATGAATCGGGCCCATATTGACTGCTTGTAACTCTCCTGTGTGATTTGCTGAGCATGGTTGTGTATGCGATCAACAGTGTTCTGTCAATACAGAAAATGTGAAGACCACAAGCATATGCCTGAGTGCAACTACTTTGAAAGAGATTCAGAGTGGATCACCTTACGTGCCTCAGACCAGACATGACAGGGGGTATACCACACCAGATCCCATAACGATTAACTGAGGTCACAGACAGCATGAGAGTGGAATCCATGAAGGAAGACACATCTTCTAAAGGCTTGGCTTACCACCATGGCCACACAGAGAAACCACGTGTGGCCAGGGCCCACAGCCAATCACAAGGCTTTAATAAACTAGAGACACAGGTGCAGGTGCTCACCCAGATGCCAGACCAGAGGGATTGGCCACCACCTTATGTGAATCTAGACTCCCAGTAAGTCCGGTGGGAGATTTAGGAAAGAAGATTGGTGTCTGGAGAAGGAGTGGGAGGTTGGATTTTGGTAGAAGTTGAAAGGAAAAACTTGGAAAAGGAGTGAGGTGTGGATCAGCTTGGAGGTCAAATATGGAGATAGCCTATAGAAATGCTGGTTGAGCGTAAGGTAGAGGTGGTTTATAGTTACTGAGGAAAAACATCAAGAGGCTAGGTATAACTTTAAAATGAAGGATCTTCAAGATCTGGGGAATTTGTGAAAGACTTAGAAGGAAGATCTGTAGACGGGGATCTGTGAGAGTTAGCTTGAGGTTGGCGAGCGTAATGAGAAAGGTGGCGTCATTAAGGAGGAGGTGGATGAAAGTCTGAAGGAGGTACTAGTTGCAAATAGGGACAAGGTCGGTGAAAATCCAGAGGTGATATTTGGCGAGATAAAGGTGCAGAATGATGACGAGCATCTGAGGAGGAGGTAGTGGCATTAAAAGAGGAGTCTGGCGAGATAAAGGGAAGGTGGTAGGGGAGGGGCTTACAGAGGGGGTGGAGACTGTACAATGGAGGTGATAAGACAACAGCTTACAGAAGAGGAGGGAGATTTTGTAAAGGAGATGGGAAGTGCATTTTTTGAGAAGGGAGGAATGAGAGAAATTGAGAAGATGGCTGAACCTCTGACAGAGGTGGTCAGAGAATGTGAGAGGCGGCTGTAGGAGGACAGTTTAAGAAGGAGGTTGGCGATTGTTGGACACTGTAAGAAGCAGTAGAGAGAAGAAATCTGAATGAGGAGGCTGACTACTGTTTGAACAAGAGGGGGGGAACTGACTGTGAGTGGAATGACATGTCTTAGAAGGTCATCATTGGGAGGATGCCAGAGAGCATTAGGATAAGGCAGAAGCAGGCGAAGGTCAAATGTTAGGGGTGCAAGGTGTTTAGAGAGGAGATTGGAAGAAAGTCATTCAGACTCCAGAGTGGGAGAAGGAGTTGTTTGGTGGATGCTACAAGGCGGACATGGCTAAGGACTTTGAGGAACATCAGATGAGAGGAGAACATGACGAGAAGGAATTAGTGCAACAGCTAAAGGGGCTCGAAAAGACCCCTTGACCCAAAACAAGACTTAGAGGAGGAACAAACCTGCGGTGGAACTGATGGGGAGGTGACAACTACGAGAAGGGACAAGATCTTTCCAGAGGGAGGTGTTTGAGCTCATTTGAAAAGACCATGTTCTACAGAAGGCCATCAACCGAACTGACTCCAACTCTCCCTAAGTTAAGGGAAACGTAATTAGAGTACTGGAGCCTCGGGACAACCCCGCAACCTTCGGACTGGGAGCAGAGACTCCGAGACCCTCCAAAATGGGGGTCACCTAAAGAAACGGAGAGATTTTGTGTTACCTTCATCACACCCATTTTTTTTATTTGGCCACTCCTTTATAATGAGCCTTATTAAACTCTTTGTTGAATTATTCATTTGGGTGAACCCATCCCTGTGTGATATGGACAGAAAATAAAAGCAAAATACTAATAAGTAGCTGTACTATGTGTTTACCTGTTCTGGAACAAATTAGCACCGCAGCTTGAAAGCAAAGAGCATCTGTCTCTGTGGGTGGGAACTTCAGGTGGTCCTTTCTAAGATCAAATACATCGTCCACCGGTTCAAAACCTCCAGTTGACCAGTGGCGATTTATTCTATTTAATTTTTTCCTTTTACAAACTCATACACACCTACAGTTGGGGTGGCGGTGGAGGGGGCTTTATCTCTTTCGTGTGATTTACCTTTCCCATAATAAAGAGAGAGTCCTGGACGAAAGTACGGATTGATTGAAATCTGTGAAATGAAAATAAAAAATAAATAATAATTTGAAAAAAGGGAAATCCCTGGATAACAACCGTAAGGCCTGAATCTCAAAGTTGTTTTAACACAAGTGAAGAGATGCGCATGCGCGTGAACATCTCAGGAATTCTGAATGGAGAACCGGGTACAGGGGCTTTACCTGCGAGTTGCCCCTGTTTCATGAACGGAATTCAGATCTCTTCATTCACGCAAGTAGGGCTTTCCCGAGCTTTTCAAAGTAAAGGAAACTCCGAGTTCAAAACGGCCCTGCAGCGGACCTTCGTTCACCATGGATTCTTACTGTCCATTCCCTTGACTGCGCCCCTTACACAGCGTTTACCAAAAATCACATGTGCTCGTTTTATTTAAGACGACATAAGTGCTATACGGCTGCTTGCTTATTTTAGAACTGGCTGTTCCCCCTCTCAATCCACACCTATTCTCTATTTCTTTCTGTCTCTGTGTCACTCTCCTTCACTCTGTCGGTTGACCAGCTATGTGCTTTCAGGTGTGCTTTTGTTAGAGCCACACCAGCCGTTGCTTACAGCTGCACAAATAGTTAAAAAGCAAAATCTTGAAGGTTGGGGGTGCTGTGTTTGTTATCGTTGAGGGCTCGATTTATGGAATTATTGGTACAGTAAATAGGGACTTTGTGCGCCAAACTGCGTGCAAAATCCTGTTTGTCGATTCATGGAATCGAGTGCTTCATACTTTGCGGAGACTTCACAGAGACTCGACAGCTCTCTGCGAGTGGCCGAGTGCCTTGCGCGAGACACCACCCAGAGCATGGCCCTGGCTTATGCAGAGGGCAGGGAAGGGGGCGGAATTCATAAAAGGACGAACTAGGGAAAATGTGGGCGTTACGAGGGATGGCCAGCAGGCAGCCCATCGCACACCCACTATTGAGCGTAATGATACGTATTTATGGATCCGACTGCGCAACCTATTGGCAGGGAAATGGCCACGCAAACACCTCATTTATCTGCCACCCGAAGGCAGGCATACAGACACTTGCGGATGGGATTAACTGTGCAGAGGTTAGATCAGGTGTCGGATTTAGGGGTGCATAGACGCAGCTGGGTTTCCGATCTAAGTTAGGGCTGTACGTGCACAGTGTAGCGGGGTGCAGGAACAGTTTATGGGGGTTTTCATGCAGATTTTCTGAGTTTTACCCGAGTTCTGAAAAATGTTACGCATCTTGTCGGGGTGCCGGTAACACCTATGCTTCTAGGCTCACCAGAAGAGCAGTAATTGATTGGAGAATCACTGATATGACTGTGGAAGTGGTACCCACTTATCTTTATTTTGTCATTTTATTTGATGGTATGCCTCTAATTGATTCACATTTTAAGACATTGGATAATAAGATCTTGACAGTAATTTCACAGACAAGGATAATATTACACAAATTTGGTACATTTACGATTAGGCCTGCTATCATTTATTGGTGCCAAAAAGTTTACCAACAATTTTGTATGGTCTAGAAATCAAAAATATAGTCCAATCCATAGTTTTGCATATGATAGAAGCAAAATTTTGGAGAGGTGTGTTACACCTTCCTCAATGTGTACCTGGTCCTTGGCTGCGTCATGAAGTAGGTCAAACATCATTGAATGCTGAATATCATTGGAGACTCTGTGCCATGTTTCGTAAATGTTTGACCTATACAAGATCTGACAACATATTACCAACATTATCAGTTTATATGTTGTCCTCTGAGCATGTATTTCTTAGATTGTGGACCTCATAAATTTTCAGAATTTTGGCCAGAGCTGACTTAAGCTTGGATACCGTCCTCGTGAAACCGAACAGAGTAAAGGTCAAAATATTCAGTTTGGATTGGATTGACACCAGAATCGAGTGCCTCTCGTATAAAGACTTTCAAGACCTAGCTTTCGAACATAAAAAACTTAAAGAACTTACACCTTATCTGAATCAAGCGCCGACACCACAATTGAGAACGGCCATACTACACCTACGATTCTACCTATTTCCAACATGTGATATATTGACCAGAAGAAGGATGATGGATCCAGAAGAGAACTATTGTAGGTTTTGTGAGGTTATTTCCATTAGAGAAACCCTCAAACATATCATAGTTGAATGTCCAGCACTAACTGACTTAAGAATTAAATATTTCTGGAAACATATACCATACTTTAGTGCAATGCACCCAGAAACTCTATGGTTGGTAATACTGTCTACCAAAACTATAAGTATATGCATTGCCACTCATAATTTGTTATCTGCTTTGAATTTGGGTACGGGTCTGGTCTCAATCACGGAATAGGAATCTAAGGACACTAATCTAGTTTGGAACTGTTTCATGACTGATGGTACTAATATTGTATAAGAATTATCTGTATGTTTTAATCATGTAAAATATTGTGGCGTGACAATATTGATGATGCACCGTGTGGTGTGTAGACTAAGATACTTTCATTTATTAATTTTAATAAGTATGAAATGATTTGTGATTATGATATATATATTGAATTGAGAAATTTTGTTTTTATTTATTTCTTTTCTGAGGTGAATTTTTTTTAAGCTATATGTAAGTTTACATTTATCTAATTTCTGTTTAATTTTGTTACGGTGCTTCGAAATGTTGTCACTTTTATTGATGAACAATGATTTATTAATGTGTAAATGAAATTGTTGTTTAATTTTGAAAAAGTTGAGTTTTCTCAGATATTTTCAATAAAAAAAAGGACACGAATAATCACATAGAATGGATTCCCAAAAGCACACAGTTCGAAAATGAGTGGAAAGTTTAAAACAGATTGCAGCAAAATGAAACGTTGGAAACTTGCATTTTTCAATTCCCTCCTGAAATTACCGAAACGGTCTTTAATAAAAAATGGGTGAAATACACTGATTTGGAGTTTTTTGGTTGGGGAATAGAGGTATATCACAGGAACAATATGGAAGTGAAATTAAGTCTCTAGTTGGTAAATTGGATGAGTTATGCAAGATATAAAAAGGTGCGCTTTGAGTAAAATGAAGGCGTGAAATAGGAAAGGAAATCAGTTGTGACAAGAACAGTTTTACTTTACACTAGAGAATTCAGGCTATGCCACCAAAGAGGGACACAGTGAGCTCCAGGGTTGATTTGCGAGTTCAACCCTTTCACCCCAGCGCCCAACCTTGGCGGAACCAGTCCGATGACTCGAAATAGGACTAATGGGTTAGGATTACACAGAAAAAAATTGAAAAGAGAGATGGCGCTAGCACTAGAAATCAAGGGCAGGGTTGCAAGAATGATTCTGACAGTTTTAACAAGTTAGCAGGATAAGGATAGGATGGCTTAGAGAGGAGGATAAAGGTATAGGCAAGACAAGGTATACTATGGATTTCTATGGGTTGGTGATGATACTTACAGTCCACTTTTAATCTGGGATTTTGGACAGACAACGGATCTGGTGACTACACGGCAGGGCGCCTGGCAAACAGCTCAGCAGTTCTGGTCACCGGATGGCACCGGACTGGAATGGGGATTCTGGTCACTGGATACTAAACGTCAGCTGGATGGCGGGATGGCAGGATGCATGCAGTTAGGGATATCAGGATGCTTCCTGAAAACACCACAGCTTTCCCATTTTTAATGGGAGATTAGTGGGTTTGCAGATTTGAGGCCTTACTGGGAATGGGATCAGCACTGCTTGGGTTTTGCAGTGGGACCTGGAGTAGGGTTAGCAATGCTTTGCCCTTGTAGTTGGGATCTGGAATCTGGATGGATGGAACAGGAACGTAGCACAGGAATGTCAGGAAGAGTGTGTGTACCTGGAGTATTGTCAGGGAGTCTTTATATAGAGCATGGTGACATCATAGACTATATGGCTGTGCCAGTTTAGCTAAGCCTGCCTCTAAACAACTGGATTGGACAATCAATGTTGGTTGCCTCTCTAGGATGTGACTCAGTTCAGAAGGTTGCATTTTATGATGTAAAAAGACTTCCCAGAGACCTTTTTGCCAAAAATCTGTCATACCAGAAATTACACATTTATACAGTTGTAGCACCTTAATAAATAACATAATCAGGTTGCATATTTTATGTAGAGCACAACCGTCCAATCCTGCAATCTGTGAGATGTTGTTTTGTCCTTTTATACTTTTTTGGTCATTTTCAGTGTGAAATATATGGCCTAAAATTACATAGCTTTATACATGGGTGTGGATGATCATAAGGGATGTATGTACAAAAATGTGTATTTACAACATGGATGCTTCTCTTGTAATCTGCAATACATTGCCATTTCTGTCCCCAAAGTGTCAGTGAATTTTTCCATGTCTTCAATACAAGCCGATAAAATTATATTTAAACTATTACATTTTCATATTTTTCCAAATTCTTGCTGCAGAGATAAAAGTCTTTAACGTTTATTTATAAAATAGTCTTTGGAAGCAAATGGCAGTCCTTTGTCTTGCAGTGGACCATTGTTTTTCTTTTTCATGTGCCACCAACTGTCATTTCAGCCCTGTTTGGGGTGGGGGTTCCCAGTTTGATTCAAGGTTTTATGGCCCCCTCCAATTTTCACTTTGATGTCCCAGAATTTCTATTGAAAGAGACCCTGCCCAGACTGAAGTCTGATTAGTATGTGAAGTTTCTTTGCCCTGGTTAGTCACAGTTTTCTAACCTAGCAATTATCACTTTCGGGAAGCTTTAACTCTGCCAATCGGAATTACAATTATTTTGACAGCTTGCAAATCCAGCCAAGGCAGTTTAAAACCTTTATTTTCTGATATTTGATCCTGAATTAAAACAAACCTGTGGAATAAAATAACCCATGTATGTATTTTCACCAGCAACAAAACCCCTTTATGTTGCTAAAAAAGCAGGCTTTCATTCAAGAGTTTACTTTTTGAATTGGCATTTTTGTCCTATAGAGCAAATGCTGAGGTAAAACCATCCTTCGCCCAGTCATCAGCTGAAATGGAGACATCTTAGTTGCAGAAGAAGGTGTAGATCTGATGGCCATCAGGACACGCGGTAATTGGATGCCCCAACTTGGCCCAGAGTCTGCCACAAACATTTTTAGAATGCTCACAATGGTTTTATTGTACCTCTCAACTCCCCCACTAGAGGTCAGTGGTATGCAATGTGAAGTTTCCTTTTTACCCCAAGTATCTCCCACATCTTTGTCATCACTTCGCTGGGGAAGTGACTACCTCGGTCAACTTAATCCTTTGGGGTAGGCCAAAACAAGAGAAGATGTGATTGATCATCAGGGCAGCTACTGTTTCTGCCTTGCAATTTGGGTCTGGGAGACATTCCACCCATTTGGTAAACAAGCATGTTACAGTAAACATGTACCTGTTCCCCCTAGAATCACAGGCCCGATCAAATCTACTTGTAAATCTGACCAAGGCAGTGTCATCCCCCTCTTCTGGAGGGGAGCTCCGTGTGTGAGTGAAGTTGGCTGAAATTGTGCACACACAAGACACCCCTTCAAATATTGGTCGAGGTCCTGCCCCATGTGTGGCCAGTATGCAACCTCTCGCAAGATTTCTAAAGTAGTGTGAAACCCCCGATGACCAGCTGTGGCCACGTCATGTGTGTGATTTAGCATCAGGCTTTGGAATGAGGTAGGGACCACCCACTGGTCACAGCCAGATATGGATCTCCTTAGCAACAAACCGTCTTGGATTCAGAACATGTTTCGACATTTCATCAACACCTTGGGGTCCTCTTTCCCAATGTAATCGGTATCCATCAGGGGAAAGTTCTCAGGGTCCTCAATGTGTTGATAACATTTACCAATAATTGGATCCCCTTTTTGTGCCATGATTAAATCAGCATCTGGGGTTTCCTTACTCCATTGGGCAGTTGAGAGTTCATTGCGAGCATTTGTCTGGCTCTCCCCCAACAGGGACTCGATTTCAAGGAGATCCCAGTGGATGGCTCTGGTTTTGGCCAGCTGATCAGCTAGGTCATTTCCAGTTTTGTCTGGCCTTCCATTCTGGAATGTCCCTTGATCTTCTTCCAATAGATGGTCATCCCACGAGAAGTGACCAGATCATCAATATTGTGGATAAGTTTGTCATGTTTCAGCGATTTATTGTTAGCATATAGCATGCCTCTGGTTTTCCAATTAGCCAGGTGCTTAATGAACCCGTCCCGGACATGATCTGAATCAGTGATTATGACCAGTTTGTGGAGTTGGTGTTCGACAGCAGTGAAGATGGCTTGATGAACTGCCATCAACTCTGCCACCTGACTACTGCAGGGACTGATTTTGTACCCAGCAGAGGGTTGCAGGGCATCATTCACCCAGGCATTCCCAACGCCGGCCACCAGTTCCTTCTCCCCTTTGTTGTCAACATGGTAGGAGCACCAATCCACATAAACTGTGGCCATTCCCTCACACTTGTTTTCTTCATAGACTTTGTGCAGGGAAGTCAGGAACGCCTTCATGTTGTCCTGGGTTTTAAGAATTTCGTCCACGAGACAGTTTTCGCTGGCACAATCATGCAAGCCAGCCAGACCTTGCGCGAGGGGACTGTTCTTGTTTTGGCCATATCTGACCTCCACAGAAAAGCCTTGCATTGACAGAATCCAGAAAGTAATTCTGGAATTACTCACATTTCCGGCCCACACCATTGCCAGGAGTGCCTTCTCACAATCGTTGAATTTTTCCTTGCTTGCATAGGAGATTACTTTATTGACCTTGTCATGCTTTTGATATAATACTGCTGTCAAGCATGTATTCGAGAACCCTGTCTCCAAGAAAAACTCCTTGTTTTTGATGGGGTAAGCTAGACAAGACACTTGTGAGAGGCTTCCTTTGAGCTGCTTCACTGCCTCGGCTTGTTCTGGACCCCACTCCCATTTGACCCCCCTCCAACAGGTGGATCAGGGGTCTTGTGACCTCTGCGTAATCCTCAATGAACTTCCTACTGTAATTAGTCAGTCCAAGGAGGCTTCTTAGCTCACGCAGAATTGTGGGGTCTTTTAGTTTTAGGAGTGCTTCCACTTTCTTCTCCTGGGGACAGAGACCCTCAGGAGTTATTTCATGCCCCAAGAAGTTGACACGGGTTCTGCAGCACTACGCCTTTTGAAAGGACAGTTTTGCTCCAGCAAACCTCAACTGTGTCAGAACATAACGGATTTCTGCTATATGTTCCTCCACAGTTGAGCCTTTTATCAGGACATCATCTACATAGGCCAGGTTACCCCTTTCACCCAAGTCGGGCAGGCCTTATGTAGGAAGATGTTGAATTTGTTGCTGGATTTGATGTATCCGAAGGGAGTCCGGGTACACAGGTATTTCTGCCCCACAAAGGTAAAGGCCAGCTTGTATTGGTCCTCACTACTGAGAGGCACGGCCCAGTACCCATTGGTCAGGTCAATGGCAGTGTATAACTTTACCCCTGGATCTGGGTCAGCCCCTGGTCAATGTAGGGGAGAGGCCATCGGGACATATGGACCTGTTTGTTTAGCTCCCTAAGGTCAGCACAAAATCTCCATTGGCCGTTTGGTTTTAAAATCCTCAGCACCGGATTATTAAAGGTGCTGTGGACTGGACAAATTATCCCACAGGGCTCAAGGTTTTTATTATTCCTGTCAGGGACTCCATGGATGCGAGAGGCAAGCAGTATTGCTTCAAAAACACTGGAGTCATTCCAGGGTCCGTGGGAATTGTGTTGTATGGATTGCGGTGCAACAACAGTCATAAAAGTCTACTGCAAAGAGATCTTGAAAATCTAAGAAAACCTGTTTCAACTTTTGCTTTTGCTTTTGCTCCGGAGTCTCACAGGCATCAGTTAGGCTGACTCGATCTTCAATCATTTACCTGAAGCCTGGAAAGACCGCTGGTTTTGCTATCTCAGCAGACTCCTCCAGCTGGGTGGAGAGGTCCCTGGTTACAGTATTGACCTCGACAAAGGGTTTCCGGTAGGCGAGGCTGTGATTGTGGACCTGGAAGATCACCTCATCCTGCCTGGTGTCACAGGTCACCTCTTCCTCACCGTAGGGGCAGGAAGAGTCCACCAGGAAATTCCCCCCTTGCCGGGTGAAGATCCTGTTTGTTTGTAAGTCATTGTCATTATCACTGTCAAAACAGTCATTGGGGATTAGTCCTATCAGTTAATTACCTAGATCCATGGAAAAATGTTGGTCATCAACCGCCATTCCAATAATGGTGCCTGCGCCCAGATTGATACTCCTAAGGTCGCTGGTATCCCTCAATATTGGAATGGTGTTGTGTTCTACATTGACTAAGAGTGCTGGTTTAAACCCAACCCCTGCTGTTGGAGATGGGCATTGAGGTCTACATATGTGTCAGGATTTTGCCGTTTCTGTCCTCTATTCATTTTTAATTTAAGTGGAAATAATCGTGTCCGTCCTGGGATGGTGACCTCTTCTCCAATTGAAACATCAACTGCATATGGCAGCAATTGGGCTGACCAAAATGCTTTTTCTCAATCGTCAAAGTCCATGGGATTACCTCCTACTCGGGACCAGGCTTTGTAATTTATCAGGTCCAAATTAATGGCAAAACGATTGAGAATGTCACTGCCTAAATAGAATGCAGCAGGGACATCTCGCACGACCCAACAATTATGTACTATGCTTTTGTTTCCTATAGAAACTTTGAGCATACACCTGCTAGGTAGGAGATGTTTGGAGTTGAGGGTTTCCAGGCCCATTTCCCACTTATTGATCAATTTAAACGTGGGAATGGCTGCAACTTTTGGGAGCTGTTGGAACATGGCTTTGCTGATGAAGCTCTTACCGTTGTTCATGCACACTCGGGCGAGAACAGACTCCTTCCCCTCATTTAACTGAATAGGGAGGGACAACTGTTCTCTAATTTTCTGCATGTCAGCTAAACTCTAAGCTGGTTTCTCATCACTTTTGGCTATGGAATTGGGATTTTCAGATTGTGAATTGGTATAAAATGTCAAAGTATTTCTTTCCAGTGTGGAATGCCACTTGAGACTGGAAGGAAGGTTAATTTTCAGGTATGGAGAGGAGTTTCCATCACCAGTTTGTTGTTCTACAGTAATTACTGTCACATCAGGTATTTGATTGTTCTGGAAATGAAACTCAATGTGATCAGGTTTTTGTTCAACCATGTGGCATGTGCCATTTAAACTAACATGGTTGACACTATGTTTTAATTTTATTGGCCTGTTAGTCTGAGTCCAGAGGACCTTGTTCACACAGTCTATTAGGGGGGACAACCTATGCAGGATGTCATACCCCAGTAGACAGGGTGTGCCCTCTGGAGTCACGACTATGACCGGGTGTTTCACCTTATGTCACTCAACTTTTATTTCCAAATCCGCAGTCACCTCAACAGGAATTTCATTCCCATCGAAGCTCTGGAGTTGTCCAGGAAGAGGGGTGAGAGGGATCTGGTATCTCTTCCCCTTCCTGAATGTAGCTGCTCAAGGCCCTTTTTGACAGAAGAGTGGCTTGGGATCCAGTGTCCACCAGTGGCGTAAATTTACATTGCCCTTGTACTTGGACCGGGGCATACAATCTACCCTCCTTCTCTTCAAGGGGGCAAAGATAATGTGCATTTTGGGCAAGCTGGGTGGTCAATTTCCTTATTTTTAACTCCGACACAGGTGTAGTTTGGGCATAGTTTTGTGTGGGAGTTTAGGGATCTGAAAATAATTTCATGCATTCGGATATTTGGGGAGTTTCAGGCTCCCCTTTTTCTGATTCTGGGCTGCATTCAACAGAATTGGTTTTTGAGGTTCGGGGTCCGTCTGTTACTATGGGATATCCTGGATGCTCATTCTGGGGTTCAAGGATGGGCGATTCTGACTCAGTCCCCACATTCACCCAGTCTTCATTTAAATCTCTCCGGACCCATTTTTCTTTGGGAGGAGTTCCCCTGTAAATGAAGGAGAAGATCTTTCTTTTTTGGCTGGTGGAATCCATACATACCACAGGATTGGTTGGTTGCCCTTGTATTGGGGGCTGATATAATCAGGGGAGTTAGGGGTCCCATTAGTGGGATTGCCTCCCTGACTGCCACCTGTTTGTGATTGGCCTGAAGGCTTTCTGGGTCTTTGATTTTGCTGATTTGGTGCAGGGATATTTTTAGGCCCCCCCATCTCTAGGTCTAGAATGGGGGCAACCTTCACCTCTGCGACCTTAGCAGCAGGAGGTGTGTTGGCTGGTTTGGGGTTTGTGTTCAGATTTTTATTTTCTGCAGGTTTTTGGACCTCATATATGCAGGTCGCCTGCTCTATGACCCAGTCCAGAGATCTTTTGTCATGGAAATCCCTTACCAGCTGGGTCATAATATACTTTGGGAGTGCATGAAAGAAGGTGGTAACAAACTCCCTGCTATCCGTATGCACCCTCCTAGTGGTTTGTGCAAAAGCATGTTTGAGCTCCTGCACAAACTCTCGTGGGGCCTGATCTTCCCTGCACTGCAGTTTGTAGGTTGCTTTGCGAGCCTCTTTGGGGTTTCTGTGGGTGGAAAAGTGTTTCAAGATGGCCACCCTGTAAGTGGACCATCTTGAATGGTTCTAGTCCTCCAGTCCAGCAAAGAAACTGGAGTACACTTGGGAGAATGTCCATTTTACATACTCTTTGCAGTTCTGGTTGTCTTTCATATAAAAAGTGTCCATCACCTGCTCATGAGTTCTAAGTGTTTGCAAACTAAATATTTTGCATTTTTATGTGATGGGGTTATGACACTCCTAAGGGCCTTAATATGCCTAATGGTGTCTTTTGTCATAACTCTCTTGAGTTTGTTTGCCTTCTTTGGCTTAGTCACCCTAGTCCACACGCCCTAAGAGGTGCTACTACTTAAGGTCCCCTCATGATCATCTAGGCTCTCCTGGATTCTGTGAGCTTGAGAGGGGCTCACAGAATGGTGGAGCCTAGTTTCTCCACTCTTGTGGGGCACAGGAGAGTAGTCTTCTGACTCCTCCCTACTCCCAGGGTTGGGAGAGTATTCCCCAACTGCCCTAATTGGGTAGAGGTCTTCAGGATGCTTTTTTGGGCCTCCTTTCATTGGGTTTTTCATCAAATTGGACCAACTGGTCCCTTGAAAAGTAATATTTCTGTGGATCTAATTCCCTGACCCTCCCCTCTTAGGAGACTTCCTTGTCAGAGACATCAGCCTTAATGTTTGGGTATCTATACAGGGACAGCCAGCCATCACTTTTTGTCAGTTCCATCATGCTTGGTCAATTAAATTCTGATGACCTCATGGTTTCCAGCTCATGTGAACCGGCAGCCATAAAGTCAGCAGTGTACAACGTGTTAAATAGGTTTGAGTCCCTTAGTACAGAGGTCCTTATGCTATGATCAGGGGTTGCCCTGTCCCTCTCTACCTGTTCATGGTCCCTCCAGTTAGGATTAAATCTAGCACCCTCTTTCTCCAACCTTGCTAGTTTCTCCTTCTCAGCCTCTACTTCTTGATAATAAGCACATATCTTAGCCTTTTGCTCAGCTATCAAAGCTTTACTGGACACTATGACCCCTCTCTGCGCTTCCTGTATGGTTTGGCATTAATGAGACAATTTCTGTTGCAGGAGACCCACCTCATGAGTTTTTGCATCTTTGTTCTGGGTGTTCCCTTCCAGAGCACCTTCTACACGTCTGGCATGCTCCAGTAGATTAACACAAGTAAACAAACAGAGTTTAATCCACCCTGTAGAACCCGGGCTCTCTTCTTGCTCCCAAATGGGGCTAAATGTGTTGCTTAATGATAAGGTTCACAATTATGTGTGGATATTTTGAAAATAAATTGTATTCAATCGAATCTTCCTTCTTCATTCACCCAATGATTCAAATCTGTATTTAAATGACTTCTCTGAATGCTTTATAAAAAATATATTCTTGTGTTTAATTCACACAATTAGTCAAATGGCGAAATAAGAATTCCTCATTCTTAAAGTACAAGTCAATGCCAATGCATTTCGGTGCGTGGCACCATCATCAGAGCTTTTTTACGAACATAAATCAAATAATTCATTTGTATCGCAAATGCACATTCATATCACGTGTATATTTGTCATTTACAAAAAATTGCATACATACCAATTTGTGTAAATTAAGGCCATAGTGATGTCAGAAATAGGAGGAGAGTAAATACAAAACTTTCATTAGTTCTATTGTCATTTAAACCGTAGCTAAATTAACCTTCTACATTTGCTCAGTCCACATACCTGTGCTTGTACTAGTTAGAATCCTTCTTGCCATAAATCCTTACACGTGTGAGCAAAGATATTCCATGCAAGTGTAAGAAATGTTGCTGTGATTCATCTACAGAACTCCTATCATTATTAGAGTACTGGCTGTGTAATTAGCTGCTTACCTACACAACGTGTACGTTTCTGCACTTCATTTTCCGCACTGCTGCAGACCGCGTACGCGGGAGTTCATTGTATTATTTAAGTGTAACCATGGCAATCCAGCAGGGGTCGTCCACTGGCCAGGGTTGGTCGTCATGGACGTGCCTTACGTCCCGCCTTCCTCTGGATACGGGTAGGCGGGACGTATGGTTGCCAGGGCTACTTCACATTGCTGTGCATGGTGTTGTGTAGTGACTCAACTTGTATGCCTATAATTAAATCAATACCTTGACAGCTTAAAGCTGTATGCCTCATTTTCCCATCTGGTGCTCGATGCGCCGTCTATTTACACAGTACTTGAGAATGGTCTTGAGAATTACCTCTGTATTTCTTACAAATTGGTCGTCAAGATTGTTTCTTTAAGCATTCAATTTAAAGCGGACATGATGGGTCTATCCACAAGCTGTGTGTGTCCATTGGTATTCTAGTTGCCAACTCTGTTTGATTGCACATTACATCACTAAACAGAAAAAACATGATTCATCTACTCCAATATTGTGTGTATTCTCTGGACCTATTGATATTCAACCGTCTTAAACATGATTACACTTTCCATGACAATAGCTGAAATCAAACTGCAATTAATCATTATACAGAAGGACTGATATGATGGCATCAGTCCCTTCACATTTCCAAAAAAGGATTTGAACAGTGGGATATATAAACAAACATAGGGTTCAATGGAAGTGTTCCATTATTTTACATCATTGTTGTACACTCTGGAGTTCCAAGCTGCCAAAATGTGTTCAAAGAAAGCAGGCATAGTTGATCTCTTTTTTTATGCCCCTCGGGGATAAAGTTCCTAACTTGTCTATCCAAAAAGATTCTCTGCGGTCAAGGCTCTGTTGGATATTCATATGTGGTCCCACCTTCTTCACCACCTCCAGTATCTGAAATCTTATTTGGGATATATTGTGTTTCTTGATGTCCCAATGTCTTGCTACTGCTGTGTTTTTATTGTGATTCCGTATGCACGAGCAGTGCTTGTTCCATCTTACTTTTGCAGTCCGTGTTGATTGCCCTACATAGTACATGCCACAAGGGCATTTAATGGAATAAATCACATTGTTCGTTGTGCATGTCCCAAAGTGTCGCAATTTTGCTCTCCTGTATGCGGATGGTTTACTATGTTCCCCTTCTGTATAAATCCACAGTTACTGCAGTTCAAACACGGGAATGTCCCTGTTTTTAATGTGTTGTTACGCATGCCTAAATTCCTGGTGTTGACGAGTTTGCCCTTCAGATTTGGACTCCTTTTGTAGGCAAATGTAGGTGGCTCTTTAAACAGTGGTTCAACTCTCTCATCCAACAGGAGGATGTTCCAATTCTTTTTAATTATTTTCTTGATTCTGCTGCTCTGTTTGGAAAATTTAGACACAAAGACCATGGGGGGAGCCTCCTCTGTTTTCTGTTGTGGGTTCAATAGATCTTCTCTTTCTTTATTTGCTAATCCGGCTTCTGCTTCTACAATCTCCGATTTTACATAACCTCATTGCAAAAATGTATCTACCATCATGCCTATGGCTTGTTCATAATCAGTTGAGTCGCTCACGATCCTTTTGACCCTTAGCATCTGGCTATAGGGTAGGTTCTTTATCAAACTAGGTGATGAAATCTGAGTTTGTGTAAAATGTTGTTCCTATCAGTAGGTTTCTGGTATATGTTGGTCTTGTACCCAGTATTGATATTGCTGATTTTCACATCCAGAAAATGGATACTTCCTTTTGAGATTGTAAATTGGATCCGTTCGTCTATCCTGTTAAGTTAATGTAGGAATCCTTGTAACTCTTCTTCTGTGCCTTTCCAAATACCGAAAATGTCATCGATATAACGGATCCAGAGGCCAATCTTTCCATTCAAGTCTTTATGTTTCAATACATGATCTACCTCGAATTTGTGCATGAATACATTGGCATACGATGGTGCCATGGTCGCACCAATTAACGTTCCAGCAGTTTGCAGGTAAAATTCTTGTCTGTATTGAAAATACAAATTTTCACTTATGAACTCGAGTAGTGTCATTATGAATTCTTTCTGGCCTGGTATATTTTCTTCTCTAAGTAACAGCCACTCTACTGATGTTCTTCCTTGGTCATGCGGGATGGATGTATATAGACTCTTTACGTCAATGGTAAATAGAATGTTGTCTGCTGCATATGTAGTTTCCCTCAGATATTTTAAGAAGTGAGCAGTATCTTTTACATATGTACTTGTTTTTTGTATCAGGGGTTGTAGGAAGGGTACAACGTCATTTCATCGCCAAATGTTTTTTCGTGGGGTTTTTTACGGCTGATTTTTTTTAAAAAAATTATCAAATCTTTTGGGGGGGTTAAAAAAATATATAAATTGGGTGTGGGTGTACAGGGATATAAAAGAAATTAAAGGGGAGGTGGAAAAGAGTTTGTTTGAGAAAAAAAATCTGCGGTAAAAAACCCTGCGAAAAAACATCCTGCGATGAAATGACATGCAACCGTAGGAAGTAGTCTATATAAATTCCTAATGGCTGTAATACACTGTTAGTGCTGGCAACTATTGGTCTGCCTGGTGGATTTATTAGATCTTTGTGTACCTTAGGTATCGTATAGAAGTGAGGTATCTTGGGGAAGTTGTTAGTTAAGAACTTCTTGGTATGATGGTTTATCCAGCTCAGTTCTTCAGCCTTCGTTAATAGCTTATTCAGATGTTGTTTAATCTCAATGGTGGGATCTGAATCCAATCTTGCATATGTGTTGAGATCACTTAGTTGTCTCTGCATTCTGCATCATAGTTTGTTGTATCGAGTAGTACCAATGCCTCTCCTTCATCAGCAGATCTGATGGTTGATTTTTCATCTACATAAAGGCTTGTTATCAGTTTCCATTCATGAGGTTTCATGTTGCCATGTCCCCTGGTTTTAAAGTGGATTTTTTCCAGATCTTTGATTGTCTGTTTTTTTAAAGTCTCTATAGATGGAACATTGATTGGTGGATTAAATCCACTTTTGCCTCTGAACTCCTTAAATCCATCTTCTTCTGTCTCTCTCGAGTTCGATGTTTCTAACTCATTGAAGAACACTTTCAGTTTCATCTTCCTTATGAGTTTATAAAGTTCAATGCGAGTATCAAAAAGTGAACTGTTATACGTTGGTACAAAACTTAATCCTTTGTGCAGTGTTTTTATTTCTTGTTCTGTAAGTGTCCTTGAAGATAGATTCAGAGCTAAACATTTCTCTGTTTGAGTCTCATCGATGGTCCTTCCCTTTGTTTTCCTTTTCCCCCTCCTTGTTCTCTTTGTTCTCGTTGTCCTCTCTCTAAAAAAGAGGTCCCAGGTGGGGTGCTTGATCTGTGTGGTAGATCTGTATTTTCAGTTTCTGGTTCTTCTTCTCTCTGTGTATTCGCAGCAGAGCTGCTCTCTGACCCTGAACTCGATGTATCACTGGTATTAGTAGTTTTGTGTTTTGGTTTGCCTATTGGTGGTCCATATTTGTTCATCCATGCATATACTTCTCCATTTAGGTAGTTGTAAGTATCTCTGCAAAATGTTCTCACTTTTTTTGTTTCTAATTCAGATTTATAGTCTGCTAGTTTTTTGTTAATATCCTCCAAAATCGTTTGTACTGCTTCTTTGTTCAGTGTTTTCACAAGTTCTTTCTCTATCTCTTTAATTTCAGTGTGCAGTGTGGTTAGATTATTCGCCAACTCCTGTATGGTGAGTAGTATCAAGTCTAAGGAGCACCTATTCAAAATGGCTTCCCATCTCCTAACGAATTCTTTGCTTTCCTTGCACAGCGTTGGACGCAGTTGAATGCGTAGCCCTCTCGGTATTCTTTGGTTCTTATGATACCTTCTTAATGTGATTGTTTGCGATTGATCTCCTTTCTAATCAGATATTCCAATTGCTTGATCTTTCTTGCAGGATCCTGTCCTGTTGTTGTACTTGTATTGAAGGGGGAATCTGAGATCAATCCCAGTATTTTATTTGCCTCTTCTGCGGAAAAACCTAATGTTTCCACTTTGTTGTTTGTTAAAGCTTCTATGTCTGCGAACGACATTCCAATTTTATAGGTTTAGTCCTATTCTGTTAGTTCTTCTTAATTCTCTGCTAGTGTGCCTCCACCTTAAGTGTGTCTAGAGGAAAGGTCTATGGTAGAGGGTATAGGCGGGCACCACTTGTGTATTGTTGTTATATTCTTAAACCATTCTTCAATATGTCAATAGTATTTCTGGATTTATTTGTTTCTGTATATGGTGCTTCCAGGTTATAAAATAACCCAATGACACAAGGGTTATGTATAATCAACACAAGTAAACAAACAGAGTGGAATCCACCCTGTAGAGCCCGGGTTCTCTTCTTGCCCCCAAATGGGGCTAAATTTGTTGATTAATGTTAAGGTTCAAAATTATGTGTGGCTATTTTGAAAATAAATTGTATTCAATCGAATCTTCCTTCTTCATTCACCCAATGATTCAAATCTGTATTTAAATGACTTCTCTGAATGCTTTATAAAAAATATATTCTTGTGTTTAATTCACACAATTAGTCAAATGGCAAAATGAGAATTCCTCATTCTTAAAGTACAAGTCAATGACAATGCAGTTCGGTGTGTGGCACCATCCACAGGGCTTTTTTACAAACATAAATCAAATAATTCATTTGTATCGCAAATGCACAAGGTATAGGCAAGACAAGGTATACTATAGATTTCTATGGGAAAATATTTAGTTTGGGATTTTGGACAGCCAACGGTTCTGGTCACTACATGGCAGGGCGCCTGGCAAACTGGTGGGCAGTTATGGTCACCGGATGGCACTGGACTGAGTTGGCAATTCTGGTCACTGGATACTAAACGTCAGCTGGATGGTGGGATGGCAGGATGCATGCAGTTAGGGGTATCAGGATGCTTCCCTAAAACACCACAGCTTTCCCGTTTGTAATGAAAGATTAGTGGGTTTTCAGATTTGAGGCCTTGTTGGCAATAGGATCAGCACTGCTCTCAGGCACTGTAAAAGGGGTTCCCCTTCACACACTGCCTCGCTTGCTTCTCACACTGATAAGAACTCCCCGACATGTAGTACAGCCTGGCTAGTATCCCATTCACCCCCTCATGACATCCCGTTACCTAAGGTGCGGCGGAGGCGTCATCAGCTGCGGTTCCAAACCTGACTCAGGAGGCGACTGTATCTGTTCCCTTGTCTCCAGTGGCAGCTACCATGGAGGTTGCGAGCGGTCCGACGCAGCCGATCGCAGCCACTTTCTGGTTCTGCGTCGGTTTCTTGATCTCGTGTTCCAGGCTCCGCTCACGTGATTGGGAGCTGGCGAACATAAAAGCCGGGAGTTTTGTGCCATTCGCCGCTTCACAGCTGTTCTACAACACTGTTCGGCATCCTCGACTCACGTTACGGATAATTTGGGATTTTGGACCTTGGCTCACGGATTATGGATTTGTCCTGCTCACTGCTTTGGTACTGTTGCCGGGGTTTACACTGATACCTGGTTTTTGATTCTGGCTATTGATTTACGGACTGTTTTTGGAACTTCCCTTCTGTGCATCATTGAACCATCCTTGCTCAGGATTCAGGGCCTATTGGGATCGATCTTGGAGTTTTCCTGGAATAATTACAACTCCATAACATCACGATTCCCTCCTAACTTACAGATGGACAATCAGTACTTGTTCCCAGGTACTGGACTTCAGGATTGGTGACGCTCCCTCGCACCTTACCTTAGGATCTTTAACACCCTTCCACGAGATATAGGTAAGCCTTTTTCGATACATTTACACCACTGATAGTAAATTATGATTGCCTGTGCTAATTCCTGCAATTCCTTCCACAGCTTTGGGGTCCTCGGCGACGTCTGATCCTGCCAACAAATCCAACCACCTGTGGCTTCAAGGCTTGCACAGGGAGTAGCTTTCACTCTCCTTGTGGTTGACTTGGGGACAGAGGCCCATTTGCTCTTCACTACGCGGCAAGTCATGACAACTGCTTGGGTTTTGCAGTGGGCCCTGGTGTAGGGTTAGCAATGCTTTGGCCTTGTAGTTGGGATCTGGAATCGGGATGGATGGAACAGGAACGCAGTGCAGGAACGTCAGGAAGAGTTTGTGTCCCTGGAGTCTTGTCATGGACTCTTTATTTAGAGCATAGTGACATCATAGACTATATGGCAGGGCCGGCTTAGCTAAACCCACCTTTACAACTGGATTGGACAATCCATGTTTGTTGCCTCCCCTGGGATGTGACTCTGTTCAGGAGGTTGCATTATATGATGTAAAAAGACTTCCCACAGAACTTTTTGCCAAAAATCTGTCATACCAGAAATTAAATGTTTGTACAGTTGTGGCACCTTAATAAATAACATAATCAGGTTACATATTTTATGTAGAGCACAGCCATCCAATCCTGCAATCTGTGAGACATTTTTTTTTCTTTTTATACTTTTTTGGTCATTTTCAGTGTGAAATATTCGGCCTAAAATTCCATAACTTTATACATGGGTGTGGATGATCATAAGGGATGTATGTACAAAACTTTGCATTTGCAACATGGATACTTTTCTTGTAGTCTGCAATACTTTGCCATTTCTGTCCCCAAAGTGTCAGTGAATTCTACCATGTCTTCAATGAAAACCCATAAAATTATATTTAAACTATTACATTTTCACTTTTGTCCAAATTCTTGCTGCAGATATAAAAAGTCTTTAAGGTTTATTTATAAAATAGTCTTTGGAAGCAAATGGCAGTCCTTTGTCTTGCACTGAACCATTTATTTTCTTTTTCAGCTGCCACCAGCTGTCACTTCATCCCTGTGTGAGGTGGGTTTTCCTCCCAGGTTGATTGAAGGTTTTATGGCCCCCTCCACTTTGCACTTTGATGTCCCACAATTACTATTGAAAGAGACCCCTGCCCTGAAGCCTGATTAGTATGTGGAGTTTCTTTGTACTGGTTAGTCACAGTTTTCCAACTAAGCAATTATCACTTTTGTGTCCTGGAAATTTATGGTGTGGCTCCCTTCCTAGGGGGAATCATTAACTCTGTCAACAGGAATAACCTGTTTTTGACAGCTTGCAAATCCAGCCAAGGTGGTTTAAAACCTTTATTTTCTGATATTTGGTCCTGAATTAAAACAAACCTGTGGAATAAAATAGCCCATTTATGTATTTTCACCAGCAACAAAACCCCTTCACATTGCTCAATAAGCAGGCTTTCATTCAAGAGTTTACTATTTAAATTGCCATTTTTCTCCTTTAGTTTTGCAAAAGCCCTGTTTTCCACATGTGTTGAAAACTGCTAGTATTTCCTTTCAAATTCAATTTTGTCATCTGACTTCCCAATGTTGCCTCACAGCAATATTTATTTTCTTCTAGGCAGTAGTTTACTTGAAGTACAGATGCATTGAAACTGACATTTCTCAGATAGTTGGAGTCTCTTTTGAACTACAAAGCTTTGATACATTTGTAAATAAATGAACACGTTTTCCTGGGCGAGTAAAAGTGGAGTTCCTTGTTCATTTCTCTCAGAGTTGGTTTGACAGGGCCTGTCATTCAGAAATCATGCCTGGTTTTTCTGAGGCACAATGATATACTGTGCATGGCAGGGCCTTATTATTCACAGTGATTTAAGGAAGAACCGATGGAAATAGCGTCAGCAGCATTATGTTAAAGGTTAAAAGTTTCCTTTATAATGGAGATCTTGGGCTTTTCTGCAAAGCTGTGCTGCCTTTTCACTCCATTTCTTTTGTACAGCCAAGAACACACTGGAACGCTCTTTCAGTGTGTCCCCTTGTTCCACCTTCCCCTGTGTACTTGGCAAGAAGGTGCAGCCTTCTTTTTGTTGCTGCAAAAACACAGTTTTAAGGCCATAGCACGCACAGGAGCTAGCGCAGCCATTTTGCTGTTTCTGCGCACATGCAGCTTGGTGATGTGGGGAAATACTGTTGAGTGGGTCAATATATCCCACAAGATGGTCTCTGCGGGAGGTGCTGGGGTTCAGAGAGACCTTGTAAAGTATTAAAGGACCAGGCTGAAGCTCTACACTTGCAATTCTTATGTTTAGTTTTTACTAATTATTAGTGTTTGTTCCAGCTGTAACAAATGTGCGGCACTACCAATCAATGGGCGGCCAGAACATAAAATTAAACATTCCCTTGGTGTTTGCATAAAAAAATGACTAAATGGTTTTAATCTGTGCATGACTCTTTCAAAAAAGGAGTAATATTTTTTAGGTAAATGTACATATATTTATTTGTACTAACATTGTAACCTTTCACTTTTGAAAAATGTGCTGTGTTAATTTGGTTTGACCACTTCTATTATTTAATAGTCATAATAACAATGTCACATTTGTCCTACTTGAACATTGCACTTTATCGAAAACCCTGAATAACCACATCACTTATTCTCTGAAAGAAGATTATCATTCCAAGATGTACGGTCTGGTGCACTGTTATGGCACTCTTTTGAAATACTGCTATGAGGATGGGGAATGAGACAAATAGCACCAATAAGGGTTACTGGAAACTTTAAATAATAAAATCAAAGAGCATTTTGAAAACATAGGAATGACCCCTCACCTTTATATTTGACATATATGTCTGTAATAAAATGGTTGAATTCTTGAATCAATTAATACATAATGCATACTAAGTGTGGTGCCCAGGTCATTTTTTGCAACATCAAGGCATTTTTAACCATAAGCCTTATATAATCATTTGACATCCTTTAGGATTTAGATTGATGATGAAGTACCTGGGGTCCATGGACCACCCTGCTTCTCATTTCCAAAACCAGAAAGTATGCCTGGACATAGCCTGATTGAAAACGCATTTTAGAAGAGGTGCTGAGAGAAGATGCCAGGTAAAGATGTCTCTGTATGTGGAGCTATGCACATGCCCAGTTCCCAATGCACAGGCATCTTTAGAGAATTATGTATAGGATGTTTTTCACTCTCAGAACTGGCATTATTTGCATGTATTTGAATTGTAGCACCAAAAGGGCACGTATAGCTATTACAACATGTTGCAATGCAGAAAGATAATATAGGCAGCATAGGAGATAATGTGAGCATCTCGCAAATATCACAGGGAAAAAAATCTACCGGGATATACTTGATGTACAATTTGCCCTCACAAATGCCAGTTCGAATTGCTGACATCTTTACTTTTTGTTTCCAAAATAAATCGACAAACAGGGGAAAGAACTATGACTCAGTCCTTTATCCAATAGTATAGCGATGACACAGAGTTAGATTACAAAACTAAATGTTAAAGCACTCACTGTCCCATGTAGAAGTCACAATGTGGCAGACTAGGATTACCTGTACTAAGTCGTTCAATATTCTTTTGCGCATATACGTGAAAGATGTTCTGCAATGCTAAGCTTGTCAAATTCAGGAAGCTCTGGCTGACGTTTTTGTGCAGCAGGGCAGTGAGTCTTTGAGTTGGGTAATGCATGTGAAGCAGTCTTTGATGGCCCATGAGCTTGGGGCTTTTTGGACTAACCCAAACTCAATAACTAAGCAGGCGAAAGAAATGGTGAACCGTGCTGCATTTGGCAAATAACAGATAGATATAGTTGGGAAGGCGGCGGATTCCCCATTGTTCGCACGCTACCTAAGTATTAAACTATCAGTAGGTTATGAGGATTATCTCGACTTTGTTAAGTCTGAGGCACGAACGATCCCTTTTTTATAAAGTTTTGATTCAGCATACTTGCGATAGCATCTGTAAGACACAGCTGGTGTAGTGAGGTCTTTTCCACATGCCCTCTGTGTCTTAATGCAATTGAGGATCTTGTCATGTTTTGGTGTTGTGTCCAGTCACCTTGCTCCTAATAAAATGCTTTTTAAATCCACTCTGGCACCTGCTCAATTGCAGACGAGTGGCCGATGCAATCACAGTCTGTCTCTCCCCAGACAACCCCCTCCATACTGGACACCACCCCGCAGTCCCCCCTCACCTGTGACCCCCGCAGGCAGCCCCCTCCCATCTGGACACCACCCTTCAGCCCCTTCACCTGTGACACCCCCCCAGGAAGCCCGTTCCATACTGGACACCACTCCCCTCACCTATGACACCCTCCGAGACAGCCCCCTCCAGTCTGGACACCAACCCCAAGCCCCCTCCAGTCTGGACACCACCCCACACCCCCTTCACCTGTGACACCCCCCAGGCAGCCCCCCCCCAGTCTGGAAACCACCCCCCAGCCACTCTCTCCTGTGACACCCCCCCAGGCAGCCCCATCCAGTCTGGACCCACCCCCAGGTTCCCCACACCTGTGACTGCCCCCCCCAGGCAGCCCCCTCCATACTGGACACCGCCCCCTAGCCCCCCTCAACTGTGACAACCCCCAGGAAGTCCCCATCAGTCTGGACACCACCCCCAGTCTGTTTCACCTGTGAAACCCCCCAGTCAGCCCACTCCAGTCTAGACACCACCCACAGCCCCCCTCTCCTGTGACACCCCCCCAGACAGCCCCCTCCATACTGGACACCCCCCGACTCCCTTCACCTGTGACACCTCCCCAGGCAGCCCCCTTCATACTGGACACCGCCCCCAGACCCCTTAAGTCTGGACACCACCCCCAGCCCCCCTCACCTGTGACCCCCGCCACCCCCAGGCAGTCTCCTCGATTCTGGACACGACCCCCAGCCCTCTCACCTGTGACAACCCCCCAGGCAGACCCCTCCATACTGGACACCGCCCCCAGACCCCTTAAGTCTGGACACCACCCCTAGCCCCCCTCACCTGTGGCCCCCGCCACCCCCAGGCAGACCCCTCCATACTGGACCCCACACCCACCATGAAGTGGAACACCAATATATCCACTGCGAACACGATCAACAGGAAGCATCAGAGATCCATCCAGGACTGGAGCATCTGCTGACACACCCCTCAAGACCTTAACCAGCCCACCCCATAAACATGTGACAAATGAATTCAATGTCAAGTGTCATGTGCATGTTGGTCATGGCACATTGCCAAGGTATTAAAACACACTAACTGAATGTGTGCCTACGACAGTAGTAAATCTACTAATAAATATGAAATATCCCCAAAACAATGGCCATGCGCGTCTCTGCCTGAGCATCAGTGACTTGGGTGGAAGGGCGGCAAATTACCTGTCAGGGAAAAATAACATGACAGGGCCATGCATGGGTGAGGGAAGGGCAGTCAGAGAGTGCAAGAGTCACAGAGATCGTTGAATTGTGCTGCCACTCCGAAAGAGCAAACATGGGTCAATACTGCATTACAGTGTCCAAGGTGGAGCAACACATGAGAGAAGACAGTGAGTGGCTGCAAATGCTGTGGGCGTGTCTTCATGACATGTGTTTAACACAGAGATGACAAGCAAAAGTGCCATTAACGGGACCATGGAACACCTCCACAGTGAGCCCACCTCCCTCCACCCCAACCACACTGATGGCAAACACACAGAGATGCTGCAGAGATAAATGCAAATTAAAACATACAGTGCAGACCCAGTCATCTGATGGACCCACCCCCACATGTCAGGCACATGTGCATCCTTCAAGCTGCAACCATCACAGCAACAACAGCACACATGCATGCATGCCACAAGACACATGACTTGCAATGGAGAGATGCACTTGCAGAAAAGAGAACTATCAAAGTGGCCGACACACAAATGAACTGCATGAAGCATGGAATGAAACAAAATCCAATATCTATTGCATACAAATATTTACAATTAAAATGGGGAATGAAGGTCAAAGCAGTCCATGGGAAAATAAGAAAAGAAATAGAAACCCCATGCCTAACTAACTATATACATGAAAACTGGGAGGGAAAGTCTGCTAAGTCCAGGGAAAATAATAAATAAAAAAGGAAACCTACCACTAAATAACAATGTACAAAGGCAGCAGGTTAGTCCTCCTCTCAGATCTCAATCAGCCTTTCCCCCAGGGCTGGGTCCCACGCCGCCCGCCTTCAGGCAGGCCTCCTTTGTTGCCTGGAGGGCTTGTAGGTTGTCCAGCATCTGTGTCTCTATCACTTGCACCTCCCTTCAAGTGGCCTCTAGGATGGCCGCCCACCTCCTTGCACGACGCAGCACAGTCCCAGCCCTGGCCATCAGTACTCCTGCATCACCTGCCCGCTGCCTCTCTGCCCTTCATAACGCCAAAACACGGAAGACGATCTGTACCTCATGCAAGCCCACTGCCTCACTCTTGCCACCTGCCTTCTTTGGGTGGTCTGCCCAGCGAAGAATTGCCTCCTCTTCATTGCCACCTGCTGGTCCAGTGCCTGCTATGATGGTACACCCTCCGAGCTGATGACGATCCCTGGGAGCGTACGGCACCTGTACTGCTGAAAGGTGCCTGCTGTCCCTCCATTTCCTGTGCCCCTGTCCGTCCCTGGGTAGGCACAGTGGCCACCTCAGCTGCTGTGCCTTGGACTCACATGGGCAGGGAGGTGATCTCCACCAGACGGGGCATTGTGGGTGGGACTGGTGCACAGGGGGCTCTGCTGGTATCTGGGCCAAAAGGTACCCTGGAGGACGAATGGCGCACAGAGGAGGAAGACAAGGAGGAGGTTGCAGCAGTGAACACATCCCATGGAGTACAACACGGAACAGACATGTTGGAAGGCAGGGCACAAGGCGATATAACTCACTCTAATGATGTGCAAGCAGACTACGAGTAGCTTGCAGATCATCAGGAATTACACCTGTCCACCTTGTCAACCCGGCAGTAGGGGCAGCACATAATCCTGAATGTATACATCACATGGTAAGGGGTTGTCGGTCTGGGTGGGCACACCAGCCGACAACGGGGGATGGGTCTATGTGGAGGCATCCTGGCAGTTGCACACTGCTGCATTTGATAGCTCAGGGACAGGATTTTGCACATGCACCTCCATGGTGTGCTGCACAGCCTCATGCCCCTGGGACAGGACTGCAGTACGCATGCCCACGTCAACACTCACCTGACCCCATGGGCTGGGCTGCAATGGCCACCTCCTCCACCTCCTCCTACATCAACCTGGATAAATCTGGGGCATCTTCTGCCATGGATGGCCCTGTGTAGCATCACCTAGCTCCACTGCTGCTGAGGGTCCACGCCCACCGTCACCTTCTTGGTGTTACTCCCAGCAGCCATGCCGGATTTCACTGGTGCTGCCCCAGCCACATCGCTCCACGAAGATGAGCTGTCATGGGTGCTTGGCTGTGGCCTGCGCCTCTGCCTGGTGGAGGCATCCCTGCTCCACAGCACTGTTTCCGCCTTCTTCTTCAGATGCAACTATGGAAAAGGAGACAAGTACAGAAAAATCAGTGTACTGCACCAAAGCCAGCATGGCATCACCAACATTCACAGGAACATGACTTGTCAAGGGAACAACCATAAACCTCCACACCCACACACACGGACATGCAATCCACATCCATGCAGACATCTGCCAGGTTAACACTCCACACGGTCACATCAAACTACATGCCACTGTCAACTTTGGGTGCCCCTGTGTATCGCATACCACTATTCTTACCTTTCTGGTACTTTCCGGGGTTCGCATATGCATTTTTTGTGTTTCTGGGTGCCACTGCGTATCCATACCGCTTTTTTCTTATTTCGGAAGCTATCCTGGTATTGCATATGCATTTATTTTTATTTTGGGGCGCCTGTGCGTTAAATTTACTGTATTTCTAACAATTGGATTGAATTTGGGCCTTGCTGGGCCACAGAACTATGTCTTCCAAATTTCCCAGGACAATTACTTGGTGTGACTTCCATATTTCCGTTACAACTGGAACATGAGAGGAAAGGCCCCAAGAGGGGAAGGGGGCAGGCTGGGTCGGAGCCAGGAACATGCTGTGGAAGCAGCTGTCCCAGCCCCAAGGGTTCCAGGACGTGCTTTGGAAATAGCTGTCCTGGGCCCCAAGGGTTCAGGGACGTGCTTTGTAAGCAGCTGTCCCAGCCCCAAGGGTACTGAGAAATACTGCTGAAGCAGCTGTCCCAGCCCGAAAGGGTAAAGGACGTCCTGTGAAAGCAGCTGTCCCAGCCTGAAATGGTAAGGGACATTCTGTGTAGGCAGCTGCCCCAGCCCCAAGGGGTAATGCCATGCCCCAGGCCACTTGTGGTCTGGCATTTGGACACCAGAGTGGTCCCAGCCACACATGGGTGGCACCAACACCTTGTGGGAAGAAGGCAAAGCCTGCACAGCAGGAACAGGCTCAACCCCATGACACGGCACAGGACACTGGTACGTTAAGGAAGAAGAACTTCCATGATGAACTCAAGATTCTCATGGACTTCATGACCATTCAACAGTGTGACATGTGGCAGCATTCGGGGAGCACATATACAACTGCTCTGCGTATGGTGCACTGGCAGCATGTCACGAATTAAATCAACGCCTTAGGGTTTGAGAAGCACACTGCTGCACAGGTAGTGAAGCGCTGGAATGATCTCATCCATCCCACCAAGTCCAAGCTGTATGCCAACCTGGCCTCTGCTCTGACAATTGGAGGGGGCTCACCAAAGGAGGAGGAGCTGACCGAGCATGAAGAGGCTATGAGCCAATTCATTCTACTGGAGCAGGTGCAAGGCGTGGGAGGCCTGGAAAATTAGGAGGACACGTCTGGTGAGTGACCAACATTGTGCATACTGAGTACGTGAAGAAATGCATTAGCAAGTTGTATAATTGTGGTGCACATCTGGCTGCATTGGAATGACTGCCCCGGGTGAACCATGTCATGTTGTGTACTGACTCCTGTCCAGTGTACACAAGAATGGTTAAATCCATGTGTCATACATCAGTTGATCATGTCTGTGTGACAGTACTCATCCCCACTATCATACGCCCAAGATCTGCAACATGATACCACAACATACACAGTTGTTTGCTGCATCCTTGATGTGACTAACTCTGCTTTGCTAGACATATGCGTGTGTCCGAAATAGTAGTTACACTTCATGCCATGCAGGATACTGAATCTCTTTTCACACATGTATGTATGTGCTGCCATGCTACATAGAACATCCAAGATGACACCCAATATGCCTTATGGCGTGCCCTGAGTGAGTGTAAATATGTCCAGACAGTGCACATCTCGGCTGCCACAATCTCAATGACTCCTCAGGCAAATCATTGTGAGGCCTGCTCCCTGTTACCCTCCCACACTCAGCCCACACTCCATGGGTCCATGCCCCTCTCCCTCTTGTGGGTCACTGTACCTTGTTCATATCTACAATTCCATTGACTTACTCTCTCCAGTACATGGACCTTGCCTAGGTGGTACTTTTACAGCTATACATCACATAGGACGATTTCCTATATCCCAGACTCACGGCATGTTCCCATTGTGTACACTCCCTGTACCAAGACAACACTGGTGTGGCATGTGATGGATGCGGACTTGGATGTGGATATGTGTTTCTGCCTGTTGCCATGTGATGGAATTGCACGTCAAGGAGGCACATGTCCATGCTCATTTCACTGGTATTAGTCAACAGTTTGCGGTACCATGGGCCATAATGTGCTTCTTAATGACCCTGTTGGTTGGCAATGTGTCCACTGGCAGCATGACCGTGAGCAGGGATTTTTTGTAGGCAGTCTGCATATGCCATGCTCAGATAGCTGGTTGTCCATAGTGTGTGTATACTGTATTTCTTATGGCGACATGCCCTGACTTTTGTTGCATGACAGCAATATGATACACATGTTTACTGTGGACACATTGCACATGACTACACACGTCTTTTTTCTGTCCATTTGCAGGTGAGGATGCACCAGATGCAGAGGAAGAAGAGTCTGTGGTGCTTCAGACCACCATTGGAGGATGTGGTGTGGCAGGCCGTGAGAGCCCACTGGTGTTACAGACCATCCTGAGCTGTGTTGCTGACACTTCCTACTCTCTGGACTTAGCTGGCTCTGATACTGAACCGGATGTGCAGTCCTCAATGGTAGCCAAGGTGAGTGCACCAATGGGTGGAGCAGTTGGGGCCCTTGAGTCTGCAGGGGGTCAGGTGCCTTCACAAGGCCAGTTAGTGGTGGCACGCCCATATGTGGTGGTTACGGCTGCAAGACCATGCTCCCATGTATTGGTTTCTGGTCCTGGGACAGATGTCCAAGGGATTGTTGCAGTGCTGCAGCCAGAGACAGGGGCATCACAGCAAGGGACATGCTCCCTTGCATCAGGCAGGCATGGGCCCTGTACATGTGGGGGACGTGTGCATGCTGGGCAGACAGAGTGGGAGAAGCAGATGTTGTTTTCCGCAAACTGACAGGGTGCTGCCTTTGAGAGTTTGGCTGAGGGCATGAATAGGGTGGCCACTTCAATGATCCCGACAGCAACACAGGTGGAGCAACAGCTGTAAGTCATGCGGTCCACATGCCGCTCCCACAGGCTGCGCATGGAGGCCAACATCAGGGGCCGACAGGCAGATCTGCAGTGTCTGCAGGCAACCTTCCTTGCAGAGGGTCGGGCACAAACCGAAGCCCTGAGGCATGAGTTGTTGGCCCACAGTGCTGAAATGTGTGAGGAACATGCAGCCACCAGAAGACTGTTCCGCCAGGAGATGTTAGCATTGAGGCAGACAATCTCAGAGGACATCCATGCAACCCGTGAGGTTATACATAGTGGCCTCCAAGCCCTAAGTCTGCTGGTGCATTCATCAGTGTCAAGCATGGTGGCTGTCACTGAGAACCAGGCCAGGGCACTGCATGGTGAGCCTCCAGCTCCACTTCCACTTTCAGATTCAATGCAGGATGGGGGTGCAAGCACTGACATGCCTCCAGGTCCAGTGTAGCCGTGTGGTCAATGAGCATTGACATGCACCCTGCCCCTCCTAGGTGGATACCCCACAGTCCATGATGGACATTTTCTATTCATTTTTAGAATTTTTTGATTCTTTTGTAGACCCCAGGCCGGATGTTGGCATGTTATTTTTGAGTTGCCCTTACCAGGTGATATTTAATTTTGTTTTATTTTTAACCTTGAGTTGTACAGTTGCCCTCTTAAGGCCATGACATTTGCAGTGGTTGACACGCAGGCATGCATGGTGAGGTCAACTTGTATGTTTGCATGGTGGTGCACAGAATGGCATGTGCAGGTAACTATGGGTTCTGTGTATCCCCGCACACGTGTGCTCTGTGAATGATACGTCACTATGCCTGTTTTAATGTCTTCTCCCATGTTGTTTCAGTAATCCGTAATGTGACGGTGACTGCTGTCCCCAGGGGAGACACTCTGAACTCTTTGACGTCCCTGCTCCCCATGCCCTCCACCAGGCATTGGCCCTCCTGTCACTAATTCAGAGACACAGTTCCTGGTGAAGGTGATGCAGGATTCACACCATGCCGGCGCAGTCACTGGGTAAGCATGAACACTGTCTTGCATGCTGAGCATGCATCATTGTTCCCCATGTTTGCTGCATGTGGAAGTTTACTTATATGTGCTTTGCATGCTACCAATCCAGGATGTTTTTAAGTGGTTCTCATGTCACTGTGTTATCTCCCCCAATGAACTCATCTATGCCTGCACCTACTGTGGTGTAGTGCATGTCACTGGGCATCTCCAATCCAGGCAGTGTACTGCTTGATGTGTGTTTAACTTGTCTTTGCCTCTCACTGTCACTCTCTCTCCTTCTCTCTTTTGTGCTACGCTGCACTCATGAGCAGATCATAATCTATGTCCTGTCGCCCTCTTGAACCCTGTGGAGCTTCTGCAGTATGTGCTCTGCATATTTTCAGGAATAATTCATGTGTTGTCATGAATGTGCATGTTCTTTCTGTTGTTACCATGCATGTCATTGCATTTAGGGGATGTGTTTCCTGATGTGTTGCATCGTATGCAAGACAGTTGGGTAGCCTGTGCAGGTAAGTGAAGGGCATTTGCAGACACATGTGTGGGGTTTGGCTGGGAGTCTTGCACTGTGTGTGCTTACTTTGGATTAACATGTCTTGAGGGGCAAGAGTACTACTTCGTGGGGGCATGTTTCACAGGGTGTGGTTCTGGTGTTAGGTCTGGACATGGTGTTGTTTCTATGGATTGGTGGGGACACTGGTTTAATCTTCTAAATTCTGGGAGTTCCAACTGTGTGGACCTTTCATGGGTGGTGGGGAGTGGGTGGCAGACCGGCTGTTTGTGGTCTGTGACAGGTGTTGATGGTTGAGCTGGAGTGAGTCTCATTACACTTTGACCATGTGTACTGAGTGACACTTCACATCCCTTGCAATGTTTGTGGGGTAATGGTTCGTCGGCACATTTTACCTCTCTTACTTACAGTTCCCCAATTATGGTGTGCTGCCCCAGTTATGAGCTACAAGCATGGAACCATTGATGCACTTTTTTGGGATGTTATATTGTGTACCAGCACATTATGTTTTGCTGTGTTGGTGTTTTCAATTGTATGTCCCATGCATGCTGCACCACAGTGTTTGCAGCTTCAAGTAGACCGCAGCTGGATGCATGATCTGCTGCATTGAATTTAATTCACAATTGTACCAATTGTATGCTGTGACAATGAAGTCTGCATTGACCTTGCTCTTTTGCTTTGCATCCTACGTTTAGCATGCATTTATCCTTGCTTGCAGTATAACATACCTTTGTCTTGTCTGCTTATGTCTTCCATGGCAGTTGCCTCAGTGGCCAGCCTTCCAGTCTGGCATCGGCTCTGTGAATTGCTGTGTCAAGCATAATCCTTCCTGGAGTGCAAGAGGTGAGTATTTGTGTACTTGCATTCTTGAGCTTTGCATCATGGGATGCCATGACTGTTCAGTGCACTGTTCCAATACTACACAGATGACGACATGCCTCGCCATGTCATTGATAGTCTTCCAAGGGTGTCCCTGCTTTTTTGGGGGCTCAATTATCTGCATATGTGATGTCTGCTCATTTCCATGCAGCATGTTGACTGGTGTGTGCGTTGTATATGTGCCATCGTCTTGGGAATGGGGATATGTGACATGCACATTTGCTGCATATCATTCAGGGGGACAGTCAGTATGTTTTTTTTATCAGTGTGTTTGTTTTGTGTGTTTGATTTGCATGCAGTTTACAGGTGTTGTTGCATGTGTGCTGGGACACATATTGATGGTTGTCTTGAGAGTTGCTGTTTGCATGTTTTGTATGTCACTAACGGGGGCCTGTGGGTCTTGCCTTTTTGGGTGCATGGATGTGTTGGGCGCACTCTGTTCCATTTTTGTTCATTGTCTATTTGACTGTCGACTGCATGCCAAGGGGACAGGTAAGATGTGCATTTATCTTTATCGTTATGGAATGCCTACATTAGTTGCTGATTGTCTGGATGTGGCCATTCTGGTGTGTTGCCCTCTTTTTCACAATTGTCAATTACCTCTTGTTAATTTGTGCTTTTGGGATGGGGTTTATTGTGGTCATGTTGCCAGATTGTGTCACATGTGGATCATTACCACACTGCTTTTCTACACCACACAAGGAACATGTTTGTGCACATCATGCACATTCTAGGATATGTGTGCATCAATATGCCATTGTGCTTGGTGTATGTTGTGACCATGTTGATTTTTGAGCCCATGCATGGCTTGCAGCTCAGACATATTTCAGTATTTATCACTGCTTAAACATTTGAAAGGTATGTTAGTTAATCATATGGGATGTTTTTGAAGCCAAAGGGGTGCTTTCATTATATGGTTGGCATGGTGGTAGTGGTGAACTCCTTCTTCAATGTGTTTCTTTTGGAAACACAAAATGAAATGTCTTTTTAGTTCTACGGGATGCACACAAATGTGCACTTCCAAGGGCCACTTTCTTAGGATGGTTTTGTGGGCACAGTGGATTGGGCCATTTTCATCACTGAATGGCACCTGGGAATTTGCAGGATTGTGTGCACTCAAAAGGGGAAGGATTTTAGGTGAAAAAAGATTGCACAAGCTGGGTACGTGCAGCCTCCTCATGTGCCCTGTACCCAGCCATACGCAAGCCGTGTGCCTGTGAGTGTGGATGGTGTGCCACCACCATGTCCAATGGGATGCCACGCTATGTTGCAACATTGTGCAGGACACAGGCTGCCACAATGATCCTGCAGACTACTGGTGGTGCACATAGCAACACACCACCAGAGTGGTCAAGAAGCAGAAACGTGACTTGAGCACTCCGAATGGTCACTCCACTATGCTCCAACTTGAAAAATGGGCAGTGTTGTACCTTACCTCGGCAGGTGTGTTGGGGTTGCGTATGGACATCGTCATGTATGTGCTCAGAGGGTAGGCACTGTCCCCTGTAGAGGTGAGAATGGTTGCCATTGTCATTTGTTGACAATGTCTATTAGTCTGTGTGCAACATGCATGCATGTGCATGGCCATTCATACTCACCAATGAGCCATGTGTTGCCATGCTTCCCAGCTTCCAGGGCCCGGTGTAGCAGGGACATCCTGAAGATGTAACTATCATGTGTGCCACCAGGATAGTTAGCATACACTTCAGTAATGATGCCCTTGGCATCCCCTGCAGCCTGAACATTGATGTAGTGCCAATGTTTCCGGTTGCGGTAGATGTGCTCTGTTGGTCTAGGTGAACGTAGAGCAACATGGGTGCAATCAATGGCACCTCACACTTTTGGAAAGAGCGCCACCCCATAAAAGTCCTGGACCACTGCTTGCCTTTCTCCCAGTGTTCTGGGCATATAGATATGCCGGCGGACAGAAGGACGTGCAGTTATGATTGCTAACACCTGGTGTAAGCAGCAAGACTGCGTGGCCTGAGAGATGCCACCTACTATGGCGATGGTCCACTGGAACGAGCCAGTGGCCAAAAAATGCAGATCAGTGAGCATCTTTTGCAAGAGGCTCAGTGCTTGGGAGCACACGGTGGGTGATGTGATGTCATCTTCACAATCCCTGACCAGGTCTAGGATGATATGGGGGGACCTATACTTGCCATAGACCTGGCCATCAGCACCACAAAAAGGCTAGTCATTAGCTGGAAGATCTGGGCCCTGGCCATCCTCCTCCTTCTGCTGTGTCCCTGGATGATTGCTGCAACAAATGGTGCATTCATCGTGGCTGTATCCATGTATTTGTTGAGCATGCATGCTTTTAATGCATTTGTTAGTGTGCGCGTTGATGTTTACCCCTGCTATCGCGTGGCATAGCTGTTTCTGGGTTTGTGCATGCTTTTATTTTTGCGATCCGCCGTTCCCTGTTCAATTCCATGAATATGTTTATTTTGCGCGCGGAATGGCGGTGCGATTGTTTGAAGTGGAACGTCCCCCGTAATGCCCACATTTTTGCATGTTCTTCCTCATTCCGTGTTTCTCCGCCCCTTTTTAGGTGGCGCCACAGGCCCGGCCGGCCCTTCTCTTGGAGACTCGCGCAAGGCGTTTGTCGGGTCGCATTGACGTGGTGGACCGGCTTGCATTCCTCACAAGTCTGGGTAAGCTACACTCATTGTTTTCCATGCACCGAGGAACGGGGACTTGCGTACGATTTTGCGCGCAAGTCCTGTTTTTTCAGCGCAGATTATTCTATGAATCGGGCCCAGTTCGTTTTGGATGGATGAATTTTGTTTATGGTTAATTGTACTACAGGAGGCTGCGGGCAATGCCCCCCTCCTTTCTGCATGGTCATTTGTTTCCCTTTTTGTGTGGCCTTGTCATTTATATTGGGGGTCCATGTGCGAATCAACAAATGTGACTAATATTTGTTTCTTGTCAGAATTGTTAATTTCCTGGTTTTTAGCCTATTTCATTGTGCGAAATTTTTATTGAATTAAATGTATTGTTTTATATGGCTTTTATGATCTTATGGTCCAAATACAGCTGTACAACAACTAAAAAATGTTCAGCTAATTCTGGGGCAAGAAAAAACCACATGTAGCTGGGTCAGTCACTACTGATATTTTGTTGCACAGAAAGGGCTGAGAACCAGTTGGGTCCTGAATGCATTCCCCAGCCAGGTGTTATTAGCGTTTGTTGGATGCCTTAACATGAACATTCCATAACCCAGAACATCTACTGAGGTAAACATGGCATAGCCAAGCAGACATTCTTGGGAGACACAGAAATCGAGATCAGTGTCCTCTAATGTTCATTAAACACCTTGTTTCTGTGTGTCTGAGAGCGAAATCATTGCTTAGATTCACTCATATGGATGCAAAACTCAGAGAACCTATTAAATTGGGGATGGACGAACTGGCTAAAACTGGGCTCAAACTTAAGCAATGTGCGGGTGGTGGGGGACTGTGTTGAATCACTTCTAATGATTGAAGCCATTTGAAGCTGAAACTCAAAGCTCAGTCTGCCTCTGTATTCTAATTTTTCTGTTTTGATTTCATGTCATTACCTTTGATTTCATTGTGCTTACATTTTGCTTTGTTTGATTCACCGGCTATGTATTTAATGCGCGGCCTTCTATCAGGTCGCAATGATGCAAATATGATTCGAACCAATAGGTGCCTAAGGTTTGATCTGATCTGATCCACTCAGGACCACAAATAAGACTCCATTAATATGTTGAGCCTCAATCTGAATCCCGTCCAAGTCAGCCTTGTAGGGGTTTAATTGATTCTTACGTGATTTGAACCATTACATCAATGATTTGAACATGAGTTAAGGCTCACACTTTAGGGCACGCTCCTCCCTAAATTAAATCCTTTTGCTGCAGCGGGATTAATGATTTCCGAGAATTTTCTACTTGTAAATTATTTGAAGGGAGCTGTTTAGGGAAGACACAACTCATATTTGAAGGGACATGTTTAGGGAAGACACAACTCATGCATTTAAATAAAATGTGATTTTCTCTGATTGTTATGAAATCACAAACTGCATGGGCACTGGATGGGCTGTGTCTGTTGGGTTGAGGAGGGGTGGTAGTTCTCTGTTTTCTCAGTAAAAGTTCAAACTTGTTTAAATTGACTTTCTCACAACTCTGCACGCCCTGAAAGGATGCTGTACAAAGTAAGAGTGGAGGCTAACAAGAGAGAAGGTTCACAAACTTGCCACATGGCACAGAAATAACAAATATCTTTGGAGAATGATGTGCATGCATTTACGACATCAAGAAAATGGAATGGGAGGTGCTTACTCCGAGATGATTTTGTTGAGAGCTAGGAATTGACGGCAAGTGAAGGGAATTGATAAGAATTGATGGGAGTTTGTGGGAAGTGAAAATACACGATGAGGAATTGATGTACGTCATTTTCAGTAGGAAGGCACCCTGTGGCTTAGGGGAAGCTTATAAGGCACAGCCTCTGCTAGTGAAGATTTTAAGGGGCTAAGTGTGCTGGAATATTTTTGTGTCAGAAGTATCCAGCTGGAATGGAAATGTGCTGTTGTTTGCATATGCCTGTGGGAATGGAGCACTCTTTATGAGAGAGGCAGGGTCTGCGGCAGGGACCCTTGTAGGGCTTAAACAGAGTTTAGCAGAGATTAGATAAATAGCAGAGGGCCAGGGTAGTAAGACTAGAAAAGGGGTCTCTAATTTCAGGCATCAGGAGCAGAATCTGCTCCATGACTTTGGGAGAGCTACATGAAATAAATCCACATACAGGGACTCTAAAAGGGTCTAGTTGTTCAGTTATCCCTGGCATCACAGATAAGGTTTTCCATAAATACATACATGGTGATCCCTGTTCTGTCTCAGTTTTTTGTCCATGGTATTTTTATCCATGGTCTGTCCATGAATCATGGACATTACGATCATGGACTCTGCCCAATTAACAGGGGTATACATAGACAGGCAACCTTTGGTTTTCCATGATGTCATGGTTAACACAGTGACCCAATTGCATGCATGGTTTTCACTGTTCTCTTTGTCCAGCTTATTTCTGTCCATGATCTGTACACAGTTATCATGTCCATGCACTCTGTCTCTGTAACACGGTATATACAAGGTCAGGCAACCACAGCGGTTCATCGAAAAACTTGAAACACTTGTGTGTAGGCGCGCTATAAATGCCATATCATATCATATCTTTCTCATGTGCATTTAACCTTATTTATATTCAAAGTACTCTGACCATGGTTTGTCCATTATCCATGCACATGCGGTTTTAAATGTACACATCTCTTTCTTTCATGGATAATTGTTAAGTCAAGAGGTTTTTGGGAAAAAAACAGAGTTTCTCGGTTCATAACAGTGCCTTCCCAAACTTCAATTAAAAAGTAGTAACCTTCTAAGTGCTGCAGATGTGTCACAAAGGGGCTCATTACAAGTATAGCGGTGTGGGTAAGAAATTGGTGGTAATAGAATTACCACCACTTTTCACACACCGCCATACTATGATCATGGCCCTAGAGTGGGGGATTTTCCTCCAGCGTCATGCTGGAGGTAAATACTCCCACTTTCTGCTGAAAATTGGCAAAATCTGTGGAATTACCACTACAGTAATTCTGCCAGTGGTAATTCCACCAAAAATGCCCCATAGAGTCCAAAGGACTCTCAAAAAATGGGGATAACCTCCACCACCACTTCTAATCTGGCAGTAATTCTGCCGAACCAAGTGGCAGTGACGCTAATTCCCTTGGGCAGTATTCCACCAGATTTACCAATGGAATACTGCCCAACTCGCAATCTATAAATCAGATTGACAAAAATTCTTCTGTCAGGCCAGTGCCCAAATTTCTGGTTCCCCTTCGACATCCCAATCCATATAACTCTAGCCTATAGTACAGGAAAGTGGTTATTTTCCCATTTTAAGAGGTGTTTATGCTTGGAAGGAAAATTTGAATTTCTGGTAATAATTCAATACTTGTGTTGGAGGGGTATGCCAGGTATGCCAGAGGTCTGGAGGTTACTACGATCTCACCCGTTCAGCTCCCAAGGGCCCAACAACTCAGAACAAACAGAGGACTCCGTCAAGGGCAATTTAGAACTGTCATTTATTAGAAAAACCAACAGGAATCATACAGGACATTCACGAATGTCCAGAATCACAATTCCAACCAACACGTCACCCGGGTATGATGCAGAATGGCGTCAGCACCTGGGCCCTCCCCCAAAAACCGAAGTGGTAGACATTATGGATTATCCCTATACATCTTACTCTATTGGACCTTCCATGTCAGGTGGCTGGCCTGCCCATCCCCATGTGTTTCAGTATCCCTTAAAAGGAACCTCAACTGTGAAACCCCACCCTTCTAAAATTGACATTAATTTCAACCTATCCCCCATGATTCCCCCTTCCCTTCATCTTCTAACAGTCCAGGTAATCTAAAACCTTTTACTAGAACAATCAGTGTGAAATTCAAGCATGAGGCATAATGTCTTATTCAATGCACGCCATAGTCAGTACCTCTACTCTCAGGAGAGAGAGAGGGGTTCTTTGTCTGAATTAAATACTCTGTTATTGCTAACAGGAAAGTGGTTTATTGGGGAAGAATGTTTCTGCCAGTCATTCATTCCTGGAACTATGCTCTTCCAGTGTAATTATTGATAATCATAGTTATAGATGGTTTTCATTTTAAAAAAACAAGCTGTTGACATGGTTTGTCCATAAACTTAAATGGGGTCCGTGGCTATTTATTTATTTATTTAGACATGTTTATAGTGCGCTAAGCCCAGAGACATCAGGTATATGTGATGTTTTGGAGGATATTTCTTCCTATGCTCCTTGTCGACTGTTTTTCAAGTGAAACTAAACATTTTAAAATTACCCTGCATGAACAATGATTATAGAGATACACATATGTATTAATAACAAGAATACGGTGGACAGAAAACATGAATAACATTTCAAAATAATGTATTATTAATGTTAACATTGAAGGGGGGCGTTGGGTAACATGAGAGCCGACACAAGGCCATCGCTTCATACATAACACACGGTCAAGACTTAACTATTATAAATGGCTGTTTTGGTATTCCTAGATTTGATAGTCCTAAACTCTTCCAGCCACACTCCTGATGGCTTTGAAACTTGTGTTTTTACTATGACTTTTTGTTTCTAATCCCTTCTTAGGTTTACCCAATAATAGCTGGTTGTTTCCTTTTTTATACTCGACTGCCGTAGATTGGTTTTCCTTTGGCTTCTTTACTTTGTTGTGTGGACATGTGTTACCATGCAGAGGTTACAGCTGTTGCTTAAAGTGAAGAATCCATCTTCTGGAGTCATGAGCACGAAATATATGACAACCAATAATCGCATAACAAAACATGTCCACAAGATAAGCAAGACTGTGCCTTTACTGCAGGCTTCCTAGACGAGCCTTATAAATTGAAAGCAGCAATGTGATCTGTCCCTTTGTCTCTCTGCTCACCCTTGGCCTCACACTATGGATTCTCAGATTCCTCTAAGACAGGGGTCCTCAAACTTTGGCTCTCCGAGTGTTTTGGACTACAACTCCCATCAGCCCTTGCCAGCATAGTCAATGGTGAGGAATCATGGGAGTCATAGTCATACACATATGGAGAGCTGCAGGTTGCAGACCCCTGCTCTAAGACATTTACTACGGGTCTCGTTGTTCACATTTCATCCCACATTGGCCACAGCGGCCATACAAGATGAGAGGGTACTGGCAGGGGGTAAGGTGTGCCAGCAGCACAGTTATCATTAGAACCCCTTGGTCAAGGACGTAAACACATAAACCAGAAATATCAGCAAACAGTAGTGCAAGCCCTTCTGTTCAGAGTAGGCCTAGGTGCTTGTATGAGGGATTCCCGAACCACCCAAATTTTGGGTGGTTCGCGGTCCCGGCAACTTTTGATCATTTGTTTGAAACTAATCCAGAAAAGTTTGAGGTTCAAGCATGGTTCACCCATGAAAGCACTGTGAAGCAAGACGTACTGCTGTCATCCCACAAGGCCCTATAACATGCCCTATTACCCTTCTGCGGGTCTAATAGGACCCCACACGGCAATGTGAGTGTTACACTTTTTTCATTAACATTGGTGCATGGGAAACCAAAAGAGAGTATTAGCGCGAGTCATAAAGGTGCTTTGGCTACTTTTGGCCACCTGTGGATTTTCATTGGTCAAAGCATTTTAAAAACAGTGACGCGCAAACGTGTGGTGATCACTTTTCTGTTGTACATACAGGGCTCTAAGTACGAGCGTGCAGGACCTGGAGCGTCAGTGACGTCCTCTTTGACGGACACAGCTTTCGTCTGGCTGCGTATAGGTTGGCTTTAACTCGGTGGACCATCTTTTTTCCCAGAAGTTCTGGCACTAGAAAAGCAAGCAGCATCTTTGTCCAGCCAGCTCCTTTCTCCTGGAGTTTTGCTGCCACAGAAGCAAATTACAACTTCCTGACAACATTAGAAACAAGAGTTGAGTTAGCCACTGTCTTAACAACTGATCTCCTGCCGCGTCTTGTAGGAGGCAGAGAACAGCACGACTCCTGAAAGTGTCTCGCCACATGTCAGCAGCCACGCCATGGACGTCATTCAGGGATCGCCAGAGGTCGCAACTGCGACCCCTGAGATCTCCCTTGCTACCCCTAAAAAGAAAAATGAAAAAAAATTAACTTTTTTTTTTAAAATGGAGGCTCATGGGCTGTGGTCAGCAGCATGTGGCTCTTTGTTTCTGGAGTGGCTGGTTTTCTGACAGCTATAGCTGGTGAGAGTGCTCAGTGGTTTGAGCACTGGCTTCTGCAATGTGTGCATGATCTGCAGGTTGCAGGTTCGACTCCCAGCAAGGTCAACTCAGCCTTTCATCCTGCTGAGTTTGATAAATGAGTACCAACACAGGTTGGTTGATATTGTATGTACATTTGTTCGATATGAAGCGCTTACACATAAGTGCTATATAATAACACATCATTATCCTTTGACGTTGGCTTGCATTCACAGTGATTTGGTAATATGGGTCTATACGCACTGATATTAAAGACACATATGGATATCCATTCTTGTATGAAATGTATATCACTTTACAGTGATATTGTAACCATATTTTTTGTAGTGTACTTAGAAACAATGCTATGTGATGCCAATTCCTATTTTGTCGAGGGGTGAAAGATCGTGTTCCATCGCTTCCCATGATGTCACTTCGGGGTGGGGCCAAATGACATCACTTCCTGTGATGTCATCAGTGGTCAAGGGTCCTTGAATGTCACTTCCGCTACCCCTGGCATTTTGGTGAAATGACGTCCCTGAGCCACGCTGTGACACATGGGTAGTCTGGAAGACGTTATCAATATACTGATATACCAGGAAATCTCCTGATTTGCCTGCAGCCAGTTCAATTCCACCTGAGCCTGTAATGAGGCCAGAAAGTTAGACCAAACCAAATCAAGGCGTGCAGATGAAGGTTGGGCATGTCAGTCCACTAATGAGTCCAATGAAATATTTGCAGAATATCCCGCCGATCCATCATGTTACGCGACTTGTACTACAATGCACACCCACTGACAGCCATCACGCAATTAATGCCAATTGGAATTGAGGGATGTACGTTCAAATAACGAGGTGCAGAGCAACGATTTTCTTTTTCAAACTTCGAAAATGTTTTTTGTGTGTTTACACTTTTTTCCTTTTTTAATGCGGGGGGTGGAATCCCTGAAGCCCTGCACCCCCCCCCCCCCCCCCCGCACTCCTCTTCTTCTATTCCCTAACCCAAACCACCATCTATTTATTTGAAAAATAATGTAAATATTCATGTTTAAAATGTATCATTTTGTGGAATTCGTTTTTTTGACGCGATACCCAAATCGATTGCATGAACATTTTCATCCTGGAAATTCTGTCTAGATATCTAAAAAATCTGGCCAGTGTTTTTCTATTAACAGGTTAATTAATATTAATTCATGCATCCACAATCGGATGAACTTACGAGGGGGTCTGGACTGTCCATGTATAGGGGTTTAAACAGTCAAAAAGGATTACACCATCCACCGCCTAAACTGCCCAAATCACGACACAAACACCCCTCTCCCCCAAACACTGATGCGCTCCTATCCAGACTGATTACTCACCCCACAGTTCCTGCATGCTGCCTTTTGCACTACTCAGGCGTGGACTGGCCTATAGAGAACTCTGGAGATTTCCCAGTGGACCTCTGCACCCTGGGCCTCTTTTGTGTGGTATTTCCACATTTTCCCATAGGAAAAGCATTGAGCTTGCTGAAAATGTGTCATATGGGGCCACATTGAACATTCTTTTCAGGGCCTCTTTTGGTCCCCAGTGATTATTTCCAGGGCCTCTTTTAGTTCCCAGTCCACCCCTGGACGGAACGCATGCTCTCAATGTTTACAATGTTTTAATGTCCTCCACTCCCTATCCCAGGTCAATTTATCTTCTTATTCTTGCCTCTTCGCGTCTCAGTATCACTCCCACAATATGCTGTTACGTAAAAGAAGACTGTCTCTGCACTCTGGTACCACTTACTTTCTAAGTAATTTCTGTTCGAAATCACACAGCCTGTTCTTTAATGTAATGTAAAGTGCTCTTATATAGCGCCCTTCTGCCAATAATGTTCTTCTCGGTGGACATGGCTCTGTAAGTGTTAGTGTTAGTCAGAAAGTGGAAAGGCAGATGCAGGAACCTTTAGTGTTGATGGATGCAGGTTGGAAGTACCTGTGACCTGTGTGTCGATAAGAAAATCTCTATGTTGTTTGTTGTTGGTATCGGCCGAGCATGTTACCCATATGGGCAGCCCCCGGATTGTGGAGATAAAACATTAACAACAAAAATACAAACAGTCCAGCATCTATGCTCCCTGTTCCGTGAAAACTGCCCTAGTTCACCAGGGGCATTGTGAGTTTCTGTCCACCATACTCACCCAGCGGAGACAGTGTTCCAGCCAGAAGTTGGGGTGTAATGTAACTCACTAGTGCCACCTCACCACTATGTCATTTTTTTCACCACAAATCAACGACCTAATCCTCCCTTTCTTCCCTTTTCATCTACTTTCCAGCGCAGGCAAATTTCGGTTTTGCCCATTTTTGCCGAATTACACTTTCGCGATTTTATTTGCTGTATTATTTCCCACTTTTCTTTTACCGCAAACATGCAGATGGTGAGCTGGGGTAAGGTATGTAGGAGGGATATGTGGAGGAGCAAGGGGAGGGCGGGGGGTCTCTCCCCTCATTTTGCAGTAAAAAAGTGGTTACATCGTATTAAAAAAATCAGCAAAAGCGCAATTTGGTTAAAATCAAATTGCAAAACATCCATAGACCCCTAATTATCTCCTGTCTGAGCTACATCTTCTACCCCGTGTCTCGGTGCATTGCAGGTGTAGGTTTTTGTGCCTCTAGAATGCTGCCAGCCCTGTGCTTGTTTGCCCCAGGATATGACAATGACGATGATGATGATGGTAGTGCTGAGGATGATGATGATGAAGATGGTGGTGATGATGATGAGGAAAATGATGATGATGATGATGCAATCGCTTTCATTTGAGCATGAGGCGCTGGTGGTTTTTGTATTGGGAACCTTTATCCCTTGTTTTCATGAACAACTATGCATTTTTTTCCTGAAGAACGCAAACGTTTGTATTTGTATTTGTATTTATTGTGTTTATATAGCACTTTACTCCAAAACGCTGTACATTTTAACAACTGGATACATATAACATTATAACAGTAGAAGCAATGTACAATTATGAATCAAACCAACAAAACAGTAAGTAGAGCAATTAAACTGAGAGGGAAGAGGGAGGGGTGAGGAGGGGACGGAGGAGGGAAAACAGAAAGGGTATGAGGGCGAGAATGGGGTGGGTGGGGCGAAGGGGAGGGAGAGGATCATGGGGAAGAGACAAAGGAAGGAGGGGGAGGAAGAAACGGGGAGGGTTTCATGCTGGATTAAATGTGAAACCTTTAACCAGCAACTTCTTAATCAGTCCATGCTGCTTGAATATTGTAAGCCAAGAAACATTCTGGAAGAAAAAAGCTTGATTTTTTTGACATTGTTTTGTTTTGTGTTTCCGTTTGTGCTCCTGGTTTGGAATTGCTGCTGATAGGTCAAGTGTCAAATGTACACTTATAGGGAAAGACTTGTGCTCCCTTCACACAAAACAGAAGCCCTCTCCAATATACTGGGCAAATGTACCCCCTCGGGTTCTACCCTCACTCTCCAATGTGTGGTGGGTGCCTCACCACAAACAAAAAGAGACTTCTGATGTGGGAGAAAAGGTTGATGCGTGGCAGCGCACTGCCTCTGCCACCAGCCTGATACAACCGCCAGCCAATCCGACAGAGCCAGGGAACGCTCGGACATCCGAACAACAACACGTAGGTGTACCTCGTGCCAGGCACAACACGAGGGAAAATGTGCATCATGACTTGGCACAGGTGGCTCACCCTGTAGTATTCTGTATTAGTATTTTTGCATCATGTCAGCTGAGAGGCTGCATGGAATGTTAGAATGGTAAGATGCATGTGGAATGGTTGTGTGATGAGAGTTCTCTAAAGGACTGTGGGGACACTATTGGAGAGATGCAGGAACCAGAAGGATGCTCATTTCCCTCTCTCCACATCAGATTCTTACCTGTAACTAAGATGTAATAAAGAAGCATTCCTTTTATACGTACCTGGTCTGGAGTGGTTCCTGCTTCATGATTACTTACCTTTAAGACCAGGGAGAATACTTCACATACTACACGTGCTACCACACACTCCCCCCCCTATTTCATAAACATTCCAACAAAAACTTCAAAGAACATAATAGTTCTTCAATTGGAGAAAAAACATGTCCAAACTTATGATCACACATAATCTTTGGGCTTTGCTGGTAAGCACCGGTCTGTGCTCAAGGGCATGACCCCACTCTCCTCAAAAGCCTCCCCATTGGAGAATGTATTCCCTCCTGCTTCAGTACTGACACCTCCATCAACTACACTGTCCGGTACAACAACTGTGTCAGTGGTTGCTGTCTCTGCATCCATGTTGGTATTTTCACTACTTTCATTTTCCCTTCTCCACCCCCGCTTGACCTTCTCCAGACCATAACTCTCCCCTTCACTCTCCGCCCACCATGCTAATAGAGAATCCTGAACCAAAATCCTTCTCTTGCTACATGTGTTACCATCGCTCAATTTAACATATCCCACCCACATTCCAACTACCACCAAAGGTGGAAGGAACACGGGTACACCCTTCCTCACAAATCGGGGAGTCCTTACTCTGACCACACCTACAATCCTGATTTGAGACTCCTCCTTACATTTGCTGGTATGCTTGTCATCAACGTGGCTTTGCCTTTTTCTAGCTCTTTCTACAGCCTCCTTTAAGTCAACTTCAGACGGCACGCTACCCCCTAGCCCAACAGGCATCCATTTACTCCCTGCCTCCCCTCCCCTCATAAGCTCAAATGATGTACATTCAGTGAGTACAGCAAAACAAAAGAGGTGATGGTTGCAATGTCAATAATTCATCTTAACCTCTGACATTGCTCTAGACATCCCTCCATACATTCGTTCTTCACTTGCCAAGCATTTACAAAAGGGGAACAACCATATGCAAATCAGCCTAGGTCCCACCCCAAACGAGGCAGTCTAGCGTAACTGCTTGCCACATCCGTTCTGCACGAAACTACAAGAATACCCAAAGATGTTTCAGTCTCATCGGTGAGGAGTAGCTTGGGTCTCTAGGCCCAGCAGGCACGGGACCCATGCCTGGGCATACCTGCCCCACTCATGGTGACTACAGCAAAACAAAAGAGTTGATGGCTGTAAGGTTTAGAGTTAATCTTAACCTCTGGCATTGCTCTGGGCAATCCTCCAGACCATCGTTCTTCACCTGCCAAACCATTACAAAAGGGGAAAGACCATATGCAAATCAGGCTTTGTCCCACACCAAAATGGGTAGTCCAGCCCAAACTGCTTGGTCACATCCCTTCTGCACAGGACCACAAGCATCTCCAAACATGTTTTGGCTTTGTGTCTGGGGTTGCTTGTGTTGCTGTGCAGAAGGGACCGGGCCTAGCAGTTCGGGCAGGGCTGCTTCCATTGATGTCAGTACCTGACATATTTGCATATGGCTGGACCCCTTTTGCAATGGCATCGACAGGCTAAAAAACAATGGTGTGTAAGATTGCCCAGAGTAGTGCCAGTGGTTCAGATTAATTCAAAACCTTCCACCTATCACTGTTATGGTTATAGTTTGTCTCCCTATGTGAGAGAGGGTATGCCTGGGCATGGATCCCTTGCTCCTTGTGGGAAATGCAGAAGAACACTGCAGCACACCTAGTTAATGGTAAAAACGTTTTAAGTCTCAGGCATGTAAAGCAATTTGTGGTTTATTGGTGTCATAGACGGTTATAGGTGCAGGGGGAAAAGGCTCAGCCTTGGTGTCTATGCTAGGGAGAGGCAAAAAGGCACAAAGGTTTCCAACTAGGAAACCCGTGCCCCCTGAAAACTGTTGGTGGCCTAAGCTTAAAGAATATTTATACAGTACACAATGGCTTCCGTTACCCTTTGGAAAAAGAAAAAACGGAACGCCAGAATAGACTAGTGTGTTCTAGAGAGATTCAAAGATATTACTTTGTGAATTTGTCATTCAACATGTGAACAAAACAACACATTTATGAACAAATGATCAATATAATTTGATAGTTGAGGTACAATATAGGATACTTTAATTTACAAAAAAGCCCAACACGTTTCGAGTAGTGTATCACTCTTCATTAGGGCCAAGATTAATTTCAAACAATTTCTAGAAAGAAAGAATAATTTACAAGAGAAATTATAGTCCATATTCCGTTAACAAGTCAGAATAAGAAGCATTTCAGAGCGTTCAATAACAACAAAATAACGTGTTTCAAAATCGTGATTACTTTTGAGTCCATGTGTTATAAACACAATTGCATACCTATCAATCCAACAGTACGTCCTTGCAGTTTAGCATAGTGCATCTAATCTTGAAAAGTGCAACTTGTACAACCTCAACATCATTCTGGTACTCATTCTCTGTTATTTGATGGATAGAAAAGAAAATGTTTTCCCTTTGGTATGGTGACAGGTCAGTTTAATTTATCAATCTAGGTTTCAGGTATAGCTATAAACCAATTATCCCCATATTTCAAACCTCAGATAAAAAAAAGTGTTGTCAACCTTACCTAGTGTACTAATGGAAACTAAGTCCAAATCAAGGATAGCCTCTTTGGATTCTTAATGGTCGTGGTGAGGTTTATGGTGATCATCCGTGGTTTCAAGCGTGCAGTACTGAGTCCGCTTGTTCTAAAAAGTGGCAAAACATCCTGTCTTGCCAGAATCTTACCCATGGCGGCCTTCACAGTATCTCATGGATTTTGAGAAAAAGATTTCAGGACGATCATCCTTAGAGTATATGTTCGGCAAGAGATGCCTGAAAAGAAACAGTGGCATCTGTTTTAGTCTATAGAGAAGAGATAATCATTCTAGTGGTATATCCAGGAGAAGGAAGGGATTACCTAATCAGGTGTTCAAATATCTCTATGCGATGTGTGTTCAAGCTTCAAAGTGCTTGAAGGAGTAGATGGCAGAATGCAAAAGGATTCCTAACAAGGATTCCCAAGGAGAATGCCGGATATCTGTAAGACAGCGTAAGTATGAGAAGTCCTATCAAAAGGGTCTACATGAGGTCGTAGGACCTAGTTACTTACTTGTTGCAGCTAGAAGAGGCATTCAATCAGAGGATACAGGCTGTGTCCAGGGGCTGCAAACAATGGGGCTGTGTCTGCCTTCTAGTTGACACAGCCATGTTTAAATACGGCAAATCAAATGACATCACTGCACGTATGCACGCTTGATGTCATAAAGATGTGTATAGCTGATGAAATCCAAGTAAATTTTAATGAGTTGCAAGAAGAATCGAAGTTTTGTAGGCAGAGAAACTGACTTCACTTCCAAATAAGTCACAGTATGTAAATAATAAGAAAAAGACATTTGTGTACTAATCCGAGGATGAAGTCACTTCACGCATGCGCAAGTGACGTCATCGGTATGTGATCCAAAAAAAGGGGGGGGTGGCTGAGAAGAATTGTCATATTATGTAAATAAAGAGTAAAAAGTTGAAGAATAGTGTACCAGTCAGTAGATGACGTCACTTCGCGCTTGCTGCATTGCGTCATGGGTCTAATGCTGAAAAGGTGGCTGAAAAGTTTTAAGTCCTACTTTAGACGGATAGCCAGATGGATCAGTACTTTTTTAAAATTAATTTAAAAGATCTTTAGAAGAATGTGCTTGGAGAAGCATCACGTAGATTATCCGTGTGCCATAGTCGTGCATGTTGATTTATATTTCAACTGGTCTGAAAAGGAAGAAAGACTGGACTTAGTCTTTACGGTAAGAAAATAATGAAATATGTAAATGCTAATAAACTCCAACCTAATTGAACTCCTGGAGCTCAGCAAACCACACCCAACTTTTATGGAAGAAGATGACCTGGACAAAAAAGTAGCCCTGCTGCATTCCTGGATTATAACTACTATAGACAACATCGCCAAAGAAAAGCCTTTCACTTCTTCTCATAAACGAGCAATGGCAAAATGGTTCACCCCACTACTTAGCACCATGAAAAGGAAAAACTGAAGAATAGAACTTGATTAGAGAAAACAAAACGACGTCGTGAACAAGCTGAAATTCCTACAACACAACCGCACATACAAAAAAGAAATACAAAAAGCTAAGAGGAAAGACTACAACAACTGAATCTTTAAAGCACCAAACACCCAAACGAGCTCTCCAAAATCATAAATGAAATTAAAAATCCCCCTGGATGTAACAACATACCAACTCTGTCCATGAAACTATGCAATGACCTTGCAGACCACTTCAAAAACAAAATCACCAGCATCCAACAAACGATACAAAGCAGACCTCCCAATCTGACCACGATCCCCACCTACACTCGGGAAGAACACCCGAACAAACTACGAAGCTTTCCAGAAATAACAGTGGAGACATTCGTTAAACTGGTGAATGAAAGCAATAATTCAAGGTCTTCCGAAGACCCCTGCCCGCCAGACATATACAAATCAATTCTTAAACAAGGAGCGCCCATGGAATTTCACAGGAACGTCCTCAACCTTTCATTAACAACTGGGAAAGTGCCACAAGCCTTCAAAACTGCACTCATCAGGCCACTACTTAAGGATAAAGCGGGAACCGTAGAGGACCTTTCCAACTACAGACCCATCTGCAACATGCCGTACACAGCCAAGCTGCTCGAAACGTACATATACAAAAAGACCCAAGAATTCATAGAAGAGCACAGCCTACTGGACCAGGCACAAGTTGGCTTCAGACCATTGAGAGGAACGGAATCAACTCTCCTTTCAATATGGGATGATCTGAAAATAAACGCAGACTCGAACAACAGCACTGCCCTGATACTCCTAGACCTATCAGCAGCATTTGATACAGTTAACCAGGACACCCTCATAACAAGATTGGAAGATCCTGAAATAACAGACACCGCCCTACTATGGATCAAATCTTTCCTAACAAACAGAACAGAAACCGTATGGATGAAACCCTTCAAATCCACCCGAGAGATTCCACCTTTGGAGTACCACAAGGATCATCCTTCTCTCCCCTACTATTCAACATCTACATATATCTACTTATCAGAATCATCAAAAGCCACGGCCTCACCTGCTACAACTACGCCGACGATACACAAATAACCTTCAAAATACAAGACAACCTGGAAATAAACTCAACACTAGAAAACTGCCTCCGCGATGTATTCAACTGGATGAACTCCAACTGCCTCAAAATCAACCCAGGCAAAACAGAAATAATGATTGTCACAAAAAATGTAGGAGAAAACCACTTAATCCCTTGGCCAAGGGAACTGAGGACAACCCCAGCATACTCGCAGATTGTAAAAAACCTGGGAGTTCTGATGGACAATAATCTCATGCTAGAGCCACAAGTAAACGCTCTCCTCAAGAAATGCTTCTTCCTATTGCGAGCGGAAAAGAGGATCTTGCCGTTCCTATCGTTCGCCAACAAAACAACCACCATCATCTCCCTCATCATGTCCAGAGTAGACTACTCCAACAGCATATACTTAGGCATGCCTGAACGACTTAAAAAAAAACTACAACGCATACAAAATGCAGCAGCCAGACTGCTTCTGAAACTACCCGAAGAGGTACATACCACACCAATGCTGAAAACACTATATTGGCTACCAATAAAACAATGAATAAAGTTCAAAACAATGTGCATCACGCAAAGAGCAATACACAACCAAGGCGCTGAGTTCCTGAGGGACAAACTGCGTCTACACCAACCAACAAGAATGCTCAGATCAAGCTCAGATCAATCATTGACATCCGCCTGGAACCAAAACCCTACAACAAAAGAAAACTTGGAGGATCCTCCTTCTCTCACCAAGCACCGAAAACCTGGAACGACCTCCCAAAGTACTGCCGTAACACAAGAAACCACCTACTAGTCAGGAAACTACTCAAAACATGGCTCTTCACATCATAACTAGAAAGCCCAGCCACAGGGGCACACACACAACTAAAACATTGATGAACGAAGAGACAGGCCCTGATCCACACCAAACAACCAATGTAAAATCCTAAGGAAAATATCCCATGACATACCAAACGACTTACCGGGAGCTAGCCGTAATAGGACCAAAAACCAACTACGTAGCAAGACAAAGGACTGAAACACCCGGACGACTCATCAATAGGAACATGACCCTAAACTATAACCACCCACAACAGACCTAATCACGGCACAAACCCTGTACCAGTAGCACCAACCCAGAGGGTGAGAAACAGAATAAGCACCCACACCACACAATGTCCACCAAGATACAGCTGGAAGCACAATGCGCCGTCACAGAGTAACTACAACTAAACAATAGCCCAAGGAAGTCACCACACAGAAACCAAAGAACCGACTTAAAGATAGTCATGGCAGGAGGAAACTAATGACTGAATACACAGGCTGACCTAGACAGATACACTAGGACACCCCATCAACAACACTCCAACTCTGAGCCATTCAAAGCCTCAACCGACTAGGGTCACATTAGACACCAAGAGAATAGATACTACCAACCCAGTTCCACACCCAAAGAAAAGGTTCATACACACCTACCACCCCATAGAAGACTCACTATGATACAGCTGGATCAGCGCTGCACCACCACAGCGAGACGGCCCATAAGGAACCAGCAACAACCCCACCCACACTGATACAGCCTGAACGGAACCAGAAGTAACTAACAACAAACCTGGCATCAGGATACAGACCCCACTAACCCAACCCTCGACTTTCTGCATACTTAACCCACACAACAGTCACACAACCATTTCTCTCCCAGCAATCTGCACGCACTTTACCACACCACAGCAAAAACACATAAACAGCCCCCACAGCACACGAGTTCTCGCCCGATCCGATACTTGCACCAAAGCCCAGCACTCGGTATATGCTGAGCTGAAGCTGCCAACAGCACACCACTTCTCCCACTCTCCTACTCCTCTTCTACCCGCCCTCCTTCCTGTTTACAGATCCGCCAGAGCGCCTGGGGACCAATTCCGTTGGTGACGGTGCGCTATATAAATACCTTTAACATAACATAAAATATAACAGTAGGTGGCACTTGGGGTGCAGGATGAAACTCTCTCCTCGTCGTTGCAACACGTATTAAGGTGCTGTCCTCTAATGGTTCTCCCGGATGGATGCACTGTTGGCCTTCTAGTACGCCCTAACGGCCGTTCCTTTCCCCTTTCCCCCAGGAACCATGGGTTTTATGCCACACTGCTAGCAGTGCATTCACTCTGTAAACGGGCCACGTAGCACCCGTTGGTCAGCCGCGGTGCTGTGGTGCGCTCACCGTGCTCAATGCCTCTGATCCTTCTGTTGGGTTCTTTCCCACGGCCTCTTCCATGAGGCTGACACAACTGCCAGCCATTCCCAAAGAGCCACGGAACGCTCAGACATCCGAAATATAACAGAGGTGTACCTCGTTTCAGGCATGATACGAGGGAAAACTGTATCATCACTTGATACACATAGCACATAGTACACGTGCTATTACACAATGCGTAAATGGCACTGCTCATGAGAAGAAGGAGCTTTTCAAGCCATCATGTATAAACACAGAAATAGATCTATGTTTCAAAAAGATGGCTTGAAATGTATGCAAGCCATATGGTACGCACACACATATATAAATGCTGTATATTTGTGTGCGTACCCTACTATGGTTTGTGTACTTTTTAAGCCATCTTTTATAAACATAGAAATATGCAACATAGTTCTGTTTATAAAAGATGGCTTGCACAGTACACAAACCACAGTAAGGTACGCCTACAATTATATACATGCTTACATGTATTTGTTTGCTTACCTTACTGTGGTTTGTGTAAGTTTCAGTCCACGCCCACCCTGAAAGCCACGCCCCCAAATGAGCCCCCCCCCCCCCTTCGATTTCTTACCCTACTTAAGCTCAGCTCTGCGGGGGTGGGGCAACTGCCCTCCCTAATTGCTGCCCCCCGCCCCCCTTTGAATCTCTTCCCCCCATCTCTATGGAGGACACTTTTCGGCATTCTCTAAGTTACCCGTGGAGCTGCTCCTATCGCATGTTTACAGTTTCTTTGTTTGCCTGGCCTGTCCTTTCATCTGGCCTGGAGCAGGCGCCACGGGAATGAACAGGCAGTGGATATCACGGGGCGGGGGGCACCAAAGCCCAGCACTCGGTATATGCTGAGCTGAAGCTGCCAACAGCACACCACTTCTCCCACTCTCCTACTCCTCTTCTATATGTTTCTTTGTTTGCCTGGCCTGTCCTTTCATCTGGCCTGGAGCAGGCGCCACGGGAATGAACAGGCAGTGGATATCACGGGGCGGGGTCCTTCGATGTTAAGAGCAGTCTCACCACATGCCTGGCACACAGTTTGCTATATGATATGACATGAGCAATCCAAAAGACATTTTCAGAGTGAAACATGTTGCTTAAAGTTAAAGACACCAGTATTTTGTTTCAACCTGTGTTATTTAAGTGAATTTGCCCCAAAAAACTGCCATTTGTGTGCCCCTTCCTTTCAGCATTTGATCGCATGGCATATTTCTAAAGTAGATATTCGGATGTCAAACTGCTGAAATGAAATAACATGTTTCTATTATTCGGAAATCAGTGGTTAGGAAAGTGAACAATGTGCTCTTGGGTGCCACCATTTATTTTTCACCATGGGGAGTGTCACCTCACCCTGAGCCCTGAGCATGAGCAAACAATCAGCCCAACTCCTGCCCTGGTTGAACAATGCTTTTTAAAGCAAATGTTTTTTTTTTTTTTTTACAACTTTTTGAAAAAGCATTGGGATTTACAGGGCAATTTAATAACATCTTAGCAGCAGTCATTACACCTCCTGAGCTACCTATGTAGCGTTTTGCCTCAGGGCGTGTCAACCTCAGATGCGGCTCCCTTACCAACAGTGAAGTTCACACACACGACTTTAAAGCCAAAAGCATTTGCTTTCGGCCATGCAGGCATTCCAGACACCCTCATTTAAGAGGTGTAGTCAAACTGGAAACTCTACCGGGCAATTTAAGACTGCTGCACCCACTGCTAAAGAACAAAGGGGCACTTGACTGCCTTCTGCCCCTATCCTTCGCCCCCTCTTCCGTGAAATCGGCTCAAATAATGAAGAAGGCTATTGATTATTTGCGAAAAGCATTGAGTGGGTACTTCGTAGAAGACATTTGAGCCGTCATGATGGACTTGTAATATGTGGGTTTGACTGGGGTACAATTCAGGGTGACCTTCAAGGGACCCGATGAAGGGAATAGTGCAAGTGATTGCAGAATCTTAATGTCTTCTGTTTTAAATGTTTTTCCTAATTGATATAAAGCTACGGCAACAAAAGATGATAAAAATGTGTTCAATGAAAAACATGCAGTAAAACACTTTTTCTAGCCAAATGCCTTTGGGAGTTTTGGTTATCTTTTCAGAGTGTATAATAACATGATGCAAACCTTTTATTTTCTTAAACCTACTCTGAACTTGCATAGACAAAATACTCCTCCGCATTCGGTTCCACTCCCCCCTCCCACCAACGGCGAGTAACACTAGTTCTTTTCAACACATTGCCCAGTGGTTCTGCCCTCCATCTTCAGGTGAGCCCCCCTCCCTGCCATCCCAGTGTTGGAGCTCCTTGGACTGAGCCTAAAAGTAGGGCTGGCGAAAGATGTTCCCTACACTAGAAAAGACGACACTTCTCTTTCCAAACCCTGTTGAATGTTCAGGTATAATCTGCACCGCCGCCCTTTGTCAGTGGCGCCCTAGACGACTGCCTATCCTAGCCAGCCCATAGAACCGGCCTTACACATGTATCCTGGGGGCACATCGGTGCGAGCAGGAAGGAGCAACCGGTGGCTGTCCTCGGGATGCGGGCAGTGGGATGGCATTTGCTCGGAAGCCAAGGCAATGGGCATGCGACCCGTCTGCCGCGCATCCCTGACTAACCTCCAGTTGCATCCGGAGGAGGCTCGCGCCGGACGGGACTTGTCTGGCCGCGTGCAGGCAGTCATTATTCCCGCGGACATTCTCCACAGAAAGGGAACATTGCTCGCATTCTTTTTCCAGCCTCTTTACACAGATTTTTTTCACGACTTTTTTGAGCCGTGCCCAAAAGCGACAGCAATTTATATCTATTTTTTGCATGCGCAATTGTATGTAGCCTTTGGCCCAAAACCAGAAATTGGATTCTAAGAATTCGCGGAAAGCTTTGTACACAAAGTGGACTCAGGAACGCAGACAACTCGAAAGAATAACTGCGCCCCTTGCTGTTATGCACTGCCCCTGGCTGCTAATACGTGGGGGGCGGTGGTGGGAGGCTGTAAAAGAGATATTTTTTTAAGTCAGTATCTATGGCCCAACTGAAAGAAGTTTCACAGAGATCAGAAAACATTGACAATTAATGAAGGTGGCGAGAAAAGGCTGCAAGGCGTTCTATAGGGTGGATGGGCCCCAGTATATTGGAGTTAGTTGAAGAATATGTTTATCTGGTGTATTTATTGGACACTTAGGGCCCAATTTATGGAATTCTACGTGCTGAGAATGACTCTGCGTAGAACGAAATCTGCACGCTCAACCTATTCATAGATTCAAACGTGCATTTCAACATGAACTGCAAAGCGACTCGAGCTGCGCGAGGAACGCCCACAACATGCCCCCATGCAAACCAAAAACATAGCCACAGACCAACCTTTTCCGCAAAGCTCTGCGTCCACCTCAGACACAACATCCAGCACCTGAACTACTCTGTGCAAGGTTCCACATAAGTAACAGCTGTACCTCAGCTACTCTGCGCGATGTCTCACGTAACGGCTGCACTGCAGTTACTCTGCGCAAGGTCCCACGTAAGTAATGGCCGCACCCCAGCTACTTTGCGCGAGGTCCCACGTAAGTAGCGGCTGCACCCCTACTCCCAAGGCACACAAACTTCTGGCACATACCCTGATTGCACAGCAGCATCCTTAGATCCAGACACCACCCTCAGCCCCCCCTTACCTTCGACACTACCCCAGGCATCCCCCACAGGTCTAGACACCACCCACCAGCCCCCATCACCTCCGACACCACCCCAGGCATCCCTCTCAAGTCCTGACACCACCCACCAGCCCCCTAAACTCTGCCACTACCTCAGGCACCCCGCACAAGTTCTGACACCACCCACCAGCCCCCCTCACCTCCAACACCACCCCCAGGCATCCCCATCAAGTCCAGACACCACTGACCAGCACTCCTCACTTCTGACACCACCCACAGGCATCCTCCTCAGGTCCTGACACCAGCCACCAGCTCCCTCACCTCCAACACCACCCCCAGGCATCCTCCTCAGGTCCTGACACCAGCCACCAGCCCCCTCACCTCCAACACCACCCCCAAGCATCCCCATCAAGTCCAGACACCACTCACCAGCCCTCCTCACTTCTGACACCACCCACAGGCATCCTCCTCAGGTCCTGACACCAGCCACCAGCCCCCTCACCTCCAACACCACCCCCAGGCATCCCTTCATGTCCTGACACCACCCACCAGCCACCTCACCTCTGACACCACCCGTGGTATCCCCCTCAAGTCCTGACACCACCCACCAGCCCCACTCACCTCCGACACTGCCCCAGGCATCCCCTTAAAGTCCTGATACCACCCACCAGCCGCCCTCAATCCCAACACTACCCCAGCCAGCTCCCTTCTCAAGTCCTGACACCACCCACCAGCCCCACTCACCTCCGACACTGCCCCAGGCATCCCCTTAAAGTCCTGATACCACCCACCAGCCGCCCTCAATCCCAACACTACCCCAGCCAGCTCCCTTCTCAGGTCCTGACACCACCCACCAGCCCCCCTCACCTCCAACACTACCCCAGGCAGCCCGCTCAGGTCCAGACAACATATACCCACCCATATACCCAACAAGTGGGAATGCTGATGCAGAATCCATGTCTGTAGCTCATCACAGGATTCCCTGGTACATCACAACCAGTGGCACAACAACAGGGCAGCAGAATTTAGCAGCAGCTACACAGTGAAAGCACCATGTACATGCCACACAGTAAAGCAATGTAATGCAGTGTGATGTATCACTGTGCACATGTGCCATTGCAATTGCCTTAAACTGCCGAAGGTGAATGACATAGGTGGCCACTAGTCAAAGACATCACTGACAGAACAGAGTCATGTCATGTCATGTCAGTACATAGTAGCAAACAACAATCAACGAATGAAGGGACTCAGGTGGGAAAGCGTAGCATTCATAGCCCATGCAACTAACATAAGTTGACCAGGCATGTTTTGGGGTGATGCGAAGGAAGTCTGAGAGTGTGTGAGCCAAGCAGATGGATGATGGGTGCAGCCAGATATAAACAAACTCATATGTGATGAGGAAGCTTTACAGTGGCAGATGTGCTGCATGACATGAGAGCACTCCCACTGGTTGGTAGCTGATGTGTGTTGGTTGGTGTCCATGCATTGCGAGGCCCACGTCCCCACTTCCCCCTGCATAATTGATGAGTGTATGCCACACATCCACAGTTAGGCCCCCAACCCACATGACAGTCACATAACAAATGCATAGCAAACTCAAAGTAAACCAGATGCGGCACATTCACAAAGAGACAACAAGTGTTTGATGAATAACCAGCAACTGTATTAACAATATTTACACTACCAAAAACTACTATGTGGAAAGGGGGAAATGTCCAAGGGAAAAAATGAACACAAATCCAAAAGCACACAAGTATCATGAGCATGGACCCCCACCATCTGGATCTTGCACGACGCAGAGTACAGTACAAGCACTGTCCTGATGTGCCAGCTGCCCCACTGATGTCTGTTCCTGTGTAGGTGCTGGGGCAGGCACAGCGACCACCAATACTCTGCTTGCCGGGACTTCCACCTGAGGAAGGGACATACTGACCACCATACTGGGTGGTGTGGGTAGGGTTGAAGTAGAGGGGGCCATGATGGAAACTGGCAAGAAAGGCTCACAGCGAGGACGACTGGGGCACAGAGGAGACAGTGAAGGAGGGGGCAGCTGAATGCGCCAGTGCAAAGAGACCAACCGAGAGCAGCGCACGTGCCAGCTGGCCTAGGTAGATTAGTGATGATATGAGATTACTGCCTGAATCTCTCTCACATCATCACAAATCAAGGCCGTCTGCTTGAAATCCCAGCCAGCACAGCGTGCACAGCTCAGGGGTGATCTCTGTGGTCCCAAAGGGGGAACCGGACTGGGTGGAGGCATCCACAACAGTGGTCATAGCTGCATCAGATGGATTAGGGACAGGAGGTTGGGCAGCTCCCTCCACGGTGCACTGCACATCCTCCTGGCCCTGGCTCAGGGGTGCAGCCTGAACACCATCCTGGATACCCCCACCCGACCCAGTGCGCTGGCCTTTATCTGCCTCCTCCTCCACCACCACCTACATCTCCCTGGATGACTCCAGAGAGACTTCCTCCCTGGATGGCCCCTCTGTCTCCACACCCCGGCCCACAGCCACTGAGGGGTCCTCCTCCACAACAACCTCCTGAGACGTACCCCCAGCAGCTCAGCCCGATGGAACTTGCGGTCCCCCAGCATCTCACCCTCGGATGGTGTGCACTCAATTCTGGCTGGCTCGGGTGTGTGCTTTGGTCTGGTGGATTTGTCCCTGCCCTTCTGCTCCACAGCAATGTCTCCACCCTCTTCACGAGCTGCAGCAACTGGAAAATGTGTTACAAAAAACATTGACACTAGTAATCGTCGTCAGTGGATGTGTGGCATACACACAATAAACAGGACAAATCATGCATCATGTTTCAACCATGAACGGACACACACACAATTAATACACACCTACTTGCCCTGGCAAATTGCATTGCAAATGTTGCATGAGTGTAGTGTGAAGGCTCAATCACACTCATGACCTAGGCACATATGAACAAAGTGCCCAACAACACATCACCTAAAACAGGCAACGCTACCATACCAATGACCAACCAATACAAGAATGACATGCAGCCATGGTCATGGGGACAGCACCAGGGCACCTGTCCACACAAACACGGTCACCAATGTAGACATGTGAAAGCATGACCTGCAAGCAAGCAACATCTACAGCCACACATATTTGCCACCAAATTGCACATGTCAGCCAAGCATACTAATATTGTATGTACACACATACACTTGTATTATACATGCAGTGGGAAGATAGGTCACATCCAGTCCTGGAGGCATCAATGCATAAACTCCACATATGCAGGAATCAATGCACATGTGTCACTATCAGCAGATGTGCCTGCATGGATGCACTGGAGGTGTGCCACACATAGACTCGTACATCATGCACATCACTCATATGCCCACAATATAGCATGTCCACATCTGCCATGTCCAAGCACTTGCTCCATTCTCTCACACTGCACGTGCCCAAGTACTACCAGCCATGAATGCACAATCCACCATTACTCACGCATATGCCAGTATACAAAATCAGATGCCACAAATGGCTTGCATTGGCATGAGGCAGCAATCAGCTGCATCTCTCAGCACACACAAGCCACAAACAGGATGTGGCATCTGGAAACATGCATGCTACACATACACCGTAGAGCATTGTCCCACATTGGTACTTACCAGTGGCATCCAGACGACTTCTCTAGGCAAGAACTGGGAGTGGAGGTCCGGATAGAACCTCTCAAGTACCCGCAGATATATCTGGGTTAACCGGTAGCAGCCAGCACAGTAACCCTGAATGCTAGGGGGGGCCGTGTCGAGGGCTGCACCACCTTGGTATGGCTACGGTCTTGAGGTTGTCCTACTGTTTCTGGACCGTGTTTCAGGGGCAGACTGCCACCCCCTCTGCGTTGATGGCAGCCGTGAGCTCATCCCAGGTCCTCAGCCTTGCGTCAGTGCCCAGCTGAGTAGCTGGGTTGAAGAGAGCATCATAGGCGCCCAGGACCCGATCCACTGGGATGCCAACTTCGGAGTTGGTGAAGTTGGCAGCCCTCGGCCTTAATGTGGGGGTGCTGCACTCCCCAGATGACGTTTATGGGGCAGCTATGGCAGCCCTGAGGCAGGTGTGGGCTTCCTGGGTCCTGGGTAGGTGCTATGGAGCTTTGGTGGTGTTGGCAGGGGTGGAAGTCCCGGCAAGTACAGAAGAGGTGGTTGCAGGCCCAGCACAGGAGTCCAGGCAAAAGTGGGGCAGCTGGCACACCAAGACACAGTGCTGGTTGCAGGCAGGCACTCACTCTCGAGCAGGTAGCAGGCAGCAGCAGTATAGGAATGAGTGAGGCAAAGCAGGGCTAGAGGAGGCCAATTCAGCAGTAGGTAGGCAGGAGGAACAGTGGTGTGTGTCTTGCATATGCAGCAGTTGATAGCAGAATAAAGGCCCTTAATGCTTAAGTAACATCCTGCCTGTGGTGATGTTGTGCATCTACATGGCTCACGGCAACAACCGGGTGATATAAGGTGTGCATCGCGCATCACTGGTTGTGCATGTGAAGGTTATGATCCTGATGAGTTTCGCAGATGTATTTTGTTGTGCTACGAAATCCTTCCCTTCAGGTACTGCGTTCCGCATTTTTCTTTGGAGTGGGGTTGCCTCTGCACGTACGCACATGTTTTAGTGATCGTTTTGAGGTCTATCTTGTGTCGCGTATGGAGTCTTGTATCTCTGGGTGCCTTTGTGTATTGCGTACCACTTTTTAGACTTGATGGAATCGTTCCGGGTATTGCGCATGCAATTTTTGTGTTTGAGGTGCCACTGCTTATCGCGTAAAACGTTTTTTTTCCTGAAGCTTCCCGGGTATCGCATGTGCAAATTATATATGAGCTTTGCTGGACCACACATCTATGTCGCACAGCACGTATACTGTTCCCTTCCTCATATTGCCCAAGACAATAATTTGGTGTGCCTTCCATACATCCCTTAGACATGTGACATAAGTGGAAAGGACCCAAGAGGGAAATGGGACAGACAGGCTAGGGGACATGGTGAGGACACATCTGCCCCAGCCCCAGGAGTTCGGGGACATGGCGTGGAGACATTGCCCCAGCCCCAGGGGGTCGGTGATGTGGTGTGGAGACATCCTGCCCCAGCCCCAGGAGGACATGCCAGGCCCCAGATCGCAGGTGGCCTGGCACATGGACGCCAATGTTGTCTCAGCTAGATAGGGGCAACAGCAACACCTCAGGCCTCTCGGCCAAAGGAGGGACGCCCTGCATAGCACCAGGTGAAGAGGCCAACAGCCAATTCATCCTACTTGAGCAGGTGCAAGGTGTGGGATGCCTGGAGAACTCAGAGGACGCTTCTGGTGAGTGGCTGTCATTGCACATCGTATGTTTTGCCAGTCATGCATGATCCACCTTATTTATGTATTGGCACATCTGGCTACAGTTGTATGACATCCCTGGGTAATCATGTTGGCAGGCAGAAAGACTCATGTCACATAGCCATCATTTTGGGAGTACCCTGTGTGGTGGACATGTGTGGCTCGTGTCTGTGTGACAGTACACATCATCCACAGGGTACTCCCCTGGCACCACGAGACACCAACATGTACTGTTTTGTGCTGTATTCTTTTGGGGTGTCACTCTGCACTGCTAGAAGGTACATGCGATCAATGTTGAACTATCACATCATGTCATGCTGAGATGCATGTTTCATTTGCCACCTGCCACTATAGGATGTCTTGTCATAATGCATATCTGAGCTGTCTGTCACCACTCCTGGTTGTGCCCAGAGTGAAGGTGCATAAGTGCCCACAGACTACAGCCCGAAGTTGCAGGTATGATGTTGGTGCATATTCAAATGAGTGTAGTAAGGGGCTACACCATTCACTGCATGGTGTACAATAGCTGATGGTGGATTGTCATGCAGAGGTGGGCACCCGTGCAACATGAAAATTGCATGGCCGTATACAGCCCATGTGTAGGTCATCGAGATTGTGAATGACAATGAGTGTGCATGACTGCATTCCATTCTATGCATGTACATGGTAGTTGTACAAACATATCAAGTGACTAACATTTTAAGGCACCTGTCACGCATCAAAGACCTGCATGTGGCCGTCAGTTCACACTTGACAGGCACATGTCTTGTGACTTCCATCATTGAGCTGTGCAGTTGCCCAGACATTAGTCTGTGAACTGGATTTATGCATAGTTCCACATCAGTATCATCTGTCTGATGAGGTGAAACATGCCAGCTACATCACACACCCAGAAGTGGCATGATGGCTTTCCTGCAACATGTGTAATGTGATAGGTATCTGAGGCATTGCTGGTTCATAGTGTGAGCATGCACAGCCATGAACAATTCAAGCAGTATTGTGGGATGATGTGTTTATAAAGGGACTGTATTGCAAACGAGAACACCCATCCCAGAGGCATTGCTGTGGGGACTGATTGTTGCACATACATACCACTCATGGACCTTGTATGACCCTCATCACCATGTCCAAATACTGTGTCTCTGGATATGTTGTATGGGCTCAGCATTTGCACATACACAGCCTCGCCACCAGCATAGTTGGAGCAGGTGAAACAGGGCAAGGACAAGACAATGTAATGCAGATGACACGCAGCTCTCAAACAAGTCTCACTGCCTGACTTCCCCTCATCCTCTCTCAAACATTACTGCCCGTCTGCTATACAGGCATGGTGTACTGCTACCAATCTCTGCCTCAATTCCAGTGACACTGAGAGCTACTCTTTAAGACACATGCTGCCTCTTACCCTCCGACACTCTGCCCGCACTCCATGGGCCCAGTCGCCTCATCCTCTTGTGGGTCAATGGACCGTGTTGTCATCTTGAAATCCTCTCGTCACTTCACAGACCTTGCCTAGAAGGCATACTTTCAGCTGAACCTACTCAGAGGCATTTTCCCTTTCCTCACTTTCCCCCAGGACCTCAATGTCTCCAGTTCTGTCCCAATCCTGATTTGTGAGTCATGTGGTGACCGTGGTGGTGTCTGTAGATATGGGTGTGTGGCTGACTGTTGCCATGTGATGTCCCTCTGCATTACATTGTCACATGTGTAGTATTTTTCCCTGGTATATGTGGCGACATGGCAGTTGCATGGCCCATCATTGTGCGTTTACGCCACTTTTGTATGTCAATGGCCTCATTACAAGCCTGCCAGTCCAGAAACAACGGTGGGGGTAAACACGCCACCACCGTTGTCTGCGGACCGGCAGACTACGAGTTCTGCAGGTGGGTGATGTCACTCCCACCAGGTCTGACCAGGCGGGAGTAACGCCACCCGCCTGCAGACGGAAATGGAAACACCAGCACCGTTATTTTCAGTGCCAGTGTTTCCATTGTCCCCATCCCCATGGAGTCCTATGGGACTCCATGGGAATGGGGATTTACAGAATTACGCCTCCGGAATTACCGGGTAACCGGGGTTCTAATGCACAGGTAATTCATTTCAGATCTGGCGGCAGCCTGTCGGTTTTTCTGGTACGACTACCGCCGGACTGGTAATGAGGCTCAATGTTTCCACTGACGGCATGGACATGACCAGGAGAGGAGGGGGGGACACTAGTCAGTAAATGCCATGCATCCGTTGCTGACGGCTCATAGTGTGTGAATGCACAATATCTGATGCCTGCATGTCCTGCCATTAGTTGTTTGAGTGCACCTTGATGCAAATGTGCATTTGTGTCTTGTTGCACATGGCTCAATATGTCTTTCTCTGTCCATGTGCAGGTGAGGATGCACGGATGCAGAGGAGAAGGAGGAAGAGAAAAAAGTTAGTGCTGCTTCTGACCACTAGTGGAGGACGTGGTGTTGTACGCCATGAGAACCCACTGGTGCTCCAGACCATCCTCAGTCATGCTGCGGACTCTTCAGACTCTTCGTACTCTTCAGACTCTTCGGACTCAGCTGGATTTGATGCTGAACCAGATGTGTATGCCTCAAAGAGGGCGAGGGGGAGTGCTCCAATGGGCGGATCAGATGGGGCCCATGAGTGTGAGGCAGTGCGGCTAGCATTACAAGGCCAGTCAGTAGTGAGCCCCCCGTCTGCAGTGATTATGGCTGCAAGGCCACCAACCCATGAATTGGCATCAGGTCCTAGGGCTGATGTCCATGCGAGGGTTTCAGACCTGCAGCCAACGAGAGGGGCGCCACAACAATGGGCATGGTCCCTTTCATCTGGCCATTGTGGGCCCGCTCACATAGTCGACATGTGCAGGCTGGGTAGACAGAGTGGGAGCAGCAGATGTTGCATGTTGCATGCTGCCATCTGACATGGCAATGTGTTGGGCAACATCTCAGAGGACATGGATACAATGGCCAAGACCATGACCCCACCAGCAGCCTGGGTAGAGCAACATATGCAGGTCATGCAGTCCTCGTACCACTCCCACAGACTGTGCATGGAGGCCAACATCAAGGGCTGGCAGGCACATTGGTGTCAACTGCCATGGCTGCTTTGAGGTCGACAGGATGGGATGTGCAGGTAACAATGGGTATTTGGAATCTTGACACATGTGTTCTGTATACATGATTGTGAACTATGGCTGTTGAAATGCAATATCCCATGTTGTTGCAGTGCTCCTGATTCATCCGTTGACTACACTCCATGGGAGGTCCAGCCTGCACCCTTTCACATCCCTAGTCCCCATGCCCTCTGGGAGGCACTGGCCTTCCTTTCACATATCTGGAGGTACAGTTCCCGGTGGAGGTTATGAGGGAATCACATCATGCCAGCTCTGTCAGCAGGTAAGCATGTGCACTGTCTCTCGTGTTGTGTCTGTAGTATTGGTCATCATGGTCTTTGCATGCATGACACATTTTTACTAACAGGGGTAAACCTTGAGTGACAGTGAATGTCTGTCCAGATGTGTGTCAGTCCACATGAATGTGCATGTATGTGCAGTTACACTTCTAAGCAGGTACATTGCTTTGGTGGATGCAATTGATGGAAGTGATTGGGCAGCACTTATCACACGTTAGCCATTGGCAGTATTTCATTCATTCTGGATATCCGTAGTAACAGGCAGCATGCATTCTCGGTGCATCTGCAATCTGTGTATTTGGCTTCTCCAATACTTGCCTCACTGACAGTGATGATATCTCATTACTGCCACCCTTATGCACCCTCTGGCCCCATTTATCCTACCGGGACCTGCTGGTGTACTCCCTGTGAACACTACCCTTTGACCTGTGCCACTTCCCAATCCACTCCCTTCTCCACTTACATGACCTGACCTGCCCGGCCACTGTTCCACATGTACCACACACGTTGATAGTCCGGTCTGATCATCCTTCACTGCACAGCTTCATGACGTAGCCTCTGGTGACACAATTCTGTCAATTTGTGTACATTGACAGCACAGGATAGGTTTGTCACTCTTGATACATGGAGGATTGGATAGATATGCCATGTGTACCCCTGACAGACAACTTCTGTGTTACCCAGTGAGGTCACTTTTTGTACAGTGTTTGTTTCTGTTGGCTATCTACACCAGGGTGTGTTTCATGAACAAAAATTAAAAAAAAGAAAAAAAAAAGGAATGTTATACTTCAAAGCGAAACCAAAAAACACTGCTCATTCCCCCATTATGGTAAGCTAAGCAACCATAACTCGCACCATCTACGCGCATTGCTGAGACTAACACCCAGGACATCAAAGATGACATCACAAACATCATTGATGACATCACTCATGACATCACATGCCTGCCTCACTTATTTTTGTGCATTGAAAAATGTAGGCCAGGTGGTTTTATTCACTGACAATCACAATATAAAAATTGAAAAGGTACTGTATATCTAAACGTTGCCCTTGTCGTGTCTTCTTAAAGTACTTTCCTTAGGGTCTGGTCTATGCTCATGATGCGCATGCATGGGGCAATAGCAGACCTCAAACACACAATTAATTTGTCTACAGGAAGATAAACTTTCTCATGATGCTGTTTCCTTCTTCCTTACTTGAGTTTCCCTATATGTGCCTCTCATTTATATGCATTGGGTCTTCATATGTATTAAGGTAAAGAAAACAAATTTTTTAAAAACCTGCTGGGGTTACCGACCAGCGCCCCCGGAATAGCTATTCACAGAGAACTGGGGGCAGAGGTCTGGGAGGATCAGTGGGCGATGGCACCTTTACTCTTTTGGATTCGGCTGTGGGTTAATGAACACGCAACTCTGTGCCATTTTATTTTACGTACTGTTTTGGGCAGATCAGGATGGAAAAAAATCCCATGGTTAGCCTATGTTTCTGCTAAATTGGGGGAAGTTAACCTAAGTGCCCTGTTTCCGCCTGAATCTTTAATCACTAAGCCTGAGGGGGCAGCCTACAAGGTTAAACTGGGAGAAATTGTAGCTAGGAAAAAAACTCTCCTGGGATACACTCAGAAATGTGATTCTTTTCACTTTAGCATCAGCAATCTCTCTGGAATTCAACCATATCTGATTAGGAGCACTTTTAAAACAGACAGGTGGCTGATTACGAGGGCCCGCTTTGACTGCCTTCGGCTACAGGGAAACACGTGCAACTGGAAAAGTTTTCCAAGTGATGCCGGCTGCCCAGTTTGTGGCCACAAGCGTGAGGACCTTTTGCATTTGTTGTTCTTTTGCATAGGTTATGCGGGTATCCGCAGAATGACCTTGGTCCCCGCCCTCAAGAAAACGGAGATTCGTTCACACAAGGTCGCACTTGAGTTTCTTCTGAGTGCCGAGTCAGTTTTTACATCCTGGGCTCTGTTGACCTTTTTAAAAAGAGCGATGTATTTTAGAAAGAACTTATTAAATCTGCAAGGTGGGGGTAGTTAGTGCCACTAATTTTTACAATGAACTGTGTATGCGGAAAAGTGGTTGAGTCTTGTCTTATGATTGATTATAATGTATAATTTTGTTTTTAAATATCCCCTCCCGATTGGCAAGTAAGTGCCAGTTATTTCTATTATTGTAGATTGTGATTTGTAATTTTCGGTATCTACTTTTATCTGTCTTTTATATATTTGGTGTCTTTGCAATGTTGAAAACATGTAATTTATCTCTTTTTGTCGTTTAATGGAATTTTTTATATTTCCGAATAAACTTGTTTGATTGATTGTATTGTTTGTACTAGCACAAGTATATATTAAGTCATGATTTGTAAGCTAGTTATTACATGTTTAACATTACACAATCACCCCTGACATCTTGCTCCCAACATAATAGAAAGCACCCCTTGCAGGCAGGGACTTTTCATCAACATTATTTTCACATGTAATGTCATCAGTAATGTTTGTGATGTCATCTTTGATGTCCTGGGTGTTAGTCTTAGCAATATGCGTAGATGGTGCGAGTTATGGCTGCTTAGCTTACTGTAATGGGGGAATGAGCAGTGTTTTTTGATTTCACTGTGAAGTGTAACATTCCTTTAACAAAGTTTTTTTTTTACTGAATGTACATATATACATATAATATATATATGGCAGGGAACGAAAACAAAGGGACTGAACATGTGATGTCGTCAGTGATGTCATGAGTGACATTTGAGATGACATCTTTCATGGTCTGGGTGTTAGTGTTAGCAGTGCACAGGGGCAGTGGCAGGTTAGGGGGCTTAGGTTACCATAACTGTCGAATTTCAGGGGTTTTTCAGTTTTAATTTCAACCAAAAGGGGAGGTTGAAATTATTTTTTTAGTGAACTGCACAGGTTTTTGGTTGGGCAACTTCACCATAACGTCCCCTCAACAAAGTTTTTTTGTAGTAAATTTTACAGGTTTTTGGAAGGGGAACTTAATCATGACAGTGTGTCAATGAAGGTGTTGTGTGGAATATACACTGTGATGATGTGATTTTGGGAGATATGTAGTATAATCTACGTACTTGATATACATTTAACATGGAACATACAGAACCCCCTCCCTATTGATATTGGAAAGGTACGGACTGAGCGCCTGTTTGCAGACGGGGTTGGACAGGATCAACATTACCGAAAGAGGCGGGGGGTAGGAGAAAATGTACTATTGTCTTACACAAAAAGTGTGCAACGTAGAAGAAGAACATAAAGATATTATAGGTAGTAATAAGTAAATATGGAAACCTGAAGCTGGGAAAAGAAAACAACAAATGTAATAAGCATGTAGAATGAAGTGGATGGTACCATAAAAAAAAGGATGCCTCCAGCATAATCACTTCACAGAAACTCGGCAGCCTGGAACGACAGTGGACGGACGCAGTAGGACGAAGGGAGATTTCTGCAAAAGAGTGAGTGCAGATAATTTTTTTTATATGTGTGAGGTTTTTCTGATGTGGTGCATAAATAATCATTTCTTTCTGTTGTTTTGACTCAGAAATGGCTAGTACTTTGGGGTGGCTGGAGGAGTATTATCCGCATGGGGAAATGTCTGAAGACAGTGACAATAATGGTACACATTGCTCTGCATATGCAAAATAATGACCAGTATTTTATAGGCATTTAACATATGTATATTTTTTGTGAACAGACCAGGAATGAAAAGAAGAATGGGCAGCAAACGAGACAGAAGAAGATAGGATAAAAAGGATTTAACAGATTTAGCAGAAAATTGAACATATTGAACGAGAATTTTAAAAGTTTACGGGAGTTTGTGGAGGACTGTGTGAGAGGAAAAGTTTGTTACCATTGCGCCACCTGAACCTGCCCCGCTTCTCCATTCCGTAGTGAACCATCCCCAAACCTTGAACAGGAAAATAGACGTTTTGACGAAATATCCATCCCTTCTTCCCCTCACGAATCTTCCCCTAATAACCAGCCCGTGTTGAATCCTAATTCCCCCATATTTGTGTCAGTGTCTGCTTCCCCCACTATGTCTTTGGATTGAAGTGTGTGTGTGTGTGTGTTTGGAATGTTTTTGTACATTAGCTGTAGTGAAAGAGTGTGAGTAAAACATTTTTCTAGACGTACAATGTTCGCGAACAGCGTGCCTGTTCGACATATCCGTAAGTAATGGAATGTGGGTGCTGTAAAGGCAGTACACCTACCCTTACTAAGTATTATGGACTTGATGTTTGACCGCACCATCTGTTGAAGTTGTGCGTACATAAACAGAAAGGGGCATCCTAAGGACATTATACCTCGCCGTACCGCTTGTAAACGAGATGAAACATGTTCGTAGAACACACCAGATGTCTGGGATGGCTGTAAATGAGCAAAATGGGAGTGTGTGAAGGACAGTATACCTGTCCGTATTGGGCGCAGCCAAAATGGTGCCGTCGTAGAACAGGCGCGGTGGCCAGCAAGTGCGTAGGCAAACAAAATGGAGTTGTCCTAAGGACACTGGAACTGTCCGTACAGTGAACATATCATGTATGCACAAGCGCAGTACAACCGTAAGTATAGCGAACATTGTGCCTGTCCCTAACTGTCCGTCTCACTTGTGTTGCACTTTGAATTAATATGAAAACACAAACACTGTCCATAGGAGACTTGCGTGCATGCGCACGTTTGGTACTCTGCATTTGCTGTCCAGCGGACTTCCATTTCTGGCATTGATGTGTTCAGGATGTCATCATGTGACCGCACCCACGCTGAGCGTGTGGACTAATTTGCGCAGTTTGTGTGCTTCCGCAACAGTCCAAAAGAACTTGTAGACACAAGGCAAAGTATTGTAGAGTGTAAAAATATAATTTCACATATCCCAGACAAAAGCTGACCTGAGGACTTGGTGCGTAAAATGTTTGTACCGCTTTGCAGTGATGAAGACGGTCACAAGGCACACCCCTCCACCCCTACAAATGTCCACACCCCCGAGTGCATCTTCATTGTCCTTCTAACTATAGCAGATTTAGGTGTACTCCCTTTACTGCTGTAGTGACCAAAAGGAAACTAATCGGAATGACTTCCATGGCTGCTGTTGGTTCATTAGCCTCTGCACCACCCCCAAACCTGCCACCACCACCACCTCGCCAAGGGCCTGCAGGGAGATATATGGGTGAGGATGTAGAGAGCGAGGAAGAAGAGGAGGAAGAGAATGAAGTGGAGGAACTCGGCACTAGGAGCACTCGCCGGGAGTCGTGGGTGTGGTGGTTGTTTTCCGTTTATGGGAACGTACCAAAAGCACGTGCGAACCTGGTGAAGTGTAACCAGTGTGAGGTGGTGCTGAGTCACGGGAGACTTGGTTCGTACAGCTTTGGTACAACAACCATGAACCGACACCTCACTTCATTCCACACTACGGACATTCGCAAGGTGGTGCCATGTGAAGAGCGTAGTCGATTGAGTTCCTCCACAGCATCCTCCGTGTCCGATCCTCCCACCACAAGAGACACTCCTGTGGGGGAGCGCCTCCATCCAGTTGCCTCACAAGCTATTCGCAAGGCTGTTGACCCTTACCTTTCAAAGGTGACAATAGTGTGTAAGTATTGTGACGCAGTACTCTGCAGGGGGGAGAGTTTTCTAAGTGCTTTTGAGGCTACGGTCACAGAGCACCAGAAGATCTGCTCCTAACGTAAATAAAGCTCACCCTATATCTTTCTCTGTTCACTTGGCCTTTCTTATCCCCGTGGCTGGTGTCCATTCCTGACCCTCCTTTGGCCTCTTCTCCTAGTGTGTTGTGTGCTGTGAAGCAATAAACGTGAAAACAACAAAAATTACTGAAAAGGCTCTTTTCAGAGCCGCCTTCCTCAGTTTGAAGATAGAACTATGAAGTAACGGTCGTAGACCCCCGCGGAGTGTTGGACATTTTCGTTGACAGTCGTAGGGGAAAAAAGGGAGGGTACAAGCGGAGCAAACACTATGAAGTGTTTGCTGGGAGTAAGTGATGGCTCTGAAAAGAACCTTTCTGTGGTGTTTTGTGTGGGTCAAAAACTGTGGATTGGAGAAAATGGATTGTCAGATAGGTTAGTGTGAATTCAAAAGAGGTCGCAATCTGATTGCCAGCATGTGTGAGGCGGACTCCATCTCTGTGGAAAATGAAAGAGCTGTGAAACAAAATGTTTTCATTGTGGAAGGAGGACATGCCAACATATCTTAAAAAGGCACAAACAGCTTTATTCACATTGCGTCTCGCTTTCTCCATTTGTGGACCAAAAACAGAAGAACGCAGCCACATTTGTCTTTGTGCAATACGGAAAAAAGTATTTGACAAGCCCTTCCTTCATTGCAAATGGCAAAGAAATTCCAGAGACATGTCCTAAACTGTTTCCTCCGCAATGAATGATAAGTATATTTGGAGGACGCTCTGTCAGTAAAGTAACACAGAGAAGTACCAGGTCCAGCCACCTCATTCCACGCACGCCATGCCAGTGCACTTCCACATGAGGAAATCCGTGATCTGCAGATAAACTGCAGCTTTCTGCATGCACCTTCAACCAATGTATCCATGAGTCTCCCAAAACCCAAATAATCTGTTTTCGAGCATGGAAAGCCATGGCTCTGTGGTCTCCTGTCAGGGAGAAGACGATCTTACTAAAGTGCGCCGTTCAGAACACACCTACTGAACTTCATGGACCAATCCCTAGCTCCGCTCATTCTCATTTGCATGCGTCTCCACCCCTGAATCCCCGTTGGTGATATGCGCTGGCTGCAAAGTACCGCCATGTTCGCGGACATGTATAGGATCAGAGCGTGACAACGGTACATTAAAGTGTTATTCCCCTTTTTCCCCTTTAAGGTGGCCTCTGAAAAGAGCCATTTTTTTATTTTTGGCCAGATACCATACAGACATCTGGTATTTTATTTAATTTTTTGTATTTGTTGTCCTTGCTTTACTCCTACAACCATTACAGAACCTTCTCTAAAGCAAGCCTTACGTTCCAAAAGAACATTGCATTTCCCAAAGAAGATAGCGCAACACCATCTGCTTCAAAATAATCTGCATTGCTTGAAGCAATGTTATTGTGGCTGCAGAAAAACATACCAGTTCCTAACATGAATGTACGCATGCCGCGATTGATGATACACCTCCCAATACTTTGATCTGGACAGAAAACAGAAGTGTTGTCCCATTTTACTCTAGGGAGTAAAGCAGAAAACATTACTTGCGTTGTTGGGAAGACGGTCATGAGTGTTTCAACCAACTGTTCCAAATCTGCCAACAAAGTATGGGAGCTCATGTATCCCAAATGAGAAGCACCGTAGTGCAAAATTACCACATGAGGAGTGGTCATTGTACGCATGTCTCTGCAAACTTGCAAAATTGCCGCAGCATTGGCATCAGTGTCAGCGCTCCACACCACCTCCAAACCTCTCACATCGAAATGGTGTGCCACATGCCTACTCTCGGCATAGTGTTGTAAGACATGCACAAAAATGTCTCCAAGCACCAAAACCCTGACCCTATCCACCTCTGCCATCTTCAGTGTATGCACCGTCTTTCGACACAAAAGAGTAATATGAACATCTGATTGGCTGATGCCTACAATCGCCTTTCCATGCAGGATTTGCTGTAGAAACCTGTATGTGACACGCCCTACCTGTGGACAAGCATTGCCTACGTGCGGCACATAACTCTTACCCAGTCCTTCCAATCTTTCCACAGCGGTAGCAAGTCGAGTCCGTCATTGGACACAACTAAGCAGTCACACAACCACCCACCAATCACATTGAACATCGCTAATTCTAACTCTGTCATAAACATTGCTCACTTCAAAATTACTGTCGATGAATCTGAATGGAAGTCGCATATCATTGCAAAGCACCTACTTCACAATCTACTGTGCAAGTATTGCAAATTTCTACGTACAGCTCCATGCATGCGCACATGCATGAGTATAGAATACAGGTATGTATATTGTAATCAGAGAACATGTGCAACCCTTATGATTTAATTTAGACAAATTAATGCTGCTAAATGTGCATAGGCATTACATACCAACGCTCCCCCTTTTAAGTGCAAGATGTCTGATTTATCATTGACAAACCGCACGATTGCTTACTGTCTTCCGCATAACCTATACATACGTTGCAAGCATGCCTATTTAGGGCGGAACTCAATTTTCTATGTGAAAATGAGTTGTGTACTGTTTACGGGCTACAGTAATGGTACTTTCAATGTAATCGTATGAGAAAAGTAAGCGCTCCCGATTGCTGTGGTGACATCTCCCTCTGAGGGTCTCCCAATTTCTTGGCATCATGCTTTGAATTTGCAAGTAGAACATTTTTCCCCATCTACTACTGTGCCCTAACGCTTACAAACCTCTCTCCTATACATAGTACACCGTGCATTTCCGTAAACTTAACATTGTTAGCAATTTTGAAGGACTTTCAAGTACCATATTGCAAATACCATGCAAAGACTGCACAGAGTGAAGTGAAATGCACACATACACTAGGTTTAATTATGAAAGTAGAATGCTGTGACGAAAGAAGCACAATTAATGTGTGCAGTATAATCACTGTTGTAAATACACAAAGTAATTGGTTTTGTTTTTTTGCACCGCAGTGAAGACTACCCTCCTGAGAATCAACAGCATCTTCACTGCAGACGACATATCCGAAGAAACCTGGTTATTTTGCAAATAAAAGTAAGTACAGTACTACCTTTATATTGTAACTACTCCTCAAAGAGGCTGTGTGGGTTATTTGTTTATTTTGGGCACCAAAGCAAGCATTGATTTCTAAACCATTCTACCTACAAATATCCATTTATTGAACAAAGAATAACAGGCAGAATGGCTCACATATCCCTGTGTGTTTGGAACTCAAATAACATATGTAATCCTTAGAAGGTTAGATTTAGAAAAGAAGTTGCTGTTGCAAGTTTATGGCATTTCGTTTATTAATAATGGTTCTCGTCACAAGTAGCCCACTTTGTACTCTCATCTGAAGCACAACGTAGTAGTATACAAACAATAAAGTAGCCTTACCATATCATTGCAAGAGTCCAATGCACATCGACACACCATGACAAAGAGCTTCCCCATCAGACTCATGCAAACATGCACACAGCACACAGACATTGGACAACAGACCAAAGTATACCTTTCTTTTCAACAGACACCAAAGAATGCCTACCAAAAAGCAACTCTGTAGAAAGGAACGCAAAAGTAGAGCAAATAAAAATAAAAGTGCCCAATGTAAGCATACACCTGTTGTAGAGTTTGTAGAGAATGTTGGAACAAACCAGCTAATGCAGTTGGCTAGCAAAACAAAGGAAGTCTCAACTACCGAAACTTTACCTCCTCCATCAAAATGTGTCACAAAACACAAAAATGTTGTTAAAAAAACGACTACCAGTACAGCTAACAATGCTCCTAATAATCCTGATAGTGTAACAAGAACGCATAGTAAAACAAGTATTTTATCAAAAATGTTTCGTCACAGAGTCCTTAAGAATCTACTAAGAAGAGGACCGCAATTATCCTCACCCCTTAAAACCTACCGTAGAAAGTTAATCTTACAAGCTCTCGTGGACAGTGCAATCCTTCTCAAAATGAATTTGTTTATATTAGTGTTAAATAGAATGAAAGCACTAACAAAACTAAGTACTAAACTACAAAAGAAACTCAGCAATAAATGGAATGTGAACAAAAATAATTTTTTACATGTTTGTGGTGGTGAATAGAGTCACACAACAACCACAGAACCATATTTTAATGAAGAAGCATACAAACAAAATCAAACAAAAGCAATTGCCATGCATAACAGTGGCCGAGGGTATGAGAAAATCAATACTACCATCATGGAACAAGAAACACTGCTTATAAATGTATTCCCTGAAAACTCAGAATTACCCCTCGATTCAGCAGAACCACACCGTCTAGTATACAAATGGCTGTGCACATCAATGTGTACCATTCGAAACAAAGCGTTCAAATCTTTACGTCAGTTCCTCAATCAATATGTAAAAGGTAAAGAGAAAAGTAAAATGAAAGTGCTGCAAAATATGGTTATTTGTCCAGTGCGGAAATACACAGGACTAAAAGGACATTCATAAGCCTGCATTTCTGGGCCTATTTGCAAAAACACGTTCCATGATATCAAAAGGATATCAGTACATCATTCCAATGTAAGAAATCTAGTGTATAAAATATACTATGCAAAAAGTCCAGCTTCAGAATTAGGCAACGTAAATACCTCTCTTCTGCATGGTACACCCAAATACTTACAAGAAGAAATTGACTGTATTCAGAGAAAGTATTATGGAAGTGAGAGCCACTTACAAAATGCAACAGTTTTAGAACATAGTAGCAACAATTCTGCACATAGCAACCTTCTATTTCAAACATACAGAAAAGAAATACTAAAATTTAAAACGTCATCGGCTGAAGTACCAAACCATGTGTTTGTGTGTTGCCGCAGAATGTTTTACAAAAGGAACACAAAAAATGTGGACATAGCATACAAAATGGAAGACAATGAAGATTCTAAATGGTTTGAATTAGCTCTCTACCTTTTAGCAGAAAACAAATATGAACTAACTGAACGCCTAATATGTTGCAGTTACTGTACTACAAAATTAGACAACAACCACACTCCTTTATGTGCTATTACAAATAATTTGGAATTGTTTCCATTACCAGAAATCCTGCAACAGCTCAATTTGTATGAGAGCATAATAATTCAAACAGTTCACCCATTTCAAGCAATGATATGCCTTCATCCAAAAACAGCACACTTACCTTCCCCTGAATTGGTGAAAGACATTCGTGGCAAAGTAGTTTATTTGCCATTAGATCTGACGGAAAATGTACACATTCTAGAAGTGGAACGTTCAATAGAGCATTCTTTAATAGTCTTGGTAAATGGAGTAACAACAAAGGACAAAAATAATTGGCAACAATTAGTGGATTTACACAAAGTTAGACAAGCATTACAATATCTAAAAGACAATAATGAGTACTACAAGGAAATAAATATTGATGAAAGCTTAAGGGAAACAACTGAAATAATTGAAGATCCATCAGAAACTGGACAATTCGAACTTCTGGATCCTGCTACAGTATCCACTCGTTTGGACCATTACACAATTCATCCATTGCATTCCAATGAAAGCATAGATGATGCACTAGAAACTTACCAAATGCAACAAACCAAAGGGTCCCCAATGAGTATATGGGAAAAAAGTATAGAAGCACGTGCTTCTCCAATGCTATTTCCTACTGACAAAGGTGGAAGATACGATGATAGACCCACTCAGATTGGGGCATCAGAATACCGTTCATTACGAATGTATTAGCAAGATCCCAGATTTAGACAAAATGTGCAATACATATTCCACCTACTCTATGAAAGTGAATTAGCAACACTATGTTACGGAGTTGCACACATTCTTAAATCTGGTACCCACTTTCAAAATATGTCAGCTACGCAGTTAATACAAAAAGTACAGGAAAAAGATGAGGTTTTACAATCAAGTATAACAAATGTGTTTGCAAACATACGTGGTACAAAGGAATATTGGTTCTAATGGCACGGAGACGTGCGTTGTATGATCAGAAACCTTGGACCACCGACTTGGTTTGTTATGCTAAATAGTGCCAATGTTCATGGGAAGATTTACACGAGTTCCTACGCATAGCAAACAGCAACAAAAACAACATAGATATATTAACACCTGGAGAACTTTGCTCTCTAGATCCAGTTAATGTGTCAAGATATTTCCATCATCGTTTCATTGCCATGCTACACTTTATTTGCAATGAAACTGTTCCTCCCCTTGGAGAAGTTTTGGAGAAAAGAATATCAAGCGAGAGGAGCACCACATTTTCACATGCTGTTATGAATCAAAGGTATACCGAAATTTGGCCATGACAGTGACAGCACTGTTTTGCAGTTTATCCAAAAATATGTCACTTGTGAAATCCCTTCTCAACAGACACATAGTGAGCTGCATGGGCAGATTTTACAATTTCAAAGACACAAATGTGGCAAATATTGTCGCCGCAAATACAAAAACAAAGGTAAATACTACACCAAATGCCGCTTTGGTTTCCCTAGACCAGTTACAGAAACAGGTGAAATAAACAACTTCATGTCTTCAGTTTGACATAGTGTTAAAGGTAAATCACCTAAGAACACGTATTACATAAAAATAAGGGAAGAATCAAAATATATCAATGATTACAATGCAATCATTGCCCTATTATGGAATGCAAACATAGATGTGCAGTACATTGCAGACAATTCAACTGCTGTTGCACGATATGTTACAGCCTACTTAACAAAAGCAGAAAAAACAGAGCTTCAAGACCTCTGGCATGACCTAGCATCAGACAAAACATTATCAAAGAAATTGTACAGCCTAGGCATAAAAATGCTCTCTCATAGAGAATGTGGCGCCTATGAAGCAGCAGATCGTTTAACCGGCACTGCTTTGTATGGAAAATCAGACAACAAAGTATGGCTCAGTCTTGGTCCTGCAAAATCTAGAAAAAGAGTGCTAAAATCATTTGAGGACATAGAAACAATTGCCAGAAATGATCCCAACAGCCAAGACATTCTAAAAAACAATTTACTGGACACATACTATCCGAACAGGAGCAGCACTCTGGAAAGCAGGTGTCTATACCACATAGCTCAAAACTTTGCATACAAAAATAATGTAAAACCCGATGAAAGCAAACATAGATATAGAGTGACCGATTGTGAAGGGAGCTTAGTTTAACTTACTAAACAAAACTTAATTTGTTATGTAAAATTGTTATTGAAAACTCCTCAATAGAAAGAACTATATTACATGTCTCTGTTACAACTTTTCAAACCATGGAGAAAAGAGGAAGACATACTAGATAACTATGACTGCTATGAAGATGCTTTCAAAGCAAATGAAAGCGCTATCACCAATGTGAACTTTACCCAGTACAAAACAATGTTACACAATGAGCAGCAACAGAAAGAAGAACTTCAGGCCCAACTAGATAAGGACTCTTCCGACAGTAGTCAAACTTCTGTAACAGGAAGTCAAGAACCACTAGGGCAACCACTAATAGCAAATGAGACTGAGGTAGCGATGGCAGAAGGAGAATACACCATGTATCAGTATCAAGAAGATACAGAAGAGTTAACTGTACAACAAGCAAAACTTAACAACGATCAGCACACCATTTTTGAAGATGTAACAAAAAAAATTGTACATGGTGTACAACACGAAAATAAAGAATGCACCTGCCAAAATTACAAACCTATACTGCTGTACGTCAGTGGTGAAGCTGGATCAGGGAAAACATTCTTAATCAAAATCATCAGCAAGTTCCTTCAACAATTGACAAACAACAAACTGTCAGCTGTTGTAACGACCCCCACAGGTTTAGCTGCCTACAACATAGGTGGTGTCACTTTACAGTGATTACTATTGCTTCTAGTAGAGCATCAAAATAAATTAGACTACTACAAACTTTCTGCAGAAGCTGCAATGGAATTACGCAGAGTATTGAAACAAATGAAAATGCTACTAATAGATGAAGTGAGCATGGTCTCCAACCTAATGTTGGCTTTGATTCATCTGAGATTGCAAGAAGTACTTAAAAGTAACAACGAAGAACTCTTTGCAGGGAAACACATTATCGTTTTGGGAGATCTTCTACAATTGACACCAGTGAAAGGTGAACTGATTTTTAAAACCTTAGGACACAAACTCTGCCGGAAAACTGTTGGTAGCATAGATAATGATAACCTTTGGCAACATTTCCAATATAGAGAATTAACTGAGAACATGTGGCAATCTGCAGATCTCACATATGCCAACATCTTAAAAAGTATTAGAGTTGGTGTATTATCGCAAGAAGTACAAGTTGTATTGAAAAACCGGCACATACATGCACTTTATGGCGACAATGCATGTACAACTGATGTTATGGAACAAATAGCGCACAAAAATCTCAATTGTATGGCCTTAATGCCAACTCTCGCAAGCTGTTTCAAATTCAATGAAACAATGGTAAATAAAGAAATGCAACCAATACTGGAAATTAGCGCCACGGACAAACTAGACGTGCATGGTATGACAGTACCCATGTGTGAGCAAGCCACAACAAGACTAAATAGTTTAGAAAATTCAATCTCCAACCCAGCTGGGTTGGAAAAAATATTGAAATAATCCTTAAATTGTAGAGTAATGCTTAAACGTAACCTTGACGTAGAGCAAGGGCTAGTTAATGGAGCACTGGGCAAAATTGTTGGCTTTCAATCATACCCACGTGATAGAAACATTCAGTTTGTCAATATTCGCTTTGATAAAGTGTCAGAAGTGAAAAGGATGGGGCGCTCAATTGCTCGATTCCTTCTCTTCAAAGACATGTATGTACGTAGAGAGCAATTTTCTCTAACTCTTGCATATGCAGTTACCATTCATAAATCCCAAGGTCTTACCCTAGACAAAGCAATGATAGATATAGGAAACACAGTCTTTAAGGAAGGCATGAGCTACGTAGCATTATCACGCTTACGTACACTTGACGGTCTATTGCTAATGAACTTTGATGCAAGTGAAGTCAAAGCTGTTATTCCTTGCATTCTAGAATACAATAGATTGCGTTCACTGTACACCCCTCATCTGAAACAATACCCTGCTCCAAATAAAGTAAAATGTGGTAAAGGAAAACTAAATGAAACAGAAATGCAACATAATCCAACAGCAAATGCCGGAAAGAAAAGAAAAGAAGCTAAAGTTTCATCAATTACCGCAAACATAGAAGAACCTATTAGGGAATGTAAACCAGAGACGTCGGCAAAGAAGCAACAGAAATTCCGAAAAATGCACTCAGATACAGAACTTGCTGGACCATTCAAATTTGCAAATGAAAGTGGGGTAAGTTGCTATGCAAATATAGCAATGAATATTCTATTTCAATTGCCACCAATTGTTAACAATATTTACCTGCACAGTACAGACCAATTGTGTTTGCAAATGTTAGTGCTGCATAGAAATGCAACAAGCAATCCTGACAACACATACAGTATTCATGGAGTAAGGCAACAATTGGACGACTGTGCGGGAATGGTGAGATTCACTATGAACTTACAAGAAGATCCACAAGAATTTCTAATGTACATACTAATAGTATTGGAAAACAAAAGCATACCTGTAAATGAAATCTTCCAGATTTCGTACATGTGGAAACATACATGCACTCTCTGTAGCAAAGTGATAGAAATCCCAAATGAGCGATTTGCGTATGTTTCCATACCAAATTGTGAGAGCATTCCATTTCAGCAACTTGTACAAAATACAAACCATGGCAGATTATGTACTATTTGCAATTCAGACAATCGCTCCACCTTACTGAAACAATCACATAGTGCCTACATAACACTTATGCTTCTACGTTATAATGCAGATTGGCACCAAAAACAACTGCAAATTGACTGGATTAACACACGGTCAAGTGTCACTTGGAAAGAGAACCTTTACAACAGTAGGTATAATCTACCATGCAGGAGCTACAACCAATGCAGGTCACTACACTGCATACATTACAAAGAATTGTGGATGGTTCGAATATAATAATAGCACCATTACTCTAAAGCAGAGATTGCCAGCTAATCTTACAAATGTGTATTTAATGTTCTTAAACCAAGATTTATGAAATAATGTGTACTTCAAGATTTAAAAAAAAAATTATGTGAAAGACTACAAACAGTTAGAATACGCCAACAGGTATCTAACTACCCAAGAGGATGTAAGAATGACACAAATAAATGAATATCACAGATCATTGGGAACATATGCACAGGTTGTATATGCCTACAGGTATAAAACTGTTGACAAAAATTGGCAGGAAGGCAACAAACATAACATTAATCAGAAAGATGAAGGAAAAACTCAAAGGAAACAAGGAAGTAGTTAGTACCATAGTAAATGAAGGTTTTTTTTTAATCCGACAAGGATTTTCTTTCCCCAGACCCAAGGATTACAAAAGCAAACACAGAAACTGAGCGCAATGCACAGTACACTGGTTTGTAAACTAAATATGACGGTAAAAAAAAAAGGTAAACTGTCTATTAAGCAATGTAGTACATTTTCAAAACATGCAAAGACTAACATAGCTATTTCTTTTATCACAGAAATGGAAAAAGGGATACTTCCGCCAAGTACGATAACCATTTACAAATTGTATGTGGATTCTGAACAAAGTAAGGAGTAAGTATATTGGCAGTCATTTTCTACACATGCGAATCGACACGTCTAATCTATGGTACTAATATGTTGCAGTGCCTGCAGGCTGGCCCTTGCATCTTCAGTGTGTAACCTGCCATCTACGCCTTACGACCAAGGTACAAGGAGTATAGGTCCTAGCCACAACCATCGCTGCATACCAAAACCATGGTCCTTGTAAATTAGCTACTTATAAATTTACTTTTTCGGAACATTGTCTGCAGCCACGCAGGCAAGACACTAGGGCGTCCGCACAACTAGCGCATTAGACCACACCGATATTCACTTGTAACTCCACTGCTTTTGACTTCAATCTTGGGTGCATGGCCTTTGGCCATGCAGTCAAGAGTCTGGGTCCTTCCTAGAAACACCACAGCATATCGGAACCATCGTGCCTTGTCATTTTACTATGTACAAACTTGGTTTTGGGAGCATGGCCTTTGGCCATGCTCCCAAAACGCTAAACCCTCCCCACAACCATCTTAAAGATGTTGCATAGTACAAGTGTACCAATAGCTGTGATATGGTGCAGTAGTTTGTAGCCACAGGCTACAGAGGTGAGTTTGAGGCCATAGCATTATGAATGTATGGGTATACAGTATTTAAAATGCCTAGTTACTTACAACTGCAGTGCTTATTACTTTGTCCAAATACTCTGCATCCTGGCCACTACTACCACACTAATAAATACACTACGAACAAATGTACTTTTGGGGGCATGGCCTTTGGCCATGCACCCATGATTGTAGCCCCTCCCCACAGCCGCCAGAGTGATGCACTACCACACCATATCGTACCCATTGTGCCTTGTAAGTACACTACATATAACTGTGCTGTTGGGTGCATGGCCTACGGGCATGCACCCATGACTGCAGACTCTCCCCACAACCACCGCAGTGATGTGTGGTAGTGGGGTTTTTCTATAGGTGTGGTATCCTTCAGTGCTTCTGGCCAGAGGCTTCACTCCTAGCTGTATGTCCATAGATCTTACATGGGATGGGTCTGCAGTGGCTTCCACGTCTAGTACTTATAACTTTGTTCTTGGGTGCATGGCCTTTGGCTATTACTATAGCCTTTGGCCATGCACCCAAGACTGCACGCACGCCCCACAACTTGCCAACCGAAACGCAATACTACGGGTGTATCCATGGGTGTGACATGCTGCAGTGGTTGTGGCCAGGGCCTACAGTCTTGGAAGTAAGGCCTTTGGCCTTCGGCCGACGGCCATGCATCCAAGACTGTAGGCCCTGGCCACAACCACTGTAGCATGTGACACCCATGGCGGCGTACTAATGAATATAATAATAGCCATCGGGAGAAGTAATGCAATCACGGCATGTTGTCAATTTCAATGTTGGCTACCACTACGCGTGTGCTTTCAACAGTTAGAAGTTTCCTGTCCACTGCATGGACTGAAATACTGCCGGTATTGGACACCTCATTTTCTGTGCGTACAAGATGGGCATAGGAAATACATCTTGAAGAGATTATAACTGTGCTATTGGGTGCATGGACTTTGGCCATGCACCCAAGAGTGCAGGGCCTCTCCATAACCACCTCAGTGATGTGTGCAGGGTCTCTCCACAACCACCTCAGTGATGTGTGGTAGTGGGTTTTTTTCTATAGGTGTAGTATCCTTCAGTGCTTCCGGCCAGAGGCTTCACTCCTAGCTGTATGTACATACATCTTAGATGGGATGGGTGTGCAGTGGCTTCCACGTCTAGTACTTATAACTTTTTTCTTGGGTCCATGGCCTTCGGCCATGAATCTAAGACTGCATGCACTCGAAACGCAATACTACGGGTGTATCCATGGGTGTGACATGCTGCGGTGGTTGTGGGCAGGGCCTACAGTCTTGGAAGTAAGGCCTTCGGCCTTCAGCCGACGGCCATGCATCCAAGACTCTAGGCCCTGGCCACAATCACTGTAGCATGTCACACCCATGGCAGCGTACTAATGCATATAGTAATAGCCATCGGGAAAAGTAATGCAATCACGTCATGTTGTCAATTTCAATGTTGGCTACCACTACGCGTGTGCTTTCAACAGTTAGAAGTTTCCTGTTCACTGCATGGACTGAAGTGCTTGTCATGACCGCAGCCCCCAAGGAGTCAGGTTTAGCCCAACTGCCTCGGAAGCTGGGTCACAACTTTATTTTCAGGCACCCATCGGCTCCCATAGGGGCCTTATGGACCTTGTCCTGGCGCCAGTGGCGCCAGGCTCATAAGGGGACCCAGTCCCGGCACAGGACGTGCCGGGCTCATGATGTAAGGAATGGTGCTTGGGTGGACCTACCAGCTGCAGACCATGCTGCTCACTCCCCTGCAGGATGAAATCCTCATCCATCCATGGCTGGAACTACTTTACCTTCTGGGTGTGGCCAGCACCACTCCCTGGGACTGGATACTGGAACTATTCTGGAAGCTGGGACTTCTTACTTGGGCGAGGCTGCTGTGGAAGGAGACACCTAAGCACTCCAGTAGGACTATTTAAACCACGCCCGATCAGAGCAACGTGCTTCGCGTTATTCTGCAATAGCAGCAAGACGCTCGCCGTGTCAGCTCCAGAGAATCTTCAACTTCTGCATCTTGGGAAGAGAAATCCGTAATCTTACCTTCTGAAATACCATCTTCATCTTCTGCAGCATCTGAGAAGGGAAAAGAACACCAGGTTTGCACGAGAGAACAACCAGCACAGCACCTACCCAATCCATCGGTGCATCTCAAGCCACGGGCTGCAGCTCTCCGTTTTTCGGCACCCTGTGGAAGCAAGGACATTGGTTAGTAACCATCGTGAAACTTTTCCTACCTGCGCTGCATTCTTCTCGCCTCCGCCGACGCTGCTGCTCGCATCTGCAAAACAAAAGGACATCATTAAGAAATACAAAACTCCATCCATACGCACGTGTTTTGGGCAGCTCTCATCTTTCTCACTCCTCGGCGCATTCCTCGACATCTATTTTTCTACCCAACTGCTCCTGCAACCTGAACAAGGAAAAGAGACATTAAGAAGTGCTTTAAACTTCGAATTGACATTTTTTACTTACTTGCCTGCAATACCTTCGCCTTTCCATCGCTCTCCATTCAAGCAACCGCCGTTTGTGCTGCTAACGACGGCCTAGCTCCGAATCTTCATCCTCTGCAACCAAGAGGCTGGACAATTAACCAGTGAAGTAACTGGCTTCGGCGCCCCTGCACAGACGCAGGATGGAGAGCTCCGCTTTCACCTATATAAGGTGAGCATATTTAGCCTACGAACTACGTGGGGAGTACCAGGAAGGGGAGTCAGCTTGCCCAGTCAGGCTTATATATCCTATTAACCCCTTGCTCTCACAATTGCAGACACCTCACCCTTCAGATCAAGATCTCAGTGAGGAGAGGGCCTTTCCAGGGTGGCTTTCGAGGCCTGCGCGTGACCCTAGAAGACTCCGAGAACCCCCAGCCCAGACCTGCGCCTCCGAGGGATTCAGGTGAGCGTTACAGAACGCAAAGCCTACCACAATATTCCCACCCAGGCGCAATGGAAACCTCGGACACAGATCAACTGGCTCAATTGCTTGGGGAACTAAGGGCAGAAGTACACGCATCTCGCCAAGAAACAAACGCTTTACGAAGGGAGTTGATCTTGGCCAAGGAACGGACTGATGATCTGGCCAGACAGTTGCTACAGACTCAAGCGGGACAGACGCCACTGCCTCTCTATGGAGGGGGCGGCACGCCTACAACCTCAAGTAATCCGGTGCAAATTAATCTGCCAGGGAATGTGCCTTTGGCCCCGCCCGAACGTTTTTCCGGTGATCCAAAGCGATATGCAGTATTCATCAATCAATGCCGCTTGCACTTTCTGTGTAGACCCGCCGCATTCCCAACGGACCAAGCCAAGGTAGCGTTTGTACTTTCCTATCTTAGTGGTAGTGCTGCAGACTGGTCCATTCCTCTCGTGACACAGGATGACCCGCTCCTCTATAACTTTCAAGACTTTCAGACCAGTATGGAAAAGTTGTTCGCAAGACATTCGCAGGGGCAGGCCTTGGACAATGAACTCCTGTCACTCAGACAAGGTAATCAGGATCTCCTGGCTTACATAGCGTCCTTTAATAGACTGGTGGTTGAGACCAGATGGCCTGAAGATAAGAGAATCACGCTCTTCTACAGAGGTCTACGTGGGGAACTTAAAGACGTTTTAGCTCAGGTGGTGAATCCGCCGCAAGACTGTTCAGATTATATCGACCTAGTGGTCCAATTAGATCATCGGCTACAGAACAGGAAGACCGATCGATCCAGATTTGAAACCCGAGTACTTTCAAGACCTCAGAGCTCCGCTAAAGGGAATGACTCCGTGGAACCAATGCAAATAGGAGTAGTAAAAGGACCATTAACCCAGAAAGAACGGGAAAGAAGAAGGCAATTACAGCTGTGCCTATACTGTGGGAATTCTGGACATTTCCTTCGTGATTGCTCAGTGAAACCGGTCAAGAAGACCGTAGGAGCTTCTGATAAAACTGCTGAGAAACTGGAATCGGGAAACGACCTCGTCCGACAAGCGTAGAGGTCCGCTTGCCGAGCGTTAGAACCAGTTCCTTGACCTCGCATTTGGTAATGCCTATGGTCCTCATATGTCCCAATAGACCAGATCGCATGCATGCTATCAAAGTATACATCGATAGCGGAGCAATCGGTAATTATGTGGACCACGACTTGGCTACCAGGATGGATCTTCCCCTACGTCCCAAGATGGTAAAGGACGTAATCACTACAATGGATGGTACTGAAATAGCTTCCGGACCAGTTTCTCATACCACCGTGGAGGTAACGTTGTTATGTCAAGGCGGACATCGGGAGAAGATCGTGTTTGATGTAATCAAGGCCCCGCAGTTTCAGGTGATTCTGGGAATGCCTTGGTTGGAAAAGCACAATCCTCAGATAAACGATAAACTGGCGAGCCAAGGTGATTCGGTTTCCAGAATGCGCTTCAACCTGTTATCCTCAGCCCGAAATCAAGCTAGCAGCCATCACTTCCGAGGACCCCCGATTACCTCTGGAATACCAAGAGTTCAGCGACGTCTTTCAGAAAGATCAAGCCAACACCCTGCCTCCACATCGGTCATACGACTGCCAGATAGACCTGATACCTGGGTCCACCCCTCCGTGCAGTAGAATATATGCCCTCACTGAACCAGAAAACCTCCATCTCAGGCAATACTTGGACCAGTACTTGGCTAATGGATTCATCCGCCCCTCGAAATCCCCGGCTTCCTCAGCTTTGTTCTTCGTCCCGAAAAAGGAAGGTGACCTAAGAACGTGTATCGATTATCGCGCCCTGAACCAGATTACAGTAAAAAACCGATACCCGTTGCCCTTGATTCCTGAATTATTGGACCAGGTAAAGGGCGCCTGCATATACACAAAGTTAGACCTCAGAGGAGCTTACCATTTGGTACGCATTAAGGAGGGCGACGAATGGAAGACGGCCTTTCGCACTAAATATGGATTATTTGAGTATCAAGTAATGCCCTTCGGACTATGTAACGCACTGGCCGCTTTCCAGTTTTTCATGAATGATGTCCTCAGAGAACTTATTGATGTGTGCGTAGTCGTTTATATTGACGACATCCTGGTATACTCAGCCTCAGAAACTGATCATCGTAGACACGTCACAGCGGTTTTACAGAGACTTCGCCAACACCGCTTGTTTGCTAAACTGGAGAAGTGCACCTTTCACGCAAAGGAAGTGGAATTTTTAGGGTTCATCTTATCACCCAACGGAGTTCACATGGACTCAAGAAAAGTGGATGCTATCACCAAATGGCCTTCCCCAACTTCCGTGAAAGGTGTACAGAGCATGGTGGGCTTCGCTAATTTTTACCGAAGGTTCATTCCTGAATTCTCTCGGGTAGTCCAACCTATCACGGCTCTTCTGAAAAAGAATAAAAAATTCGAGTGGACTCCAGAAGCCGAACAAGCCTTCCAAGAATTAAAAACCAAATTTATCTCTGCTGCAGTCTTAAGGCATCCCCGTCCAGAACTTCCCTACATCGTCGAGACAGACGCTTCCAGTCTTGCAATGGGGGCGGTGCTGTCACAAAGAGACCCCGACACGCACCAGTTACACCCTGTAGCCTTTTGGTCTCGCAAATTTCGGCTCCTGAAATCAACTACACAATCACGGACAAAGAACTCTTGGCAATTAAGTCCGCCTTTAAGGCCTGGCGGCATTATCTTTTGGGAGCCCGGCACACAGTAACTGTAATCACGGATCACCGTAACCTCCAGTACCTGAAGTCAGCTAAAGCTCAATCTTCGAGGCAACTACGCTGGGCTTTATTCTTCGCAGAATTCGATTTTGTAATCACATTTCGACCAGGCGTTAGGAACGGAAAAGCAGACGCCCTTTCCCGGATAGGGGTAGACGAACTTACAGCTAATCCGGAGCCGGTGCCAATAATTCCTGAACAAAAGATACTAGGAGTAATCAACACCTCATCCCTCGAAGAGATTAAAGCAAGGGTCAATCAACTCATAACTCCCGAAGATTCATCGAATTGGCAATTGAAAGGGAAGGATTTTACAATAGATCAGAACCTATTGTATTTCCAAGGAAGACTATTCTTACCCTGCGCTGACTTACAAAAACAGGTCATCACCTGCTACCATGATTCTCTAATGGAAGGACATCCTGGAGTTGCCAAAACCTCAGAGAAAATTAAAAGGCATTTTTGGTGGCCATCTTGGAGGAAAGATATTAAGGAGTTTGTGGCTTCTTGTGGTATCTGCGCACAAAACAAGAGTCAGAAGGAAAAACCAGCAGGATTATTACGTCCAATAGACATTCCACCAGGCCCTTGGCACACGCTCTCGATGGATTTTATCACGGATTTACCCCCTTGCTCCGGATACAACACAATTCTAGTGATCGTGGACCTTTTTTCAAAAATGGCTCATTTTATCCCACTGAAGGGTTTACCTACAGCTTCCATTCTAGCCCGAGAATTCCTTGAAAACATTGTCCGGTTGCACGGTTTCCCTTCAGTACTAATCTCTGACCGAGGGAGCCAATTAATTTCCCATTTTTGGCGGAGTTGTTGTCGTTTAGCACAGATTGATGTACGACTTTCCACCAGCCATCATCCTCAAACCGATGGGCAGACTGAGAGAACTAACCAAACTCTAGAACAATATCTGCGCTGCATGTTGCATCAATCCGAGGGTACTTGGAAGGATGTCCTTTGGATTGCTGAATACGCTTACAATAATTCAATCCATTCTGGGACAGGAAAAACCCCTTTTTTCCTGCTGTATGGAAGTCATCCTCGAACCTCAAATCTGGACCCACCTCAAGCTCTCGGAACACCTGCTGTTGACCATCTGCATTCGGCGATAACTCAAGCATTTAAAGAAGCCACAGCTCATCTTCAACGAGCTAAAGAATCATACAAAAAAGGAGCGGACCAACATCGAAAAGAGGCTCCTCAATATCAAAAAGGAGATCAAGTCTGGCTGTCCACTAAACATTTATCTTAAAAAGGGCCACGCACCTTCAACCCAAGATATTTAGGACCCTACTCGATCACGGCCGTGATTAACCCAGTGGCTGTCAAACTAGAATTACCTACTCGAATGAAGATACATCCTGTCTTCCATGTTTCTCTCCTGAAACCTGTGCAACCTGGAACCCGTTTGACTAAACCTCCTGAGCCAATCCAAGTTGACGGAGAATCCGAATTTGAAATTCGAGACATCTTGGACTCCAAAATTTCCAAATCAAAACTATACTACCTGATTGATTGGAAGGGATATGGACCCCCGGAGAGATCTTGGGAACCCTCAGAATACGTACATGCACCTCGTTTAGTCCGAAAATTTCATCGGGCTTTTCCCAACAAGCCAAAACCTCCGGAAAAGACAAGCTTGGGAGGGGCCTTGAGGGGGGGTACTGTCATGACCGCAGCCCCCAAGGAGTCAGGTTTAGCCCAACTGCCTCGGAAGCTGGGTCACAACTTTATTTTCAGGCACCCATCGGCTCCCATAGGGGCCTTATGGACCTTGTCCTGGCGCCAGTGGCGCCAGGCTCATAAGGGGACCCAGTCCCGGCACAGGACGTGCCGGGCTCATGATGTAAGGAATGGTGCTTGGGTGGACCTACCGGCTGCAGACCATGCTGCTCACTCCCCTGCAGGATGAAATCCTCATCCATCCATGGCTGGAACTACTTTACCTTCTGGGTGTGGCCAGCACCACTCCCTGGGACTGGATACTGGAACTATTCTGGAAGCTGGGACTTCTTACTTGGGCGAGGCTGCTGTGGAAGGAGACACTTAAGCACTCCAGTAGGACTATTTAAACCACGCCCGATCAGAGCAACGTGCTTCGCGTTATTCTGCAATAGCAGCAAGACGCTCGCCGTGTCAGCTCCAGAGAATCTTCAACTTCTGCATCTTGGGAAGAGAAATCCGTAATCTTACCTTCTGAAATACCATCTTCATCTTCTGCAGCATCTGAGAAGGGAAAAGAACACCAGGTTTGCACGAGAGAACAACCAGCACAGCACTTACCCAATCCATCGGTGCATCTCAAGCCACGGGCTGCAGCTCTCCATTTTTCGGCACCCTGTGGAAGCAAGGACATTGGTTAGTAACCATCGTGAAACTTTTCCTACCTGCGCTGCATTCTTCTCGCCTCCGCCGACGCTGCTACTCGCATCTGCAAAACAAAAGGACATCATTAAGAAATACAAAACTCCATCCATACGCACGTGTTTTGGGCAGCTCTCATCTTTCTCACTCCTCGGCGCATTCCTCGACATCTATTTTTCTACCCAACTGCTCCTGCAACCTGAAAAAGGAAAAGAGACATTAAGAAGTGCTTTAAACTTCGAATTGACATTTTTTACTTACTTGCCTGCAATACCTTCGCCTTTCCATCGCTCTCCATTCAAGCAACCGCCGTTCATGCTGCTAACGACGGCCTAGCTCTGAATCTTCATCCTCTGCAACCAAGAGGCTGGACAATTAACCAGTGAAGTAACTGGCTTCGGCGCCCCTGCACAGACGCAGGATGGAGAGCTCCGCTTTCACCTATATAAGGTGAGCACATTTAGCCTACGAACTACGTGGGGAGTACCAGGAAGGGGAGTCAGCTTGCCCAGTCAGGCTTATATATCCTATTAACCCCTTGCTCTCACAATTGCAGACACCTCACCCTTCAGATCAAGATCTCACTGAGGAGAGGGCCTTTCCAGGGTGGCATTCGAGGCCTGCGCGTGACCCTAGAAGACTCCGAGAACCCCCAGCCCAGACCTGCGCCTCCGAGGGATTCAGGTGAGCGTTACAGTGCTATCGTTATTACACCCCTCATTTTCTGTGCGTACAAGCTGTCCATGGAAAGTACATCATGAAGACCGACCCCCAGAACAAATGCATTGATCACCCATGTCTTACTGTCTAAACCTTTCCCAACGGTCTGTGACACAGCAAAAGAGTTTTATAAATAGAGCATATGTACACTGGTTGTTGATCCGCTTTCGGCGGATCCAAGATGTCTGGCACTTCCAAACAATCTGACGCAGAACACGTCTCGCAACAGCCAATGGGCAGAGACGTTACGTGCCTGCGGTCATGACGCCAGCCCCTTAGCCAATCGGTATCTTGTCCGTGGACCGAACAGGGAAGTGTGACCGTGAAGCGGACATAGATATCACTAATTTTTCCAGACCAACTTTTTGATAATTTTAAAGAAAAGTACTGCACAGAAGGTCACCAAATTTACAAAAGCATGCTTTCTGGGCCAAGCCCCTGTACCTGCGTGAAAATCCGTCCAGCGATTTGAACTGTAGCCTTGCGCACAGTTTTTCCCCCATTCAGTCAATGGGAAAAAAAAGACGTTTTGGGACCCCCCTATAACTTTTGCCCCCCTGGACCAAACATCACCCAACTTTGCAAAAATTCAGAGTGGCCCATATACTTTTTTAGCAAAGTTTGGTGAGGATTCGTCCAGGGGGAGAGAAGTTATAAGCCACCCAAAAAGTGCTCTTCCTATGGAAACAGCAACTTAGTCATAACTACACGACCACTAACGTGGCCGTGTAATATCTATATATATATATATATATATATATATATATATATATATATATATATATATATATATATATATATATGTATATATATATAAGTACTTTTTTATTTAGGGGTAGCAAGGGTGACCACAGGGGTAGCAAGGGAGACCTGAGGGGTCACAGATTCAGTTCAAGACTTCAACATCAGGGTCTTCTGTTGAAAGTCTCTTTGTAATCCAATGTCTCTTTTTTCAGAGGGCCTGATGAAACACAACAAAACATTAAAGTTCCTTTCTTCTTAGAATTTCACATGTACAAATTCTCAGGTGATTTTCTGTTCACCCTGGGTACCCCTCGGCTGGGATCAGACCCATTGTAACACAAAATCTTCAATTGGTCTCCCTCTGTTGGGCTCGGACCAAAATCACATACTTTTCCAACTTTCTCTATTTCATCAAAATCGAAAACCTTCGACTGTGTGCAGAATTTTGCTTAACCTGTCACAGGACCACTTTGATTCACATTTATGTGTTCGCTTTCAATTGGTCTCTCTCTGCTATGCTCGGACCAAACGTATCTACTGTTATTACTTCTCAGCTGGATACCTTACAGAGACCTTGGACTGAGCACCCACGCGGTGCATGACCACTCCAACAAAGGTATGGTAGCTTGCTTTAAAATTCAATCACTCATCAGCAGTTTAACTTCACTCCAGTCTCTTATCACACGCGTTTTAACAATGTTCATTCAAGCATTTTTTCTCTTATCACACGCGTTTTAACAATGTTCATTCAAGCGCTCACCATACAATGTTGCTGCTTGCAACCTTGGCTTCAACACAGACCAGTCTTGTATCGGTCTCCCCAAGTCACCGACTGTGTTGATTTCACTGATGCTGCTTTTTTCTTCGAGCCAAGGACAGTACCACGGCGGCTGGTGACTCTCCCCGCCTTGATTACTTACGCGGGGGAGCCCAGGTATCTCTAACACACAATGCAGGATTCTTTAACCTGGTTTCCTGGTCTTATGCTTTCTATTCTTGCGGTCTCTGGAAAGTAATGGTTCTTTGTCAAAAAGGTCAAGCGAATTTCCCTCCTTGTGATCTCCTTTGGTGTTTCCGTCTTTCCCTCATGCCCAGCTGCCAGCTCGAAACTGCTGTTTCCTCATGTGCTTTGCCACACTCACTGTATGCTCTCGTGCTCTGCCTTTTATCCATGTGGGGAAGTGTAATGGAAGTCAGGTGTGAGTGATTGTTGATAATTGCCTGACCTCACCTGACCATAGTATTGGGACATGTCGGGGTACATGGCAAGGAAGTTAGTCTGTTTTCCCATATAGCGGGCTGTCCATGAGTGTTTCTGTTGTAAAAGGGGATGGGGGTAGAGTTCCAAAATATCCAACTGGGTAGTATGGGGTAAAGGTGTTACACGGAAGGGAATACTGCTACTCACCATCCGGGGTCCCAGTCCCACTCCCCGAAGACCCCTCACCAAGGTGATCCTCCCGCACTGGTCCACCCCCAAGAATTGGATCCAAAAGCGATGGCCGGGTCCTGGCCACCTGGATGACAGATCCCCTGTGACTAGTGGGGGAGACACCTTCTGGTTTCTCATACAGCCCACACACAGGGTCAGAGCAGGACTGAAAAAACTCCATCACTGACGAGGCCTTTTTTTTTTACAATAGGACATCTGGAGGATCAAAGATGATTTGGTGTGTCTCATTTATGGTAGACTGTTGGGTTGATCACATCAAATCGTCTTTGAGGATCTCACCAAAGTAGTGCCCCAATTTCATATAAATGTCCAACTATGATACCAGGAAGGCATGAGCTACTCCTTGTTTGCTAGCTGCCATATTTGTATTTTCGCCTGCAAGGCAGAATAACTTGTTCAGGTTGTCCTGATATTGATATATTTTTGTTTGGTACTAACTTCTCAAAATTATTTTGATGTGAAAAGAAAAAGTGGCATCCTGGCACCAGATGACATAAAACAGAATGGAATTCTACCAATGTAGATGTCTAAGATGCCATGTGTCACGTATTTATTCATGTGGACCTCCTTGGCAACAGAGGCCACTCCAGGCAATTGGGTGAGTTCCCACCAGCATTGGTGACGACTTCTGATTTTCAGAACGTGGGCAGAAATTCCCCCACGTTTGCCCTGGTTATGAGCACAGCCCCTCTCCAGGCCGAAACAGTGTACACCTTGCAGGTTCCTGCTTTAGGACTTGTCACACAACTTTTTAAAGAATTCAACATCAAGTGTGAATCCCAGAGACTGCTCAAAATCATTGTAGTGCCAACAGGGCAATTCATGAACATGACTTAAAAGCCAACCATTGTGTATCTCCAGCCACACTGACATTGGCCCTCATTACTAATTTGGCGGTCCCGGCAGCAACGTTCTGGCACACTTTCCGGACCACCAAGCCAGTAGGGGCACTGAACTACTGGCAGGCCTGACCGGTGCCAGTGCATCAGTGTCCTCATTCCCATAGAGTCCATGGGAATAGGAATTTATCGTACCGCCACTGCTTGTGATATCCCAGTAGCACCGGGATGTCAACTGGTGGTAACAGTGTTACGGGGTTGCCGGTAACCCGCTGGCTACCGGCAGTTTTTACCAGCATCCTCGTAATGAGGCACACTAGTGTCCCATTTAGGATTTACAGATGGAAACTAAAACTGCAAACAAACTCTACAGAGGATAAGTAATGTTCCTGCCCCTGTTGCAAAAGAACAAAGGGGGCATGTACCCCTTTGACCCCTCATGTACTCAGTGGATAACCCCATCCATCATCGTTTGCAAACAAGCACGGTTAGCCAAACCAGCAATGTTAGCAAGAGACCTCTGCTGGTTTAGGCAAAATGTTATTTTTCAAGAAGGTTCTAAGCAAAATGTTATTTTGCAAGAAGGGTCTTAAGTTGTGCATTTTGTAAAAAGTCAATCTCGTTGCAAATGTGTAGGTCTCGATTCATAAAAACAGCTGTTATGAATATCAGAGTATAGTGAGGTTTTACAATAGCCAGCCACCTACCGCCAATTGGAAAATGACTGTGGAGTAACTATTTGCACCCACGATCATGCTAATTCTGCAGGGCTCAGCCACATATGTAAATTGATATTTGGGGGTGCACACACAGATTTGAAGTGGTTCTTAAGGGCACATATGGGGAGTGTGCGCCTTGTAATGAAGCACATTAGGATCAGACACACATCATACATGGAGTAGGTTTCTCAACAAACTAAAGACTGTATTACAACATTATTCAGTCATGATCAGGATAGTCGTGCACAAATTACACACCAGTGTCTATAGAGAAGATTTAAGAAAAGTCCAAAGTGAAAAGTCTTTGAATTTTTCTTTAGGGTGGGTCCTGTTCCTTCCAGGCAGATTTAAAAAACACAACAAATTGTTGGGGAAGTGCTCATTATCCAAATCAAGAAAAATGACTTCCAGGAAAATGTATCTTATGGACTTGCTGATCCAGTCTACAGCCAAAGTCTCTGATGATGGCAGCCTCCTTGGTGATGCTTTTGTGCAGCTAGGGCATGGCGGGCAGGCCTCCTCCTCCCATAACTCAAATCTGTAGAGGAACCTAATGGGTGTTCGGCCTAGCCTTAGACCAAGGCCTGGATCCATAGAAAGACAGAAGACTGCAAAGACTATCTGATGAATCCCTCCCCCGAGATCTTTTGCTCACCATTATCCTGGATCTTTTTCTTCCTAGTGTAGAGGAGGTGCCAAGCTCGATTCACACTTCAACGCCCATTTTGAAGTACCAGGAACGTTCACAACCAAAATATGTGAAATATGATGAGCAAATAAACCAGCAGAGAGCCGCAGTTGGGCTCTGTTCAGTACCCATCAGAAGAACAGCACCTGTTGAATTACCAACACCTAAGAAAACCTGGACAGTGAGGTACCCATTGAGAAAACCATATTGATAAATGAGACAGAAGGAAGATTGTCAGAATGCAATACCTGAAGAAGCCAAGAAGATACTAAAGGAAGACGAATGGTGATGTCACAAGAACCTGGACTGACTCACATATAGAAGATATAACAACCTGAGAATGATGAAAAGAAACAAAACTCCATGGATAAGTGATATCCTGAGCCTAAAGTGAAATAATCGATGTCAAAAATGTCAGAAATTATGCCACATGCACAATGCAGATATTCAGTTAGTTTAAATGTGTACATATGCAACCGCAAGAAGCATAGAAATCGTGAGGTTTGCTTATGCTAAGTAGTAAAATAGATTGCGGCAGGTGCCACATGTACATATCTACCTCAAAAGGAGCACTTTATATAAGTATACTTCCACACAGTAGCAAAATCAACTAAAGGTTACTAAAGGTCTCAAGAGGAGAGTTTCGCAGAGAACAAATCGAGAATTAAAGACAGGAAGAAACTCAGACGAAGGCAAATCATGCCAAGGAGCCAAGGTTTCATCGGCTGAAATAGACCAACAGTGATACAATTTATGAAAAGAAAAACAGAGTATCCTGTTCTGAAAGGTCAAGGTAAGCCACAGAAGGCAGATGGCTGGCAAGATTAAATCAAATACACAAATTGTATGAAGAATAAGACAAGTTCATGGTGTCGGAATCACGTGACCGGACGAGCAAGAAGGGACAGAACATTCACAGCTACACATGGACTTGTGCCATGCACAGATGTCTTAACTTTTCCAGACCAAGAAGCAGTCTCGAGGCCAACCACAAAGATTTAATTGACACATGACCACTGAGGTGATGAGTGATTGTAGCAATAATTAGAGGGAAGCTGGGGGTGCAGACAAACTCCCTACACCTGGCTGGCTATTCTGCATGCTACTAAGCAAGTGAAAAAGTATGAGTGGGGTTGTTGCCAACCCAATCATAGTAGACCAAGTAATCTAGCTTCCTATAGTTAGTAGGACCAATGAGACGTCATACTTTTAGTGACGTTTACAGGAGCCATTTTGAAGCAAGGGCTTGTGTTTGTCCAATTCCCACTCCCCGTTACCATGTACAGATATAGCAGATATATTAAAGTTACCTTCATAGAAGCAATAGAGTTGCATGCCAATGTTTTTGAGAGTTACACGTCAGTGATGACATGTTTTTAGTATAAATCATGTGTTTTTTCTGAAATTAATTGGAGTTGAAGCGAGAAGGAAGATCAAGCATTTGCTGAAATTCATGAACTCCCTGTTTTTTGTACTTGTTATTAAAGGACTCCTTTTGCCAAACTATCGAGTTGTCATTATTGATTTGATGCGAGAGTATTCATCTGCATCCCCATCCATCTCACGGGTGCTGCTGCTCATCTTAAAGTGCTGTTGGGAAACCCCCAGCTCTATGGGCCGGCTGGGGCCCTACTGCACACTCTGTTTCCTGAGTCTTTTTTGCCACTCACCAGGGCTTTCCTTCCCCCAGTCTCCTAGGTCTGCCTTTCTCAAGCAAACTGGATCTCTGGATGGGAGTGGGTCTCTGGGGGGTCTAGGTCTCTCTCTCTCCCTTTCTCTCTCTCATCTATCCCAAACAACCAGGATCTCTCACTCTTCAGGAACCTGGATCTCTCTCTCTACCTAACTACCTGGGTCTCTGTCGCTCCCAAACAACTTGTGTCTTTCTTTACTGAACAACCTGTGTCTTTTTCTCCACACAAACTTGGGTCTTTCTATCCACAACAGTTTTTGCCTTTTTCTTCCACACCACCTGGATCTTTCTCTCCCCAACAATCTGGCTCTTTATCTCCCCCAAAGCCTGGTTCTTTCTCTTCCCAAACATAAATAAATAAGTTAGAAATAAATAAATAAGTGTCTCACTCCCCCCGCCATAAAGTTTGACAGGGGACTTTGACAGAGCCTCCAGCTACGAATGACAGCCACTTGACATATCTGCGCCTTACATGCTTAACCCATCTCTATGCCATGTTGCCATGTCATCGTTGTCCAGGCTTGTAAAATGGGCGGCATGTCTGAGAAGCGTGTCTGCAAGCAAGTCCAAGTCCTCGACATTGTTGCCTGTTTTCCACTGAAACAAAAGCCTATGGTCTCTCTCCCGAAAGGACGCCCTAGCTCTGGGCTCTCCCAAGCATGATAAAAAGGCCTGGAACACATAAGAATAAGATGAGTCAGGGAAAGGAAAAGCAAGCCTGAGGACTGGGCTAGGTATTCAAGGAGAGCGACTCCGCCCTGTGTTCCCAGCGAACATCCCTACAGAGGTGCGTCTAAATTAGCATCCCTCCCAGTCATGAAAGCAAGTGCAGACACGGGTGGAGCCGAGGCGGCGCACACAGTGGGAACATGCCAACAGACAAAGGTGAGGCCCTGGCACCACCTGGAATCTGGACTTTCCGCATGGCACTGAGGAGGCTACACAGCTTGAAGACTGGATCCAAACTACCCAGGTCTTGCATGGTCACATTTGGTTGCATTCGCTTTGTCCATTGGATTCCTCACCTGACCAATGGGCTTCACTTCTAGTCATTCATTCATTTAATTTTACTTCCAGATTTTGGGCCTGAATATTGTGGAGCCTGAACCGTCAGCATGATCCTTTATCACTTTGTTTAATTTCTTTCCCCCTGCAACCTACTAGAAGGGAACAAAAGAAACCTTTAGCCAAAACCAAGAGATGTTGCATTGCAGGAACATGGAACCACCATCACTTGAACATCCTCCCTCCCCCTCTTAAAATGAGGTGTATGTGGGGGAGGATTCACTGCCCAACACGACCCAGTCCTCACCAACAGCAACCTACCGAGGAAAATACCCATTTCCTGTATGCTCGAAGGACCAATGGGGCTGGACAACAATTAAAAGTATAAACAGCAAAAGGAACAGTGCTGAATAAAACAAGCAGAAACACCCCCCACCCCCTCCTCTGCTGTCGCAACAAGGACATTTGCAACCAATTTTAAACAGTGGTCGGGATCATTGTAGAAGATTGCGCCACAGCACTTGCTTTCATGTTAGGAGAGTCAAGTTGGTCAATCGATCTACTGCTAGTGGTCCTCATCCTCAGCAACTACACAAAAGCTACAAACCACCTAACCTGTAAGCGGGCTAGTTGCGCTGTCGATATTGGGCTTTGCTTTGAACGTTGCCATCTGCGTGTGTCTCTACTAGCAACCGACCTTGCCCTACCAGTTTCCTTTTTGGGTTCCAATGGTGTTTTGGAGACAGGCCCCTCTACAGGCAGGGCTAAATTCAACCGTTATTCAGCCCCACATACCACTACCCAGCTGTTCCTTCCATAGTGCCTTGGCCCATAGCCTATGGGCCATAGGTCCAGATGTTCAGGGCACTTGTTGTACACAGAGAGTTCATGAAAGAGATCATTAGAATGGGCCCACCTAAAGCACATCATTCTATAGCATTTCATACAAGATGGGTGAAGTGATATGCATCACATGGAGTCGGTAAGTGATGCTATCTATTTATCTTTAATTGCCAGAGGGCCGGCAGAGCTGCCTCTCCTACAAACTCCCTACAGCTTCTCCTAACCGTTCAACACCCACATTCCACATTCTAGTTCCACTCGCGGCAGCGCAAGTGACCCAATACAAATACATACCATAACACATCCGACTCCCCATAAAATTAAAAATAACACTAGACTATGCATAAAACAGGCAGCGATAACATATTACAACTAGCAGTTGCTAACTAGAATAAGCAATGCGCAAGGCAGATATGAAAACAAATTAACTAGATCAAACAGTTGCTTAAGAACACCACACGTCTAGAAAAAGAAAAACAAAACTTCACTTCATAACATAGTCTTTGGACCAAATTAGTGGTCTGTGAATTATGCTACCTGTACAACAATCATTAACACCATTATCTCCTCTTACCATGCTTTCTTCTTGTAACCTACCGTCACCTCCTCCACTATTGTTATTCATTTCCATCACTGCTACATCCACATCTTCCTCCATCCACACATCATACTTCTTACCCTCGCGATCACCCAAATCCACTATTCCACGTACTCAACCTACACATATTCCCCACGGTTCCATCTTTTATCCTAACAGACTAGTCAAATACTTTTTTTATCCTTACTGGATCCTAAAACTTAGACCTACCCTTACCAATAGATACACCTTTCTTTATCCTCACATAGTCACGCGGCTTGAACATCCTCTTGTTAAAACTCATCATGCTCAAGTTACTTTGAACTTTGCCTTCTTTATCCACACATTCTTTCAGGTTGCCCTATGCAGGATTAAGCATGGTATTAGGCTGCCTGCCTGCCATGATCATAAACAGGGATTTCTCTGAATCCTTACCCACTGATGTCCTCAAACACTGCAACTTCTCCCCAGTTGCCAAACTCACATCCCATTGCTTCTCACTGCTTGCTCAACCACCGCCACCATGACTCTATTACACCTCTCCACCTTGCCGTTCATTTGAGCGTGGTAAAGCACTGAAAACTTCCATTCAATGCAAACTTTGCACACATACCTTTTCATATCCGTACTACTGAACTGCACCCCATTGTCGCTCACAATCCTCTTGGGAAACCCCTCTCTTCTAACAACGTGTTCCAGAGACTTCATTACCTCACCTGTGTTAACACTCCTGACCCACTTGGCCTCAGCGCATCTGGAACAGTGGTCTACCATCACTATCAGAAACCTCTTCTCTCTCCCCAATGTATTGTATGGTCCTACAAGTCAATGCCCAACTGTTCCCATGCTACATCAGGTTTAGGTACCACACTAAAATCAACCTTCTGGAACTTGCAACTCTTGTCTGCGTTCTGGCAAGGCCAACAGTCTCTCCCAAATCTCTCTACCATTAGATCCATGCCTGGCCACCAATACTTTGCCCTCCAATTATGCTTTGTTATTGTGGTCCCAGGATCAGCTTGATGAGCCGTCTCGATGAAGTCCACCCTCAACTTCTCTGGCGGCACCAGCTTACTCCATGGAACTCTCCTCTCTAACTTCACAATATGGCTTAACCTTCTCATTCAGCTCACCTTTAGCTGGCCACCCTTTAATTGTAAATTCCTACACTTTCCAGAGCACTTTGTCTTCTTTAAACTCCTCCAACCACTCGTCCTTGGAATCTACTTCATTTACTTCCACCACTACCTCCTCTTCCAGGTCCTCTTTTTCCACAACCTTGTCTTTAATCAGCAACCGAGAGAGAAAATCAGCCACATTATATCTTACACCTGGCACATATTTCATTGTAAAATCATGACCCTGTAATCTTCCACTCAATCTCGCTAACCTCGGGGTAGCTTTGCATAAACCTGTCACTGTCAATAATTCCCCAAAGGATTTGTGGTCAGTACACACTGCAAATCTGCTTCCTTAATTATACTTGTGGAAATATTTCATGCCGTACACACAAGCCAACAACTCCCTTTGAATGACTGAATATCTACCCTGCACCGTAGTAATCGCTCTTGAAGCATAACACATCACTTTCTCATGTTTTTCCACAACCTGGGACAATACTGCTCCCAGTCCTACTCGATTAGCATCCACTGTGAGCTTAGTGTTCCTACCAACAACAAAACCACCTAGCTCTACAGCACCACAAATGTTGTCTTGTATGACATTGAATGCTTGTACACATCTCTCATCCCACTCAAAACTACTGTCTTTCTTCAGTAATGTTCTAATCGGTTCCATAAGCAAAATCACGCAAAGCCCTAAACATGCTCTTATTCCCTCCTTATGCATAGGGGCCGGGCACTCCTTATAGCTTCCATGGCATCCACCTTTGGTCTGTATACTTTCCGATTCACAATGTGCCCCAAATACTCCACTTCACCCTCTGTAAATTCACATTTGTTTCTCTCTACTTTGAGACCTTTCTCAGCTAGCTCTTGCAACACAATCTGCAATCTCTCATCATGTACTCTTTCCCCTTTTACAAGCACAATTATGTCATTTTGATAGACTAATGATCACCTGAGGCCCTTGGGCACTTGTGCCATAGCTCTTTAGAACATTCCTCTGATGTAGCTAGCCTGAATGGCATCCTCTTATACCATAACATTCGGAATGGTGTGATGAATGCTGTCAAGTCTATTAAATCCTCTGTTAATTTTATTTGATGGTAAGCATTTGATAAATCCAATGTTGTAAACACACTTTCCCCCTCAATGCAGTTTAACATTTCAGAAATAATGGGCTTCAGGTAAATGTCCACCTGGATGTTTTTATTTAAGACCCTTAAATCCACACATACTTGATGTTTCCCATTCTTTTCACTGCCCCCACAATGGGGCTCACCCATAGTGAAAATTCAATTTTCTCGATAACATTCTCCTAATCCAACCTGTCCAATTCTGCCTCCATCTTATCCATCAATGCACACGGGACAGGTCTAGCTTTCTTGTGTTTAATTGGAATCACCTTGGGTTTTAGTATCATTTTGTGTGCATACCCTTTCAGCAAGCCTAACTTTGCTTGAAAAATGTCCTCATTCTGTTCTCTGGTACTATTGACTTCACCTCCAACTCAACTATGTAAAGTACAGGATCGTTCTCACATTGATCAAGGTGAATCTTCAGCTTGGCTTGAACCCTTCAGCCCAAGACATTTATTCCTTTCTTGGCCACCAATATTTTAATTTCAGTTGTGCAGTCTTTAAATTTCACCTTACTCATGTAGTAACCTATCAAATGTATCTTCAATCCTTCAAACCCTCCCAGGTTACGAATGTCTGACTGATGTAGTCTATGCTTCAATCTTTTAGACAACAACTCTTTCTGTGGTTATGGTATATAGTGAGCAACTATTCACCATTAATTTCAGTGACCAATTTTCAACAATGACTTCACATTTAGGGCACTTCATTCATTGTTGGTTGTCATTTTTGTTATATGTGCGCACCACAGCCACTCTCTCTTCCTCAGAGTCAGAGTCTTCTTGAACAACTGACACTCTCTTTTTATTTCTGCATACAACAGCAAAATGGTCTCTACCCTTGCAAGCTGTACAAATCTTGTCGATGGCTGGACAGTTTCTGGACAAAGCATAATGTCCTACTCTTTCGCACCTAAACACCTCCTGCCTGGTATATGCTCTTCTTGATAAATCTTTTCTTTTCTCTAAGAACACTTCCATCTAAATCCTTACTTTAAGATGCAGCCTCGCTACACACCTCTTCTTCTTTCTCAATGCATGCTTCTTTCTTTTTTTTTATTTGATTTTATTAGGTTTTGTAAAACATAGTAAACCACATACAAGTATCATTTGGAACATCTCACATTTATCAACATTTTTTCGCACCCCTCCACCTTCCAAAAGTACATCAACTTTAGACAGTAAACCAAACTCTTTTCCCCCATCCCCTCTCCCTCTTCCCCCCGGAACAGTGTTTCTTCTTACATACCCATTTATTTTTTGTGTTCTCAGTAACTACGTGTGTAGCTCGCGCTACTTTCTTTCTCATTCCATAGCTCAGATTGCTTCAATATGGTGCAGATGGCAGCATTTTCTAGAGGTCTTTAGGTGCGCACTTCTCGTGATAGTGCCCCTTTGTAATTCGTGTGGTCATGCATGTTTTTTTTTACAAGCTCATCTTTCATTCCCTCTGTGTGGACATCTGTGAGGGGCTGGATGTATATTCATTTACAAAATCACATGGACCTATTAATCTTGAAGCCTGAGAGTTCCCCATAACATTCCTTCAATTGTATGGCCCTTGGTATGGATGTTAGGGGGTTCTTTATGCGTAGTAAAATGTAGATGGCATAAAGGGCTACCTTATATTCCTTCCTATTTACCTGGAGTCCCTCAATTTGATGGTCCGCTCTCAGTTTCTTGGCGAGCAGTAACAGGGAGAGAGCAAACAATATCACTGAGAGATGGCAACCTTGTCTCGTACCTCTTCCCAAGTCAAACCATCTGGAGTACTCAGAGTTGACCACAACCGATGCCCTGGGGGACCTACAGACAGCCTTGACTCCCCTTCTGAAAACAGGAACCAGCCCGACCTTATCTAGCACGCTTCTAGGAAGTCCTACTCTAACCTGTCAAACGCCTTTTCTGCGTCAACCGACAGGAGTGCAGGGTCCCCTGACATCTTTTTTGACTCATGAATTAAGTGCAGTGTCTTACGCAGCATGTCTGTTCCCTGTCTCCCCAGGATGAATCCGACCTGATCGGAATGTATTAGTCGGGGCATATGGGTCTCAAGTCTAGCTGCCAGTACTCGCGTATGAATATTTGCATGAAAATTGAGTAATGAAATTGGGCGATATGACCCGCATTGTTTGGGATCCCTATTCTCTTTGGGGATCACCGTGATCAGTGCCTGTGATAAAGAGTCGGGGGCCACACCTGTCTGCAGGACGTCATTGAAAAAGTCACCCATAAAGGGAAGAAGCGATGAAATAAAGGTCCTATAGAATCCTGCCATGTATCCGTCATTACCTGGTGCCTTCCCTAATGGGAGCCTCTTTATTGCTCTTTCAATCTTATCGGCCGTGATTGGAGCATCCATCGCTTTCATTTCATCGTAGGAGAGTTTCGGCATATCTATCCCCTGCAAGTATTGATCTATTTTCGTTCTCTCCTGCACCATTTCAGATTTGTATAATAGTTCATAAAACTTTGCAAACTCCTCTGGGATCGCTTTCGTATCTATCGTCCAGTCGTCACTTCCCACATCCATAGCAGCAACCCACCTCTCCACCTGTTGTCCCCGCAGCCTAGCGGCAAGCAGTGCGTGTGCTTTATCCCCCATCTCGTAGTGCTTTTGTTTGAGAAACTGGAGTTTGCGGACAACTTGTTCTTCCTCTAAGAGCCGGAGCTCCTCTCTTTTCTGTATGGCTTCCGCAACCCTCTCCGCCCTCTGCTCAGTGGAGTTCCACGCTGTGATATTTAATTGCGCAATCTCCTTCCTTAATCTACTCTCTATCAGTGCCCTTTCTCTCTTTTTATTAGCCCCCTCCCTGATCAGAATTTTCCACGATGTTGTCGTCCCCGCCTCCCACACCATTCTATTGGATACCTCTCCAGTGTCATTTGTTTCAAAGTATTCCTTTATTTCACCCTCTATTTCTGTATGGAAGACAGGGTCCTTCCACAATGTTTCGTTACCTCGCCACTTTACGCCCTTGTGTGGCAGGGTCCCCAAGTTCAGATCAACAGTGACCATGTCATGATCTGACCAGGAGACTGGTGTGATCTCTGAGGCAGTCGCAACCTCACCCACCCCCTCTGAAAGATATAGATAGTCTATTCTAGTGAATGTAGAATGGGACGCTGAATAAAATGTATATCCTGTCTCATTTGGGTGAAACTTCCGCTAGATGTCTCGTAATCTGTATATCTCCATCATCTCCATCACCTCTGCGCGGCCACCGTCTATTGGTTTGCGTGCGTCAGGGCTACTGGCCCGTCTGTCCAATGTGGGATCAGCCCATAGGTTAAGGTCTCCCCCTAGAATTACGTGCCCCAAGGCCTCCAACATTATCTTTGGGATCGTTCGTTGTAAGAATAGAGATTGGCCAATGTTGGGAGAGTAAAGTGTCGCAAGTGTGAGTGTTATATTGCTTACCGCACCCACCAGCATGATGGTCCTCCATTCAGTGTCCACCCACACCTTGGTAATCTCTAGGTTGAGCCCCTTCCTCATGAGTATACCCACTCCTGCCTTCCTCAGCAAGCCAGAGGCCCAATGTTCAGTCCCCATCCTAGAGTACAAGACCCTGCGTTCATCCCCATGCATGTACTTCCTGGAGAAAGAGCACATCAAGCCTCGCTCTCTTAAATTCCCTGCACACTAATGTTCGTTTTGCGGGCAAATTCAGCCCTTTTACATTGATCGTACCCACCCTAGAAGGTTCAGATTCTGCTGCCATGTCTGTCGTTCTGCGTACTTCGCACGTGTACTGAGCCCATACAACCATCTGTCTTAAGACATCCTTCAGTACACAAAACACACTTATAGAGAACCGTATTCCTGTCCATCCTCCTTCCCCTAACGCTCCTCCCCTCCTTCCCGCTCCTGATGGTGTCCGATCCAGCTGAGTAATCCTCACCGAGCCGGTCCCGAACTACCAGTGGAGACTGTACATCTCACGGTCCCATCTCAGATCATTCAAATAAACATTGACCCCCCCCCATTACGCCCCTCCCTTCAAAACACAAAGGTTACTAAATCACTCCATTGTGTCAAAGGGAGCTTGCCCCAACCGGAGATACATCACCATTGATGTCTGGATCAAATGAATGGGTGAACCCGCTCGTCCATCATCAGAGGGCCCTCTGGGCAGCATCTCAAAGTGTTGCGGGGACCAGCTGCTGGTCCGTGGTCTAATATCAGCACATTGGTTGGTCTGTCATATCCACTCAGCTCTTCCATTTAGGTGACACAGGCTCCAGATAGTACCTTGCAGACACAAGTCAGTAGAGTAGCATGTAGCGCCTAATGACAGGCATGTCTATCGTATTGTGAGTTATCACTAGATCATATTTTCGCAGCTGGGGAAGCGTCCATTCTACAGTATTTTCTCGCCCTCGTTCTCCTCAAAGTTCTGCCCCTGGTGAGGCATTTATCCTTCTAAATTTCCTGGACCCTGGGATCCGCCTCCTTTTCGGACCTTGAATGCGCCATTGCCTATCTTTCTCTTGCCTTTCTCCCTGATTTGGCTCGGCCTCCTGGTTACCCAATGAGTCTGATATGCAAGCATGTTTATCCTTCTCCGATCTCAGCCTAACCGTGTTCCCCTCCCATTCAAATGTGAGGGAGAATGGATATCCCCAGCGGTAACGGATACCCTTTTCTTTGAGACATTTGTTAAGAGGCATACACATTTTCCTCATGGCCAGAGTCAGTAAGGATAGATCTTGGAAAATCGTCACCCTTAATGTGTCCAGAAGGATTTGTGGGCTGCGCTTGGCTTTCTCAAGGATTCAGGCTTTGTCGGCGTAGTTGTGGAACCGTGCAAGGACTGTTCTCGGCCCACCCGTGGCCCCTCTATGTATGCGATCGATGTTTGGTTCGTCGTCTGAGTCATCTTCGAATAGGACTTTCATGATTGTATGCAGAGTTCTTTTTAGGTCCTGTTCTGATTCACCTTCCATATCCAGGAGCCCGAAGATCCGCAGGTTGTTCCGTCATTCGTGGCTCTCCAAGTCGTCCATTTTCAGACGGAACTCCTCCTCTATAGTTTCTATCTCTGCAATCCTTTTATACATTTGAGACGCCAGAATACTGAGAGAGGTTTGATTGTGTTAAACCCCTTCTAATCTCTCTTCAATTTTATTGATTCTCTGTGTTTTCATGTCAACCTTCCCGCCAATATCCACCCTCATGCTTTTCATTTCACTGAGCAACGCTGCGACGTCGGCCTTAGTCGCGGCCGCTTCCGCCTCTGATACCGCCATCACCGGTTCCAGATCTGAATCTGGGTCAGGGCGTTGTGGGATGAACCGATATAATGCCAACTTCTGGCGTATGTCCATGTACGTCTCACGTGGAGCTTGGCGAGCGGGATGTGTTCTGGTTTCTCAAGTTCGTTATTACCCCAGCTATGTTAAACCAGCTCACTCTTCACTAGTATGGACCGTCGTAATACCTGGCACTGGTCGGTCCCCATATTGGAGGAAGGATGCACATTTGTCCTCCAAAGAAGCAGGTTCTCGAGGAGGGCACACGCCCCAAAGGTGGGGGCCCAGCCCTCTCAGCCACGGATGTAGTTCCGGATCAAGGCAGTCAGTAGTATTTTCTCAAGGGGAAGGGTACACCATCAATATGTGTGGGTAATGGGTCGAGATCTCGGGGTACCAAGTGTAGAATCTCACAGGTGAGTGGAGCAGATGCTCCTCGGAGGCCAGTTCCATAGGTAGCTCATGCCGTCCAATAAGGGCTGCTTCCCTCTGTTTCAGGAACAGCAGATGCACGTGGAGGAGGGCACACACCCCATTGCCGGGGGCCCAACCCTCCAGTTATACCTTGTGGTACGTTTCAATATGCCCTGCTTTGTCACGTGGAGCTTCTGTAACCCTTGACAGTTCCTTGGGGTTCGCACTTGCTGTTATTATGTGGGGTCTTTACTGGCTCTGGCTCACTGCATACGGGGGGGCACATTCACCCTGTGAGGTGGGTGGAGCCATCATGTTCCCCTGTGGTTCGGACCACTCTGCCGGCGCAGGTTTTGTATCTGCGGGAAGCAGTGTTTTATTGTTGTCCTTTAGGTTGCATAGGGGACCACACCATGTACCTCTGTCCGATGCGCCCCATTCTTGTGCTATAGAGCTGGATCTGCCGTGGTGACACCTTCAAGCCACGTGAATTACACTGGACTATGTGTGTTAATATCACCTCGTTTGCGGGGGCAGTTTTGAGTCAGAGAGCCCCAGAATGGTTCCAGGAGTGTGCACCAGCATGAGTCGTGCCCCTTTGCCTGATGTTCCTTTATTAGGGCTTTCTTATCCCCTGTCGGTTGGGTGAGGGGCATCTGGTAGTGTCCGTAAGAAGTGCGCTGCATTAAGTTACTGGGTTTACCCCACGTGTATTTGTTCTCGCGGGAAAGCGTATTTTATGTTCCACTTTAATATGATAGGGACCAGCTGGCCTTCCAAGTGTCACCTGTCACTCATTTTAGGTGTCACCAGGGGGTCAGGAGGGGACCAGTGCGGGTCTTTGTTCGCCGCCACCGCCGCACCTGGGATCTGACATGTAGTGAAGTGTGATTATGGTGTCACACACTGCCCCTTGTCGACGGTTGGCCCTGTGGGCAGCACCAGCTTCGGGTCGGGGCAGCTGTGGGTGAGCTGCTAGTACATCTTGAATCCAGCGTGTATGATTGTGTGCACCTCAAGATCGTACGTACCTCCCCGTCTCTTCAGCACCTCTCTTTATGCTGTCGTGAGTCCGGGACTTACTCCGTGGAGAGCGACCAGCTCTTGGTGTGGTGATGAGGACAGGATCGTTGCGCTGGGTAAATCTTAATGTGCGGGGACCACCATGGGGATTCGATGGTTTTCAGGGTATATGTCAGATCACACCATGTCCGCCTGCCTCGCTAGGTAATACGTTGAGCTCTAACAGTTGTGGCCGCAGGAGTTCGTTAGGATGGTCTCCGGGGGTTTGGGTGGGCGTAACAGGCCCCACACCTGTGATCCCCTTCCAGGATCGGAGCGGGAACAGCACACAGCACCACCGCGTGTCATTTCCGCTTTAGATTGCCCTCCGTCCTATGGCACCTTGGGCAGTGCAGGAAGAGGGAATGGCCCGCAGCAGGACTCCACAGGGGTTGGGGAGAACCAACAGCCCAACCTCAGTGTCTCCTCGGGGTGCCGCAGTCCAGATGTACCTGCTTCTTCACCGTCTCACCCTTTGTGATCTAACGGGGAAACTGATGCAGTCCCTCGGAGCCGGCACGTCCCCGGGGTTGGTCGCCTCAATCCAGCAACTTCTCTGGGAATTGTAGACTTCTCCATCAGCCTTCTGTCGTGCGGTTCCCCGTGATGCCCTCCTCTGCGCTCTTGGGAGCCAAACCACTTTCACTTTCAGTGTCACATACCGGGCCAGGCCGCCGCAGGAGCGCACCGCATTCAGATGAGTTTCACAGCAAATCCTTCACCGATTTTCAGCAGACAGGGTATGTTCCCACATCGATCCTGCTGAGTTTCTCCAAGATGGGGGATCCACAAGTGGGGGCGCAAGTCACTTGTAGGACCGTGGGGCGTGGACCTCACACAGAGGTTGGACTCATCCGTGCGCCTCTTGGTGGCCCATATCTTCTTTCTTTCTTTAACCAATGTTACACGTGTTTGCTCGCCTATTTCTTCTTTCTTGCTGCCGGCCGACTGTTGCACTTCTTTCTTTTTGCTTTTAATTTCCTTTCAGCATCACTGAGTATGTTTTTATTATTTTCGCGATTGCCAAAGCTTGCTGTAAGGATTGGTCCCCCACCATCCATAACCTTTCTTGTATCGCAGAATCCTTAGTGCGTATTACAAACTGATTGCGTATTAACTCTCCAGTTGTGGTTCCTGCACCGAACCTGCATCTGAGTGCCAATCTTTTTAGAGAGGTTACATACTCTTCCACTGCCCCCTCTTCCTTTTGTGCCCTCGTATAGAAATTACACCTATTGATAGCAACATTGGTTTCTGGTGCATATTAATTATCAATTTGTCTTACTGCATCCATACCTGCATCATCCAATTCTGTCAGTACTGGTAGCACCCCACACTTACGCTGTCCTTCCAGACTAAAAGCATGTAGCAGAGGTCATTGCTTCTTTTCAGCAGCGAGCCCTTCTTGCTCGACAGCTTTGACCTACTTGCACCACTACTCTCTCTATTCTGGCCAGGGGACTGCTGGTTGCCAAGCATTAGGAAGAACATGTTCTGTGGGGTGTACGTTAATGCCTTGCATGACCATGTTTCACTTTGGTCAATGCTATTTATATTCACTTTTCAAACTAATGCGATTATTTTCTTTTATATACATTATATTTTCCTCTGTGGCACTTGAAACATTTCGTTTTTAATCCACATTCCATTGAGCTACAAAAAAAAACATGGTTTTCCCTCCTGGTACTGGGACGAGGAGGATTGCTGTTCGTCCTTTCCTCTGAAAGAGCTTGTCTGAATCAAAACGGCTGCTTGTCTCTAGTCATTGCTACGGCCTTTCCTCTAATTCCATGTCCGATAGGAGCGCGCACGTGTAACGTAAGTGGTGACGCTAAGCAATCCTCCATGCCTGGTGGCTTTAGACTGTGTCGTGCCCCTGTGTACCTTCAGGATGCAAGCTGAAATGTGGAGTCAGAGCTTCTTAGATGGCCCCCCTGTGTGGGTCTGCTTTGCTGGTGCTCGTCGACCAAAATGAAGAGATATGTACCACACAGAGTCAGTAAGTGATGCTATCTTTATTTACCAGCAGGCCGGCACAGCTGCCTGTCCTTCAAACTCCCTCCAGCTTCTCCTAACCGTCCACCACCCACATTCCACATTCTAATTTGACTTGCATACCACAACAATGGGTCTCTGGGTGGAATCCACCGATTAACATTATCTCTCTGCCATTTCCCTTTAAACACTCAAGAGGTCGCAAGGCGATATGTGGTCCTAGGGTGATTGATGTTTGAAATATGCAACACCTGCGGTCAATTTCTGGTGGAATGGACATTAGTGATAAGGAGGCAGTGGATGAGAATTAAAGGCTAAAGAGTAGCCTTTTTTAGAAGACAGGTCTCATCTGTTTTCAAATACTCATGAAGTAATCCTAGGGTTGGCAAAGTATTACTAATTTGAGACCAACTAGGAATGATCAAATGGAAACCCCATCCATGCCATATACTCTAGGCCTACAATGCACAGGCTATATAAGAGTTCTTCATTTGAGATGCATTTCCCTTGTTTCCTTGTACAAGAGGCAGGGGCTCACAAGTGCATGGGTTTTCAGGGTGCTCTGTGGGTGGAACTCTGCTGAGCTCGGCCCACTTTCCTGGGGGTTTCACCGCTGAAGCCGGTCTGCAGTCCTCTGATGTTTGCTGCTTTTGAAAAGGCTAGAACTTTGGTGGACATGTGCTGCTATTACTGAAAGATAGGATGTCCACTTTCTTGCATGGCTATTCCTTGAAAGATTGGTGCCTGCATCGATTTGTGTGCTTCTGAGAACAACATATATCACTTTAAAAGAGGTGCCCCAAATCCGGGGTCCAACATACGAGAGCGTTGCCCTGAAACAACTGTACTAATAAAGAGCTAGACTCTGCTTGTCATTTTTTCTAAATAGCATTTAAATGTTTTTAATTTGATCTTTTCAGAGCTAAATCCAAAGTACTATACAGTCAGTACAAACAATTATCCAAATGCATTTCATAATTTTTGCACAGTGAAAATTACCTCTAGGGAGAGAGGTGGCTCTGCTACTGTTATCCCTCAAATTAAAAGGAACGAGCTTGCAGGGAAACCTAATGACTCCGCCAAAGGCTCTTGTCGAACACTCCCTGTCCACAATATTGCAAATTTAGGGAAAGGCGCCCAGAGAACTATTTTGGCATCAACATGGACGGTGATGAATCCCAGGGTATTGTCACTGCTCCAATACGGGAAGCCCCTGCCCATGAGGCCAGGGGGGTGAGGCCACTACCCGATGGTCCCCGTGGACACTCAGCGGGTGGATCTCATGGGGAGGAAAGCCTTGGGAGAACTCGGTTTTCACCCCCTCCACTACTGTCCCCACTATTCTTGCACCAAACTCAGTCCTCTCTGGTCCCCCACAACCAGTGCTTTAAGTGGGCCAAGGCCTGCTGGGCCACCCCCCGGTCCCACCACGCCATGGCAGGACGCATTATCCCGCCGCGGCTGCAGCCCGCCACTTTAACGTCAGGCACGCTGGACTTTCTGCATTTTTTTGGTAGCCTTTGCACGTGTAACAGATTTTTCCATCTATTTTGGCCTCTCGGCACATTTTGCAATCAAATTGGGAGTTCCTATTTTTATGCTGTGCTTATGTTGCACTACAACTCCCAGAATTCATTCTGCCCCCCCCCCCCGTCCCCCGGCAACCCCTAATTAAGTTTTGTTCAAGCTTTTTTAGTAAGCTGCATCTATTATTTTAATAGCTCATCTTGGGTAGCAACATATGTATTTTGCCTCGGGTATGTGCTCTTTTTCTATCATCACTTGTAGACATGCGCAGTCTCACGCTGCGTTTGTCATAAATTGGCCTGGGTTTCCCGTTGGCTGCTGCCAGCTTTTTTCGTGTAGGCCCTTCACACGCATGCGTAGCATTGCCATTTTGAAGTTACTGCGGGACGAAGAGACAGCTTTTCTTTACTTGTCAATTGCTAGACATGGCAATCGTCTTATGAAGGTAAGCACATGAGTAGTTTCTATGCCTCTAACACTTCAGTTACAGATCTTGCAACTATTTCCATGCAGTACCGTCCTTTGAACTTTTGCGGTCTGCTCTTGAGCCCACTTTATCACAGCTATTGAGCGAGCTGCCTTAATTGAGTCATTTAAATTGCATGTATGATCTTTTAAACGCCCCTTGGCCTCTCCAGGACGCTGCCATGGGGAGCATCCCATTACATGACTTCCATTATTTATTTTTCGCTGTGGCTTGTCAATGCGAGGGTGATGTTAGCAATATTTTGTAATTTGATAACAGTACTCTCATGGAGTTTCTTCGCTGTTTTATTTGTTTCAGAAAAAACAGACGACTGTGATCTTTTCGGTAAACTTGTGCTGCTCTCTGACATATGCAGCTTTGGATCTCTTTAAGCCCTATTGAACGGGTTTCAGGTGAGCTTCTATTTTAGTTTCTCACTGTTGTAGGCCTTCCATTCATAATCTAGCACTTGTGTTTATTTATTTATTTAGTGCATTCTGTTTTGGCTTTGGGTTAGGTTACAGTCCTGTAATCTCCAGAGAGGCTGGCTTCACCATCCTACATTGGCCTCTACAGCAGCCTGGTAGTCATCAGGTCAGTGTTAAAGTTGTCTTCAGAAACAGTAGTTTACACTGGCTGAGCTCACATTCACATATATGTATACATATATATATATACACATGTGTATATATATATTATATAATTTTATTTGTTTCAGATTCAGTTAGGCTCTGAAGGCTCTTTTCTACTATGCACGGTTTCTCTTATGGGAGTCACTCACCCTTGACTCTGGTATTCTCAGCTGTTTGATTGGGACTCCTATATGCTTATTTTCATTATGCTATATATGGCGCCCAACTGTTGTGTTTTAAATAACTAATTGTTTTCTTTTTAAATCCACTTGGCAGACAGTCGGCTACAACTTAGGTTCTTTATGTATTATCTTACAGCCATGTTTGTGTGTGCTTTTTTACAGAATGGTAACATCTACCTCCTGACTAAGACGTTGTGTCAACCACCACTATACGTCGAAACCGGTCGAGATACATTTTACAGGGATGTGATCTTTGTGCTTTTTTCTTGTTTGATCCACCCTGACAATAGATTGTCAATTGATTCTATTGCTTGTGAACACGATAATAATGTTTGTTATTGTGGGGAACAGTTATGAATTCCTTTTCCCCATATGTTTTTAGTATGGTTTTCTTGTCTTTTAGCATTTTGGATGTTTGTCACTGTATGACGAGTTGTGTTTGAATGTTGCACCATGAATGGCAAGTATGTGTGATGATGTTTTAGCCTATTTTAGGCATATTGTAGCTGCTGTTTTGCTGTGTTTAAGTGATTAGTGTTTAATAATTTGTGATTTAGTGACCATTTTTTCAATTTTGTATCACTTTAAATACATTTTGATACAGCACTATAAATATTTCTTTCTCTGGACATATTTTTTCTGTTTATTGACGCTGACAGAAGTTAGAGTCCCTTTGTTTGCCCTCCCAGGTCACTGACCCTCGTGAACCCGCGGGCTCCGTGATCTAATATGCAGATTAGATCACAGAGCCCGCGAGTTCGCAAGGGTGAAAGACGCCTCGGGGTCTCTGATCTCTGCTCCGAGCAGAGATCACTGAGCCCGAGGTGCCTTTCTCCTTTGGCAAGGCTTTATAAAAGATGCCTTGAACTGTGTACATTTAAGCCATCTTTTATAAACATACAAATATTTCTATGTTTATTACAGCTTGAATCGTACACAAGCCACCTTGGGTTTTGTCCGTCCTCAAAGCTTTATGAAAGATGCCTATGTTTCAAGCCATCTTTTATAAACATAGACATATGTTACAAATGTCTATGTTTATACAAGGCAGCTTGAAAAGTACACAAACCATAGTAAGGTAAGCACACAAGTTTAACGTACTATGGTTTGTGCACTTTCAAGCCACCTTTTATAAACATAGAAATATGTAACATTGCTATGTATATAAAAGAAGGCTTGACAAATACACAAACCATAGTAGTACGCAAACAAATATATAAATGCTCAAATACATTTATATATTTGTTTACGCACCTTACTATGATTTGTGCACTTTTGGGCCACGCCCACAATGGAAGCCACGCCTCCAAACAAGGCCCCCCCCCTCAATTTCTTACCCCACTTAAAGCACTGCCCACAACGCTATGTATTTCAACAGAGTAGAGGACTTTATTAATCCTACTGGGACTAGGAAGAGTGAAGCTTACCCAGGGAGAGTCCAAGGTATCACTGAGACAAAGAAGATGGAAGAAGAAGGCAAAAGGCCACCGCAGAATCAACATACACAGTACAGTTTAGTAGATGCAGCCTCAATGATAAAAATCAAAGCCTGCATATTTTGTCAAGCCAGCCCTGGAGGAGCAATGAACCAGATGCAGATTCTGTGGCGAGAGACCCAGGGGAAAGAAGCAGAGATGCTGTTGAGGAGGGACAAGTCGCCTCAAGAGGTCTATGCAACAGGGACCTGGCCAGTGGCGGGGAAAAGGCAAACTCAACTGGCAAAGCCAAAGCGAGAAGGAGAAGGCACGCAGACGAGTATGCGAGAGAGAGCATAACACTGCAGAGCCGCTGAAGACAGGACGCTGAATGCCGTAGTAGCACAGAAGCCCTGCTCTGCTCCCAGGATAGACTGCAGCGCAAGAAAACACGTCCTGAAGGTAGGGAAAGGGTTGGGCCGGTTATTGGGACAAAGAGGGAGCTAAACACATAAAAAAGGGCACACATTAATGTCCTGAGAAGCAAAAAGGGATAACGGAGGAATTATACAGTTTGAAACTACCTTTGTGAAATATCCTATGTGGAACAGTACCTGGCAGGAGAGTACACCAGGGATTTTCAATTGGACATTTAGTGAAGCAGGGGTAGAGGTCCCACAGAAACAGGATACCAGGGTCTGGGACCCACATGAAGATGGGGAAGTCCCGCCAGCACAAGCCACCAGGGTCTGGAACCCATATGAAAGCAGACAATGCCTGCAAAAGAAGTATGCAGGAGTCAAGGGCCCACACAAGCACACAGAAACACATATTCAATGGGCTGGAGCCCAAAGTAAGTTGGGGAGATCCTAGGAGAATATAGAGTGGCCTGGGACCCACAGAAAGGAGAAACCAACAGCAGAACAAATCAGGTAGACCCCAAAACCACCCAGAGTGATCTGGGACCCATGTAGAAGCGAAAGAAATGAACAAGAAAGAAGAACAAGTCTGGCAGGATAGTGAACCAGACCTGATACCACATTAGTGATCTGGAGATATTTGGAAACTGTGTTTTGTGCACAGGAAATCCATAGTCAAGCCTGGCAGGATAGTGAACCAGACTTGACGCTACACTGGTGACATGGAGATATTTGGACATTGGCCCTCATTACAAGTCAGGCGTTAAGGGGTTTAACGGCGCCGTCTGCGCCGTTAACCCTTAACGCCTGATTCACACTTTAACGCCTGCTTTTTGCAGGCGTTAAAGTCCAATGCGCTAAGCGACCTTGCTGCTAATTACGGCACCGTAAATTACGGTGCCGTAATTAGCGCCTTCCCCATCCCCATTATGCCCTATGGGCCAAAAATGGGAATGGGGAAGGGCAAATGGTGAATGGCGAATTACCGCCCCACTCACCTTGGAATGGGATGGTAATTCCGCCATCCATCATGGCGGAATCCGGCATGGACCATGACGCTAATAGCAAGTCTGTATCTCTGGGGCAACTAATAAATCTGCAAGGAGCTTGCTAATCCTACTGCATTCCCAGTCTCTCCTCTTCCCTTCTGAGCCCTCTGCAGTGCACATGCCTCCGACTTCACCACTAAAACTCAGAACATCCTGTTGTCACTGTCATCTACTCCCCTCTGCACTTACCTACCTCCCCCCATACTCTACTCCTTCTCTCCCATTCCACCGAATGAGGTCTCTAGAGTAGTCCGCTCTACGAAAGTCTGCGCCAATGAGGTCCTCCTCTGCTCTTCCAGAACCATCAATGACAATGTCTCCTCTCTCGCCCCTCCCTTGGCTGACCTCTGTAATAACTCCTTTGCCACTGGCTCTTTCCCAGAACTCCTCAAGCACTCTCTTGTGCACCCTCGCCTAATAAAGCCATCTGTAAAACCTTCATGCCTGGTTAACTAGTGCCCTATTTCTATTGCCCCTTTCTTGGGCAAACTCATGGAGAATTTGGACTGCCCCCAACTGGCCGACCACACCGAATTGGCTGGCTGCCTCCATGACCACCAGTCTGACTTCAGAGCATCCATAGGCACAGAAACTGCTCTCCTGAATGCCTCTGAAGACATGCTCTCAAAACTCTCCCTCTGTTTTGATCCTTCTTGATCTTACTTCTGCCTTTGACACAGTCAATCATGCCATCTTCATAAATTGTCTCTATGATACCATTGACATTACAGACCGGGCACTGGCGTGACTTACCTCCTTCCTGTTAAACTGACCCTCCCAAGTGCAATTGGGCCCTTTTCTTTCCTCCACCTCACTCTAGAAACAGATCCACATATGCCTATTCCCATGGCTCTTCAACATCTACCTTGCTCCCCTGGCCCATCTGATCTCCACCTTCTGTCCTCATTTCCAGTGTTACGCAGACGACGCACAGCTCTTTTTCAAGCTGGCTTCCCCTACATCCTCCTCCTCCTCCCTCATACCTTACTGCGTGTCTGCTATTCAGGCATGGTGCTCTGCTAACGCGCTCTGCCTTAATGCCAGTAAAACAGAGATCTTTCTGGTTGGGAGACCTGCTCCCTGTTTCCCCCTAATCTCTGGCCACCCTCCTTGGGTCCGCTCCCCTCACCCTCTTGTGAGGCTAAAAATCTTGGGGTCATCTTTAACTCCTCTCTCTCCTCTCTGCACATCACGGACCTTGGCAAGAAGTCCAATTTTCAGCTCCACCTCCTCAGAAGCATTCTCCATTTCCTCCCCTCCCCAAAGAAGCTCAACGTCTCCAGAGCTATGGTTCTCTATAGGCTTGACTATTGCAACAGCTTCTTCCTCTCTTCCTCAATCTGCCTCTTTCTTCCCTTTGCCCTCGTCAACTAATCCAGAATAGGGCTGCAAGACTTATCCTTGACTCAAGCCCAGGGATTGCAGCTCTCCAGCCATAAATTCTCTCCACTGTCTCCCTGTGACCGCAAGGATGAAATTCAAGATTCTTTGCATCATCCACAAGGCTGCTTGGACCTCTTTTCATCCAGCTTTCTCTCCCTAAATGCCTCCTTGCTGGAGTTCTTCGGTCCTCTAGCTCCAACTCTCTTCAGGTCAGATGCTTCTCCAAGCAGAGAGTGAGAGGTAGATCCCTTTCCTCAGCAGGAGCCTCCCTCTATAATTGCCTCCCTGCCCCCCCCAGACTTGAGCCGAATCTTCTTAAGTTCCTGGCAGTTCTCAAGACTTGCTTTTTCACCTCCTCCTTCTGTGCTACTGTCTCCCTGCCACTGCGACTGGTACCTGGCCCCTTATGAGTCTTAAAGGGGATAGGCCCTCCTTGACCAGTCCCCCACAGCATCCGTACCAGCACTTGCCCTCAGGCACCTTTCCCAGACTAGCCTGAACTGTCCACCCCCATCCATCGCACTTTTCCCTTTCCCACTTCCCCTGCACTTGCTCTTCGTGGCTCCCCTCAGCAATTACTGAGCCCCCTGCGCCCCCCACTCCTGCACTTCACCCCTCTACCCCTCCCCACCCCTTCCACCTACTTCCACCCTCCCTTGCACTTTTGTCTCTGCACTTGCAGGGTAAGAATGTCACATGGTCTGGTACAACCGTTACTGTTGGTTTTTACCTACCCCCTTCCGTTGTCTTGTGGCATCTGGAAACACTTGAGTATTGGTGCATTACAAATGTCCAATAACTAAATAAATACAAAAAATAGGAACACAGTTTTTTCCTCAGTTCCTTTAGTGTCTAAGGGGCGGAGGTAGGTTTGGACACAGGACGGTGGACCTTGTACTTCAAGGATTTCCTGACAGAGTCCTTAGTATTTTTGTTGAGGTAGGAGAACCCCTCAGAGTAATAGGGAAAGAACTTTTTTCCTTTTCTTTCTATGAATAAAAGTCTTTACACACAAACATACTACCACTGTGTCAGACTCATATTTCTGTACCCTTACAGGCTGAATACAGGTCTCTGCCACATGGGTAAACTATGAACAGCATCCGGATGTGCAGAAACTACTTGGTTATTAAATTAATTTGTCTCCTAGCTGTTAACTCCAACAATTTGACCTACCACATCCAAATGGGTCTTTCTTTTGTTTTCCCTCCGCTTGCCTTTTTAGGATCACCATAGCCCACTTGCTTGAGGATCCAGGCTTCTTTCCCATGTTGTGATAACTTCCATCCATGGGGATCTCCCCCATTCACCTTCATCTCCATTTTGTTTGGCAACATATTAATGCCCCCCCCGCCCCACCCCCCCTCTGATGTTGTTGTAATGAATTTTTGAGTAGTGTTTGCAACTGGCATACAGTCAGAATGTTGTATAATTGGGTTCTCCTATTGCCACCATGGACATGAGGTAGTATATTCTGGTAGTATTGTATTGTTTTGTTTATTTATTTATATAGCGCGCCGGGCCGTTAAACAACTGGGACTTGCATAAAGTAGAATCTTATGTTACAGGTACATAGATATTATACATTGCTAATGTTATAGATTCACATATACAACATTTCTTGTGTTACAGGGTCATAAAGCTTACACATGGTATATGGTACTGTCATTTCTTATTGCTACAACTAACTTCTGCACCTAGATTTAGCAACCAGTGATATTGAAGCAATGGTCTTATGTTATTGGCCAACTTGGTGGCATTGCCCCTGGTTCGTTTAATGTTTTTCTTCCACTTTAAGTTAGAGGGTGCTTTTCACTGGGGTTTGCTATATTGTTACTGCCAACATTTGGTTGTACAGCCTCTAAATGAGACATTTAATGAGGGTGTACGTTCATGTGAGTGGCGGTCTACAGAACAGATCTACTTTAGTGTTTTCAACCACAGTCACCACAAGGAACCAAACAACCTGATTGTCATTGATTGGGTGCCATGAAGGCTGTGTCCATATGAATGATGCTTCCCAGGTGGAGCCTAATCCACAATCGGCCCAGGTGTAGTCTTTGCTGATCGAAACCTGTTGGCTGAGCCCAGTCCTTGCCTCAACATTCAAGCTAATACTTTTCATTTGCACATATACTTTTAAAGGTTAGAATTCAGTCCTCTCATGGCTTTAAATGGTAGTGCTCCAGTAGCAAAATAAAGAGGCGAGAGGTACCAGTGTCCATACAAGCCACAGGGGAGTAAAACAAAATGGATAGAGTTAGTTAAAATGAGAACCTAATAGAAATTGAGAATGCTTGAGCATTTAATTCCCTAATTGGGCTCATCAGTGTGAATTTAAAATGTCTCGAGGCTACTGCGCTTATTCTGATTGGCCCAACAGTCAATTAACAGCTGTGTGATATGTTTCTACCACTGTAGATCTATAATACATTGGAATGTAACAAACGTTCAACTCATCAGGAAGAAAATGTACAGCACCCGTGTGATAGCTGCCCATCACCTCATGACATTAGTGACAGGCAATTTACACATGCGAGTTCCAGAAAAGTCCAGAAAACATTGGCAGCCTGAAAAACGTGTCCAAGAGCTCCGAATGTCTGGACAACTGCGGCAGACCTAAAAGGCCTTGAAACCTTGGCAGCCCGTAAAACAACTCCTAGACCCCCAAAAGTCCAGAAAACTTTGGCTGCCCAAAAAAAGGCCTTAAAATGCATACCAGACCACCAAAACTCTAGAAAACTTCCAAGTAAAAGGACTTCAAATGCAATAACAATAATAATGATGATGATGATGATGATGATAATAACACAAATTATAACAATACTCTTGCACCTGTTTGGAAATAGACAGATGAAAACTAGTATTTGAAAGCTTGTCGATGGCCCTGAGCAAAGATTGCAATTACAATAGGAAGACTGAAACACATTTTAAGCTACATCGCAAGAGCCCATTTATATGTAATCATGGTTTCCATTGATAATCTAAATGAGAGAAAGACAACTAGGAGAGCATAAGAGCAACTCGAAGACCAGATAAATGATACTAGAATCGTGCTGTACTCTCCAGCAGTAGGATTTTACGATACGACCCAAGTGATCCAATGTATTAATAAGTAAAACATGATTACAAAATGTGTTTGCATACAACGGTTACAGATATGATGTGTGAAGTTGGTATGAAGTTCTCTCATGTACTGTACATGAAGAATACACGTACATATATTTTGTGACAGGAAAGCACTGTGATAGAGAGATAGGACATCGAGTAGACCATCTTGACCTTCCAACAGCTGCCGCTCCACTTGAGGATGTCCCAACATCAGTAACTGCAAAGGATGAGGAGGAGGAGAGGGACATTTCCCGGTTAAATAAACCCATACATTGGAGAAACAAATAACTATGGCACCCTATTAATCCCGCACTATCATTGATGCCAAGGAGACTCTAGAGTCTGAAAGGCATGCAAAGATTAGGTGACTGTTAAAAATGGCAGTTTAAAGTCCTTTTTGGTGTTTGACTATGCTATGGATTGTGGCACTACCTGTTTTAAACCCTTGAGACAAGTGCTGATGTGTTGGAGCGTGTGCTGGCCATAGGGGCAGTCTTCGTGTTGTGAGGCCTGCTTTGAGTGAGACATCCTGTCTGTGCTTTCAATAGTTTTCAGCTGTATTACTTAAGTAAAAACCCAACTGTTGAGGCGACTGCAGATGTGATCTGGGCCTGTCTTGAGGTGTGAGTGGCTATTCCCTTTGCAGATCTATTGGGGAATTCCATCAGTCCTTCAGAGTCCACTCTGGGATCTTATTTATTTATTTATTCAGATTTGTAAAGCGCGCAACAGCCCGTGGGCGTTATCTTCATAATCCTCTTCCTTTGTAGGTGAGCTAGCTTGGCCAGCTCTACCAGGCTACTGACATTTTAACAAACTAACTGGGCAACTATGTGTTTATGCGACGCACTTCCCTTATGCTGTAACTGCTTCCTTGTTTGGTAGATATTTTTTCAAGACCATATCCTACTAAATTGCATTGAAAAGCCAGAGGAAGTGACTACAAGTTGAAGTGTCACATCCGAGAGAGAAACACATAAAAGTCCCTTCTGAAGCCAGTAAATACTGGTCTAGACACTGGGGTGAAACAGCGGCGTTGCTTAATGGCTTGCTGCTCTTGGGGTCCGATGGGGCTCAATGGGAATGGGGAGCATTTTTTACAGGCGCTCAGGAATGGGCAATTACTAGGTCCGGCGCGGTTATAATGACCCGGTAATTGCCCATTCCTGGGTGCTAGTAAAATTTGCAAGTTCGGCGGCAGCCTGCGGGTTTTACCGACAAGGCTACCGCTGAACTTGTAATGAGTCCCATTGTTCCGTAATGCAAATGATATCCATGTATAATAAACCACAAAGACCCTATTCATTTAGTGTGATTGCATCCATGTGTAATGCTGTAATGCGAGTGTGCCCATTCACCTTCTACGGAGGAGAGCCTGAGTGTTCAGCTCAGCTACCAAATGGTGAACAAAGTGTTCTTGTTAACCCCTTGTTTAACTTTACATTAAGAGCTGAATATGCTTGGATTTTGGAGAGAGCTTAACGAAGACCAACTCCATGTCTCAAAACCCAGACACCCAGGGGTTTACAGACCATGGGCATCATTGAAAGGTTGGCGGTAACCCGCTGGTGCGACCGGTGAGTTGCTGCTGACCTCTTAACACTGTTCCACCGCCTGAGATCCCGGAGCCACCGGGAAGTCTCGGCAACCTGGGATGGCAGGCGGCGGAAAGTGTAAGTCCCCATGGGACATGGAAGCATCGGCCCTGTTGCTAACGGTGCCAGTGCTTCCGTGAAGACAATGCCTCCTGCCGGGAGCACTGGCCCCTGCAGGCATTCTCATAGTCTGGCATTCCGGAAAGGGTGCCATTAAGTTGCTACTGGCACCCTTATTTCCAGACTGCCAGACTTGTACTGAGGTCCCATGTCCTTGTTTCACACTGATATTACAAGTTCAATTTAATGTATTCAAAATGGCTTTTAAAATGTTCCTGGGTGCGAAACTGAAATAGCTGCAATCTTATTTGGTGAATGAGAGAGCAAGTGGTGTCAGCATCAGTTGCTAGGAGGCATTTAGTGCCTGGCGAAACCTAGGGAACTACGCATTCGGAATTACAGGGAGTTCTGGAAGTTCTTTCCATAAAACCTGGGGTGCACACCAAGTTAACAAGGTTCACTGTGGGCGGAAGGTGACATTTTTGAGTGCACTGTGGGGGTTACAGAATTCACTCCTCAAAAACAAGTAACACAGATTAAGTTTACACCTGACTCGGGTGAATGTATATTCACTAGTGTAGTTGTGGATACGCCCTACTCACTCAGTAGTACCCTGCCTAGGATTCTCATTGGCACAAGAGTGAAAAGGGAAATCAAGGATTTTTAATGTACTTTATTTAAGAAAATAGCATACAAAAGATCCACAGCGTTACAACAAATAACCATTGCAATAAATCCATGTACAAAATTAGCCTCCGTCTAGCCGACAAATAAAATAAAAAAATAACGATTGTCAGTCAAAAAAGGAGCTGAGCTCTGAATCTGCAAGGTAAGTCTCGTGTTCGTTTCTGGTTTCTAAAGTGCAAATCTAACACCAAAGAGATCCCCTGGCACATTAGCACATAGAGTCAAGGTAAAAGGGGGAGTAACAGAATTGAGCCATGTCCTTAAAAGGTGCTTACATTTAGGCAGTTATTAGTGTCCTGAATTAGGGTACACATGGCAAATAAAGAGTTAACAAAGTGACCAGCAAACAGACATGTTGGCACTGCTCCAATTCATTACATACCTTGAACATGTATAGAGGCCCCCAACTTTCAAAAAGCATTGGGAGAGCAAGTTCCCCAGCTGTACACATCAGTCCTGCTCTGCGAGGAGGTGCCCATTCCATCGTTCTCCTCTTAGTTGCAATTGGTTATTTATAACGCGCTTAATACCCAGACGTTTCTTAGCGCAGACTCTGGGATCAAACCTGTGTTGCTCTGCGTCGTCTTGCTTCCAAGGCGAGCACTTTGCCCCTGAACTATCCTCCCGGCCCAAGACTTGCTGTAAAGGTGCATTTGGCGCCAATTTGGATGGTGTTTTATACAGCATTGACACTTCTCTGCACCACAAAGTGACTCCATATTGCAGATCAGTCAAAGATCCAGACGGTACTGGATTCCCACTGCAAATGACCTGGCTTGGAGTCGATGCAACAGGTCATATCGAGACCCACCTTCACCCATATAACATTAAAATAAATGAATTGACATAAATAACATTTTTTATCATCCTTATCATGTATGAGAAAAACGATTAAAACATTTACAAAACAAGAAATTGAACAGCCAGAAAACAAAACAGGAATTGCTCAGAGATACAGATGAAGGCCACAACTAAAATTGTGTGCATTAATTAGCACATGGAAAAAGTATACAGTCCAGGCACCACAGACTATGGAGTCTGGCGGCTTGAATGCTCATGTTTTCAATAAAGTTACATTAAAATTGCATGACCGCATAATGACATGTAGAGGTTTACCACAGTGAAAATGGAGAGCGATTAAGAAATGACAGCCAGAGGCAGCGGACGAGGCATGTCCTTGGCAGCAGCAGGCTGATGAGAAACATCCTTCCGACCCTCAGCAAGGCCATTAGAGCTTAGGAAACACAGCTCCACGCGGGCCGCAATGATCCATCACCTGGGATCAGGAGCATTCCTGGCAGCCGTGGACAAGTGGCCAGGCCCGGATTAAGTCAGGGCCGAATTCCATTGGAAGACGGGAGGAGGTTTAGCCTTGATTTACCCTGAAACGTGGCAAATGCTGCCTCAAGCTGAGAGGTTTGCAGCACTCTTGCAATTCTGCTGTAGAACCAGGGACAGGACAGCATGGATTTAAGCAGGCATTGCTCTAAATCAGGGGTCTGCAACCTTTAGATCTCCAGATGTTTTGGACTACGACTCCGTCAGGACTAGTCGGCATAGTCAGTGGTGAGGGATCATGGGAGTGGTAGTCCAAAGACTACGTAGAGCTCCAGTTTGCAAACCCCTACTCTAGATAAAGGACTTATAGTGCACGGGAAAAGCATGTGATTGTAACATACCCGGATGCGTCCTTGGAAGACACCTGCTGCCCAGGGCAGTCAATGGCACAGGGGTGAGAGTGACTTTGGGGTGAGTGCCTCGTGGTAATACTGGGCCAGTTCTTAATGATCAGCTGGCACCTATGTGCATATCCCAATGCCAGGCATGTTCAACACTTGAACGCGCATTGGCTCATTAACCAATGAGGGGCTGGGAATAATGGAAGCATGATGCCCGGGTGGAATCAGTGAGCACATTTGCCCCTGGGTACCGAGTCCCCTGGGGGCACTAATGCGAGAACACTTAGGCACCATGCATGCACACTTTATGTGCGGTACCTGCCACTAGGTGGCAGTGTTCTTGAACATGATGGGAAACAGGATGCTTATTTTCTGGGTGTTTTATAAAGCCAAAAGCTGACACACAGATTTCAATTTTGACGACTTTGAGACACTATAAGCATAGAAATGAAACAAAAAAGCACAGTTACAGCAAAACGAGCATCACACACAAGAGTGTGCCATCCATCATATATATTTTGCAGATCTAGAAATAGTACAATTAGTGCTGTTGGCAACCTTGGCATCCCATCTCTGCCAGGACTGATCCAAGTCGCTTGGTCCACACAGAGGATGCAGTGCATGTCGGGGGTGTCCCCTGTCCCGGGGGTCTCTTCGGCTCTCCCACCAAGCACCTAATACGCAGCAGTAAAATGGGCTGTCCCTTTGGAGCACCACAGAGTCTGTGAGAGGTGGGCCGCAGCCAGCGCGGGACCAACCACTGTCTCGAAAGTAGCCGGCTGGTGTAACCAGTCCATACGCCAGAGGCGGCACCTCAGGCATTTTGCAGTAGGCTGCCCAACAGCCCAATGACTGGAGACACAGGCTGGACAATGTCATACTCAGCAAAGAGGTGGCAGGTGTTGTCCTTTGCATCGGTCTGGCTTTTCGCCACAAACCCAAAGATCCTAGAAAGGGGAAAAAAAAAGAGAGTCAAATGTCTGCTACAGACCATATGTTATGTTAAAGGTTCTTATACCATGCTACTGTTTGTTTGTTTTATTATTTGTAATGCGCGAGCATGCCCTTAGATATCAGGGCGCAACTTTTACAAGAATATGCGGAGCTTAGTTGCATCAATCATTAAGTATACATAAACATAAAGATATACAAGATTATATACATATAAAACAAGTGGGCACATGTGGTGCGAAGCTGAATGACAGCAGTCATGAAATATACATAAACAAAGAGATATGCAGGATTATGAACATATGAACAAGTAGGCACATGTAGTTACATTGTGTGCAATGTGTGCCTGTAGTATGAGTAGGACAGGCTTAGCACCTAAGTATTTGATGGCCTATGTTTTTAGCCACAGGACTACCTTGGAGCGGAAGTTTTGGTAGGGCAAGTCTATTCTGAGAGTAGGGGCAGGGAGTTCCATAATTTAGCTGCTTTAACGGGAAAACTGTTGCCACCAATAGTGGAGCGTTTGAAGTTAGGGACAGAGAGGCAATCTTTGTAGGCTGTTCCTGTGGGTCTGAGGGAGTACTGTCTATGAAATCTATCAATGAAATAGGTTGGGGCAGCATTAAGAAGAGATTTGTGGGTGAGGGACGCCGTTTTTAGCAGAATTTTGTCTTTGATGGAGAGCCAGTTGTTCTGTAGACTGTAGCCTGTAACATGCTCTCTTCTGGAGATGCCCAGAGCTGCTCTAAGAGCGTTATTCTGGAAAGTTTGTAGTTTGTTGGTGGAGGTTTTAGAGGCTCCCAGATAGAGAACATTGAAATAGTCTAGGCGGGACTGTATGAGGGCTCTAGCGGGGGTAATGCAGCTTCTGTCGGATAGGAATGGTTTGGCTGAACGGATCAATTTGCACGTGTATGCTGTGGAGGAAGCTAGGGAGCTCACCTATTTGTTGAAGGAGAAGTTGGAGTCCAGGTAAAAGCCTAGGGTTTTTACCTCTTGTCCCACTTTAATGTTGTTACCATCAATCATAAAGGAGCACTAGGCAGGGCCCAGTTTCTTCAGACTAGTAGAAGTGCCTAGGACAATGAGTTCAGTTTTATCATCATTCAGGCATAGTCCGTGTGTGGCCATCCATGCCTGGATGCTGATGTACACTCTATTTACCAAGGCCAAATCCTTTCCATAATCTCCAGAAAGCGGAAGGAGGATCTGGGTATCATCTGCGTAGTTTGTGTAGGTGATACCGAGATGATCCAGATCATCGAAAAGGGGCTTAGTAAATATATTGTACAGTGTGGGGGAGACACAGGAGCCTTGTGGCACGCCACAGGTGATAGGTATGGGGTCTGCTGCCGCTGTGGGTGAGAAGACCCTCATGGTTCTGCCATTGAGGAATGAACTAATCCATGTGATAGCCTCAGCAGAAAAATGGGCTGATGTGTGGAGGTGTGAGCATAGGACCGAGTGATCGACCAGGTCGAAAGCAGCCGAGAGGTCAAGGAGGAGAAGTGAGGCGGCTTGGCCATTGTCTCTGAGCTTATCAATCTGTGCTTTTAGGTCGATGAGAGCAGTTTCTGTCCCCTGTTGAGGGCGGAAGCCTGATTGTCTAGCTCCTAGAAGAGGGTGTTCTTCCAGGTACTTCTGTATTTGTACGTAGGTGACCTTGTCCAGGATTTTTAGAAGGAATGGTACGGTGGTTATGGGTCTGTAGTTTGTAGGCGTGGCTGAGTCAAGTGTAGGTTTTTTTAGAAGTGGCAGTACCCAGGAATGTTTTAGGTTGGAGGGGATGGAACCAGTGGAAAAGGAGGCATTTATTAGTTTTGTAATAAAAGGTGAAAGGTCACGGGCGGCATCTGTGCCGGGCACAGATCTCCCTGACAGTTGGAGGGTTTCAGGGATAAGATGATTTTTTCCACTTCAAGTGTGGTGACTTTAGAGAAATTGAAGCAAGTGATATCTCTTGGAATAGGCTTCTCCAGAAGTTTAGAAGGGAGAGGGTTGTTTAAGGAGGCTTTTTTGCATGAGATTTTGTTCTGTAAGGTAGCAATCTTATTAGCTAGGGCATTTTGGATTTCTGAGCACCAATTCTTGTCTTTGGTGCAAGTATCTGGTGGTGCTATAGGGGTTTCTACTTCTTTAAGGATGGCGAATAGTTCCTTCGTGTTTGAATTTGCTTGGGATATGCGGGAGTCAAAGGAGGAACGTTTAGCCAAGACATTTTTTTTTGTAATGGGCGGCTAGTTTAGAAAGTTTAAGTTTGTTAGCTGCTGATGGGAGTTTTTTCCAGGAGGCTTCGCAGTTTCTTTTTTGCTGCCTTAAGTTTTTGAGGAATGGTGTGTACCATTTATTTAGATGCATTTTGGGTTTGCTTGGTCTAAGTTTAAGGGGTGCAATAATGTCTAGTGAAGTGGCCATGATTTTGTTATATTCTTCGACGAGAGTCTCTGGGTCTAGGTCTTCAGGGAGTGTATTGAGTGTGGGGAGTACGTTCGGGATGAGTCTCTCGACTGTAATGCATTTCTTACTTCTCGTAAGTAGGGGGGGGGGCGTGATAGTTGGCGGAGGTGGAGGTTGGACGGTGGAGAGCATGAACGATACCAAATGGTGGTCGGTCCAGGCTAATGGTGAGATGTTGGTAAAATTCGCTAGATAGTTGTAATCGGCCACCCAGTCAAGTATTCTGCCTTTGGCATGGGTGGGAACCATACTCCTTTGTGTGAAACCTAATTCGGAGAGGGTGTTGACTATAGTACTGGCGATTTGGTCTTCAGGATCATTGAAGCCCATGTTAAAGTCACCCAAGGGGAGTATTTTGGTGGAGCTTTTAAGGTTGCTGGATAAATGGTGTTAATGTCCTCGTCAAAAGTGCCTATTGGGACTGGTGGGTGGTAGATCAGGCGGATATTGAGTGTTTGGGCATGGGTGAGAGGCAATTTAACTGAGAGTATTTCACAAGAGAGGACGTTGAAGGTTGTTGCTAATCTCATAGTGAGACTGCATTTATGGATGATAGCGACACCACCTCATCTGGAGTTAGGCCGATCTTGTCTGAGGATGGAGTAATTATCTGGGACTGCAAGCATAAGCATAGCACCTGCTGCTGGGTGCAGCCAGGTCTCAGTGATAGCTAGGAAATCGAGTTCTTCTTTGAGAATCAAGCCAGCAATTTCTGTAGCATGAGCTACCAGCGATCTGGCATTGATCAAGGCTTCCCTAATTTGGGGGCTGCCTGTGTTTTGGTAGTAGTAGTCCGACGGTGGTGCTGTTGCCACCTGTGTGGTCTCTTGGTGCTCTGGTGGATCTGTAATGCAAGGAGGGTGGTGGGTAAGTTAGTAGGACTGAAAGGGAAAAAGAGCAAGAGAATTGTGATTTGTTGTTGGCAGCTTCAGTTCGGAGACACGGTTCACTGAGCGTAGGTGTGTTTTTCCGTCGGTAGTCGCCATGTGGTGTTGGGCGAGATTATGTGTGGTTTGTTTCGTTATCGTGCTTGTTTTGCCTTTTGAGGAGGGCAACATTTACTTGAGTCATATGAGAATGGTCAGCCAGGCCTTCTCACTGCAACACCTCACACCTTGGAATACCAGATGTCTGCCATGGGGGTCTTGGAGTCCATCCCCTCTTCTCTGAACCTTTGGACACCTGAATCTTTCCCACCTGAGCTGGCAGGAAATAGTGAGCGAGTCTCTCTACATGTGTGTAACATGATATTACTAGGCTGGGAAGTGAAGATATTCTATTATGTGTGCACTCAATTATATGTCCAATGAAGGATGCGACGGCCTGGAAACCTATTGATGAGGATGAACAATGAACGTTTGGCTGCGCCCTGTAGGGAGGCTGGTGATAATGCTGGCCGATCGATCGATCAGGAAGTGACTCACTCACCTCGTTGCACCGGAAGGTTTTCAGTACCACACCCTTTAGACCCAAGCCTTTTTATATTGAGCCCCCCCACATTGAGTAAAAAATCTGTTGGCATACAACCCACCCCCTACAAGTGTCCAAAGTGCTTAGCTGTTCTAATAAATACAGAGGGGTCGAGCCCCACAATGTAAAGACCACTGCACTAGCCTGTAGGAAAACCACAGTTCCACCCCACCAACACTCAATGCCACCTCTTCATGCCCAGCGCACAGTAATGGTATTGATTACTCCCTGTGTAGGTCTGTAAATAAATCCATAGCCCTGGCTCTGCCACTCTCAAGCGCACCACTCTGCCCAATGGCCGCACTTCTCTAAGGCCATCTTTGCGCCTACTCAATCCCCTGTTCCAAAACCATTGCCCCCACTTTCTGCCACCCGGAACTGCTCTCATGTGCTGCCTTTGACCATGCCCTTTTCTCTGCTCCTTTATCCATCCGGTTTCTGTCCCCTTTGCCCATCTTGATCTGCCCCTCGAACCTTGCAGTGATAAGCACTCTGTATAGCGGCCATTTTGATCCACTTTCAATGACTCTCTCTCTGTCTGTCTGTCTGTCTGTCTCTCTCTCTCTCTCTCCCCCCCACCCTCTCTCTCCCTGTGACCACCTCCCACTACCTGCAACCCACTTTCTTTCCCTCCTTTGCTGCCTCATGCCCCCTTAACTCATCCCGCTCTGGTTCACTGCCCCTGCTATCCATGCCCACTCATGCCACACCCCTCTGCTTCTGTGATCTCTACTATCCGCCCCATGCATTCCTCTTCCTCCTGCCCCATGAACACCTCTTCCTGCTCCATCTATGCCCTACTGCCCCCGTCCTACCCTTCTATTTTCCATGTATCCTTCTCTCTCTGCCCCTTTGGCACACTCTTTTAGACCCCATACGTGCCCCACCTCTCAGCTACCTTGATGCCTCCTGCCCTCTCCCATGACTCTCCCTCTCCCTGCTCAAGAACCCACCCTCGCGCCCCAGCGGTGACCATCCTCTCTGCCTCCATCAAGCACTCTCTCAGCCTTTTTTAGCCATGCCTCTGCCACCATGATTTCCACTCCCTCTGCCCTCTTGATCACCCCATCACTACTCTCTTGAGACTTCATTGCCTCTTTTGCTGCACTCATGCCCCAACCTTTCTAATCCCATCACATGGGCCTGGCATTCCTAGCGTAAACTTTTATCACTCTGGGGCAGAACCAAACGACCCCCATGTCCAGGTGTTGCCCCTGAAGTGTTGTTTGCTGCATGTGTTTCCAGTTTAGCGCCTCCAAGCCCATTTTGCCCATTAGAGCTATATAAACAATATCCATATAAACTGAAAGTGGACTTTTTTCCTGCGGCTATGTTAGACAACTGGTATGGTACTGACATTTCAAATTAAGCAATTTGGGATTAAAACAATCTGTTATCGCAAGAGAGCACGGGGGCCCTCGGGTTTTAGTTTTGGCTATCGGTATCTCACCTGGAGGAGCGGCACTGCTTCTGCCACCTGAAGAAAGAAAAGACAAAGAGCTGTAAAGGACAGGCAAGAAATCAAGGAAACTTCCACGAAAGGGGGCACATTCACCCAAGAGAACATCACTAATAGTTTTCACATTTAAAAAAAGAATTGCCCTATCCTGGAAACGCCAAGTCTGACTTCTATTTCCATTAAACAAGGGAGAGAAGGTGTTTTTTTTATATTCAAAACCTAAGTACAGGGACTAGAATTCAGGCCCAATATGCAAGTTACTACATCAGTGATGCCCAAGGAAAGATGGAAACATGTCTTCATTTGGTCTTTTTAGTTTTGCCTCATAGAGGGGGCACTCACCCTATTGGAATATGATGTATATGTGATCCTGCCAGGTCGCATGGGCAGAGGTATACTCTCTGTGTAATCTAAGTCTTTGCCACATCAATGTGATTTAGAACAGGCATTTCGGCCCGCGTGAACATCTGTTTGAAAGGAAATGGGTTCATTGCAGCGATTAAACTTCTTATCTGCATCCCTATAAGATTAAGGTGATTTATTACAGGCATGCCTGCCTGCAAACGCATTTCCCTGAGGGTTAATTACATTAAGTAGTTCCTGGTGTACTCTTTAAGTATCCCGTCACTTACTTGATTTCTAAGCAATACATAGTGCAAAAAAACACAGCCCTAAGGGAAATTACTTAGCTTGTCTTATTTTCTCTTTTATAATGGAAATGTAAAGTGTTACGTGCTATTTGTTTGTTTCATAAAGAAAAGTTAAAACACAGCAGACACTTTGTTTTTAATGGTGTTGACATCATTTGTAAAAATAAATGTAATAAGTAAAGTTATTAGGCATTTATAGTGTGAATAATACAAAAAATACTTTTTGCAAGTTTATACAAAACCTAAGCAGAGATGTGAAATGGTTCTAGGTAACATGTGACACCTTGAATAGGTTCTGACTTTTTTGTCAATATCACGTTGCATTCTGCAACTAGTTTCGTTTTCCAAAAATAATTATGAGCCTAGCTTTAAAAGTGCTGTTGGCGAAAAATCCATGGCTTGTTGGAGGGGTTGTTACCAAAGACATGGTGGCTATGCTTTTTATGAGACATTTGGACCTCATGGCCTGGCCATCCCTTGCGTTTTAAGGCCATTTGGAAGCATTAAAGGGGCTATCTATAGAACATAACTATTCCAGATCCCTTTAGCTATTAGCACCCTGTGGGTGGGAGTATGCCAATCAGGTGGCTGGAAACGCAGCCCGATACTCTCGCTCTAGCCCGCGTTCCAAGCCACCCTCCTTTCCCTTTCTTTAATGATCCCCAACCCCTCTTCCCAACCCCGCCTACCTGATTGTGGAGGCGGCTGAACCGCCGCCGCTCCCGGCCTTTTCCTTTTCCAGTCACCATGGTAATAGATGAGGGGCTCCATATGGAGCCCTGCCTTCTTCTACCATGTCGGCCATCTTGGCAAAGCATTTTCATTCATTAAACAGGAGGCGCAAAACGTCCTGTTCAATGAATGAAAATGCTTTTTTTAACACCTCGGGTTGCCACGTTGGTAACCTGGGGTGCTAATGCGTTCTTAACCCATTCCACGGTCCATACCAGGGGTAACGCTGCGGTGCCTTTGTTAACTTGGGCTGGCCTGAGGAACGTGTTAAGAACGCCATGAACGTGAATCATTGACAATGATCAACAATAAGGATTCCAGAATCTCCCCTTGTTTGATGGTGTCTGCTTGGGGTCCTAGAGCTTCCGTTGCAGCGTTCAGTGAAGGGGCTGCCTGGGGAATGAGATCACAATGCTCAAGCAGACATCATCTAAGAGGCATCGGGAAGCCGGATGGTTAGCCTTTGTTGATGATGTGGCTATGGGTTTAAGAATTAATAGTCCACTCACTGTCTGTTCTGGGGATCCAGGCCACAGAAGCTGATGGTACCCAGGGGGTAGTGCCTTCGGAAAAACACCCTGTGGGGAAAAAAAGAGAAAAGTGGATCAGCACAACATATGCACAGATCAGAAGGCATCAGCACCTTATCACATTGGTGGAAACTTCGACAATGGATGCTTGGGTCTAGAACCTCCAAATGCATTCAGTAGTAAGGCACAGGTAGAGAACGAGACATTTCTGAAATGACATGTTTAGGCGAAGGTATGAGAATCCCAAGTCTACCCTGGTTCTATGTAAGCTGCTCATCTAGTTCTGTCTTTTAAGCTCATGCCACTTTGCATTCTGGTAAATGTAGTTAAACACCTTAACCTTGAAAATAATCCTTTGTGTACATGAGAAGAAATTAAAGTGACATGAGCTAAAAGCCAGTGCGTGCAAACATCACTTGCAGGCTCTGAACATTTTTTGGGGAATTAAGCCTGAATGATCAACAAGGAATGACTTTATGTGGCAAAAGCAAGCATTTGTTTGTCCAAATTACAAGGTGTCATAGAGTTCACCATTTCATCCACAGCAGCTATTTGTGCACACAGATGAATAACGTGCGGCTGGAGAGAAAACATCTTCTAATACTGATCACCTGAATTTAACCAGAGACACAGGTACATCCCACTTTCTAAAAGAGGTGGGATGGGCAAGCTGTGACATCACAGCATCTGACATCACATCCTGTGGTTTTGTGTGACTTTAGAATACTAATTATAATTGTTTTTTAATGAAGTGCTTAATACCGAAGAGGTTTCTAAGCACAGACCCAAAGATTCGAACCTGTGTTGCTCTGCGTCATCTTGCTTCCAAGACGAGCGCGTTGCCGCTGAGCTATACTACCCTAGAACTGGGGGCTTTGCCAGGGCTCCACAAACAGAATTCACTGTACTAACATTGGAAGAAAAGATAATTAGTGACAATACAGCTTTTCACCAGGAGATGTCACTATCAGCAATGTTTAGAAGAAGATCATCCGTTTCATGCATATGGTTATGTTATATTATTGTGGTTTATAACACATACTGCTGCCATTTTCATGGTCTCCAGGCGCTCTGACGGATCTGAAAAAGAAGGGGTTGGGAGGAGTTAATGGGATTGAGAGGGGAAAAGTGCAAGACAGCTTTGATGTGCTGTTGGTAGCTTCAGTCCGGAAAAAACAGTCACTGCGTGCTGGTTGTTTTTTTTGTTGGTCGATGTGTGGCATTCAGTGCATGGTTCTATATGGGTGGTCTATCTGCGTTTGGTTCAGTGTCCTGTTGGATGTTGTGGGTGTCAGTAGAGTGTCTTTAGGTTCCATTTTATTTTCCAGCCGAGGTTTGTGTTTGCTTTGTTCAGTGTTTGAGGCTGGGCATATGCAGAGTATTAGAGAGTTTATAGTAGGGTTGGTCAGAGGTCATCTAAGTCTTTTTTTGCAGGTTGTGTTCATCCGTTGGGTTGGCATTCTTATATGGTGTTTTGGGGACAGCTGCTTTATTTCTTTGGGTGGCCCTGTTTCGGGGATCAGGCTTTCAGTGTTTTATTGTGTTGCATTGGCGGTTGTCCTTTGCTGGTGTTTCCTCTTTAGCCTGGTGAAATAAAGAGCCATGTTTTTAACAGTTTCCAGAATTTTTCGGTGATCTTCTGTTGCTTGTATTTCCTTTGGGAATGAGTTCCAGAGTCTGGCTGGTTGTGTGTTTTAGGCCACTCCTCCATTTGCATAGGCCACTCCCATTTTAAAGGTTCCTCAGCTACTTGCAATTCTCAATCAGCAATTCTTCCTCTTAAGCCACTCCCAAAAATTGTTTAAGGCTCTTTAGGGCCCTCCCTTGATGTATTGTCCCACTTAAAGCACTCATCCACGCACTTACTATTTTTAGCACGGGTGGCCTGATAAGGAGGTAAAGATTCACACATGAGCAGGGAGGCAGTGGCCGATAGCGGGTGAAGTGACCATGAGCAGCTGAATGTGCTGAAGATCACACAGTGATGCAGCAGCACATGTGGGAGTATGATGAGAAACGTGGACAGAGGAGCACACAGTCAGAGGCAGTCCTGGGGGGTCAGGCTCCATACACACAGGGCAGTTTAAGCTTTAGGCTTTAAGCACCGTGTTTGTGGTTCCTAGGAACACATTGGAAAGATTAACTTTTCTAACTAGCCACTCCCCCAAATCAAGCAGCGTAGGAGCTGCAGACTTATTTCCGGGGGCGTCCCTTGACTCTGCTGGGCTCAGTTCTTTGATGATAGAAAGTTATAGATTGTAGCTGCCATGCTGTCCGAAACTTATTTCCACAAATCGGCGTCATAATTCTCTGTGCTAATCTGGGGCAAATCTACATTGAGTGTCCGAGATGTCCAAAAAGTAAAAGAAAACAGCAGCAGGGACTCGTGCTGCTGTCCGTGGTGCTATATTGCCTTCTGGTGGCCTGTGGGAGCATCGAGAAATGGGCTGCACATCTTGTCACCTCTCTCTTCTTCCCTCCTCACCCTTGCAGAGTCCCCACAGCTGAGGTCGGAACCTATCATTCGGTACATTTTTCTGTCCAGAACCCCGATCCTGGGCAGGGACTCGTATCGATAGCACGCAGGTAGTGGTAGGTTGGTGTCATAGCTAACTGAGATGCATGGGTGCAAAAAAACCTACATTTTGTGGGCTGGGGTGGCTAACGCTCTTCAAATGTTGGTATAGGTGCTAACTTCAGAGACGATGGAGAGGGGCAAACTTATTTGTGGTGGGGCCTCCAACTTCTTTACGCATTCTAATGGGACTGTTCTAGTGCAGCTTCAATGTTACAAGCAGTTAACTCTCTCCTTTAACTCTAAAAAGCATCCATTTAAACATGCTGCGAGATTCATATAGCGCCCTATATATCATCGGTATGATCTCAAAGGGATTGTGGGTTGAACGCCCTTGGGGACCGCAGTCCAGGTCAGTTGAGGGAGTATGACAGATTACAGTGCTTGGGTGCACTCAATATGTGTGCAGCCAGTGTGATTTGTGTGATGGTGGCTACATCCTAACACTAGGTGTGTTTGTAGTGAGAGATCAGTCAAATGTGTGCAGTCAGGTGATTGGTCTCCGAGACTGCATTCTGGCGGCATTAGGCCTGTGTAGGATGTTTATATGTGCAGCTAGGCCAATTTTTCCGTGGGTTATAGCTGCATTCTAATAGGTTGTTGAGGTATTCATGGAGAATTGTTCGTATGTGTGCAGCTAGGCCGCAATTGATCGAGATATAGCTGCGCTCTGTTGTTTGTTGGTGTAAAGTGAAGAGTCGGCATAGTGGTAGGAGAGGTTAGTGTCTGGAGTGGATAATGTACTCTTTGCAGCCCACTGTTCCAGGTTACTTTCTGGCTCTGGAGGAGCTGGTAGTGATTGTCCTCCTGTTTTGCGGTAGCGGTACTTTGAGAAATGTTCCCAGGTTGGACTGGAGTATGTTAGGATTTGGACAGCCAGCGGGTCATTATCCTTAGGGTCAGCGCTATGTATCAGGGAGGGCATTTTCCGGGTCCCTTGTTTGTGGTTTATGGTGGGTTACAGGGTAGGACTTGGCAGGATACAGATTATACGTCAGGATATATCTCTCAGCACTGTAGTCCTAACGAGGCAGTGGTGCTAAAGGACAGGGCTTGACAGAGGCAATGTAGAGCCTGGTTGTATAAGTGCCTTGGGAGGATTTGTTTCATGGGTATGTAGTCAGGCTGGTCGGGGTGAATGGGTATGATCGATTTGATGGGACGAGAGGCTGCTAGGCCTGTCTACTGGTATCGGGAATCAGAGATTCAGGGATGAATATCCTAGAGCCTGCACGAAACTAAGGCTGCCAACTTTGGCCTCACAGTGGTTAAATCTGCTTTGATGTCTTATTGGTCGGTTTCTGTGGTCTCTTCCCTCTGTATCTTTTAGGGATACTTGTTGGCTGGCTGTAATTAGTTTCTAATTTAATGTCACTGATCTCTTCATTCTATACTTTTGGTGAGTTTCAGCACCCTTACATGGTCAAAATCATGGTTTATGGAAAAAGACAGGTTTTTAGAGCTTTACAGAAGGCCATGTAGTCTTGGGTGTGTCGAATGGGAGGAGGGAGTGAGTTCCACAGAGTTGGGTCTAAGGTTGAGAAGGCAGATCCTCCAATCCTGATTGAGTTGAAGGTTGGAATCATTAGTAAGAGGGCAGCGCTTGACCTTAGGGTGTGTGGTGGGTGGTTGGGTGTAATAGTCTCTTGTAGGTATGCTGGGCCGGTCTTGTGCACTGCTCGGTGGGTAATGCATAGGATTTTGAAAGTGGTCCTTTGTCTAACAGAGAGCCAGTGAAGGGTGCGGAGAGTGGGGGAGATGTGATCCCTGTGTCCCAGTGCAAGAAGGAGTCTGGTGGCCGCAATTTGGGCTCTTTGGAGTTTGTTAAGTTGGTATGCTGGTGTACCCAGATATAAGGAGTTGGCATAGTTTAGTCTTGACATAACAGTGTACATAATAGCGGTGAGTCTATTGGGGTAGCTGGGATAAGAGAAAATGCATCTTATGAGCTTTAGGCAGTAGTAAGTCAATTTTGATACGTTATTGATCTAATGGGAGATGGCTAAGCCTGAGTCCATGGGGCAGCCGAGATTTTTGACTATTTCAGAAGTAGTAGGGGTGGTGCCGAAGGAGGGGGCCGTGGAGTGGTTGCGAAAGAAGCGCAGTGTTGCCGCACACCATTATCTCAGTTTTAACTGGGTTCAGAAGGAGGTGGTTTCTTGTCATCCATAGGTCAATGTCTCAGAGTCATGCTTCAAGGACAGGTCGTGGGGTGAAGCTTGTTTTGGGAATTCTCTGGATAAATTGGGTATCATCAGCATAGTTGTAGCAGGTGAGGTTATGGGCATGGGTGATCCCTGGTAGAGTGGTCAGAAAGAGGTTGAAATGGAGGGCAGAGAGGCAGGCACCATGTGGTAATCCAATGTTCATGGTGAGAGCGATTGAGAGGAAAGGGGAGAGGAAAGTGATTTGTTTGCTGTTGTTGAGGAGTGGGGCAAGCCATTTGAGTGCCGAGTCTCGGATTCCTAGGGAGTGGAGCCGGTCAAGTGGGATAGAATGGTTGACGGTGTCAAAGGTGGCTGACAAATCAAGGAGAGCCAGTACTACACAGCATTCTGAGTCTGCCGAGACCTTGAGATTATCCCAGATCGAGATCAGAGTGGTTTCTGTTCCATGGCACGGTCTGAAGTCTGATTGGGCGGGGTCGAGTAGGTTGTTGGATTCTATGTTACGGTTGAGCTCAGAGTACAAAGCTCGGTCAATGAGTTTCGCCAAAAATCGGTCTGTAATTCTTAGGCTCGAGGGGGTCGAGGGATGCCTTTTTTAGAAGAGGTTTGACATATGCTATTTTAAAGGCCTCTGTAAAGATGCCTGAGAAGTGGGAGTCATTTAGTATGGACTTTGCTTGTTCTCCTGCACATGTGGAGGAGAATATTTCTTTCAGAAGAGAAGCAGGACAGGGGTCAAGCGGGGATTCGCAGGGTCTGCTGCCCGATAGTAGATCAAGGAACTAGTTTCTTGAGATGGGGTTGAAAGAGTCGAGTGATGGCATTGCGGCGGTCAGAGCAGTGGAGTCAGGAGTGGAAGGTGTTGGGTAGGGGGTGAGTGTAGAAAGTTTAGTATTAAGGGTTGCCATCCCGTCTGGTAATGTGTTGTAGATATTTAGCGTGAGGGAGTCGCAGAGTGTTTGTGTGGGCGTGGTCAGGGCAGAGGAGCAGGAGGGTTTCACAAATTCAGAGATGATTCTGTGGAGCTCTTTGCCGCTGTTGCGACAGTTCAGGATTCGTTTATTGTAATAGGCCTTTTTGGCCTTTTGGATCTCTGATTTGTAATTACGGTGGTGGCGGGCGAAAATAGATCTGCTGAGAGGGGTTCAAGATGTCCGCCATTTGCGCTCAAGCAAGTTAAGGTCTTCAGGTGGCATGTGAACCATTTCGGGGATGGTCCTTTGCGAGAGGCTGTGGGGTCTGAGGGGGTGAGAGGAAGTAGTGATTCAGTAAGCCAGGAGTCAAAGGATTCGATGGTTAATGGTCTATCTGAGCTCAGCTGTGCTGGGAGACGGTGTAGCAGTGCTTCAGCTAGGTCTGCGAGAATCTTGACTTTGTTCCAGAATTTGTGATCATTTACTCAAATCTGATGCAGATTTTATGAATATTTCTAGCCCAAATTTGTTTTACAGGTGCTGGTTTCCTTATAGATGTTTGCATGTGATTAATCTGAAATTGTATGATAGGATGATCTGACCAGATGCAAGTACTAGTTGCACCGATTTCCACATCTAAATACTATCCAATCCAGGATCTTGCCTTTACAATGCGTAGGCTCAGTATTGAGAATAGTAGTGGATGCAACAGCTGCAACAATTCATCATTCAACTCTGGCATGTCCTTAGGGGGTCGATAGAGTAAAATGAGATTGATATTGTTTGTTGCATCTGACTTTAGTTTTAGATGCAAAATCTCGCAACCCGTACATGGTATTTGGACTTCATAAAAGGGTCATTCTTCTTTCATGAAAATTTCCACACCCCCACTTTTCATAATTGAATGATTTGTCAAGAAAAACGTATATTTTTCTGCGACAGCCAGTCCCAATATAGGACCATAAAGTACTTGGAGCCAAGTCTCTGTTTGACGGAGCATGTCCAAATCATGATCTAATATGTAATTGTGTATGTCCACGGCATGGGTGTTTACAGATTGGATATTTAGGAGAGCAAATTTAATGTAGCGTTGTTTGTAGTTCTTTATTTCACTAAATGGTTTCATTTGTTCGGAATCACAATTCAAATTTGAGGTTCAAAGGTTTTTCAATACTGTCATTTATTTACTAATATGGTCATAGTTGTTTGGTACCTAATGGACGATATCTTGACGCTTCATGTTTGGAAGGTTCCGGGTTGTCTCGTTTATAACCTTTGCATTGGATGCTAGTGGGTTACTTTCAGAGGGAATGGTATTGTGGTCTGATAAGGGACCAGAATGAGTATTCCAGTGGCAAGGGAAGGAAGATCTTCTAGCTGCAAAGCAGAAAAGAGGTTAAAGAAGTAAATACCTAGATAAATGTCTGGTTAGGATCTAACGGTATCGTCACGTGTCATCGCAAACTGGCACTAACCGGCCGGGCTCAAACGCGCCAGGCACTAACGCGCCGGTTAACTACGTAAATATGCATACGGAAAACAATACCACTGGCAATTGTAGTTCTTACAGCGTAGTTTCACGTGCAGAAAGCAGCACGGTTATAAATGATTAAGGCAGGAACTTAAAGTATAAAAAGAAAAAGGAGTCAACAAGGCGTATAGCAGATTACTAAAACAAAGTGCCTATTTGAATTAAAATGCAGTACGATCAACCCAAAGTTAATCATTTAAAATACAAATGTTAAAATAAAATGTAGTCTAGTGTAGTGGAAAGGATGGGACAACTGGACTTTTTCTGCCAACATCTCCAATGACTAATTAAATCGTGAGTATGTCACAATGATTCACATGCCAACATGGTCCACTCCTTTTAGTAAATGCTCGTCCTGTTTTTTTGTTTGGCTTCCGCAGCTTGTTGTCCTGGATTTCCCATGACAAATCCAGGCAGGCAAGTCCCAGAACGCATAGAAAAACATAGGACAGGGCAAGCTTCTCTCAAATGAAATGAGGAATGTTGGCATCTGGGTGTTGCACGACCACAGCTCAAGAACTTGCAGATGCAATGATGTGCAATGTGCACTCTGCAAGCTGCTTCTAGCGGCATTTCCTGAATTTCACTGTTGATTTTCCTCTTTTTGTATGGTACCTTTTTCTTTTTATTTCTCCACAGCAAAATGCAGGTCAATAAAGAATGGGCTAAGCAGCCATGAAGCTGGTCAGTGAAGAATGGGCTAGGCGACCATGATGCTGGTCATTGAAGAATGGGCTAGGCGACCATGATGCTGGTCATTGAAGAATGGGCTAGGTGACCATGAAGCTGGTCATTGAAGAATGGGCTAAGCAACCATGATGCTTTTAAGTGAAGAATGGGCTAGGTGACAATGATGCTTATCAGTGAAGAATGGGCTAAGCAACCATGAAGCTGGTCAGTGAAGAATGGGCTAGGTGACCATGAAGCTGGTCATTGAAGAATGGGCTAGGTGACCATGAAGCTGGTCATTGAAGAATGGGCTAGGTGACCATGAAGCTGGTCATTGAAGAATGGGCTAGGTGACCATGAAGCTGGTCAGTGAAGAATGGGCTAGGCGACCATGAAGCTGGTCAGTGAAGAATGGGCTAAGCAACCATGATGCTGGTAAGTGACGAATGGGCTAGGCGAGCATGATGCTGGTCATTGAAGAACGGGCTAAGCAACCATGATGCTGGTAAGTGACGAATGGGCTAGGCGAGCATGATGCTTTTAAGTGAAGAATGGGCTAGGTGACCATGATGCTGGTCATTGAAGAATGGGCTAGGCGACCATGAAGCTGGTCAGTGAAGAATGGGCTAGGTGACCATGAAGCTGGTCATTGAAGAATGGGCTAAGCAACCATGATGCTTTTAAGTGAAGAATGGGCTAGGTGACAATGATGCTTATCAGTGAAGAATGGGCTAGGTGACAATGATGCTGGTCATTGAAGAATGGGCTAGGTGACCATGAAGCTGGTCAGTGAAGAATGGGCTAAGCAACCATGATGCTGGTCATTGAAGAATGGGCTAGGTGACCATGATGCTGGTCATTGAAGAATGGGCTAGGTGACCATGAAGCTGGTCATTGAAGAATGGGCTAGGTGACCATGAAGCTGGTCAGTGAAGAATGGGCTAAGCAACCATGATGCTGGTCATTGAAGAATGGGCTAAGCAACCATGATGCTTTTAAGTGAAGAATGGGCTAGGTGACAATGATGCTGGTCATTGAAGAATGGGCTAGATGACCATGAAGCTGGTCAGTGAAGAATGGGCTAGGCGACCATGAAGCTGGTCAGTGAAGAATGGGCTAAGCAACCATGATGCTGGTAAGTGACGAATGGGCTAGGCGAGCATGATGCTTTTAAGTGAAGAATGGGCTAGGTGACAATGATGCTGGTCATTGAAGAATGGGCTAGATGACCATGAAGCTGGTCAGTGAAGAATGGGCTAGGTGACCATGATGCTGGTCAGTGAAGAATGGGCTAGGCGACCATGAAGCTGGTCATTGAAGAACGGGCTAAGCAACCATGATGCTGGTAAGTGACGAATGGGCTAGGCGAGCATGATGCTTTTAAGTGAAGAATGGGCTAGGTGACCATGATGCTGGTCATTGAAGAATGGGCTAGGCGACCATGAAGCTGGTCAGTGAAGAATGGGCTAGGTGACCATGAAGCTGGTCATTGAAGAATGGGCTAAGCAACCATGATGCTTTTAAGTGAAGAATGGGCTAGGTGACAATGATGCTTATCAGTGAAGAATGGGCTAGGTGACAATGATGCTGGTCAGTGAAGAATGGGCTAGGCGAGTATGATGCTGATCAGTGAAGAATGGGCTAGGTGACAATGATGCTGGTCATTGAAGAATGGGCTAGGTGACCATGAAGCTGGTCAGTGAAGAATGGGCTAAGCAACCATGATGCTGGTCATTGAAGAATGGGCTAGGTGACCATGATGCTGGTCATTGAAGAATGGGCTAGGTGACCATGAAGCTGGTCATTGAAGAATGGGCTAGGTGACCATGAAGCTGGTCAGTGAAGAATGGGCTAAGCAACCATGATGCTGGTCATTGAAGAATGGGCTAAGCAACCATGATGCTTTTAAGTGAAGAATGGGCTAGGTGACAATGATGCTGGTCATTGAAGAATGGGCTAGATGACCATGAAGCTGGTCAGTGAAGAATGGGCTAGGCGACCATGAAGCTGGTCAGTGAAGAATGGGCTAAGCAACCATGATGCTGGTAAGTGACGAATGGGCTAGGCGAGCATGATGCTTTTAAGTGAAGAATGGGCTAGGTGACAATGATGCTGATCAGTGAAGAATGGGCTAGGTGACAATGATGCTTTTAAGTGAAGAATGGGCTAGGTGACAATGATGCTGATCAGTGAAGAATGGGCTAGGCGAGTATGATGCTGATCAGTGAAGAATGGGCTAGGCGAGTATGATGCTGATCAGTGAAGAATGGGCTAGGTGACAATGATGCTGGTCAGTGAAGAATGGGCTAGGTGACCATGAAGCTGATCAGTGAAGAATGGGCTAGGTGACGATGCTGATCAGTGAAGAATGGGCTAGGTGACAATGATGCTGATCAGTGAAGAATGGGCTAGGCGAGTATGATGCTGATCAGTGAAGAATGGGCTAGGTGACAATGATGCTGGTCAGTGAAGAATGGGCTAGGTGACCATGAAGCTGATCAGTGAAAAATGGGCTAGGTGACAATGATGCTGATCAGTGAAGAATGGGCTAGGTGACAATGATGCTGGTCAGTGAATAATGGGCAAGGCAACCATGAAGCTGGTCAGTGAAAAATGAGCTTGGCGGCCATGATTCTGGTCAGTGAAGAATGGGCAATGTGACCATGAAGCTGGTCAGTGAAGAATAGGTTAGGTGACGATGCTGGTCAGTGAAGAATGGGATGGAAGTCCGTGAAGAATGGGCTTGGCGGCTATGAAGCTGACCAGTGAAGAATAGGCAACCATGATGCTGGTCAGTGAAGAATGGGCTAGGCGACCATGAAGCTGGTCTGAAGAATGGGCTAGATGACCATGAAGTTGGTCCGTGAAGAATGGGCTAGGTGAGAATGATGCTGGTCAGTGAAGAATGGGCTAGGCGACAATGATGCTGGTCAGTGAAGAATGGGCACAGCGACCATGAAGCTGGTCTGTGAAGAATGGGCTTGGGGGCTATGAAGCTGGTCCGTGAAGAATGGGCTTGGCGGCTATGAAGCTGGTCAGTGAAGAATGGGCTAGACTACCATGATGCTGGTCAGTGAAGAATGGGCTAGGTGACCAAGATGCTGGTCAGTGAAGAATGGGCTAGGTGACCATGTAGCAGTGCCAGTGAAGAATGGGCTAGGTGACCATGAAGCTGGTCAGCGAAGAATGGATTACGTGACCATGCAGCTGGTCAGTGAAGAATGGGTCAGGAGACAATGAAGCTGGTCAGTGAAGAATGGGCTAGGTGATCATGAAGCTGGTCAGTGAAGAATGGACTAGGCGTCCATGAAGCTGGTTAGTGAAGAATGGGCCAGATGACTATGGCGCTGGTCCTTCACAAATGGGCTAGGCGACCATGAAGCTGGTCAGTGAAGAATGGGCCAGGCAACAATTAACTTAGTGAGGGAAGAATGGGCTAGGTGTCCATGTCAAGCAAGGGTGGTGGTAAAACTAAGTAAGAGCAATAGTTACACTGCTAGCCCAAGAACCGGACAGAAAATGTGAGCCTACAAGAACTCAACTTATGCTTCCCAGTTGTCGTGCATGTTTAAGTGCTTGTGCCCCCTGAGTGGAAGCAATTTTCGTGTAGGTCTTTATGTCACCACACGTCAGACAGATATGTTTATGCCCCACTACTTTACAGCTGATTTGGAAAATGGCTCTCAACTTTGGCTCCTATTCTATGGGTTAATGTTGGCACAAAGATCACTTACTTCCTCTGGACGTCGGTCAGGGTTATCCCTTGGTCTGTTGCCTTGAAGTGGACGATAGTTGGCATAGGCAGCGCCTCCATCTTTAAGGTGGTGGAGACTGCTTTCTGCACGGCCGCGCTGCCCGTCAGGGTCTCCATGCAGACAGAGGTCAGGTATAAAACGTTGCAGGCTGCAAGGACACAAATGTTAAACAAGGTCTGGGTCAAGCTTTCAGCTTGTCATTTAGTGTGTGGAGCGGCAGACCAACCTATGGGGAAATCTAGAGATTTTTCAGGCAGGCCACCAGTTTCAGATTTGTACCCTTTGCTCCCTCCCAAAGTTAACAAGTTACATGAAAATGATTTCAGGATATCTCAAATTTTTTATTGAGGCAAAATAATTTTATTTCAGGCCATGCAATCACCCACATTCCTACACTTTCAACATTACGAAATTGGCATAGCCTTGCACCTTACACTCTTTGCTACCCCACAAAGTTTACAAATGAAATTAGAATGTATTCAAGATTTCTCAAAATTTCAATGGATCAAACAATGTTCGTTCAAAAGGCAGGTTTTACACCGCAGTGTATTTTTTTCAACAGAGCTAACGTGGACATGACTTTTAATCAACACCAGGCCCCATTCACAATGTACTGGAGACAGCTCTGGAGCGCTGACCCACTGCTTTCAGAAACTGTTAAGATGGAGATCACGGGAATGCTGCGTACCTGTATTTCTGGATGATCTCGACGGGGCAGCCAGACTGACGGGAAGACTTGGTAACACAAGCAACCAGCCCTTCCTCCACCCTGAATGGGAACTGGGTGGAAGATGAACCGATTCCCAATGCCACAACCAGGTTGCAGAGATGGCAGTTCTGCACGGCGTTAACCGAAGAAGTGGTAGGAGGGAATCCTTGAGGTGAAGTTAGAGTCCCAAGGTGTGGAAGGCCACACTCACAGCTGGCAATGGATGATGAGAAGCAAAGTCCAAAGGTGTGGGAGGCCACACCCGTAACAGGCAATGGGTGCTGAGAAACTGAGTCCAAAGGTGTGGAAGGCCGCACCCGTAGCAGGCAATGGGTGCTGAGAAGCAAAGTCCAAGGTGTGGGAGGCCACACCCGTAGCAGACAATGGGTGCCGAGAAGCAAAGTCCAAGGTGTGGGAGGCCACACCCGTAGCAGGCAATGGGTGCTGAGGAGCTAAGTCCAAGGTGTGGGAGGCCACACCCGTAGCAGGCAATGGGTGCTGAGAAGCAAAGTCCAAGGTGTGGGAGGCCACACCCGTAGCAGGCAATGGGTGTTGAGGAGCAAAGTCCAAGGTGTGGGAGGCCACACCCGTAGCAGGCAGGGGAAGCTGGGAGGATGAGGATCCAAAGAATGGCACAGGAGAACCCAGAATAGCCAGGCCAAAGATAGGGAGGAAAGAGGGCTGAGAACCAGGGCTGAATAGGGAGGAACCCAGAAGGAGAGAAACTGGACCAGAGAGAGGAGCCAGGAGAACCCCGGCAGCAGGAGGGAGAGGACCGGCAGGGAAGGAGGTAAGGACTGAGAAGCAGGGAAAAAACAAGACTGGAGCTAACTGGTAGCGCGGGGAAAGGCGAGGACACGATCCGGAACAGAACGCGTTGAGACGCGATCTGTTCCCGACCGCGCCCTCCCCTTTATGGGCCGCCGGCGCCTGCGAGGCCTGGAGCGCAAGCCCGATGGTTGCCAGGCGCCGGCGGCCTCAGAATGAGGCTTGAGCAGCAAGCTGCTCCAGGCTTCGGCGGCCGCCCCCACGGCGCATGCGCGGGGCCGTAATTGCGGTCCCCGAAGCAAGCGCCGCGGAGCCGCCGCCCCTGTCCCTGGAGCTCTCCCCCCTGCGCCTCCCCAAACGCGGAAGCGTGGGTAGAGGCGCCAGGGAGGGGGAGCGCGAACGGTGAACCCCGGTCTCCTGGTAAGCGTGACAGAAACCCTTTTAACTTAGTTAACGCTTATGTCCTAATGGTAGTGGTCTGGACTTGTCCAATTGCCAACATGCCAAATCCAGTAGTTCTAAAGATATCCTCTTTAAACTTGTATGGAAAGAATATACATTTAAAGAATTTAAGAGGTATTTATTTGAATAATTGCTGCTCATTCTGAAACCCGAATGTATGTGACTATTCAGTGGGTCAACACAATCAGCCCTTTCCTTGGTCTATATTTCAAATACTGCAGCAGATCAAATCGACCTGTGACGGGCGATTATGTTCCTCTAATAGCACTTTAGTTCTTCTTACTAGACCACTCAAGCATCACTCATTGGAAGCAACAATGGCCGTAAACCGTTCAAGGATCATGGGCACCCCCTGTCCTATCGGGTAATGCCTCAGCTTGGAGGGTGTAAGAGAATCTCCTCGGTTATTCGAGAACAACATCCAAAACGCGGTAAATATAAATATTTGAATCAGGCATTACCAACGGGAATCCATCTTGGCATCTTTTTTAGTCCAACACTTTTTTGCTCATCTGTACCATTACAGAAGATTTGGTTTCACCCTATAAAGAACTAGCCCATATAGAAAAAGGCAGAGACGGGTTTGGTTTTTCTTGAGTTGCCATAAAGAGAGGTATGACCTGGCAGTTTGGGCAGGTCTGAACCTTTTCTGCTAGAACCAAGACTGGTTTCATATTGTCTATTCCTTCTGCAATGTCACAGATGGACTAAAAATTGATGGAATGGAAAGCTAACAAAAGAAAATGGACGTTTTTATAAAGGAATTCAATCTTTTCTTGCTTCATCGATGGATAGCTGCACAAGTAAAGCGTTGGTGTCTAGCATGAAGATAGCTGCACTTCCCAAGTTTTGATCCCGCCACATGGTTGACTTAGTTTCGTCCTTCCAAGACCAATAAATGAAGTGGCATTCAAAATGGGGTAATACTAACATGTGTTGGTACTCGCATAGAAGTTGGAGCAGTCTGGGATAAAGTGCTATATAAAAACACAACATTATTGCTGTCCATCACATTTATGTTTGTTCCTTTACTCACCCGCCATTCTTTTCAGGTCAAGAACTGCCGATTCTGGGGACGTTTCAGGGCTGCTGTCTCCTTCCGTAAAATCTGCCAAGACGACACAACACACAAGTGGTTTAGGGTTTCTCTACAATGTCTCGCTCACCTCTCTTCGCTGCGACGCGGGTCTCAGTAGCTTACCTTTTCTGGGAATGGCCAGTTTGCAGGGTAAGGACAAAGGCGTGATGGCATGCTGGTACACCAACGCAGACAGGCTCCCTAGGACCAGAAGAGGCACATTACATCACACATATCCAGTCTGCTCATTATCCTGCCTGTTGCAACACTGTACGATGCATAGCTCCCCGCTCAATCTTATTGGACCATTGTGGTTGACCCAAGGCTTTTGGAATTCTGATACTACATTTGCCTTCACAAATATTGCTTGTTATTGGGCATACATTCAGCAATCTGCCTCCCTGGAAGAGTTGCATTTGGTAACATTCCGCCCCCTACCTCTATTTCTCTTTGAAAATTCCACCCACAGCCACATACTCTGTGCCAAATTTCATAGACCGCTCAGGAACATTGCTGGGTTACAGAGCTACACTGCCAGCATAGCTCAGCAGCCGGCATCTTAGTGCTCTCCAGATGTGTTGGATTACAACTGAAAAAATCTCTCACGATTCACTAAGCTGGTTGGGGATGATGAAAATGTGTAGCCCAAACATCTGGTGAGTCAGGGGTGGCAAAGCCAGGCTATAGCCAAATAAAAAGCAAAATCAATCAAGGTGCATTCTGGGATAGGTATGGTAGCAACTGCACGGTTGCTGCATGCAACCCTGCAGACTCTTTGCATCCATTGAAGTTTAACAAATGAAAACACCAATATGCTAAAATGATGTCTGAGTTTTGTGGTACGGTTGGTAGCGATTGTTTTTACTTGCTGTTATCAACCACTTTTGTGAGCATGCTGCTGTGTCCAATTGTCAATAAAGATATGATATGATAGGTTATTTGTAACGTGCTTAATACCCAGACGTTTCTAAGCGCGGACACGGGGATCGAACCTGTGTTACTCTGTGTCATCTCGCTTCCAAGGTGAGCACATTGCCGCTAAGCTATCCTCCCGAGACGGATGACTTTAAAAAAAAGAATAAAGGAATACAATGGACCACAATTGGCCACATGTCTTATGTGAGATGACTTCCTGCTATGTCTTGGGGGTGGTGGTGGAGGAGGTCAAAGGATTTAGGATGTCACTTCTGCTACCCATATGATTTTACTGAAGTGATGCCACTGGGTCCATCCAATTCAAACTTATTTTTAATGGACAGAGGGGGCAAAGACTCATGGGAATATACATAATAAAAGCTACACAGAAGATGTGCCAAATGCAAGGCAAAAAGGAGGGGAAATATGGCTTCCAGTTAAAAGCAGAGTGGACCCACCATCCCTCAACAGTCCCTCCAAGTCTGCAGAAGGACAGCAACTACCCATCACCTGTGGCACTCTAAGAAGTCATTGAGTCTGTGCTTCAAACAATAAGCAGATGTAGTCCACGTTTAAAGAGACTAGGGACAAGAGCAACGCCATGCCTCTATTTCACTCTTAAGTCATTCAGTTTGGACTCATTTTCATTTAGGGGAACTGCAGCAGCAGCATGATAGCCAGTGAAAGGGGCCGGAGCCAACGGACGATTAATGTCCACTGTGTGTATGAACATATTGGCGCCAACATCTCTCTCCTCTTACCAAAATAGGGCTCGTTGGAAGCTCCTTTCAGGTGAACCCCTTTTGGCGAAGACTCTATGAGGAAATGCCGGATGTGAGCGCTGGACTCCTCATCTTGCGAAAACAAAAACAAAGTGAGTGAGCAGCAACAGATAATATTTGTATGTGTATCTCATTGAATGTATATGAATGCAATACAATGACGCGCAATAAGGGCACGCGACACAGTGACGTGAACGCGTCACCCATCGCTGTTATGTGATGGACTCTTGATTTAGCGCTGACACTACCACAGAAATCAGCCAGAAAGTGAACACACACATGGGACTACAGCTACATGGCTGGAAAAAACTAAAGCACAATAAAAGGAAACCTTTAAATGCATATTGGGCTTGATAGTCATGTCAGTCAAGTGAGTCCTTATTTCGGTGTATTCAGTGGCTTGCCCAGTTAACAGTTAATGTTTGTGAATGTGTTCAAGCTTTAAAACAAACTTTTGCAGAAGAATGGATTGTTTTCATGCGTGTTGTAAGTTAACACTCATCACTCTGCCTTATGTCCATGTTACAGGGAAGTGCTTAGAGGTCACTCTCTTCATAGTTTTCGTTTACACAAGTGGCCCCAACAAATAGTAAAAAGGTAAGCACATTTTTAAGTGCGCTACAATAATGTATATATAATGAGTGATTATATGACTGCATGAAATCTTCTGCTCTTACTGCCATGTTTTACAAAATGTCTGACTTTCAAACCTGAACATGTGCTTCTGCTTGTCTGAAGTTTGTAAAGCTCCTGTTAGCGAGTTGTATTTTATACCACAGAGAGCTGATCAAGAGTGGAAGTCATGTGCAAATTCCAAATTACACAGATGCACTTATTTGTTTCCTGTTTTTATAAAAAATAAGGCTGTGACTCCCCGAAAGGTGCAGTATTAAAGTTTGGCAGCAATTTGTGGGCACTTGTGATACCTGATTTGCTGTTGGCAGCAGATGGCGAGAATGGAACCTTCATGGCCAATCCGAAGGAGCCCCGGTAGGAAGTGCTGTCACGAATAATGAAGGCACCCGGCTCCTTGCCCATCAAGCACTCCACCACTGCAAAACAAGAGCGATTGAGTGTTGTGAATAATACACAGCTGCTGTCGTGACACCAATAATGATGGCAGGTCAGGCCGATTCACTCAGCCCATTTCTGTAGACTAGCCACGGACTCACACTAATAACAATGAAGGGAGTGTGGAGAGGAAAAACGATTGAATCAAAACCAAAAATCATAGCAAATGACAAAAAGCAGAAGATGTGTGCCTGAAAGGAAATTGGAGGAGCCAATGACCACCAAACATTGGAAAAATTGATTATCAGATTGTCTGATTTGGTGGGAGGATTGCGGACAGAGAGCGAAAATCGGACGAGTACATCGGTGGCCATAACCAGGGATGCTGAAATAATTTGTGCAGCCCGAAACAAAGTGCCACTTTGGCGCCCCCACCCTGCTTATTTTGAGCATACATTTGATTTTTGTAGTTCCACAAAGGTGCCCAGGTGCTATTCAGCTGGTGGCACTCTAAGTAGCTGTTTTTAATTAACTAATTGTAGAACTGGCTCAGGCCAGAAGATAGAGGACCCTGATTGCCATAAAAGATCACTTGGTTCTGCAGCACTACCAGGCTCCTATGTACAATGCCGTTCCAGGATAGCACAGAGTAGAGGATGGAGCACGAGGGGTTTTGGCTGGAGGAGGGATCTTGAAAAGAAGAGCCGTGAGGCGCCCTGCATATTACCTTGGTCACGGTTAAGGTGAGGTTTGAACCAATACTTGGAAGTGTCCGTCACAAACTTCATGGTGGGCTGGTCATTTGTGGCGGGCTCTATAACAATTGGAAAAATAAGAGTTGAAAGCACTGGAAAAACCAGTAAAATATAGGTTGCAGAAATAGAAGAAATCTGCAGCGCACCGCGCAGTCTGGGTTCCACCTTAACAAAGCAGACATTTCCCCTGCTTGGAGAACCACCTCTAGCATTGCCCCAACTCTTGCTAAGCCCTTCCCTTCTTAACTCACTGCACGAATGCAGCCAAAACCACAAATAAACATTTCCGAAAAAGAAGTTTCATTTGGTTTAATGTAACGCAAGGATCTTGTACAGCGCCTCCGAACAACAAATTTGTTCTATTCTTCAATGCACATTTGTAATACGCCTCATTGATTCCAGTCTCACAGAATGAAAAAGTGGAACCCAGCGTTATTATGGCTGGAAAAATGTCCACAAATACAACAACATACAATATAGACAATAGTTTAGTTAGCCAATATTGTCAATGCAAAGAGTGCCATTTTTCAGCAAGCAGGCAAAATGCACATTATTTCTTTTCCTGGCAGGTGAGCATAGGAAGAGTTGTGCAAATAGCAAAAAAGGCAAATAGGTTACAAAAAAAAAGAACATCTAAAAAGAAAACAAAGTGGGGCGTATTGGTGCGCAGTACGGCGAGCCACACCATTCAAAACAAAACAGAAAGGGATAAAATTTTCAAATGTTTGAGTTTCTCTTTGATTCTTTTTGTGACATTGCTGGAGGAGAGAGGGGGGCCCACCACAAAAACAAATAAAAAAGAACACAATAAACACCAACGTTTGCCATCTCAAAAACATCACACTTATCCTTAGGAAACACTTTCTTGGGATCACGTGGCCTGTCACCAGGAACATCCCAACCTAATCAGGTCACTGGCCAACAGTCTACATCGTTAATACGGATGTATCTGACCATTGCAAAAACAAAATTCAGAATTCAAAAATGTAGATTTTTTTCTGTGTCTTTATATGCGGCGGAGGCCCCCACTGCCCCCCCCCATGCTCCTCTTACCTAAAGAATTACCCTAACCCCCCTTCCCACCCCCCTCCCACATATCATTGCAGCGACATCTGGAAAAGCATGTTCAGCATTGTTGCATTCAGTACTTTTGTAGGCGCAATAAACGTGTGATACCCATGAATACCAGGAGCATTTAGCATATATGCATATTGTATGAAACTGAAATATTTGTATCTTACTGTCTGAAGAGAAGAGCAGGGAATCTGACATGGTCTTGTTTAAAGAGCCGGTGCTTGATGTTGAGTTGCAGTTGGTGGAGCCTCTTCTTCGGAGTGTGCTGCGGTTGCTTCTAGTTGAGTTGACGAACCCCTCCGAATGTTCCGAGCAACCATTGACAAGAAGGATTGGGATGTCAACGGTCGAGCCAACAAGGGAGGGTGGGCAGCTGTTGGCATGGCCCTTCTTGGAGAGTAATGCGCAGGGGGTCATTTTTAGGGGGCAGTGCGGATGCTGTAGGCCTTGCATCCCAGGAGTCTGGTCGCTGAAGAAGTTCCTCTGCACCGTGGGAGAGGGTACGTATGGGCTGTTCAGGTTAGAAAAGGTACCCATTGTTCCGAAAGGGCTTTCGGCATACCTCCCGGCCAACTGATCAGGACTATCGCTAAATAACGAATGTGTGCTACAAAGAGGAAAAGGAAAAAAGGCTTTGTTTGAACCCTTCATCACATGCCTCTGCGGTGAATGACGTGTATCATGGCATTCTGAATGACAAGCTTATTATGAGAGTTTTGTAAACAATGTAACTTTTCTCAAGCAGCAATGATAATGAAAAGCAACACAGAAGACCTTAAGATGAAGCTCTTAAAGCAATCACTAGCCCTGAAAAAGTAGCAATCACAGACTTCAACAGTCCACTGGAGAAAATGTGTGGGCATTAATGGCACATTTTTAAATAAGAAGGCTTTTTCAACCAAAGTCCCAACTCCCTGGTGGGCGAGTGGCAGTACAGAGGACAGAGGAGGGGCGCTTTGAGTGGCTTACTGCTTGCCAGTTGGGTTGCCATGGACATTGGTGGGGACTGCGTGCCAATGGCTGGGTTCTTGCTCTGTCAAAACATCAGCCAACCATTAAGCAGCACAGAATGTTCTGGGCAAATATGGTTCACTTTGTTGTTGGATCGAAGATCACGTTTTGGGGCATGGATTGTGCAAATGGGCATTGAATGGCGTTTCTTTAGGTGCTTTGGCGGGCAAGTCGGAGAGTTTTGGAGGGTGCTGATGACTGGGTACCTATTGACCTGGAAGGAGGCTGCTACTACCAAATCATTTCACAACAGGCCACCAAACACACTACCAAACGCCCGATTACACTTAGCCAAAGGTGTTTACTTTCTGGGTTGGGTGGGTGAGGATACAGTGGAATGGTGGGGATACCTTCCTGTAGGTTTTTGGTTTAATGTATAGTGTACTTCCTCTTTCAACAATGGGGTGCTACAAAAGTTACATGCAAAGGAAGCAAAAGAGTTCTAAGCTCTACGTTAAAATGATAAGATGTGCCCCTTTGCCACTCTTTGTGCATAGATTCAACTGGCAAAATCAAGCAACCAAAAGGTATTCTTCCTAGAGTACCGCAGGCTGATCTAGGCGAGGGAGCAAGGTTTACACTTACCTTCCGTGCATGTAACTGGTGTCAGATCCCGGGCTGTTAGATGTCACCGACATGGAGCTGGATCTGTCCTGGTTCCCGGGGATGTTTAAGGGCATTGAAGTGCCCTTGTGCCCCAGAGAGAAGAGCAGGGGTTGCGGTGCTTGCTTCTCGCGCATGCTGGTCGCGCAGTCCGCCAACGGGTGGCAGGGTGCACTGCTGTTGTTAACAGAGGGATGGCGGTGCTCGCTCTGCCACCCGGTGCTGCCTCCATGACTGTTGGGCCTGGAGCCTTCAGAGAAGATGACGCTGCCGTTGGCCGTGCAGTTCCCGCCAGTGGTTCCGCGGGACACCAGGATACATTCACTTTTGGTAGAGTTTGGCGGAGTGGCAGTGCTGACGGGACACCGGTTGGCTGCCTCACACCAAGCTCGGGCTGACTGCTCACCAATGTCTTTCACATCTACAATTAATCAACAGTGAATTAAAAAGAAGGAACGGCCTCGTAGAATGCTCACTTAACTCACATAACACAGTTGTTCCATTGTATAACACTGTAGTTTGCTAATAAGGGACTTGCTCTGAAGAACCTAAACTCCCATACCACAATTTAGGGTACTTTTTTAACAGTGTTTGCATGTGCTGTGTGGAGAGTGGCCATGTTGCACTGAAATTTCCCAGAGCAGGTATCTGGCAGGTATCTGGCTGGTTAAAATAACAGGTGCATGCCAGGGCTCTAATAACAACTGAAGGCCCTTTAAAATATGAGTGCTCTTCTCAGTACTAGCGACATGCTTCTGACTCTATTAAGCAAACAGCTATAGATAAAAGTAAATTACGGTAGACATAGAAAGAGGTCTGCACTCTTGCCCTATGACATTGGATGCAACCTTAAGCTCTTTGGATGCTGATATTCCTTGAAAACAGTGCGAACTAGAGCGGTGACAAATACAACCAAGATTGCTTGTGATATTCCTTCCAACATGGCGGCCCTGTACAGTGCACAGAGCCTGGTAAAAAGTGTACCTTTCAGCAACAGCAACATGCAATTCAGATGGTTTCATTACTGCAACATCAATGGCAATCCGGGGAATTATGGTTTAAAGTGTTCATGGTAAGGTAAGTTTACCAAATCTCCAGTCTGCAAGTCGTCTGCATTTTAAAATGTCCTTAACGTTTCACAGGAAAATGCAATGTATTTAGGATCTACAATAGTACAATCTCCACACAGAAAAGGTTCTCTTTTTAATGAGAATCACACGGAAATCAAAGATCGGCGACCTTCTGCTAAAGAAGTGGTCTTCAAAGTGGGGGGCCTGAACTGTCACGGGGTGAGCGCCCGAGACTCTTTAACACGGGATTAAGATAACTGTTCAATATAATAAAGGATTAAGGTGACCGTTTTCAATAGGAAATATAAGCAGTAGGCATCTGTTTATATTTAAAGAGCCTGCTGCCTCCCCTGACCCCGGACATACTTTGGGCCAAAAATTACACTTTTACTAAAGGGGGAGGGGGCCTTCATATGAACAAACTTGAATACCACCATGCTAGAGGGTTGCTTTTAAAAAAAATGCACAACCATGAAAGTGACTGTGTGAAAGTAACCGTGCAGTCAGCCGTCAACCCCAAGATGCCACGCTACCTTCCTGCTGCAATACAAATCCACATAATCCATTGAAAAATTAAATAATTAAATTAAGCCTCTTATTTTGTGACATCAATAACAGACACGCCAAGCAAATTGCTTCAAGAATGATTTTCTTTATTGCAAAATGCATTAAACGAGCTCTGAATACACATGAAATAGTGTGGCCATATTAACTGCATTTTCAATATCCTGAACAAGCACTGGCAAAGCCATTTGTTTTGGCTTTTGTGTAGATATGGGAAATGTATCTGTCAGGAATTGCTGTAATGGCACTACCTGGACATATGATAGCAGTGCCTGGCAAATGTCTAAATAGTCCCTATACAGAAGCCGAAATTATTGGCTTTGCTAATGTTTGTTTTTAACAGGACTTCAATCAAGGACACACATAGTGCTTATAAATCAAGCGGCTAAAGGCAGACCTGGATAAGAAATGTTTATCACACCAGTAGTGTGTTTCCAGCACCAATTACACCATCAGCTCTCAGAAGATCGCTTTGAAAAGAACCTGGCAGGCAAAGTTTGATTATAAGTATTGATTAGTTAGCTCCAAGAGATCCCAGAAGGGTGTGTGTTGGGCAGGGAGGGGCAGGAAGTGGGTGGGAATGGCCATAGGGTTTAGCATGGTCATGGGCTGTGTATGGGTGGGTAAATAGCCAAACAACAACTAGAAGCATTGTATCCCTCCTCATATGCCACCTCTTCCCAGTTGTGCTCCAATGCATTCGTTTCCGCTAAAGCACCACCTTATGGCCAAAACTAAGAATCTGCACTCTTGCCCTATGACATTGGATGCAATCTTAAACGCTTTGGATGTTTTGGCCTAGAGGCCCGATGAGTCATTGCCAGCATAGTGAAGCAAGAATGAGAGATCACGGCAGTTGCCGTCCTGGCCCGTCCAAAACATCTAGAGAGACGAAATGTGCAGACCCCTGCCCTAGAAGACCTCTCCTGCAAACAGAGAACCACGTCACTCTTCCCAGAAACAAACCGCACGACCCCCTAGACTAGCAAATTCTGCAAACAACTCCCCACACATTCTATTTATTTATTTGCATTTTTAAAGTGCTCACACAGCCCGGGGGCATCGAGGCGCTGTTACAGATTTTTTTGTTATTGTTTTTTATTTGCATATTTAAGACCCAGGGATTGAACCTGTGTTGCTTCGTCCTCTTTTTCTTCCAAGGCGAGCACGTTGCCACTGAGCTATTCTCCCGGGACACACATTCCACAGTTGTTTCACTAGCTGCTTATATCAAATGCCAAACTAATGCACGAGTGGTAAGTAGAACCTATGTCACATCAGGATGGCAGCCATCTTGTGAACTTTACCACTGGAAACAACTAATAGCTGGATAGTTCTGGCATCAACGTCATATAAAATAACCCTCCCCCTGACATCACGCTGCTTTGCTTCTTTACATAAACGGTTGGTGTCACGTGCTCTTCTTTTTCTCACGCCACCCAGCCCGTCTACTAGTTGGTGCTAGGCACACAAACAAGGGTCCATAGCTGCAGCTTGTTCTATCTCAGTGGTAGGCAGCCTGCAGCTCTCCGGATGTTTTGGCCAATTAATCCCATGACCCTTCACCGTTTCCTATAATGGCCAAGGCAGATAGGAGTTGTAAGCCAAAGCATCCCCATAGGAGCGGAGTACATGGGCAGAGAGGGCAGCTGCCCCCGTTCTCCGTCAATCATGGGCACAGGAGGGTCTACTTGCCCCCTGGAGATTCTACAACCAAAAATGAAAATTAAAACACGGGGTGTAGCAGAGCTGCTCCCCTGGCTGCAGGCTTCGTGAAGTGTTAGGATGCATCGTGCGAAATTACCAAGTGCTCTGCACTTCAAAGTGGGAAGGCTGCCTCATCAGTGGACCAACTCTGCCATCATTAGGTGGTTGGCAGGGGGCAGGCCGAATCTGTTTGGGAGATGAAGGGTTTCCTAAAGCAGAATGATTCAATTGCAACTCAGCAGGTTAAGCCACTGCTGCTGAGATACTATAGGTTTAGACATGCATGTAAAGCCAATGTTTTTTTTTTGTTGCAATTCCTTCGGCTAAAGGCGCTGTAATATGTGTTGCTTCAAACTCGGGTTGGGTACAATTGCTTCTGCCCCCGTAGAAAAAAATCTAAGGTTTACACCCATATCTGGGGAGCCTCTGTTCTGACAGAATTCGGGAGTTTCCAGACCACTGTGTTTTACTAGGTTGCGAGAGTGGGGACTTCAGTGAACAGCACAACAGGTGGGTGTTGGGAGGGGGGGGTTGCTAGAGACTTGAAACCCACTTGGTATTTGGCCTGAATTAGATGCTGTGATGTGTAAAGAGCATGCATCTGGTGATGCAGATGCATACAATATAGCTAATCTGTCTGATATATGCATGTATATAGCAAGCTCTAATGATAAGGCGACCTCTAAGGGGGTTATATGGGAATTTACCATAAAATCAGAGTGGGCAAAATACCCCAAAAATATAGGTTGTTTTATTTTATTTAGGGGGGGGTCCACCTCAAGCCCCTGTTTTTTCACCCTTTTAACCCCACCCCATCCCCACCGATTTGAACCCCTTACCCCACTATCATATATATATATATATATATATATATATATATATATACACACACATGTAATTAAAATATTCAATATTTTTCGGTATTTTGGCTTTCGCTGAAACTTACCACTCTTTTTAATTTTTAGTAAAATGACTGGATACCCTCTAAGCGCAGCACAGCTGTAAAATGATAAGGGAGACCATATGAATATAAAACCTATTCCCTAGCCCCTAGTCATGAGAGGTGTTTCGCTAACCGAATGCAGGAAAAAGCCCAGTTATCAAAAGTGAAAAAAGACACAATTCAGAATCGGAATTTAAGAGAACAAAAATGTGTTCATGAATCCGAAATAGACTTCTTCTTTAAAAGAAAATCTCAAGGGTAAAAGAACATTGTGGAGATCTGATATTCCTATTGTTGCCCCTGAGGGTTCAAGCCTGCAAACTTGGGGTTGTAGGGGAGTTCCTGTGCAGCAGGCCCAGCCATGTCACGTCAATTGTGTAATGCACATAGGGAGTCCAAGCATAAATAAACAAGTGTGCTCTTATATATGTGGCGTGGAAAGTTTGGGGTGTTCCTACAAAATGTTGTGTTTAGTTTTGGCTACTAGGTGGCGTGCAAGTGCCACCTATAAACCACGTGTATTGCACAGGAGAACAGAAAGGCGGAGATTGGATTTGAGGAGGGACATCCGACTTGTGGGTGTTGTTTGGCTCTTTACTTACCCATTGACTGTCCAAGGACATTCCTACCCACTATGTGCTTCTCTCCATCCAAAACACACCGTCCATCTTCTGAGATGTAGGACCCGATTCATGGAATACTTTGTAAGTAAAATAGGGACTTTGCTGGCCATTCTGCGCGCAAACCCTCCCTTCGTCGATTCATGGAATTGACTTTGCAGGACTTTTTCGTACACTGCGTGGCATTTGCGCTGGTTTGGTGTGTCTCCACATGAAAATATAGGTGTATCCCACACGTAAAAATTCAGTAAAGCTCATTCTCAGAATTACCCCACTTGGCTTTGCGGGCATGCAGTCAAGCACATTGTGTGAGACTCCACGCAGAGTGTGGGTTGGGCCTACACAGAGCTCAAAATGGGGCCGGAAAATGCAGAATGAGAAGGAACAAGGGAAATTGTTGGTTTGTCGAGGGACGGCTCACGTGTGGCAATCGCACACCCACAACTGTGCAACACCAAGCGTATTCATGGATCTGACCGCGCAACCTCATGTCCGGGAATATCAGCATGCAATGCTTGCGATCTAACCACCACCCAAAGGCATGCGTAATGTCTCATGCGCATAGGAATCACTGCATAAAGGTAAGAACCAAGCTCATATTATGGGGTGCCTGCACACAGTTCGGGTGCCAATTGCAGTTAGGGGTGTGCCTAAGCAGTGTAGCGGGGTGCAGACCTGTTTATGGGGGTTTGCACACATATTTCCCGGGGACTGACTACAGTTATGAAACATGGTACGCATATTGAGGGGGTGCTGTACATAGTTACGGGGGACCCTACACAGTGTGACCAGGGTGCTTCCTTGATTATGGGGGTTTGCATGCAGCGTTGCCGGGGTGCATTACTTCACGGACGAGTGGTGCGCAAAGGTCTGTATATGTGTCTCAGATTGCTATGCATGGGGGCGTGTTGTGGGCGCTCCGGCCGCTAGTTGCACATTGGGCTGTTCTGCAGGGAAAATTCCATAAATATGCGTAGCGCATAGAAATTCTTATTCACGCAGGGACGCACAAATTCCTTTTTGGCACGCGAACTTTGCGGGATGTGTGCACACTTTTCTGTGAATCTGGCCTTAATTTCTTATTTGCACCTGTCAATGTGCTCTTGGTGTAAAAAAAAAATATGCTATACAAGTGTGCCTTCTGCCACTTGATTTGTAAGCACTATATATGTCATAGCATGTGTTCCTAGCATTGAAGCCTTTTTAAAAACAATCATTGCCAATGCTGCAGTTTGCGCTTTTGCATTGGCATTGCAAATAAACTTGCCAGGCACTTCTCTAGTGGGATTAACTGACCATTGATGGTAGCCAGTGTAAAATGGTGCGAGTAACTGGGCATCTAATAGCAGTGCCCGGCAAATGACTAATACTTATATACATGCATAGAGCTCAAAATAGCGTGGCTCAAGGCACATCTGGTAAAACATATTTATTACATCAGTAGAGTGTTTATAGCTCCAATTAAGTCATTAACTCCCAGAAGACTGCTTTGAAAAAACACTGGCAGTAACTTCAAGTGCAAAGTTTGATGGTAAGGCTTGATTAAAGAAAGCTCAAAGACTTCCCCTGAGGAGGTGTTTTGGGCAGAAGCTGGGAGGGAATGGCCATGGGGATCAGCATGGCCATGGGCAGTCAAGGGGTGGGCAAATAACCAAACCACAAATACAAGCTTTGTCTCATAAAACACCATTTCTCCCCATCTGTACTCTAATGCAATAGTTTTGGCTTATCAGTGGCTTTGCACTGGCAAAGCGGGCAGTTTTAGCTTGTGTATAAGGATTAGAGTGGTATTTGTCAGGCACTGCACTGCTTTCATATGCCCAGGTACCCACACCATGTTCCAGCTGCAGCAATTTTATGGGCAGTTAGTACCATTAAATGGTGCCTTGCAAAGGCATATCCTATGCCTACAAAAAAAGAGCTCACACTGTTGGCTTTGCCAATGCTTGTTTACTTCAGATGTTAAATTGACATTTGAGGACACGGCAGACAGATGCAGCCATTTGGAGACGTGATGATACATTCATCCCAATGTCTTTGAATGACGGTGTGAGAAGAAGTCTGTGGACTTTCTCATGTGTATAAATGAAACAATCTACGGCCGGGGCTGGGATTCCCTACAAAGTTTACAAAGCATATGCTTGAAAACATACCCTTTCAATCTGCATATGGAATCCCTGCTCCAACTGGAGACTTTGCACTTCAAAAATACTCTTTGCACGCTTCCATGAATCAGGGTTTATGTCGGCAGTGCAAACTCACTTTTCAGCAGTGCAAATTCACTTTGAACCGGGCAAATATTCCATGAATCGGCCCCTGTTACTTTTACATGCATGGGAAAGGCTGCAGAGGCCTCCATCTCCTTCTGGTAACATTAAAGTGAGATCTTCTGGCGAGGGCTTCCGTGTGTCTTTTCACGTGTTTTTCTGTTTTCAAAACCGTCTGCATATGGCAATAGAGTGATATATATATATATATATATATATATATTTTAATGCACACGTAGGTTGCGGTGTTGTTCTGCCTATGCGGGTAAAACAGTTCAGTAAAATGAGAAATAGAGAATTAAAAAGAAATGTGAAAAAGCGTGCCAGATAAACAGTTTATAAAAATAGATTGTTGCACTGAGAACCAGGGTTGTGGATGAGTGCTGTGTGAGAGAACGAACAGAAGAAAGTTTTCCTTTCTCAGAAACTGGTACCTAATCGCGTCAGACCGTGTGGGAACATAGACTACAGCGCCTTATGTAAACGAACTGTGTTATTCTGGGTAAAAGCATTGCTTTGCACAACTTCTGTTACCAGGGTGGTAAACAACAAAGAACATGTGTGTGTAAGCGCCAGGCTTTGAAAAGGCCCAACAAAGAAGCACAGGGACGCGATTCTTGCGCAGGTACTGTTAGCGCTTGCAGCGAGGGCGGGATTTCCTTGCTGCTAGCCCATGCCTGCCTGACCAAACCCACATATTTCAACACCCTCTCCTGCTCAGGGTGTGTGCAAGAGTCAGGAAAGTGAGAGGTAGGAACAAAGGTGAGATTCCCGCCAAGGTGCGAGAGATTGTCTGTGAAGGTGGCTCTGGATTGACCAAGGTAAAAGAGAGGGGAACCACACTCTTGAGTGCCAGTGATCAAGTCAATTTCATAGGAATAGAAAGAGGACACTTATTCAAAAATGCTGACGTCTGACGTATTGAGAAGCCTTCAGATCCCAGATTTCCATAAGCCCACAGGGCTGCAACCTGGGCTTTCTAGATGTTTTTAAGATCCCTCACCATTGATTATGCTAGCTAGGGCTGAAGGGAGTTGTAGTCCAAAATATCTGGAGAGCCAAAGGTTGCAGCGTTGCAGGCCCTTAACCGTTCAGTATTGCAAATGGTGAATCTGATTTCCAAATGCCAATTGGACTGTGGTAACGAGTCCAAAATCTGTTACTGAACCATAATCGCGTGGATAGTGGTCCTTAGCACTTCTACCTCTGCATGGTACCGACCTTCTTCCAGCACACTTGCCCAAGTGCTTGGCTTGCATATTGAATCGGGGCTCAAGCCATGATACGCCAACCTGAATGGTCGGTTATGGGTAAGAGGCCGAGCATTAGTGCCTTCTACAAGAACATAGTGAACAAGGTCATTGTCCAACTTGGAGAACCAGCTCTGTTGAAGTGTAGGACAAGAATAAAGGGACTTTGTGGGAAACTGTCAGGAGCATGTCTAGCGTAGACTTTTTCTATCCCATTTCCTGTCTACTGCTCTGTGACCAGCGAGGTAGGGGTCTCCGATAAGGACAATGGGGTTAAAAAGTCAACCTGAACCTCCTACAGAAGTGGCTGAACCTGGAGCCACAACTCTAGAAATTCCTGCACAACTGCTGAGAATGTGACTAGAAATTATGCTCTCAGCTGAAGACGTGCCCATGAGGAATACAATCCAGTTGCCCAACCTAGTACATATGGCACAGAGGACGGGCAGAGTCAAAGAACAGGAAATGTCATTGATGCGGAGGGTAACTACAACGATATAAGGTTTGTAACGGGTGGAGAAGGGACCCAAAAATAATGTGTCCAAATGGGCTACTACATGCCCATCATTAAAGGGGACTCTGTTTCAGAAGAGAGTAGAACAATGTCTCGGTTCCAGAACAATGCTGTAGGCACTATGGACGCCTCGACCTCGTCGACACACTGTCCTTTTGGTACCACACCACTGCTCGGCTGAGAACCTCCTCTATTGAGACCTAACCTCCACCATGTCAGACCTAACCTAGCCTCTGTCCTGTCGATACCCAGCCTCAACCATGTTGAGGCACAGCTTCTGCCGTGTCATGACAGCCTCGATTGTGGCAATAGTTTATATTCAGCACACTCAAAGTCAGAATCAAGCCTTCAGAGACCCCGAGCTCCATCTTTCCAATTTCCATCGTTTAACCTGCTGAGACACTGCACAGACCATTGCTTAAATCTGCCGCGCCCTTGGTAATGCAGCGTATACCACTTCCATCCAGCACAAGGAACCAAATGTAGCTATACCACATGCACTGACGACAGAGCTCTCAACCATGGCCTGATGACCATCCAACCTGATGAGCAACCAGTTCTAAAGCCTCACAAGCCCCCTCTGAAACCCCAAGTCAGTGCCAACTCCACCCAGTAAACATTTTCCTAAGCCCTTCCTAGCCACACATTCCTCACACTAACGCTCAGCCTACAATAACCGGATTCCCCCAATACACCACACCGCTGAGCAATCACCTCCACCTCCGTAGTTCCAAATGCCAAAATCCAACTCTATAAAGGCCCCATCTCCTGTCAGCTGAGACCCCCCCCAACTTCGACGTGACAGAGAAAGAACCCCACCTACAACATTCCCTGCGAAGCCTCAAATGTGCTCCTACTAATATCTCACCTCCAAGCTTCTAATCCCCCTGCTCCTCAGAAGACAATCTCTACCCACTAAGCCATGCTTCCTCTCTGCTGAGCCATACCCTGCTAAACTCCTGCTGCCCCCTCCCACCCACCTCCACCCTGCTAAAACCTGATTCTACCCTAAGCCAAACCTTGCTGCACGCCTTCCCAAGCAGCCCATAACTCTCCTACAAAGTCATACACCACCACCCCCCTCAGGCATACACCACCCCCCTCAGGCATACACCACCACCCCCCTCAGGCATACACCACCACCCCCCTCAGGCATACACCACCACCACCACCCTCAGGCATACACCACCACCACCCTCAGGCATACACCACCACCCACCCTGAGACAAGCTCCTTCCACTACCAAAGGCAAGCCCGCCTCCAGCCTGCTAGGCTTTCAGTCCACCGCCCGCATAAACGTGTCATACATGAGGAATGAATATTCCCTTCTGCTGCCAGTAGTGACAGGAACCTTTAACCAGAGTGAACCAAGCGGCTTCAAAGCTTGAGCTCCCAGGACCTATGTGGCTTTCACCACAAGCCATCAGTAGCATGGGAGAGGCTTCAAGGTGCAGCAGCTCAGTTCTGCCCCCAATGATGACATGGTGGGGGGAAACACCCAAATACTCTGTTGATTGAAGAGGCCGTTAGGTGGAGGTCCAAAGAAAACATGCACTTTACCCATTTTCATTTTTTAAATGTCTCAACCATCTAAATTACCTACACTTCCTTAATTTTGTTTGCCCTCATTTTGACACAACTAAAATAGTGGCTGATGATAATTAGATGTGAACAACTTTGCAGTAGCCACCCAGCGGAGGGGAGAAGGCCGACCCTCCAGATAAGTGTTGCGTCCTGTCTTTGCAACACTGCATTATAAGCCTCTTTGCAGATCTCCTGCTGGCCATTCCTATTGTTGATGGAATGCACTGGGTGTTGCCGAGCGACAGCTCAAAGAATGTTAGATGAATCAGAAGATGTTAGTCGAGACCTGAGCTGAGATAGCTGAGGATGGCCGGTAGGTGTGCCAGAATATTACAAAAATGTTGCCCCAAACATTGCGACATGTTAATTACTGCACCTTTGTGTGGTAATAATATGCCAACCCCCACTACACCAACTAATGGGAGCAGATGTTAGAGGGGTGTCCCCTGCTCCCCTTTCTCAGTGTAGTAGGGGTCGGGGGTTGCGGAGGTGTCCCCTACTTCCATTAGATGGTAGTGGGGGACAATAAAAAAGGACCTTGTGACGCCAGTTGAGATCCACGTTAGTGGGCGAGAACTTATGCTGCAGGGTCAGAGGAGAGACTGCGGCACACTTCACGGTCTGCTGCTAAACAGCTAAGCGGGTAATGGGGCGAGGCGGTTATGGGAATGCAGGGCACAGTGATGTATGTGATCGCCGTGCCATAATGGGAGTTGGCAATTTAATAGTCAACATTATGGGCGGCGCAGTGAACAGATATATTAGGTGTGCTCCTGCTACCAACTTACAAGAATAACTGGAACCTGTAACTAATGCAAATAAAGCAATGTACCTTTCTACCAGGGAGTCTGGAGCCATCTGTCCCGATGTGCCTTTACTGGAGAAGTTCCCTTTAGAACAATAAGCAACTTACCTGTCCATTTATCTCCCTGAAATCAGGCAAATACTCCCTGCAATGCAACAGGGAGTAACCAATAAGCAGGTGTCTGTCTCTGGTGGCCGCCTGCACTGCTGGCTGCTACTGAGGTGCTCAGGCCCGAGGCGTCGGCAGTGCAGGCCACACACAGCATTTCTGCTCTTGTGTTCTGCGATCCAAAGAGGGAATATAAGATAAATATTGTCATGATAATTGCCTACCGCAAAGATGGTATGTGCTAAAACAAGAATGTGTGTTTTTTTTTTTTATTAAACTTTATTTTTATTTTCACTTGCCTGTAAACCATCCAATCGACAGTGAGAATTACTCCCTTGAAAATACTGTACTAGTGTGCAAAATATACCACTTCAGACTTCATCTGGTGGCCTGTAGAATGCACTGGGAGATATGTAGGGAACATTTGACAAAAGCTGGAGGTGATGGAGTCTGTAAAGGACGTATGGTGGTCCGCGATGGTGCTCTGCCATGTTCTGCTGGGGCTTTTTGCTGGGGTCTTATAGTCTCCTTTGTCCTGGTTTGGGGATAAGAGAGGCTCTGTGAAACCCTCGGCTGAAATAGAGATATGTTGGTTTCTGTTATATGCTCAACCCACACAAAGGAAGCTTCAAAGCGCCATAGGAGAGTGTGGTAAACTAAGCCTCCTTCCCAATCAAGAGCACCAGAAGGTAAGTAGTTCACATGTAGGTTTATTTCTCTTGTTCATAAGTAGAGAAAGCACTGGGACATCCATCCAGCCCAGCACATTAGGTCCAACTGACACCAATAAAACCCAGCACTCCAAACATCCCTCAACACTCCGCCTAGAGTCCCAGTGACATCACCACACCAACAGTCCACCGAGAACGTCAGTGACATCACCAGACCATCATAACACTCATAGCCATAATCAGGCCCCAGCACAGATTATGACATATCTCCCTCTCTTCCACTAACACAACACTACACCCATGGTAGAGACCCATCACAATTGCAATATTACCAGAAAAGTTACAAATACAAAACTCATACCAGCTCAGAAACCATCCTCAACTCCCACTGAGCCAAACCGCTACACCCCAACATCTAACCATGATCTAAATGGAAAACACCATCAACAACTGAACTCGAACCACAGGCCCTCCCCCAAAGCCTGAACCCCACTCAGCTATAAACCCACTGAAGGACACAACAATGGAAGAACAAACAACAAATCCTTCCCCTGAGGAGACCCCACACACCACAACCAAACTAACCCACTCACCTTCTAATACCCACACAAACACGTGTCCACCATGTCTATGTCCAATTCCAAAAACTCCAACCAAAACATTAATCCTACCACCAAAGCTAATATCAACACACTATCCCCTTAAAATAACCAGACAGCACCTCATTGCCCCTTAACATGACTAGACAGCACCTCATTGCCACCAGACAGCACCTCACTGCCCCTTAAAATGACCAAGCAGCACCTCACTGCCCCTTAAAACCAGACAGCACCTAACTGCCACTTAAAATAACCAGACAGCACCTCACTGCTCATTAACATGACTAGACAGCACCTCACTGCCACCAGACAGAACCTCACTGCCCCTTAAGATGACCAAGAAGCACCTCACTGCCCCTTAAACCATCAGACAGCACCACACTGCCCCTTAAAATCACTGACATCCTCCACACTGACATCATCCACACATACTCAGGGGACATGCCTCTACAAACAACGACAAACAGAAACACCACAGGACAACATATAAACCCCATGAAAATCATATTAGATAAAGTCATGGCGCCAAAGTCCCTGCGCCAAACCCAACATATCCATGAAATGCAAAACAACTAAATGCAAATCCATGGCGCCAAAGTCCCTGCGCCAACCCCACACCCTCATGTCAAATTCAACCAACCTGGAAAAAAAACTTTGTAAACATACATTACAAACTTTGCCAATGAACCCCGACCCACGAGTCTATAATATACCCATAGGAATGTCCTAAACAGCAGTTCCCCACATAAACACAACAGCAGTATATATATAGCATGGCAGGCCTTAAACTACTAACATTTACCCAGGAACCAGCCCACCATACAACCTAACCCGAGGCCACAACATAAAACAACAGTCATCACAGGCCTCCCCCGACACCTACCGCATCAGCACCTCCGGACTTGATAGATCCTCCATGCCATGCGAGCCCCAGAGGTCTGGATCCAGGGCTCGCCACCTTGCCATCCTTTGTGTCAAAGCACCCGCTTGTTGCTTCCTCCGTCTTCCAGCATAAACATAGTAAATGCCCATTCTTGCAAACATGGTCACCGCGCTTCTCACCAGCTCCAATAATAAACATCTTTCTGCAGGCGTAAACTCAGCGCCCTCCCGTTGTACCAAAAAATCCTTTACTTCAGGACCGACCGGTCCGTATGAGGAGCGCACCACCTTAGAATGTGCCCCAAAAATATAACTATGCTCCTCCGGAACATAATAACTTCCGCGTCCATGAACGTTGCATTCCAAGAGGACGTAGCTGCAACCTTCAATGTTGCGTTCCAGCAAGACACGCTGGGACGCCGGCCCTCCTCCCAGCAACATCATCATAACTGCTCCTGAGACCAAGAGCAGTGGATCAAGCTCCAGCAATTTTGTTCCAAGCTCCACGGAAGACACTTCACCAGCCGCCACGACTCCGCTGGCCACCACTCCGCTAGCCACCTCCATTACTGCGCCCCCAGGCGGTCCTATGCACTGGAGACACGGCATGGCACTACCAACCAGCGCACACACGCAAAGGTGCACCCACCCAGGCCAATCCGCGGCGCTCCTCAGCCACTGCAGCACCCTCTGGCACCTCCACAGTACCACCGGACCACTCCACAAGGGCCCGTAACACCGCCGGCCACTCCAGACAAAGGGTCACCTCAGCCCTTCCTCGACCGCCCGACAAAACCCATCCCAACGGCACCACCTGGCCGTTCCAGCCCTCAGCTTAAACAGGAGCCACTGCAGCTCCTACCTACACCTCAGCTGATAACCTGGACAGATCCCCAGGGGTCCGCGCACCGACCGCCACTACAGACAGTAGGCCATCTCAGCCCAGCACCGCCTGGCAGTCCCTCCTCATGGACCAGCAACTGTGTGCTCCACCAAAACAAGTCCCCAGCCTTGGACCTTTGCTGCACCGCCCGGCCTGCAGCTTCCTGCTTGATGGATGTCTCCTAGGAAGGTAGTGCTTCTCACCAACTGCCCCTTCCCAGCAGCACAGGAACCATCCTCGTCGCCAGTGTGGTAAACTAAGCCTCCTTCCCAATCAGGAACACCAGAAGGTAAGTAGTTTACATGTAGGTTTATTTCTCTTGTTCACAAGTAGAGAAATCACTGGGACATCCATCCAGCCCAGCACATTAGGTCCAACTGACACCAGTAGAACCCAGCACTCCAAACATCCATCAACACTCTCTAGAGTCCCAGTGACATCACCACACCAACACTCCACCTAGAATGTCACTGACATCACCAGACCATCATAACACTCATAGCCATAATCAGGCCCAGCACAGATTATGACAGAGAGGAAGCGCAAAGGGAAGAAAAATAGAGCCGGGAAGAACATAGAAATATCAGCTGCAATTCTATGAGGATCAGATCACGTGAGAGGATTGTGTGAGGGTCTGCTGTGGGCTTGACCTTGTGATAGTGTGATGGGCCTACGCAATAGTGGGGTGAGGTGCTGTGAGCCTCTGGAAAGTTGTGAGGCTCTGCTGGAGTCTGCTTGATATGCTGCTGTTTTGGCGGTGTGAACACAGAGAATGTTCTTGGCCTTGCTCCCCTCAACTCGTACACGCTTTTGGAGGTATGTCACCTGCCATAGGTTCAGTTCACTCACAGCCAAGTCCCTAACCCATCCATACACTTCAAAGGGCTCTCACCCGCCAAAAACACACTCGTGTGTTTTCACCCACCCTGGGGACACAAACGTTTTAGATTCATGAGAACTGCTGTGTTGTAATTACGGTGCAATGTTTTGGAAAAGCAGCCTTCCGGTACGAAACAGCAATCGGAGACAAATCCTTTTTGATGGTTAATGCACGTCGGGATCAAGAGGCGAGGCCATTAAGGCCGAGGAGTTCGCGCGCTCCAGAATCTCCTGAAGCGTGCCCGGGCCTGCCGCCGCTCTGCCCCGCCTAATCCCGCGCAGCGCGAGTTCAAGGGCCACGCCCGTCTACCGTTCACCGCCGAGGAGCGGCGATGTGGGCACATGCGGGGCAAAGCCATCACTTCCAGGCACACCCAGGCACGTGCCAGGCCGTGAGTAAGGGTTACCTCAGCGAGAGCACAATAGACGTTACACATAAGTGCTGAATGCTGGGAGTGCTTTTCAGGCGGGCACAGGCCGCCTCACACGGCTCCATTAACACCTCGAGGCGTTTGTTTTTCTGCTCGAATCGCTGCACTGTGTTCTTCCGCGATCTCTTCAGATCAAAGAGGGCGAGGACGCATTGCTGCTAAACTTTGCATCCGTCCGGGCTGAGGAAATAGCAACTGACTGAAAGACGCCTTTGTGGCTCTTTTACCTGTGGGATTCTGCGGCAAAGGCAGGTGACACAGAATAATAATTCGAATTAAAAAAAATATATATATCATCTTACTTCTTGCCTGGTTTCTTCCAATCGACAGTGCCGGGGAAACGTTGTTTATATCCATCCCACTGTTATGTTTTTAGCCTCAAAAAGCTGACGCACGCACTGCATTGGGTACCCACATCCCCTAAACGCGCCTCTCTGACTACATGTCCAGCAGTAAAGAGTGACTGATCTCGCCCCAGCCCAACCAGTCTTGTTGAAACTGGAAGCCATGATACAGCAGGTCCCTGGTGGGCTAACATAGGACCCCCTTATTGGTTGCTTAGGTTGTGACACTTTTAACAGGCCTGTGTGCCATAAAGAACATCCCACCTGGACACCAATCACAACCACTTCCTCATCCCAGCATTAATTATTAATTTCAACAATAAAGGTTCGGGGCGGGCCGGGCTGAAGAGACGCAGCTGCCAATTTCAACATGATGGTTGGATGCCCACCCCCCCCCCCCCCGCACCCTTAGAGCCGAAAACAATCTGAGGTACCCGTGAGGTGTATATATTATAACAGAGACAAGAAAATACACCTGGCGGTTAATAGCCGCCGGTTATCACGAGACTGCCAGCCGGTTCCTCCTCATCAGACCCTTGCTGTGAAAGAAGGATTTATAGCTTTTCAGTGGGCATTTAGTGTTTCAGCTCCCTGCTGGCTGGACGTCTAGTGATAATAGGCCGCTATTAACCCACTTGTGTATTTCTTGGTTTTAACTGTGTGCTTTGCAGTACTTGCATTAAAAGCTTCATTTGCTGGAGCCTTTCAGGTCGCCACTTCCAAGTGCACAGGGCACGTGATGACCTGCAGGCCTCCAGCAAATGAAGTAATGTATTGCCGTATTATAAGAATGCTGATTGGAAACAGGAGAGCAGTTGTTGAGGGCCCCCCTGAGGCTCGAGGGCCCTTTTCTTTGAAATAGTTGAAAGGCCCCGACGCCATCCCTGGTTCGGGGGCAAAATGGCTGGGTTTTGTATTAGAGCTATCAGTTGTTTCTTTATACATGTGTAATGTGACCTAAGTTAGCAGTGGTCTAAAACACACTCTGGTTTGTCCGCTGGCACCAGTGGTAGAGGTGGGGCCATGCCTATGGCTTTGCGTTGCTTATTGTAGGATGGCTATGAGGAGAGGTGGCACACATCGGAGTCAGGTGCACCACGACATTGGCGGGGCATGGCCCAGTAGGCCCGTACAAAGAGGTGCCTAGGGTCCAAGATAATTGAATTCTGCTTTCTTGATGGGTGACTCACCACTTTTTACAGTGTGGAACATTGAAAAGGTCTATGCCACACATTCATGCATGCCAACCCCTTCCCCCCTCCCGCCCGATTTAGGTGGGGGAGACCCATTTTTTTAATGTTGCTATTGTTTACTTTCTACCTCCTAAAATCATGACAACTCCAATTCAACCCAATGGGAAAATTCAATTCTCCTCTTTCTGCGAGAAAATCTCACTCACAGGTGCTGCAAAATGTTGGCATGTATGCCCACTGGAATATGCACTCCCCCAAATGACAGGTTACAAGTGATATTCTCACTTAACGCTTTAAGGAAGGAAAAGACGCAGAGTGTCATTTGTTACCTGCATGTCAAAGCTATTCACGTTCATTGGGCTTTACTTTTAGGCCAATGGGCAATGAGTCCCCCATTTTGTGCTCAAGTAGATTTACCTCAGCACCACAAAAATAGGAAGCATTTGCAAAAGTAACATATCCTTTCGTCAGTTTGCAGCATGAGCACTTAAACAATTCCGCCAAAACCTCCTTACCTGGGAAGTCGTGACCTTGGCTCCTTGAGACGTTTGCCCAGCCGGGAGAAGGAGCCGGGCTCACATTCGACTTGCCGGACAGAGGTTGAAAGGTGGGGTCAAGCTCCAGTATTAATTGGTTCAAGTGGTCTATGGATATATCCAAGGTGGGGGATGTGGCGCCGGGGTTCTGATTGGGCCTAGGCTGGGGATCTCCAATGGGCTGCTTGGACGGCCTGCTCGTTTCCATTGTCAAGTATGGAGGTCCATGGCTTTCAATGTGGGGCGTCTTGCCGGTTTCTTGGAACAGAGGACTGGGAGACGAGGGGGGACGTATTACTCCATGTGGTGCTGTACTGCCGGTGCCATGAGGGTGCCCCATCAATGACTGGTCAACCCACCTCTCTGTCGTGAAGTACGTGCACTTGGGAGACCTGGAGAGGCTTCCCACATGTTCATCTTGAGAAGTAATGCGTATTGATTGTCCAACATGCAGTACGTGGTTTGGTATAACCCGGGACATTGTTTGGGTGTCTTGTCTGACCACTCAGTATTTAGTTCTTTGTTCTGTCAGACTTTTACCTTCGTGATGTTTTCAAGCTGCAGACGGCTTACCGTCTCACCCAAGTTGGCCGGAAACACTTGGAAAACCTGTAAAAGGTAACAAAATATGGAGATTAATCAGTTTTTATTGTAATAACATTGTCCTACTATGAAATACAGCTGACAAATCTTGCAATGTGTAGGATATCTTGTGCAAAAGTTTAGCTTTTTTTAGTGAAGTAATTATGCCGCTCTACTCTTCTTGCGCTCTGAGATTGCTAGACAGTGTTAGACGGGCATCACTTTAAACCTTCTTGTACAGAAAAAGAGCCGGCATCATAGACTACAAGTACAACCGCACATGAGACTTTCGACTGAGTGTACGGGGGATATTGATAATTAAGATGTCACAGTATGAGTGTCGAGGGCCGGGGGAATGGCAGACAACCTCTTAGTGTACATTTCTGATTAGCGCTAAGGAAATGAGGAGGGGCACACAGCTTATGGGTGTTTGTTTATGTACCCGACCATTGACTGCCCCTGGCCATGCTATTCCCTATGGCCAGTCGAACCCACTACCTGCCCCTCCCTGCCAAAAACACCCACTCCAGGATCTATTCAAGCTAGCTCTATTAAGTTGTATCATCAAACTGCGTGCCATATGGGGCCTGCCAGTGTTATTTCTGAGGTGTCTTCTGAGAGTTAAGGGCTTACCTGCAGCTGTAAATGAGCTCCTGGGGTAATACAAACATTCTTAAACACACATACTTTCTTGCACTTGATTTTTAACAATATGTTATGTTATGTTAATTGGCTTTTATACTGTGTGCCCTTGCATATATTCCTTGCATTAAAGCCAGGCTAAAAACCAGCACTGGCCAAGCCAAAATATTTGGCTTGTGTATAACTACTAGGCATTTGACAGGAAGTGACATCAAATGCACAGGTACTTATACCATTTTCCAACTGTTGGCATCGTATGGCCAGGTACCATTATGACAGTGGCTGGCAAATGTCTAACGCATTGCCTGCCCACAAAAGACAACACTGTTGGCTTTGCCAGTGCTTGCTTCTTTTAGGGGCTTAACATGGTGACCACTTGCTGTTACTTCTTCATGAAAACAACACATGAGCAGTAATCTCATGTTGACGCGCACTGCCAATGTGGGCCAGTGAAAATGCAGCGCCTCTGATTTCATGCATGTGAAAGTACCCATATTCTTTTCCTCAGATGAGGATGATTTTTGAAAATCATTTTTTCTAAAATGTGCAGTTTTTTCACAGCTCTTTCAGTAATTCTACTAGTTAGTTGTATTTTGGCAGATCATGTAGGAATCACGGTTGTTCTTTACCGAATTAGCAGACGATGCAGGTGATATCGGCGATGAGAACAAGGTTTGAAATTGCCAGGAGCTCGCAACTATTTGGCTCCTAGTTATAACCAGGGGGAGCTTGGTGAGCACAAGCACCGGATAGGCAGAGAAACGTAGAGGCCGCAGGCAAAGAATACATCCCAGCCAAAGAGTCCTTAATACTGCAATCACCTTCCTTGCGCCAAAGACCGAATGCTCAAACGGGTCCACTCCAGCCGTGACGCTTCCTTCCTTGACTTGTGCTGTATCCCAAATTGCAAATTAACAAGGAGGGTCATAGGAGTCCCCCTGCCAGACACTAGTCCCGGTTACGAGAGACTACCCAGCTTCTTTGACTCACTATCTTTCACAGAGGAGAAATATCCAAAACATATCAGTCTTTGTCCTACTCTGGGGCAGTCCAGCACCAAAATGCTAGGCAATTCTCCTCTGAACAAGAGTACTAAAAGCAACCCCAGACAAGTGTTTCGGTCTGGTTGGACCTCGTCAGTAGGGTGAAGCTGTGCCTCTCTAAGAATAGTGAGCAAGGGGTCCACATACGGACTCCCCTATTAACCTAGGGTGAGACCCAAATCTACTTAAAATATTCAAATAACAAGGGGGGTCCTGGGAGTCTCTCAGCCAGACATTAGTCCTGGTCATGAGAGCCTTACCCAGAGTCTTTAGCTCACTATCTTTCACAGAGGAGAAATATCCAAAACATATCAGCCTTTGTCCTGCCCTGGGGCAGTCCAGCACCTAAATGCTAGGCAATTCTCCTCTGAACAAGAGTACCAAATAGCACCTCCAGACACGTGTTTCGGTCTGGTTTGACCTCATCGGTAGGGTGGTAAAAGTGCACCAATCACACTACTTACTAACCACACTATTTTTGTGTTTACTTATGATAGACTCTGTAAGAATTACATGAATCATATGGCTTGTGCTATAACATGTACAATGACGTGTTGTTTTTACTCATTTTGTAACATTAACAGTGAATACATTTTGTTTTATAAGCCCATGACTGCTTTCTGATCAACATGACAGGGGGATCTGTACCCTAGTCTGGCTGTTGGCTACTATCCGTACCATACTGTGTGGAAGGGTGGGGTAGCCTGTACTCAATTGTGTGTATTATTGTTTAAGCACTTTGCATTAGAAAAAACAATAGGCATTACCTTTTCTTTTTTCTAAACGGAAGTACTGACACCTGCAAACAGTCTGTGTAACCGTGGCTTCGGCTAAGCGGGTTGCCTTGCCTGATGACTCTGTACTCAGAAACAGGAGGCGGGTGGGAGGGTGCGGCTCTCCTATTGTTTCTGAGTAAAGAGACATCATTCAGCATGAAAGCCCGATGACTCTTTATTCAGAAACAATAGGAAAGCCGGGCCCTCCAGCCCTCCTCCTGTTTCTGAGTACAGAGTCATCACACAGCAGACATACCTTTCACCCAATGAGCCTGTGGTTTTTAACCACGCGGCCCCTTGAAGGAAAGGGCTGTCTGCTGCGCCCGAGAGCTGGGGCGCACCGGTGTCTCACCTTTGGTGAGCCCAGCCCCTCCTTTTGTATAAAGGAGGGGCTGGGCGCACCAAGGGCAATAATGCCAGTGCGCCCCAGCTACCCTGCTTTCACTGGCTCCCCCACTTAGCCGAGGGGGGCTCTCGTTAGGGGCTGGGGCTAAGTATGTCCCCTAACCAAATCCCACCTCTATTTAGCATCCCACTTCAAGCACTGGAGGGTCGAATCTGGGTCAAAGCGACCCCATACTAGAAACTCTAGTCAAGGAGCAGGGCCTGGTCTCCAAAGTGCTCTGCTCGGGCAATGCAGTCACCTAGCGCAAGCACGAGGCATTAGACTGGCATGAAAAGCAAGCATTTGGCACTAGTGCCAGGCCAGGTGGTGGAAGAAGGAAACTTTTACTAGGGTGGAAAAACTCTTTGCACTAGCCTAGCCTGGAAGCCACTGGCAGAGGTACACAAGCTGCATACACCTCCAGCGAAGAGGGCACCAGTGCCCGTGAGAGCAAATTATCAAAGGTCTATCAGTACCAGGTTTCTTGCAAAGTGCAGCCCAATAAACGTCCATCACCTTTGGTGATAAGGCAAAATTAGGGGGTGGATTTGATGCTCATGATAGGTGCTGAATTGAGAGTCGTTACGACACCGGCGGTGTCCGATTTTGAGACTGCACACCAGCACCCCACATTTGCCACCTGTTGCCATTCTCTCATACTGCCTATAATGGCCAGCATCTGGCAGTACCCACAAGTGCCAGCTCCTCACATTTCTCAGCTATTTCAACTCCCCACTTTGACCAACTATGCCAGGTCCTAAAACTGCCCTACACTGCCAGTTCTCCACAGTGCCCGCCTGTTCCAGCTTATTTTTGTATTTTATTTATTTATTCACATTTACAAAGCGCACAACAACGGCCCTTGGGCATCGTGGCGCTGCTTCACCATGGACAGCTGTTCTAACACTGCCCACCTAGGTGCACGCACCCCACATCCAGGTCAGCCTCTCTCAGAGTTCCCCCAGTGATCACTCCCCTCAGGGCCCACCCAGTGATGCACACTCGGGCCAGCTTTTCACAGTGCCCTCCCATCCTCCCCACCGGTGAAATCGTCTTGCAGCTTTTCGGTATGTGTCCTAACATCCTGGAACTCGCTTCCCTTGCATATTCACCCTCAGCCTGCTTTAATCTCCCATAGAACTCCTTGAAAATGATTCCAGCGCACTGAAGACGAGGAACCGTTTTCCAAGGCACTGTGAGTTGTTATTGTTCTTGCAGTCCATAGCAGCAGCCGCCCTGCTGATGAAATCTCCCACCCGCTCCAACGCACCCACCTAGGCCTTATTGCGTAGAAATCAGGACTAAGGTGAACTGTGTGCCATGTTTTTAGCACCTGTCCATGATGACAGCCTATTCTTGCCACTGTACTCGGTTGTTCATATCATGGATGACTATGGGCCTCATCACGAGTTTGGCGGTAGCCCTTAAATCCGGCGGTAGCGCTGTTACTACCGGATTTAAGGGTCCACCAAATCACGGCTTCGCCTGATTTCGCCCCAGCTCTGGGGGGAAATTCGCTGAGATTTTGCCGATTTTCGGTGACTTTACCGCCGGCGGGAAATCCGCCGGTGGTAAAAGCGTGAAATTTTCCCATTAAGCCCAATGGGGAATGGGGAATTCCGGAATGGGCTCAATGGGGAATGGGGATTTCCCGCTCTGCCAAACCCGTGATCTGGCGTTAATAGCGCCGGTGGGTTTGGCGGTAGGGCTAATAAAGCCAGCGCTATTAGCGCCGGCGTTACCGCCCAACTCGTGATGAGGCCCTATGTCATTTATTTCATACTTTTATAACTCACCAAATAAGGTGCTGAAAATTGCAGGCAGAAACATCCGTGAATTGAAGGCCGAGTAAGGACAGGCCCTAAAAACCTGCATTCCGACCAACGTGTGCAGGAAGGCAAGGATCTCTGCAGACTCTGATGCCAAGGCACATGCTTTGGAGGGTAAATTCCTTTTGGGGGCAAATACAGCAAATCATCAGCACTGGGCTGAAGGGAAAGGTTGGTGGTCTGTGATGCACGGAATGGGAAGTGGCGTCAGAGGAAGTAAGCATCCTTGAGTAAAATATGCACATTTCATTCAACTTGTTCACAGTTGAAGAACGTTCACAGGACAACTACGCTTTTGCCAAGAGTACAGATGTTCCCGTTGCACTGCTGGCTAAATATTAAAGGAACACAAACCTTTTAGTTATTACAATCTCTCTAACAAAACATGTCCTGCATAGCACCATGTCCATAGGAGACATTGTACTGCTCAAAGGTACACAGTGTGTGTAGTCTTGGGGTGAAGTATCCCGCCTCACTGCCGCAGGGCTCGGGTTGGAATCCTTGCCCTGGCACTACCCACTTCAATTGGACATATCCATTTTTTTAAAATTCATTAACCACATTGCGGGATAGGCGTCCGACCCTCTCAAAAATACATACGAGTTAGGGTTGGGATAATTGCCCCGCAAATAGCAAAATGCAGTCAGGTTTTCGGGCAATTGCCCATGAATATTTATGAGTAAAATGGATACGTAGTGGATTTCAGTGCATATCATTTGCATACGTGTCCAACTGCAACAGCACACCCAGCCAACTGCAGCAGCACACCCAGCCAACTGCAGCAGCACACCCAGCCAACTGCAGCAGCACACCCAGCCAACTGCAGCAGCACACCCAGCACCCAGCCAACCGCAGCAGCACACCCAGCCAACCGCAGCAGCACACCCAGCCAACTGCAGCAGCACACCCAGCCAACTGCAACAGCACACCCAGCCAACTGCAGCAGCACACCCAGCCAACTGCAACAGCACACCCAGCCAACTGCAACAGCACACCCAGCCAACTGCAGCAGCACACCCAGCCAACTGCAGCATGCCAAGCAGATCTTAGACCTGACTTCAAGAGAAGATGGGAAGATGGGGTGCCCTAAGAAAATATTGAGGAGTTGGGGAGCCATTCCTGGACCGCCATTAATTTACCATGAGAGGAAAGAGTGGTATGGAAAAGCCAAGCAGAGAAAGTGAAAGGGCTGGGCTTGTGTATTAAATCATGTCTGGAAGGAAATGACTAACACACCTGTGGGTTGGGCTCTAGCCACAGGGCACTAACATGCCTAGCTCTGGTTGAGCTGCAGGTGACAGCTGTGGAGAGGAGGGATTCAGTAACACTGTGCAGGAGATGTACATACCAAGAGCATATGAAGATAACATTGTGCCCCCACCTTGTGAACCCTGTATGCGTCTGCGTTGCTCTTGCTATGCTCCTCCTCCATTGGTTCGTACCCCTTGCATGCTGCATATCCGAACCCCCAACAGAGAGACACTTTTCATTATACATTGTTGTACTTTATGTGTTTTGATGATCTGAAGTTTCATGGGTGCAGAGGAGGAGTAACAGAGCTCAAGGAACTTCCAAACAGCAACAACTGGTCATGTTGCTCATTCCTAAAATTCCTAAATTGACCTTTTCCCCCGAATGTTATCTAGTCGATTATCACAAGCCTAATGAAACATGAAATATGGTACAGTTATGAACTGTTTTTGCATCCGCAAATGTGGTATCAAAAGTGGGATGTATGGCAAATACGTGGCAAAGCATTCCAAGAAGCACAGCTTCAAGTGTAAGCTATGGAATACCACAATATCATTCTTAAGCAGAAGTCTGTGCCACAAAGGGGAACACTAGTGGAGCTTCAGCAGGTTTCCTCTTGTCTTCGATAGCAGAGTTTTTGGAGAGAAGCTTCAAAGTTGTGCTTGGATCCTGAAGTTCCTCGGGCGGAGGTGGAACGTGAGCACATTACAATAAGTATGCTTGGCTAAGAGTAAAAGAAGAGCAACAGGGGAGAAACAAAGTGGGCAGACAATAGAGGAGAATAACGTGTAAAAAGAGAGACACGTTATATGTAACGATGGAAAGGGAACACCAGAATTAATGGCAGTGGTAAATTGCCAATCTGGCATGCAATGAGTGCATGGACGTCATTTAGGGATCGTCATGGGTCGCAACTGATACCCCTGTGGTCTCCCTTTCCACCCCTAAAAAAAAAAACAAAAAGAAAAAGTATCAGGATTTTTTTTTTTTTTTGCATTGGGGCACATGGGATGTGGCCAGCAGCATGCTGCTCTTTGTTTCTGGAGTGGCTGTTTTTCTGATAGCAATAACCGGTAAGATAGCTCAGTGGGTTGAGCGCTGGCTGCTGCAATGTGTGTGAGATCTGCAGGTTCGACTCCCAGCAAGGTCATTTCAGCATTTAATCCTGCTGAGGTTGATAAATGAGTACCAACACAGGCTGGGTGATATTCTATGTATATTTATTCTATATGAAGCGCTTGAGTGTCAGTGCTATATTATACATCATTATCGTTTGCCCTTGGATGTCTGCTTGCATTCACAGTGATTTGGTAATATAGGCCTATATGCACTGATATTAACGATACATGTGGTGATCCATTCTTGTATGAAATGTATATCACTTTAGTGATATTGTAACCATATTTTTCATAGTGTACTCAGAAACAATGTTATGTGATGCACTTCCTGTTTTGTCGAGGGGTGAAATGTCGTCTTCCCGTGATGTCACTTCGGGGTGGGGTCAAATGACGCCACTTCCTGTGGTATCATCAGATTCAAGAGTTGTGTGATGTCACTTCCGCTACCCCAGGCCTTCTGGTAAAATGACGTCCCTGAATGTGCACCCAGCAATGAGTTGTTGAAGCAGCAGATAATACTGCAAGGTCTACCAGTCAATCAGTGAGTCTGTGGTCCTTTATGAATGAGCCATTTGAGTGCATGTTTCCTAGACCACCCCAGTGTGAAGGATAAAATATGCAGCCTGGGCTCTGCAGTTCTTGTGGGGAGGGAGGGGGGGGGAGACTTTCTGACCTACCCGCCTCAAAGTTAGAACGCATATACACACGCTTTAGGGACAAAAACACACTTAGTTAGGGAGCACAGATACACATATATGTGTTGGGTAGTACTCATATTGTTGATCATGAGACAGATGGGGAAAGTTTTTTGTTTGGTATATACATGAGCGTTGTTACCGTTTGGATATAAATAGGGGTAGTCATTGCGAGTCCCTTATACTCCATGCTGTTGCTTGGATCTCCAGCAGTCTGCCTTAGAACCCCAGTGGATTCACCTAATCTCAGTTCTAAAAGTACAAATTCATTTAGCATTTGAACTTTTTTTTTAATTAGCTGACTGTTTGCACTGATTATAGGCACAGTTTATTAAAATGCTGCAGTCTGAAGACGTAGCGCCTTATCATGGGGATAAAAAAATGACGAGACTTCACTTCCTGTGATGTGTGATGTCAGTCAGTGGTTAAGGGGTGTGTGATATAACTTCCTCTTCCCAATGATTTTCAGCGAAATGAGGCTAGCTAACTGAAGTAAGACCATGCCCCGCCAGGGATACACAGAAGTCTCACTTTTATGGTATCCAACCCAAGGGAGGGAGTGGCGTGTGCCGGAAAGGATGTCCTGACGCACCCCCGGGGCTTACATTCCTGTAACATTGGTGTAATAGCTCCTCCAGGTCAGATTTACTGCAAGGGAGTGAGAGGTTTAATCTGATTTCCCTTCCTGTACTCTACGCTCAGCTCATCTGCATACATGAATCACGGGCTGGGGGAGGATGGCGGAAGGGAGGGCGGCACCAGTAAGTTCGTCGCCACTGAGGGAGTGGACGCCACAGCGATGACCAGTTGGTGCACCTGTGAATGTAATGACAGGTCCAGGAGCAGCCGTGCAAGGATGGAGCTCACCACAATGAGCGGGGCTTTGACATGCAGCCCCAGAAGGACACCCGTTCCAAGATGGAAGAAGTTACTACTTCTGCGCAGGAAGTGATGCAAGAGCCAAGTGTGTCCAGTGTGACTGATGTGTGAGTGCAACTTTATTGATATGAGTAGGAGACAGATGCTTGCTAACATCTGAAGCCAGTGTAGGATTTCCTTCAGTGAAAGCCTACAGCAGCAAGTAAGTTACACAGGATGAACGGAGGATAGCACAGGGGCAAGGCGCTGTTCTTGGAAGCAAAACCGCAGAGCAACAGAGATTAGAATCCCGGATCCGCGCTTAGAAAACCGAACTCAGGCATGGTATTAGGTGAGTTATAAAAAAAAAAAATAAATAAAATAAAGGTTGCCTTATGCTGCCTCACGGAAATACACATAGGAGCACAGCACATTTACCAAGGATCCGCAGATCACCTGAAATCTATCTCCTGCGTCCTAGTCAGGGTGTCAGGGTGTCAGGGTGTCAGGGTGTCAGGGTGTCAGGGTGTCAGGGTGTCAGGGTGTCAGGGTGTCAGGGTGTCAGGGTGTCAGGGTGTCAGGGTGGGTGAATTGTAATGTCTAGATTCTAGATTCCAGGGTCCAGGTCCCAAGCGCACGTGCCCAAAGGGCCACAGACCATTTCATATACTGTCCACAGAGATTCCAGTTCTCAAAGAAGCCCCTCCAAGACGGTTTGTGCATATCTGCGAAGTTGCCTTTGGATCCAGGGATACCTTTAACCCAGTGTTCTACGTGCACTCATGAGAAAAGTTAGGGAATCACCTGTGACACTCCCATCCGAGAGAAGGAGTGGCGCCATGGGAAGCAATGGTGCACAGTAGGCTGCGTATTGCATTGAATGCAATGTTTCATTCTTATAGAGAGTGGCGTATGCCCACGTGCCATGACTGAAGAAGGTTTGTTTTCATGGAGGCGCATGGTTCTTGGTTGGGAAGTCAGTCCACAAGACAAACCAGAAAATGGCCCGGGTCAAAAGACTGCACCACCCCTTCTGGAGCACCGCAGGTAGCTCAGAGTTAAGGCTTTGCACCATGTACTCATGATCATATTGTGTGCCTATATCGCACTTCATATCATACTCAAGTTTTTAACCATATTTAATGCTAATGGATTTATCGACGGTGGAAGGGTAAACAGCTGAGTCAATCCCAATGCTGATTTGAAGAGTTCTTTGTGATTCAATCGAGGTTTTTTCATCGCATTTCTTTTAGGCATTTTTTTTCTCGCAAATGTATGTGGGAGACACCACCCACCGCAGCCTCTCCCCTGAATCCCCATACCCTTTTTACTACCCTAACCCACCCCCCCACATACATTTGTAGAAAAACTAGATGAAAAAAATGCGACGAATTCGCCTTTGATGGAAGCTCCATATCCCGATTTGAACTTGCGAAGTGCAGACACCCTGTGGCAGAGACCAACGCTTCACTGGTGTAGCCGCCCGTCCTTGGCTCGCGCCCTCAGAGTCCCGCCCTCAGTGATGACTGGACAAAGCTCAGCAGTGATGCTCCTGGCAGTACTTTCTGATCTATTCGCTCCAAAATCACTCCGCACGGGTTTGGAGGTAACAGAAAAAAACAGGTGGTATCAGAATTACCTCCTGTTCTTTTTCTCAGTCTACCTGATTATGAGTTGCAAACCCACACGAGTAGGCAATACCGCCAGCATATGCATTGAAGTATTACCTCCAACAAAAGCAGAAGAATTACCTCAAAACGGAATTACCTCCGGAGGTCAATCCCTCATTCCCTGATGAATTCCTAAAGGGGCTTCAGAGTGGGGAGTAAACGCAACACATAATCAGGTGGAAAGGCCACGGGGGCCACTGGTGGCAACTGTGATTCTGTCAGGAGGAATTAGCACTGCTAACCTCTCCACCACATAATGAGGACCTGTATGTCACAGCAGGAGGCGACAGCATCACATGGCAGGACCCCGGTGCTGTCACTCCATTCTGGCCCCATGGAAAGGGCAGCGAGGCACACAGCTTTCTGAACACACTGGAAGATGCCCTACTTCCAGGCCCGGCACATTGCACCCATCAAACTGCCAAAAGTGTTATAGTTCAGTTGGCAGCAATGCAAACGCTGGTATATGCTTCGCCACTGCAAACAGGCACACCTGGCTGCCTCGGCTCTGCGCCAGCCTTTACTCACGTGGCCTCAAAAAGGCAAACATAGAAATTAATCAATCTATAGTCAACACAACAGGGAGACCCTCCCAGGGGAGAAGATACTAGCAGGCAGCGAATGCCACACGAGGAAGCATGGCACCCTAATACCACAGATGACCTGTGCATGCCTTAATAGCAGCCAATTAGGGAGCGTTCTCCTGTAATATCCCCAGGGATCCATTCTTGTTCCTTTGATATCCCACATGGGAGCTTGCCACTGTAATACCCCAGAGGATCCATTCGTGTTCCTTTGATATCCCACATGGGAGCTTGCCACTGTAATACCCCAGAGGATCCATTCTTGTTCCTTTGATATCCCACATGGGAGCTTGCCACTGTAATACCCCAGAGGATCCATTCTTGTTCCTTTGATATCCCACATGGGAGCTTGCCACTGTAATATCCCCAGGGATCCATTCTTGTTCCTTTGATATCCCACATGGGAGCTTGCCACTGTAATACCCCAGAGGATCCATTCTTGTTCCAGTGATATCCCACATGGGAGCTTGCACCCATAATACCCCAGGAGATCCATTTTTGTGACAGTGATATCTCACATGGGAGCTTGCCATCGTAATACTCCAGGGGATCCATTCTTGTTCGTGTGATATCCCACATGGGAGCTTGCCACCGTAATAACCCAGGGGATCAATTTTTGTGACAGTGATATCCCACACGGGAGCTTGATATCCCAGATGGGAGCTTCCAGGGGATCCATTCTTGTTCCTGTTATAGCCCACATGGGAGCTTGCCACCGCAATACCCCAGGGGATCAATTTGTGTTCCTATGATATCCTACATGGGAGCTTGCTACCCTAATGCCCAAGAGGATCCATTCTGGATTGTGCGATATCCCACATGGGAGCTTGCCACTGTAACACCCGAGGGAATGCCTTTTTGTGACAGTGATGTCCCACATGGGAGCTTGCCATCATAATACCCCAGAAGATCCATTCTTGTGACAGTGATATCCCACATGGGAGCTTGCCACCGTAATACCTCAGGGAACACATCCTTGTGACAGTGATGTCCCACATGGGAGCTTGCCACCGTAATACCCCAGAGGATCCATTCTTGCTCCTGTAATATCCCACATGGGAGCTTGCCACCGTAATACCCCAGAGGATCCATTCTTGCTCCTGTAATATCCCACATGGGAGCTTGCTCCTGTAATACCGCAGGGGATCCATTCTTGTGACAGTGATATCCCACATGGGAGCTTGCCATAATAATACCCCAGGGGATCTATTCTTGTCTCTGTGATATCCTACATGGGAGCTTCCAGGGGATCCATTCTTGTTCCTGTGATATCCCACATGGGAGCTTGCCACCGTAATACCTCAGGGAACACATCCTTGTGACAGTGATGTCCCACATGGGAGCTTGCCACCGTAATACCCCAGAGGATCCATTCTTGCTCCTGTAATATCCCACATGGGAGCTTCCAGGGGATCCATTCTTGTTCCTTGATATCCCACATGGGAGCTTGCCACGGCAATACCCCAGGGGATCCATTCTTGTTCCTTGATATCCCACATGGGAGCTTGCCACGGCAATAGCCCAGGGGATCCATTCTTGTTCCTGTGATATCCCACATGGGAGCTTGCCACTGCAATACCCCAGGGGATCCATTCTTGTTCCTTGATATCCCACATGGGAGCTTGCCACGGCAATACCCCAGGGGATCCATTCTTGTTCCTTGATATCCCACATGGGAGCTTGATATCCCACATGGGAGCTTCCAGGGGATCCATTCTTGTTGCTTGATATCCCACATGGGAGCTTCCAGGGGATCCATTCTTGTTCCTTGATATCCCACATGGGAGCTTCCAGGGGATCCATTCTTGTTCCTTGATATCCCACATGGGAACTTGATATCCCACATGGGAGCTTCCAGGGGATCCATTCTTGTTCCTTGATATCCAACATGGGAGCTTCCAGGGGATCCATTCTTGTTCCTTGATATCCCACATGGGAGCTTCCAGGGGATCCATTCTTGTTCCTTGATATCTCACATGGGAGCTTCCAGGGGATCCATTCTTGTTCCTTGATATCCCACATGGGAGCTTGATATCCCACATGGGAGCTTCCAGGGGATCCATTCTTGTTCCTTGATATCCCACATGGGAGCTTGACACGGCAATACCCCAGGGGATCCATTCTTGTTCCTGTGATATCCGACATGGGAGCTTGACACAGCAATACCCCAGGGGATCCATTCTTGTTCCTGTGATATCCCACATGGGAGCTTCCAGGGGATCCATTCTTGTTCCTTGATATCCCACATGGGAGCTTGATATCCCACATGGGAGCTTCCAGGGGATCCATTCTTGTTCCTTGATATCCCACATGGGAGCTTCCAGGGGATCCATTCTTGTTCCTTGATATCCCACATGGGAGCTTCCAGGGGATCCATTCTTGTTCCTTGATATCCCACATGGAAGCTTGACACGGCAATACCCCAGGGGATCCATTCTTGTTCCTGTGATATCCCACATGGGAGCTTGACACGGCAATACCCCAGGGGATCCATTCTTGTTCCTGTGATATCCCACATGGGAGCTTCCAGGGGATCCATTCTTGTTCCTTGATATCCCACATGGGAGCTTCCAGGGGATCCATTCTTGTTCCTTGATATCCCACATGGGAGCTTGATATCCCACATGGGAGCTTCCAGGGGATCCATTCTTGTTCCTTGATATCCCACATGGGAGCCTGACACGGCAATACCCCAGGGGATCCATTCTTGTTCCTGTGATATCCCACATGGGAGCTTGACACTGCAATACCCCAGGGGATCCATTCTTGTTCCTGTGATATCCCACATGGGAGCTTCCAGGGGATCCATTCTTGTTCCTTGATATCCCACATGGGAGCTTCCAGGGGATCCATTCTTGTTCCTTGATATCCCACATGGGAGCTTGATATCCCACATGGGAGCTTCCAGGGGATCCATTCTTGTTCCTTGATATCCCACATGGGAGCTTGCCATGGCAATACCCCAGGGGATCCATTCTTGTTCCTTGATATCCCACATGGGAGCTTGATATCCCACATGGGAGCTTCCAGGGGATCCATTCTTGTTCCTTGATATCCCACATGGGAGCTTCCAGGGGATCCATTCTTGTTCCTTTGATATCCCACATGGGAGCTTGCCACGGCAATACCCCAGGGGATCCATTCTTGTTCCTTGATATCCCACATGGAAGCTTGATATCCCACATGGGAGCTTCCAGGGGATCCATTCTTGTTCCTTGATATCCAACATGGGAGCTTGATATCCCACATGGGAGCTTGATATCCCACATGGGAGCTTCCAGGGGATCCATTCTTGTTCCTTGATATCCCAGGAGGTTTGCTTTTGCTAAAGTTTTGATTGGAAGCAATTGGTGAAACCATGCTCTTTCCCGGGTAAACATCACCGTGCTGAGAAATGTGTGGTGAGACCACGCTCGAAAGTTGGTAAGCAAAGGGTGATATGAATGCTGCTGGGTGATGGCCTAAGGTTGGAGTACTCGGTGCTGGAAGGCATCTGGAGACATCATCCCGGCCTATGAGTGTCAGTGCCTCTGATATACGTAGTGTGAAGGTCAAGGAGTAGATAATGGCATCAGCGGGAACTTTCTCTATTTCCAGGATTTAGTGCCATGAGGCAGGGATGGGTACTAGGGTCGGCACATTCCCTCCCACTACATCTGTGAGGGGGTCTCTCGCCGCCCCAATCTCTGTGTTTTATTTGCCACCTTTATCTTTGTACTGCGCACCTGTCCGGAAAAAGGTTCAATGTAACCAAGAACCTCAGAGAGGTGCCCCTGTCTCTGTTTGCCTTGTAACTAAGCAAGCACTGTTGAAACAATGCCACGATGCCCCAGGGCCGCTTGTGCGCCTTATAAATAAATAAATAAATAAATAACGTGTTTGCCACCCCCACTGCATCTCTCCCTCCCTGTGTTCACAGCATCTATTTCCCGTGTTCCCATCCCCTTGCCTTCCCTTCGCTTATTTTCTTTCTTCCAGCTGACTACGGTCTGGATACTCCCGGCGGGGGCAGAGTACTCCACTCCCCGGACAAGCCTAGAATATCTTACACTACTATGCTGGTGATTTACCATAACCTAACAGTAACGCCGGGGTGGGAAGGTTTGCTTGCCACAGCAATGTGTTTATTTTTAGATTCTTAGTACTCCTAAAGCGCTTTACGGGATAGGGAGGTTTCAGCTGAGATTTGGTCGAAGACAAATCTATAGAATTTTTTCTGCCAAAATTGCCCGCAAATATATGTTGGGGTTGGGTAGAGGTAATACTAAGGTGGTGGGACAAGGGGGTTGCGAGGGGGTCTCTCCCTGCATATATTTTCGGCAAAATGGCTTAAAAGAAAAATAAAATTCGATGGATTTGGATACGACCAAATCTCCTCGATGAAATCACATAGAACCCTGCTTTACAGCAAAGCTCTAGGGAGCCCATCTCCGTAACATCACACTTGTGAGCTTACCGCAGTAACACCCCACCACCAAGCTTGCCAGAGTAAAACCACAAGGGAATTATGCGGCAATAGTGGTATCCCGCTCGGGAGAGGTGCCTGCAAAAGAGGGACACGCTGTCCCCACACTTATGCCCACCTCAGTAACATCACACTCGGGAGCTTACCGCAGTAACACCCCACCACCGAGCTTGCCAGAGTAAAACCACAAGGGAATTATGCAGCAACAGTGATATCACGCTCGGGAGAGGTTCCTGCAAAAGAGGGACACGCTGTCCCCACACTTATGCCCACCTCAGTAACATCACACTCGGGAGCTTACCCCAGTAAGACCCCACTACCAAGCTTGCCAGAGTAAAACCACAAGGGAGTTATGCAGCAACAGTGATATCATGCTCAGGAGAAGTCCTTGCAAAAGAGGGACAGCTGTCTCCACATTTATGCCCACCTCAGTAACATCACACTTGGGATCTTACCGCAGTAACACCCCACTACCAAGCTTGCCAGAGTAAAACCAGAAGGGAATTATGAAGCAACAGTGATATCACGCTCAGGAGAGGTTCCTGCAAAAAAGGGACACGCTGTCCCCACACTTATGCCCACCTCAGTAACATCACACACGGGAGCTTACCGCAGTAACACCCCACTACCAAGCGTGCCAGAGTAAAACCACAAGGGAATTATGCAGCAACAGTGATATCACGCTCGGGAGAGGTTCCTGCAAAAGAGGGACACGCTGTCCCCAGACTTATGCCCACCTCAGTAACATCACACGCGGGAGCTTACCACAGTAACACCCCACCACCGAGCTTGCCAGAGTAAAACCACAAGGGAATTATGCGGCAACAGTGATATCACGCTCGGGAGAGGTTCCTGCAAAAGAGGGACACGCTGTCCCCACACTTATGCCCACCTCAGTAACATCACACTCGGGAGCTTACCTCAGTAAGACCCCACCACCAAGCTTGCCAAGGTAAAACCACAAGGGAATTATGCAGCAACAGTGATATCACGCTCGGGAGAGGTTCCTGCAAAAGAGGGACACGCTGTCCCCACACTTATGCCCACCTCAGTAACATCACACTCGGGAGCTTACCCCAGTAAGACCCCACTACCAAGCTTGCCAGAGTAAAACCACAAGGGAGTTATGCAGCAACAGTGATATCATGCTCAGGAGAAGTCCTTGCAAAAGAGGGACAGCTGTCTCCACATTTATGCCCACCTCAGTAACATCACACTTGGGATCTTACCGCAGTAACACCCCACTACCAAGCTTGCCAGAGTAAAACCACAAGGGAATTATGCAGCAACAGTGATATCACGCTCTGGAGATATTCCTGCTAAAGAGGGACATGCTGTCCCCACACTTATGCCCACCTCAGTAACATCACACGCGGGAGCTTACCGCATTAGTGCCCCACTGCCAAGCTTTCCAGAGTAAAACCACAAGGGAGATATGCAGCAACAGTGGTATCCCGCTCGGGAGAGGTGCCTGCAAAAGAGGGACACGCTGTCCCCACACTTATTTTCTTGTTCTTTGATCATGAACACTGAGTGAACCAGTCTGTACAAGAACCTGCGCTGTGATTAACGCATAAAGCAAGGATAATTAAAAACTACAGCAAAGGCAACATCTGGAACGGAGCGGAAACTAGTCCGGGTGCAGTCTGGATAGGAATAAACCTGAGGGCTGACTCTACGCTTGATGCCAGGGTCCTGAAGAAATAGGACCCGCACCTGGGCTGGGGGAGTCTCTGTCTTGTGCACTACGCTGGCCCTCCTGCCAGGGATGCTGCTAGGTTTGGAAAAGACCTGGGGCTACGCTAATGTTTGGACTGTTGGGACCCGGGGCTAGCTAGCATTTTGGTTGTATTCCCTGAGCTTCTACCCAGGGTTACAACCAGAAGACCCGGGGCTATGCCCCCTACCCCCAGTACCTCCCTAGCGACGCTTTCCCGCTCTCCAACACCACTTTATAAAGCATATCACACTTCAAATTGCTCATTCGACGACTATATTGATGGATTGTAAATTAGCCATGCATGGTAATACTACTGACCTGCTGTGTACAGTAATAATATACATACACATGAACAATTGCTGTGTCACCACCCCCCGTCCCCCAACGCACACCCAAAATGCAGCAATGACACGTGATTTCAGAACGAGGCAGGAAGTGACATTAGACTGGGGATCTGCACTTCCTGCTTTGACATCCAACTGAAGAGACTGCCCACATCACATTGACAACACACCGGATGAGCTAACTTCTAAACTCTCACACCATGCTTGGAACCTGTCTTTGTGGCAGTGATGTCCCGGCGCAAGTGCCTCCATTTCCACAGTAACGTCACATGGGAGGAAACAGTGCCTTGCTGGCGCATGTCGGTGACTTTCTGATGTGTTTGCTATGTAAAATAAAGATTTTGGCTATTGTGGAAAAAAGGCGATTCCCCCTGTACTCAAAATCAAAAGCAATACATGTCAGTTATTTCTAATGCTCAGCAAAAACGTTTCGATTAGAAAATCCTTTCTTGTCTGCATGTCAAATAAGGCTGTCTGTGTTCTGCTGGAACAAAGCCACGGGGCAGATTAAGTCAAGAAATTCCACCATGGAATGCATTAGCGTGTCTACTTCATGTTCCCACTAGAAGGGCGTGTCTTGTACACTTAATTGCTGAGGCATCTGCTGTAGTCGAGGCTCGAGCGCATGGTAAGGCTGGCTGAGTCATAAAATGGCCGCCAGCGGTTGTGCAATGAGAGGCATCTCAGATCCTGTGCCATGAAATGAGTAGCTATAGATTGGCCCATGAAAAGTCAATTGAAAATTGACCGCCCAACATGCTTTTATGATGCCCATCAGATAAGCCATGAAGGACCCAGGCTATGCCATTGTCATGAAATGGCCATCAGACAGCTTGCTACCAATTGTCCATCACATATTAGGAATTTAAATACCTATCAGGCTAATGCACAACATGCCAAAACAATAAGGGGTCCAACCCCTGTTGTCGTAACAAGTGCCTTCTGCCTTATTATATCATACCCAGAGTACCTTGTCTGCAGGCAATGGAGGGGGCAGGTTAAAGGAAGAGAGCCCTAACAGAAACCAAGATGACCTTCCTTCTCTGGCTACTCTAACCCCACCACCTACCCATGCCTGCTGAACTCAAAGTAACTTCAGTGATCTGCACATGGCATGATGTTTCTTTGTTATGTCAATCCTGCCTTTGAAGCATGGTTTATATAGGATCCCTGGTGGAGGTTTCTGTGGCCTACAGGATGATGTTACCCTTCCTGTTGTGGAATCAGAGGACAGCATCCTGGCTATTGTTCCACATGGCTGCTGCAGAGACAGTCAGCCTAGACGTGGTCCCTGCTCACACACAGAGTTGACACTGGTGTGATTTCAAATGGCTGTGGTTTATAACTCTGATTCTAGCAGTAAACATGCCAAACCAGGCATGGCTTGCATTGCCACTAGACTGTCTAGATTCCACAATCATTTGGATTTACATCAGTGATGCACACAATTAAAATGCTATCTAGGGACTTTGTGTACTGGCCGTTGTCAGGGAGACGCAGGTGAATTTTGAACCTGTTCTGTACCACTGCAGAGATGGCAGTGTAGATGTTGGCAGACTGGTAGCACATATCAGCACTATCCTTTTGGTATGGAGCATCTTGAAAGGTGGGTCTGATTAGCAGACCAGCGTTTCCTTGGCAGAATTAACTGTATCGTTGCATTTAATACATTTTTTTAACTTTACTTTCAAAGACTTGCGGATGCCAATCTCACACACCAACCATATTGAATTCACCTTTTGGTCCAATCAACCACTCAGATTGGGCCGAATTCCACCTCCTTCAAAGTGGCTAAAAATTCGTGGAAATACGGGCATATGGATGATACGGCCAAACTGAAGTTCGGAACGGTCCATGCTTTGATTGGCTGACATGCCTGGCATCCCAGCCAATCAGAGTGCGCTGGGCCATGCTGCCCTCATGTTTGGCTGCAATGCATGCAGGTGCGCCCGTCACGTAAATACGGAGTGAAATTACAGCTTTGTCATCCCAGGGAAGCACTGCCACTAGTACAGAGGGCCTTATAAGAGAAAACAAATCAATGTGCACTGTCAACAGGGGGACTCATTCTCTGGCGGGACGGCTGAGATGTATAGGAAGTAGATGGACTACATATTTTGGACTTCCTGGTCCAAAATGGCGTATTTCACTTTCTCATTACTTCACAGCAACAGAATAACATTTAAAAGAAGCTCCAGTGTTTTTTCCTGAAACCAGACGCAAACACGCCCAATGGGGTAACCATGCAAATGGCGAAACGATAACAAATGTTTGGGCATGTTAGAGCGTCCAGCTGAAAAACAACAGAATTCCAACATGCCAGCTGAACACTTTTAAGGTTTGGTGCCACCTGAGGAACAGAAGGGTGTATTGCAACAGGGTGTGTGACAGGTGGGACCACTAATAAGAGATAGAGGGGTCACGTGGAGGGAGGACAGCTAGGGTAATGAGGCAAGGGGGTTATAGGAATATACTGAGAAGTGCAGGCAGGGTGCCAAGAGGAGAGGCAGAGAGGGTTGCACTGAGATGGGGCAGATAGGGTAACACTGAGAAGTGGAAGATAGGGCAACACTGAGAAGGGGCAGATAGAACAACACTGAGTAGGGGCAGATAGAGCAACACTGAGTAGGGGCAGATAGAGCAACACTGAGTAGGGGCAGATAGAGCAACACTGAGTAGGGGCAGATAGAGCAACACTGAGTAGGGGCAGATAGAGCAACACTGAGTAGGGGCAGATAGAGCAACACTGAGTAGGGGCAGATAGAGCAACACTGAGTAGGGGCAGATAGAGCAACACTGAGTAGGGGCAGATAGAGCAACACTGAGTAGGGGCAGATAGAGCAACACTGAGAAGGGGCAGATAGAGCAACACTGAGAAGGGGTAGATAGAGCAACACTGAGAAGGGGCAGATAGAGCAACACTGAGAAGGGGCAGATAGAGCAACACTGAGAAGGGGCAGATAGAACAATACTGAGAAGGGGCAGAGAGGGTAACACTGAGTAGGGGCAGAGAGGGTTGCACTAAGATGGGGCAGATAGGGCAATACTGAGAAGGGGCAGATAGAACAATACTGAGAAGGGGCAGAGAGGGCAACACTGAGTAGGGGCAGAGAGGGCAACACTGAGTAGGGGCAGAGAGGGCAACACTGAGTAGGGGCAGAGAGGGCAACACTGAGTAGGGGCAGAGAGGGCAACACTGAGTAGGGGCAGAGAGGGCAACACTGAGTAGGGGCAGATAGGGCAACACTGAGAAGGGGCAGAGAGGGCAACACTGAGAAGGGGCAGAGAGGGCAACACTGAGAAGGGGCAGAGAGGGCAACACTGAGAAGGGGCAGAGAGGGCAATACTGAGTAGGGGCAGAGAGGGCAACACTGAGATGGGGCAGATAGGGCAACACTGAGTAGGGGCAGATAGGGCAACACTGAGTAGGGGCAGATAGGGCAACACTGAGTAGGGGCAGATAGGGCAACACTGAGTAGGGGCAGATAGAGCAACACTGAGTAGGGGCAGATAGGGCAACACTGAGTAGGGGCAGATAGGGCAACACTGAGTAGGGGCAGATAGAGCAACCCTGAGAAGGGGCAGATAGAGCAACCCTGAGAAGGGGCAGATAGAGCAACCCTGAGAAGGGGCAGAGAGGGCAACACTGAGTAGGGGCAGAGAGGGTTGCACTGAGATGGGGCAGAGAGGGTTGCACTGAGATGGGGCAGATAGGGCAATACTGAGAAGGGGCAGATAGGGCAACACTGAGAAGGGGCAGATAGGGCAACACTGAGAAGGGGCAGATAGGGCAACACTGAGTAGGGGCAGAGAGGGCAACACTGAGTAGGGGCAGAGAGGGTTGCACTGAGTAGGGGCAGATAGGGCAACACTGAGTAGGGGCAGATAGGGCAACACTGAGTAGGGGCAGATAGGGCAACACTGAGTAGGGGCAGATAGGGCAACACTGAGAAGGGGCAGACAGGGCAAAACTGAAAAGGTGTAGATAGTTCATCTGCCCCTTCTCAGTGTTGTACTAACACCAAAAAGAAAAAAGGCCAGCACTGAGAAGGGCAGACAGAGGAGAACTGAAAAGAGGGAGACAAAGCAGCACTAAGCAGGACTCCGGGGGTAAAAGTACGGGGCAGCAGGGTTAACACTGACCAGCCTCAGGCAGCGTATATTGAGAATGGGTCAAACGTGGACGTTTGAGAAGAGGCTGACAGGGAAATTATTAGGAGGAACAGGTAAAGCCACACTCAGAATGGTCAGACACGCCTGACTGGCCTATAGGGTAATGCCAAAAAGGACGGCCCATCTAGCAAATCTGGGCCCCTTTGTCAGACCATATTGGGCGGGTTGATGAGTTAATGCCCTGGGTGGATTTGACCATTGTTATTGACCCATTGTGCATAACATCCACTAGTTGCGTAACAGATGTTAAAAGCTCCTGGTTTAACACGTATGTTTGCACGTTGGTGCATTTTCATCATTAATTCCCCAGGGCCCTTGACACAGAATACCTAGAAAAATACCTGCCCACACAGTTCAGCGTACTTCCGGTCTGCACTCGTCAACCCAACAGCAGAGCTATCTTTTCTCTCGCGACTAACTTTACCAACCCCCTCTCTTTCGGCTGTAGCAGCAGAGTGCCTGCAGAACGACCGTGCACAAGGCAGCAGAAGTTAGTATGCATGACCGTTGCAGAACATAGCATAACGCATGTTGGCAGGCATAGTGTGGGCAACAAACGCAATCCCTGTTTCCACCGCAGTAGGAGTAACGATGAGGCCGGGTACCTGGGAAGGGGAAGACAGGCCACCCCTGAGAGGGGGCAGAGTGGGGTGTAACCCTGAGAAGCAACAAGGACTTGGACATCATCGCAGTACTGAAGGGATGCAGTTGCCAGGCACACGGAGTGGGGTGCTCTGCAGGTTAAATGCTCTTAATTGATAAGGCAATGATCAGCTGCAAGTTTCTACTGAGTCTAAAGAAAGGCCCATTTACACTGCACCCCCAAATCCAGCAATGTGTGATCAGATCATACGAGAAACAGGGGGTTCTAAAGTTCGCCCATGTCAGGCGTGAAAAGCTCACCCAGTAATCTCGGTATCCTTGCATTCTGGGACGTGTAGTCCCAAATTCAATGGGGAAGCTAAAATACAGATCCCAGCATGCAGAGCTAAACACAGGCTGGACGAGCTACTTGCGCCGGTCATGAAACATCTTGAGGCTTTGCAATGGCTCTGCATTTTGCACTGACTGACACTTTGAGGGCTTGGTTTGGGGACACTCGGGTGCAGGGAAAAAGAAGACAACCACGGGAGATGGATAAGGGACCCTCTGAGAAGGTTGCTGCTGACACAAGCCACAGTATGATGCACGTACGACTAGTGCCACAGCCTTTTTGCCCTATAAATATATTGCTCGACTAATTTTTGTATTGTGTTATGGTTACATATTAGGCCTCATAGAACCTTACAAAGACATCATCCAAAATAGAAATACATTTTCACCATCGAGCGAGAAGAGATACAATACAAATTGTTGGATTTGTTTAAAAATCAACAAATTCTTATAGCTTTACTTGCCTCATTACGACCCAGGCGGTAAGTTACCGCCTGGGTCGTACCTTTACCACCATGGCGTAAACTACGTTTACGCCATGGTGGTTGGCGGACTTACCGCCCCATTCCGAGGTTGGTGGGGCGGTAAGTCCCCAATCCCCATTTACCCTTCCCCATTCCCATTTTTGCCCCAGAGGGCATAATGGGAGTGGGGAAGGCGTTAATTACGCCACCGTAAATTACGGTGGCGTAATTAACATCAAGGTCCCTTAGCGCCATAGATTTTAACACCTGCTAAAAGCAGGTGTTAAAACCTCCATGGCGCTAAGGGACCTCGGAATCAGGCGGTAAGGGTCGGCGCTGTTTATGCCGCCGTAAACCCCTTACCGCCTGAGTCGTAATGAAGCACACTGCCACCGAAATTCATTTTGATCGCATATTGTGGTCTTTGAAGACATTGGGCCTCATTCCGAGTACGGCGCTAACCAATGGCGCTATTAACGCCTTGGTTGACGCCGGACCGGCAGCGCCTTGGTGGATGGCGGAATTACCGCCCCATTCCAAGGTTGGCGGGGCGGTAATTCCCCAATCCCCATTTACCCTTCCCCATTCCCATTCTTGCCCCATAGGGCATAATGGGAGTGGGGAAGGCGTCAATTACGCCACCGTAAATTACGGTGGCGTAATTAACATCAAGGTCCCTTAGCGCCATGGTTTTTAACACCTGCTAAAAGCATGTGTTAAAACCTCCATGGCGCAAAGGGAACTCGGAGTATGGCGGTAAGGGATTACCGCCACCGCTCTCGTTAGCGGTGGCCGCTATCCCTTAACGCCATACTCGGAATGAGGCCCATTTTTATATACACATTGAGCCATGCCTGGGTGAAGACGTGCGGGGGGCCCCATTTGAACATGATGGTCGGGGGTCCCTTGCTTAGAGTGAAAACAGTCTGAGGCACCCCTGGGGTGCATACAATGACGATAAAGATGAGTTTAATAACGGACGATGTCACAATGCGGCCAGCCAGGAGGGAGCTTAAACACGAAATACACACTGAAGAGCTATACATCTTTCTTTGTCAGCAAGTGGCTGTTGGGGAGGAACCAGCATTAGATGGCAAGGATATGATAACACTTCTGTATATCCCGTTTAAAGTGTCTGGAAGAGCTCTTTTAATGCGAGGGCCGCAAATGGCCCATTTTAAGCGTAAGAACGAAAATAGAGAAACACATACATTGCGGTGTTACGAGACTACTGACTGGCAACATTGGAGCAACATTGGGGCAGTTGCTGGGGGCACCCTGAGGCTCGAGGGCCCTTTCATTTAAAAAGGTTGAAAGGCCCGGACGCCATATTGACGATACAACGCTTGAGCATCCATAGAGAAAATGTCTGGATGTCAAGAAGCAAAATCGGTTACTTCAAAGACATCACGTGCTCTGCCCATCTCCCAGACAAGGGGGTGCTAAATGTCGGGACCGCGGATTATTTGCATGGTAACCCCCCAAGTGTGCAAGAGATCACGTTATGATGACACTGCCCGAATTAACAGATAAAACAGCTCATCGGTCAATTTCTAAAATAGCTGCCTTCTTCCGAATGGTTCCCCGGGCCGCACCCCATTAACCAACTAAAACCGTGAATCCTGCAGGAGCCGCATATGGATTTCGGGGTTCCTACTCTCGTCCACCACGGGCCGTCAACCATTGAATTGGTTTAATAGTATCGCGCTTAAAAGCGTGCGAGGACCAGTGAGACCCGAAGCGCTAGACAGCAGCACAAATTATTATCAACATAGATTAAAAAAAACAATACAGATTGTACAATCTAATGACTCAGCGATGGCCGTTCGAGAAAAGCGTATTTCAGAGCCAGAGTAGAATAAAGAGACTGGCACACGTGCTTTGCAAATAACCTTTGCATGTCAAGCCTCACCTCACCTCTCTGTGTGTGTTGTCCTGGAGGATGCGTCTCACCTTTGACCGCTATCTTGCAGGCTGCAGGCCACCTGTGTTGAACTAGACGCTGCCGGAGACCCTCCTTGCCTGCAGATGGGCACCTCTCGCTGCCTGCTGTACCTTCCTTTGGAACTGTCTGCAGAGAAGGGCTGGAAGCGCGAGGCCAGGTGAGAAGTGACGCTGGAGGCCACGCCCTTCAGTGCTAGGGCCGCTCCTTGCTCCCGGGAACCACGCCCCGCCTTCCCCGCCAACGGGCCGGTGACGTGCACCCAGAGGAGGCGGCTGGGCATGAGTACCCCTACACGCCCTCAGGGCTGGATAAAGGGCTTCCCTTTATTTTGGAGATCTCCTTAGACACGGGCGGGGGCGGGCTGCTGTCGGAAGTTGGTAATTGAAGTAGAAACGGAAAGGAAGTGATTGAGACAAGATACGTGCTTCTCCACTGTTACCTGGGTAAACCAAAGCACACCGTACACAAATATATGTGTTTGCAGCTTCGAATTACCCTTCCATCACGTCTTTCCAGGCTCCCTACTTTCTCAAACTCAATGGCCACACCCATCATCATTGCCCTCTCACTTCCAGATCCCATTGCCCCCTCAAGAGCCACTGGCATCTCACAACGCAGCTTCATGATACTTAATTTGCACCCTCTACTCCAAACTAAGGGTGCGCAAAATGCCCACCTGCGAAGCGAAAAAGTGCAGAATTAACACTGGAATCTGCTTCCACCCGTTCCGCGAAATCAGTGTTACGGTTCGGCCACCATTGAGATTTCGACCCGGAGCGTGGTGTTTCGTTTCCATGTTGGTTTCGTGTAGTGAGACAAGAAACTTCTCGGAGGTCATTTTTTGATCCATGATAGTTTTGTGTAGCATCACGAGAAACTTGCACAGGTTTTTCAGAACCATGTTAGTTTTGTGTCCATATACACATGGAAGCAATGGATGATTGACAGGTGCAATAAAGGTACTGCCAGTGTCAACGTGTCCAGTAACCACGTGTGGCCAATTTCACATACCTGGTAACAGTCATGGCCAGTTACTTTAAGCCCAGTAAGAGAGTGCTCTCACTCACGCACAACATCCTAGTGGGCAAGTGCTTCAAAAACCTAATTCTAGAGGGCCAGTCTAAGCATTGGGGGGACTAGTAAGGTGGGTGTAAGGTCATATGATCCGTATTTCCCAATAGCCTCCTTGTGAAAAGTGGAATTTTAAAGTATACCCAATAGCCTCGCTGTGAATCTAGAAGTGTGCCCAATAGCCTATCTGTTAAAGTTGAATTTAGAAGGGCATTTAGAAGCTGAATTTAGAAGTGTGCCCAATAGCCTCTCTGGGATTCTAGAAGTGTGCCCAACACCCTCGCTGAATCTAGAAGGGTGCCCAGTAGCCGCTCTGTGAATCTAGAAGTGTGCCCCATAGCCTCTCTGTGAAAGTTGAATTTAGAAGTGCAATTAGAAGTTGAATTTAGAAGTGCAATTAGACGTTGAATTTAGAAGTGTACCCAATAGCCTCGCTGTGAATCTAGAAGTGTGCCCAATAGCCTCTTTGCAGAGATTGTCTGAAAGGGCATATAACCCATCATATCTCACCAACACGCTTACTCTCTCCTCGCATCACCACTCAACTAGAACACAGGGATACTATGACACCATTTGGTATAACTGTTCTCATACCAACATTCGCCGCTCACTCCACATCATTCTAAGTAATCACTGCTGGTTACACACCTCTAAGCCAGGCGTTCTCCTCAGGCCTAACGCAGCCACATCCGATCTGGATAAATCCTGCCAGAACAAACACATACTCCTGACCTCTCAACCATCACACCTACCGCTAGAAAGCAGCTATTACACGGATACCGCACAAGCTGCACACATACCCGGTGCTCACACGCACCTTTTGACTCTCTCTACTCCCTCTACTGATATGAACTTCGGTTCCCAAGGGCGTTCAACCTACCAGCGCCTTCAGACCACACCAATGGTATATAAGGCCTATATAAATGCAAAATAACATAACATAACATGTGCAGTGCCACGATAAACTGTCCATGGTTTTTTCGATTTGTGCTAGGTTCCCGCAGTGAAACTTTGGGCAGGTCTTTTTGAATTTGTGACAGTTTTGCGCAGCGACACAAGAAACTTTGCACAGTCTTCATCGATTCTTGCTAGTTTCTCACAGCGAGACGAGAAACTTCACCCATTTTTTTCAATCTGCGACAGATTTGCACAGCAGCACAAGAAACTTTGTGCAGCTTTTTTTGATTTGTGCTAGGTTTCTGCTGCAGCACGAGAAACTTTGGGCAGCTCTTTTCGTTTCATGCTCGGTTCACACACAGGCACAAGAAATTTTGCGCACCTCTTTTTGATTCATGCTGATCACGCAGTTGCACAAGAAACTTTGCACTGGTCTTTTTCGATAGGCCGGGGTGGCGCAACGGCAGATTGGTGCAAAGCAGATTGACATTGACAGATTTAATTCCTGCGGCTGGTGGAACGGAATCTAACAATGTTGCTCAGCCCTACTCCAAACCCCACTCAGCCCACAGCCTCTAACAGTCCATTGCACCTACCAGACATATCCCCCACAAGCCCTTGCCTGTATATATTTGGTGTATACAGTGCCAGCCTGGCTTGAAAGCAACAGATCAATGTGTAATAAGGGGATACCCCAATAGAGTACAATAACATGGATATATTTAGAAGGATAGACTATTATGGGCACACGTGCAAGGACATGATGAGGGGGGTAAAGTCTTCCATGCAGTGGTACAAGTCAGACCCTCCCGCGGCATGAAACTGAACATTTTGCGACATAAAAAAGCACATTTTGTAGTACAAAATTGTATTTTTACAGCATTTTTGCAAGATGTTGTTCATTATTAAAGGGTGTAAAATTGGCAGTTGTCAAGAAAGAGGAAGTGGGTGACACTATAAAAGAGCCAGGTTGTCATTATTTGCACTGTTTGTATCAATTTAATAGGAAGAGTACCAGATGTCCCTGGGTTGACAGAACAACATTTTTTCACTCTTTTCTGGGGGGAAATGGGCATGCCTATTTAATATTATTTTATTATATCATTAACTTTATAGATTATCAGGTGTAATGGTGAAAATATTTCCCTTCTATGCCATGCAATCCTCCAGCCACCACCACACCCCACTAACCATCCCACTCACCAATTTCCCATCGCAACTAATGCTCTTGAACCTCTCACTCTGCCAGTCATGTGCATACACATATGCTCGGTCACACTGCAAAGTCACAACTCACACTCCTTAGTCCTTGCCACACTCCAAACTATGCCCCCAAACTTCACCTTATGCTCCCCAGTTCCTCCTGCAATTTACAGTCGTTTACTCTTTCTCACTCCTCTGCATCTTGCATCCTTTATTCAATTTTTTCACATTCTTTTCCCATTCTTTCTCCCAAACTGCAGCTTTCGGCCTCTTTACAGCCCACCACTACCTCTTTATTTTCTGACCCTCTGCTTCCTCTTGGCTTCCTGGCCTGCCACTCTATCTGCTTACTGGCCCACCACCCCACCTCTTGCCCACTGCTCCCTCCCTGCTCTCCTGCCCATCGCTTCCCACTCTGGCCCACTGCTCTCCCTTTGCTTAATTGCCCATAACTCCCCATCTGGCCCATCACTCCCCCTCTCTATCCTTTCCCCTGATTGTGTGACTTTAAACAATAAACAAAATGTAAATATAGATTTTGGGCCCGATCCTTAAAAAATGGGGCATCTAAAAATAAAGCAGAGGATGTGATGACTCTATTTTTGGAAATTAGGATATCACCTTATTCTCAAAGGTGACCTGCACATTTCTAGGTGCTGAGCTGTAGCGGACATTATGCGACGCCCAGCTGCCTTGAATACATTAATGCTAGGAAAGCATTCCCAACACTAATGTCCTGTAGGCTCCCAGGGAATTTTACTGTGACTAGACCTTTAAAGGCCAGAGACTGTAAAATGCGATCCAAAAAACCCCCAAAGCATTTCTGTCTCGTTTGAGGAATAAAAGTGTGAGTAAGAAAGCAGCAGTACATACCTCTGCTGTCGCACTTTAAAAATAAATGCAACACACATGCTTGATGACACATTTTTTGCTGGCCTCCTTGACATGGTCCACCTTACATCATTGGACAAACTGATCTCATATACAATTGTATTAGGTGATCTAAACTTAAATTGCTGGAAGGCAGGACCACAAAGTCAAGGGGTACACAAATGGATGTCGATCATGTATGAACGTAATTATCATGACTAACGGATCAGTACAGGGGGATGTCCCGTCACATTATACATTGCACCGCGGGCAGGCGAGTAGTATTATTGACTATATATATGTTGACTCCAAATTATTCCAACAAACCAAGCTACTTAGTGTTAATGACCACCCAAATAGTGACCACTGTATGCTGATTCTTCAGCTTAAGCTTAATCTTACGTCGACGCACAGAGAGGTATATGGTTCCGGCAATTTTGGAGTCAATAATGCTCGCACCCGATTGAAATGGACTGCGAGTACTCTGAATTATTTTGAGCATTTGATTGTGGATAAGTCATCTTCTTATCATGGTAACGAATATACAGAACTATTGCATTCGTTTGCCCAGACGGTAGCCATTCCACAGTCCAATGTTGTTAAACATCCACATGCCTTTGATGCTAGTGTTGCTAAAAGGAAGGCAGAGTACAGAATGGTAAAAAGGCAAATTTTTACTTTCTGACGCTGTCAACAAGTGGCAAGCATTAAAGACAGCCAAATGTAAATATAAGAACTGGCTCTGTGGGCGGGAGTCTATATTGTTTCAGCAAGATAGCGAAGCAATGGCCCATGCCATGTGAAATAAAAACTCAGCTAGAATGTGGTCCCTTTTGAACAATCATACCTGCCACCATCAAGCAGATGCACAATTAAATGGAGTAGCAGAACAAACATGGGTTAAGCATTTTTCAACTCTGTACGCCGACCCCCAATACGCAAAGTTCAAGTATCATTTGTTGTCAACATCGACCTCGGAATTAGAAGATTCAGAAGAAGCTATTTATGACATTATCAAGAAGTCAAGCTCCTCGAGAGCTGAAGGCCCAGATGGACTATCAAACTATATGTTTAAAAAATATCCATACAGGGGTGCCCATATTCTCTTCATAATTTTCTGGGACATTCTAAACACCCATTTTCTTCCACCATCTTGGATGTCTTCTATAATAATTCCAATATTTAAAAAGGGTGATCGGTCGGTCCTGGCGAATTATCGTCCCATCGTGCTATTAGATGCCCCAGGAAAAATATTTACTAAACTGGTACTGTGTAAATTTGACTGCTGGTCTGGAATCAACAACCATCGTGATTCTAATCAGACAGGCTTCATGGCTGGTATGGGCACTAATATCAATCTTCTGACCCTAAATGCAATAAAGGCTCAATGTCATGAGAGCATGCAAAAAGTATTTTATGCATTTATTGATCTAAACGCTGCCTTCGATTCTGTGAGTCGCCTGGTTGTAGGTCAACTGGTCGAATCTAAAGGGTTGACAGGACAAATTGTCGACACCAAAAGGTCGACAGGTCAAATGGTCAAATTCTTTTTTTTTTGTTTTTTCACTTTTTTTTTTGGGGGGGTCCCCTCAACCCCCTTTTTTTTCCTAAAAACCCCTTTTTTTCCCTAAACGAAAACCTAAAAAATATATATATAACTAAAAAAAAAATTCGATCATTTGTCCTGTCGACCAAATTGTGTCGACCATTTGTCTGTCGACCATTTGACTAGACACCGAGTCGCCTACTATTATTGCAAAAGCTTGCAAGAGATAACTCTCCGTCGACACTGATTGACATTATTCACTCATTACATCATGCTACATCTGTCCAAATTCGAATTACCCTGGATGGACTTCTTTCAGGAAAAATCCCCACATATCCGGGCTTAAAACAGGGTTGCTCGTTAGCATCGGCTGTATTTAATTACTATATCCATAATGTGAAAACAGCATTGTCAGAAGTCATATCGGACTCTCCCAAACTGAACGATCAGCAAGTACAATCTCTCATGTACGCCGATGACATGGTCCTCATTTCTAGGACTCAGGTGGGATTACAACGGTTATTAGGTATGTTCCAAGAATATGTAAAACTCAATGAATTATCCATCAACCCGACCAAAACCCAGATCGTACAATATTCTCCCAACGTTCTGGGCCTCTGTCACTTATTTGGTCCATTGGTGTAACCCCAATTGGTGTGGTTCCAAGTTATTGTTATCTGGGAACAATCTTCGAAGGACGTAGAGGAGCACATGGGCAGATCGAGAGAGTGGAGTCCAACTTAGTATCTGCCATCTCACAGGCACGTATTATCATGCATAAATATGGAAAGTTCTCAATCCTACCTGCATGGCATTTCTGGACAAAAAGAATTGTCCCCATTCTACTATATGGCCTTAAAACCTTCCCCACAGATTCGACATTTACATTTACTCAATGGGAAGCAAAATTTTGGCGTATAATACTCCACCTCCCTCAATGCACTCCGATACCGTGGATGAGATATGAACTTGGTCCACCCTCTCTCGAAGCCCAAGATAGCTAGCGTTTGTGCTAGCTTTTTAGAAAATGTTTGATGTCCACGAATGATAATACATTGCTTAAAACTCTCTCGCAGTACCTTTTTTCAACAAAACAATCCAGTTATATTTCTAACTGGTTAGAAAAAGTGTATTCGATACTAGCGAAAGCAGAAATTACCATTAACCAGTTGTTGTTTAATCCTGACAAAGCAAAGCTAAAAATCTACCAAACTGACTGGATTAACACCTGTGAACTATGTTTAATGTATCGCGATGGCGATGTTGCACGATTTCCTCCAAAGAAATTAAGCACCTTGCCAATGTATTTGATTCGCTCACCAAAATATCGGGGTGAAATACTTCGTCTTCGCTTTAACCTGTGGGGAACACTAGATATAAAGGCAAGACGTGGTTTAGTGAGTCCACAACAAAATGTATGCCGTTTTTGCAAAAATGATACTATGCGAGAGACTCTTGTTCACCTGTTTACAGAGTGTAGGTCACTAAGAACCAAAAGACAAATTGTGTTTAATAAACATTGTCAATATTTGGGAAATATACCTCAATCTGAATGTTGGGCAGCACTGTCAGGATGCAATAATATGGCAATTCAAATTGCAGCTGTTAACTTTTTAGCTAGCCTCAATTTGGAGGAAGAAAAAAAATAAGACAACCAGTGCGGACATTACACCAGCATGAATATTGAACAATGACCAGTAGGACAAAATGTGTATGTCGACAATATGGGGCTCCCATCAAATGGTTGCAAATCATATTTTAGCTCAAACTGAGTGGTTTGATTTGTATATGCTTTGAATTGAATGAAATGTAAGTTAGTAAGAATCCTCTTTCTTGCTTGTTTTCCCGTTCGTCTTTATCTTTTTACTTTCCAATTGTCTAGAAAGTTCTACAAGTGAGTAATCAAGTAGCAAATTTTAAATGAAATGTGTTGATTCTGTTTTGTTTAACTTTTTACATAAATGAAAGTGATGTATGTATGTAATGTATATATTTCTTTTTTGAAAGGTTGATTGAATTCAACCAAATCAAAAAAATAAAAGAAATGCAATGCACAGTCAGGAAAGACTCTCTCATGCAATGCACACCACCATGCACGTATTCCAAGCAGTGGCAAGGGGTTGCCTTGGTTTTTTGCACATTTCAAAGCGCATCCTGTTTGTACATTCAGGTGACACTTTTAAATGAGGAGAAACCCCCCCTAATTTGCACGAATGCGCAAAGAGATAAAAAAGGCCACCGGAATGGGCGCGAGTAAGATGCGCCCAGTCAGATGTCCTTTGTGGATTGGGCTGCTCCTTTTCTTGGTGCAAGCATATTTCGTTAGATGCAGCAAAAAAGGTTTTGAGAACCTGGCCTTTGTGTCTTTTTGATTTCGAAACCATTAGTTTTCGCAGCATTTTGCAGGATCACAACATCGCAATACGCTGGAGGATCTGACAAATTATAGAAGGTGAAGTGTTCCCGGGTAGGGTCAGAGTGTTCTGTCATATTATTGGTCCATGACGTGCTCTTTGAAGAGATGTGGTCTGTCATGAGAATCCGCCTGAAGCCCAAAGCCAAATGTAACTCCTGGTACGGCTCGGATCTCGGCATCCTTAAACGCAAGTGCAGGGTGGCAGAGAGGAAATGGCGTGCTTCATGTTCATCCTCTGACAAACTGGCCTGTTGCCTGCTCCAAAGGCAATACAGGCTCTTCGTTCTCACTAAGAAGAGAGCCCTTATCCAAGCCCGCATCTCTGCGGCATCTAACAATTCGGCCGAACTCTTTCAAATCTGCAAGGAGCTGGCCAACCCTGATGCAGTTTCCACCTCTCCTGTCCCCTCCCAGGCCCTCTGCACGGCACTGGCCTCTCACTTCATTTCAAAAACTCAGGACATCCTGTCCTCACTCTCCTCCTATCACCTCCCCTCCTCTATTCCCTGCTCTCCCTGTGGTCCCTCTGCAGCCAACCCTCATCCCTCCTTCTCTGCCTTTCCCCTTTTTTCTGCTGACGAGGTTTCAAGACAAGTCCGATCTATGAAAGTCTCGTCAAAACAGGTCCACAAAACTATCAAGGACCACATCGACTCCCTGGCGCCTGCCCTGGCTGACTTCTGCAATCACTCCTTCGCTTCTGGAGTCTTCCCATCCCCCCTCAAGCACTTCCTTGTGCACCCCCTTCTCAAGAAACCCTCCTCCGACCCCTCCTACCCAGCTAACTGTCACCCAATCTCCATCACTCCCTTCCTGGGCAAGCTCCTGGAGAAACTGGCCATCTCCCAGCTTAATCTCCATGCTGAATCTGTTGGTAGTCTTCATGACCATCAGTCTGGCTTCAGAGCTGCCAGAAGCACGGAAACTGCTCTCCTGAACATCCGTGAGGACCTGCTCTCAAACCTTGATTCTAACACCCCTTGTGTTCTCATTTTGCTCGACCTCTCTTCTGCCTTTGACACTGTCAACCACACCATCCTTCTCAACCGTCTCCGTGATAACCTGGGTATCACTGGTCAGGCTCTGGCGTGGCTGACCTCCTTCCTCTCCAATCGACCCTCCCAGGTCCAACTGGGTTCCTTCCTCTCTGACATCTTTTTCTCTACCTGTGGTGTCCCCCAGGGAACTAACCTCTACCCCTGGCTGTTCAACCAGTACCTGGCACTTCTTGCTCACCGCATCGCCGCTCTCTGTCCCAACTTTCAGTGCTATGCGGATGATACCCAGCTCATTTTCAGGCTACCCTCGGCCTCCTCTTCCCCTTCCCTCATCTCCGACTGTCTTTCTGCTATCCAGGAATGGTGTGCCGCCAATGACCTCTGCCTTAATGCCAGTAAGACTGAGATTCTACTTATCGGCACACCCACTGCCTCCTTCCCTGCAGCTCTCTGGCCGGCCTCCCTTGGCCCTCTTCCTGCTCCTACCTGCAAGGCAAAAAACCTCAGGGTCATCTTCGACTCCACACTCTCTTTCTCTCCTCACATATCTGACGTCTCTAAGAAGTCACACTACCAGCTACACCTCCTCAGAGGTATCCTTCCTTTCCTCTCCTTCCCCCAGAACCTCACTGTCTCCAGAGCCCTGGTTCTCGCGAAGCTGGGCTACTGTAACAGCCTCTATCTAAATCTTCCTGCCTCTACTCTCCGCCCTTTGCAACTCATCCAGAACAGGACTGCGAGACTTGTCCTTGGCCTCAAGCCCAGGGACCGTATCTCTCCAGGACTGAAATCGCTACACTGGCTCCCAGTGGCTGCGAGGATTAAGTTCAAAACCCTCTGCATTGTCCACAAGGCCATCTGGGGCCTTGGGCCAAAATACCTTCAACTCTCTCTTCCTAAATATCTTCCTTCTCGAGCTCTTCACTCATCCACCTCCAACTACTTCAGGGTCAGCCGCTTCTCCAAGCAACGAGCTGGGGGTAGATCTCTCTCCGCAGCAGGGGCCTCCCTCTGGAACAGCCTTCCTGCCTCCCTGAAACTTGAGGAGAACCATCTTTGGTTCCGGAAGCTCCTCAAAACCTTCCTCTTTGCCTCCGCTTTCTCTCCCTCTCTCCCCTGCTAAAATCACTGAACCTGCACTGAATCTGCAACTGGCCACTCACCGATCTCGGTCCTTGGCCCAGCCACTCTTCCCTGTACTGCCTACCTGCACTACGGGACTGTCTCTGTATCCTACAGCCCCTTCTCCCGGCACTTACCTTGCACTTGCCACCAGCTGGCCCTATTATTTATCTCGTATTCTACTAACCATGTACTGCACTCTCCTTGCACTTGCCACCAGCTGGCCCTATTACTTATCTTGTATTCTACTAACCATGTACTGCACTTCCCCTCTCCCCTTCCCCTTGCACTTTTCCCAGTCCCCCTACCCTTGCACTTGCGCGATCTGAATGACACATGGCCTAGTAGGATCGTTGTCTGTTCTCCCCTTGTCCCCCCCGCCTTGTCGCGCCTTGAAACACTTGTGTATAGGCGCGTTACAAATGCCATATCATATCATATCATGCGCCATCAGCCCTTTCCTAAATTGCAGGGAGAATCGTTTTTCACTGTTCCCAATGGGTAGCTGGAGCAGGCTTGCTCCTTGGTCTTTATTTCGGTAGTTCTTGCATTACTATACAGCGATATCCAGTCTTGTGGTGGTGCACTGGCCCCCAGAGATGGCAAGTTGGTTGAACAGATAATACTGGGAGGTATGTGTAATCAGCTAAGTAGCTTCCTGTGCCTCACTAAAACAAAGGTACGTTGCAGACCATTCTTACCTGACAAAGGTGCAGCTCCAGTTGGAGTGGGTGGCAAGAGGACACAGGGGTTAGGAGGACTTTGGTAATGGTTCAATAGATAAGGTGGCACTTCTTGGAGTGCAGACAAAGTCGGTGGTTGGATTGGTTCCGGGTGGAGGTATTGCTGGTGTCTGTCAGTGCCAGTATACCTGCCTCTTCATGGTTGGCGACAATGGGGTCACCATATCCAGTAGGGTTGGATATGGTGACAATGCATGGGCTGAGCTCTGCCTCCTGAATAAACAACAACACGTCTTGTCTTCTGTGGGCACCCTGTGACTGCCTGACTTCCTGCCCCACCAGGCGGTGAGCCTAGTAGGGCTCTCCGCTGCTTCATTGCTGCAGGAAGAGCATTCCAACATCAGCCACCACCTGCTACGTGGAGGTAAACCCTCATGGCTGCCCACGTAGAAAAGCTGCGTGCTGCTGTAAATCATACAGTCCATGAGATAATATTATTTTTTATCTTCACAACTTTCCTGGCCGCCGCATTCAGCATGCTGTGCCCGCACTCGCCATTTCACATGTGCATTCGTTCTCTTGCCATTGGCTTTGCAACATTCTAAAATGGCCACCACCTGATTCTTCAGCCTTCGCTGTCTCATGTTGCCGGGACAACGACTCGTCGCCTATCATGGGTTGCTTGCCTGGCTTATCTACCTATCCAGAAGACCGGAAGGCGTAAACCGGCCCACAGCAAAGGCACACAGATAAGGCTCCTGTCCCGAGCCTGCCCACAGTGCCTTCGTCGCTGTACGCCCAATAGGGCTCAACGCCCCTTCGTTGCTGCAGGAGCAGCATTCCAACATTAGCCAGCACCTGCTATGTGGATCTAAGCCCTCACGGCTGCCCACATAGAAAAGCTGCGTGCCATTGTAAATTATCTTGTCCATGAGATAATATTCTTTTTTATCTTCACAACTTTCCTGGCTGCCGCATTCAGCACGCTGTGCCCGCAGTCGCAGTTTCACACGTGCATTCGTTCTATTGCCATTGCCTTTCGTTTCATTCTAAAATCGCCACTGCCTGATTCTTCAGCCTTGGTTGTCTCACGTTGCCTGGACAATGACTTGTCGCCTATCATTGGTTGCCTGCCTGGCTTGTCTACCTATCCGGAAGGTGTAAGCTGGCCCACAGCAAAGGCACACAGATAAGGCTCCTGTCCCAAGCCTGTCGGAGCAGGGAGGCCCACAGACTCCAACCCTATCCACTAGCCCAATCCTCTTCCCGGACTGTTTAGGAACTGTAACTGTTAAGCGCCTGTTTCTAATAACTTATAGGTAGCCACCTTACTGACTGTGACTATCTACGTGTACATGATATCCAATCGCTATACTATTTCGTTGGTGCATTGCTAACGTACATTAGCACATTTGATCAAGCACCTGATGGCTCAACCTGCCGTACTAGCCATTTGATTACACGGCCTCCCACCTTATGCTCACTCGCTATGTAAGCCACAATATACTTTTGCCTCCTACACTCTAAAGGGGAACCACTTTCACTGTAGTTGCTCACCTATTATATATTCTGCACGGCCTGATACTATCAACCTTGGCTACTATTTGTATGTATTGCTGTTACTGCTGATACAATTAACGTCAGTAAGCCCTTCCCACTACTGTTACATGCCTCTCTGCCACCACTTACTTGCATTTCCGCTCTCCGCCTACGTCGCCATGTGCGATTGGTCAGCCTTCTATCCAAATGGCTCATAGTGCTGCCGTCTACAACTACTTCCATATGCCACTGTATCATTGAATTACACCTGCCTCAATGCTCAATCGTGCACTTCCCATTTTAGCGTATACATGTATCGCCTGTAATACTGCCAAAGGACTATCTCTGTATTACTATTGTATCTCCTATGCATGCACCTTGACGTCTGTGATAATGCGGCAATCTGACCAATTTCTTGAGTGTACTTCATACTTATTGCCTGCCCTTTTGCAATACCTGATATGCATGTTCACCCAATATAGCACTGCCTCCCTGACTATTGTTGTATCCTCACATTTAATATGAGAGCTGACCTAACAACCAACAGCCAGCCTATATACCTTTGAGGCTTACACCTGACACACGCCAGCCACCTGACTACTGAAACTAGTACACACACCTGTCTCTAGCTGACTTACTACTGCATTAGCCGTACTACACCCCCATTAGGTCATGACTAAATACTCCCACATGATAGTCATGACTAGATAGTAAGGGGACGTACTAGCGCCTGCAGGGGGCGCTCGAGGGACGTCCCACATAGCGTGGGCGCCCCTCTGGCAGCCCCCCTCCCCGCAGGGAGGTTCCCACCCCTTCCGCTTTGTCATGGTGGAGGGAGGGCGTCCCCAGGGGCAGGCATTTCCGGCCGGGCCCTGGGACGGCCTACAAATAGGGATGAAGACTGCAAAAGCGGCCTCTGTTGCAGTTCTCATCTGTTGAATTACCCACCCACCCTCACCCAATGACAGGTTATATAGCACAAGTGGATGGAACTGGGGTAGGAAGATCCAGGTAGGTTAAGGACAGGGAGGTAGGAATTGTGGCAGAGAGGACCAGAGGGTAAGAAGCAGTGTGGTAAGCAGGGTCAAGGGTCTACTTGCTTAGTAAAGTACCAGCAACCTATTTAACAGACAGCGGGGGGCAAGTGGGGGTAAAGGAAATGGTTCCAGGGGACGTCTACTGCAGATGGTTTCTAATATTACATGTTCAGATTACAGCGAGGTGTAAGTTCAAACGAAGGTAGTAAATTGCTTCTGTGCACGGTACAAAGTTGAAGAGTTCAGAGGACTGTAGGGTGGGAGTAGCGACAGGATGTTAAGGAAGACCTGCAGGTTTCAATTCGTATTCTATTTTCTTTTTTCAGCGGACATCGAGGTGTAAGTGGGTGCAAAGGGCAGGTTTTATGGTGCTGGTGGCAGGGGGGACATTGGTTCCAAGTTTGTTGTCCAATTTTGTGCATTGACTAGGGGTGTGTCGGGTAAAAGGTTTTACAATGTTGATCATGCTTCAATTTGTATTCATTTTCTTTTTGTTTTCAGCGGAGTTCAAGGTGTAAGTGGGTGAAGGGATTTGTGGAATATGCTGGCTTTATCTTGTACTAATTGTTCCTTTCTTGTCACAGGCGGAGTTAGGGGCAGTCCTAGCCGGGGAGGAGTTTGCCACGGCTTGAACCGTGGGCGGTTTCCCGATGGCCGTACCTGAGCCAAAGTCGGATGACGGCCATTGGATCCCTATGGACACTGGAGACTCCTCACCTTCATGTGCAGTGGCCCGAGGGAGAAGCACTTTGTGCAATCTGGCGCGGATGTCCGGTGCCTTGCGACATGCATGGAGGCGGGCAAGGGAACACCGGACACATTCAGAAGATGCCCCACACTTTTTGGGGGCTAGGACTTTTTGTGGTATAGATGGTCATGAACCATGGTGCTTTAGGGCTTGGACTGCCCCCCAATTTTGTTGTATGCTCCAATAAACTGTGATCTGTGTTTCCAAAATGTAAAAGGTTGTTGGACTATTATTCACTGACTGATCAGGTTGGTTTACAAGGGATGTCATCTATACACGACAAGGGGGGGGGTAGCCAATGGGGGCTGACACCGCTATGCCACCCTATCTTACTACATACTATTTCAATTGATTGGAACACTGGCCACTTCAATTGTCTTATCCTTATTGACAGCAGCAACACCGCCAGTACTATCAATTGCATTACAATGCAGCCTTTTCAGGGCCTTGACTCACGGTCCCCACAGAGTACCATCACCTTAGCATGTCCCTTGCACTACCTCACTATAATTCGATTACACAGACTCGCTTTATACCAGCCTGTTCACCTTTATATAACTAATTCTAGCCCCTCTCCTTCAACCAACACTTTTAACGACCTTACACCTACCCAGTGGATCCATAAGTATGCTTCCAAACAGACTCTGAACATTCGTTGTCCCCTTAGCACCCGGAATCAGAGGCTTGGCTCCAGACTCAGACTAGCATCCCTAGCTAACTCTAGTACTAAAGCTCCACATAAACATACACCTACTACCAGCACTAAAGAAATATCTTTGACCACCTCCTCCAACAAAAACACCCGAACTCAAGTTCATCTAACAATTTGGCACCTTGTCATATACATGACAATCCTAACATGCCTATTACAGGAGGCCTCATAAATGCCAGATCTCTAATGGCACACGCCGTAGATATCGCTGGCCTTATCTATACCAACCAGCTCGACTTTCTGGCCATTAAAGAGACCTGTCTACATACTGCAGCAGGTCACACCCTCTCCTTAGCCATCCCAGCCAATTACACCATTACCAGACTTGACAAGGAGACCTCTGAAGGAGGAGGAGTTGCAATCATCTCTAAGACTCCCTTAGGACTGAGAACATTGCCACCTGGCCCTTTTCCATAAGCAGAACTACTCTCCTTGAAGCTTCCACTCTCTTAATCAAGTAAGCTAAAAATCCACCTTTTATATAGGCCTCCAAGTCCCATTCATACCTTTGTGGAAGACTTACTACAACTTCTCTCTACCAATTCTAAACCTAACTCACAAATCCTACTCCTTGGTGACTTTAACTTAGGTTTCCTAGATGCGAAGGATAGCACAGCTACCACCATTGCCTCTTCTATAACAGAACTAGGCTTCACACATCGCATTACTAAACCTACCCATAATCAAGGAAGAATCCTTGATTGGATCGTCTTCCTCAAATGCAAGATCAACATTCTCACCAATTCACCTTGTATCTGGACTGATCATCACTTTAATAAAAGAAAAGCAGAAACTGCATGGAAAAATAATCCTTCAGCTATTAACAAAGGCCTCTATGCCAAAACTGCCACCTGTTATAAATCTACCATTATCCAAGCCAAAAGTGACGTATATAATAATAGAATCACTAATGCCAAATCTGGCACAAGAGAACTGTTCAATATCCTCAGAGAACTTGAATCGCCCACACCCCACTTGAAACCTGCTCTAAAGATAAGGCTTGGTGTACCAAGGTAAAACAGTAATGTTACAATCAAAAATAGAAAAGAAACAATTGAATATTACCCCTAATCCAGCCCCCTTAAACCTTGACCCCTCTACACACACACCTGACAACCAATTCAATTTCACCCCTCTGTCTATCAAAGAGATTGAAAACATTATCTCAAGCCTTAAACCATTGCGTTGCCAGGGCAACATTTGCCCCGCCAACATTATCAAAGACACTGCCAAAGACCTGGCATCTCCCATTACTACCTTCATCAACGCCTCGTTCGCAACAAGTACGGTCCCATTCAGCTTAAAAAAATGCCTGGGTACTTCTGTTGTTATAAAAACAGAACCTTGATCCTGACACCCCTAACAATTATCGACCTATCACCACCATGCCCTTCTTGTTAAAAATCATAGATGGGGCTGCCTATTTACAAATTCAAGCATGTCTTGAAAACAAAAACCTCCTAGGCATTCACCAATCTGGATTCAGGCCTAGACATGGCACTGAAACCGCTCTAATAGATCTAAAGACTCAAATAGAGGACCAAAAAGACAAAAGCAACTTATCTGTCCTACTGCTGCTTGACCTATCAGCACCCTTTGACCTTGCAAGCCATGAAATCCTCTGCCACCATCTTATCTCTTCAGCCCACTTCTCAAACAAAGCTACGGCTTGGATGCTTGGATGCAATAATTCCTCGACAATAGATCTATGCAAGTCTTCTCTCCTACCGCCTCGGCGGATCCAGCACCTGTAACTTGTGGGGTCCCTCACGCTGTATAATATTTTTACTAAGCCTTTGTTTGATGACCTGGATGACCTGGGTGTCACCTACACAAACTGTGCAGATGATACCCAGGTCCTCCTGCCCATCATGGGTAATTATGATCACAACCTAAAAATACTAAATAAAATGTATCTCTTCATTCAGGCATGGATGGCAACACATGGCCTCTGTCTAAATGATGACTGAACTCTTTCTCCTAGGCTCCCAAGCCAAACTGAACACACTTGACCCTAGATATACATCCTTTATCATTGACAGTAACAACATTCTAGTGTCCAAGGAAGTCGAGACATTAGGCTTCTATCTTGACTCGACTCTAACTCTGACTAAACAAGTAAATGCTACTGCATCTGCTACAGCATACACGTGTAAGCTTATAAATGCCAGCAGGCCCTTTCTCTCAACAACAAGCCACTCTACGCTAGCCAGGGCACTTATATTATCCAGGCTGGATTATTGCAATTCACTTTACTTAGGCACAAACAAGCGAAACTTGAACAAACTTTAAGTATTACAAACCAATGCATTGCGCATTGAGCATACCTAGGTCATTCTACATCTCAGAAACCAAATGTAAAGCCGGCTGGCTTGCAATCAGGAGCAGAATTGCCTTTAAAACTCTTACACTTACCCACAACTGCCTCTCAAACTCTGCACCTAAATATCTGTCTGACAGATTCACAAAAAATCAAACTGTTAAACCTACTAGAGCTGCCCAACAGCACTGCCTCACAGTCCCAACATTCAACCTGCAAACATCCAGAGGCAGCAGCTTCCCAGTCCTAGCTGCCAAATTATGGAACTCTCTTCCCACAACATTAAGGACTGTACCCTCCTTTCAGCTTTTCAGGACTCAGGCGAAAAGTTGGTGCACTTCTCAAGACAATCACAAAATGTTGCATCTGCTCTTCACTGTATACAGTTTTCTCCCAGCCTGCAATGTATCTGTTTAAAGTCAATTGGATCATAATTTCACTGTTTATCTTTGGTGCACTGTACTATATCTTGCTGTAAATCTCTCTCCTATTTATACTGCATTCTGTATATATTATCATGTCTGTATATCTGTTACTATGTTGTGTACACTAAACAATGCACCCAGTTACCTTAGGGTTCGGTGCGCTATACAAATAAACTATTCAATTCACCCCTGACAGGTACACATTGGCAGAGGGGCGGGACAGGAAACACAGGCAGGAGGAGGGGATGCAGACACAAGCGAGTGAATCCTGACCACCCACCCTGTTGGAAATTCTTGGGCAGGATGCCCCCTCCTTCTACTCCTACCCCTTCCTCAAAAACATTCGAAAGTGTGCTCTGCCACTACAAGCACACAGAGAGAGGGATAGAGAGAAAGTGAAAGAGAGGGATAGAGAGAGATAGAGAAATAGAGGGAGAGAATGAGAGAGAGAGAGAGAAGGAGAGGGAGAGATACATAGAGGGATAGAGAGAGAGAGAGAGAGAGAGAGAGAGAGAGAGAGAGAGGAGAGAGAGATAGAGAGATAGAGGGAGAGAATGAGAGAGAGAGAGAGAGAGAGAGAGAGAGAGAAGGGGAGGGAGAGATACATAGAGGGATAGAGAGAGAGAGAGAGAGAGAGAGAGAGAGAGAGAGAGGGGGGGAGAGAGATAGCGAGGGGGAGGGAGAGAGAGATTGTGTGTGTGTTTGTGAGACATTAGCATGTAGATTTATGTCTGTCACTTTCACAATCATTTCAAATGCCCACGTGAGATACTTTGAGATACGCGTATACTTATAGGAAGTCAGCCCCCAGTGGGAGGAAGGCTGCCAGGTAGGGTATTTGCTTATGTTTGGAGGGTGTTGGATCCCAAGTAGATGATTTGAGTTTTAGGTGAGGGGGGAAGAACGCATGGTAGGGGGTGTATCTAAAGAAACAGGGCTGTAAAGTTGTTTTCATCTGCAAAGATAATACTCACAGGATTTGGTCCGAGATAACCCCTGTGATACCTCGTTTTAACATTATTATTATTATTGTTTTTGAATGTATTCATATGGTTTATTTAAACCTTTCAAAAACCATTAGAAAAAAACATTTCATAAAAACAATTACACATAATACATTTCATTTCCCAAACTAGTCTAGCATTCATATTAATACACAAATGTATCCAAAAAAGATCACCATAAAATATCCTCGACTAAGCAACTACTCAAATATGTTATCTCCTACACACTCCAAACAGTACATTTGAAACACCTATAATGTTAAAAACATATATCACGATTACAAGTTCTCTTAAGAAATGTAAGGCAGCCAATGTTCGAGAGGTAGATTTAGCACAGAGAATATGACTCCATAAAGTTTCCCAGTGCACATAAGCATGATTAGCGACAAACCTGCCCAAGTATTTTATCTGTAGATGCAATAAAGCAGAACATGAGGTAAGCAGATGTTTCAATGTCTCAGCAGGTACAGAGAGCTTATAGTAGCAGCAGTAGGGTGTTGGGTGTTCCTTGTCATCTTAGACATGTAAAATAACTTTAGTATGTAAATGATTCACGCACACTCTCATAAACTGAAGCCTTAAATTGGCACTGGGAAATTTAATAAGATACGGGAGGAGATCACCCCACCTCTTTTGTACCTGCTCCAGCTCGTCATGAAATGTATACCTGGATAATTCTTCTATAGTGTTTATCCAATCGAAATCCCACAATTTCTTGTTGAGAATTTGTGGTTGCTGCACCAATTGTTTATTTTTTTTATTTTTTATTGTTTAAATCACAGACTTAGCTCAAGAGCAGAGGGGTGCTGTACCGAGTTTAGGTAGCCGCCTTCCATCTTTTAACAGTAGCACAGTACTGTGAGGTCTGTGCATTGGTATGTGCATCCATTGGAATTAGTGTCATGAACCATCGGACGCGTCCCTTCTGGACTTCCTGGTCCCTGACATGTAGGGGCTTGCACTCGGCAGTACTCCCAACATGGCCGTCAAACACGGAACGCTGTTTACCAGATTCCGCGTTGGATGCATCACGTTCTATAAAGCAGACATGCCCCCGCGGCCCTGCGCCTCTCAATGCTACTGCTTGCAGTGGCTAGACCTGTGCTGCCGTAGTTCACTCTTGCTAACTTCTTTGATTCCTGGTCCCCTTATTACTTCCTCCTCATTCATTCCTTCTCTTTTTGTCCTCACTTGCATCCCGGATCTCCGTGTACTCGCTTCCCAAGTACACGCTCCGCTTTTTCCAGGACTTCCCGGACATTCTGAACGATCCAGGAATCGGGACGCTGAATGCACGCTGGAACCCAAGGACATACGCACAGGGTTATTCAAGACCCACACTGTGCGCAAGAAGACTCCATCGAAGAACTCTAATAAACAACACAGACAGGTGAGGACGGGGGAAACCTGTGACAATTAGTCCTTGGTCAGGTGTTGTTGAAAGAGCCATGTTTTGAGAGATTGGCAAAATTGGAGAATTGTAGGGGCATTCTGAGTCGACACCGGGATTGAGTTCCAGCGGGAGGGTGCTAGACAAGAGGAGGATAGATTGCGGGTCTTCTCTTTGCGGACGAGTTGTGATTCAAGCTGGTTGATTGATTTGGTGCACGTGGAGTGTTTGCCAACAAATATATGGAGCTTAGCCACCATTAACCACCAGGTATGCTGGTGTGGTACTTGTGACTGCTTGTTTCTGGAAGGACAGGCTCCTGTCAATGGTGAATCCTAAGGATGTTGCTGAGCCTGAGAGTTGTCCATCAAATCCTTCTAGGTGCATATCATTGAGCCAATGTTAGACAAGTTGTTTTTTTGAGGGCGGACCGATGAGGACAAATTCAGTCTTGGAGGGGTTTAGTTTGAGGTAGGAAGTCAACATCCAGAACTGGATGATGGCTAAGTAATCGCAGAAACGAATGATGTCATGCGCGCTATTTACTCTCTTGTACAACCAAGTATTGTCTGCGTATTGGTGGATGACTATATTGGCTCTTTGACGAGAGTGCCCAAAAGCTCCATGTAAAGGTTAAAAAGGATTGTTGAGAAGATGGAACCTTGGGGGACTCCGCAGGAGACCTTAAGTTGGTTAGAACCAACAAGTTCATTTGAACAGCCTGGTGTCTGCTTTAGAGGTAGGTGGTAAACCAATTCAGGACAGTGCCAGCCAATCCCATTCTGTCAGCAAGGAGGGAGAGAAGGATGGAGTGGTCCACAGTGTCAAATGCAGCCGGGAGATTGGGGATGAGGAAGCATGAGTCATTCTTATATATGATCTGGAGGGCATCATCCACCACCTTGATGGTGGCTGTCTGGATGCTACAATTGTGACGGAACCCTGACTGATACTCATTTAGGAGATGGAGTTGTTAGATTCTGGCGAGTAGTTGTGAATCAACTGCTTTTTCCAAGATTTTGACAATAAACGGGAGGTTCATAATGGGCCAGTAGTTGGCTAAGTTGTCTAGATCTATGTTTTGTTTTTTCAAAAGAGGTCAGATGTGGCCAGTTTTGATGGTGTCTGGGTATGATCCTTTTTTATTGAGTGCCGGGCCCATCAATTGTTAAATGGTGGAGGCTGAAATTCTATCATCAGAGTAAGAAGAAGATTTGAGGGAGGCAATCATTTTTAGGAGATCAGGGAGAAAAAGAGAGAATTCAGTCCAGGGGGAAAGTGTGCATGCAGGGGTGCAGAGGATGCTAGTTCTGTGAGAGGTTGATTCAATGATCTTTCGTATTTTGTCTATTTGTGCCGTAAAAAATGTGTTGATTCAATTATATTTTTCCTGAGTTGCTGGTATCTCGGGGTCAGCTGAGGCCTTGCTCCTATTGTAGGCTGCTGCAATGGTGGTGGAGTAGTAAGCAGCTTTGGCCCTTGTAATCAGAATCCTACGGTTTGCACAGAGAGATTTATGGTTGGTGGGGGCTCCTGAGTTATGGTTTTGAGCCACAGTTTCTCTAAGGCTCTGATTGAGCATTTGTTGTAGGCTAGCTCATGGGTTAACCATGGGGTCGATGGTTTTGTCTTATCCTGGCAAGATTTTAGGGGGGCATGAGTGTCCACCAGTTTCATAGCAGAGTTGCTGAATAAAACCAGGAGGCATGAGCCATTCCGTGTGGTGGGGAAGTCTACAAAGTTTGCTTCCAGCTCTTTGACCAGGAAGGTTTTGAATGAGTGGCGTTGTGAGGGTGGGCGTTTAGCCTGACCTTTATGAGCTGTAGTCGAGTGGGTGACTGATAATGGGATGGTGGCGTGGTCAGAATAGTCAAATGGGATAGGGTCTGCACAGGTGATGCAGGGGGGTGATAGGAAGACTAAGTCTAGGGTGTTGCCTTTGTTGTGCGTATGGGAGAACACATTTTACTTAAGGTCCATGGAAGCAGTCAATGCAAAAAGCGTGCTTCGAGTGTGTTTGTTAGCCTTTGACTGGGGATGTTAAAATCACCAAGAAAGACATTACTAGAATGTTCTAACTTGGCATAGGAGAGTAAGTTGGAGATGCCTGCAATGAAAGAGTCACTGCTGCGAGGTGGTCTGTAGATGAAGCAGAAGGTGATGGATTCCTTGTGCGATAGAATGACCAGCAGGCAAGTTATTCAAATGAGCTTTTTCTGGGAGAGGGGATAATAGAGCATGGCCAATCGCTCCTGTGGAATATTGCCCCTCTGCCTCCTGCACTTCCTGGCTGGTCGGCATGCTGAAAGCAGTAGCCTTGGGGTAGGAGGATGGCGAAAACATGTGGGGAATATGGACTAAACTGTGTTTTGGTGATGAACAGGGCATCAACGTTGTTATACGAGATGAGGTCAGTGACCTCTGCAGTGTGAGCGACTGCTGAGCAAGCATTGATCAGCATGAGAGTATACATGCATGTGGTCCCTGTGTTTTGGATGGGGACAAGGACAATATTTATGAAGTTTGCTAGGGCAGCTTGCCGAGGCTGCCCAAAGCACTTGGCCATTTCAACACTAGTGATAGTGGTGATTGGCTATGGAAGGAGACACATTGTGATGTCTTGATGTGTAGCAGTAGTAGCGATTAGTTTGTAGGTGAACTGCAGTTTAGCGGGCCAGCCCTTGGTCATTTTAGGCCCAAACATGCACAAACATGTGAGGTCCTTGTCTTCGCCCATCCTTTGTTGAGGACACCAGTGATGGGCATGCCTAAGGAGGAATGATGGTGGAGGGAGAAACTGAGTGGCGTGACCAGAAGCCTACTCAATGCTGTCTGCCTTCAGCTAGCATAGAGTTCTTAAGTAGAGGCTTGGAAGGTGCAAAATCATGAGGTGGGTGGATGCAACTAAGTGGCAGGGCCTGGTCACATAACCAGCAGCCTACTCAATGCTGTCAGCCTCCAGCTGGCCTAGAGTCCTTAAGTAGAGGCTTGGAAGGGACTAAAACTGGAATTATTCTCCAGTGCCCCAAATGATTTCAAAATAAAATTCCATTTCATCATCCATTGACAGGTAATTTCACTCACATATCCTCCAGATATTGGATGAGTTATTCACATAGCGAGTTAGGCGGAGGGGCTAGCATCTTCCTGTATAAACACACTGTATTCCAATACACTCTACCTTTCAGTGCTAAAAGACCCACCTCAAAATGAATCACTGATGCAGGAGAATAGTTGGGCAAATGCAACATTTTCTCCAAATCCTTCCCTCCACCATGCCCAGTTCCTCAATATTAAGGGAGCAGATGATTTAAAAGCCATAACATCATTTTGGGATCAATTTTCCATTGCCATATTTAATGACTGGTTTGAGGGAGAAAAGCCCATATTTAGAATTCATCCATTTAATTCTAGGAATAATTTTATCAGCTCTGGATTGAGCCTTAGGGTGGTCTTATATCAATTAGCTACCTAAATAGGTACATTTCCTGACAACTTCCAAAGGAGTTCCATCCACTACCCAAGTGAAGCCCAATTTTCACCTTAAGATTGTCAACCTCATTATTTTCATTGCAGATGTATTGATTATAAGATTATTAGTTATAGCAAAGAATGAGAGTGATGTTAATGGCCTCTGCAAACCAATAGGGGTCTGGTCCAGAGGAAAAACATCATCCGCATATGGTAAATATGGAAGGCGCAATGTACCCAGACAGGGAGAGATAAACGTAGCTGGTAGCAAATATTGGGTCAAGACAGACATTTAAATATTGTAAAGGCAGGGTGCCAATACGCAACCCCACCTGAGGCCACGGTGAGTAGCAATGTTATCTAAAAGACCTCCTGAAATATTCAGTCTTACCCTTATATGTGTATCAGTATGCAAATTAACCAATATACTCAAAAGCCCTGATGGGAAACCCAACATGTCAGTTTGTGCCAACAAGATCTCGCGATTTACAGGGTCGAAGGCAGATGTGAAGTCTACAAAGCCTATACATACTGCCAACTTGTTTGGATCCAACGTGTTCTACTGTACCAGATAAATAATCACCCCATTCAAAGACGTTCCAGTGGTTCACCTGAAACCAGATTGAAACCTCTGCAGGTTGCCCAATTTAATTGCCCAAGATTCAAGTAATGAGTATGTAATTACTTGGGTCCAATTGGTTATCCCTTCTTAAAGATTGGGACCACGTAAGAAGATTTCCAGGTCTCAGGCTTAGATCGTTCCACAATAATACCTCTAAAGACAGAGTACATTATATTAGACCACAACACAGCAGTATTTTGTAGCATAATGGTAGAAAGGCCATTAGGTCCCGGGGCTCTAAAGTCACTACTTTTAGTAAGTATGTGTAAAAAAAATCCTCCAGATCAAAGTCTAGAGACCAGTCAGATTTAACACGTTAACAGTTGTGATCACTAAGGGGAGACCCATCGGAGTACAGCTGAGGAAAAGCATTTAGAACACTCTGCACTTCTAATAGGATCAAGCTGAATATCCAACGGATCCAGCTCATTATTGTGCCAGCAAATGAACCTTCCCCTCTGCCCGGGGCTCAACCTCCCAAATCTGTCAGGCAGGAGATTCTGCACCCCCCCCGAAAAAAAACTCCACCTTGAGGGGACCCTGTATGACGGACAAGAACAAAGTAAGCGTTGTAGAATTTCCTTGCTATTTTTTGCAGTTATTTACTCTTATTTGTGAAGAAAGTTACAGTACACAATTTTTCCTGATCACCAAGTGCACTTCTACTTACCTAGTCCTTGCTGGTCTTGCACAGCACCCCTCATTTCTCACTAGCATTACACACCGTTGGATCCCTCACACAATCAATGCTAGCCACAGATTTAACTTCACACAGTGTACTCCAACACAAGCATGGCCTTTGCCTATAGCAGAAAACCTCTTAACGATGTAATTATTGTGTCATCATCTATGCAATTATGTGTGGCTCTACTGGGCACTGTGCGAATAGTCTTATAGTTATAAGCACTCAGAACAAATTCAAATATGATTAAATTATTGATTGCATTTATTACAAATCCATTATGTGAGTTCAAACAGTTCTATACCTACACAAACCAATTGGTGCATGTCCATATCTGTTTCATCCCAAAGGGGTTTTGCCAAGGCTACAATGTAAACAAATTCCATTGTGTTTTTGCAAGTGAAAATATCATATCAATAAAAATACTTTTCAAGCACAACCTGATCTAATCCTATTCACAGTACTGCATTTTTATTTGAAGTTACAATTATTGTATCCACAATCCCATAGTGATTTCCAAGGATGCAATTCCTAATGTTGTACAAAGTTGAAACTGAAATGTTCACTTTAGAGAATGGAATTTTTTTGGTCTAATGTGAGTTTCACAATTCCATTAGTTTGTCTATTTCAGAATATTTGGTCTTTATTTCATATTCTTCGGTAGAATGTTGTCTATCATTTTTTGTTGACCGCATTGATTTACTAAATGCAGACGCTGCAATATTGAAAGACTCATTACGACTGACCTGAGGCCATTTGAAAGGGCTTCATAAATCAATGTGGTCAACAATATAAAGAGATAAATACAGAACATTCTACTGAGGAATATGAAATAAAGATCAGAGATTTAGAAATGGACAAACTAAGGGAATTGTAAAATTCACATTAGACTTGGAGAAGAACAGCCTTCTATGAGGCGGTTGCAGCATAGTCACATTGAGATAGAGTTTTTGAATTACATCAACAATTTAACTTATTAAATTCAGGGTAGCCACACTGCTAACATCTACCCTTCATACATACTAACATCAAGTATGCAATGTATGCTATGTTTGACCTACAGGGTTCATCAAACCCAGTTAGGTGCAGCAGTGCACTACTGGGTGCTGTAAGGAAGGCACAGCATCAAAGCAAGACAGACACAAGTGATCACAGTTCAAGGGTGTTTACTAAACTGTAGAATGGTTGAGATAAACACCTAATCTAAACCTAAATCAAAGATGGGAGCAAGCTACAACCATCAAATAATAATAAAACTGTCCAAGTGGAGTGGAGTCAAATATAAAGGGCCTATACTAAGAAACGTATTGCCAATCCTTACCACTATGTTACAAAATAGTGTGGGATAATGTTCATAAGAAAAAAAAAGAAGTGTTCAGAAAATTACAAGTCAGGATGTTACGGCCGGGGTCTCCCTTCCCCCACGTTTTCAGCAGGACAAGGCGGGACTCTTCAGCACAGCACTCTCCTGGACTTTTCCAGCAAGAGGTTACAGTTCAACAGCAGGACCTTCTGTGTCCATGTTTCTTTCATGCAAAGTTTCTTGCTTCAGAGGGCCTGAAGGATCCTAAACAACAAGTCAAAAGTTCTTTCTGTTTACCTTCACGTTGGGTGATTATGGTTCATATTTGCGTCCCCCTCAGCAGGGCTTTAATCCTTCTCTCAATCATCAGCCTCCCTCAAACACTTGCCAATTTAAACAGAGACTTCCGAAGGGCAATCTTGCCTCGCTGGGTCACTGTTAACCTATGGCAAGTGCAGGCTTTACAAAATCATAGTTCGCACAGTGTTCCCCTCAACCGGACGCAAATGCCAGTTTCACAATTCCCTCAGTCGGGTTAACACTTTCCACAATTCACAATTTCTTAATCTCCTCAGAAAGAGGGGTTCCTTTCCCCTAGCTTTCTCCTGGCATCCCTCCACCAGGTTCACATTTGCCAGAGTTCCTGTTTCAACAGAAAGTCATTCTAAACCCCTTAGGTTCTTCCCTTTAACTAAGACTGGGTCTCAGACCCCAGTCAGGCTTTCTCATAAACCCCCCGTGAGGCTTTGCACAGTTTATTTACTACAATGTTCTGTGATATATTAGGGTTTACCTCTATTTGCAGACATCACCCAGTCGGGTTCATGTTGTGCCTCCATAATGTGTCAAAGACTTTCGAATGTACAAGGGATTTGGTTTGACCCTTGTACGACCACTTTGACACACCTTACGCCAGCCCCTTATGCCGGCCTCCCCTAAGGCCTCTTGGCACTTGTTTCTCCTGGTTCGATAGAGGGGCACCAGAAACCTTCAAATGAGCACCAATGTGGTATTGGACCATTCCATCTCTAGTGTCAGTTTCTTTTACAAAAGTTCCTGGGGGTCTCCCTCTGCCGGGCTCAGAACTTTCTCGTAAAGTTCACAGGGGTCTCCCTCTGCTGGGATCAGACTCTTCTCACAAAGTTTGCAGTCTTCAAAAAGTATGTTTATGGACTCTCAGTCACAGAATGCATTTGTGATAATTTTGCTCCCAGTTCACAGCTCCCCAAAATGGCATTCCATGTTTTCGGAGCTGTAGGAGCCACAATGGGGATGTTTCACTGAGGTCAGGGTCTTAGCTCCTGCCCCTCATGTACCTGGGTTTGCTTGCCCGGTCCCAGGGGAGGAGGTCTGCTACAGGTACTGCCAGGCAACCCAAGCTTTCTTTGGACTTGTCTTCTGGAAGTACAGCTCTTCTCCACCTTGCAGTCTCCTCTCAAATAGCAATGCCCGTGTTTTGGCAGTTTTCTCCTCCTCCAGGTCTTCATGGACTTCTGCAGCTCACTAGGGCTCTCTCCTTCTCTCCGGCACCTTCCAGCATCCCCGACTCCCTCAGAGTGTGCTTTCCAGCCCTGTCTGTTATACTTCACAGGAGTTTTAACTAGAACCAGGTGTGAGTGGTTGGACCAACTCTGCCTTTCCTCGTTAGTGGGACAGTCTGCTGTAGAAAGGGGAGAGTCTGTTGTCTGTGTCTGTAGTTCGCTATTGGCAATCCTTATCCTCCCAATCTCTCTCCTCATCATCCCAATGGTTTTAGGGAAAAACAGTGTGGAGGGATTATGGGAGCTGTATTTTTTCCGAAGAATATTGGAACAACCATGTGGGTTTTCGTCACGGTGAAAGGGGTAACTGTAGTGGTGTGTACAAATGGGTTGTTGTAGAGTATGGGGTGACATATGTGCTTTCCTTCTCTCAGTTCTACAATGCTTTGCTTCCAGTTTGGTATCTGTTGCGATTGGCGGGGGCGGGGGTGTAACCGTATGGGTTCTGAAATGATGTATGACGACTGAGGGAAGGTCGAGTAGGGGGTTGTTAATCCATTGTCCCTCACAGTGAGTTATCTGCACAAAGTGTCCGTGTTGGGAAGGGGGGTTGTGTTCCTAAATATCCTACTGTGCAGGATGGGAAAAAGGTGTCACAAGGAAGCAGATACCACATCTCACCTGGGGTATTCCCCAAGCGTAACCCCGGATTTCCCGACCCTGGTAATCCTCGCTCACTCGTCCACTCCCAGATTGGTATCTGAGAGCGTCAGCCCTTCCCTGGCACCCTCAATAGGTGATTCTTGGGGTCTTCTTGGGAGAACATCCTTAGGTTTCTCACAGTGTCACTCATTGCTGTGAGCCACATCTCTGGCAGTTTATCAGTTTTAAATACCCAGGGATCCTGGTCTGGACTAGCCTATAGGGAACTCTGCATATTTCCGGCTACGCCTCTGCACCCTGGCCCTCTTTTATGTGGTAATCTGTTTTATTTCCAATTGTTCTCATAGGAAAAGGGTTGATTCCCAGTCCAACTAGGCAAGTGCCCAAATTACTTATCAAATGCAGTTAGATTCTTCAATGTAATTTTGAAAGTGCTGGCTTCTGTATAGGCATCATTAAAGAAAGCAACCCATCTCCATCATGTTTTGCTGTGTGGGGCATTGCACTCGTTTATCAATTGAATGGCTATCTACTGGAGAAGTCTCAGTTAATACAAGCAAAAGAAGTACAGTTTAAAGCTTTCTTTTATAAACTCTGAAAGAGTCAGGATGGATAGGGTTCTGATGGTTTGGGCCTTCCTAGATTGTCACTATGTTTGAGGTTGCCTTTTACTTTGCATTCTAGGATGAAATAAGTCTGGGGGTTGTAGAGTCTCTCAAGTGGTGTTTTAACTTGCATAAACATTTTGGCAGCCGTCTCTCCCAGTTTTTATATTTACTTCCCAAAGACTTGCCTAGGCTTTAAGCACTTTCTCTCCTGGCCGTTGTGCAACTTTTGCCAATTTATCTTCTTAAAGATTTCCATTTGTACGCATGGTATCGCCATCTAACCAGAAATCATCTGATACATGAATGTGCCAGGTAAGATACCCTTGTTCAGTACACATGAATTAATTCAGGGATCCTAGGCACCATACCCATTTACACAATGCCACCTCTTGCTCTATAATTTAACTGCCCTCTTTCTCATAGAAGTTTCATTGGAGATTGCCAGGTAATAATGAGTAGTAGCAGCACACAGCTCACCCTTTCAGAAGATACACATAGCTCCCACTAAGCTCCAGTTGTTGGCACCCAAATGTATTCTTGCCTGGATTATGTGAACATCCTGCAGGCATATCCACCTGCACACTTCCATGATGAATTTCGAAGAGCACAAAATGCGACTGTACAGGTGGTCCCTGGTCCTTGTAAAAATTGATCACTTTTTCAAATCACAGAAATCTATCCTTTGGCTGGGGATAAGCAATACAATTAAAATTAAGCTGGCTTGTTTGGTCTTTAAATGTATTAATGGCCTTGCTCCACAAACATTGAGAGATAAAAATAGTTTATTCTTCTGGTTATCAGCCAACTATAAAGCCATCACACACCAAGCAATACCTGGACACGTATACATTAATACACGTCAACAGAGAACACCAAAGAGGAGGCGGAATCACGATCATACACAAAGAACACATCCGAGTATCTCAGCTTATCGCAACCAACACAGACGACTACAAATCCCTCCTCATCAGGATTGAACTCAATAACCAAACCAGCATAGTATTCATAGTATACAAAAGAGGCACCTGTCCTGTGCCTGGATCAGATCCCCCTCTTTGTTCGGAGCAGGAGCTCACTTGCCCACCGAGGACTGCAGGAGCAGCGTCCTCACACCACTATCTTAGTGGTGTCTGAAAAGGTAAGATTGCAAGCCTTATTACACTGCACTTGTCCAAAATTGCCCCTGCATTGATGTCCGACCCTAACAATATTACAATTCCAAGCATTTTGACTGCTTGAAATACGACGTTCCCTGAGGCTGTATTACTCAATGAATCGCCGTGCATCGACTACCTACGAGCTGCAAACAACGAGACCTTCCCCAGGAAGATGGCCACCGCCGCATAACTTTTGCCCTTCCAGCATCACCAGCCCGCCTCACCTCGATTGGCTAGACTTCCTGCCTTAACCAATTGAGGCTCAGCGGCAGACGAGAACCGGCCCCAAAGAAGGCACACAAAAAAGGCACCTGTCCTGTGCCTGTCCCCTACTGGCCTACGCCTGCACCAGAACCCCTGCTCAATTCACTGTTGGACCCGCTACGAGTACTCCCAGGCCCCCGGCTAAATGTTTGTCTACCCTAACACTGCCGGCTGCTACCACTCGCTCGCATGCACTGTGGTAAGTGCCCTCTCACCTATCCTCATAAGCATGGTACGGATTATCCCAGAGACGCATTAGCAAAATGTATATGCTCATAGCGATAGCGTGGGAAAAGCATATTACAGTGAGAATACATTCATTATCCCTGAAACTAATTGCTCACTTAACTCTTCTGGGCATGGTGTTCCATTGTGTTCCAAATGCTATTGTCACACTGCTTTGCTCACCGCCTGACCTATACTATGATAAGTAACTTTACTAACGTTATTACTGAACATTTGCTTAGCAAGTAGCGGAGTTAACAAGTGCCCATTGTGCTCCCACCCTCCTGCTTACCTGAATATCTAGGAAACATAGCTCTTTCGGTCTATGCACTGTATGCCCATGCCAGACCCTACCTGGCAGAATTACCTTCCTTTGATTCTTTGCCCAAATGCAAAATGTCAATGCTCTGTTCGGTATCTAGCACCCCCAGAAAAACCATATGCCAGAGTCAGACCAATGCTCACCCACCGTGATTATGCCACTCTACTTCCCTGTAACCCTGTATGATACACTAGCTAACAGATACGTTGACTGTTGTGCCTTTACTATGATCTTATTGTATACCCCACGCAACGTGACTACCTGTGCACAAACCTCACCAGACCCCACCCCAACCCATCCGCCCATGCCAGAGGGCAATAGATCCTACACACAGTCTAGGTTGTTCAAACTCATCGCTACAATATCATGTGCACTCCTATACTCTTGAACATCAGCAGCGTATAATCAACAACAAACCCTGGCCACCGACAGCACAGCGGCAGCACCACAGCGTCACCAATTAATCATGCCTTACCATCTTCACAACCTCAATTTAGCCTCCTCCCTATGTTCAAAAGAAACATTCATACAGTTAGGGCCAGGGTTAGCATGTCTATATTGCCCTAGACACCACCCGCTACCATGCCCCACACCATTTTGCCCAATATACCAGCCTTCACCATAACACAACCCATGGCCCCAAAAATACATACCACCAGGCCCCTGACAGGAACAGGCCGATACCTTAGACTTCCCTCCAGAACCCATATGTCCACCACAGGCACGAGACCTATACTAGGCAGAGCTAGAAATCCAAGATTATCCTCCCGCACGACCAAGAACATCACCACTACTCTCGCCCACAGGTACATAGCCAGCTACCAAGAGCCCGGAACACACCCAATTCCTAGCATCATCTCTCTGCCGCACCCTAAACCTAAATATAACCAAAAGAAAACTCAATGCTCAGCTCCCCAGTCAGATCCCAGCACTCCCACCAGGTGCTCCCCGCCAGTCACAGAGCCCTTAAAGGTCGCCTTACTCAATGTTAGATCATTCGGCACACACACCATTGATGTGCATGACCTCATTCTCGAACATAAACTAGATTTCCTAGCTCTAAGTGAAACTTGGCTCCATACAACATAAGGCCCACTAATCACACTAGATATACCACTCAACTATACATTATTTAGAGCAGATCACCAGGAGACCACCAGAGGAGGAGTTGCCATTATAGCTAAATCCTCCCTTCAGTTCAGAGAATGAAAAACAGAAACCTTACCAGGCTATGAGCTCCTCACCCTCAAGTTAACCACCGACCCAAAAACCACCTTCAATTTCCTAGTAGTGTACAGAGCTCCCAGTTCTTCCAATAACCCATATATAGAACTACCCTTGCTCATATCCCCCAATACCAAATTTATACTCCTAGGAGATATTAATTTTGCGTATAACGACCAATCCGATCTCAAAGCCTCAACCTTCCACAACGCGTTCCTAGAAATTCAATTCAAACAAATGGTCAACGCTCCCACACACTCTAAAGGTCGGATCCTGGACTGGATTCTAACATTGAATTCCAAAATACTCATAGAAGACATTACAGAAATGTCCTGGACTAACCACTTCCTCATCAGATTTAATATCATCACACTGAAGGACCCTTAACCTGCCGCCATCCCCGTACCACCCACATTGATGCGTGACTCGAGGAAACTTACCCAGGAAAACCTAACGCCAATACTAAATAAGCTAATCAATACCCAGCAGCCAATAGACCCCAATCCCGATGCCATCGCACTGCATTACCACACCCGCCTAAAGACAGCCATTGATGAAATAGCTCAGCTGAAATCTAAACTTCCAAAACCCAAGAGAAGCAAAACTTTGGTCAATGATAACCTTAGAGTGCTCAGAAAAAATACAAGAGCACAAGAACACCTCTATAGAAAAAAAACACCAGTGACTCTAAAAACGAATTACAGTGAATATCCAAAATATATAAGTGTAAAGTATACAACTGTTAGGGAGAATTCTCTGTAAGGCAAATTTTCCAAACCTAGTGAGTCCCCCAGCAGCTTTTCTGGATTTTTGCGGTTTATATTTTTCTCTCCTGCTCAGAATGAGATTCTTTTGCTCCCACTCTTAGACATGATTTACGGTGTTCCTTTAACTTTCCATGTGTTTTATGGGCTATGGGGTCTTTTACTCCATAGGGTCTCATGTTTTTTTTATGTGGGTTACACACCACCCTCCGTGCCGTAACCCAGGGGTGTCGTAGCGACCCCCCAACATAGACTCCGTACCCTGGGACTGACTACTGTCTCACAGGGCATGTAAATTCACCATTGGCTTTACTAGTCCCAAATTATGAACAGAAACCAGTACAAACCATCATATTGTGGACGTACTGGTCGGGGCAATTCGATTGCCCTGGGGTCTGTTGTTCGAGGGGGCATGTCTCTGTCCGCCCTGATCGAGTTTTGGCTGGTGGCAGTGGATACTACTTTTTATATTCAACCGCAAATATATCTCTATGGGATTTTCCCATTGTTCGAGGCTACCAACTTTAATTATTTAATTCGTATAGCCTCAAACATACCGCCAGTTTATTTATTTAATATTAATTCACTGGTTAGTATTTTTTGCCAGAACTCGATTCTAAAATGGCATTTGTGTTCTCTTCTGTGACCCCAACCCAAGTCGAGCCCTTTGTTCCACCTTTTGGTGGGCTTCTCCACAGAAACCTCCAAAAGTGGTGCCACTCTGTCTGGGTACCACAGGGGGTATGGGAGGGGGTTTAGGCACCCTGGACTGAGTTACCTTGGTAACTCAAGTCGCACTCTTGTGTGATTGGACCAAGTGGTGAACCTAACGACTCACTACTTAGCATGTTTGATTGACAGCTAGGCTGAGTGAATGGGGGTGTGCTGCATAAAAGCAGGTTTTTGAGGACTGGAACTTGAGAAGTCGTAACAGGACCTAAGAATCCGAGGAGGGAGAAGCTGAGCCGACCTGCAAGGACGACACCACCGGTGGAGCCCTGCTGAACCACCTCACCACTTTTCCCGACCAACAGAGGAGATCTCCAGTCCAGAGAGTCTTCTTCCTTTGACTCGTGGGGATAACCAGTTTCGCCTTCTTTTCACCTTCCTGGAGCATCTTGTGGCTGCCTTGCCCATGCCAAGCACCCCGGCAACCGGAATACCACGGTTCACCACTACCACGAAGAGAAGGGTAGTGTCTTTTAACCGGAGAACTCCGCGGCTGGTTTCTTCCCTGGCAGTGCAACGCCCTTCCTCTTTCCTCCACGGCGAGACCTCTTCTTCCTCTGGACGAAACACTGACTTGCACCTGCAGCCAGGAACAACTGCCCCCGCTGGAGCTTCCTTCACACTTAAGGTACTGTGTCCCGCCTGGCTTCCCTTGCGACAGATTGTTTGGGGTGACAGTAAAGCCTCGACTTTCTAACCTTGGCTAGCCTGGGACAACCTAGCTAACGTTGCCTGACATTAATTTCATCCTTTTTGTGCAAACTATCTACAAAGACTCTTGGGCATAACCCCACTGTGTGAACCTGGACCCCTTCTGCTTGCTCTCTCCAAGAGTGGGCCTTGCAATTGACTTCCTTGCTCTCCAGTAGAACTCTGCCTATCCTGCCTTACTGTGGTTCTTTGTAAAAGTATTGAAACTTGTGTGCTTCTTTAACTCTGCCTTTTTCCCTCCTTTTCTTTACAATTTATTAGAGTGTCATCTTATGTTAAGCGTTCACCTCAGTCTGAAAATAAGGGTGTTTCTCACTAAGACTTGTCTAATAAGTGAATAGGGTTGTATATATACGATTGTGACTGTGTGCTGAAATTACTTACCTCGTTTTTTGCTAGTGTAATTTACAAGTGTGTTTTCAAATACATAATTATATACTTTTACACCAAAGCTCTAGTCAGTGTTTGCTTGGGCTACTGTGTCTCTGTACCTATTGTGTATACTCTGCATACTGCCTAACTCTTCTTGAGGGAAGTCTGACTGCTCAGCCACAGCTACCAAGTGAATCTGTTTGGTACAGACTGCTACCAAGTGGGTTTACTGCCAAACACCTGTAATCCTAAATCTTTTGCAGTGGTCCCTAAGGGAACTGCACAGGTTTCTGCCTAACACTGGTGTACAGCGGTGGGATTTGTATTGAGTATACATTTTAGTGTGCTTAAAGATACCTTAGTGCAACTAACCACAAAGCTTAGCACTAAAAGAAGTATTTTCTAAAACCTGTCAACTATGGAAAGTTATAGTCAAGAGTCCCTTGCTACAAAAACTGCTGATTGTTTAAGAGTTCTCTGTAAGCATAAGAATCTCCTGACTAAAGACAAGAAAATGGAGCTAATAGAAAGGTTGTTAGCAAACCAAAGTCTGGATAGTGGTTCAGAGGAACCTACCACTCCAGCAACTGTAGACAACAGCAATGATATTGATATGAATGGTAGTATTGTTAACTTTGAGTCAGAAGCAGAAGAGGAGGTGGAAGATGATAGAGTTGTCTCCCCTGGGCCTCTACCTGCCCTGCCAGCTGTACCTACTGGACCCTTACCAGGTCCCACACTTAATCCTCAATATATGGAACTAGAGAAAATGAAGCTTGAATTAGAATTCAAAAGAATTAATGCTCAAACAAAACAACGGAACCAAGAACTAAGGCTCATAGAAATGGAGCTCAACCATGAGCTAGAAATGAAAACATTGTCTGTGGAAAGTGTTTCTCTCTCCGAATCCTCTAGGAGTTCCAGTCCCAAAAGACCCCGGATGCCTAAGGAGTTGGTGGGTATGTATGAACCTAAGTTGGATGTGTTGGATTGGTTGAGTTTGTTTGAATATAATCATGGGCTTCAGAACATTACAGGAAATGAGTTACTTTCCTGGTTGTTCTCTAGGCTCCCCCCTGTTGCAACTGATGTGGTAATGGAGTTGGGGGAGGAGGATAAGAAGGATTATGAATGTGTGGAACTAGCTTTGATAGCTAGATTTGGGAAGACCCCTTCCCAGTACCTTAAGAGGTTTAGGACCCTCAAAAAGAATGATGGTACCCCTTGGGCTACCTGGGTGAGTGAGTGTTTGAAAAACATAGAGGGATCGATTAATGGTTACAAGGTGAACACTTATGAGGGAATGAGAAATCTTGTAATGTTGGAGTCAATTTATGATGCCTGCTCTCCTGAGCTCAGACAGCACTTGGCTGATTCAAAGGAATTAGATCCTAGAAAGCTAGCTAAGGCTGCTGACTTGTGGGTTGCCAACAGCGCTATTCACAAGGACTCAGGGGTCACTCAGAAAAAGGATGAGGGAAAGCAGCCACCAAAAAAGAACCAAGATATTTCTAATACCTTTCAAACTAAAGAGGGTCCCAAACAACAAAATAACCAAGGTAAGCCCCAAGGTAAACCACAACAGGCTAGTGTACCTTCTGGTCACAAACCAGAAGGAAGTTAGGCCAAGCCACCTTTCCAGAGAGCATTTAGAACATGCTATCTCTGTGGGGCAACTGACCACATCAAAGGAGATCCCAGATGTAAGGGTAAACCTACCGGGATCAGAACAGTCTCCTTAGCCTTCACTCCTGAGGAGGAAGTCCAACTGGCTAGTGCTCACTTTGAAGTCTTTGCTGAAGAACCTTTGGGTCTTCAAGCAAGTGTAAAGGTAGAGTCCATGGGTCTGGTTAGTGATCAGAATAGGAGTGTGTACAACTCGATACCAGAAAACTCTAAAGTTTATTATATGGACAGTGTTCTTGTCAATGGCCAGGATACTCCTGCCAGACGAGACTCTGGGGCCAGCAGAACAGTAGTGGATGAAAGCTTTTTCAGGCTTGAGGATGTTGCTAAGGCACCCAAAGGTCCCACTAAGATGTCTGGAGTCCCTGTCCAAATGGTTCCAATTCTACCAGCCCTCATTCAGTGTAATGACATGACAGTGTTGATTCCTGTCAGTGTTCAGACTGAGGTGCCTGGGAGAGTCCTGTTGGGGAATGATCTAAGAACTCTAGGAGTAGTATCCAGTACCCCTAGGCCTCCCAGTATGGAGACCCAGAACCAAACCAAATTGGCTAGAGAGGCCACCTTAAGGAACCACTCTAAGCCTGTGGGAACCTCTACTGAGACCCCCACTACATGCCCTGGTGTTGGTAAGTTGACCTCTGACCCAGGCAAATTTCAGGCTAAACTGTTAGGGAAATGGGAGCCCCAACCAAGCTCCATCATTGTTCCCCCAGGTTTAGAGTCTGTGACTCCCCCTGCTTATGAGGAAGAGGTGGATAGACCTACTGGAACCCTAACTAGGCCTAAGAGAACTGGTAATTCTCAGTCCTGGTGGAAAACCAGAAAAGAAAGGTCTAAGGCCAAAAACCTTCAGACTGTTGGACCTTCCACAGAAGACTCCAACCCAATTCCTAGTCTTAAGGGGGAAACTCCTAAAGTAGGTAAAGGTAGATCCAAGAGGAAGGAGAAGCATGTACCTTGCGTATCTCCATCCCCTACAACCAAGAGGCCTAAAACCCAACCTTCTCCCAACAGAGAGGTGGTGAGGACCTCTGGAGGCCCCTCTAGATCTAAGGGAATCCTTTATAAGGACCCTTTGAAAAAGCCTAACACAGGTTCAGAATTTGTAACAACTTCTGAGGGACTGGTCAACCAGATCCCCTATAACTTTAAAAAGACTGATGTTCCTCAAAGGGTTTGTAGGTCATATAGCTTACAAAGGAAAACCTTGGACTCTACTACTGAACATAAGTCAGGGTGTAACCATCAAAATGCTGATGGACTCTCTAGGATGTATGTCATCGACTAGAGGTATGCGGTTCATCCAGGAGTGGATTAAATCCTCCTGTCCCTTAGTCTGGGGGGGGGGGGTTGCGAGTGTTAGGGAGAATTCTCTGTAAGGCTAATTTCCCAAACCTAGTGAGTCCCCCAGCAGCTTTGCTGGATTTTTGGGGTTTATTTTTTTCTCTCCTGCTAAGAGTGAGATTCTTTTGCTCCCACTCTTACATATGATTTGAGGTGTTCCTTTAACTTTCCATGCGTTTTATGGGCTATGGGGTCCTTTACTCCATAGGGTCTCATGTGTTTTTACTATGTGTGTTACACAGCATCCTCAGTGCCGTAACCCAGGGGTGTCGTAGCGACCCCCCAACATAGACTCCATACCCTGGGACTGACTACTGTCTCCCAGGGCATGTAAAGTCACCATTGGCTTTGCTAGTCCCAAATTATGAACAGAAACCAGTACAAACCATCATATTGTGGACGTACTGGTCAGGGCAATTTCGATTGCCCCGGGGTCTGTTGTTCAAGGGGGCACGTCTCCGTCCCCCCTGATCGAGTTTTGGCTGGTGGCAGTGGATACTACTTTTTATATTCAACCGCGAATATATCTCTATTGGATTTTCCCATTGTTCGAGGCTACCAACTTTAATTATTTAATTCTTATAGCCTCGAACATACTGCCGGTTTATTTATTTAATATTAATTCACCGGTTGGTATTTTTTGCTAGAACTCGATTCTAAAATGGCGTTTGTGTTCTCTTCTGTGACTCCAACCCAAGTCGAGCCCTTTGTTCCACCTTTTGGTGGGCTTCTCCACAGAAGCCTCCAAAAGTGGCGCCACACTGTCTGGATACCACAGGGGGTGTGGGAGGGGGTTTAGGCACCCTGGACTGAGTTACCTTGGTAAGTCAAGTCGCACTCTTGTGTGATTGGACCAAGTGGTGAACCTAACGACTCACTACTTAGCATGTTTGATTGACAGCTAGGCTGAGTGAATGGGGGTGTGCTGCATAAAAGCAGGTTTTTGAGGACTGGAACTTGAGAAGTCGTAACAGGACCTAAGAATCCGAGGAGGGAGAAGCTGAGCCGACCTGCAAGGACGACACCACCGGTGGAGCCCTGCTGAACCACCTCACCACTTTTCCCGACCAACAGAGGAGATCTCCAGTCCAGAGAGTCTTCTTCCTTTGACTGGTGGGGATAACCAGTTTCGCCTTCTTTTCACCTTCCTGGAGCGTCTTGTGGCTGCCTTGCCCATGCCAAGCACCCCGGCAACCGGAATACCACGGTTCACCACTACTGCGAAGAGAAGGGTAGTGCCTTTTAACCAGAGAACTCCGCGGCTGGTTTCTTCCCTGGCAGTGCAACGACCTTCATCTTTCCTCCACGGCGACACCTCTTCTTCCTCTGGACGAAACACCGACTTGCACCTGCTGCCAGGAACAACTGCCCCCGCTGGAGCTTCCTTCACACTTAAGGTACTGTGTCCCGCCTGGCTTCCCTTGCAACAGATCGTTCGGGGTGACAGTAAAGCCTTGCCTTTCTAACCTGGGCTAGCCTAGGACAACCTAGCTAACATTTCCTGACTTTAATTTCATCCTTTTTGTGCGAACTATCTACAAAGACTCTTGGGCATAACCCCACTGTGTGTACCTGGACCCCTTCTGCTTTCTCTCTCCAAGAGTGGGCCTTGCAATTGACTTCCTTGCTCTCCAGTAGAACTCTGCCTATGCTGCTTACTGTGGTTCTTTGTAAAAGTATTGAAACTTCTGTGCTTCTTTAACTCTGCCTTTTTCCCTCCCTTTCTTTACAACTTATTAGAGTGTCATCGTATGTTAAGTGCTCACCTCTTGTCTGAAAATAAGTGGTGTTTCTCACTAAGACTTGACTAATAAGTGAATAGGGTTGTATATATATGATAGTGACCGTGTGCTGAAATTACTTACCTCGTTTTTTGCTAGTGTACTTTAAAAGTGTGTTTTTAAATAAATAATTATATACTTTTACACCAAAGCTCTAGTCAGTGTTTGCTTGTGCTACTGTGTCTCTGTACCTATTGTGTATACTCTGCATACTGCCTAACTCTTCTTGAGGGATGTCTGACTGCTCAGCCACAGCTACCAAGTGAATCTGTGTGGTACAGACTGCTACCAAGTGGGTTTACTGCCAAACACCTGTAGTCCTAAATCTTTTGCAGTGGTCCCTAAGGGAACTGCACAGGTTTCTGCCTAACACCCAGAAAGCAAACTCTCTACATTTGCACATTACCAATGCCACCTCAAATAGCAAAGAACTATTCACCATTATCAAGGAATTAGAAACCCCCATCCTCCCTCCTAGTATGGTCAAAGTAACCAAAGCATGGTGCACCACTATTCAGGATGTGCTTGCTTCCAAAATAAACACCATGCAAAACAAAATTACAACACAAAAAGAAATACTAGCAGCCACCTCAGAACCATCTTCCCTGCCCCTATCAGACACTGTTACTTAGACACCTGAATTCCACTTCACCACAGTAACCACAGATCAAGTACTAAAAACTATAGTATCACTAAAACACTCAAACTGTAAAGGAGACACATTCCCCGCTAAACTAGTTAAAGAATGTGCACCTACCTTAGCAACAACCATCACCAACTTTGTTAAAGCCTCATTCAGCGCCAACACCATCCCATCCAATATGAAAGAAGCATGGGTTACCCCACTCCTCAAAAAAACAATCTTAGATTCCACCGTCCCCACTAATTACAGACCCATCACCACAGTCCCATTCCTACTCAAAATTGTAGACAAAATCGCTTATACCCAAGTCCAATCCCACCTTGAAAACAATCACTTGCTAGGAGAAAGACAATCAGACTTTCGTCCAGGCCATAGCACCGAGACAGCACTATTGGATCTAAAAAATCCGATGGACGCGGCCAGGGAGTCAGGCAAATTATGCATATTACTATTACTTGACCTGTCCACAGCATTTGATTTAGTAGATCACGATAAACTCTGTCAAACACTAGCTAACAGTTTCGATTCTCTAAGGATGCCACCGCCTGGATTAACTCGTTCCTTTCAGATCGCACATCCAGAGTAGCCATAGGTGACGTGGCAGCAGACCCTATCTCAGTCCCTCTTGGAGTTCCTCAAGGCTCCTGCCTCTCTCCAAAGCTATATAATGCGTACACCAAATTGCTCTTTGCAGTGCTAGATGCAATGGGAGTGATCTACACAATCTTTGCTGACGATACGCAAATACTTATTCCTATATCAGGGAACCTTGAACAGGATACCATTGAGATAAACAAAATCTACTCTATTATCCAGAACTGGATGGCAGCAAATAGTCTATGCTTAAATGGAGAAAAAACGGAGATCCTCATAGTAGGCGCTCCAGCCCGATTAGCAAAACTAGCTCCACAATACACAGCAATAATCATTGATGGTACCCCATCCACATTTCCAAACAAGTAAAAACTCTAGGAGTCTATTTGGACTCTAGCCTCACCATGGGCAAACATATCAACACACTTGCCTCATCCACAGCCTACATGCCAAAACCTATCACATTAAACACTCACCCTAACACATAAATGTGTTTCAGGTACAGTACCTAAACACCTCAATCAAAGCTTAAGTCAGAAAAACACAACCAGAACACTCATATCTAACACCCACCTACACCTGCTCATTCCATGTTTTAAGCATTCTAGGATAGGTAGATCCAGGTTTCCTACAGCCGCCCCTAGAATCTGGAATACACTCCCTACCAACATCATTTCGAGCCTTCACTGAATAAATTCAAGAAACTCCTTAAAACCTGGCTCTTTAATAAATATTAACCACATGACAGACTCTTTAACTAGAAAACTAATAGCTCAACCCTGCTCAGATCTACTGTCCCCATTACCATGTTCTGTATGTAACCTTCAAGTTTCTATGCCTATCTCAAAGCTGTCTTTTCTTATGCCCTTATGTTATTTTTACTAGTGTTATACCTCCAAGCAATTTATCAAGATGCCGCACCTGCAAGCAATCTTACTGCGTAATTTAATACAACATACTGGGCCTCATCACAACCTCGGCGGTAACCCTTAAATCCGGCGGTAGCGCTATTACCGCCGGATTTAAGGGTCCGCCGAATCAGGGCCTCGGCGGATTTCAACCCAGCCCTGAGCTGGTGTGAAATCCGCTGAGAATTCACGCTCATACCGCCGGCAGGAAATCCGCCGGCGGTATGAGCGCGAAATTTCCCAATTGAGCCAAATGGGGAATGGGGCATTCCCGAATGGGCTCAATGGGGAAAGGGGACTTCCAAGTCCGCCCAACTCGTGATCCCGCGCTATTAGCACCGGGGGCTATAGCAGTCGCGCTAATAGCCCCCGCGCTAATACCGCCGGCGTTACCGCCGAGATCGTGATGAGGCCCACTGTGTAAATTGTTCTGATTCAGTTGTAAATATGTAACTACCAAGACAAAGTATTCCTATAAAATGCACCGTGATACTGCTAGGTTTGGGCGTAAAACAAATGCAATAAATAAAATAAATAAAAATAAAATACATATTCCTCCCGATCTACAGACCACCTTCTTATAACCCCAAACTTTGCATAGAAACTAGCCGACATGGCAGCCATGCTATCAACCCATACTAGGAGACTTAAACATATGGTTTGGAAAAGAAAACTAATCCACAGCAAACTCACTCTGCGCACTCCTAGACACTTTGCATTTTAAGCAAATAGTAAATGGATCCACCCACAAAGCCGGACACACTCTGGATGCATTTTTCTGCAGGGTAGGACTATGCGCAACCGCGTCACCTACACCAATGGTATGGAGCAAACTCTACTTAATACCATTCTACATCAGATCCCAAACCTGCCTAAGAGCTGTAAAGGAAATACTCCATATCAGCAAGAAAATAAACAGGAAGAACATGGATATAGAGGCCCTAACAAACCTTCTAGACTCACCCCTCCCAAGTGAAACAGAACCCACCGAAACATCCATAGACACGGCAGAAGGCACACTCAACAATTGGATCACCAAGAGCCTTGAACAACTGGCACCTGCTAAAACATTCAAAGCTACACACAAAAAACTGGCAGCAGAATGGTTCACAGAAGAACTGAAAGAACTAAAAAACAACTGCAAAATGAAAAAAAGAACACATAAATTATACAAATCAACAGTCCTCAAAGCAAAAAGGTTCTACTTTGCCACAAGAATAGATTCGGCAAACATTCTACAGAAAGGGATAAAAAGAAAAATGTCTTTCTGCAAGCACTTTGTGACAACATTACCAAACACCTGAGAGCAAAAATAGACACAATCCAGAAACCAACAACCTAGCCCGAGCAAAGATAACCATGACTGCCGGACAACAGATGCCTGGCGATTCACAGACTACAGCAAAACTCACCTGCCTAGAACCAATCACAGAAGAAACCTTTGCCACACTGATCAAGGACATCAACCTTGCAGGATCCCCCAGGGACCCCTGCTCACCTGCCATCTAAAAAGGAATCCTCGACCACAGAATCCCAGTGACACACTTCCAGAACCTAATGAATCTATCACTCAAAAGAGGAATAGTACCGTCCTCCTTCGAATCAGCCTACATTAAACCACTGATAAAAAAAAGGAATCAGAAAGCGCAGAAGACCCAAGCAACTACAGACTGATATCCTACCTGCCCTACCCAGCAAAGATTATGGAGAATCATGGGTACAAAAGCCTACTTAAATATGTCGAAACAAATGGAATACTCGACCGGTCACAAGTTGGCTTCCGACCAATGAGAGTAACAGAATCAGCACTTCTACCGACATGGAACGATATGAAAATGAACACAGACGATGATGCCCAATCAGGCAGGTATACTATTGGACAAATCAGCGGCTTTTGACACAATCAGCCATGCAAAACTAATACAAAGATTGATGGAATGTGGCATACATGAATTCGCACTAAAGATGGTTACCTCATTCCTAACAAACCGAACCGAAAAGAACCTACCTACCGCCGTTCACCTCATACACCCAAAAATAAATCCTGCAAAGTCCCACAAGGATCCAACCTCTCCCCACTGCTTTTTTACATCTTCACATGCCCACTGATGAAACCGAACCCAGGAACAAAATAACAGCCTCAACAACTGCCTCACAGACATCTACAGTTGGATGACAATGAACAACCTTAAACTTAACCCAGCAAAAATTGAAATAATGCTCTGACCCGCAGGATTCGACAGAGGGGACACACAAACTGGGCTAGCCGGTCGGCATGAGAACGAAACCAGAGAGTACCAATGTAGTAAATAACCGAGGATTACTCATGGACAAAGGACTATCACTGGAACCGCAAGTCAACACAATAAACAAAAAATGCTTCTTCCTACTAAGACTGCTCAGAAGACTACTCCCCTACCTCTCCTTCCCCCCAGGGAACCCTCTCAATCATATCCCTGATACTGACAAGAATTGACTAGGCAAACAGCCTCTACCTAGGAATGCCGGAAAGATTTACCAAGAAGATCCAAAGCATGCAAAATACAGAAGCCAGGATCCTATTAAGACTAAACAGAAGAGACCACATCACTCCAGCCCTCAAAAGCCTACACTGGTTACCAGTAAAAAGTACATCAAGTTCAAAGCACTCTGCATTGCCCCGAAGGCCTTGCATAGACAAGGAGTGGAATTCCTCCAACAGAAGATTATCCGGTCCCACAAAGGAAGGAAACTAAGATACAGCAACAACCTACACATAGGGCCTCATTATGAGGCGGGTGGAATGGATTTAACGGCACCGGTAATGGTGCCGGTGCCATTAAACCCACCCTGCCCTATTACGAGGTTCCCTCGCGGGACCCAGAAAGGACATCTGGTCAGACCAGACGTCCTTTCCAGGTCCTGCGAGGGGACCAGGGAGCTAACATTATTAACGGGCCCGTTGTTAGCTCCCTCCCCATTCCCATTGAGCCATATGGGGCTCAATGGAAATGGGATTCATTTTTACCGGGTCCATGAAATGGGCAACTACCGGGTCTGCCAAGGTCAGCATGACCCAGTAATTGCCCATTCCATGGACCCGGTAAAATGTCATTACCGGCAGCAGCCGTGCCCTTAATAAGAGCACAGCTACCACCAGGGTCCTAATGAGGCCCATAGAGTCAAAACACTACAAAAAAAGGACATTTGGCGGAACAGCGTTCTCACGTCTAATTGCTAACTACGGAGCAAAGCAGGTGAGTTGGCCACCCAGTGCGACCCCATTTTGGCTGGAAAGCGCTTCTAAAAGGCCATCCAGGCCCTGTGTGCCTTCGTTTTTGCCGGGAACTTCTTCCTGGTTTCTCCTCCCTCCTCCCGCCTCCCAACCCGCCAGCACCGCTCTCATTGGTCCTGCCAGCCTCCATCACTGGTCTTCCCAGGGCAGCCCTCTGCCTGTGCAGCCCTGCGGCTAAGGGCCTCAAGGCCAAGGGCGGCTCTGACATAGGCGGCTCCAAGATGTGTCTGCAGGTGTCCGCAGGGGAAGCCAAGGAAGCCAGCAGACACCAACAAAACTGTGAGTGTGGCAGGGGTGGGGTGTAGAGCAATTACTCTACTCCAGAAAGCCCCTGTCACTCTACCTTACCTTCCATAGCGTAGACTGACATAAACTTAAACAGTACATACTTAGGAAGACTTGTAACCATTGTAAATGGATTGTAAATGTTGCCTTGTGATGCATATTAACTTGCCTGCCAATTTTAGCTAGTGCCACACATGTAGGGAACTGAACTTTAGCTTGCGCCACTTCTAGATAGAAATGTGATTATTAGCATGTGCCACACTCAGGACTCCTAACTTTAGCTTGCGCCGCATTTAGATAGAAATGTGATTATTAGCATGTGCCACACTCAGGATTCCTAACTTTAGCTTGCTCCGCATCTAGATAGAAATGTGATGATTAGCATGTGCCACACTCAGGATTCCTAACTTTAGCTTGCACCGCATCTAGATAGAAATGTGATTATTAGCATGTGCCACACTCAGGATTCCTAACTTCAGCTTGCGCTGCATCTAGATAGAAATGTGACTGTTAGCATATGCCACACTCGTATGGAATTCTGAACTTTAGCTTGTGCCGCATCTAGATAGAAATGTGACTGTTAGCATGTGCCACACTCGTATGGAATTCCGAACTTTAGCTTGCGTCGCATCGAGATAGAAATGTGATTATTAGCATGTGCCACACTCAGGATTCCTAACTTTAGCTTGCGCCGTATCTAGATAGAAATGTGATTATTAGCATGTGCCACACTCAGGATTCCTAACTTTAGCTTGTGCCGCATCTAGATAGAAATGTGACTGTTAGCATATGCCACACTCGTATGGAATTCTGAACTTTAGCTTGCACCGCATCTAGATAGAATTGTGACTGTTAGCATGAGCCACACTCAGGATTCCAAACTTTAGTTTGCACCGCATCTAGATAGAAATGTGATTATTAGCATGTGCCACATGCAGGATTCCTAACTTTAGCTTGCGCCGCATCTAGATAGAAATGTGACTTAGCATATGCCACACTGGTACGGAATTCTGAACTTTAGTTTGCACCGCATCTAGATAGAAATGTGACTGTTATCATATGCCACATTCGTATGGAATTCTGAACTTTAGCTTGCATCGCATCGAGATAGAAATGTGATTATTAGCATGTGCCACACTCAGGATTCCTAACTTTAGCTTGCACCGCATCTAGATAGAAATGTGATTATTAGCATGTGCCACACTCAGGATTCCTAACTTTAGCTTGCGCCGCATCTAAATAGAAATGTGATTATTAGCATGTGCCACACTCAGGATTCCTAACTTTAGCTTGCGCCGCATCTAAATACAAATGTGATTATTAGCATGTCCCACAATCAGGATTCCTAACTTTAGCTTGCACCGCATCTAGATAGAAATGTGACTGTTAGCATATGCCACACACGTATGGAATTCTGAACTTTAGCTTGCGCCGCACTTAGATAGAAATGTGACGGTTAGCATGTGCCACACTCAGGATTCCTAACTTTAGCTTGCACCGCATCTAGATAGAAATGTGATTGTTAGCATGTGCCACACTCAGGATTCCTAACTTTAGCTTGCGCCGCATCTAGATAGAAATGTGATGATTAGCATGTGCCACACTCAGGATTCCTAACTTTAGCTTGCACCACATCTAGATAGAAATGTGATTATTAGCATGTGCCACACTCAGGAGTCCTAACTTTAGCTTGCGCTGCATCTAGATAGAAATGTGACTGTTAGCATATGCCACACTCGTATGGAATTCTGAACTTTAGCTTGCGCCGCATCTAGATAGAAATGTGACGGTTAGCATGTGCCACACTCAGGATTCCTAACTTTAGCTTGTGCCGCATCTAGATAGAATTGTGACTGTTAGCATGTGCCACACTCGTATGGAATTCTGAACTTTAGCTTGTATCGCATCGAGATAGAAATGTGATTATTAGCATATGCCACACTCGTATGGAATTCTGAACTTTAGCTTGCGCCGCATCTAGATAGAAATGTGACTGTTAGCATGTGCCACACTCAGGATTCCTAACTTTAGCTTGTGCCACATCTAGATAGAAATGTGACTGTTAGCATGTGCCACACTCGTATGGAATTCTGAACTTTAGCTTGTGCCGCATCTAGATAGAAATGTGACTGTTAGCAAGTGCCACACTCAGGATTTCTAACTTTAGCTTGTGCCGCATCTAGATAGAAATGTGACGGTTAGCATGTGCCACACTCAGGATTCCTAACTTTAGCTTGTGCCGCCTCTAGATAGAAATGTGATTGTTAGCATGTGCCACACTCAGGATTCCTAACTTTAGCTTGCGCCGCATCTAGATAGAAATGTGATGATTAGCATGTGCCACACTCAGGATTCCTAACTTTAGCTTGCGCCGCATCTACATAGAAATGTGATTATTAGCATGTGCCACACTCAGGATTCCTAACTTTAGCTTGCGCTGGATCTAGATAGAAATGTGACTGTTAGCATATGCCACACTCAGGATTCCTAACTTTAGTTTGCGCCGCATCTAGGTAGAAATGTGATTATTAGCATGTGCCACATGCAGGATTCCTAACTTTAGCTTGCGCCGCATCTAGATAGAAATGTGACTTAGCATATGCCACAGTGGTACGGAATTCTGAACTTTAGTTTGCACCGCATCTAGATAGAAATGTGACTGTTATCATATGCCACACTCGTATGGAATTCTGAACTTTAGCTTGCATCGCATCGAGATAGAAATGTGATTATTAGCATGTGCCACACTCAGGATTCCTAACTTTAGCTTGCGCCGCATCTAAATACAAATGTGATTATTAGCATGTCCCACACTCAGGATTCCTAACTTTAGCTTGCGCCGCATCTAGATAGAAATGTGACTGTTAGCATATGCCACACTCAGGATTCCTAACTTTAGCTTGCGCCGCATCTAGATAGAAATGTGATTGTTAGCATGTGCCACACTCAGGATTCCTAACTTTAGCTTGCTCCGCATCTAGATAGAAATGTGATGATTAGCATGTGCCACACTCAGGATTCCTAACTTTAGCTTGCGCCGCATCTAGATAGAAATGTGACTGTTAGCATGTGCCACACTCAGGATTCCTAACTTTAGCTTGTGCCACATCTAGATAGAAATGTGACTGTTAGCATGTGCCACACTCGTATGGAATTCTGAACTTTAGCTTGTGCCGCATCTAGATAGAAATGTGACTGTTAGCAAGTGCCACACTCAGGATTTCTAACTTTAGCTTGTGCCGCATCTAGATAGAAATGTGACGGTTAGCATGTGCCACACTCAGGATTCCTAACTTTAGCTTGTGCCGCCTCTAGATAGAAATGTGATTGTTAGCATGTGCCACACTCAGGATTCCTAACTTTAGCTTGCGCCGCATCTAGATAGAAATGTGATGATTAGCATGTGCCACACTCAGGATTCCTAACTTTAGCTTGCGCCGCATCTACATAGAAATGTGATTATTAGCATGTGCCACACTCAGGATTCCTAACTTTAGCTTGCGCTGGATCTAGATAGAAATGTGACTGTTAGCATATGCCACACTCAGGATTCCTAACTTTAGTTTGCGCCGCATCTAGGTAGAAATGTGATTATTAGCATGTGCCACATGCAGGATTCCTAACTTTAGCTTGCGCCGCATCTAGATAGAAATGTGACTTAGCATATGCCACAGTGGTACGGAATTCTGAACTTTAGTTTGCACCGCATCTAGATAGAAATGTGACTGTTATCATATGCCACACTCGTATGGAATTCTGAACTTTAGCTTGCATCGCATCGAGATAGAAATGTGATTATTAGCATGTGCCACACTCAGGATTCCTAACTTTAGCTTGCGCCGCATCTAAATACAAATGTGATTATTAGCATGTCCCACACTCAGGATTCCTAACTTTAGCTTGCGCCGCATCTAGATAGAAATGTGACTGTTAGCATATGCCACACTCAGGATTCCTAACTTTAGCTTGCGCCGCATCTAGATAGAAATGTGATTGTTAGCATGTGCCACACTCAGGATTCCTAACTTTAGCTTGCTCCGCATCTAGATAGAAATGTGATGATTAGCATGTGCCACACTCAGGATTCCTAACTTTAGCTTGCACCGCATCTAGATAGAAATGTGATTATTAGCATGTGCCACACTCAGGATTCCTAACTTCAGCTTGCGCTGCATCTAGATAGAAATGTGACTGTTAGCATATGCCACACTCGTATGGAATTCTGAACTTTAGCTTGTGCCGCATCTAGATAGAAATGTGACTGTTAGCATGTGCCACACTCGTATGGAATTCCGAACTTTAGCTTGCGTCGCATCGAGATAGAAATGTGATTATTAGCATGTGCCACACTCAGGATTCCTAACTTTAGCTTGCGCCGTATCTAGATAGAAATGTGATTATTAGCATGTGCCACACTCAGGATTCCTAACTTTAGCTTGTGCCGCATCTAGATAGAAATGTGATTGTTAGCATGTGCCACACTCAGGATTCCTAACTTTAGCTTGCGCCGCATCTAGATAGAAATGTGATGATTAGCATGTGCCACACTCAGGATTCCTAACTTTAGCTTGCGCCGCATCTACATAGAAATGTGATTATTAGCATGTGCCACACTCAGGATTCCTAACTTTAGCTTGCGCTGGATCTAAATAGAAATGTGACTGTTAGCATATGCCACACTCAGGATTCCTAACTTTAGTTTGCGCCGCATCTAGGTAGAAATGTGATTATTAGCATGTGCCACATGCAGGATTCCTAACTTTAGCTTGCGCCGCATCTAGATAGAAATGTGACTTAGCATATGCCACAGTGGTACGGAATTCTGAACTTTAGTTTGCACCGCATCTAGATAGAAATGTGACTGTTAGCAAGTGCCACACTCAGGATTTCTAACTTTAGCTTGTGCCGCATCTAGATAGAAATGTGACGGTTAGCATGTGCCACACTCAGGATGCCTAACTTTAGCTTGCGCCGCATCTAGATAGAAATGTGATGATTAGCATGTGCCACACTCAGGATTCCTAACTTTAGCTTGCGCCGCATCTACATAGAAATGTGATTATTAGCATGTGCCACACTCAGGATTCCTAACTTTAGCTTGCGCTGGATCTAGATAGAAATGTGACTGTTAGCATATGCCACACTCGTATGGAATTCTGAACTTTAGCTTCCGCCGTATCTAGATAGAAATATGACTGTTAGCAAGTGCCATACTCAGGATTCCTAGATTTAACTTGTGCCGCATCTACATAGAAATGTGACTGTTAGCATGTGCCACACTCAGGATTCCTAACTTTAGCTTGCGATGCATCTAGATAGAAATGTGACTGTTAGCATGTGCACACTTGTATGGAATTATGAACTTTGGCTTGCATCGCATCTAGATATAAATGTGACTGTTAGCATATGCCACACTCGTAGGGAATTCTGAACTTTAGCTTGCGTCGCATTGAGATAGAAATGTGATTATTAGCATGTGCCACACTCAGGATTCCTAACTTTAGCTTGCGCCGCATCTAGATACAAATGTGATTATTAGCATGTGCCACACTCAGGATTCCTAACTTTAGTTTGCGCCGCATCTAGATAGAAATGTGACTGTTAGCATATGCCACACTCGTATGGCATTCTGAACTTTAGCTTGCACCGCATCTAGAAAGAAATGTGACTGTTAGCATGTGTCACACTCAGGATTCCTAACTTTAGCTTGCGCCGCATCTAGATAGAAATGTGATTGTTAGAATGTGCCACACTCAGGATTCCTAACTTTAGCTTGCGTCACATCTAGATAGAAATGTGATTATTAGCGTGTGCCACACTCAGGATTCCTAACTTTAGCTTGCGTCACATCTAGATAGAAATGTGACTGTTAGCATATGCCACACTCGTATGGAATTCTGAACTTTAGCTTGCGCCGCATCTAGATAGAAATGGGACTGTTAGCATGTGCCACACTCATGATTCCTAACTTAGCTTGCGCTGCATCTAGATAGAAATGTGACTGTTAGCATATGCCACACTCGTATGGAATTCTGAACTTTAGCTTGCATCGCATCGAGATAGAAATGTGATTGTTAGCATGTGCCACACTCAGGATTCCTAACTTTAGCTTGCACCGCATCTAGATAGAAATGTGATTATTAGCATGTGCCACACTCAGGATTCCTAACTTTAGCTTGCGCCGCATCTAGATAGAAATGTGATTATTAGCATGTGCCACACTCAGGATTCCTAACTTTAGCTTGCGCCGCATCTAGATAGAAATGTGACTTAGCATATGCCACACTCGTACGGAATTCTGAACTTTAGCTTGCACCGCATCTAGATAGAAATGTGACTGTTAGCATATGCCACACTCGTATGGAATTCTGAACTTTAGCTTGCATCGCATCGAGATAGAAATGAGATTATTAGCATGCCCCACACTCAGGATTCCTAACTTTAGCTTGCACTGCATCTAGATACAAATGTGATTATTAGCATGTGCCACACTCAGGATTCCTAACTTTAGCTTGCGCCGCATCTAGATAGAAATCTGACTGTTAGCATATGCCACACTCGTATGGAATTCTGAACTTTTGCTTGCGCTGCAACTAGATAGAAATGTGACAGTTAGCATGTGCCACACTCAGGATTCCTACGTTTAGCTTGCGCCACATCTAGATAGAAATGTGACGGTTAGCATGTGCCACACTCAGGATTCCTAACTTTAGCTTGCGCCGCATCTAGATAGAAATGTGATTGTTAGCATGTGCCACACTCAGGGTTCCTAACTTTAGCTTGCGCCGCATCTAGATAGAAATGTGATGATTAGCATGTGCCACACTCGGGATTCCTAACTTTAGCTTGCGCCCCATCTATATAGAAAAGTGATTATTAACATATGCCACACTCAGGATTCCTAAGTTTAGCTTGCGCCACATCTAGATAGAAATGTGACGGTTAGCATATGCCACACTCGTATGGAATTCTGAACTTTAGCTGCGATGCATCTAGATAGAAATGTGACTGTTAGCATGTGCCACACTCAGGATTCCTAACTTTAGCTTGCACCGCATCTAGATAGAAATGTGACTGTTAGCATGTGCCACACTCAGGATTCCTAACTTAGCTTGCGCCGCATCTAGATAGAAATGTGACTGTTAGCATATGCCACACTCGTATGGAATTCTGAACTTTAGCTTGCGTCGCATCGAGATAGAAATGTGATTGTTAGCATGTGCCACACTCAGGATTCCTGACTTTAGCTTGCACCGCATCTAGATAGAAATGTGATTATTAGCATGTGCCACACTCAGGATTCCTAACTTTAGCTTGCGCCGCATCTAGATAGAAATGTGATTATTAGCATGTGCCACACTCAGGATTCCTAACTTTAGCTTGCGCCGCATCTAGATAGAAATGTGACTTAGCATATGCCACACTCGTACGGAATTCTGAACTTTAGCTTGCACCGCATTTAGATAGAAATGTTACTGTTAGCATATGCCACACTCGTATGGAATTCTGAACTTTAGCTTGCATCGCATCGAGATAGAAATGAGATTATTAGCATGCGCCACACTCAGGATTCCTAACTTTAGCTTGCACTGCATCTAGATACAAATGTGATTATTAGCATGTGCCACACTCAGGATTCCTAACTTTAGCTTGCGCCGCATCTAGATAGAAATGTGATGATTAGCATGTGCCACACTCAGGATTCCTAACTTTAGCTTGCACCGCATCTAGATAGAAATGTGATTGTTAGCATGTGCCACACTCAGGATTCCTAACTTTAGCTTGCGCCGCATCTAGATAGAAATGTGATGATTAGCATGTGCCACACTCAGGATTCCTAACTTTAGCTTGCACCACATCTAGATAGAAATGTGATTATTAGCATGTGCCACACTCAGGAGTCCTAACTTTAGCTTGCGCTGCATCTAGATAGAAATGTGACTGTTAGCATATGCCACACTCGTATGGAATTCTGAACTTTAGCTTGCGCCGCATCTAGATAGAAATGTGACGGTTAGCATGTGCCACACTCAGGATTCCTAACTTTAGCTTGTGCCGCATCTAGATAGAATTGTGACTGTTAGCATGTGCCACACTCGTATGGAATTCTGAACTTTAGCTTGCGTCGCATCGAGATAGAAATGTGATTATTAGCATATGCCACACTCGTATGGAATTCTGAACTTTAGCTTGCGCCGCATCTAGATAGAAATGTGACTGTTAGCATGTGCCACACTCAGGATTCCTAACTTTAGCTTGTGCCACATCTAGATAGAAATGTGACTGTTAGCATGTGCCACACTCGTATGGAATTCTGAACTTTAGCTTGTGCCGCATCTAGATAGAAATGTGACTGTTAGCAAGTGCCACACTCAGGATTTCTAACTTTAGCTTGTGTCGCATCTAGATAGAAATGTGACGGTTAGCATGTGCCACACTCAGGATTCCTAACTTTAGCTTGCGCCGCATCTAGATAGAAATGTGATGATTAGCATGTGCCACACTCAGGATTCCTAACTTTAGCTTGCGCCGCATCTACATAGAAATGTGATTATTAGCATGTGCCACACTCAGGATTCCTAACTTTAGCTTGCGCTGGATCTAGATAGAAATGTGACTGTTAGCATATGCCACACTCGTATGGAATTCTGAACTTTAGCTTCCGCCGTATCTAGATAGAAATATGACTGTTAGCAAGTGCCATACTCAGGATTCCTAGATTTAACTTGTGCCGCATCTACATAGAAATGTGACTGTTAGCATGTGCCACACTCAGGATTCCTAACTTTAGCTTGCGATGCATCTAGATAGAAATGTGACTGTTAGCATGTGCACACTTGTATGGAATTATGAACTTTGGCTTGCACCGCATCTAGATATAAATGTGACTGTTAGCATATGCCACACTCGTAGGGAATTCTGAACTTTAGCTTGCGTCGCATTGAGATAGAAATGTGATTATTAGCATGTGCCACACTCAGGATTCCTAACTTTAGCTTGCGCCGCATCTAGATACAAATGTGATTATTAGCATGTGCCACACTCAGGATTCCTAACTTTAGTTTGCGCCGCATCTAGATAGAAATGTGACTGTTAGCATATGCCACACTCGTATGGCATTCTGAACTTTAGCTTGCACCGCATCTAGAAAGAAATGTGACTGTTAGCATGTGTCACACTCAGGATTCCTAACTTTAGCTTGCGCCGCATCTAGATAGAAATGTGATTGTTAGAATGTGCCACACTCAGGATTCCTAACTTTAGCTTGCGCCGCATCTAGATAGAAATGTGATGATTAGCATGTGCCACACTCAGGATTCCTAACTTTAGCTTGCGCCGCATCTAGATAGAAATGTGATTATTAGCGTGTGCCACACTCAGGATTCCTAACTTTAGCTTGCGTCACATCTAGATAGAAATGTGACTGTTAGCATATGCCACACTCGTATGGAATTCTGAACTTTAGCTTGCGCCGCATCTAGATAGAAATGGGACTGTTAGCATGTGCCACACTCAGGATTCCTAACTTAGCTTGCGCTGCATCTAGATAGAAATGTGACTGTTAGCATATGCCACACTCGTATGGAATTCTGAACTTTAGCTTGCATCGCATCGAGATAGAAATGTGATTGTTAGCATGTGCCACACTCAGGATTCCTAACTTTAGCTTGCACCGCATCTAGATAGAAATGTGATTATTAGCATGTGCCACACTCAGGATTCCTAACTTTAGCTTGCGCCGCATCTAGATAGAAATGTGATTATTAGCATGTGCCACACTCAGGATTCCTAACTTTAGCTTGCGCCGCATCTAGATAGAAATGTGACTTAGCATATGCCACACTCGTACGGAATTCTGAACTTTAGCTTGCACCGCATCTAGATAGAAATGTGACTGTTAGCATATGCCACACTCGTATGGAATTCTGAACTTTAGCTTGCATCGCATCGAGATAGAAATGAGATTATTAGCATGCCCCACACTCAGGATTCCTAACTTTAGCTTGCACTGCATCTAGATACAAATGTGATTATTAGCATGTGCCACACTCAGGATTCCTAACTTTAGCTTGCGCCGCATCTAGATAGAAATCTGACTGTTAGCATATGCCACACTCGTATGGAATTCTGAACTTTTGCTTGCGCTGCAACTAGATAGAAATGTGACAGTTAGCATGTGCCACACTCAGGATTCCTACGTTTAGCTTGCGCCACATCTAGATAGAAATGTGACGGTTAGCATGTGCCACACTCAGGATTCCTAACTTTAGCTTGCGCCGCATCTAGATAGAAATGTGATTGTTAGCATGTGCCACACTCAGGGTTCCTAACTTTAGCTTGCGCCGCATCTAGATAGAAATGTGATGATTAGCATGTGCCACACTCGGGATTCCTAACTTTAGCTTGCGCCCCATCTATATAGAAAAGTGATTATTAACATATGCCACACTCAGGATTCCTAAGTTTAGCTTGCGCCACATCTAGATAGAAATGTGACGGTTAGCATATGCCACACTCGTATGGAATTCTGAACTTTAGCTGCGATGCATCTAGATAGAAATGTGACTGTTAGCATGTGCCACACTCAGGATTCCTAACTTTAGCTTGCACCGCATCTAGATAGAAATGTGACTGTTAGCATGTGCCACACTCAGGATTCCTAACTTAGCTTGCGCCGCATCTAGATAGAAATGTGACTGTTAGCATATGCCACACTCGTATGGAATTCTGAACTTTAGCTTGCGTCGCATCGAGATAGAAATGTGATTGTTAGCATGTGCCACACTCAGGATTCCTGACTTTAGCTTGCACCGCATCTAGATAGAAATGTGATTATTAGCATGTGCCACACTCAGGATTCCTAACTTTAGCTTGCGCCGCATCTAGATAGAAATGTGATTATTAGCATGTGCCACACTCAGGATTCCTAACTTTAGCTTGCGCCGCATCTAGATAGAAATGTGACTTAGCATATGCCACACTCGTACGGAATTCTGAACTTTAGCTTGCACCGCATTTAGATAGAAATGTTACTGTTAGCATATGCCACACTCGTATGGAATTCTGAACTTTAGCTTGCATCGCATCGAGATAGAAATGAGATTATTAGCATGCGCCACACTCAGGATTCCTAACTTTAGCTTGCACTGCATCTAGATACAAATGTGATTATTAGCATGTGCCACACTCAGGATTCCTAACTTTAGCTTGCGCCGCATCTAGATAGAAATCTGACTGTTAGCATATGCCACACTCGTATGGAATTCTGAACTTTTGCTTGCGCCGCAACTAGATAGAAATGTGACTGTTAGCATGTGCCACACTCAGGATTCCTAACTATAGCTTGCGCCGCATCTAGATAGAAATGTGACGGTTAGCATGTGCCACACTCAGGATTCCTAACTTTAGCTTGCGCCGCATCTAGATCGAAATGTGATTGTTAGCATGTCCACACTCAGGGTTCCTAACTTTAGCTTGCTCCACATCTAGATAGAAATGTGATGATTAGCATGTGCCACACTCGGGATTCCTAACTTTAGCTTGTGCCCCATCTAGAAAGAAAAGTGACTATTAGCATATGCCACACTCAGGATTCCTAAGTTTAGCTTGCGCCACATCTAGATAGAAATGTGACGGTTAGCATGTGCCACACTCAGGATTCCTAACTTTAGCTTGCGCCGCATCTAGATAGAAATGTGATTGCTAGCATGTGCCACACTCAGGGTTCCTAACTTTAGCTTGCGCCGCATCTAGATAGAAATGTGATGATTAGCATGTGCCACACTCGGGATTCCTAACTTTAGCTTGCGCCCCATCTAGATAGAAAAGTGATTATTAACATATGCCACACTCAGGATTCCTAAGTTTAGCTTGCGCCACATCTAGATAGAAATGTGACGGTTAGCATATGCCACACTCGTATGGAATTCTGAACTTTAGCTGTGACGCATCTAGATAGAAATGTGACTGTTAGCATGTGCCACACTCAGGATTCCTAACTTTAGCTTGCACCGCATCTAGATAGAAATGTGACTGTTAGCATGTGCCACACTCAGGATTCCTAACTTTAGCTTGCGCCGCATCTAGATAGAAATGTGATTGTTAGCATGTGCCACACTCAGGATTCCTAACTTTTGCTTGCGCCGCATCTAGATAAAAATGTGATTATTAGCATGTGCCACACTCAGGATTCCTAACTTTAGCTTGCGCCGCATCTAGATAGAAATGTGACTGTTAGCATATGCCACACTCGTATGGAATTCTGAACTTTAGCTTGCGCTGCATCTAGATAGAAATGTGAAGGTTAGCATGGCCCACACTCAGGATTCCTAACTTTAGCTTGTGCCGCATCTAGATAGAAATGTGATTGTTAGCATGTGCCACACTCAGGATTCGTAACTTTTACTTGCGCCGCATCTAGATAAAAATGTGATTATTAGCATGTGCCACACTCAGGATTCCTAACTTTAGCTTGCGCCGCATCTAGATAGAAATGTGACGGTTAGCATGTGCCACACTCAGGATTCCTAACTTTAGCTTGCGCCGCATCTAGATAAAAATGTGATTGTTAGCATGTGCCACACTCAGGGTTCCTAACTTTAGCTTGCACCGCATCTAGATAGAAATGTGATGATTAGCATGTGCCACACTCGGGATTCCTAACTTTAGCTTGCGCCCCATCTAGATAGAAAAGTGATTATTAGCATATGCCACACTCAGGATTCCTAACTTTAGCTTGCGCCGCATCTAGATAGAAATGTGACGGTTAGCATGTGCCACACTCAGGATTCCTAACTTTAGCTTGCGCCGCATCTAGATAGAAATGTGATTGTTAGCATGTGCCAACTCAGGGTTCCTAACTTTAGCTTGCGCCGCATCTAAATAGAAATGTGATGATTAGCATGTGCCACACTCGGGATTCCTAACTTTAGCTTGCGCCCCATCTAGATAGAAAAGTGATTATTAGCATATGCCACACCCAGGATTCCTAACTTTAGCTTGCGCCGCATCTAGATAGAAATGTGACTGTTAGCATATGCCACACTCGTATGGAATTCTGAACTTTAGCTTGCGCCGCATCTAGATAGAAATGTGACTGTTAGCATGTGCCACACTCAGGATTCCTAACTTAGCTTGCGCCGCATCTAGATAGAAATGTGATTATTAGCATGTGCCACACTCAGGATTGCTAACTTCAGCTTGCGCCGCATCTAGATAGAAATCTGACTGTTAGCATATGCCACAGTCGTATGGAATTCTGAACTTTAGCTTGCCCCGCAACTAGATAAAAATGTGACTGTTAGCATGTGCCACACTCAGGATTCGTAACTTTTGCTTGCGCTGCATCTAGATAGAAATGTGACGGTTAGCATGTGCCACACTCAGGATTCCTATCTTTAGCTTACGCCGCATCTAGATAGAAATGTGATTGTTAGCATGTGCCACAATCAGGATTCCTAACTTTTGCTTGCGCCACATCTAGATTAAAATTTGATTATTAGCATGTGCCACACTCAGGATTCCTAACTTTAGCTTGCGCCGCATCTAGATAGAAATCTGACTGTTAGCATATGCCACAGTCGTATGGAATTCTGAACTTTAGCTTGCCCCGCAACTAGATAAAAATGTGACTGTTAGCATGTGCCACACTCAGGATTCCTAACGTTTGCTTGCGCTGCATCTAGATAGAAATGTGACGGTTAGCATGTGCCACACTCAGGATTCCTATCTTTAGCTTACGCCGCATCTAGATAGAAATGTGATTGTTAGCATGTGCCACAATCAGGATTCCTAACTTTTGCTTGCGCCACATCTAGATTAAAATTTGATTATTAGCATGTGCCACACTCAGGATTCCTAACTTTAGCTTGCGCCGCATCTAGATAGAAATCTGACTGTTAGCATATGCCACAGTCGTATGGAATTCTGAACTTTAGCTTGCGCCGCAACTAGATAAAAATGTGACTGTTAGCATATGCCACACTCGTATGGAATTCTGAACTTTAGCTTGCGCCGCAACTAGATAAAAATGTGACTGTTAGCATGTGCCACACTCAGGATTCCTAACTTTAGCTTGCGCTGCATCTAGATAGAAATGTGACGGTTAGCATGGCCCACACTCAGGATTCCTAACTTTAGCTTGTGCCGCATCTAGATAGAAATGTGATTGTTAGCATGTGCCACACTCAGGATTCGTAACTTTTGCTTGCGCCGCATCTAGATAAAAATGTGATTATTAGCATGTGTCACACTCAGGATTCCTAACTTTAGCTTGCGCCGCATCTAGATAGAAATGTGAAGGTTAGCATGTGCCACACTCAGGATTCCTAACTTTAGCTTGCGCCGCATCTAGATAGAAATGTGATTGTTAGCATGTGCCACACTCAGGGTTCCTAACTTTAGCTTGCACCGCATCTAGATAGAAATGTGATGATTAGCATGTGCCACACTCGGGATTCCTAACTTTAGCTTGCGCCCCATCTAGATAGAAAAGTGATTATTAGCATATGCCACACTCAGGATTCCTAACTTTAGCTTGCACTGCATCTAGATACAAATGTGATTATTAGCATGTGCCACACTCAGGATTCCTAACTGTAGCTTGCACCGCATCTAGATAGAAATGTGACTGTTAGCATATGCCACATTCGTATGGAATTCTGAACTTTAGCTTGCGCCGCAACTAGATAAAAATGTGACTGTTAGCAATTGCCACACTCAGGATTCCTAACTTTAGCTTGCGCTGCATCTAGATAGAAATGTGACGGTTAGCATGTGCCACACTCAGGATTCGTAACTTTTGCTTGAGCCGCATTTAGATAAAAATGTGATTATTAGCATGTGCCACACTCAGGATTCCTAACTTTAGCTTGCGCCGCATCTAGATAGAAATGTGACGGTTAGCATGTGCCACACTCAGGATTCCTAACTTTAGCTTGCGCCGCATCTAGATAGAAATGTGATTGTTAGCATGTGCCACACTCAGGGTTCCTAACTTTAGCTTGCGCCGCATCTAGATAGAAATGTGATGATTAGCATGTGCCACACTCGGGATTCCTAACTTTAGCTTGCGCCCCATCTAGATAGAAAAGTGATTATTAGCATATGCCACACCCAGGATTCCTAACTTTAGCTTGCGCCGCATCTAGATAGAAATGTGACTGTTAGCATATGCCACACTCGTATGGAATTCTGAACTTTAGCTTGCGCCGCAACTAGATAAAAATGTGACTGTTAGCAATTGCCACACTCAGGATTCCTAACTTTAGCTTGCGCTGCATCTAGATAGAAATGTGACGGTTAGCATGTGCCACACTCAGGATTCCTAACTTTAGCTTGTGCCGCATCTAGATAGAAATGTGATTGTTAGCATGTGCCACACTCAGGATTCGTAACTTTTACTTGCGCCGCATCTAGATAAAAATGTGATTATTAGCATGTGCCACACTCAGGATTCCTAACTTTAGCTTGCGCCGCATCTAGATAGAAATGTGACGGTTAGCATGTGCCACACTCAGGATTCCTAACTTTAGCTTGCGTCGCATCTAGATAGAAATGTGATTGTTAGCATGTGCCACACTCAGGGTTCCTAACTTTAGCTTGCACCGCATCTAGATAGAAATGTGATGATTAGCATGTGCCACACTCGGGATTCCTAACTTTAGCTTGCGCCCCATCTAGATAGAAAAGTGATTATTAGCATATGCCACACTCAGGATTCCTAACTTTAGCTTGCGCCGCATCTAGATAGAAATGTGACGGTTAGCATGTGCCACACTCAGGATTCCTAACTTTAGCTTGCGCCGCATCTAGATAGAAATGTGATTGTTAGCATGTGCCAACTCAGGGTTCCTAACTTTAGCTTGCGCCGCATCTAGATAGAAATGTGATGATTAGCATGTGCCACACTCGGGATTCCTAACTTTAGCTTGCGCCCCATCTAGATAGAAAAGTGATTATTAGCATATGCCACACCCAGGATTCCTAACTTTAGCTTGCGCCGCATCTAGATAGAAATGTGACTGTTAGCATATGCCACACTCGTATGGAATTCTGAACTTTAGCTTGCGCCGCATCTAGATAGAAATGTGACTGTTAGCATGTGCCACACTCAGGATTCCTAACTTAGCTTGCGCCGCATCTAGATAGAAATGTGATTATTAGCATGTGCCACACTCAGGATTGCTAACTTCAGCTTGCGCCGCATCTAGATAGAAATGTGACTTAGCATATGCCACACTCGTACGAAATTCTGAACTTTAGCTTGCACCGTATCTAGATAGAAATGTTACTGTTAGCATATGCCACACTCGTATGGAATTCTGAACTTTAGCTTGCATCGCATCGAGATAGAAATGGGATTATTAAGATGCTCCACACTCAGGATTCCTAACTTTAGCTTGCACTGCATCTAGATACAAATGTGATTATTAGTATGTGCCACACTCAGGATTCCTAACTTTAGCTTGCGCCGCATCTAGATAGAAATCTGACTGTTAGCATATGCCACACTCGTATGGAATTCTGAACTTTTGCTTGCGCTGCAACTAGATAGAAATGTGACTGTTAGCATGTGCCACACTCAGGATTCCTAACTTTAGCTTGCGCCGCATCTAGATAGAAATGTGACGGTTAGCATGTGCCACACTCAGGATTCCTAACTTTATCTTGCGCCGCATCTAGATCGAAATGTGATTGTTAGCATGTCCACACTCAGGGTTCCTAACTTTAGCTTGCGCCGCATCTAGATAGAAATGTGATGATTAGCATGTGCCACACTCGGGATTCCTAACTTTAGCTTGCGCCCCATCTAGATAGAAAAGTGACTATTAGCATATGCCACACTCAGGATTCCTAAGTTTAGCTTGCGCCACATCTAGATAGAAATGTGACGGTTAGCATGTGCCACACTCAGGATTCCTAACTTTAGCTTGCGCCGCATCTAGATAGAAATGTGATTGTTAGCATGTGCCACACTCAGGGTTCCTAACTTTAGCTTGCGCCGCATCTAGATAGAAATGTGATGATTAGCATGTGCCACACTCGGGATTCCTAACTTTAGCTTGCGCCCCATCTAGATAGAAAAGTGATTATTAACATATGCCACACTCAGGATTCCTAAGTTTAGCTTGCGCCACATCTAGATAGAAATGTGACGGTTAGCATATGCCACACTCGTATGGAATTCTGAACTTTAGCTGCGACGCATCTAGATAGAAATGTGACTGTTAGCATGTGCCACACTCAGGATTCCTAACTTTAGCTTGCACCGCATCTAGATAGAAATGTGACTGTTAGCATGTGCCACACTCAGGATTCCTAACTTTAGCTTGCGCCGCATCTAGATAGAAATGTGATTGTTAGCATGTGCCACACTCAGGATTGCTAACTTTTGCTTGCGCCGCATCTAGATAAAAATGTGATTATTAGCATGTGCCACACTCAGGATTGCTAACTTATGCTTGCGCCGCATCTAGATAAAAATGTGACTGTTTGCATGTGCCACACTCAGGATTCCTAACTTTAGCTTGTGCCGCATCTAGATAGAAATGTGATTATTAGCATGTGCCACACTCAGGATTGCTAACTTCAGCTTGCGCCGCATCTAGATAGAAATGTGACTTAGCATATGCCACACTCGTACGAAATTCTGAACTTTAGCTTGCACCGCATCTAGATAGAAATGTTACTGTTAGCATATGCCACACTCGCATGGAATTCTGAACTTTAGCTTGCGTCGCATCGAGATAGAAATGGGATTATTAAGATGCTCCACACTCAGGATTCCTAACTTTAGCTTGCACTGCATCTAGATACAAATGTGATTATTAGCATGTGCCACACTCAGGATTCCTAACTTTAGCTTGCGCCGCATCTAGATAGAAATCTGACTGTTAGCATATGCCACAGTCGTATGGAATTCTGAACTTTAGCTTGCCCCGTAACTAGATAAAAATGTGACTGTTAGCATGTGCCACACTCAGGATTCCTAACTTTTGCTTGCGCTGCATCTAGATAGAAATGTGACGGTTAGCATGTGCCACACTCAGGATTCCTATCTTTAGCTTACGCCGCATCTAGATAGAAATGTGATTGTTAGCATGTGCCACAATCAGGATTCCTAACTTTTGCTTGCGCCACATCTAGATTAAAATTTGATTATTAGCATGTGCCACACTCAGGATTCCTAACTTTAGCTTGCGCCGCATCTAGATAGAAATCTGACTGTTAGCATATGCCACAGTCGTATGGAATTCTGAACTTTAGCTTGCGCCGCAACTAGATAAAAATGTGACTGTTAGCATATGCCACACTCGTATGGAATTCTGAACTTTAGCTTGCGCCGCAACTAGATAAAAATGTGACTGTTAGCATGTGCCACACTCAGGATTCCTAACTTTAGCTTGCGCTGCATCTAGATAGAAATGTGACGGTTAGCATGGCCCACACTCAGGATTCCTAACTTTAGCTTGTGCCGCATCTAGATAGAAATGTGATTGTTAGCATGTGCCACACTCAGGATTCGTAACTTTTGCTTGCGCCGCATCTAGATAAAAATGTGATTATTAGCATGTGCCACACTCAGGATTCCTAACTTTAGCTTGCGCCGCATCTAGATACAAATGTGATTATTAGCATGTGCCACACTCAGGATTCCTAACTGTAGCTTGCACCGCATCTAGATAGAAATGTGACTGTTAGCATATGCCACATTCGTATGGAATTCTGAACTTTAGCTTGCGCCGCAACTAGATAAAAATGTGACTGTTAGCAATTGCCACACTCAGGATTCCTAACTTTAGCTTGCGCTGCATCTAGATAGAAATGTGACGGTTAGCATGTGCCACACTCAGGATTCGTAACTTTTGCTTGAGCCGCATCTAGATAAAAATGTGATTATTAGCATGTGCCACACTCAGGATTCCTAACTTTAGCTTGCGCCGCATCTAGATAGAAATGTGACGGTTAGCATGTGCCACACTCAGGATTCCTAACTTTAGCTTGCGCCGCATCTAGATAGAAATGTGATTGTTAGCATGTGCCACACTCAGGGTTCCTAACTTTAGCTTGCGCCGCATCTAGATAGAAATGTGATGATTAGCATAATAATAATAATTATTAATAATAATAATAATAATAATAGCATGTGCCACACTCGGGATTCCTAACTTTAGCTTGCGCCCCATCTAGATAGAAAAGTGATTATTAGCATATGCCACACCCAGGATTCCTAACTTTAGCTTGCGCCGCATCTAGATAGAAATGTGACTGTTAGCATATGCCACACTCGTATGGAATTCTGAACTTTAGCTTGCGCCGCATCTAGATAGAAATGTGACTGTTAGCATGTGCCACACTCAGGATTCCTAACTTAGCTTGCGCCGCATCTAGATAGAAATGTGATTATTAGCATGTGCCACACTCAGGATTGCTAACTTCAGCTTGCGCCGCATCTAGATAGAAATGTGACTTAGCATATGCCACACTCGTACGAAATTCTGAACTTTAGCTTGCACCGTATCTAGATAGAAATGTTACTGTTAGCATATGCCACACTCGTATGGAATTCTGAACTTTAGCTTGCATCGCATCGAGATAGAAATGGGATTATTAAGATGCTCCACACTCAGGATTCCTAACTTTAGCTTGCACTGCATCTAGATACAAATGTGATTATTAGTATGTGCCACACTCAGGATTCCTAACTTTAGCTTGCGCCGCATCTAGATAGAAATCTGACTGTTAGCATATGCCACACTCGTATGGAATTCTGAACTTTTGCTTGCGCTGCAACTAGATAGAAATGTGACTGTTAGCATGTGCCACACTCAGGATTCCTAACTTTAGCTTGCGCCGCATCTAAATAGAAATGTGACGGTTAGCATGTGCCACACTCAGGATTCCTAACTTTATCTTGCGCCGCATCTAGATCGAAATGTGATTGTTAGCATGTCCACACTCAGGGTTCCTAACTTTAGCTTGCGCCGCATCTAGATAGAAATGTGATGATTAGCATGTGCCACACTCGGGATTCCTAACTTTAGCTTGCGCCCCATCTAGATAGAAAAGTGACTATTAGCATATGCCACACTCAGGATTCCTAAGTTTAGCTTGCGCCACATCTAGATAGAAATGTGACGGTTAGCATGTGCCACACTCAGGATTCCTAACTTTAGCTTGCGCCGCATCTAGATAGAAATGTGATTGTTAGCATGTGCCACACTCAGGGTTCCTAACTTTAGCTTGCGCCGCATCTAGATAGAAATGTGATGATTAGCATGTGCCACACTCGGGATTCCTAACTTTAGCTTGCGCCCCATCTAGATAGAAAAGTGATTATTAACATATGCCACACTCAGGATTCCTAAGTTTAGCTTGCGCCACATCTAGATAGAAATGTGACGGTTAGCATATGCCACACTCGTATGGAATTCTGAACTTTAGCTGCGACGCATCTAGATAGAAATGTGACTGTTAGCATGTGCCACACTCAGGATTCCTAACTTTAGCTTGCACCGCATCTAGATAGAAATGTGACTGTTATCATGTGCCACACTCAGGATTCCTAACTTTAGCTTGCGCCGCATCTAGATAGAAATGTGATTGTTAGCATGTGCCACACACAGGATTGCTAACTTTTGCTTGCGCCGCATCTAGATAAAAATGTGATTATTAGCATGTGCCACACTCAGGATTGCTAACTTATGCTTGCGCCGCATCTAGATAAAAATGTGACTGTTTGCATGTGCCACACTCAGGATTCCTAACTTTAGCTTGCGCCGCATCTAGATAGAAATGTGATTATTAGCATGTGCCACACTCAGGATTGCTAACTTCAGCTTGCGCCGCATCTAGATAGAAATGTGACTTAGCATATGCCACACTCGTACGAAATTCTGAACTTTAGCTTGCACCGCATCTAGATAGAAATGTTACTGTTAGCATATGCCACACTCGCATGGAATTCTGAACTTTAGCTTGCGTCGCATCGAGATAGAAATGGGATTATTAAGATGCTCCACACTCAGGATTCCTAACTTTAGCTTGCACTGCATCTAGATACAAATGTGATTATTAGCATGTGCCACACTCAGGATTCCTAACTTTAGCTTGCGCCGCATCTAGATAGAAATCTGACTGTTAGCATATGCCACAGTCGTATGGAATTCTGAACTTTAGCTTGCCCCGCAACTAGATAAAAATGTGACTGTTAGCATGTGCCACACTCAGGATTCCTAACTTTTGCTTGCGCTGCATCTAGATAGAAATGTGACGGTTAGCATGTGCCACACTCAGGATTCCTATCTTTAGCTTACGCCGCATCTAGATAGAAATGTGATTGTTAGCATGTGCCACAATTAGGATTCCTAACTTTTGCTTGCGCCACATCTAGATTAAAATTTGATTATTAGCATGTGCCACACTCAGGATTCCTAACTTTAGCTTGCGCCGCATCTAGATAGAAATCTGACTGTTAGCATATGCCACAGTCGTATGGAATTCTGAACTTTAGCTTGCCCCGCAACTAGATAAAAATGTGACTGTTAGCATGTGCCACACTCAGGATTCCTAACTTTTGCTTGCGCTGCATCTAGATAGAAATGTGACGGTTAGCATGTGCCACACTCAGGATTCCTATCTTTAGCTTAAGCCGCATCTAGATAGAAATGTGATTGTTAGCATGTGCCACAATCAGGATTCCTAACTTTTGCTTGCGCCACATCTAGATTAAAATTTAATTATTAGCATGTGCCACACTCAGGATTCCTAACTTTAGCTTGCGCCGCATCTAGATAGAAATCTGACTGTTAGCATATGCCACAGTCGTATGGAATTCTGAACTTTAGCTTGCGCCGCAACTAGATAAAAAAATGTGACTGTTAGCATATGCCACACTCGTATGGAATTCTGAACTTTAGCTTGCGCCGCAACTAGATAAAAATGTGACTGTGAGCATGTGCCACACTCAGGATTCCTAACTTTAGCTTGCGCTGCATCTAGATAGAAATGTGACGGTTAGCATGGCCCACACTCAGGATTCCTAACTTTAGCTTGTGCCGCATCTAGATAGAAATGTGATTGTTAGCATGTGCCACACTCAGGATTCGTAACTTTTGCTTGCGCTGCATCTAGATAAAAATGTGATTATTAGCATGTGCCACACTCAGGATTCCTAACTTTAGCTTGCGCCGCATCTAGATAGAAATGTGACGGTTAGCATGTGCCACACTCAGGATTCCTAACTTTAGCTTGCGCCGCATCTAGATAGAAATGTGATTGTTAGCATGTGCCACACTCAGGGTTCCTAACTTTAGCTTGCGCCGCATCTAGATAGAAATGTGATGATTAGCATGTGCCACACTCGGGATTCCTAACTTTAGCTTGCGCCCCATCTAGATAGAAAAGTGATTATTAGCATATGCCACACTCAGGATTCCTAACTTTAGCTTGCACTGCATCTAGATACAAATGTGATTATTAACATGTGCCACACTCAGGATTCCTAACTTTAGCTTGCGCCGCATCTAGATAGAAATGTGACTGTTAGCATATGCCACATTTGTATGGAATTCTGAACTTTAGCTTGCGCCGCAACTAGATAAAAATGTGACTGTTAGCATGTGCCACACTCAGGATTCCTAACTTTAGCTTGCGCTGCATCTAGATAGAAATGTGACGGTTAGCATGTGCCACACTCAGGATTCCTAACTTTAGCTTGTGCCGCATCTAGATAGAAATGTGATTGTTAGCATGTGCCACACTCAGGATTCGTAACTTTTGCTTGAGCCGCATCTAGATAAAAATGTGATTATTAGCATGTGCCACACTCAGGATTCCTAACTTTAGCTTGCGCCGCATCTAGATAGAAATGTGACGGTTAGCATGTGCCACACTCAGGATTCCTAACTTTAGCTTGCGCCGCATCTAGATAGAAATGTGATTGTTAGCATGTGCCACACTCAGGGTTCCTAACTTTAGCTTGCGCCGCATCTAGATAGAAATGTGATGATTAGCATGTGCCACACTCGGGATTCCTAACTTTAGCTTGCGCCCCATCTAGATAGAAAAGTGATTATTAGCATATGCCACACCCAGGATTCCTAACTTTAGCTTGCGCCGCATCTAGATAGAAATGTGACTGTTAGCATATGCCACACTCGTATGGAATTCTGAACTTTAGCTTGCCCCGCAACTAGATAAAAATGTGACTGTTAGCATGTGCCACACTCAGGATTCCTAACTTTTGCTTGCGCTGCATCTAGATAGAAATGTGATGATTAGCATGTGCCACACTCGGGATTCCTAACTTAAGGTTGCGCCCCATCTAGATAGAAAAGTGATTATTAGCATATGCCACACTCAGGATTCCTAAGTTTAGCTTGCGCCACATCTAGATAGAAATGTGACGGTTAGCATATGCCACACTCGTATGGAATTCTGAACTTTAGCTTGTGACGCATCGAGATAGAAATGGGATTGTTAGCATGTGCCACACTCAGGATTCCTAACTTTTGCTTGCACCGAATCTAGATAGAAATGTGATTATTAGCATGTGCCACACTCAGGATTCCTAACTTTAGCTTGCGCCGCATCTAAATAGAAATGTGATTATTAGCATGTGCCACTCTCAGGATTCCTAACTTTAGCTTGTGCCGCATCTAGATAGAAATGTGACTGTTAGCATATGCCACACTCGTATGGAATTCTGAACTTTAGCTTGCACCGCATCTAGATAGAAATGTGACTTTTTGCATGTGCCACACTCAGGATTCCTAACTTTAGCTTGCACTGCATCTAGATACAAATGTGATTATTAGCATGTGCCACACTCAGGATTCCTAACTTTAGCTTGCGCCGCATCTAGATAGAAATCTGACTGTTAGCATATGCCACACTCGTATGGAATTCTGAACTTTAGCTTGCGCCGCAACTAGATAGAAATGTGACTGTTTGCATGTGCCACACTCAGGATTCCTAACTTTAGCTTGCGCCGCATCTAGATAGAAATGTGATTATTAGCATGTGCCACACTCAGGATTGCTAACTTCAGCTTGCGCTACATCTAGATAGAAATGTGACTTAGCATATTCCACACTCGTACGAAATTCTGAACTTTAGCTTGCACCGCATCTAGATAGAAATGTTACTGTTAGCATATGCCACACTCGTATGGAATTCTGAACTTTAGCTTGCGTCGCATCGAGATAGAAATGTGACGGTTAGCATGTGCCACACTCAGGATTCCTAACTTTGGCTTGTGCCGCATCTAGATAGAAATGTGATTGTTAGCATGTGCCACACTCAGGATTCGTAACTTTTGCTTGCGCCGCATCTAGATAAAAATGTGATTATTAGCATGTGCCACACTCAGGATTCCTAACTTTAGCTTGCGCCGCATCTAGATAGAAATGTGACGGTTAGCATGTGCCACACTCAGGATTCCTAACTTTAGCTTGTGCCGCATCTAGATAGAAATGTGATTGTTAGCATGTGCCACACTCAGGGTTCCTAACTTTAGCTTGCGCCGCATCTAGATAGAAATGTGATGATTAGCATGTGCCACACTCGGGATTCCTAACTTTATCTTGCGCCCCATCTAGATAGAAAAGTGATTATTAGCATATGCCACACTCAGGATTCCTAACTTTAGCTTGCGCCGCATCTAGATAGAAATGTGACTGTTAGCATATGCCACACTCGTATGGAATTCTGAACTTTAGCTTGCGCCGCATCTAGATAGAAATGTGACTGTTAGCATGTGCCACACTCAGGATTCCTAACTTTAGCTTGCGCCGCATCTAGATAGAAATGTGACGGTTAGCATGTGCCACACTCAGGATTCCTAACTTTAGCTTGAGCCGCATCTGGATAGAAATGTGATTGTTAGCATGTGCCACACTCAGGGTTCCTAACTTTAGCTTGCGCCGCATCTAGATAGAAATGTGATGATTAGCATGTGCCACACTCGGGATTCCTAACTTTAGCTTGCGCCCCATCTAGATAGAAAAGTGATTATTAGCATATGCCACACTCAGGATTCCTAAGTTTAGCTTGCGCCACATCTAGATAGAAATGTGACGGTTAGCATATGCCACACTCGTATGGAATTCTGAACTTTAGCTTGCGACGCATCTAGATAGAAATGTGACTGTTAGCATATGCCACACTCAGGATTCCTAACTTTAGCTTGCGCCGCATCTAGAAAGAAATGTGTAACGCTCACCTGATTCCCGTAGAGGCGCCGGTCTTGACAGCGCATATACCGTATCTGCAAAGGTGATGTGTAACACACGGCTGGCTCTTTGGGCTGGACCTCTGTGCACTGTATGTCTGACTTGAAGGGTAAGATGTCTGCAGATAGAAAATATGGGATTAAGGGACTGGGTTATTGAATGTCTCTCTCTTCTTCCCTTTCTCTTCTCCTGTAGAACCCCAAAGGTTAACACTCTCACCTTAGGTAAGTGAACGCCGTGCTCTCCATCTGCCTCGGGGCAGGGTGCTGTAACCAGTTTCTTCACTGGATAAGGGGAGCAGGCCTCTTGACTTCAGAGGACTGCTGTCCGTCGTTTACTGCACGAACGGTAAGTTTCGAGTAATTCTAATGTCTTTAAAGTCTTTAGTAATGATGTTTCTTGTTTTGCAGGGTTCCGGCGATGGCGGATGACGGGCTGAAGTGAGTTGAAGATGGAGCCCGTGTGATGAATAGAAGCGCCTGGAAGCACGTAAGTAAGCGCTTGTTGCCTGCTTCACGATGCGCTCTAACTGTCTTTTTATTTTGCAGGTACAAGTTCGGAGCGGCTGCAGGGTGCCGGAATACCCACTGGGTTAGATGTGGAAAGGAGTAATGGCACGTGAGTATTAAAGTTCCCCAATGTCTTTAAACGCACCTTGTTTTGTCTTCAGATGCGGGATGCAGCGCCGAAGGCCTCCGGAGCGTGCGAAGAGTTGGTAAGCTTTTGTCTTTCAGATGCCGGAATGCAGTGTGAAGACCTCCGGAGCGCACAAAGAGTAGGTAAGCCTTTGTCTTTCAGATGCCGGAATGCAGCGCGAGGCGTTGGTGACAGCCGATGGACCAGGTAAGTGAAGAGCTGTCACTGAAGACCGTAATGCTAACCTGTTCTTTCTTGTCTTTATAGGTGTTGCTGAAGACTGGATTCAGGATGGTAAGCCTTTTTCCTTAGGCCCAGGATCAGATGCAGAAGACACGATGAGCGTTCTGCTGCAGAGGATGCAGAATAACACAAAGCAAGATTCATCCATCGGGTGTGGTTTAAATAGCCTCCTGTAGTGCTTAGGTGTCTCCTTCCGCAGCCACGCCTAGGTAAGAAAAGAGTTCCTGCTTTCCAGAAGAGTTCCAGTGTTCTGAATCTAGGGAGTGGCTCCTGCCCCACCCAACAGGAAAAGTAGTTCCAAACAGAAGAGGATCAGAGGCTCAACTGGCAGGCAGTAAGCAGCATGGTCTGCTGCAGGTAAGTCCACCCAAGCATTATGAGCCCGGCGCTTCCAGCGCTGGGACTGGGCATATTTATGAGCCTGGTGCCACTGGCGCAAGGACTGGGTCCAAAAGGTCCCAATTGGGACTGGTTGGCACTCGGAACCTGGGTTATGGATCTGCTTCCAAGGGAGTTGGGAAAACCCTGACCTTTTGGAAGCAGAGATCATGACAGTACCCCCCCTCAAGGCCCCTCCCAAACCCAGTCAATTAGGTAAAATATTTTAGATTTGGAGATCTTGGAGTCCAGAATGCTTTTGACTTCAAACTCGAGTTATCCATCAACTAGGATAGGTTTTGGCGATTTAGTTAGTCGGGTTTGAGGTTGCACGGGTTTTAATAGAGAGACGTGGAAGACCGGATGTATCTTCATGTGCGGGGGCAAGTCCAACTTGACCGCTACTGGGTTTACTATGGTAGTGATGGAATAGGGACCAAGGTATCTTGGGTTGAATGTGCGTGGCCCTTTTAGAGGTAGATATTTGGTGGATAACCAGACTTGATCCCCTACTTGATATTGAAGGGCTTCCTTCCGATGTTGATCTGCTCCTTTCTTGTATTGTTCTTTAGCCCTTTGAAGGTGAGAAACAGCTTCCCTAAAGGCTTGGGTGATTGTAGAATGCAGGTAGTCTACTGCTGGTGTTTCAAGATCTTGGAGGGGATCCAACTCCGAGGTTCGAGGATGACTGCCGTACAAAAGAAAAAACGGGGTTTTCCCAGTTCCCGAATGGACAGAGTTATTGTAGGCATATTCGGCTATCCAAAGGATGTCTTTCCAAGTTTTTTCAGTTTGTTGCAGCATGCAGCGTAAATACTGTTCCAGAGTTTGATTGGTCCTCTCGGTTTGTCCGTCATTCTGAGGGTGGTGACTGGTCGATAGTCTCACATCAATTTGAGCCGACCAACAGCAACTTCGCCAAAAATGAGAAATAAATTGACTACCTCGATCCGAAATTATAACCGAAGGAAAACCGTGCAGTCGGACGATGTTTTCGAGAAATTCTCGGGCCAGAGTTGCTGCTGTTGGCAAGCCATTGAGCGGAATGAAATGCGCCATCTTGGAGAATAAGTCCATGATTACTAGAATCGTATTGTATCCGGAGCATGGAGGTAGATCGGTGATGAAGTCCATAGAAAGCGTATGCCAAGGGCGAGGTGGGATGTCAATAGGGCGTAAGAGGCCTGCTGGTCTTTCCTTTTGACTCTTGTTTTGGGCGCATACTCCACAGGACATTATAAAGTCTCTGATATCTTTTTTCCAAGACGGCCACCAGAAGTAGCGCTTGATCTTTTCTGAGGTCTCGGCCATACCGGGATGTCCTTCCATTAAAGAATCGTGATAACAAGAGATTACTTTTTTCTGTAAATCTGTGCTGGGTAGGTATAATCGTTCTTGGAAATACAATAAGTTGTCCTTTACTGCAAAGTCCTTTCCCTGCAGATGCCAATTCTGTATGTCTGCTGGAGTTACAAGTTGCCTGGCCTTATCCTTAACTTCCTCTATGGATTCTGTGGCGATTACACCCAGAATTCTTTGTTCGGGAATGATTGGTACAGGTTTAGGGTTGATCAAGTGTTCTTCCACTCCCATCCGAGAAAGGGCATCAGCTTTACCATTCTTTGTACCAGGTCGATAGGTAATTATGAAGTCAAACTCGGCAAAGAATAATGCCCAACGGAGTTGTCTAGAGGATTGGGCTTTTGCGGTTTTCAAATATTGCAGGTTTCGGTGATCCGTAATCACAGTAACGGTGTGTCGGGCCCCCAGCAGATAATGCCGCCAAGCCTTAAAGGCAGACTTGATAGCCAGAAGTTCCTTGTCAGTAATCGTGTAATTGATTTCAGGAGGCGAGAATTTGCGGGACCAAAATGCCACGGGATGCAACTGATTGGTTACCGGGTCCTTTTGTGATAGAACTGCCCCCATGGCAAGGCTTGAAGCATCAGTTTCCACGATGTAGGGGAGTTCGGGGCGAGGATGTTTTAAGATTGGTGCAGAGATAAATTTAGTCTTCAAATCCTGGAAAGCTTGTTCCGCCTCGGTAGACCATTCAAAACGTTTGTTTTTCTTTAACAAGGCAGTGATGGGCTGGACTATTCGAGAGAATTCGGGGATAAACCTGCGGTAAAAGTTAGCGAAGCCTAACATGCTTTGCACACCTTTTACGGAGGATGGTGATGGCCATTTGAGAACTGCATCGACCTTCTTTGAATCCATACGCACTCCGCCAGGTGATAATATGAATCCCAAGAATTCAACTTCAGTCACGTTGAAAACACATTTTTCCAACTTAGCGAAAAGTTTGTGTTGACGCAATCTTTCGAGGACCATTTTCACGTGTTTCCGATGTTCAGATTCCGATGAAGAATAAACGAGGATGTCGTCAATGTAAACAACAACACACACATCTATGAGCTCTCTGAGGACATTGTTCATAAAATATTGAAAGGCGGCCGGGGCATTGCAAAGTCCGAAGGGCATGACCTGATATTCAAATAGTCCATACTTGGTGCGGAAGGCTGTCTTCCATTCATCGCCCTCTTTTACTCGTACCAAGTGGTAAGCTCCTCTAAGATCCAGCTTTGTATATATGCATGCTTTTCTGACTTGGTCCAGGAGTTCAGGGATCAAAGGTAACGGATATCTATTCTTAACGGTGATCTGGTTCAGGGAGCGATAATCTATACAAGTTCTAAGGTCTCCTTCCTTTTTTGGAACGAAGAACAAAGCTGAAGAAGCAGGGGACTTGGAAGGACGAATGAACCCATTTGCCAGGTATTGATCCAGGTATTGTCGAAGGTGAAGGTTCTCAGGCTCGGTGAGGGCATAAATTCTACTACAAGGAGGAGTAGATCCAGGTATCAGGTCTATCTGGCAGTCATAAGACCTATGAGGAGGTAGAGAGTTAGCGTGATCCTTCCGGAAAACATCTTGGTATTCTAGGTATTCGGGAGGTAACTGGGGAGTCTCTGAAGAAATTGCTGCCAGTGCAACACCAGGTGGAGGGTGACAAGTAGAGACACATTCTGGAAACTGGACCGTTCTTGCTCGCCAATCGATCAGAGGATTGTGTTTCTCTAACCAAGGCATTCCTAGAATAATCTGAAACTGAGGGGCCTTGATCACATCGAACACGATCTTCTCATGGTGTCCATCTTGACTTACTAGCGTCACCTCTTGAGTGGTATGCGTTACTGGCCCGGAGGCTATCTCCGTACCATCCACCGTAGTAATGACGTCCTTTACAGCCTTGGGACAAAGAGTTAGATTCATCCTCAAAACCATTTCATGATCCACATAATTGCCGATGGCACCGCTGTCGACGTAAGCTTCAATTGCATGTAATCGATCCGGATTATCAGGGCTAATGAGGACCATAGGTATCACGAAATGCGAGGTCACGGAACTGGTTTTCACGCTCGGCAAGAGGACCTCTATTCTTGTCGGGCGAGGTCGTTTCCCTGCTCAGAGATTGTAACTTTGGTAACTGCAGCTCCTACTGCCTTCTTGGCAGGTTTCACCGGACAGTCTCGAAGAAAGTGCCCTGAGTTTCCGCAATAGAGGCATAATTGCAACTGTTTTCTCCTTTCCCGCTCCTTTTGTGTTAGAGGACCTTTCAGACCCCCTATTTGCATGGGTTCCCCGGGGCCTACTCGTTTGGAAGGAGTTGGCAGTTTGGAAAATACTCGAGCATCAAACTTGGAACGATCGGCCTTCCTGTTCTGCAGTCTGTGATCTATTTGAACGACTAAGTCTATATAGTCCGAACAATTTTGTGGGGGATTCACTACTTGGGCTAACACATCTTTTAGCTCTCCACGTAGACCTCCATAAAACAGCGTAATCCTTTTGTCCTCAGGCCATTGAGTTTCCACTATCAGTCTGTTGAAAGACGCAATATAAGCCAAAAGGTCTTGATTACCTTGTCGCAACGAAAGAAGCTCATTGTCCAAGGCCTGCCCCTGTGAATGTCTTGCGAACAGTTTTTCCATACTGAGCTGAAAAGCTTGAAAATCATGGAGGACCGCATCATCTTGATTTACTAGAGGGATCGACCAGTCTGCCGCATTGCCACTAAGGTACGAAAGCACGAAAGCTACTTTAGCTTGATCAGTTGGAAAGGCTGCTGGCCGGCATAAGAAATGCAACCGGCACTGATTGATAAATACTGCAAACCTCTTTGGGTCACCAGAAAATCGTTCGGGCGGAGCCAGAGGTACATTCCCAGGTAGGTTGATCTGCACTGGATTCATAGAGGATGTAGAAGGAAGATTTCCCCCAGATGCGGGTAACGGCGTCTGTCCGGCTTGTGACTGTAGCAATTGTCTAGCGAGATCATCTGTTCGCTCATTGGAAATAATCAGTTCCCTTCTTAGAGCGTTCGTTTCCTGATGGGCTGCATGCACTTCTGCCCTTAGTTCCCCAAGTAACTGGGCTAGCTAGTCGGTATCCGAGGTTTCCATAGCGCCTGGACGGGAGTTTTGTGGTAGGCTTTGTGTTCTGTAACGCTCACCTGATTCCCGTAGAGGCGCCGGTCTTGACTGGGCGTATACCGTATCTGCAAAGGTGATGTGTAACACACGGCTGGCTCTTTGGGCTGGACCTCTGTGCACTGTATGTCTGACTTGAAGGGTAAGATGTCTGCAGATAGAAAATATGGGATTAAGGGACTGGGTTATTGAATGTCTCTCTCTTCTTCCCTTTCTCTTCTCCTGTAGAACCCCAAAGGTTAACGCTCTCACCTTAGGTAAGTGAACGCCGTGCTCGCCATCTGCCTCGGGGCAGGGTGCTGTAACCAGTTTCTTCACTGGATAAGGGGAGCAGGCCTCTTGACTTCAGAGGACTGCTGTCCGTCGTTTACTGCACGAACGGTAAGTTTCGAGTAATTCTAATGTCTTTAAAGTCTTTAGTAATGATGTTTCTTGTTTTGCAGTGTTCTGGCGATGGCGGATGACGGGCTGAAGTGAGTTGAAGATGGAGCCCGTGTGATGAATAGAAGCGCCTGGAAGCACGTAAGTAAGCGCTTGTTGCCTGCTTCACAATGCGCTCTAACTGTCTTTTTATTTTGCAGGTACAAGTTCGGAGCGGCTGCAGGGTGCCGGAATACCCACTGGGTTAGATGTGGAAAGGAGTAATGGCACGTGAGTATTAAAGTTCCCCAATGTCTTTAAACGCACCTTGTTTTGTCTTCAGATGCGGGATGCAGCGCCGAAGGCCTCCGGAGCGTGCGAAGAGTTGGTAAGCTTTTGTCTTTCAGATGCCGGAATGCAGTGTGAAGACCTCCGGAGCGCACGAAGAGTAGGTAAGCCTTTGTCTTTCAGATGCCGGAATGCAGCGCGAGGCGTTGGTGACAGCCGATGGACCAGGTAAGTGAAGAGCTGTCACTGAAGACCGTAATGCTAACCTGTTCTTTCTTGTCTTTATAGGTGTTGCTGAAGACTGGATTCATGATGGTAAGCCTTTTTCCTTAGGCCCAGGATGAGATGCAGAAGACACAATGAGCGTTCTGCTGTAGAAGATGCAGAATAACACAAAGCAAGATTCATCCATCGGGTGTGGTTTAAATAGCCTCCTGTAGTGCTTAGGTGTCTCCTTCCACAGCCACGCCTAGGTAAGAAAAGAGTTCCTGCTTTCCAGAAGAGTTCCAGTGTTCTGAATCTAGGGAGTGGCTCCTGCCCCACCCAACAGGAAAAGTAGTTCCAAACAGTGCCACACTCAGGATTCCTAACTTTTGCTTGCGCCTCATCTAGATAAAAATGTGATTATTAGCATGTGCCACACTCAGGATTCCTAACTTTAGCTTGCGCCGCATCTAGATAGAAATGTGACGGTTAGCATGTGCCACACTCAGGATTCCTAACTTTAGCTTGCACCGCATCTAGATAGAAATGTGATTGTTAGCATGTGCCACACTCAGGGTTCCTAACTTTAGCTTGCGCCGCATCTAGATAGAAATGTGATGATTAGCATGTGTCACACTCAGGATTCCTAACTTTAGCTTGTGCCCCATCTAGATAGAAAAGTGATTATTAGCATATGCCACACTCAGGATTCCTAAGTTTAGCTTGAGCCACATCTAGATAGAAATGTGACGGTTAGCATATGCCACACTCGTATGGAATTCTGAACTTTAGCTTGCGACGCATCTAGATAGAAATATGACTGTTAGCATGTGCCACACTCAGGATTCCTAACTTTAGCTTGCGCCGCATCTAGATAGAAATGTGACTGTTAGCATGTGCCACACTCAGGATTCCTAACTTTAGCTTGCGCCGCATCTAGACAGAAATGTGATTGTTAGCATGTGCCACACTCAGGATTCCAAACTTTTGATTGCGCCGCATCTAGATAAAAATGTGATTATTAGCATGTGCCACACTCAGGATTCCTAACTTTAGCTTGCGCCGCATCTAGATAGAAATGTGACTGTTAGCATATGCCACAATCGTATAGAATTCTGAACTTTAGCTTGCAGCGCATCTAGATAGAAATGTGACTGTTTGCATCTGCCACACTCAGGATTCCTAACTTTAGCTTGCGCCGCATCTAGATAGAAATGTGATTATTAGCATGTGCCACACTCAGGATTGCTAAGTTTAGCTTGCGCGGAATCTAGATAGAAATGTGACTTAGCATATGCCACACTCGTACGAAATTCTGAACTTTAGCTTGCACCGCATCTAGATAGAAATGTTACTGTTAGCATATGCCACACTCGTATGGAATTCTGAACTTTAGCTTGCGTCGCATCGAGATAGAAATGGGATTATTAGCATGCACCACACTCAGGATTCCTAACTTTAGCTTGCACTGCAGCTAGATACAAATTTGATTATTAGCATGTGCCACACTCAGGATTCCTAACTTTAGCTTGCGCCGCATCTAGATAGAAATGTGACTGTTAGCATATGCCACACTCGTCGGGAATTCTGAACTTTAGCATTCGTCGCATCGAGATAGAAATGTGATTGTTAGCATGTGCCACAGGCAGGATTCCTAACTTTAGCTTGCACCGCATCTAGATAGAAATGTGATTATTAGCATGTGCCACACTCAGGATTCCTAACTTTAGCTTGCGCTGCATCTAAATAGAAATGTGATTATTAGCATGTGCGACACTCAGGATTCCTAACTTTAGCTTGCGCCGCATCTAGATAGAAATGTGACTGTTAGCATATGCCACACTCGTATGGAATTCTGAACTTTAGCTTGCACCGCATCTAGATAGAAATGTGACTGTTTGCATGTGCCACACTCAGGATTCCTAACTTTAGCTTGCGCCGCATCTAGATAGAAATGTGATTATTAGCATGTGACACACTCAGGATTGCTAACTTTAGCTTGCGCCGCATCTAGATAGAAATGCGACTTAGCATATGCCACACTCGTACAAAATTCTGAACTTTAGCTTGCACTGCATATAGATAGAAATGTTACTGTTAGCATATGCCACACTCGTATGGAATTCTGAACTTTAGCTTGCGTCGCATCGAGATAGAAATGGGATTATTAACATGCTCCACACTCAGGATTCCTAACTTTAGCTTGCACTGCATCTAGATACAAATGTGATTATTAGCATGTGCCACACTCAGGATTCCTAACTTTAGCTTGCGCCGCATCTAGATAGAAATCTGACTGTTAGCATATGCCACAGTCGTATGGAATTCTGAACTTTAGCTTGCCCCGCAACTAGATAAAAATGTGACTGTTAGCATGTGCCACACTCAGGATTCCTAACTTTTGCTTGCGCTGCATCTAGATAGAAATGTGACGGTTAGCATGTGCCACACTCAGGATTCCTATCTTTAGCTTACGCCGCATCTAGATAGAAATGTGATTGTTAGCATGTGCCACAATCAGGATTCCTAACTTTTGCTTGCGCCACATCTAGATTAAAATTTGATTATTAGCATGTGCCACACTCAGGATTCCTAACTTTAGCTTGCGCCGCATCTAGATAGAAATCTGACTGTTAGCATATGCCACAGTCGTATGGAATTCTGAACTTTAGCTTGCGCCGCAACTAGATAAAAATGTGACTGTTAGCATGTGCCACACTCAGGATTCCTAACTTTTGCTTGCACTGCATCTAGATAGAAATGTGACGGTTAGCATGTGCCACACTCAGGATTCCTATCTTTAGCTTACGCCGCATCTAGATAGAAATGTGATTGTTAGCATGTGCCACACTCAGGATTCCTAACTTTTGCTTGCGCCACATCTAGATAAAACTTTGATTATTAGCATGTGCCACACTCAGGATTGCTAACTTTAGCTTGCGCCGCATCTAGATAGAAATGTGACTGTTAGCATGTGCCACACTCAGGATTCCTAACTTTTGCTTGCGCCGCATCTAGATAAAAATGTGATTATTAGCATGTGCCACACTCAGGATTCCTAACTTTAGCTTGCGCCGCATCTAGATAGAAATGTGACTGTTAGCATATGCCACAATCGTATGGAATTCTGAACTTAAGCTTGCAGCGCATCTACATAGAAATGTGACTGTTTGCATCTGCCACACTCAGGATTCCTTACTTTAGCTTGCGCCGCATCTAGATAGAAATGTGATTATTAGCATGTGCCACACTCAGGATTGCTAAGTTTAGCTTGCGCCGAATCTAGATAGAAATGTGACTTAGCATATGCCACACTCGTACGAAATTCTGAACTTTAGCTTGCACCGCATCTGGATAGAAATGTTACTGTTAGCATATGCCACACTCGTATGGAATTCTGAACTTTAGCTTGCGTCGCATCGAGATAGAAATGGGATTATTAGCATGCACCACACTCAGGATTCCTAACTTTAGCTTGCGCCGCATCTAGATAGAAATGTGATTATTAGCATGTGCCACACTCAGGATTCCTAACTTTAGCTTGCGCCGCATCTAGATAGAAATGTGACTGTTAGCATATGCCACACTCGTATGGAATTCTGAACTTTAGCTTGCACCGCATCTAGATAGAAATGTGACTGTTTGCATGTGCCACACTCAGGATTCCTAACTTTAGCTTGCGCCGCATCTAGATAGAAATGTGATTATTAGCATGTGCCACACTCAGGATTGCTAAGTTTAGCTTGCGCGGAATCTAGATAGAAATGTGACTTAGCATATGCCACACTCGTACGAAATTCTGAACTTTAGCTTGCACCGCATCTAGATAGAAATGTTACTGTTAGCATATGCCACACTCGTATGGAATTCTGAACTTTAGCTTGCGTCGCATCGAGATAGAAATGGGATTATTAGCATGCACCACACTCAGGATTCCTAACTTTAGCTTGCACTGCAGCTAGATACAAATTTGATTATTAGCATGTGCCACACTCAGGATTCCTAACTTTAGCTTGCGCCGCATCTAGATAGAAATGTGACTGTTAGCATATGCCACACTCGTCGGGAATTCTGAACTTTAGCATTCGTCGCATCGAGATAGAAATGTGATTGTTAGCATGTGCCACAGGCAGGATTCCTAACTTTAGCTTGCACCGCATCTAGATAGAAATGTGATTATTAGCATGTGCCACACTCAGGATTCCTAACTTTAGCTTGCGCCGCATCTAAATAGAAATGTGATTATTAGCATGTGCCACACTCAGGATTCCTAACTTTAGCTTGCGCCGCATCTAGATTAAAATTTGATTATTAGCATGTGCCACACTCAGGATTGCTAACTTTAGCTTGCGCCGCATCTAGATAGAAATGTGACGGTTAGCATGTGCAACACTTGTATGGAATTCAGAACTTTAGCTTGCACCGCATCTAGATAGAAATGTGACAGTTTGCATGTGCCACACTCAGGATTCCTAACTTTAGCTTGCGCCGCATCTAGATAGAAATGTGACTTAGCATATGCCACACTCGTACGGAATTCTGAACTTTAGCTTGCACCGCATCTAGATAGAAATGTTACTGTTAGCATATGCCACACTCGTATGGAATTCTGAACTTTAGCTTGCGTCGCATCGAGATAGAAATGGGATTATTAGCATGCGCCACACTCAGGATTCCTAACTTTAGCTTGCACTGCAGCTAGATACAAATTTGATTATTAGCATGTGCCACACTCAGGATTCCTAACTTTAGCCTGCGCCGCATCTAGATAGAAATCTGACTGTTAGCATATGCCACACTCGTATGGAATTCTGAACTTTAGCTTGCGCCGCAACTAGATAGAAATGTTACTGTTAGCATGTGCCACACCCAGGATTCCTAACTTAGCTTGCGCCGCATCTAGATAGAAATGTGCCTGTTAGCATATGCCACACTTTTATGGAATTCTGAACTTTAGCTTGCGTCGCATCGAGATAGAAATGTGATTGTTAGCATGTGCCACAGGCAGGATTCCTAACTTTAGCTTGCACCGCATCTAGATAGAAATGTGATTATTAGCATGTGCCACACTCAGGATTCCTAACTTTAGCTTGCGCCGCATCTAAATAGAAATGTGTTTATTAGCATGTGCCACACTCAGGATTCCTAACTTTAGCTTGCGCCGCATCTAGATAGAAATGTGACTGTTAGCATATGCCACACTCGTATGGAATTCTGAACTTTAGCTTGCACTGCATATAGATAGAAATGTTACTGTTATCATATGCCACACTCGTATGGAATTCTGAACTTTAGCTTGCATCGCATCGAGATAGAAATGGGATTATTAACATGCTCCACACTCAGGATTCCTAACTTTAGCTTGCACTGCATCTAGATACAAATGTGATTATTAGCATGTGCCACACTCAGGATTCCTAACTTTAGCTTGCGCCGCATCTAGATAGAAATGTGACTGTTAGCATGTGCCACACTCAGGATTCCTAACTTTAGCTTGCGCCGCATCTAGATAGAAATGTGATTGTTAGCATGTGCCACACTCAGGATTCCAAACTTTTGATTGCGCCGCATCTAGATAAAAATGTGATTATTAGCATGTGCCACACTCAGGATTCCTAACTTTAGCTTGCGCCGCATCTAGATAGAAATGTGACTGTTAGCATATGCCACAATCGTATAGAATTCTGAACTTTAGCTTGCAGCGCATCTAGATAGAAATGTGACTGTTTGCATCTGTCACACTCAGGATTCCTAACTTTAGCTTGCGCCGCATCTAGATAGAAATGTGATTATTTGCATGTGCCACACTCAGGATTGCTAAGTTTAGCTTGCGCGGAATCTAGATAGAAATGTGACTTAGCATATGCCACACTCGTACGAAATTCTGAACTTTAGCTTGCACCGCATCTAGATAGAAATGTTACTGTTAGCATATGCCACACTCGTATGGAATTCTGAACTTTAGCTTGCGTCGCATCGAGATAGAAATGGGATTATTAGCATGCACCACACTCAGGATTCCTAACTTTAGCTTGCACTGCAGCTAGATACAAATTTGATTATTAGCATGTGCCACACTCAGGATTCCTAACTTTAGCTTGCGCCGCATCTAGATAGAAATGTGACTGTTAGCATATGCCACACTCGTCGGGAATTCTGAACTTTAGCATTCGTCGCATCGAGATAGAAATGTGATTGTTAGCATGTGCCACAGGCAGGATTCCTAACTTTAGCTTGCACCGCATCTAGATAGAAATGTGATTATTAGCATGTGCCACACTCAGGATTCCTAACTTTAGCTTGCGCCGCATCTAAATAGAAATGTGATTATTAGCATGTGCCACACTCAGGATTCCTAACTTTAGCTTGCGCCGCATCTAGATAGAAATGTGACTGTTAGCATATGCCACACTCGTATGGAATTCTGAACTTTAGCTTGCACCGCATCTAGATAGAAATGTGACTGTTTGCATGTGCCACACTCAGGATTCCTAACTTTAGCTTGCGCCGCATCTAGATAGAAATGTGATTATTAGCATGTGACACACTCAGGATTGCTAACTTTAGCTTGGGCCGCATCTAGATAGAAATGTGACTTAGCATATGCCACACTCGTACGAAATTCTGAACTTTAGCTTGCACTGCATATAGATAGAAATGTTACTGTTAGCATATGCCACACTCGTATGGAATTCTGAACTTTAGCTTGAATCGCATCGAGATAGAAATGGGATTATTAACATGCTCCACACTCAGGATTCCTAACTTTAGCTTGCACTGCATCTAGATACAAATGTGATTATTAGCATGTGCCACACTCAGGATTCCTAACTTTAGCTTGCGCCGCATCTAGATAGAAATGTGACTGTTAGCATGTGCCACACTCAGGATTCCTAACTTTAGCTTGCGCCGCATCTAGATAGAAATGTGATTGTTAGCATGTGCCACACTCAGGATTCCAAACTTTTGATTGCGCCGCATCTAGATAAAAATGTGATTATTAGCATGTGCCACACTCAGGATTCCTAACTTTAGCTTGCGCCGCATCTAGATAGAAATGTGACTGTTAGCATATGCCACAATCGTATAGAATTCTGAACTTTAGCTTGCAGCGCATCTAGATAGAAATGTGACTGTTTGCATCTGTCACACTCAGGATTCCTAACTTTAGCTTGCGCCGCATCTAGATAGAAATGTGATTATTTGCATGTGCCACACTCAGGATTGCTAAGTTTAGCTTGCGCGGAATCTAGATAGAAATGTGACTTAGCATATGCCACACTCGTACGAAATTCTGAACTTTAGCTTGCACCGCATCTAGATAGAAATGTTACTGTTAGCATATGCCACACTCGTATGGAATTCTGAACTTTAGCTTGCGTCGCATCGAGATAGAAATGGGATTATTAGCATGCACCACACTCAGGATTCCTAACTTTAGCTTGCACTGCAGCTAGATACAAATTTGATTATTAGCATGTGCCACACTCAGGATTCCTAACTTTAGCTTGCGCCGCATCTAGATAGAAATGTGACTGTTAGCATATGCCACACTCGTCGGGAATTCTGAACTTTAGCATTCGTCGCATCGAGATAGAAATGTGATTGTTAGCATGTGCCACAGGCAGGATTCCTAACTTTAGCTTGCACCGCATCTAGATAGAAATGTGATTATTAGCATGTGCCACACTCAGGATTCCTAACTTTAGCTTGCGCCGCATCTAAATAGAAATGTGATTATTAGCATGTGCCACACTCAGGATTCCTAACTTTAGCTTGCGCCGCATCTAGATAGAAATGTGACTGTTAGCATATGCCACACTCGTATGGAATTCTGAACTTTAGCTTGCACCGCATCTAGATAGAAATGTGACTGTTTGCATGTGCCACACTCAGGATTCCTAACTTTAGCTTGCGCCGCATCTAGATAGAAATGTGATTATTAGCATGTGACACACTCAGGATTGCTAACTTTAGCTTGCGCCGCATCTAGATAGAAATGTGACTTAGCATATGCCACACTCGTACGAAATTCTGAACTTTAGCTTGCACTGCATATAGATAGAAATGTTACTGTTAGCATATGCCACACTCGTATGGAATTCTGAACTTTAGCTTGAATCGCATCGAGATAGAAATGGGATTATTAACATGCTCCACACTCAGGATTCCTAACTTTAGCTTGCACTGCATCTAGATACAAATGTGATTATTAGCATGTGCCACACTCAGGATTCCTAACTTTAGCTTGCGCCGCATCTAGATAGAAATCTGACTGTTAGCATATGCCACAGTCGTATGGAATTCTGAACTTTAGCTTGCCCCGCAACTAGATAAAAATGTGACTGTTAGCATGTGCCACACTCAGGATTCCTAACTTTTGCTTGCGCTGCATCTAGATAGAAATGTGACGGTTAGCATGTGCCACACTCAGGATTCCTATCTTTAGCTTACGCCGCATCTAGATAGAAATGTGATTGTTAGCATGTGCCACAATCAGGATTCCTAACTTTTGCTTGCGCCACATCTAGATTAAAATTTGATTATTAGCATGTGCCACACTCAGGATTCCTAACTTTAGCTTGCGCCGCATCTAGATAGAAATCTGACTGTTAGCATATGCCACAGTCGTATGGAATTCTGAACTTTAGCTTGTGCCGCAACTAGATAAAAATGTGACTGTTAGCATGTGCCACACTCAGGATTCCTAACTTTTGCTTGCGCTGCATCTAGATAGAAATGTGACGGTTAGCATGTGCCACACTCAGGATTCCTATCTTTAGCTTACGCCGCATCTAGATAGAAATGTGATTGTTAGCATGTGCCACACTCAGGATTCCTAACTTTTGCTTGCGCCACATCTAGATAAAAATTTGATTATTAGCATGTGCCACACTCAGGATTGCTAACTTTAGCTTGCGCCGCATCTAGATAGAAATGTGACTGTTAGCATGTGCCACACTCAGGATTCCTAACTTTTGCTTGCGCCGCATCTAGATAAAAATGTGATTATTAGCATGTGCCACACTCAGGATTCCTAACTTTAGCTTGCGCCGCATCTAGATAGAAATGTGACTGTTAGCATATGCCACAATCGTATGGAATTCTGAACTTAAGCTTGCAGCGCATCTACATAGAAATGTGACTGTTTGCATCTGCCACACTCAGGATTCCTTACTTTAGCTTGCGCCGCATCTAGATAGAAATGTGATTATTAGCATGTGCCACACTCAGGATTGCTAAGTTTAGCTTGCGCCGAATCTAGATAGAAATGTGACTTAGCATATGCCACACTCGTACGAAATTCTGAACTTTAGCTTGCACCGCATCTGGATAGAAATGTTACTGTTAGCATATGCCACACTCGTATGGAATTCTGAACTTTAGCTTGCGTCACATCGAGATAGAAATGGGATTATTAGCATGCACCACACTCAGGATTCCTAACTTTAGCTTGCGCCGCATCTAGATAGAAATGTGACTGTTAGCATATGCCACACTCGTCGGGAATTCTGAACTTTAGCTTGCGTCGCATCGAGATAGAAATGTGATTGTTAGCATGTGCCACAGGCAGGATTCCTAACTTTAGCTTGCACCGCATCTAGATTGAAATGTGATTATTAGCATGTACCACACTCAGGATTCCTAACTTTAGCTTGCGCCGCATCTAAATAGAAATGTGATTATTAGCATGTGCCACACTCAGGATTCCTAACTTTAGCTTGCGCCGCATCTAGATAGAAATGTGACTGTTAGCATATCCCACACTCGTATGGAATTCTGAACTTTAGCTTGCACCGCATCTAGATAGAAATGTGACTGTTTACATGTGCCACACTCAGGATTCCTAACTTTAGCTTGCGCCGCATCTAGATAGAAATGTGATTATTAGCATGTGACACACTCAGGATTGCTAACTTTAGCTTGCGCCGCATCTAGATAGAAATGTGACTTAGCATATGCCACACTCGTACGAAATTCTGAACTTTAGCTTGCACTGCATATAGATAGAAATGTTACTGTTAGCATATGCCACATTCGTATGGAATTCTGAACTTTAGCTTGCGTCGCATCGAGATAGAAATGGGATTATTAACATGCTCCACACTCAGGATTCCTAACTTTAGCTTGCACTGCATCTAGATACAAATGTGATTATTAGCATGTGCCACACTCAGGATTCCTAACTTTAGCTTGCGCCGCATCTAGATAGAAATCTGACTGTTAGCATATGCCACAGTCGTATGGAATTCTGAACTTTAGCTTGCGCTGCAACTAGATAAAAATGTGACTGTTAGCATGTGCCACACTCAGGATTCCTAACTTTTGCTTGCGCTGCATCTAGATAGAAATGTGACGGTTAGCATGTGCCACACTCAGGATTCCTATCTTTAGCTTACGCCGCATCTAGATAGAAATGTGATTGTTAGCATGTGCCACACTCAGGATTCCTAACTTTTGCTTGCGCCACATCTAGATTAAAATTTGATTATTAGCATGTGCCACACTCAGGATTGCTAACTTTAGCTTGCGCCGCATCTAGATAGAAATGTGATGGTTAGCATGTGCAACACTTGTATGGAATTCAGAACTTTAGCTTGCACCGCATCTAGATAGAAATGTGACAGTTTGCATGTGCCACACTCAGGATTCCTAACTTTAGCTTGCGCCGCATCTAGATAGAAATGTGACTTAGCATATGCCACACTCGTACGGAATTCTGAACTTTAGCTTGCACCGCATCTAGATAGAAATGTTACTGTTAGCATATGCCACACTCGTATGGAATTCTGAACTTTAGCTTGCGTCGCATCGAGATAGAAATGGGATTATTAGCATGCGCCATACTCAGGATTCCTAACTTTAGCTTGCACTGCAGCTAGATACAAATTTGATTATTAGCATGTGCCACACTCAGGATTCCTAACTTTAGCCTGCGCCGCATCTAGATAGAAATCTGACTGTTAGCATATGCCACACTCGTATGGAATTCTGAACTTTAGCTTGCGCCGCAACTAGATAGAAATGTTACTGTTAGCATGTGCCACACCCAGGATTCCTAACTTAGCTTGCACCGCATCTAGATAGAAATGTGCCTGTTAGCATATGCCACACTTTTATGGAATTCTGAACTTTAGCTTGCGTCGCATCGAGATAGAAATGTGATTGTTAGCATGTGCCACAGGCAGGATTCCTAACTTTAGCTTGCACCGCATCTAGATAGAAATGTGATTATTAGCATGTGCCACACTCAGGATTCCTAACTTTAGCTTGCGCCGCATCTAAATAGAAATGTGTTTATTAGCATGTGCCACACTCAGGATTCCTAACTTTAGCTTGCGCCGCATCTAGATAGAAATGTGACTGTTAGCATATGCCACACTCGTATGGAATTCTGAACTTTAGCTTGCACTGCATATAGATAGAAATGTTACTGTTAGCATATGCCACACTCGTATGGAATTCTGAACTTTAGCTTGCGTCGCATCGAGATAGAAATGGGATTATTAACATGCTCCACACTCAGGATTCCTAACTTTAGCTTGCACTGCATCTAGATACAAATGTGATTATTAGCATGTGCCACACTCAGGATTCCTAACTTTAGCTTGCGCCGCATCTAGATAGAAATCTGACTGTTAGCATATGCCACAGTCGTATGGAATTCTGAACTTTAGCTTGCCCCGCAACTAGATAAAAATGTGACTGTTAGCATGTGCCACACTCCGGATTCCTAACTTTTGCTTGCGCTGCATCTAGATAGAAATGTGACGGTTAGCATGTGCCACACTCAGGATTCCTATCTTTAGCTTACGCCGCATCTAGATAGAAATGTGATTGTTAGCATGTGCCACAATCAGGATTCCTAACTTTTGCTTGCGCCACATCTAGATTAAAATTTGATTATTAGCATGTGCCACACTCAGGATTCCTAACTTTAGCTTGCGCCGCATCTAGATAGAAATCTGACTGTTAGCATATGCCACAGTCGTATGGAATTCTGAACTTTAGCTTGCGCCGCAACTAGATAAAAATGTGACTGTTAGCATGTGCCACTCTCAGGATTCCTAACTTTTGCTTGCGCTGCATCTAGATAGAAATGTGACGGTTAGCATGTGCCACACTCAGGATTCCTATCTTTAGCTTACGCCGCATCTAGATAGAAATGTGATTGTTAGCATGTGCCACACTCAGGATTCCTAACTTTTGCTTGCGCCACATCTAGATAAAAATTTGATTATTAGCATGTGCCACACTCAGGATTGCTAACTTTAGCTTGCGCCGCATCTAGATAGAAATGTGACTGTTAGCATGTGCCACACTCAGGATTCCTAACTTTTGCTTGCGCCGCATCTAGATAAAAATGTGATTATTAGCATGTGCCACACTCAGGATTCCTAACTTTAGCTTGCGCCGCATCTAGATAGAAATGTGACTGTTAGCATATGCCACAATCGTATGGAATTCTGAACTTAAGCTTGCAGCGCATCTACATAGAAATGTGACTGTTTGCATCTGCCACACTCAGGATTCCTAACTTTAGCTTGCGCCGCATCTAGATAGAAATGTGATTATTAGCATGTGCCACACTCAGGATTGCTAAGTTTAGCTTGCGCCGAATCTAGATAGAAATGTGACTTAGCATATGCCACACTCGTACGATATTCTGAACTTTAGCTTGCACCGCATCTGGATAGAAATGTTACTGTTAGCATATGCCACACTCGTATGGAATTCTGAACTTTAGCTTGCGTCGCATCGAGATAGAAATGGGATTATTGGCATGCACCACACTCAGGATTCCTAACTTTAGCTTGCGCCGCATCTAGATAGAAATGTGACTGTTAGCATATGCCACACTCGTCGGGAATTCTGAACTTTAGCTTGCGTCGCATCGAGATAGAAATGTGATTGTTAGCATGTGCCACAGGCAGGATTCCTAACTTTAGCTTGCACCGCATCTAGATAGAAATGTGATTATTAGCATGTGCCACACTCAGGATTCCTAACTTTAGCTTGCGCCGCATCTAAATAGAAATGTGATTATTAGCATGTGCCACACTCAGGATTCCTAACTTTAGCTTGCGCCGCATCTAGATAGAAATGTGACTGTTAGCATATGCCACACTCGTATGGAATTCTGAACTTTAGCTTGCACCGCATCTAGATAGAAATGTGACTGTTTGCATGTGCCACACTCAGGATTCCTAACTTTAGCTTGCGCCGCATCTAGATAGAAATGTGATTATTAGCATGTGACACACTCAGGATTGCTAACTTTAGCTTGCGCCGCATCTAGATAGAAATGTGACTTAGCATATGCCACACTCGTACGAAATTCTGAACTTTAGCTTGCACTGCATATAGATAGAAATGTTACTGTTAGCATATGCCACATTCGTATGGAATTCTGAACTTTAGCTTGCGTCGCATCGAGATAGAAATGGGATTATTAACATGCTCCACACTCAGGATTCCTAACTTTAGCTTGCACTGCATCTAGATACAAATGTGATTATTAGCATGTGCCACACTCAGGATTCCTAACTTTAGCTTGCGCCGCATCTAGATAGAAATCTGACTGTTAGCATATGCCACAGTCGTATGGAATTCTGAACTTTAGCATTCGTCGCATCGAGATAGAAATGTGATTGTTAGCATGTGCCACAGGCAGGATTCCTAACTTTAGCTTGCACCGCATCTAGATAGAAATGTGATTATTAGCATGTGCCACACTCAGGATTCCTAACTTTAGCTTGCGCCGCATCTAAATAGAAATGTGATTATTAGCATGTGCCACACTCAGGATTACTAACTTTAGCTTGCGCCGCATCTAGATTAAAATTTGATTATTAGCATGTGCCACACTCAGGATTGCTAACTTTAGCTTGCGCCGCATCTAGATAGAAATGTGACGGTTAGCATGTGCAACACTTGTATGGAATTCAGAACTTTAGCTTGCACCGCATCTAGATAGAAATGTGACAGTTTGCATGTGCCACACTCAGGATTCCTAACTTTAGCTTGCGCCGCATCTAGATAGAAATGTGACTTAGCATATGCCACACTCGTACGGAATTCTGAACTTTAGCTTGCACCGCATCTAGATAGAAATGTTACTGTTAGCATATGCCACACTCGTATGGAATTCTGAACTTTAGCTTGCGTCGCATCGAGATAGAAATGGGATTATTAGCATGCGCCACACTCAGGATTCCTAACTTTAGCTTGCACTGCAGCTAGATACAAATTTGATTATTAGCATGTGCCACACTCAGGATTCCTAACTTTAGCCTGCGCCGCATCTAGATAGAAATCTGACTGTTAGCATATGCCACACTCGTATGGAATTCTGAACTTTAGCTTGCGCCGCAACTAGATAGAAATGTTATTGTTAGCATGCGCCACACCCAGGATTCCTAACTTAGCTTGCGCCGCATCTAGATAGAAATGTGCCTGTTAGCATATGCCACACTTTTATGGAATTCTGAACTTTAGCTTGCGTCGCATCGAGATAGAAATGTGATTGTTAGCATGTGCCACAGGCAGGATTCCTAACTTTAGCTTGCACCGCATCTAGATAGAAATGTGATTATTAGCATGTGCCACACTCAGGATTCCTAACTTTAGCTTGCGCCGCATCTAAATAGAAATGTGTTTATTAGCATGTGCCACACTCAGGATTCCTAACTTTAGCTTGCACCGCATCTAGATAGAAATGTGACTGTTAGCATATGCCACACTCGTATGGAATTCTGAACTTTAGCTTGCACTGCATATAGATAGAAATGTTACTGTTAGCATATGCCACACTCGTATGGAATTCTGAACTTTAGCTTGCATCGCATCGAGATAGAAATGGGATTATTAACATGCTCCACACTCAGGATTCCTAACTTTAGCTTGCACTGCATCTAGATACAAATGTGATTATTAGCATGTGCCACACTCAGGATTCCTAACTTTAGCTTGCGCCGCATCTAGATAGAAATATGACTGTTAGCATGTGCCACACTCAGGATTCCTAACTTTAGCTTGCGCCGCATCTAGATAGAAATGTGATTGTTAGCATGTGCCACACTCAGGATTCCAAACTTTTGATTGCGCCGCATCTAGATAAAAATGTGATTATTAGCATGTGCCACACTCAGGATTCCTAACTTTAGCTTGCGCCGCATCTAGATAGAAATGTGACTGTTAGCATATGCCACAATCGTATAGAATTCTGAACTTTAGCTTGCAGCGCATCTAGATAGAAATGTGACTGTTTGCATCTGTCACACTCAGGATTCCTAACTTTAGCTTGCGCCGCATCTAGATAGAAATGTGATTATTAGCATGTGCCACACTCAGGATTGCTAAGTTTAGCTTGCGCGGAATCTAGATAGAAATGTGACTTAGCATATGCCACACTCGTACGAAATTCTGAACTTTAGCTTGCACCGCATCTAGATAGAAATGTTACTGTTAGCATATGCCACACTCGTATGGAATTCTGAACTTTAGCTTGCGTCGCATCGAGATAGAAATGGGATTATTAGCATGCACCACACTCAGGATTCCTAACTTTAGCTTGCACTGCAGCTAGATACAAATTTGATTATTAGCATGTGCCACACTCAGGATTCCTAACTTTAGCTTGCGCCGCATCTAGATAGAAATGTGACTGTTAGCATATGCCACACTCGTCGGGAATTCTGAACTTTAGCATTCGTCGCATCGAGATAGAAATGTGATTGTTAGCATGTGCCACAGGCAGGATTCCTAACTTTAGCTTGCACCGCATCTAGATAGAAATGTGATTATTAGCATGTGCCACACTCAGGATTCCTAACTTTAGCTTGCGCCGCATCTAAATAGAAATGTGATTATTAGCATGTGCCACACTCAGGATTCCTAACTTTAGCTTGCGCCGCATCTAGATAGAAATGTGACTGTTAGCATATGCCACACTCGTATGGAATTCTGAACTTTAGCTTGCACCGCATCTAGATAGAAATGTGACTGTTTGCATGTGCCACACTCAGGATTCCTAACTTTAGCTTGCGCCGCATCTATATAGAAATGTGATTATTAGCATGTGACACACTCAGGATTGCTAACTTTAGCTTGCGCCGCATCTAGATAGAAATCTGAATGTTAGCAAATGCCACAGTCGTATGGAATTCTGAACTTTAGCTTGCCCCGCAAATAGATAAAAATGTGACTGTTAGCATGTGCCACACTCAGGATTCCTAACTTTTGCTTGCGCTGCATCTAGATAGAAATGTGACGGTTAGCATGTGCCACACTCAGGATTCCTATCTTTAGCTTACGCCGCATCTAGATAGAAATGTGATTGTTAGCATGTGCCACAATCAGGATTCCTAACTTTTGCTTGCGCCACATCTAGATTAAAATTTGATTATTAGCATGTGCCACACTCAGGATTGCTAACTTTAGCTTGCGCCGCATCTAGATAGAAATCTGACTGTTAGCATATGCCACAGTCGTATGGAATTCTGAACTTTAGCTTGCGCCGCAACTAGATAAAAATGTGACTGTTAGCATGTGCCACACTCAGGATTCCTAACTTTTGCTTGCGCTGCATCTAGATAGAAATGTGACGGTTAGCATGTGCCACACTCAGGATTCCTATCTTTAGCTTACGCCGCATCTAGATAGAAATGTGATTGTTAGCATGTGCCACACTCAGGATTCCTAACTTTTGCTTGCGCCACATCTAGATAAAAATTTGATTATTAGCATGTGCCACACTCAGGATTGCTAACTTTAGCTTGCGCCGCATCTAGATAGAAATGTGACTGTTAGCATGTGCCACACTCAGGATTCCTAACTTTTGCTTGCGCCGCATCTAGATAAAAATGTGATTATTAGCATGTGCCACACTCAGGATTCCTAACTTTAGCTTGCGCCGCATCTAGATAGAAATGTGACTGTTAGCATATGCCACAATCGTATGGAATTCTGAACTTAAGCTTGCAGCACATCTACATAGAAATGTGACTGTTTGCATCTGCCACACTCAGGATTCCTTACTTTAGCTTGCGCCGCATCTAGATAGAAATGTGATTATTAGCATGTGCCACACTCAGGATTGCTAAGTTTAGCTTGCGCCGAATCTAGATAGAAATGTGACTTAGCATATGCCACACTCGTACGAAATTCTGAACTTTAGCTTGCACCGCATCTGGATAGAAATGTTACTGTTAGCATATGCCACACTCGTATGGAATTCTGAACTTTAGCTTGCGTCGCATCGAGATAGAAATGGGATTATTAGCATGCACCACACTCAGGATTCCTAACTTTAGCTTGCGCCGCATCTAGATAGAAATGTGACTGTTAGCATATGCCACACTCGTCGGGAATTCTGAACTTTAGCTTGCGTCGCATCAAGATAGAAATGTGATTGTTAGCATGTGCCACAGGCAGGATTCCTAACTTTAGCTTGCACCGCATCTAGATAGAAATGTGATTATTAGCATGTACCACACTCAGGATTCCTAACTTTAGCTTGCGCCGCATCTAAATAGAAATGTGATTATTAGCATGTGCCACACTCAGGATTCCTAACTTTAGCTTGCGCCGCATCTAGATAGAAATGTGACTGTTAGCATATGCCACACTCGTATGGAATTCTGAACTTTAGCTTGCACCGCATCTAGATAGAAATGTGACTGTTTACATGTGCCACACTCAGGATTCCTAACTTTAGCTTGCGCCGCATCTAGATAGAAATGTGATTATTAGCATGTGACACACTCAGGATTGCTAACTTTAGCTTGCGCCGCATCTAGATAGAAATGTGACTTAGCATATGCCACACTCGTACGAAATTCTGAACTTTAGCTTGCACTGCATATAGATAGAAATGTTACTGTTAGCATATGCCACATTCGTATGGAATTCTGAACTTTAGCTTGCGTCGCATCGAGATAGAAATGGGATTATTAACATGCTCCACACTCAGGATTCCTAACTTTAGCTTGCACTGCATGTAGATACAAATGTGATTATTAGCATGTGCCACACTCAGGATTCCTAACTTTAGCTTGCGCCGCATCTAGATAGAAATCTGACTGTTAGCATATGCCACAGTCGTATGGAATTCTGAACTTTAGCTTGCGCTGCAACTAGATAAAAATGTGACTGTTAGCATGTGCCACACTCAGGATTCCTAACTTTTGCTTGCGCTGCATCTAGATAGAAATGTGACGGTTAGCATGTGCCACACTCAGGATTCCTATCTTTAGCTTACGCCACATCTAGATAGAAATGTGATTGTTAGCATGTGCCACACTCAGGATTCCTAACTTTTGCTTGCGCCACATCTAGATTAAAATTTGATTATTAGCATGTGCCACACTCAGGATTGCTAACTTTAGCTTGCGCCGCATCTAGATAGAAATGTGACTTAGCATATGCCACACTCGTACGGAATTCTGAACTTTAGCTTGCACCGCATCTAGATAGAAATGTTACTGTTAGCATATGCCACACTCGTATGGAATTCTGAACTTTAGCTTGCGTCGCATCGAGATAGAAATGGGATTATTAGCATGCGCCATACTCAGGATTCCTAACTTTAGCTTGCACTGCAGCTAGATACAAATTTGATTATTAGCATGTGCCACACTCAGGATTCCTAACTTTAGCCTGCGCCGCATCTAGATAGAAATCTGACTGTTAGCATATGCCACACTCGTATGGAATTCTGAACTTTAGCTTGCGCAGCAACTAGATAGAAATGTTACTGTTAGCATGTGCCACACCCAGGATTCCTAACTTAGCTTGCACCGCATCTAGATAGAAATGTGCCTGTTAGCATATGCCACACTTTTATGGAATTCTGAACTTTAGCTTGCGTCGCATCGAGATAGAAATGTGATTGTTAGCATGTGCCACAGGCAGGATTCCTAACTTTAGCTTGCACCGCATCTAGATAGAAATGTGATTATTAGCATGTGCCACACTCAGGATTCCTAACTTTAGCTTGCGCCGCATCTAAATAGAAATGTGTTTATTAGCATGTGCCACACTCAGGATTCCTAACTTTAGCTTGCGCCGAAACATAGATAGAAATGTGACTGTTAGCATATGCCGCACTCGTATGGAATTCTGAACTTTAGCTTGCACTGCATATAGATAGAAATGTTACTGTTAGCATATGCCACACTCGTATGGAATTCTGAACTTTAGCTTGCGTCGCATCGAGATAGAAATGGGATTATTAACATGCTCCACACTCAGGATTCCTAACTTTAGCTTGCACTGCATCTAGATACAAATGTGATTATTAGCATGTGCCACACTCAGGATTCCTAACTTTAGCTTGCGCCGCATCTAGATAGAAATCTGACTGTTAGCATATGCCACAGTCGTATGGAATTCTGAACTTTAGCTTGCCCCGCAACTAGATAAAAATGTGACTGTTAGCATGTGCCACACTCCGGATTCCTAACTTTTGCTTGCGCTGCATCTAGATAGAAATGTGATGGTTAGCATGTGCCACACTCAGGATTCCTATCTTTAGCTTACGCCGCATCTAGATAGAAATGTGATTGTTAGCATGTGCCACAATCAGGATTCCTAACTTTTGCTTGCGCCACATCTAGATTAAAATTTGATTATTAGCATGTGCCACACTCAGGATTCCTAACTTTAGCTTGCGCCGCATCTAGATAGAAATCTGACTGTTAGCATATGCCACAGTCGTATGGAATTCTGAACTTTAGCTTGCGCCGCAACTAGATAAAAATGTGACTGTTAGCATGTGCCACACTCAGGATTCCTAACTTTTGCTTGCGCTGCATCTAGATAGAAATGTGACGGTTAGCATGTGCCACACTCAGGATTCCTATCTTTAGCTTACGCCGCATCTAGATAGAAATGTGATTGTTAGCATGTGCCACACTCAGGATTCCTAACTTTTGCTTGCGCCACATCTAGATAAAAATGTGATTATTAGCATGTGCCACACTCAGGATTGCTAACTTTAGCTTGCGCCGCATCTAGATAGAAATGTGACTGTTAGCATGTGCCACACTCAGGATTCCTAACTTTTGCTTGCGCCGCATCTAGATAAAAATGTGATTATTAGCATGTGCCACACTCAGGATTCCTAACTTTAGCTTGCGCCGCATCTAGATAGAAATGTGACTGTTAGCATATGCCACAATCGTATGGAATTCTGAACTTAAGCTTGCAGCGCATCTACATAGAAATGTGACTGTTTGCATCTGCCACACTCAGGATTCCTAACTTTAGCTTGCGCCGCATCTAGATAGAAATGTGATTATTAGCATGTGCCACACTCAGGATTGCTAAGTTTAGCTTGCGCCGAATCTAGATAGAAATGTGACTTAGCATATGCCACACTCGTACGAAATTCTGAACTTTAGCTTGCACCGCATCTGGATAGAAATGTTACTGTTAGCATATGCCACACTCGTATGGAATTCTGAACTTTAGCTTGCGTCGCATCGAGATAGAAATGGGATTATTGGCATGCACCACACTCAGGATTCCTAACTTTAGCTTGCGCCGCATCTAGATAGAAATGTGACTGTTAGCATATGCCACACTCGTCGCGAATTCTGAACTTTAGCTTGCGTCGCATCGAGATAGAAATGTGACGGTTAGCATGTGCCACACTCAGGATTCCTATCTTTAGCTTACGCCGCATCTAGATAGAAATGTGATTGTTAGCATGTGCCACACTCAGGATTCCTAACTTTTGCTTGCGCCACATCTAGATAAAAATTTGATTATTAGCATGTGCCACACTCAGGATTGCTAACTTTAGCTTGCGCCGCATCTAGATAGAAATCTGACTGTTAGCATATGCCACAGTCGTATGGAATTCTGAACTTTAGCTTGCGCCGCAACTAGATAAAAATGTGACTGTTAGCATGTGCCACACTCAGGATTCCTAACTTTTGCTTGCGCTGCATCTAGATAGAAATGTGACGGTTAGCATGTGCCACACTCAGGATTCCTATCTTTAGCTTACGCCGCATCTAGATAGAAATGTGATTGTTAGCATGTGCCACACTCAGGATTCCTAACTTTTGCTTGCGCCACATCTAGATAAAAATTTGATTATTAGCATGTGCCACACTCAGGATTGCTAACTTTAGCTTGCGCCGCATCTAGATAGAAATCTGACTGTTAGCATATGCCACAGTCGTATGGAATTCTGAACTTTAGCTTGCGCTGCAACTAGATAAAAATGTGACTGTTAGCATGTGCCACACTCAGGATTCCTAACTTTTGCTTGCGCTGCATCTAGATAGAAATGTGACGGTTAGCATGTGCCACACTCAGGATTCCTATCTTTAGCTTACGCCGCATCTAGATAAAAATGTGACTGTTAGCATGTGCCACACTCCGGATTCCTAACTTTTGCTTGCGCTGCATCTAGATAGAAATGTGATGGTTAGCATGTGCCACACTCAGGATTCCTATCTTTAGCTTACGCCGCATCTAGATAGAAATGTGATTGTTAGCATGTGCCACAATCAGGATTCCTAACTTTTGCTTGCGCCACATCTAGATTAAAATTTGATTATTAGCATGTGCCACACTCAGGATTCCTAACTTTAGCTTGCGCCGCATCTAGATAGAAAGCTGACTGTTAGCATATGCCACAGTCGTATGGAATTCTGAACTTTAGCTTGCGCCGCAACTAGATAAAAATGTGACTGTTAGCATGTGCCACACTCAGGATTCCTAACTTTTGCTTGCGCTGCATCTAGATAGAAATGTGACGGTTAGCATGTGCCACACTCAGGATTCCTATCTTTAGCTTACGCCGCATCTAGATAGAAATGTGATTGTTAGCATGTGCCACACTCAGGATTCCTAACTTTTGCTTGCGCCACATCTAGATAAAAATTTGATTATTAGCATGTGCCACACTCAGGATTGCTAACTTTAGCTTGCGCCGCATCTAGATAGAAATGTGACTGTTAGCATGTGCCACACTCAGGATTCCTAACTTTTGCTTGCGCCGCATCTAGATAAAAATGTGATTATTAGCATGTGCCACACTCAGGATTCCTAACTTTAGCTTGCGCCGCATCTAGATAGAAATGTGACTGTTAGCATATGCCACAATCGTATGGAATTCTGAACTTAAGCTTGCAGCGCATCTACATAGAAATGTGACTGTTTGCATCTGCCACACTCAGGATTCCTAACTTTAGCTTGCGCCGCATCTAGATAGAAATGTGATTATTAGCATGTGCCACACTCAGGATTGCTAAGTTTAGCTTGCGCCGAATCTAGATAGAAATGTGACTTAGCATATGCCACACTCGTACGAAATTCTGAACTTTAGCTTGCACCGCATCTGGATAGAAATGTTACTGTTAGCATATGCCACACTCGTATGGAATTCTGAACTTTAGCTTGCGTCGCATCGAGATAGAAATGGGATTATTGGCATGCACCACACTCAGGATTCCTAACTTTAGCTTGCGCCGCATCTAGATAGAAATGTGACTGTTAGCATATGCCACACTCGTCGCGAATTCTGAACTTTAGCTTGCGTCGCATCGAGATAGAAATGTGACGGTTAGCATGTGCCACACTCAGGATTCCTATCTTTAGCTTACGCCGCATCTAGATAGAAATGTGATTGTTAGCATGTGCCACACTCAGGATTCCTAACTTTTGCTTGCGCCACATCTAGATAAAAATTTGATTATTAGCATGTGCCACACTCAGGATTGCTAACTTTAGCTTGCGCCGCATCTAGATAGAAATGTGACTGTTAGCATGTGCCACACTCAGGATTCCTAACTTTTGCTTGCGCCGCATCTAGATAAAAATGTGATTATTAGCATGTGCCACACTCAGGATTCCTAACTTTAGCTTGCGCCGCATCTAGATAGAAATGTGACTGTTAGCATATGCCACAATCGTATGGAATTCTGAACTTAAGCTTGCAGCGCATCTACATAGAAATGTGACTGTTTGCATCTGCCACACTCAGGATTCCTTACTTTAGCTTGCGCCGCATCTAGATAGAAATGTGATTATTAGCATGTGCCACACTCAGGATTGCTAAGTTTAGCTTGCGCCGAATCTAGATAGAAATGTGACTTAGCATATGCCACACTCGTACGAAATTCTGAACTTTAGCTTGCACCGCATCTGGATAGAAATGTTACTGTTAGCATATGCCACACTCGTATGGAATTCTGAACTTTAGCTTGCGTCGCATCGAGATAGAAATGGGATTATTAGCATGCACCACACTCAGGATTCCTAACTTTAGCTTGCGCCGCATCTAGATAGAAATGTGACTGTTAGCATATGCCACACTCGTCGGGAATTCTGAACTTTAGCTTGCGTCGCATCGAGATAGAAATGTGATTGTTAGCATGTGCCACAGGCAGGATTCCTAACTTTAGCTTGCACCGCATCTAGATAGAAATGTGATTATTAGCATGTACCACACTCAGGATTCCTAACTTTAGCTTGCGCCGCATCTAAATAGAAATGTGATTATTAGCATGTGCCACACTCAGGATTCCTAACTTTAGCTTGCGCCGCATCTAGATAGAAATGTGACTGTTAGCATATGCCACACTCGTATGGAATTCTGAACTTTAGCTTGCACCGCATCTAGATAGAAATGTGACTGTTTACATGTGCCACACTCAGGATTCCTAACTTTAGCTTGCGCCGCATCTAGATAGAAATGTGATTATTAGCATGTGACACACTCAGGATTGCTAACTTTAGTTTGCGCCGCATCTAGATAGAAATGTGACTTAGCATATGCCACACTCGTACGAAATTCTGAACTTTAGCTTGCACTGCATATAGATAGAAATGTTACTGTTAGCATATGCCACATTCGTATGGAATTCTGAACTTTAGCTTGCGTCGCATCGAGATAGAAATGGGATTATTAACATGCTCCACACTCAGGATTCCTAACTTTAGCTTGCACTGCATCTAGATAGAAATGTGACGGTTAGCATGTGCCACACTCAGGATTCCTATCTTTAGCTTACGCCGCATCTAGATAAAAATGTGACTGTTAGCATGTGCCACACTCCGGATTCCTAACTTTTGCTTGCGCTGCATCTAGATAGAAATGTGATGGTTAGCATGTGCCACACTCAGGATTCCTATCTTTAGCTTACGCCGCATCTAGATAGAAATGTGATTGTTAGCATGTGCCACAATCAGGATTCCTAACTTTTGCTTGCGCCACATCTAGATTAAAATTTGATTATTAGCATGTGCCACACTCAGGATTCCTAACTTTAGCTTGCGCCGCATCTAGATAGAAAGCTGACTGTTAGCATATGCCACAGTCGTATGGAATTCTGAACTTTAGCTTGCGCCGCAACTAGATAAAAATGTGACTGTTAGCATGTGCCACACTCAGGATTCCTAACTTTTGCTTGCGCTGCATCTAGATAGAAATGTGACGGTTAGCATGTGCCACACTCAGGATTCCTATCTTTAGCTTACGCCGCATCTAGATAGAAATGTGATTGTTAGCATGTGCCACACTCAGGATTCCTAACTTTTGCTTGCGCCACATCTAGATAAAAATTTGATTATTAGCATGTGCCACACTCAGGATTGCTAACTTTAGCTTGCGCCGCATCTAGATAGAAATGTGACTGTTAGCATGTGCCACACTCAGGATTCCTAACTTTTGCTTGCGCCGCATCTAGATAAAAATGTGATTATTAGCATGTGCCACACTCAGGATTCCTAACTTTAGCTTGCGCCGCATCTAGATAGAAATGTGACTGTTAGCATATGCCACAATCGTATGGAATTCTGAACTTAAGCTTGCAGCGCATCTACATAGAAATGTGACTGTTTGCATCTGCCACACTCAGGATTCCTAACTTTAGCTTGCGCCGCATCTAGATAGAAATGTGATTATTAGCATGTGCCACACTCAGGATTGCTAAGTTTAGCTTGCGCCGAATCTAGATAGAAATGTGACTTAGCATATGCCACACTCGTACGAAATTCTGAACTTTAGCTTGCACCGCATCTGGATAGAAATGTTACTGTTAGCATATGCCACACTCGTATGGAATTCTGAACTTTAGCTTGCGTCGCATCGAGATAGAAATGGGATTATTGGCATGCACCACACTCAGGATTCCTAACTTTAGCTTGCGCCGCATCTAGATAGAAATGTGACTGTTAGCATATGCCACACTCGTCGCGAATTCTGAACTTTAGCTTGCGTCGCATCGAGATAGAAATGTGACGGTTAGCATGTGCCACACTCAGGATTCCTATCTTTAGCTTACGCCGCATCTAGATAGAAATGTGATTGTTAGCATGTGCCACACTCAGGATTCCTAACTTTTGCTTGCGCCACATCTAGATAAAAATTTGATTATTAGCATGTGCCACACTCAGGATTGCTAACTTTAGCTTGCGCCGCATCTAGATAGAAATGTGACTGTTAGCATGTGCCACACTCAGGATTCCTAACTTTTGCTTGCGCCGCATCTAGATAAAAATGTGATTATTAGCATGTGCCACACTCAGGATTCCTAACTTTAGCTTGCGCCGCATCTAGATAGAAATGTGACTGTTAGCATATGCCACAATCGTATGGAATTCTGAACTTAAGCTTGCAGCGCATCTACATAGAAATGTGACTGTTTGCATCTGCCACACTCAGGATTCCTTACTTTAGCTTGCGCCGCATCTAGATAGAAATGTGATTATTAGCATGTGCCACACTCAGGATTGCTAAGTTTAGCTTGCGCCGAATCTAGATAGAAATGTGACTTAGCATATGCCACACTCGTACGAAATTCTGAACTTTAGCTTGCACCGCATCTGGATAGAAATGTTACTGTTAGCATATGCCACACTCGTATGGAATTCTGAACTTTAGCTTGCGTCGCATCGAGATAGAAATGGGATTATTAGCATGCACCACACTCAGGATTCCTAACTTTAGCTTGCGCCGCATCTAGATAGAAATGTGACTGTTAGCATATGCCACACTCGTCGGGAATTCTGAACTTTAGCTTGCGTCGCATCGAGATAGAAATGTGATTGTTAGCATGTGCCACAGGCAGGATTCCTAACTTTAGCTTGCACCGCATCTAGATAGAAATGTGATTATTAGCATGTACCACACTCAGGATTCCTAACTTTAGCTTGCGCCGCATCTAAATAGAAATGTGATTATTAGCATGTGCCACACTCAGGATTCCTAACTTTAGCTTGCGCCGCATCTAGATAGAAATGTGACTGTTAGCATATGCCACACTCGTATGGAATTCTGAACTTTAGCTTGCACCGCATCTAGATAGAAATGTGACTGTTTACATGTGCCACACTCAGGATTCCTAACTTTAGCTTGCGCCGCATCTAGATAGAAATGTGATTATTAGCATGTGACACACTCAGGATTGCTAACTTTAGTTTGCGCCGCATCTAGATAGAAATGTGACTTAGCATATGCCACACTCGTACGAAATTCTGAACTTTAGCTTGCACTGCATATAGATAGAAATGTTACTGTTAGCATATGCCACATTCGTATGGAATTCTGAACTTTAGCTTGCGTCGCATCGAGATAGAAATGGGATTATTAACATGCTCCACACTCAGGATTCCTAACTTTAGCTTGCACTGCATCTAGATACAAATGTGATTATTAGCATGTGCCACACTCAGGATTCCTAACTTTAGCTTGCGCCGCATCTAGATAGAAATCTGACTGTTAGCATATGCCACAGTCGTATGGAATTCTGAACTTTAGCTTGCGCTGCAACTAGATAAAAATGTGACTGTTAGCATGTGCCACACTCAGGATTCCTAACTTTTGCTTGCGCTGCATCTAGATAGAAATGTGACGGTTAGCATGTGCCACACTCAGGATTCCTATCTTTAGCTTACGCCGCATCTAGATAGAAATGTGATTGTTAGCATGTGCCACACTCAGGATTCCTAACTTTTGCTTGCGCCACATCTAGATTAAAATTTGATTATTAGCATGTGCCACACTCAGGATTGCTAACTTTAGCTTGCGCCGCATCTAGATAGAAATGTGACGGTTAGCATGTGCAACACTTGTATGGAATTGAGAACTTTAGCTTGCACCGCATCTAGATAGAAATGTGACAGTTTGCATGTGCCACACTCAGGATTCCTAACTTTAGCTTGCGCCGCATCTAGATAGAAATGTGACTTAGCATATGCCACACTCGTACGGTATTCTGAACTTTAGCTTGCACCGCATCTAGATAGAAATGTTACTGTTAGCATATGCCACACTCGTATGGAATTCTGAACTTTAGCTTGCGTCGCATCGAGATAGAAATGGGATTATTAGCATGCGCCATACTCAGGATTCCTAACTTTAGCTTGCACTGCAGCTAGATACAAATTTGATTATTAGCATGTGCCACACTCAGGATTCCTAACTTTAGCCTGCGCCGCATCTAGATAGAAATCTGACTGTTAGCATATGCCACACTCGTATGGAATTCTGAACTTTAGCTTGCGCCGCAACTAGATAGAAATGTTACTGTTAGCATGTGCCACACCCAGGATTCCTAACTTAGCTTGCACCGCATCTAGATAGAAATGTGCCTGTTAGCATATGCCACACTTTTATGGAATTCTGAACTTTAGCTTGCGTCGCATCGAGATAGAAATGTGATTGTTAGCATGTGCCACAGGCAGGATTCCTAACTTTAGCTTGCACCGCATCTAGATAGAAATGTGATTATTAGCATGTGCCACACTCAGGATTCCTAACTTTAGCTTGCGCCGCATCTAAATAGAAATGTGTTTATTAGCATGTGCCACACTCAGGATTCCTAACTTTAGCTTGCGCCGCATCTAGTTAGAAATGTGACTGTTAGCATATGCCACACTCGTATGGAATTCTGAACTTTAGCTTGCACTGCATATAGATAGAAATGTTACTGTTAGCATATGCCACACTCGTATGGAATTCTGAACTTTAGCTTGCGTCGCATCGAGATAGAAATGGGATTATTAACATGCTCCACACTCAGGATTCCTAACTTTAGCTTGCACTGCATCTAGATACAAATGTGATTATTAGCATGTGCCACACTCAGGATTCCTAACTTTAGCTTGCGCCGCATCTAGATAGAAATCTGACTGTTAGCATATGCCACAGTCGTATGGAATTCTGAACTTTAGCTTGCCCCGCAACTAGATAAAAATGTGACTGTTAGCATGTGCCACACTCCGGATTCCTAACTTTTGCTTGCGCTGCATCTAGATAGAAATGTGACGGTTAGCATGTGCCACACTCAGGATTCCTATCTTTAGCTTACGCCGCATCTAGATAGAAATGTGATTGTTAGCATGTGCCACAATCAGGATTCCTAACTTTTGCTTGCGCCACATCTAGATTAAAATTTGATTATTAGCATGTGCCACACTCAGGATTCCTAACTTTAGCTTGCGCCGCATCTAGATAGAAATCTGACTGTTAGCATATGCCACAGTCGTATGGAATTCTGAACTTTAGCTTGCGCCGCAACTAGATAAAAATGTGACTGTTAGCATGTGCCACACTCAGGATTCCTAACTTTTGCTTGCGCTGCATCTAGATAGAAATGTGACGGTTAGCATGTGCCACACTCAGGATTCCTATCTTTAGCTTACGCCGCATCTAGATAGAAATGTGATTGTTAGCATGTGCCACACTCAGGATTCCTAACTTTTGCTTGCGCCACATCTAGATAAAAATTTGATTATGAGCATGTGCCACACTCAGGATTGCTAACTTTAGCTTGCGCCGCATCTAGATAGAAATGTGACTGTTAGCATGTGCCACACTCAGGATTCCTAACTTTTGCTTGCGCCGCATCTAGATAAAAATGTGATTATTAGCATGTGCCACACTCAGGATTCCTAACTTTAGCTTGCGCCGCATCTAGATAGAAATGTGACTGTTAGCATATGCCACAATCGTATGGAATTCTGAACTTAAGCTTGCAGCGCATCTACATAGAAATGTGACTGTTTGCATCTGCCACACTCAGGATTCCTAACTTTAGCTTGCGCCGCATCTAGATAGAAATGTGATTATTAGCATGTGCCACACTCAGGATTGCTAAGTTTAGCTTGCGCCGAATCTAGATAGAAATGTGACTTAGCATATGCCACACTCGTACGAAATTCTGAACTTTAGCTTGCACCGCATCTGGATAGAAATGTTACTGTTAGCATATGCCACACTCGTATGGAATTCTGAACTTTAGCTTGCGTCGCATCGAGATAGAAATGGGATTATTGGCATGCACCACACTCAGGATTCCTAACTTTAGCTTGCGCCGCATCTAGATAGAAATGTGACTGTTAGCATATGCCACACTCGTCGGGAATTCTGAACTTTAGCTTGCGTCGCATCGAGATAGAAATGTGATTGTTAGCATGTGCCACAGGCAGGATTCCTAACTTTAGCTTGCACCACATCTAGATAGAAATGTGATTATTAGCATGTGCCACACTCAGGATTCCTAACTTTAGCTTGCGCCGCATCTAAATAGAAATGTGATTATTAGCATGTGCCACACTCAGGATTCCTAACTTTAGCTTGCGCCGCATCTAGATAGAAATGTGACTGTTAGCATATGCCACACTCGTATGGAATTCTGAACTTTAGCTTGCACCGCATCTAGATAGAAATGTGACTGTTTGCATGTGCCACACTCAGGATTCCTAACTTTAGCTTTCGCCGCATCTAGATAGAAATGTGACTATTAGCATGTGACACACTCAGGATTGCTAACTTTAGCTTGCGCCGCATCTAGATAGAAATGTGACTTAGCATATGCCACACTCGTACGAAATTCTGAACTTTAGCTTGCACTGCATATAGATAGAAATGTTACTGTTAGCATATGCCACACTCGTATGGAATTCTGAACTTTAGCTTGAATCGCATCGAGATAGAAATGGGATTATTAACATGCTCCACACTCAGGATTCCTAACTTTAGCTTGCACTGCATCTAGATACAAATGTGATTATTAGCATGTGCCACACTCAGGATTCCTAACTTTAGCTTGCGCCGCATCTAGATAGAAATCTGAATGTTAGCAAATGCCACAGTCGTATGGAATTCTGAACTTTAGCTTGCCCCGCAAATAGATAAAAATGTGACTGTTAGCATGTGCCACACTCAGGATTCCTAACTTTTGCTTGCGCTGCATCTAGATAGAAATGTGACGGTTAGCATGTGCCACACTCAGGATTCCTATCTTTAGCTTACGCCGCATCTAGATAGAAATGTGATTGTTAGCATGTGCCACAATCAGGATTCCTAACTTTTGCTTGCGCCACATCTAGATAAAAATTTGATTATGAGCATGTGCCACACTCAGGATTGCTAACTGACTGTTAGCATGTGCCACACTCAGGATTCCTAACTTTTGCTTGCGCTGCATCTAGATAGAAATGTGACGGTTAGCATGTGCCACACTCAGGATTGCTAACTTTAGCTTGCGCCGCATCTAGATAGAAATCTGACTGTTAGCATATGCCACACTCGTATGGAATTCTGAACTTTAGTTTGCGCCGCAACTAGATAAAAATGTGACTGTTAGCATGTGCCACACTCAGGATTCCTAACTTTAGCTTGCGCTGCATCTAGATAGAAATGTGACGGTTAGCATGTGCCACACTCAGGATTCCTAACTTTAGCTTGCGCCGCATCTAGATAGAAATGTGATTGTTCGCATGGGCCACACTCAGGATTCCTAACTTTTGCTTGCGCCGCATCTAGATAAAAATGTGATTATTAGCATGTGCCACACTCAGGATTCCTAACTTTAGCTTGCGCTGCATCTAGATAGAAATGTGACGGTTAGCATGTGCCACACTCAGTATTCCTAACTTTAGCTTGTGCCGCATCTAGATAGAAATGTGATTGTTAGCATGTGCCACACTCAGGGTTCCTAACTTTAGCTTGCGCCGCATCTAGATAGAAATGTGATGATTAGCATGTGCCACACTCGGGATTCCTAACTTTAGCTTGCGCCCCATCTAGATAGAAAAGTGATTATTAGCATATGCCACACTCAGGATTCCTAACTTTAGCTTGCGCCGCATCTAGATAGAAATGTGACTGTTAGCATATGCCACACTCGTATGGAATTCTGAACTTTAGCTTGCGCCGCATCTAGTTAGAAATGTGACTGTTAGCATGTGCCACACTCAGGATTCCTAACTTAGCTTGCGCCGCATCTAGATAGAAATGTGACTGTTAGCATATGCCACACTCGTATGGAATTCTGAACTTTAGCTTGCGTCGCATCGAGATAGAAATGGGATTCTTAGCATGTGCCACACTCATGATTCCTAACTTTAGCTTGCACCGAATCTAGATAGAAATGTGATTATTAGCATGTGCCACACTCAGGATTCCTAACTTTAGCTTGCGCCGCATCTAGATAGAAATGTGACTGTTAGCATATGCCACAATCGTATGGAATTCTGAACTTTAGCTTGCAGCGCATCTAGATAGAAATGTGACTGTTTGCATCTGCCACACTCAGGATTCCTAACTTTAGCTTGCACCGCATCTAGATAGAAATGTGATTATTAGCATGTGCCACACTCAGGATTGCTAACTTTAGCTTGCGCCGAATCTAGATAGAAATGTGACTTAGCATATGCCACACTCGTACGAAATTCTGAACTTTAGCTTGCACCACATCTAGATAGAAATGTTACTGTTAGCATATGCCACACTCGTATGGAATTCTGAACTTTAGCTTGCGTCGCATAGAGATAGAAATGGGATTATTAGCATGCACCACACTCAGGATTCCTAACTTTAGCTTGCACTGCAGCTAGATACAAATTTGATTATTAGCATGTGCCACACTCAGGATTCCTAACTTTAGCTTGCGCCGCATCTAGATAGAAATGTGACTGTTAGCATATGCCACACTCGTCGGGAATTCTGAACTTTAGCTTGCGTCGCATCGAGATAGAAATTTGATTGTTAGCATGTGCCACAGGCAGGATTCCTAACTTTAGCTTGCACCGCATCTAGATAGAAATGTGATTATTAGCATGTGCCACACTCAGGATTCCTAACTTTAGCTTGCGCCGCATCTAAATAGAAATGTGTTTATTAGCATGTGCCACACTCAGGATTCCTAACTTTAGCTTGCGCCGCATCTAGATAGAAATGTGACTGTTAGCATATGCCACACTCTTATGGAATTCTGAACTTTAGCTTGCACCGCATCTAGATAGAAATGTGACTGTTTGCATGTGCCACACTCAGGATTCCTAACTTTAGCTTACGCCGCATCTAGATAGAAATGTGATTATTAGCATGTGCCACACTCAGGATTGCTAACTTTAGCTTGCGCCGCATCTATATAGAAATGTGACTTAGCATATGCCACACTCGTACGAAATTCTGAACTTTAGCTTGCACTGCATCTAGATAGAAATGTTACTGTTAGCATATGCCACACTCGTATGGAATTCTGAACTTTAGCTTGCGTCGCATCGAGATAGAAATGGGATTATTAACATGCTCCACACTCAGGATTCCTAACTTTAGCTTGCACTGCATCTATATACAAATGTGATTATTAGCATGTGCCACACTCAGGATTCCTAACTTTAGCTTGCGCCGCATCTAGATAGAAATCTGACTGTTAGCATATGCCACACTCGTATGGAATTCTGAACTTTAGTTTGCGCCGCAACTAGATAAAAATGTGACTGTTAGCATGTGCCACACTCAGGATTCCTAACTTTAGCTTGCGCTGCATCTAGATAGAAATGTGACGGTTAGCATGTGCCACACTCAGGATTCCTAACTTTAGCTTGCGCCGCATCTAGATAGAAATGTGATTGTTAGCATGTGCCACACTCAGGATTCCTAACTTTTGCTTGCGCCGCATCTAGATAAAAATGTGATTATTAGCATGTGCCACACTCAGGATTCCTAACTTTAGCTTGCGCTGCATCTAGATAGAAATGTGACGGTTAGCATGTGCCACACTCAGTATTCCTAACTTTAGCTTGCGCCGCATCTAGATAGAAATGTGATTGTTAGCATGTGCCACACTCAGGGTTCCTAACTTTAGCTTGCGCCGCATCTAGATAGAAATGTGATGATTAACATGTGCCACACTCGGGATTCCTAACTTTAGCTTGCGCCCCATCTAGATAGAAAAGTGATTATTAGCATATGCCACACTCAGGATTCCTAACTTTAGCTTGCGCCGCATCTAGATAGAAATGTGACTGTTAGCATATGCCACACTCGTATGGAATTCTGAACTTTAGCTTGCGCCGCATCTAGTTAGAAATGTGACTGTTAGCATGTGCCACACTCAGGATTCCTAACTTAGCTTGCGCCGCATCTAGATAGAAATGTGACTGTTAGCATATGCCACACTCGTATGGAATTCTGAACTTTAGCTTGCGTCGCATCGAGATAGAAATGGGATTGTTAGCATGTGCCATACTCATGATTCCTAACTTTAGCTTGCACCGAATCTAGATAGAAATGTGATTATTAGCATGTGCCACACTCAGGATTCCTAACTTCAGCTTGCGCCGCATCTAGATAGAAATGTGACTGTTAGCATATGCCACAATCGTATGGAATTCTGAACTTTAGCTTGCAGCGCATCTAGATAGAAATGTGACTGTTTGCATCTGCCACACTCAGGATTCCTAACTTTAGCTTGCGCCGCATCTAGATAGAAATGTGATTATTAGCATGTGCCACACTCAGGATTGCTAACTTTAGCTTGCGCCGAATCTAGATAGAAATGTGACTTAGCATATGCCACACTCGTACGAAATTCTGAACTTTAGCTTGCACCACATCTAGATAGAAATGTTACTGTTAGCATATGCCACACTCGTATGGAATTCTGAACTTTAGCTTGCGTCGCATAGAGATAGAAATGGGATTATTAGCATGCACCACACTCAGGATTCCTAACTTTAGCTTGCACTGCAGCTAGATACAAATTTGATTATTAGCATGTGCCACACTCAGGATTCCTAACTTTAGCTTGCGCCGCATCTAGATAGAAATGTGACTGTTAGCATATGCCACACTCGTCGGGAATTCTGAACTTTAGCTTGCGTCGCATCGAGATAGAAATTTGATTGTTAGCATGTGCCACAGGCAGGATTCCTAACTTTAGCTTGCACCGCATCTAGATAGAAATGTGATTATTAGCATGTGCCACGCTCAGGATTCCTAACTTTAGCTTGCGCCGCATCTAAATAGAAATGTGATTATTAGCATGTGCCACACTCAGGATTCCTAACTTTAGCTTGCGCCGCATCTAGATAGAAATGTGACTGTTAGCATATGCCACACTCGTATGGAATTCTGAACTTTAGCTTGCACCGCATCTAGATAGAAATGTGACTGTTTGCATGTGCCACACTCAGGATTCCTAACTTTAGCTTGCGCCGCATCTAGATAGAAATGTGATTATTAGCATGTGACACACTCAGGATTGCTAACGTTAGCTTGCGCCGCATCTAGATAGAAATGTGACTTAGCATATGCCACACTTGTACGAAATTCTGAACTTTAGCTTGCACTGCATATAGATAGAAATGTTACTGTTAGCATATGCCACACTCGTATGGAATTCTGAACTTTAGCTTGCATCGCATCGAGATAGAAATGGGATTATTAACATGCTCCACACTCAGGATTCCTAACTTTAGCTTGCACAGCATCTAGATACAAATGTGATTATTAGCATGTGCCACACTCAGGATTCCTAACTTTAGCTTGCGCCGCATCTAGATAGAAATCTGACTGTTAGCATATGCCACAGTCGTATGGAATTCTGAACTTTAGCTTGCGCCGCAACTAGATAAAAATGTGACTGTTAGCATGTGCCACACTCAGGATTCCTAACTTTTGCTTGTGCTGCATCTAGATAGAAATGTGACGGTTAGCATGTGCCACACTCAGGATTCCTATCTTTAGCTTACGCCGCATCTAGATAGAAATGTGATTGTTAGCATGTGCCACACTCAGGATTCCTAACTTTTGCTTGCGCCACATCTAGATAAAAATTTGATTATTAGCATGTGCCACACTCAGGATTGCTAACTTTAGCTTGCGCCGCATCTAGATAGAAATGTGACGGTTAGCATGTGCCACACTTGTATGGAATAGAGAACTTTAGCTTGCACCGCATCTGGATAGAAATGTGACAGTTTTCATGTGCCACACTCAGGATTCCTAACTTTAGCTTGTGCCGCATCTAGATAGAAATGTGACTTAGCATATGCCACACTCGTACGGAATTCTGAACTTTAGCTTGCACCGCATCTAGATAGAAATGTTACTGTTAGCATATGCCACACTCGTATGGAATTCTGAACTTTAGCTTGCGTCGCATCGAGATAGAAATGGGATTATTAGCATGCGCCACACTCAGGATTCCTAACTTTAGCTTGCACTGCAGCTAGATACAAATTTGATTATTAGCATGTGCCACACTCAGGATTCCTAACTTTAGCCTGCGCCGCATCTAGATAGAAATCTGACTGTTAGCATATGCCACACTCGTATGGAATTCTGAACTTTAGCTTGCGCCGCAACTAGATAGAAATGTTACTGTTAGCATGTGCCACACCCAGGATTCCTAACTTAGCTTGCGCCGCATCTAGATAGAAATGTGCCTGTTAGCATATGCCACACTTGTATGGAATTCTGAACTTTAGCTTGCGTCGCATCGAGATAGAAATGTGATTGTTAGCATGTGCCACAGGCAGGATTCCTAACTTTAGCTTGCACCGCATCTAGATAGAAATGTGATTATTAGCATGTGCCACACTCAGGATTCCTAACTTTAGCTTGCGCCGCATCTAAATAGAAATGTGATTATTAGCATGTGCCACACTCAGGATTCCTAACTTTAGCTTGCGCCGCATCTAAATAGAAATGTGATTATTAGCATGTGCCACACTCAGGATTCCTAACTTTAGCTTGCACCGCATCTAGATAGAAATGTGACTGTTTGCATGTGCCACACTCAGGATTCCTAACTTTAGCTTGCGCCGCATCTAGATAGAAATGTGATTATTAGCATGTGCCACACTCAGGATTGCTAACTTTAGCTTGCGTCGCATCTAGATAGAAATGTGACTTAGCATATGCCACACTCGTACGAAATTCTGAACTTTAGCTTGCACCACATCTAGATAGAAATGTTACTGTTAGCATATGCCACACTCGTATGGAATTCTGAACTTTAGCTTGCGTCGCATAGAGATAGAAATGGGATTATTAGCATGCACCACACTCAGGATTCCTAACTTTAGCTTGCACTGCAGCTAGATACAAATTTGATTATTAGCATGTGCCACACTCAGGATTCCTAACTTTAGCTTGCGCCGCATCTAGATAGAAATGTGACTGTTAGCATATGCCACACTCGTATGGAATTCTGAACTTTAGCTTGCGCCGCATCTAGTTAGAAATGTGACTGTTAGCATGTGCCACACTCAGGATTCCTAACTTAGCTTGCGCCGCATCTAGATAGAAATGTGACTGTTAGCATATGCCACACTCGTATGGAATTCTGAACTTTAGCTTGCGTCGCATCGAGATAGAAATGGGATTGTTAGCATGTGCCATACTCATGATTCCTAACTTTAGCTTGCACCGAATCTAGATAGAAATGTGATTATTAGCATGTGCCACACTCAGGATTCCTAACTTCAGCTTGCGCCGCATCTAGATAGAAATGTGACTGTTAGCATATGCCACAATCGTATGGAATTCTGAACTTTAGCTTGCAGCGCATCTAGATAGAAATGTGACTGTTTGCATCTGCCACACTCAGGATTCCTAACTTTAGCTTGCGCCGCATCTAGATAGAAATGTGATTATTAGCATGTGCCACACTCAGGATTGCTAACTTTAGCTTGCGCCGAATCTAGATAGAAATGTGACTTAGCATATGCCACACTCGTACGAAATTCTGAACTTTAGCTTGCACCACATCTAGATAGAAATGTTACTGTTAGCATATGCCACACTCGTATGGAATTCTGAACTTTAGCTTGCGTCGCATCGAGATAGAAATGGGATTATTAGCATGCACCACACTCAGGATTCCTAACTTTAGCTTGCGCCGCATCTAGATAGAAATGTGACTGTTAGCATATGCCACACTCGTCGGGAATTCTGAACTTTAGCTTGCGTCGCATCGAGATAGAAATGTGATTGTTAGCATGTGCCACAGGCAGGATTCCTAACTTTAGCTTGCACCGCATCTAGATAGAAATGTGATTATTAGCATGTACCACACTCAGGATTCCTAACTTTAGCTTGCGCCGCATCTAAATAGAAATGTGATTATTAGCATGTGCCACACTCAGGATTCCTAACTTTAGCTTGCGCCGCATCTAGATAGAAATGTGACTGTTAGCATATGCCACACTCGTATGGAATTCTGAACTTTAGCTTGCACCGCATCTAGATAGAAATGTGACTGTTTACATGTGCCACACTCAGGATTCCTAACTTTAGCTTGCGCCGCATCTAGATAGAAATGTGATTATTAGCATGTGACACACTCAGGATTGCTAACTTTAGTTTGCGCCGCATCTAGATAGAAATGTGACTTAGCATATGCCACACTCGTACGAAATTCTGAACTTTAGCTTGCACTGCATATAGATAGAAATGTTACTGTTAGCATATGCCACATTCGTATGGAATTCTGAACTTTAGCTTGCGTCGCATCGAGATAGAAATGGGATTATTAACATGCTCCACACTCAGGATTCCTAACTTTAGCTTGCACTGCATCTAGATAAAAATGTGACTGTTAGCATGTGCCACACTCAGGATTCCTAACTTTAGCTTGCGCTGCATCTAGATAGAAATGTGACGGTTAGCATGTGCCACACTCAGGATTCCTAACTTTAGCTTGCGCCGCATCTAGATAGAAATGTGATTGTTCGCATGGGCCACACTCAGGATTCCTAACTTTTGCTTGCGCCGCATCTAGATAAAAATGTGATTATTAGCATGTGCCACACTCAGGATTCCTAACTTTAGCTTGCGCTGCATCTAGATAGAAATGTGACGGTTAGCATGTGCCACACTCAGTATTCCTAACTTTAGCTTGTGCCGCATCTAGATAGAAATGTGATTGTTAGCATGTGCCACACTCAGGGTTCCTAACTTTAGCTTGCGCCGCATCTAGATAGAAATGTGATGATTAGCATGTGCCACACTCGGGATTCCTAACTTTAGCTTGCGCCCCATCTAGATAGAAAAGTGATTATTAGCATATGCCACACTCAGGATTCCTAACTTTAGCTTGCGCCGCATCTAGATAGAAATGTGACTGTTAGCATATGCCACACTCGTATGGAATTCTGAACTTTAGCTTGCGCCGCATCTAGTTAGAAATGTGACTGTTAGCATGTGCCACACTCAGGATTCCTAACTTAGCTTGCGCCGCATCTAGATAGAAATGTGACTGTTAGCATATGCCACACTCGTATGGAATTCTGAACTTTAGCTTGCGTCGCATCGAGATAGAAATGGGATTCTTAGCATGTGCCACACTCATGATTCCTAACTTTAGCTTGCACCGAATCTAGATAGAAATGTGATTATTAGCATGTGCCACACTCAGGATTCCTAACTTTAGCTTGCGCCGCATCTAGATAGAAATGTGACTGTTAGCATATGCCACAATCGTATGGAATTCTGAACTTTAGCTTGCAGCGCATCTAGATAGAAATGTGACTGTTTGCATCTGCCACACTCAGGATTCCTAACTTTAGCTTGCACCGCATCTAGATAGAAATGTGATTATTAGCATGTGCCACACTCAGGATTGCTAACTTTAGCTTGCGCCGAATCTAGATAGAAATGTGACTTAGCATATGCCACACTCGTACGAAATTCTGAACTTTAGCTTGCACCACATCTAGATAGAAATGTTACTGTTAGCATATGCCACACTCGTATGGAATTCTGAACTTTAGCTTGCGTCGCATAGAGATAGAAATGGGATTATTAGCATGCACCACACTCAGGATTCCTAACTTTAGCTTGCACTGCAGCTAGATACAAATTTGATTATTAGCATGTGCCACACTCAGGATTCCTAACTTTAGCTTGCGCCGCATCTAGATAGAAATGTGACTGTTAGCATATGCCACACTCGTCGGGAATTCTGAACTTTAGCTTGCGTCGCATCGAGATAGAAATTTGATTGTTAGCATGTGCCACAGGCAGGATTCCTAACTTTAGCTTGCACCGCATCTAGATAGAAATGTGATTATTAGCATGTGCCACACTCAGGATTCCTAACTTTAGCTTGCGCCGCATCTAAATAGAAATGTGTTTATTAGCATGTGCCACACTCAGGATTCCTAACTTTAGCTTGCGCCGCATCTAGATAGAAATGTGACTGTTAGCATATGCCACACTCTTATGGAATTCTGAACTTTAGCTTGCACCGCATCTAGATAGAAATGTGACTGTTTGCATGTGCCACACTCAGGATTCCTAACTTTAGCTTACGCCGCATCTAGATAGAAATGTGATTATTAGCATGTGCCACACTCAGGATTGCTAACTTTAGCTTGCGCCGCATCTATATAGAAATGTGACTTAGCATATGCCACACTCGTACGAAATTCTGAACTTTAGCTTGCACTGCATCTAGATAGAAATGTTACTGTTAGCATATGCCACACTCGTATGGAATTCTGAACTTTAGCTTGCGTCGCATCGAGATAGAAATGGGATTATTAACATGCTCCACACTCAGGATTCCTAACTTTAGCTTGCACTGCATCTATATACAAATGTGATTATTAGCATGTGCCACACTCAGGATTCCTAACTTTAGCTTGCGCCGCATCTAGATAGAAATCTGACTGTTAGCATATGCCACACTCGTATGGAATTCTGAACTTTAGTTTGCGCCGCAACTAGATAAAAATGTGACTGTTAGCATGTGCCACACTCAGGATTCCTAACTTTAGCTTGCGCTGCATCTAGATAGAAATGTGACGGTTAGCATGTGCCACACTCAGGATTCCTAACTTTAGCTTGCGCCGCATCTAGATAGAAATGTGATTGTTAGCATGTGCCACACTCAGGATTCCTAACTTTTGCTTGCGCCGCATCTAGATAAAAATGTGATTATTAGCATGTGCCACACTCAGGATTCCTAACTTTAGCTTGCGCTGCATCTAGATAGAAATGTGACGGTTAGCATGTGCCACACTCAGTATTCCTAACTTTAGCTTGCGCCGCATCTAGATAGAAATGTGATTGTTAGCATGTGCCACACTCAGGGTTCCTAACTTTAGCTTGCGCCGCATCTAGATAGAAATGTGATGATTAACATGTGCCACACTCGGGATTCCTAACTTTAGCTTGCGCCCCATCTAGATAGAAAAGTGATTATTAGCATATGCCACACTCAGGATTCCTAACTTTAGCTTGCGCCGCATCTAGATAGAAATGTGACTGTTAGCATATGCCACACTCGTATGGAATTCTGAACTTTAGCTTGCGCCGCATCTAGTTAGAAATGTGACTGTTAGCATGTGCCACACTCAGGATTCCTAACTTAGCTTGCGCCGCATCTAGATAGAAATGTGACTGTTAGCATATGCCACACTCGTATGGAATTCTGAACTTTAGCTTGCGTCGCATCGAGATAGAAATGGGATTGTTAGCATGTGCCATACTCATGATTCCTAACTTTAGCTTGCACCGAATCTAGATAGAAATGTGATTATTAGCATGTGCCACACTCAGGATTCCTAACTTCAGCTTGCGCCGCATCTAGATAGAAATGTGACTGTTAGCATATGCCACAATCGTATGGAATTCTGAACTTTAGCTTGCAGCGCATCTAGATAGAAATGTGACTGTTTGCATCTGCCACACTCAGGATTCCTAACTTTAGCTTGCGCCGCATCTAGATAGAAATGTGATTATTAGCATGTGCCACACTCAGGATTGCTAACTTTAGCTTGCGCCGAATCTAGATAGAAATGTGACTTAGCATATGCCACACTCGTACGAAATTCTGAACTTTAGCTTGCACCACATCTAGATAGAAATGTTACTGTTAGCATATGCCACACTCGTATGGAATTCTGAACTTTAGCTTGCGTCGCATAGAGATAGAAATGGGATTATTAGCATGCACCACACTCAGGATTCCTAACTTTAGCTTGCACTGCAGCTAGATACAAATTTGATTATTAGCATGTGCCACACTCAGGATTCCTAACTTTAGCTTGCGCCGCATCTAGATAGAAATGTGACTGTTAGCATATGCCACACTCGTCGGGAATTCTGAACTTTAGCTTGCGTCGCATCGAGATAGAAATTTGATTGTTAGCATGTGCCACAGGCAGGATTCCTAACTTTAGCTTGCACCGCATCTAGATAGAAATGTGATTATTAGCATGTGCCACGCTCAGGATTCCTAACTTTAGCTTGCGCCGCATCTAAATAGAAATGTGATTATTAGCATGTGCCACACTCAGGATTCCTAACTTTAGCTTGCGCCGCATCTAGATAGAAATGTGACTGTTAGCATATGCCACACTCGTATGGAATTCTGAACTTTAGCTTGCACCGCATCTAGATAGAAATGTGACTGTTTGCATGTGCCACACTCAGGATTCCTAACTTTAGCTTGCGCCGCATCTAGATAGAAATGTGATTATTAGCATGTGACACACTCAGGATTGCTAACGTTAGCTTGCGCCGCATCTAGATAGAAATGTGACTTAGCATATGCCACACTTGTACGAAATTCTGAACTTTAGCTTGCACTGCATATAGATAGAAATGTTACTGTTAGCATATGCCACACTCGTATGGAATTCTGAACTTTAGCTTGCATCGCATCGAGATAGAAATGGGATTATTAACATGCTCCACACTCAGGATTCCTAACTTTAGCTTGCACAGCATCTAGATACAAATGTGATTATTAGCATGTGCCACACTCAGGATTCCTAACTTTAGCTTGCGCCGCATCTAGATAGAAATCTGACTGTTAGCATATGCCACAGTCGTATGGAATTCTGAACTTTAGCTTGCGCCGCAACTAGATAAAAATGTGACTGTTAGCATGTGCCACACTCAGGATTCCTAACTTTTGCTTGTGCTGCATCTAGATAGAAATGTGACGGTTAGCATGTGCCACACTCAGGATTCCTATCTTTAGCTTACGCCGCATCTAGATAGAAATGTGATTGTTAGCATGTGCCACACTCAGGATTCCTAACTTTTGCTTGCGCCACATCTAGATAAAAATTTGATTATTAGCATGTGCCACACTCAGGATTGCTAACTTTAGCTTGCGCCGCATCTAGATAGAAATGTGACGGTTAGCATGTGCCACACTTGTATGGAATAGAGAACTTTAGCTTGCACCGCATCTGGATAGAAATGTGACAGTTTTCATGTGCCACACTCAGGATTCCTAACTTTAGCTTGTGCCGCATCTAGATAGAAATGTGACTTAGCATATGCCACACTCGTACGGAATTCTGAACTTTAGCTTGCACCGCATCTAGATAGAAATGTTACTGTTAGCATATGCCACACTCGTATGGAATTCTGAACTTTAGCTTGCGTCGCATCGAGATAGAAATGGGATTATTAGCATGCGCCACACTCAGGATTCCTAACTTTAGCTTGCACTGCAGCTAGATACAAATTTGATTATTAGCATGTGCCACACTCAGGATTCCTAACTTTAGCCTGCGCCGCATCTAGATAGAAATCTGACTGTTAGCATATGCCACACTCGTATGGAATTCTGAACTTTAGCTTGCGCCGCAACTAGATAGAAATGTTACTGTTAGCATGTGCCACACCCAGGATTCCTAACTTAGCTTGCGCCGCATCTAGATAGAAATGTGCCTGTTAGCATATGCCACACTTGTATGGAATTCTGAACTTTAGCTTGCGTCGCATCGAGATAGAAATGTGATTGTTAGCATGTGCCACAGGCAGGATTCCTAACTTTAGCTTGCACCGCATCTAGATAGAAATGTGATTATTAGCATGTGCCACACTCAGGATTCCTAACTTTAGCTTGCGCCGCATCTAAATAGAAATGTGATTATTAGCATGTGCCACACTCAGGATTCCTAACTTTAGCTTGCGCCGCATCTAAATAGAAATGTGATTATTAGCATGTGCCACACTCAGGATTCCTAACTTTAGCTTGCACCGCATCTAGATAGAAATGTGACTGTTTGCATGTGCCACACTCAGGATTCCTAACTTTAGCTTGCGCCGCATCTAGATAGAAATGTGATTATTAGCATGTGCCACACTCAGGATTGCTAACTTTAGCTTGCGTCGCATCTAGATAGAAATGTGACTTAGCATATGCCACACTCGTACGAAATTCTGAACTTTAGCTTGCACCACATCTAGATAGAAATGTTACTGTTAGCATATGCCACACTCGTATGGAATTCTGAACTTTAGCTTGCGTCGCATAGAGATAGAAATGGGATTATTAGCATGCACCACACTCAGGATTCCTAACTTTAGCTTGCACTGCAGCTAGATACAAATTTGATTATTAGCATGTGCCACACTCAGGATTCCTAACTTTAGCTTGCGCCGCATCTAGATAGAAATGTGACTGTTAGCATATGCCACACTCGTATGGAATTCTGAACTTTAGCTTGCGCCGCATCTAGTTAGAAATGTGACTGTTAGCATGTGCCACACTCAGGATTCCTAACTTAGCTTGCGCCGCATCTAGATAGAAATGTGACTGTTAGCATATGCCACACTCGTATGGAATTCTGAACTTTAGCTTGCGTCGCATCGAGATAGAAATGGGATTGTTAGCATGTGCCATACTCATGATTCCTAACTTTAGCTTGCACCGAATCTAGATAGAAATGTGATTATTAGCATGTGCCACACTCAGGATTCCTAACTTCAGCTTGCGCCGCATCTAGATAGAAATGTGACTGTTAGCATATGCCACAATCGTATGGAATTCTGAACTTTAGCTTGCAGCGCATCTAGATAGAAATGTGACTGTTTGCATCTGCCACACTCAGGATTCCTAACTTTAGCTTGCGCCGCATCTAGATAGAAATGTGATTATTAGCATGTGCCACACTCAGGATTGCTAACTTTAGCTTGCGCCGAATCTAGATAGAAATGTGACTTAGCATATGCCACACTCGTACGAAATTCTGAACTTTAGCTTGCACCACATCTAGATAGAAATGTTACTGTTAGCATATGCCACACTCGTATGGAATTCTGAACTTTAGCTTGCGTCGCATCGAGATAGAAATGGGATTATTAGCATGCACCACACTCAGGATTCCTAACTTTAGCTTGCGCCGCATCTAGATAGAAATGTGACTGTTAGCATATGCCACACTCGTCGGGAATTCTGAACTTTAGCTTGCGTCGCATCGAGATAGAAATGTGATTGTTAGCATGTGCCACAGGCAGGATTCCTAACTTTAGCTTGCACCGCATCTAGATAGAAATGTGATTATTAGCATGTACCACACTCAGGATTCCTAACTTTAGCTTGCGCCGCATCTAAATAGAAATGTGATTATTAGCATGTGCCACACTCAGGATTCCTAACTTTAGCTTGCGCCGCATCTAGATAGAAATGTGACTGTTAGCATATGCCACACTCGTATGGAATTCTGAACTTTAGCTTGCACCGCATCTAGATAGAAATGTGACTGTTTACATGTGCCACACTCAGGATTCCTAACTTTAGCTTGCGCCGCATCTAGATAGAAATGTGATTATTAGCATGTGACACACTCAGGATTGCTAACTTTAGTTTGCGCCGCATCTAGATAGAAATGTGACTTAGCATATGCCACACTCGTACGAAATTCTGAACTTTAGCTTGCACTGCATATAGATAGAAATGTTACTGTTAGCATATGCCACATTCGTATGGAATTCTGAACTTTAGCTTGCGTCGCATCGAGATAGAAATGGGATTATTAACATGCTCCACACTCAGGATTCCTAACTTTAGCTTGCACTGCATCTAGATAGAAATGTGACGGTTAGCATGTGCCACACTCAGGATTCCTATCTTTAGCTTACGCCGCATCTAGATAAAAATGTGACTGTTAGCATGTGCCACACTCCGGATTCCTAACTTTTGCTTGCGCTGCATCTAGATAGAAATGTGATGGTTAGCATGTGCCACACTCAGGATTCCTATCTTTAGCTTACGCCGCATCTAGATAGAAATGTGATTGTTAGCATGTGCCACAATCAGGATTCCTAACTTTTGCTTGCGCCACATCTAGATTAAAATTTGATTATTAGCATGTGCCACACTCAGGATTCCTAACTTTAGCTTGCGCCGCATCTAGATAGAAAGCTGACTGTTAGCATATGCCACAGTCGTATGGAATTCTGAACTTTAGCTTGCGCCGCAACTAGATAAAAATGTGACTGTTAGCATGTGCCACACTCAGGATTCCTAACTTTTGCTTGCGCTGCATCTAGATAGAAATGTGACGGTTAGCATGTGCCACACTCAGGATTCCTATCTTTAGCTTACGCCGCATCTAGATAGAAATGTGATTGTTAGCATGTGCCACACTCAGGATTCCTAACTTTTGCTTGCGCCACATCTAGATAAAAATTTGATTATTAGCATGTGCCACACTCAGGATTGCTAACTTTAGCTTGCGCCGCATCTAGATAGAAATGTGACTGTTAGCATGTGCCACACTCAGGATTCCTAACTTTTGCTTGCGCCGCATCTAGATAAAAATGTGATTATTAGCATGTGCCACACTCAGGATTCCTAACTTTAGCTTGCGCCGCATCTAGATAGAAATGTGACTGTTAGCATATGCCACAATCGTATGGAATTCTGAACTTAAGCTTGCAGCGCATCTACATAGAAATGTGACTGTTTGCATCTGCCACACTCAGGATTCCTAACTTTAGCTTGCGCCGCATCTAGATAGAAATGTGATTATTAGCATGTGCCACACTCAGGATTGCTAAGTTTAGCTTGCGCCGAATCTAGATAGAAATGTGACTTAGCATATGCCACACTCGTACGAAATTCTGAACTTTAGCTTGCACCGCATCTGGATAGAAATGTTACTGTTAGCATATGCCACACTCGTATGGAATTCTGAACTTTAGCTTGCGTCGCATCGAGATAGAAATGGGATTATTGGCATGCACCACACTCAGGATTCCTAACTTTAGCTTGCGCCGCATCTAGATAGAAATGTGACTGTTAGCATATGCCACACTCGTCGCGAATTCTGAACTTTAGCTTGCGTCGCATCGAGATAGAAATGTGACGGTTAGCATGTGCCACACTCAGGATTCCTATCTTTAGCTTACGCCGCATCTAGATAGAAATGTGATTGTTAGCATGTGCCACACTCAGGATTCCTAACTTTTGCTTGCGCCACATCTAGATAAAAATTTGATTATTAGCATGTGCCACACTCAGGATTGCTAACTTTAGCTTGCGCCGCATCTAGATAGAAATGTGACTGTTAGCATGTGCCACACTCAGGATTCCTAACTTTTGCTTGCGCCGCATCTAGATAAAAATGTGATTATTAGCATGTGCCACACTCAGGATTCCTAACTTTAGCTTGCGCCGCATCTAGATAGAAATGTGACTGTTAGCATATGCCACAATCGTATGGAATTCTGAACTTAAGCTTGCAGCGCATCTACATAGAAATGTGACTGTTTGCATCTGCCACACTCAGGATTCCTTACTTTAGCTTGCGCCGCATCTAGATAGAAATGTGATTATTAGCATGTGCCACACTCAGGATTGCTAAGTTTAGCTTGCGCCGAATCTAGATAGAAATGTGACTTAGCATATGCCACACTCGTACGAAATTCTGAACTTTAGCTTGCACCGCATCTGGATAGAAATGTTACTGTTAGCATATGCCACACTCGTATGGAATTCTGAACTTTAGCTTGCGTCGCATCGAGATAGAAATGGGATTATTAGCATGCACCACACTCAGGATTCCTAACTTTAGCTTGCGCCGCATCTAGATAGAAATGTGACTGTTAGCATATGCCACACTCGTCGGGAATTCTGAACTTTAGCTTGCGTCGCATCGAGATAGAAATGTGATTGTTAGCATGTGCCACAGGCAGGATTCCTAACTTTAGCTTGCACCGCATCTAGATAGAAATGTGATTATTAGCATGTACCACACTCAGGATTCCTAACTTTAGCTTGCGCCGCATCTAAATAGAAATGTGATTATTAGCATGTGCCACACTCAGGATTCCTAACTTTAGCTTGCGCCGCATCTAGATAGAAATGTGACTGTTAGCATATGCCACACTCGTATGGAATTCTGAACTTTAGCTTGCACCGCATCTAGATAGAAATGTGACTGTTTACATGTGCCACACTCAGGATTCCTAACTTTAGCTTGCGCCGCATCTAGATAGAAATGTGATTATTAGCATGTGACACACTCAGGATTGCTAACTTTAGTTTGCGCCGCATCTAGATAGAAATGTGACTTAGCATATGCCACACTCGTACGAAATTCTGAACTTTAGCTTGCACTGCATATAGATAGAAATGTTACTGTTAGCATATGCCACATTCGTATGGAATTCTGAACTTTAGCTTGCGTCGCATCGAGATAGAAATGGGATTATTAACATGCTCCACACTCAGGATTCCTAACTTTAGCTTGCACTGCATCTAGATACAAATGTGATTATTAGCATGTGCCACACTCAGGATTCCTAACTTTAGCTTGCGCCGCATCTAGATAGAAATCTGACTGTTAGCATATGCCACAGTCGTATGGAATTCTGAACTTTAGCTTGCGCTGCAACTAGATAAAAATGTGACTGTTAGCATGTGCCACACTCAGGATTCCTAACTTTTGCTTGCGCTGCATCTAGATAGAAATGTGACGGTTAGCATGTGCCACACTCAGGATTCCTATCTTTAGCTTACGCCGCATCTAGATAGAAATGTGATTGTTAGCATGTGCCACACTCAGGATTCCTAACTTTTGCTTGCGCCACATCTAGATTAAAATTTGATTATTAGCATGTGCCACACTCAGGATTGCTAACTTTAGCTTGCGCCGCATCTAGATAGAAATGTGACGGTTAGCATGTGCAACACTTGTATGGAATTGAGAACTTTAGCTTGCACCGCATCTAGATAGAAATGTGACAGTTTGCATGTGCCACACTCAGGATTCCTAACTTTAGCTTGCGCCGCATCTAGATAGAAATGTGACTTAGCATATGCCACACTCGTACGGTATTCTGAACTTTAGCTTGCACCGCATCTAGATAGAAATGTTACTGTTAGCATATGCCACACTCGTATGGAATTCTGAACTTTAGCTTGCGTCGCATCGAGATAGAAATGGGATTATTAGCATGCGCCATACTCAGGATTCCTAACTTTAGCTTGCACTGCAGCTAGATACAAATTTGATTATTAGCATGTGCCACACTCAGGATTCCTAACTTTAGCCTGCGCCGCATCTAGATAGAAATCTGACTGTTAGCATATGCCACACTCGTATGGAATTCTGAACTTTAGCTTGCGCCGCAACTAGATAGAAATGTTACTGTTAGCATGTGCCACACCCAGGATTCCTAACTTAGCTTGCACCGCATCTAGATAGAAATGTGCCTGTTAGCATATGCCACACTTTTATGGAATTCTGAACTTTAGCTTGCGTCGCATCGAGATAGAAATGTGATTGTTAGCATGTGCCACAGGCAGGATTCCTAACTTTAGCTTGCACCGCATCTAGATAGAAATGTGATTATTAGCATGTGCCACACTCAGGATTCCTAACTTTAGCTTGCGCCGCATCTAAATAGAAATGTGTTTATTAGCATGTGCCACACTCAGGATTCCTAACTTTAGCTTGCGCCGCATCTAGTTAGAAATGTGACTGTTAGCATATGCCACACTCGTATGGAATTCTGAACTTTAGCTTGCACTGCATATAGATAGAAATGTTACTGTTAGCATATGCCACACTCGTATGGAATTCTGAACTTTAGCTTGCGTCGCATCGAGATAGAAATGGGATTATTAACATGCTCCACACTCAGGATTCCTAACTTTAGCTTGCACTGCATCTAGATACAAATGTGATTATTAGCATGTGCCACACTCAGGATTCCTAACTTTAGCTTGCGCCGCATCTAGATAGAAATCTGACTGTTAGCATATGCCACAGTCGTATGGAATTCTGAACTTTAGCTTGCCCCGCAACTAGATAAAAATGTGACTGTTAGCATGTGCCACACTCCGGATTCCTAACTTTTGCTTGCGCTGCATCTAGATAGAAATGTGACGGTTAGCATGTGCCACACTCAGGATTCCTATCTTTAGCTTACGCCGCATCTAGATAGAAATGTGATTGTTAGCATGTGCCACAATCAGGATTCCTAACTTTTGCTTGCGCCACATCTAGATTAAAATTTGATTATTAGCATGTGCCACACTCAGGATTCCTAACTTTAGCTTGCGCCGCATCTAGATAGAAATCTGACTGTTAGCATATGCCACAGTCGTATGGAATTCTGAACTTTAGCTTGCGCCGCAACTAGATAAAAATGTGACTGTTAGCATGTGCCACACTCAGGATTCCTAACTTTTGCTTGCGCTGCATCTAGATAGAAATGTGACGGTTAGCATGTGCCACACTCAGGATTCCTATCTTTAGCTTACGCCGCATCTAGATAGAAATGTGATTGTTAGCATGTGCCACACTCAGGATTCCTAACTTTTGCTTGCGCCACATCTAGATAAAAATTTGATTATGAGCATGTGCCACACTCAGGATTGCTAACTTTAGCTTGCGCCGCATCTAGATAGAAATGTGACTGTTAGCATGTGCCACACTCAGGATTCCTAACTTTTGCTTGCGCCGCATCTAGATAAAAATGTGATTATTAGCATGTGCCACACTCAGGATTCCTAACTTTAGCTTGCGCCGCATCTAGATAGAAATGTGACTGTTAGCATATGCCACAATCGTATGGAATTCTGAACTTAAGCTTGCAGCGCATCTACATAGAAATGTGACTGTTTGCATCTGCCACACTCAGGATTCCTAACTTTAGCTTGCGCCGCATCTAGATAGAAATGTGATTATTAGCATGTGCCACACTCAGGATTGCTAAGTTTAGCTTGCGCCGAATCTAGATAGAAATGTGACTTAGCATATGCCACACTCGTACGAAATTCTGAACTTTAGCTTGCACCGCATCTGGATAGAAATGTTACTGTTAGCATATGCCACACTCGTATGGAATTCTGAACTTTAGCTTGCGTCGCATCGAGATAGAAATGGGATTATTGGCATGCACCACACTCAGGATTCCTAACTTTAGCTTGCGCCGCATCTAGATAGAAATGTGACTGTTAGCATATGCCACACTCGTCGGGAATTCTGAACTTTAGCTTGCGTCGCATCGAGATAGAAATGTGATTGTTAGCATGTGCCACAGGCAGGATTCCTAACTTTAGCTTGCACCACATCTAGATAGAAATGTGATTATTAGCATGTGCCACACTCAGGATTCCTAACTTTAGCTTGCGCCGCATCTAAATAGAAATGTGATTATTAACATGTGCCACACTCAGGATTCCTAACTTTAGCTTGCGCCGCATCTAGATAGAAATGTGACTGTTAGCATATGCCACACTCGTATGGAATTCTGAACTTTAGCTTGCACCGCATCTAGATAGAAATGTGACTGTTTGCATGTGCCACACTCAGGATTCCTAACTTTAGCTTTCGCCGCATCTAGATAGAAATGTGACTATTAGCATGTGACACACTCAGGATTGCTAACTTTAGCTTGCGCCGCATCTAGATAGAAATGTGACTTAGCATATGCCACACTCGTACGAAATTCTGAACTTTAGCTTGCACTGCATATAGATAGAAATGTTACTGTTAGCATATGCCACACTCGTATGGAATTCTGAACTTTAGCTTGAATCGCATCGAGATAGAAATGGGATTATTAACATGCTCCACACTCAGGATTCCTAACTTTAGCTTGCACTGCATCTAGATACAAATGTGATTATTAGCATGTGCCACACTCAGGATTCCTAACTTTAGCTTGCGCCGCATCTAGATAGAAATCTGAATGTTAGCAAATGCCACAGTCGTATGGAATTCTGAACTTTAGCTTGCCCCGCAAATAGATAAAAATGTGACTGTTAGCATGTGCCACACTCAGGATTCCTAACTTTTGCTTGCGCTGCATCTAGATAGAAATGTGACGGTTAGCATGTGCCACACTCAGGATTCCTATCTTTAGCTTACGCCGCATCTAGATAGAAATGTGATTGTTAGCATGTGCCACAATCAGGATTCCTAACTTTTGCTTGCGCCACATCTAGATAAAAATTTGATTATGAGCATGTGCCACACTCAGGATTGCTAACTGACTGTTAGCATGTGCCACACTCAGGATTCCTAACTTTTGCTTGCGCTGCATCTAGATAGAAATGTGACGGTTAGCATGTGCCACACTCAGGATTGCTAACTTTAGCTTGCGCCGCATCTAGATAGAAATCTGACTGTTAGCATATGCCACACTCGTATGGAATTCTGAACTTTAGTTTGCGCCGCAACTAGATAAAAATGTGACTGTTAGCATGTGCCACACTCAGGATTCCTAACTTTAGCTTGCGCTGCATCTAGATAGAAATGTGACGGTTAGCATGTGCCACACTCAGGATTCCTAACTTTAGCTTGCGCCGCATCTAGATAGAAATGTGATTGTTCGCATGGGCCACACTCAGGATTCCTAACTTTTGCTTGCGCCGCATCTAGATAAAAATGTGATTATTAGCATGTGCCACACTCAGGATTCCTAACTTTAGCTTGCGCTGCATCTAGATAGAAATGTGACGGTTAGCATGTGCCACACTCAGTATTCCTAACTTTAGCTTGTGCCGCATCTAGATAGAAATGTGATTGTTAGCATGTGCCACACTCAGGGTTCCTAACTTTAGCTTGCGCCGCATCTAGATAGAAATGTGATGATTAGCATGTGCCACACTCGGGATTCCTAACTTTAGCTTGCGCCCCATCTAGATAGAAAAGTGATTATTAGCATATGCCACACTCAGGATTCCTAACTTTAGCTTGCGCCGCATCTAGATAGAAATGTGACTGTTAGCATATGCCACACTCGTATGGAATTCTGAACTTTAGCTTGCGCCGCATCTAGTTAGAAATGTGACTGTTAGCATGTGCCACACTCAGGATTCCTAACTTAGCTTGCGCCGCATCTAGATAGAAATGTGACTGTTAGCATATGCCACACTCGTATGGAATTCTGAACTTTAGCTTGCGTCGCATCGAGATAGAAATGGGATTCTTAGCATGTGCCACACTCATGATTCCTAACTTTAGCTTGCACCGAATCTAGATAGAAATGTGATTATTAGCATGTGCCACACTCAGGATTCCTAACTTTAGCTTGCGCCGCATCTAGATAGAAATGTGACTGTTAGCATATGCCACAATCGTATGGAATTCTGAACTTTAGCTTGCAGCGCATCTAGATAGAAATGTGACTGTTTGCATCTGCCACACTCAGGATTCCTAACTTTAGCTTGCACCGCATCTAGATAGAAATGTGATTATTAGCATGTGCCACACTCAGGATTGCTAACTTTAGCTTGCGCCGAATCTAGATAGAAATGTGACTTAGCATATGCCACACTCGTACGAAATTCTGAACTTTAGCTTGCACCACATCTAGATAGAAATGTTACTGTTAGCATATGCCACACTCGTATGGAATTCTGAACTTTAGCTTGCGTCGCATAGAGATAGAAATGGGATTATTAGCATGCACCACACTCAGGATTCCTAACTTTAGCTTGCACTGCAGCTAGATACAAATTTGATTATTAGCATGTGCCACACTCAGGATTCCTAACTTTAGCTTGCGCCGCATCTAGATAGAAATGTGACTGTTAGCATATGCCACACTCGTCGGGAATTCTGAACTTTAGCTTGCGTCGCATCGAGATAGAAATTTGATTGTTAGCATGTGCCACAGGCAGGATTCCTAACTTTAGCTTGCACCGCATCTAGATAGAAATGTGATTATTAGCATGTGCCACACTCAGGATTCCTAACTTTAGCTTGCGCCGCATCTAAATAGAAATGTGTTTATTAGCATGTGCCACACTCAGGATTCCTAACTTTAGCTTGCGCCGCATCTAGATAGAAATGTGACTGTTAGCATATGCCACACTCTTATGGAATTCTGAACTTTAGCTTGCACCGCATCTAGATAGAAATGTGACTGTTTGCATGTGCCACACTCAGGATTCCTAACTTTAGCTTACGCCGCATCTAGATAGAAATGTGATTATTAGCATGTGCCACACTCAGGATTGCTAACTTTAGCTTGCGCCGCATCTATATAGAAATGTGACTTAGCATATGCCACACTCGTACGAAATTCTGAACTTTAGCTTGCACTGCATCTAGATAGAAATGTTACTGTTAGCATATGCCACACTCGTATGGAATTCTGAACTTTAGCTTGCGTCGCATCGAGATAGAAATGGGATTATTAACATGCTCCACACTCAGGATTCCTAACTTTAGCTTGCACTGCATCTATATACAAATGTGATTATTAGCATGTGCCACACTCAGGATTCCTAACTTTAGCTTGCGCCGCATCTAGATAGAAATCTGACTGTTAGCATATGCCACACTCGTATGGAATTCTGAACTTTAGTTTGCGCCGCAACTAGATAAAAATGTGACTGTTAGCATGTGCCACACTCAGGATTCCTAACTTTAGCTTGCGCTGCATCTAGATAGAAATGTGACGGTTAGCATGTGCCACACTCAGGATTCCTAACTTTAGCTTGCGCCGCATCTAGATAGAAATGTGATTGTTAGCATGTGCCACACTCAGGATTCCTAACTTTTGCTTGCGCCGCATCTAGATAAAAATGTGATTATTAGCATGTGCCACACTCAGGATTCCTAACTTTAGCTTGCGCTGCATCTAGATAGAAATGTGACGGTTAGCATGTGCCACACTCAGTATTCCTAACTTTAGCTTGCGCCGCATCTAGATAGAAATGTGATTGTTAGCATGTGCCACACTCAGGGTTCCTAACTTTAGCTTGCGCCGCATCTAGATAGAAATGTGATGATTAACATGTGCCACACTCGGGATTCCTAACTTTAGCTTGCGCCCCATCTAGATAGAAAAGTGATTATTAGCATATGCCACACTCAGGATTCCTAACTTTAGCTTGCGCCGCATCTAGATAGAAATGTGACTGTTAGCATATGCCACACTCGTATGGAATTCTGAACTTTAGCTTGCGCCGCATCTAGTTAGAAATGTGACTGTTAGCATGTGCCACACTCAGGATTCCTAACTTAGCTTGCGCCGCATCTAGATAGAAATGTGACTGTTAGCATATGCCACACTCGTATGGAATTCTGAACTTTAGCTTGCGTCGCATCGAGATAGAAATGGGATTGTTAGCATGTGCCATACTCATGATTCCTAACTTTAGCTTGCACCGAATCTAGATAGAAATGTGATTATTAGCATGTGCCACACTCAGGATTCCTAACTTCAGCTTGCGCCGCATCTAGATAGAAATGTGACTGTTAGCATATGCCACAATCGTATGGAATTCTGAACTTTAGCTTGCAGCGCATCTAGATAGAAATGTGACTGTTTGCATCTGCCACACTCAGGATTCCTAACTTTAGCTTGCGCCGCATCTAGATAGAAATGTGATTATTAGCATGTGCCACACTCAGGATTGCTAACTTTAGCTTGCGCCGAATCTAGATAGAAATGTGACTTAGCATATGCCACACTCGTACGAAATTCTGAACTTTAGCTTGCACCACATCTAGATAGAAATGTTACTGTTAGCATATGCCACACTCGTATGGAATTCTGAACTTTAGCTTGCGTCGCATAGAGATAGAAATGGGATTATTAGCATGCACCACACTCAGGATTCCTAACTTTAGCTTGCACTGCAGCTAGATACAAATTTGATTATTAGCATGTGCCACACTCAGGATTCCTAACTTTAGCTTGCGCCGCATCTAGATAGAAATGTGACTGTTAGCATATGCCACACTCGTCGGGAATTCTGAACTTTAGCTTGCGTCGCATCGAGATAGAAATTTGATTGTTAGCATGTGCCACAGGCAGGATTCCTAACTTTAGCTTGCACCGCATCTAGATAGAAATGTGATTATTAGCATGTGCCACGCTCAGGATTCCTAACTTTAGCTTGCGCCGCATCTAAATAGAAATGTGATTATTAGCATGTGCCACACTCAGGATTCCTAACTTTAGCTTGCGCCGCATCTAGATAGAAATGTGACTGTTAGCATATGCCACACTCGTATGGAATTCTGAACTTTAGCTTGCACCGCATCTAGATAGAAATGTGACTGTTTGCATGTGCCACACTCAGGATTCCTAACTTTAGCTTGCGCCGCATCTAGATAGAAATGTGATTATTAGCATGTGACACACTCAGGATTGCTAACGTTAGCTTGCGCCGCATCTAGATAGAAATGTGACTTAGCATATGCCACACTTGTACGAAATTCTGAACTTTAGCTTGCACTGCATATAGATAGAAATGTTACTGTTAGCATATGCCACACTCGTATGGAATTCTGAACTTTAGCTTGCATCGCATCGAGATAGAAATGGGATTATTAACATGCTCCACACTCAGGATTCCTAACTTTAGCTTGCACAGCATCTAGATACAAATGTGATTATTAGCATGTGCCACACTCAGGATTCCTAACTTTAGCTTGCGCCGCATCTAGATAGAAATCTGACTGTTAGCATATGCCACAGTCGTATGGAATTCTGAACTTTAGCTTGCGCCGCAACTAGATAAAAATGTGACTGTTAGCATGTGCCACACTCAGGATTCCTAACTTTTGCTTGTGCTGCATCTAGATAGAAATGTGACGGTTAGCATGTGCCACACTCAGGATTCCTATCTTTAGCTTACGCCGCATCTAGATAGAAATGTGATTGTTAGCATGTGCCACACTCAGGATTCCTAACTTTTGCTTGCGCCACATCTAGATAAAAATTTGATTATTAGCATGTGCCACACTCAGGATTGCTAACTTTAGCTTGCGCCGCATCTAGATAGAAATGTGACGGTTAGCATGTGCCACACTTGTATGGAATAGAGAACTTTAGCTTGCACCGCATCTGGATAGAAATGTGACAGTTTTCATGTGCCACACTCAGGATTCCTAACTTTAGCTTGTGCCGCATCTAGATAGAAATGTGACTTAGCATATGCCACACTCGTACGGAATTCTGAACTTTAGCTTGCACCGCATCTAGATAGAAATGTTACTGTTAGCATATGCCACACTCGTATGGAATTCTGAACTTTAGCTTGCGTCGCATCGAGATAGAAATGGGATTATTAGCATGCGCCACACTCAGGATTCCTAACTTTAGCTTGCACTGCAGCTAGATACAAATTTGATTATTAGCATGTGCCACACTCAGGATTCCTAACTTTAGCCTGCGCCGCATCTAGATAGAAATCTGACTGTTAGCATATGCCACACTCGTATGGAATTCTGAACTTTAGCTTGCGCCGCAACTAGATAGAAATGTTACTGTTAGCATGTGCCACACCCAGGATTCCTAACTTAGCTTGCGCCGCATCTAGATAGAAATGTGCCTGTTAGCATATGCCACACTTGTATGGAATTCTGAACTTTAGCTTGCGTCGCATCGAGATAGAAATGTGATTGTTAGCATGTGCCACAGGCAGGATTCCTAACTTTAGCTTGCACCGCATCTAGATAGAAATGTGATTATTAGCATGTGCCACACTCAGGATTCCTAACTTTAGCTTGCGCCGCATCTAAATAGAAATGTGATTATTAGCATGTGCCACACTCAGGATTCCTAACTTTAGCTTGCGCCGCATCTAAATAGAAATGTGATTATTAGCATGTGCCACACTCAGGATTCCTAACTTTAGCTTGCACCGCATCTAGATAGAAATGTGACTGTTTGCATGTGCCACACTCAGGATTCCTAACTTTAGCTTGCGCCGCATCTAGATAGAAATGTGATTATTAGCATGTGCCACACTCAGGATTGCTAACTTTAGCTTGCGTCGCATCTAGATAGAAATGTGACTTAGCATATGCCACACTCGTACGAAATTCTGAACTTTAGCTTGCACCACATCTAGATAGAAATGTTACTGTTAGCATATGCCACACTCGTATGGAATTCTGAACTTTAGCTTGCGTCGCATAGAGATAGAAATGGGATTATTAGCATGCACCACACTCAGGATTCCTAACTTTAGCTTGCACTGCAGCTAGATACAAATTTGATTATTAGCATGTGCCACACTCAGGATTCCTAACTTTAGCTTGCGCCGCATCTAGATAGAAATGTGACTGTTAGCATATGCCACACTCGTCGGGAATTCTGAACTTTAGCTTGCGTCGCATCGAGATAGAAATTTGATTGTTAGCATGTGCCACAGGCAGGATTCCTAACTTTAGCTTGCACCGCATCTAGATAGAAATGTGATTATTGGCATGTGCCACACTCAGGATTCCTAACTTTAGCTTGCGCCGCATCTAAATAGAAATGTGTTTATTAGCATGTGCCACACTCAGGATTCCTAACTTTAGCTTGCGCCGCATCTAGATAGAAATGTGACTGTTAGCATATGCCACACTCTTATGGAATTCTGAACTTTAGCTTGCACCGCATCTAGATAGAAATGTGACTGTTTGCATGTGCCACACTCAGGATTCCTAACTTTAGCTTACGCCGCATCTAGATAGAAATGTGATTATTAGCATGTGCCACACTCAGGATTGCTAACTTTAGCTTGCGCCGCATCTATATAGAAATGTGACTTAGCATATGCCACACTCGTACGAAATTCTGAACTTTAGCTTGCACTGCATCTAGATAGAAATGTTACTGTTAGCATATGCCACACTCGTATGGAATTCTGAACTTTAGCTTGCGTCGCATCGAGATAGAAATGGGATTATTAACATGCTCCACACTCAGGATTCCTAACTTTAGCTTGCACTGCATCTATATACAAATGTGATTATTAGCATGTGCCACACTCAGGATTCCTAACTTTAGCTTGCGCCGCATCTAGATAGAAATCTGACTGTTAGCATATGCCACACTCGTATGGAATTCTGAACTTTAGTTTGCGCCGCAACTAGATAAAAATGTGACTGTTAGCATGTGCCACACTCAGGATTCCTAACTTTAGCTTGCGCTGCATCTAGATAGAAATGTGACGGTTAGCATGTGCCACACTCAGGATTCCTAACTTTAGCTTGCGCCGCATCTAGATAGAAATGTGATTGTTAGCATGTGCCACACTCAGGATTCCTAACTTTTGCTTGCGCCGCATCTAGATAAAAATGTGATTATTAGCATGTGCCACACTCAGGATTCCTAACTTTAGCTTGCGCTGCATCTAGATAGAAATGTGACGGTTAGCATGTGCCACACTCAGTATTCCTAACTTTAGCTTGCGCCGCATCTAGATAGAAATGTGATTGTTAGCATGTGCCACACTCAGGGTTCCTAACTTTAGCTTGCGCCGCATCTAGATAGAAATGTGATGATTAGCATGTGCCACACTCGGGATTCCTAACTTTAGCTTGCGCCCCATCTAGATAGAAAAGTGATTATTAGCATATGCCACACTCAGGATTCCTAACTTTAGCTTGCGCCGCATCTAGATAGAAATGTGACTGTTAGCATATGCCACACTCGTATGGAATTCTGAACTTTAGCTTGCGCCGCATCTAGTTAGAAATGTGACTGTTAGCATGTGCCACACTCAGGATTCCTAACTTAGCTTGCGCCGCATCTAGATAGAAATGTGACTGTTAGCATATGCCACACTCGTATGGAATTCTGAACTTTAGCTTGCGTCGCATCGAGATAGAAATGGGATTGTTAGCATGTGCCATACTCATGATTCCTAACTTTAGCTTGCACCGAATCTAGATAGAAATGTGATTATTAGCATGTGCCACACTCAGGATTCCTAACTTCAGCTTGCGCCGCATCTAGATAGAAATGTGACTGTTAGCATATGCCACAATCGTATGGAATTCTGAACTTTAGCTTGCAGCGCATCTAGATAGAAATGTGACTGTTTGCATCTGCCACACTCAGGATTCCTAACTTTAGCTTGCGCCGCATCTAGATAGAAATGTGATTATTAGCATGTGCCACACTCAGGATTGCTAACTTTAGCTTGCGCCGAATCTAGATAGAAATGTGACTTAGCATATGCCACACTCGTACGAAATTCTGAACTTTAGCTTGCACCACATCTAGATAGAAATGTTACTGTTAGCATATGCCACACTCGTATGGAATTCTGAACTTTAGCTTGCGTCGCATAGAGATAGAAATGGGATTATTAGCATGCACCACACTCAGGATTCCTAACTTTAGCTTGCACTGCAGCTAGATACAAATTTGATTATTAGCATGTGCCACACTCAGGATTCCTAACTTTAGCTTGCGCCGCATCTAGATAGAAATGTGACTGTTAGCATATGCCACACTCGTCGGGAATTCTGAACTTTAGCTTGCGTCGCATCGAGATAGAAATTTGATTGTTAGCATGTGCCACAGGCAGGATTCCTAACTTTAGCTTGCACCGCATCTAGATAGAAATGTGATTATTAGCTTGTGCCACGCTCAGGATTCCTAACTTTAGCTTGCGCCGCATCTAAATAGAAATGTGATTATTAGCATGTGCCACACTCAGGATTCCTAACTTTAGCTTGCGCCGCATCTAGATAGAAATGTGACTGTTAGCATATGCCACACTCGTATGGAATTCTGAACTTTAGCTTGCACCGCATCTAGATAGAAATGTGACTGTTTGCATGTGCCACACTCAGGATTCCTAACTTTAGCTTGCGCCGCATCTAGATAGAAATGTGATTATTAGCATGTGACACACTCAGGATTGCTAACGTTAGCTTGCGCCGCATCTAGATAGAAATGTGACTTAGCATATGCCACACTTGTACGAAATTCTGAACTTTAGCTTGCACTGCATATAGATAGAAATGTTACTGTTAGCATATGCCACACTCGTATGGAATTCTGAACTTTAGCTTGCATCGCATCGAGATAGAAATGGGATTATTAACATGCTCCACACTCAGGATTCCTAACTTTAGCTTGCACAGCATCTAGATACAAATGTGATTATTAGCATGTGCCACACTCAGGATTCCTAACTTTAGCTTGCGCCGCATCTAGATAGAAATCTGACTGTTAGCATATGCCACAGTCGTATGGAATTCTGAACTTTAGCTTGCGCCGCAACTAGATAAAAATGTGACTGTTAGCATGTGCCACACTCAGGATTCCTAACTTTTGCTTGTGCTGCATCTAGATAGAAATGTGACGGTTAGCATGTGCCACACTCAGGATTCCTATCTTTAGCTTACGCCGCATCTAGATAGAAATGTGATTGTTAGCATGTGCCACACTCAGGATTCCTAACTTTTGCTTGCGCCACATCTAGATAAAAATTTGATTATTAGCATGTGCCACACTCAGGATTGCTAACTTTAGCTTGCGCCGCATCTAGATAGAAATGTGACGGTTAGCATGTGCCACACTTGTATGGAATAGAGAACTTTAGCTTGCACCGCATCTGGATAGAAATGTGACAGTTTTCATGTGCCACACTCAGGATTCCTAACTTTAGCTTGTGCCGCATCTAGATAGAAATGTGACTTAGCATATGCCACACTCGTACGGAATTCTGAACTTTAGCTTGCACCGCATCTAGATAGAAATGTTACTGTTAGCATATGCCACACTCGTATGGAATTCTGAACTTTAGCTTGCGTCGCATCGAGATAGAAATGGGATTATTAGCATGCGCCACACTCAGGATTCCTAACTTTAGCTTGCACTGCAGCTAGATACAAATTTGATTATTAGCATGTGCCACACTCAGGATTCCTAACTTTAGCCTGCGCCGCATCTAGATAGAAATCTGACTGTTAGCATATGCCACACTCGTATGGAATTCTGAACTTTAGCTTGCGCCGCAACTAGATAGAAATGTTACTGTTAGCATGTGCCACACCCAGGATTCCTAACTTAGCTTGCGCCGCATCTAGATAGAAATGTGCCTGTTAGCATATGCCACACTTGTATGGAATTCTGAACTTTAGCTTGCGTCGCATCGAGATAGAAATGTGATTGTTAGCATGTGCCACAGGCAGGATTCCTAACTTTAGCTTGCACCGCATCTAGATAGAAATGTGATTATTAGCATGTGCCACACTCAGGATTCCTAACTTTAGCTTGCGCCGCATCTAAATAGAAATGTGATTATTAGCATGTGCCACACTCAGGATTCCTAACTTTAGCTTGCGCCGCATCTAAATAGAAATGTGATTATTAGCATGTGCCACACTCAGGATTCCTAACTTTAGCTTGCACCGCATCTAGATAGAAATGTGACTGTTTGCATGTGCCACACTCAGGATTCCTAACTTTAGCTTGCGCCGCATCTAGATAGAAATGTGATTATTAGCATGTGCCACACTCAGGATTGCTAACTTTAGCTTGCGTCGCATCTAGATAGAAATGTGACTTAGCATATGCCACACTCGTACGAAATTCTGAACTTTAGCTTGCACTGCATCTAGATAGAAATGTTACTGTTAGCATATGCCACACTTGTATGGAATTCTGAACTTTAGCTTGCGTCGCATCGAGATAGAAATGGGATTATTAACATGCTCCACACTCAGGATTCCTAACTTTAGCTTGCACTGCATCCATATACAAATGTGATTATTAGCATGTGCCACACTCAGGATTCCTAACTTTAGCTTGCGCCGCATCTAGATAGAAATCTGACTGTTAGCATATGCCACACTCGTATGGAATTCTGAACTTTAGTTTGCGCCGCAACTAGATAAAAATGTGACTGTTAGCATGTGCCACACTCAGGATTCCTAACTTTAGCTTGCGCTGCATCTAGATAGAAATGTGATTATTAGCATGTGCCACACTCAGGATTCCTAACTTTAGCTTGCGCCGCATCTAGATAGAAATGTGATTGTTAGCATGTGCTACACTCAGGATTCCTAACTTTTGCTTGCGCCGCATCTAGATAAAAATTTGATTATTAGCATGTGCCACACGCAGGATTCCTAACTTTAGCTTGCGCCGCATCTAGATAGAAATGTGACGGTTAGCATGTGCCACACTCAGTATTCCTAACTTTAGCTTGTGCCGCATCTAGATAGAAATGCGATTGTTAGCATGTACCACACTCAGGGTTCCTAACTTTAGCTTGCGCTGCATCTAGATAGAAATGTGATGATTAGCATGTGCCACACTCGGGATTCCTAACTTTAGCTTGTGCCCCATCTAGATAGAAAAGTGAATATTAGCATATGCCACACTCAGGATTCCTAACTTTAGCTTGCGCCGCATCTAGATAGAAATGTGACTGTTAGCATATGCCACACTCGTATGGAATTCTGAACTTTAGCTTGCGCCGCATCTAGTTTGAAATGTGACTGTTAGCATGTGCCACACTCAGGATTCCTAACTTAGCTTGCGCTGCATCTAGATAGAAATGTGATTATTAGCATGTGCCACACTCAGGATTCCTAACTTTAGCTTGCGCCGCATCTAAATAGAAATGTGATTATTATCATGTGCCACACTCAGGATTCCTAACTTTAGCTTGTGCCGCATCTAGATAGAAATGTGACTGTTAGCATATGCCACACTCGTATGGAATTCTGAACTTTAGCTTGCACCGCATCTAGATAGAAATGTGATTATTAGCATGTGCCACACTCAGGATTGCTAACTTTAGCTTGCGCCGCATCTAGATAGAAATGTGACTTAGCATATGCCACACTCGTACGAAATTCTGAACTTTAGCTTGCACTGCATCTAGATAGAAATGTTACTGTTAGCATATGCCACACTCGTATGGCATTCTGAACTTTAGCTTGCGTCGCATCGAGATAGAAATGGGATTATTAACATGCTCCACACTCAGGATTCCTAACTTTAGCTTGCACTGCATCTATATACAAATGTGATTATTAGCATGTGCCACACTCAGGATTCCTAACTTTAGCTTGCGCCGCATCTAGATAGAAATCTGACTGTTAGCATATGCCACACTCGTATGGAATTCTGAACTTTAGTTTGCGCCGCAACTAGATAAAAATGTGACTGTTAGCATGTGCCACACTCAGGATTCCTAACTTTAGCTTGCGCTGCATCTAGATAGAAATGTGATTATTAGCATGTGCCACACTCAGGATTCCTAACTTTAGCTTGCGCCGCATCTAGATAGAAATGTGATTGTTAGCATGTGCCACACTCAGGATTCCTAACTTTTGCTTGCGCCGCATCTAGATAAAAATGTGATTATTAGCATTTGCCACACTCAGGATTCCTAACTTTAGCTTGCGCCGCATCTAGATAGAAATGTGACGGTTAGCATGTGCCACACTCAGTATTCCTAACTTTAGCTTGCGCCGCATCTAGATAGAAATGTGATTGTTAGCATGTGCCACACTCAGGGTTCCTAACTTTAGCTTGCGCCGCATCTAGATAGAAATGTGATGATTATCATGTGCCACACTCGGGATTCCTAACTTTAGCTTGCGCCCCATCTAGATAGAAATGTGACTGTTAGCATATGCCACACTCGTATGGAATTCTGAACTTTAGCTTGCGCCGCATCTAGTTAGAAATGTGACTGTTAGCATGTTCCACACTCAGGATTCCTAAATTAGCTTGCGCCGCATCTAGATAGAAATGTGACTGTTAGCATATGCCACACTCGTATGGAATTCTGAACTTTAGCTTGCGTCGCATCGAGATAGAAATGGGATTGTTAGCATGTGCCACACTCAGGATTCCTAACTTTAGCTTGCACTGCATCTAGATACAAATGTGATTATTAGCATGTGCCACACTCAGGATTCCTAACTTTAGCTTGCGCGGCATCTAGATAGAAATCTGACTGTTAGCATATGCCACACCCGTATGGAATTCTGAACTTTAGCTTGCGCCGCAACTAGATAGAAATGTGACTGTTAGCATGTGCCACACTCAGGGTTCCTAACTTTAGCTTGCGCCGCATCTAGATAGAAATGTGACGGTTAGCATGTGCCACACTCAGGGTTCCTAACTTTAGCTTGCACCGCATCTAGATAGAAATGTGATGATTAGCATGTGCCACACCCGGGATTCCTAACTTTAGCTTGCGCCCCATCTAGATAGAAAAGTGATTATTAGCATATGCCACACTCAGGATTCCTAAGTTTAGCTTACGCCACACTCGTATGGAATTCTGAACTTTAGCTTGCGACGCATCTAGATAGAAATGTGACTGTTAGCATGTGCCACACTCAGGATTCCTAACTTAAGCTTGCGCCGCATCTAGATAGAAATGTGACTTTTAGCATGTGCCACACTCAGGATTCCTAACTTTAGCTTGTGCCGCATCTAGATAGAAATGTGATTGTTAGCATGTGCCACACTCAGGATTCCTAACTTTTGCTTGCTCCGCATTTAGATAAAAATGCGATTATTAGCATGTGCCACACTCAGGATTCCTAACTTTAGCTTGCGCCGCATCTAGATAGAAATGTGACGGTTAGCATGTGCAACACTCAGGATTCCTAACTTTAGCTTGCGCCGCATCTAGATAGAAATGTGATTGTTAGCATGTGCCACACTCAGGGTTCCTAACTTTAGCTTGTGCCACATCTAGATAGAAATGTGATGATTAGCATGTGCCACACTCAGGATTCCTAACTTTAGCTTGTGCCCCATCTAGATAGAAAAGTGATTATTAGCATATGCCACACTCAGGATTCCTAAGTTTAGCTTGCGCCACATCTAGATAGAAATGTGACGGTTAGCATATGCCACACTTGTATGGAATTCTGAACTTTAGCTTGCGACGCATCTAGATGGAAATGTGACTGTTAGCATGTGCCACACTCAGGATTCCTAACTTTAGCTTGCGCCGCATCTAGATAGAAATGTGACTGTTAGCATGTGCCACACTCAGGATTCCTAACTTTAGCTTGCGCCACATCTAGATAGAAATGTGACTGTTAGCATGTGCCACACTCAGGATTCCTAACTTTAGCGTGCGCCGCATCTAGATAGAAATGTGACTGTTAGCATGTGCCACACTCAGGATTCCTAACTTTTGCTTGCGCCGCATCTAGATAAAAATGTGATTATTAGCATGTGCCACACTCAGGATTCCTAACTTTAGCTTGCGCCGCATCTAGATAGAAATGTGACTGTTAGCATATGCCACACTCGTATGGAATTCTGAACTTTAGCTTGCAGCGCATCTAGATAGAAATGTGACTGTATGTATGTGCCACACTCAGGATTCCTAACTTTAGCTTGCGCCGCATCTAGATAGAAATGTGATTATTAGCATGTGCCACACTCAGGATTGCTAACTTTAGCTTGCGCCGCATCTAGATAGAAATGTGACTTAGCATATGCCACACTCGTACGGAATTCTGAACTTTAGCTTGCACCGCATCTAGATAGAAATGTTACTGTTAGCATATGCCACACTCGTATGGAATTCTGAACTTTAGCTTGCGTCGCATCGAGATAGAAATGGGATTATTAGCATGTGCCACACTCAGGATTCCTAACTTTAGCTTGCACTGCAGCTTGATACAAATTTTATTATTAGCATGTGCCACACTCAGGATTCCTAACTTTAGCCTGCGCCGCATCTAGATAGAAATGTGACTGTTAGCATATGCCACACTCGTATGGAATTCTGAACTTTAGCTTGCACCGCATCTAGATAGAAATGTGACTGTTTGCATGTGCCACACTCAGGATTCCTAAATTTAGCTTGCGCCGCATCTAGATAGAAATGTGATTGTTAGCATGTGCCACACTCAGGATTCCTAACTTTTGCTTGCGCCGCATCTAGATAAAAATGTGATTATTAGCATGTGCCACACTCAGGATTCCTAACTTTAGCTTGCGCCGCATCTAGAAAGAAATGTGATGGTTAGCATGTGCCACACTCAGGATTCCTAACTTTAGGTTGCGCCGCATATAGATAGAAATGTGATTGTTAGCATGTGCCACACTCAGGGTTCCTAACTTTAGCTTGCGCCGCATCTAGATAGAAATGTGATGATTAGCATGTGCCACACTCGGGATTCCTAACTTTAGCTTGCGCCCCATCTAGATAGAAAAGTGATTATTAGCATATGCCACACTCAGGATTCCTAACTTTAGCTTGCGCCGCATCTAGATAGAAATGTGACTGTTAGCATATGCCACACTCGTATGGAATTCTGAACTTTAGCTTGCGCCGCATCTAGTTAGAAATGTGACTGTTAGCATGTGCCACACTCAGGATTCCTAACTTAGCTTGCGCCGCATCTAGATAGAAATGTGACTGTTAGCATATGCCACACTCGTATGGAATTCTGAACTTTAGCTTGCGTCGCATCGAGATAGAAATGGGATTGTTAGCATGTGCCACACTCAGGATTCCTAACTTTAGCTTGCACCGAATCTAGATAGAAATGTGATTATTAGCATGTGCCACACTCAGGATTCCTAACTTTAGCTTGCGCCGCATCTAGATAGAAATGTGACTGTTAGCATATGCCACAATCGTATGGAATTCTGAACTTTAGCTTGCAGCGCATCTAGATAGAAATGTGACTGTTTGCATCTGCCACACTCAGGATTCCTAACTTTAGCTTGCGCCGCATCTAGATAGAAATGTGATTATTAGCATGTGCCACACTCAGGATTGCTAACTTTAGCTTGCGCCGAATCTAGATAGAAATGTGACTTAGCATATGCCACACTCGTACGAAATTCTGAACTTTAGCTTGCACCGCATCTAGATAGAAATGTTACTGTTAGCATATGCCACACTCGTATGGAATTCTGAACTTTAGCTTGCGTCGCATAGAGATAGAAATGGGATTATTAGCATGCACCACACTCAGGATTCCTAACTTTAGCTTGCACTGCAGCTAGATACAAATTTGATTATTAGCATGTGCCACACTCAGGATTCCTAACTTTAGCTTGCGCCGCATCTAGATAGAAATGTGACTGTTAGCATATGCCACACTCGTCGGGAATTCTGAACTTTAGCTTGCGTCGCATCGAGATAGAAATTTGATTGTTAGCATGTGCCACAGGCAGGATTCCTAACTTTAGCTTGCACCGCATCTAGATAGAAATGTGATTATTAGCATGTGCCACGCTCAGGATTCCTAACTTTAGCTTGCGCCGCATCTAAATAGAAATGTGATTATTAGCATGTGCCACACTCAGGATTCCTAACTTTAGCTTGCGCCGCATCTAGATAGAAATGTGACTGTTAGCATATGCCACACTCGTATGGAATTCTGAACTTTAGCTTGCACCGCATCTAGATAGAAATGTGACTGTTTGCATGTGCCACACTCAGGATTCCTAACTTTAGCTTGCGCCGCATCTAGATAGAAATGTGATTATTAGCATGTGACACACTCAGGATTGCTAACGTTAGCTTGCGCCGCATCTAGATAGAAATGTGACTTAGCATATGCCACACTCGTACGAAATTCTGAACTTTAGCTTGCACTGCATATAGATAGAAATGTTACTGTTAGCATATGCCACACTCGTATGGAATTCTGAACTTTAGCTTGCATCGCATCGAGATAGAAATGGGATTATTAACATGCTCCACACTCAGGATTCCTAACTTTAGCTTGCACAGCATCTAGATACAAATGTGATTATTAGCATGTGCCACACTCAGGATTCCTAACTTTAGCTTGCGCCGCATCTAGATAGAAATCTGACTGTTAGCATATGCCACAGTCGTATGGAATTCTGAACTTTAGCTTGCGCCGCAACTAGATAAAAATGTGACTGTTAGCATGTGCCACACTCAGGATTCCTAACTTTTGCTTGTGCTGCATCTAGATAGAAATGTGACTGTTAGCATGTGCCACACTCAGGATTCCTATCTTTAGCTTACGCCGCATCTAGATAGAAATGTGATTGTTAGCATGTGCCACACTCAGGATTCCTAACTTTTGCTTGCGCCACATCTAGATAAAAATTTGATTATTAGCATGTGCCACACTCAGGATTGCTAACTTTAGCTTGCGCCGCATCTAGATAGAAATGTGACGGTTAGCATGTGCCACACTTGTATGGAATAGAGAACTTTAGCTTGCACCGCATCTGGATAGAAATGTGACAGTTTTCATGTGCCACACTCAGGATTCCTAACTTTAGCTTGTGCCGCATCTAGATAGAAATGTGACTTAGCATATGCCACACTCGTACGGAATTCTGAACTTTAGCTTGCACCGCATCTAGATAGAAATGTTACTGTTAGCATATGCCACACTCGTATGGAATTCTGAACTTTAGCTTGCGTCGCATCGAGATAGAAATGGGATTATTAGCATGCGCCACACTCAGGATTCCTAACTTTAGCTTGCACTGCAGCTAGATACAAATTTGATTATTAGCATGTGCCACACTCAGGATTCCTAACTTTAGCCTGCGCCGCATCTAGATAGAAATCTGACTGTTAGCATATGCCACACTCGTATGGAATTCTGAACTTTAGCTTGCGCCGCAACTAGATAGAAATGTTACTGTTAGCATGTGCCACACCCAGGATTCCTAACTTAGCTTGCGCCGCATCTAGATAGAAATGTGCCTGTTAGCATATGCCACACTTGTATGGAATTCTGAACTTTAGCTTGCGTCGCATCGAGATAGAAATGTGATTGTTAGCATGTGCCACAGGCAGGATTCCTAACTTTAGCTTGCACCGCATCTAGATAGAAATGTGATTATTAGCATGTGCCACACTCAGGATTCCTAACTTTAGCTTGCGCCGCATCTAAATAGAAATGTGATTATTAGAATGTGCCACACTCAGGATTCCTAACTTTAGCTTGCGCCGCATCTAAATAGAAATGTGATTATTAGCATGTGCCACACTCAGGATTCCTAACTTTAGCTTGCACCGCATCTAGATAGAAATGTGACTGTTTGCATGTGCCACACTCAGGATTCCTAACTTTAGCTTGCGCCGCATCTAGATAGAAATGTGATTATTAGCATGTGCCACACTCAGGATTGCTAACTTTAGCTTGCGCCGCATCTAGATAGAAATGTGACTTAGCATATGCCACACTCGTACGAAATTCTGAACTTTAGCTTGCACTGCATCTAGATAGAAATGTTACTGTTAGCATATGCCACACTTGTATGGAATTCTGAACTTTAGCTTGCGTCGCATCGAGATAGAAATGGGATTATTAACATGCTCCACACTCAGGATTCCTAACTTTAGCTTGCACTGCATCTATATACAAATGTGATTATTAGCATGTGCCACACTCAGGATTCCTAACTTTAGCTTGCGCCGCATCTAGATAGAAATCTGACTGTTAGCATATGCCACACTCGTATGGAATTCTGAACTTTAGTTTGCGCCGCAACTAGATAAAAATGTGACTGTTAGCATGTGCCACACTCAGGATTCCTAACTTTAGCTTGCGCTGCATCTAGATAGAAATGTGATTATTAGCATGTGCCACACTCAGGATTCCTAACTTTAGCTTGCGCCGCATCTAGATAGAAATGTGATTGTTAGCATGTGCTACACTCAGGATTCCTAACTTTTGCTTGCGCCGCATCTAGATAAAAATGTGATTATTAGCATGTGCCACACGCAGGATTCCTAACTTTAGCTTGCGCCGCATCTAGATAGAAATGTGACGGTTAGCATGTGCCACACTCAGTATTCCTAACTTTAGCTTGTGCCGCATCTAGATAGAAATGCGATTGTTAGCATGTACCACACTCAGGGTTCCTAACTTTAGCTTGCGCTGCATCTAGATAGAAATGTGATGATTAGCATGTGCCACACTCGGGATTCCTAACTTTAGCTTGCGCCCCATCTAGATAGAAAAGTGAATATTAGCATATGCCACACTCAGGATTCCTAACTTTAGCTTGCGCCGCATCTAGATAGAAATGTGACTGTTAGCATATGCCACACTCGTATGGAATTCTGAACTTTAGCTTGCGCCGCATCTAGTTAGAAATGTGACTGTTAGCATGTGCCACACTCAGGATTCCTAACTTAGCTTGCGCTGCATCTAGATAGAAATGTGATTATTAGCATGTGCCACACTCAGGATTCCTAACTTTAGCTTGCGCCGCATCTAAATAGAAATGTGATTATTATCATGTGCCACACTCAGGATTCCTAACTTTAGCTTGTGCCGCATCTAGATAGAAATGTGACTGTTAGCATATGCCACACTCGTATGGAATTCTGAACTTTAGCTTGCACCGCATCTAGATAGAAATGTGATTATTAGCATGTGCCACACTCAGGATTGCTAACTTTAGCTTGCGCCGCATCTAGATAGAAATGTGACTTAGCATATGCCACACTCGTACGAAATTCTGAACTTTAGCTTGCACTGCATCTAGATAGAAATGTTACTGTTAGCATATGCCACACTCGTATGGCATTCTGAACTTTAGCTTGCGTCGCATCGAGATAGAAATGGGATTATTAACATGCTCCACACTCAGGATTCCTAACTTTAGCTTGCACTGCATCTATATACAAATGTGATTATTAGCATGTGCCACACGCAGGATTCCTAACTTTAGCTTGCGCCGCATCTAGATAGAAATCTGACTGTTAGCATATGCCACACTCGTATGGAATTCTGAACTTTAGCTTGCGCTGCAACTAGATAAAAATGTGACTGTTAGCATGTGCCACACTCAGGATTCCTAACTTTAGCTTGCGCTGCATCTAGATAGAAATGTGACGGTTAGCATGTGCCACACTCAGGATTCCTAACTTTAGCTTGCGCCGCATCTAGATAGAAATGTGATTGTTAGCATGTGCCACACTCAGGATTCCTAACTTTTGCTTGCGCCGCATCTAGATAAAAATGTGATTATTAGCATTTGCCACACTCAGGATTCCTAACTTTAGCTTGCGCCGCATCTAGATAGAAATGTGACGGTTAGCATGTGCCACACTCAGTATTCCTAACTTTAGCTTGCGCCGCATCTAGATAGAAATGTGATTGTTAGCATGTGCCACACTCAGTGTTCCTAACTTTAGCTTGCGCCGCATCTAGATAGAAATGTGATGATTATCATGTGCCACACTCGGGATTCCTAACTTTAGCTTGCGCCCCATCTAGATAGAAATGTGACTGTTAGCATATGCCACACTCGTATGGAATTCTGAACTTTAGCTTGCGCCGCATCTAGTTAGAAATGTGACTGTTAGCATGTTCCACACTCAGGATTCCTAAATTAGCTTGCGCCGCATCTAGATAGAAATGTGACTGTTAGCATATGCCACACTCGTATGGAATTCTGAACTTTAGCTTGCGTCGCATCGAGATAGAAATGGGATTGTTAGCATGTGCCACACTCAGGATTCCTAACTTTAGCTTGTGCTGCATCTAGATAGAAATGTGACGGTTAGCATGTGCCACACTCAGGATTCCTATCTTTAGCTTACGCCGCATCTAGATAGAAATGTGATTGTTAGCATGTGCCACACTCAGGATTCCTAACTTTTGCTTGCGCCACATCTAGATAAAAATTTGATTATTAGCATGTGCCACACTCAGGATTGCTAACTTTAGCTTGCGCCGCATCTAGATAGAAATGTGACGGTTAGCATGTGCCACACTTGTATGGAATAGAGAACTTTAGCTTGCACCGCATCTGGATAGAAATGTGACAGTTTTCATGTGCCACACTCAGGATTCCTAACTTTAGCTTGTGCCGCATCTAGATAGAAATGTGACTTAGCATATGCCACACTCGTACGGAATTCTGAACTTTAGCTTGCACCGCATCTAGATAGAAATGTTACTGTTAGCATATGCCACACTCGTATGGAATTCTGAACTTTAGCTTGCGTCGCATCGAGATAGAAATGGGATTATTAGCATGCGCCACACTCAGGATTCCTAACTTTAGCTTGCACTGCAGCTAGATACAAATTTGATTATTAGCATGTGCCACACTCAGGATTCCTAACTTTAGCCTGCGCCGCATCTAGATAGAAATCTGACTGTTAGCATATGCCACACTCGTATGGAATTCTGAACTTTAGCTTGCGCCGCAACTAGATAGAAATGTTACTGTTAGCATGTGCCACACCCAGGATTCCTAACTTAGCTTGCGCCGCATCTAGATAGAAATGTGCCTGTTAGCATATGCCACACTTGTATGGAATTCTGAACTTTAGCTTGCGTCGCATCGAGATAGAAATGTGATTGTTAGCATGTGCCACAGGCAGGATTCCTAACTTTAGCTTGCACCGCATCTAGATAGAAATGTGATTATTAGCATGTGCCACACTCAGGATTCCTAACTTTAGCTTGCGCCACATCTAAATAGAAATGTGATTATTAGCATGTGCCACACTCAGGATTCCTAACTTTAGCTTGCGCCGCATCTAAATAGAAATGTGATTATTAGCATGTGCCACACTCAGGATTCCTAACTTTAGCTTGCACCGCATCTAGATAGAAATGTGACTGTTTGCATGTGCCACACTCAGGATTCCTAACTTTAGCTTGCGCCGCATCTAGATAGAAATGTGATTATTAGCATGTGCCACACTCAGAATTGCTAACTTTAGCTTGCGCCGCATCTAGATAGAAATGTTACTGTTAGCATATGCCACACTTGTATGGAATTCTGAACTTTAGCTTGCGTCGCATCGAGATAGAAATGGGATTATTAACATGCTCCACACTCAGGATTCCTAACTTTAGCTTGCACTGCATCTATATACAAATGTGATTATTAGCATGTGCCACACTCAGGATTCCTAACTTTAGCTTGCGCCGCATCTAGATAGAAATCTGACTGTTAGCATATGCCACACTCGTATGGAATTCTGAACTTTAGTTTGCGCCGCAACTAGATAAAAATGTGACTGTTAGCATGTGCCACACTCAGGATTCCTAACTTTAGCTTGCGCTGCATCTAGATAGAAATGTGATTATTAGCATGTGCCACACTCAGGATTCCTAACTTTAGCTTGCGCCGCATCTAGATAAAAATGTGATTATTAGCATGTGCCACACGCAGGATTCCTAACTTTAGCTTGCGCCGCATCTAGATAGAAATGTGACGGTTAGCATGTGCCACACTCAGTATTCCTAACTTTAGCTTGTGCCGCATCTAGATAGAAATGCGATTGTTAGCATGTACCACACTCAGGGTTCCTAACTTTAGCTTGCGCTGCATCTAGATAGAAATGTGATGATTAGCATGTGCCACACTCGGGATTCCTAACTTTAGCTTGCGCCCCATCTAGATAGAAAAGTGAATATTAGCATATGCCACACTCAGGATTCCTAACTTTAGCTTGCGCCGCATCTAGATAGAAATGTGACTGTTAGCATATGCCACACTCGTATGGAATTCTGAACTTTAGCTTGCGCCGCATCTAGTTAGAAATGTGACTGTTAGCATGTGCCACACTCAGGATTCCTAACTTAGCTTGCGCTGCATCTAGATAGAAATGTGATTATTAGCATGTGCCACACTCAGGATTCCTAACTTTAGCTTGCGCCGCATCTAAATAGAAATGTGATTATTATCATGTGCCACACTCAGGATTCCTAACTTTAGCTTGTGCCGCATCTAGATAGAAATGTGACTGTTAGCATATGCCACACTCGTATGGAATTCTGAACTTTAGCTTGCACCGCATCTAGATAGAAATGTGATTATTAGCATCTGCCACACTCAGGATTGCTAACTTTAGCTTGCGCCGCATCTAGATAGAAATGTGACTTAGCATATGCCACACTCGTACGAAATTCTGAACTTTAGCTTGCACTGCATCTAGATAGAAATGTTACTGTTAGCATATGCCACACTCGTATGGCATTCTGAACTTTAGCTTGCGTCGCATCGAGATAGAAATGGGATTATTAACATGCTCCACACTCAGGATTCCTAACTTTAGCTTGCACTGCATCTATATACAAATGTGATTATTAGCATGTGCCACACTCAGGATTCCTAACTTTAGCTTGCGCCGCATCTAGATAGAAATCTGACTGTTAGCATATGCCACACTCGTATGGAATTCTGAACTTTAGTTTGCGCCGCAACTAGATAAAAATGTGACTGTTAGCATGTGCCACACTCAGGATTCCTAACTTTAGCTTGCGCTGCATCTAGATAGAAATGTGATTATTAGCATGTGCCACACTCAGGATTCCTAACTTTAGCTTGCGCCGCATCTAGATAGAAATGTGATTGTTAGCATGTGCCACACTCAGGATTCCTAACTTTTGCTTGCGCCGCATCTAGATAAAAATGTGATTATTAGCATTTGCCACACTCAGGATTCCTAACTTTAGCTTGCGCCGCATCTAGATAGAAATGTGACGGTTAGCATGTGCCACACTCAGTATTCCTAACTTTAGCTTGCGCCGCATCTAGATAGAAATGTGATTGTTAGCATGTGCCACACTCAGGGTTCCTAACTTTAGCTTGCGCCGCATCTAGATAGAAATGTGATGATTATCATGTGCCACACTCGGGATTCCTAACTTTAGCTTGCGCCCCATCTAGATAGAAATGTGACTGTTAGCATATGCCACACTCGTATGGAATTCTGAACTTTAGCTTGCGCCGCATCTAGTTAGAAATGTGACTGTTAGCATGTTCCACACTCAGGATTCCTAAATTAGCTTGCGCCGCATCTAGATAGAAATGTGACTGTTAGCATATGCCACACTCGTATGGAATTCTGAACTTTAGCTTGCGTCGCATCGAGATAGAAATGGGATTGTTAGCATGTGCCACACTCAGGATTCCTAACTTTAGCTTGCACTGCATCTAGATACAAATGTGATTATTAGCATGTGCCACACTCAGGATTCCTAACTTTAGCTTGCGCGGCATCTAGATAGAAATCTGACTGTTAGCATATGCCACACCCGTATGGAATTCTGAACTTTAGCTTGCGCCGCAACTAGATAGAAATGTGACTGTTAGCATGTGCCACACTCAGGGTTCCTAACTTTAGCTTGCGCCGCATCTAGATAGAAATGTGACGGTTAGCATGTGCCACACTCAGGGTTCCTAACTTTAGCTTGCACCGCATCTAGATAGAAATGTGATGATTAGCATGTGCCACACCCGGGATTCCTAACTTTAGCTTGCGCCCCATCTAGATAGAAAAGTGATTATTAGCATATGCCACACTCAGGATTCCTAAGTTTAGCTTACGCCACACTCGTATGGAATTCTGAACTTTAGCTTGCGACGCATCTAGATAGAAATGTGACTGTTAGCATGTGCCACACTCAGGATTCCTAACTTAAGCTTGCGCCGCATCTAGATAGAAATGTGACTTTTAGCATGTGCCACACTCAGGATTCCTAACTTTAGCTTGTGCCGCATCTAGATAGAAATGTGATTGTTAGCATGTGCCACACTCAGGATTCCTAACTTTTGCTTGCTCCGCATTTAGATAAAAATGCGATTATTAGCATGTGCCACACTCAGGATTCCTAACTTTAGCTTGCGCCGCATCTAGATAGAAATGTGACGGTTAGCATGTGCAACACTCAGGATTCCTAACTTTAGCTTGCGCCGCATCTAGATAGAAATGTGATTGTTAGCATGTGCCACACTCAGGGTTCCTAACTTTAGCTTGTGCCACATCTAGATAGAAATGTGATGATTAGCATGTGCCACACTCAGGATTCCTAACTTTAGCTTGTGCCCCATCTAGATAGAAAAGTGATTATTAGCATATGCCACACTCAGGATTCCTAAGTTTAGCTTGCGCCACATCTAGATAGAAATGTGACGGTTAGCATATGCCACACTTGTATGGAATTCTGAACTTTAGCTTGCGACGCATCTAGATGGAAATGTGACTGTTAGCATGTGCCACACTCAGGATTCCTAACTTTAGCTTGCGCCGCATCTAGATAGAAATGTGACTGTTAGCATGTGCCACACTCAGGATTCCTAACTTTAGCTTGCGCCACATCTAGATAGAAATGTGACTGTTAGCATGTGCCACACTCAGGATTCCTAACTTTAGCGTGCGCCGCATCTAGATAGAAATGTGACTGTTAGCATGTGCCACACTCAGGATTCCTAACTTTTGCTTGCGCCGCATCTAGATAAAAATGTGATTATTAGCATGTGCCACACTCAGGATTCCTAACTTTAGCTTGCGCCGCATCTAGATAGAAATGTGACTGTTAGCATATGCCACACTCGTATGGAATTCTGAACTTTAGCTTGCAGCGCATCTAGATAGAAATGTGACTGTTTGTATGTGCCACACTCAAGATTCCTAACTTTAGCTTGCGCCGCATCTAGATAGAAATGTGATTATTAGCATGTGCCACACTCAGGATTGCTAACTTTAGCTTGCGCCGCATCTAGATAGAAATGTGACTTAGCATATGCCACACTCGTACGGAATTCTGAACTTTAGCTTGCACCGCATCTAGATAGAAATGTTACTGTTAGCATATGCCACACTCGTATGGAATTCTGAACTTTAGCTTGCGTCGCATCGAGATAGAAATGGGATTATTAGCATGTGCCACACTCAGGATTCCTAACTTTAGCTTGCACTGCAGCTTGATACAAATTTTATTATTAGCATGTGCCACACTCAGGATTCCTAACTTTAGCCTGCGCCGCATCTAGATAGAAATGTGACTGTTAGCATATGCCACACTCGTATGGAATTCTGAACTTTAGCTTGCACCGCATCTAGATAGAAATGTGACTGTTTGCATGTGCCACACTCAGGATTCCTAAATTTAGCTTGCGCCGCATCTAGATAGAAATGTGATTGTTAGCATGTGCCACACTCAGGATTCCTAACTTTTGCTTGCGCCGCATCTAGATAAAAATGTGATTATTAGCATGTGCCACACTCAGGATTCCTAACTTTAGCTTGCGCCGCATCTAGAAAGAAATGTGATGGTTAGCATGTGCCACACTCAGGATTCCTAACTTTAGGTTGCGCCGCATATAGATAGAAATGTGATTGTTAGCATGTGCCACACTCAGGGTTCCTAACTTTAGCTTGCGCCGCATCTAGATAGAAATGTGATGATTAGCATGTGCCACACTCGGGATTCCTAACTTTAGCTTGCGCCCCATCTAGATAGAAAAGTGATTATTAGCATATGCCACACTCAGGATTCCTAACTTTAGCTTGCGCCGCATCTAGATAGAAATGTGACGGTTAGCATGTGCCACACTCAGGGTTCCTAACTTTAGCTTGCACCGCATCTAGATAGAAATGTGATGATTAGCATGTGCCACACCCGGGATTCCTAACTTTAGCTTGCGCCCCATCTAGATAGAAAAGTGATTATTAGCATATGCCACACTCAGGATTCCTAAGTTTAGCTTACGCCACACTCGTATGGAATTCTGAACTTTAGCTTGCGACGCATCTAGATAGAAATGTGACTGTTAGCATGTGCCACACTCAGGATTCCTAACTTAAGCTTGCGCCGCATCTAGATAGAAATGTGACTGTTAGCATGTGCCACACTCAGGATTCCTAACTTTAGCTTGTGCCGCATCTAGATAGAAATGTGATTGTTAGCATGTGCCACACTCAGGATTCCTAACTTTTGCTTGCTCCGCATTTAGATAAAAATGCGATTATTAGCATGTGCCACACTCAGGATTCCTAACTTTAGCTTGCGCCGCATCTAGATAGAAATGTGACGGTTAGCATGTGCCACACTCAGGATTCCTAACTTTAGCTTGCGCCGCATCTAGATAGAAATGTGATTGTTAGCATGTGCCACACTCAGGGTTCCTAACTTTAGCTTGTGCCACATCTAGATAGAAATGTGATGATTAGCATGTGCCACACTCAGGATTCCTAACTTTAGCTTGTGCCCCATCTAGATAGAAAAGTGATTATTAGCATATGCCACACTCAGGATTCCTAAGTTTAGCTTGCGCCACATCTAGATAGAAATGTGACGGTTAGCATATGCCACACTTGTATGGAATTCTGAACTTTAGCTTGCGACGCATCTAGATGGAAATGTGACTGTTAGCATGTGCCACACTCAGGATTCCTAACTTTAGCTTGCGCCGCATCTAGATAGAAATGTGACTGTTAGCATGTGCCACACTCAGGATTCCTAACTTTAGCTTGCGCCACATCTAGATAGAAATGTGACTGTTAGCATGTGCCACACTCAGGATTCCAAACTTTAGCGTGCGCCGCATCTAGATAGAAATGTGACTGTTAGCATGTGCCACACTCAGGATTCCTAACTTTTGCTTGCGCCGCATCTAGATAAAAATGTGATTATTAGCATGTGCCACACTCAGGATTCCTAACTTTAGCTTGCGCCGCATCTAGATAGAAATGTGACTGTTAGCATATGCCACACTCGTATGGAATTCTGAACTTTAGCTTGCAGCGCATCTAGATAGAAATGTGACTGTTTGTATGTGCCACACTCAGGATTCCTAACTTTAGCTTGCGCCGCATCTAGATAGAAATGTGATTATTAGCATGTGCCACACTCAGGATTGCTAACTTTAGCTTGCGCCGCATCTAGATAGAAATGTGACTTAGCATATGCCACACTCGTACGGAATTCTGAACTTTAGCTTGCACCGCATCTAGATAGAAATGTTACTGTTAGCATATGCCACACTCGTATGGAATTCTGAACTTTAGCTTGCGTCGCATCGAGATAGAAATGGGATTATTAGCATGTGCCACACTCAGGATTCCTAACTTTAGCTTGCACTGCAGCTTGATACAAATTTTATTATTAGCATGTGCCACACTCAGGATTCCTAACTTTAACCTGCGCCGCATCTAGATAGAAATGTGACTGTTAGCATATGCCACACTCGTATTGAATTCTGAACTTTAGCTTGCACCGCATCTAGATAGAAATGTGACTGTTTGCATGTGCCACACTCAGGATTCCTAAATTTAGCTTGCGCCGCATCTAGATAGAAATGTGATTGTTAGCATGTGCCATACTCAGGATTCCTAACTTTTGCTTGCGCCGCATCTAGATAAAAATGTGATTATTAGCATGTGCCACACTCAGGATTCCTAACTTTAGCTTGCGCCGCATCTAGAAAGAAATGTGATGGTTAGCATGTGCCACACTCAGGATTCCTAACTTTAGGTTGCGCCGCATATAGATAGAAATGTGATTGTTAGCATGTGCCACACTCAGGGTTCCTAACTTTAGCTTGCGCCGCATCTAGATAGAAATGTGATGATTAGCATGTGCCACACTCGGGATTCCTAACTTTAGCTTGCGCCCCATCTAGATAGAAAAGTGATTATTAGCATATGCCACACTCAGGATTCCTAACTTTAGCTTGCGCCGCATCTAGATAGAAATGTGACTGTTAGCATATGCCACACTCAGGATTCCTAACTTAGCTTGCGCCGCATCTAGATAGAAATGTGACTGTTAGCATATGCCACACTCGTATGGAATTCTGAACTTTAGCTTGCGCCGCATCTAGTTAGAAATGTGACTGTTAGCATGTGCCACACTCAGGATTCCTAACTTAGCTTGCGCCGCATCTAGATAGAAATGTGACTGTTAGCATATGCCACACTCGTATGGAATTCTGAAATTTAGCTTGCGTCGCATCGAGATAGAAATGGGATTGTTAGCATGTGCCACACTCAGGATTCCTAACTTTAGCTTGCACCGAATCTAGATAGAAATGTGATTATTAGCATGTGCCACACTCAGGATTCCTAACTTTAGCTTGCGCCGCATCTAGATAGAAATGTGACTGTTAGCATATGCCACAATCGTATGGAATTCTGAACTTTAGCTTGCAGCGCATCTAGATAGAAATGTGACTGTTTGCATCTGCCACACTCAGGATTCCTAACTTTAGCTTGCGCCGCATCTAGATAGAAATGTGATTATTAGCATGTGCCACACTCAGGATTGCTAACTTTAGCTTGCGCCGAATCTAGATAGAAATGTGACTTAGCATATGCCACACTCGTACGAAATTCTGAACTTTAGCTTGCACCGCATCTAGATAGAAATGTTACTGTTAGCATATGCCACACTCGTATGGAATTCTGAACTTTAGCTTGCGTCGCATAGAGATAGAAATGGGATTATTAGCATGCACCACACTCAGGATTCCTAACTTTAGCTTGCACTGCAGCTAGATACAAATTTGATTATTAGCATGTGCCACACTCAGGATTCCTAACTTTAGCTTGCGCCGCATCTAGATAGAAATGTGACTGTTAGCATATGCCACACTCGTCGGGAATTCTGAACTTTAGCTTGCGTCGCATCGAGATAGAAATTTGATTGTTAGCATGTGCCACAGGCAGGATTCCTAACTTTAGCTTGCACCGCATCTAGATAGAAATGTGATTATTAGCATGTGCCACGCTCAGGATTCCTAACTTTAGCTTGCGCCGCATCTAAATAGAAATGTGATTATTAGCATGTGCCACACTCAGGATTCCTAACTTTAGCTTGCGCCGCATCTAGATAGAAATGTGACTGTTAGCATATGCCACACTCGTATGGAATTCTGAACTTTAGCTTGCACCGCATCTAGATAGAAATGTGACTGTTTGCATGTGCCACACTCAGGATTCCTAACTTTAGCTTGCGCCGCATCTAGATAGAAATGTGATTATTAGCATGTGACACACTCAGGATTGCTAACGTTAGCTTGCGCCGCATCTAGATAGAAATGTGACTTAGCATATGCCACACTCGTACGAAATTCTGAACTTTAGCTTGCACTGCATATAGATAGAAATGTTACTGTTAGCATATGCCACACTCGTATGGAATTCTGAACTTTAGCTTGCATCGCATCGAGATAGAAATGGGATTATTAACATGCTCCACACTCAGGATTCCTAACTTTAGCTTGCACAGCATCTAGATACAAATGTGATTATTAGCATGTGTCACACTCAGGATTCCTAACTTTAGCTTGCGCCGCATCTAGATAGAAATCTGACTGTTAGCATATGCCACAGTCGTATGGAATTCTGAACTTTAGCTTGCGCCGCAACTAGATAAAAATGTGACTGTTAGCATGTGCCACACTCAGGATTCCTAACTTTTGCTTGTGCTGCATCTAGATAGAAATGTGACTGTTAGCATGTGCCACACTCAGGATTCCTATCTTTAGCTTACGCCGCATCTAGATAGAAATGTGATTGTTAGCATGTGCCACACTCAGGATTCCTAACTTTTGCTTGCGCCACATCTAGATAAAAATTTGATTATTAGCATGTGCCACACTCAGGATTGCTAACTTTAGCTTGCGCCGCATCTAGATAGAAATGTGACGGTTAGCATGTGCCACACTTGTATGGAATAGAGAACTTTAGCTTGCACCGCATCTGGATAGAAATGTGACAGTTTTCATGTGCCACACTCAGGATTCCTAACTTTAGCTTGTGCCGCATCTAGATAGAAATGTGACTTAGCATATGCCACACTCGTACGGAATTCTGAACTTTAGCTTGCACCGCATCTAGATAGAAATGTTACTGTTAGCATATGCCACACTCGTATGGAATTCTGAACTTTAGCTTGCGTCGCATCGAGATAGAAATGGGATTATTAGCATGCGCCACACTCAGGATTCCTAACTTTAGCTTGCACTGCAGCTAGATACAAATTTGATTATTAGCATGTGCCACACTCAGGATTCCTAACTTTAGCCTGCGCCGCATCTAGATAGAAATCTGACTGTTAGCATATGCCACACTCGTATGGAATTCTGAACTTTAGCTTGCGCCGCAACTAGATAGAAATGTTACTGTTAGCATGTGCCACACCCAGGATTCCTAACTTAGCTTGCGCCGCATCTAGATAGAAATGTGCCTGTTAGCATATGCCACACTTGTATGGAATTCTGAACTTTAGCTTGCGTCGCATCGAGATAGAAATGTGATTGTTAGCATGTGCCACAGGCAGGATTCCTAACTTTAGCTTGCACCGCATCTAGATAGAAATGTGATTATTAGCATGTGCCACACTCAGGATTCCTAACTTTAGCTTGCGCCGCATCTAAATAGAAATGTGATTATTAGAATGTGCCACACTCAGGATTCCTAACTTTAGCTTGCGCCGCATCTAAATAGAAATGTGATTATTAGCATGTGCCACACTCAGGATTCCTAACTTTAGCTTGCACCGCATCTAGATAGAAATGTGACTGTTTGCATGTGCCACACTCAGGATTCCTAACTTTAGCTTGCGCCGCATCTAGATAGAAATGTGATTATTAGCATGTGCCACACTCAGGATTGCTAACTTTAGCTTGCGCCGCATCTAGATAGAAATGTGACTTAGCATATGCCACACTCGTACGAAATTCTGAACTTTAGCTTGCACTGCATCTAGATAGAAATGTTACTGTTAGCATATGCCACACTTGTATGGAATTCTGAACTTTAGCTTGCGTCGCATCGAGATAGAAATGGGATTATTAACATGCTCCACACTCAGGATTCCTAACTTTAGCTTGCACTGCATCTATATACAAATGTGATTATTAGCATGTGCCACACTCAGGATTCCTAACTTTAGCTTGCGCCGCATCTAGATAGAAATCTGACTGTTAGCATATGCCACACTCGTATGGAATTCTGAACTTTAGTTTGCGCCGCAACTAGATAAAAATGTGACTGTTAGCATGTGCCACACTCAGGATTCCTAACTTTAGCTTGCGCTGCATCTAGATAGAAATGTGATTATTAGCATGTGCCACACTCAGGATTCCTAACTTTAGCTTGCGCCGCATCTAGATAGAAATGTAATTGTTAGCATGTGCTACACTCAGGATTCCTAACTTTTGCTTGCGCCGCATCTAGATAAAAATGTGATTATTAGCATGTGCCACACGCAGGATTCCTAACTTTAGCTTGCGCCGCATCTAGATAGAAATGTGACGGTTAGCATGTGCCACACTCAGTATTCCTAACTTTAGCTTGTGCCGCATCTAGATAGAAATGCGATTGTTAGCATGTACCACACTCAGGGTTCCTAACTTTAGCTTGCGCTGCATCTAGATAGAAATGTGATGATTAGCATGTGCCACACTCGGGATTCCTAACTTTAGCTTGCGCCCCATCTAGATAGAAAAGTGAATATTAGCATATGCCACACTCAGGATTCCTAACTTTAGCTTGCGCCGCATCTAGATAGAAATGTGACTGTTAGCATATGCCACACTCGTATGGAATTCTGAACTTTAGCTTGCGCCGCATCTAGTTAGAAATGTGACTGTTAGCATGTGCCACACTCAGGATTCCTAACTTAGCTTGCGCTGCATCTAGATAGAAATGTGATTATTAGCATGTGCCACACTCAGGATTCCTAACTTTAGCTTGCGCCGCATCTAAATAGAAATGTGATTATTATCATGTGCCACACTCAGGATTCCTAACTTTAGCTTGTGCCGCATCTAGATAGAAATGTGACTGTTAGCATATGCCACACTCGTATGGAATTCTGAACTTTAGCTTGCACCGCATCTAGATAGAAATGTGATTATTAGCATGTGCCACACTCAGGATTGCTAACTTTAGCTTGCGCCGCATCTAGATAGAAATGTGACTTAGCATATGCCACACTCGTACGAAATTCTGAACTTTAGCTTGCACTGCATCTAGATAGAAATGTTACTGTTAGCATATGCCACACTCGTATGGCATTCTGAACTTTAGCTTGCGTCGCATCGAGATAGAAATGGGATTATTAACATGCTCCACACTCAGGATTCCTAACTTTAGCTTGCACTGCATCTATATACAAATGTGATTATTAGCATGTGCCACACTCAGGATTCCTAACTTTAGCTTGCGCCGCATCTAGATAGAAATCTGACTGTTAGCATATGCCACACTCGTATGGAATTCTGAACTTTAGCTTGCGCTGCAACTAGATAAAAATGTGACTGTTAGCATGTGCCACACTCAGGATTCCTAACTTTAGCTTGCGCTGCATCTAGATAGAAATGTGACGGTTAGCATGTGCCACACTCAGGATTCCTAACTTTAGCTTGCGCCGCATCTAGATAGAAATGTGATTGTTAGCATGTGCCACACTCAGGATTCCTAACTTTTGCTTGCGCCGCATCTAGATAAAAATGTGATTATTAGCATTTGCCACACTCAGGATTCCTAACTTTAGCTTGCGCCGCATCTAGATAGAAATGTGACGGTTAGCATGTGCCACACTCAGTATTCCTAACTTTAGCTTGCGCCGCATCTAGATAGAAATGTGATTGTTAGCATGTGCCACACTCAGGGTTCCTAACTTTAGCTTGCGCCGCATCTAGATAGAAATGTGATGATTATCATGTGCCACACTCGGGATTCCTAACTTTAGCTTGCGCCCCATCTAGATAGAAATGTGACTGTTAGCATATGCCACACTCGTATGGAATTCTGAACTTTAGCTTGCGCCGCATCTAGTTAGAAATGTGACTGTTAGCATGTTCCACACTCAGGATTCCTAAATTAGCTTGCGCCGCATCTAGATAGAAATGTGACTGTTAGCATATGCCACACTCGTATGGAATTCTGAACTTTAGCTTGCGTCGCATCGAGATAGAAATGGGATTGTTAGCATGTGCCACACTCAGGATTCCTAACTTTAGCTTGTGCTGCATCTAGATAGAAATGTGACGGTTAGCATGTGCCACACTCAGGATTCCTATCTTTAGCTTACGCCGCATCTAGATAGAAATGTGATTGTTAGCATGTGCCACACTCAGGATTCCTAACTTTTGCTTGAGCCACATCTAGATAAAAATTTGATTATTAGCATGTGCCACACTCAGGATTGCTAACTTTAGCTTGCGCCGCATCTAGATAGAAATGTGACGGTTAGCATGTGCCACACTTGTATGGAATAGAGAACTTTAGCTTGCACCGCATCTGAATAGAAATGTGACAGTTTTCATGTGCCACACTCAGGATTCCTAACTTTAGCTTGTGCCGCATCTAGATAGAAATGTGACTTAGCATATGCCACACTCGTACGGAATTCTGAACTTTAGCTTGCACCGCATCTAGATAGAAATGTTACTGTTAGCATATGCCACACTCGTATGGAATTCTGAACTTTAGCTTGCGTCGCATCGAGATAGAAATGGGATTATTAGCATGCGCCACACTCAGGATTCCTAACTTTAGCTTGCACTGCAGCTAGATACAAATTTGATTATTAGCATGTGCCACACTCAGGATTCCTAACTTTAGCCTGCGCCGCATCTAGATAGAAATCTGACTGTTAGCATATGCCACACTCGTATGGAATTCTGAACTTTAGCTTGCGCCGCAACTAGATAGAAATGTTACTGTTAGCATGTGCCACACCCAGGATTCCTAACTTAGCTTGCGCCGCATCTAGATAGAAATGTGCCTGTTAGCATATGCCACACTTGTATGGAATTCTGAACTTTAGCTTGCGTCGCATCGAGATAGAAATGTGATTGTTAGCATGTGCCACAGGCAGGATTCCTAACTTTAGCTTGCACCGCATCTAGATAGAAATGTGATTATTAGCATGTGCCACACTCAGGATTCCTAACTTTAGCTTGCGCCGCATCTAAATAGAAATGTGATTATTAGCATGTGCCACACTCAGGATTCCTAACTTTAGCTTGCGCCGCATCTAAATAGAAATGTGATTATTAGCATGTGCCACACTCAGGATTCCTAACTTTAGCTTGCACCGCATCTAGATAGAAATGTGACTGTTTGCATGTGCCACACTCAGGATTCCTAACTTTAGCTTGCGCCGCATCTAGATAGAAATGTGATTATTAGCATGTGCCACACTCAGGATTGCTAACTTTAGCTTGCGCCGCATCTAGATAGAAATGTGACTTAGCATATGCCACACTCGTACGAAATTCTGAACTTTAGCTTGCACTGCATCTAGATAGAAATGTTACTGTTAGCATATGCCACACTTGTATGGAATTCTGAACTTTAGCTTGCGTCGCATCGAGATAGAAATGGGATTATTAACATGCTCCACACTCAGGATTCCTAACTTTAGCTTGCACTGCATCTATATACAAATGTGATTATTAGCATGTGCCACACTCAGGATTCCTAACTTTAGCTTGCGCCGCATCTAGATAGAAATCTGACTGTTAGCATATGCCACACTCGTATGGAATTCTGAACTTTAGTTTGCGCCGCAACTAGATAAAAATGTGACTGTTAGCATGTGCCACACTCAGGATTCCTAACTTTAGCTTGCGCTGCATCTAGATAGAAATGTGATTATTAGCATGTGCCACACTCAGGATTCCTAACTTTAGCTTGCGCCGCATCTAGATAAAAATGTGATTATTAGCATGTGCCACACGCAGGATTCCTAACTTTAGCTTGCGCCGCATCTAGATAGAAATGTGACGGTTAGCATGTGCCACACTCAGTATTCCTAACTTTAGCTTGTGCCGCATCTAGATAGAAATGCGATTGTTAGCATGTACCACACTCAGGGTTCCTAACTTTAGCTTGCGCTGCATCTAGATAGAAATGTGATGATTAGCATGTGCCACACTCGGGATTCCTAACTTTAGCTTGCGCCCCATCTAGATAGAAAAGTGAATATTAGCATATGCCACACTCAGGATTCCTAACTTTAGCTTGCGCCGCATCTAGATAGAAATGTGACTGTTAGCATATGCCACACTCGTATGGAATTCTGAACTTTAGCTTGCGCCGCATCTAGTTAGAAATGTGACTGTTAGCATGTGCCACACTCAGGATTCCTAACTTAGCTTGCGCTGCATCTAGATAGAAATGTGATTATTAGCATGTGCCACACTCAGGATTCCTAACTTTAGCTTGCGCCGCATCTAAATAGAAATGTGATTATTATCATGTGCCACACTCAGGATTCCTAACTTTAGCTTGTGCCGCATCTAGATAGAAATGTGACTGTTAGCATATGCCACACTCGTATGGAATTCTGAACTTTAGCTTGCACCGCATCTAGATAGAAATGTGATTATTAGCATGTGCCACACTCAGGATTGCTAACTTTAGCTTGCGCCGCATCTAGATAGAAATGTGACTTAGCATATGCCACACTCGTACGAAATTCTGAACTTTAGCTTGCACTGCATCTAGATAGAAATGTTACTGTTAGCATATGCCACACTCGTATGGCATTCTGAACTTTAGCTTGCGTCGCATCGAGATAGAAATGGGATTATTAACATGCTCCACACTCAGGATTCCTAACTTTAGCTTGCACTGCATCTATATACAAATGTGATTATTAGCATGTGCCACACTCAGGATTCCTAACTTTAGCTTGCGCCGCATCTAGATAGAAATCTGACTGTTAGCATATGCCACACTCGTATGGAATTCTGAACTTTAGCTTGCGCTGCAACTAGATAAAAATGTGACTGTTAGCATGTGCCACACTCAGGATTCCTAACTTTAGCTTGCGCTGCATCTAGATAGAAATGTGACGGTTAGCATGTGCCACACTCAGGATTCCTAACTTTAGCTTGCGCCGCATCTAGATAGAAATGTGATTGTTAGCATGTGCCACACTCAGGATTCCTAACTTTTGCTTGCGCCGCATCTAGATAAAAATGTGATTATTAGCATTTGCCACACTCAGGATTCCTAACTTTAGCTTGCGCCGCATCTAGATAGAAATGTGACGGTTAGCATGTGCCACACTCAGTATTCCTAACTTTAGCTTGCGCCGCATCTAGATAGAAATGTGATTGTTAGCATGTGCCACACTCAGGGTTCCTAACTTTAGCTTGCGCCGCATCTAGATAGAAATGTGATGATTATCATGTGCCACACTCGGGATTCCTAACTTTAGCTTGCGCCCCATCTAGATAGAAATGTGACTGTTAGCATATGCCACACTCGTATGGAATTCTGAACTTTAGCTTGCGCCGCATCTAGTTAGAAATGTGACTGTTAGTATGTTCCACACTCAGGATTCCTAAATTAGCTTGCGCCGCATCTAGATAGAAATGTGACTGTTAGCATATGCCACACTCGTATGGAATTCTGAACTTTAGCTTGCGTCGCATCGAGATAGAAATGGGATTGTTAGCATGTGCCACACTCAGGATTCCTAACTTTAGCTTGCACTGCATCTAGATACAAATGTGATTATTAGCATGTGCCACACTCAGGATTCCTAACTTTAGCTTGCGCGGCATCTAGATAGAAATCTGACTGTTAGCATATGCCACACCCGTATGGAATTCTGAACTTTAGCTTGCGCCGCAACTAGATAGAAATGTGACTGTTAGCATGTGCCACACTCAGGATTCCTAACTTAAGCTTTCGCCGCATCTAGATAGAAATGTGACGGTTAGCATGTGCCACACTCAGGGTTCCTAACTTTAGCTTGCACCGCATCTAGATAGAAATGTGATGATTAGCATGTGCCACACCCGGGATTCCTAACTTTAGCTTGCGCCCCATCTAGATAGAAAAGTGATTATTAGCATATGCCACACTCAGGATTCCTAAGTTTAGCTTACGCCACACTCGTATGGAATTCTGAACTTTAGCTTGCGACGCATCTAGATAGAAATGTGACTGTTAGCATGTGCCACACTCAGGATTCCTAACTTAAGCTTGCGCCGCATCTAGATAGAAATGTGACTGTTAGCATGTGCCACACTCAGGATTCCTAACTTTAGCTTGTGCCGCATCTAGATAGAAATGTGATTGTTAGCATGTGCCACACTCAGGATTCCTAACTTTTGCTTGCTCCGCATTTAGATAAAAATGCGATTATTAGCATGTGCCACACTCAGGATTCCTAACTTTAGCTTGCGCCGCATCTAGATAGAAATGTGACGGTTAGCATGTGCCACACTCAGGATTCCTAACTTTAGCTTGCGCCGCATCTAGATAGAAATGTGATTGTTAGCATGTGCCACACTCAGGGTTCCTAACTTTAGCTTGTGCCACATCTAGATAGAAATGTGATGATTAGCATGTGCCACACTCAGGATTCCTAACTTTAGCTTGTGCCTCATCTAGATAGAAAAGTGATTATTAGCATATGCCACACTCAGGATTCCTAACTTTAGCTTGCGCCACATCTAGATAGAAATGTGACGGTTAGCATATGCCACACTTGTATGGAATTCTGAACTTTAGCTTGCGACGCATCTAGATGGAAATGTGACTGTTAGCATGTGCCACACTCAGGATTCCTAACTTTAGCTTGCGCCGCATCTAGATAGAAATGTGACTGTTAGCATGTGCCACACTCAGGATTCCTAACTTTAGCTTGCGCCGCATCTAGATAGAAATGTGACTGTTAGCATGTGCCACACTCAGGATTCCTAACTTTAGCGTGCGCCGCATCTAGATAGAAATGTGACTGTTAGCATGTGCCACACTCAGGATTCCTAACTTTTGCTTGCGCCGCATCTAGATAAAAATGTGATTATTAGCATGTGCCACACTCAGGATTCCTAACTTTAGCTTGCGCCGCATCTAGATAGAAATGTGACTGTTAGAATATGCCACACTCGTATGGAATTCTGAACTTTAGCTTGCAGCGCATCTAGATAGAAATGTGACTGTTTGTATGTGCCACACTCAGGATTCCTAACTTTAGCTTGCGCCGCATCTAGATAGAAATGTGATTATTAGCATGTGCCACACTCAGGATTGCTAACTTTAGCTTGCGCCGCATCTAGATAGAAATGTGACTTAGCATATGCCACACTCGTACGGAATTCTGAACTTTAGCTTGCACCGCATCTAGATAGAAATGTTACTGTTAGCATATGCCACACTCGTATGGAATTCTGAACTTTAGCTTGCGTCGCATCGAGATAGAAATGGGATTATTAGCATGTGCCACACTCAGGATTCCTAACTTTAGCTTGCACTGCAGCTTGATACAAATTTTATTATTAGCATGTGCCACACTCAGGATTCCTAACTTTAGCCTGCGCCGCATCTAGATAGAAATGTGACTGTTAGCATATGCCACACTCGTATGGAATTCTGAACTTTAGCTTGCACCGCATCTAGATAGAAATGTGACTGTTTGCATGTGCCACACTCAGGATTCCTAAATTTAGCTTGCGCCGCATCTAGATAGAAATGTGATTGTTAGCATGTGCCACACTCAGGATTCCTAACTTTTGCTTGCGCCGCATCTAGATAAAAATGTGATTATTAGCATGTGCCACACTCAGGATTCCTAACTTTAGCTTGCGCCGCATCTAGAAAGAAATGTGATGGTTAGCATGTGCCACACTCAGGATTCCTAACTTTAGGTTGCGCCGCATATAGATAGAAATGTGATTGTTAGCATGTGCCACACTCAGGGTTCCTAACTTTAGCTTGTGCCGCATCTAGATAGAAATGTGATGATTAGCATGTGCCACACTCAGGATTCCTAACTTTAGCTTGTGCCCCATCTAGATAGAAAAGTGATTATTAGCATATGCCACACTCAGGATTCCTAAGTTTAGCTTGCGCCACATCTAGATAGAAATGTGACGGTTAGCATATGCCACACTCGTATGGAATTCTGAACTTTAGCTTGCGACGCATCTAGATAGAAATGTGACTGTTAGCATGTGCCACACTCAGGATTCCTAACTTTAGCTTGCGCCGCATCTAGATAGAAATGTGACTGTTAGCATGTGCCACACTCAGGATTCCTAACTTTAGCTTGCGCCGCATCTAGATAGAAATGTGATTGTTAGCATGTGCCACACTCAGGATTCCTAACTTTTGCTTGCGCCGCATCTAGATAAAAATGTGATTATTAGCATGTGCCACACTCAGGATTCCTAACTTTAGCTTGCGCCGCATCTAGATAGAAATGTGACTGTTAGCATATGCCACACTCGTATGGAATTCTGAACTTTAGCTTGCAGCGCATCTAGATAGAAATGTGACTGTTTGCATGTGCCACACTCAGGATTCCTAACTTTAGCTTGCGCCGCATCTAGATAGAAATGTGACTTAGCATATGCCACACTCGTATGGAATTCTGAACTTTAGCTTGCGTCGCATAGAGATAGAAATGGGATTATTAGCATGCGCCACACTCAGGATTCCTAACTTTAGCTTGCACTGCAGCTTAATACAAATTTGATTATTAGCATGTGCCACACTCAGGATTCCTAACTTTAGCCTGCGTCGCATCTAGATAGAAATCTGACTGTTAGCATATGCCACACTCGTATGGAATTCTGAACTTTAGCTTGCGACGCATCTAGATAGAAATGTGACTGTTAGCATGTGCCACACTCAGGATTCCTAAGTTTAGCTTGCACCGCATCTAGATAGAAATGTGACTGTTAGCATGTGCCACACTCAGGATTCCTAACTTTAGCTTGCGCCGCATCTAGATAGAAATGTGATTGTTAGCATGTGCCACACTCAGGATTCCTAACTTTTGCTTGAGCCGCATCTAGATAAAAATGTGACTGTTAGCATATGCGACACTCTTATGGAATTCTGAACTTTAGCTTGCATCGCATCTAGATAGAAATGTGATTCTCTACATGCACCACACTTAGAATTCTGAACTTTAGCTTGCGCCGCATCTAGATAGAAATGTGATTATTAACATGTGCCACACTCAGGATTGCTAACTTGATCTTGCGCCACAACTAGATAGAAATGTGACTGTTAGCATATGCCACACTCGTATGGAATTTTGAATTTAGCTTGCGTCGCATCTAGTTAGAAATTTGAATGTCAGCATGTACCGCACCTAGATGGAATCCCACAATTGCAAAGACAGCAATGCCAACTAATCAACCAACAATTTCATCCCTCTGCATACACCTCTCAAACTCTAACCAAATGCCTAAAACGCAGCAATCTGCACAAACTTCACAACAATGCAACAGCAAAACAAGCCACACATAGACTTGCACAACAGCACACGATGACTACCGACCGTAAAACACCCCAAGCCCAGCCAACGGACCCACCGGGTTGAGGCTGCCAACAGCACATCACTGCTCTCTTGCACTTTTCCAGCTTATTCCCACTAACCCACCCCCTCTCCTCCCCTTTTCAAACCCGCCAGAGCACCAGGGGACCATTTTGGTGGTGATAGTGCGCGGTACAAATGTCCTTTAACATTAACATTAACACTAACATCTGGAACAATATGCGCAAAGAAATTGAATCACAGAAGACCACATCACCTTCAGGAAACGGCTCAAACCCTAGCTATTCAGAAGACAATGACAACCTCAAAGGGACATCAATAACAACCCTAGAGACAAAAAAACCTGAGAGGAGACTAGATGGGACAAAGGACAGAAACAAGCACTTGGCTATCAAGCCATCAAGCAGCAAACAAAGAGCCGCACCAGGGGCTCCAACACACAAACCAACTTACTAACTAATTTTCCCCTTCCTGCTCCTCCAACATAACTGACGCCACTACACCAGAGTTTGCAACAGCCACACTACACCTAAAAAAAGAGAATCAATACTATCTTCACACCCAACATCTCTAGATGCTGAAGCACAGCTAGAGTGAACCACCCACATAGTCCACAAAATTATCAACAATACAGCTACACACCAAGATACCAGATTAACTTACTGATACGGCCACCCGTGACTCTGCATCCCTTATGGACACTATCTTACCAGCACACATGACCTAACCCACACAACACACTAACACAAACACAAAACACAAACACTACCACATACCGAGACACTGAATCTTACCCATATGGTTACAATGCACGAGGCCTCTGGCACAAACGACCATATGCAAAACAACACTCACAGGAACCAGTTCCTCCTGGTTCTGAACCTATCCTCTCACCCTATCCCCACTAAGCTCCCCACCCTCCTCTCTTGCAGAGCCACGCGACCGTCTGGAGACTGCCGTGGGTGGTAACGGTGAGCGGTATAAATCAACATAACATAACGATAAGCACTGTGAAAGCCTCAGACAGGCTGCTACTCCAAATCCATCATTACAAGCTCTCTTTAAAGGAGTGGCACTGTTTATTGGTATGGGCAGATAATGCCCTGAATGCCCAGATCCATTGGTTGCACTTGTAGTTCTCCTTTGGGTGATAGCTGAACTTCATCCTTTTCTATTAAGTAGCATTGAAGGCCAATGCCCGAAGAACTCTGTTAAAGGTTTGGCATGCTTTATAAATATTAATAATCAATACATCAGTCAAGGACCTTGGCATCCCAAGAGCTGAATCTAGTGAGACAATTGTGGTGAGCTACTTTCACTGCGCAAGCTTGGCGAACTCCTGAAACCTTTATTTTAGGAAGGCATTAGCAAACTAGAAATGCCTTGCAATTGCAACAGGTCTACCCACCACAACAGCTGCTTCACTTGTTCGCTGACATGGTGAAAAGTGCGCAACCGAAACCCAACACATGCCGACTGTTATTATATTATGATTTAAGTTTAACACATCATTTTCCTGCACTGGTTTAAGCAGTCCTGGGTATACCAAGTATGTATGTAATCTAATGTGCTGTTTAACAAATAATGTTCAATACTGCATAACATGTAATTGCAAAGCCCTCAACTGCAGTCAGTTGCTCTCAGATGTATATGAACATTCTGCTTGCTCAACCTATAAGTTTAGTGACCCTTTTTTCGCTGGCTGAGTGACACTCCAAATACATCTCTGATGCCAGCACTCACTTACTGACTGACACAGCAACTCACAGAGCACAGCACACCCAAGGCATAAAACACCTAAACATAACATTAAACTAGTCTTCCCTGAGAAATATTGCAATGTCCTGTAATTGTAATGTTTAGTAGCACTTGGGGCGAGTGCCGCAGCCAATCAGGTTGCTTGGCTCGCGGCGCGAGTTCCTACAATCCATGTCCACGTTCCAAGCAAACTGGAGGCTGCTCGCACCCACCCCACCTTTTTCCCCATTTCCCACTCCTCCCTCTCCCACCTGTCTCCATCCCTTTATGCCCAACCCCTCCTTGCCACTCCCCACCCCACTTACCTTGTTCCTCGGGTCCTATAACTTGGGCCCTGGCCGTGGATCCAGTTGTATTGCTATAATATCATGCAATTTTCTTCTCCTGCATTTCAATGTACTGCTTACCATGTATGCTCAGACTACAGTCTGCCAAACTCCCAGATAACCTAAAGCACCTAAAGCACTTTGAGGCCATTGTAATGTCAGTTGGGCACTATACAAATGTCACATAACAGAACGTAACATGTGTGATTTGCACATGTTTCCTTCTCTGGATACAGCTGTGATGCTCCGCAATTAACTTTTAGGAGTTCCCTGCTTTCCAGAGGCACAAAACAATGTAAATGACCCATCCATGATGGCAGCAATTCTACTCTCTATACTGATAGAGTAAAAAAAAAAGAACTTCAGCTTCTTTAATCGCATGGCAAATACTAGGGGTGGGCAATATTTCTGCCCACAAAGCGAAAAGTACGGAATTCTCACTGAAATCCGCCTCCGCCTTTTCTGCGAAATCAGGTTCTGCAGTCACTGAAATTTCACCCTATTTTGTGCTGTTTCACATGAAGCGTGGTGTTTCGTTTCCATGTTGCTTTTATTTAGCGAGATGAGAACATTTGCAGGGGTCTTTTTTTTTATTCTCTTTGTGCGGGTTTTTCCAAACCGTGCTAGTTTCCTGCAGTGCCATGAGAAAATGTGCATGGGGTTTCGATTCTTGTTAGGTTTGTGCAGCGACATGAGAATCTGGGTGTTTTGTGATCTGTACTACTTTTGCGCAATGACACGAGAAACTTTGCATGGTTTTCCCTGGTCTGTGCTCATTTCACACAGCGACACGAAAAACTTTGCACAGGCCTTTTTTTCAACCCATACTAGTTTCACGCTTCAGCACGAGAAGCTTCACAGAGGTTTTTTAATCCGTGATTTCGATCCGCTTCTACAGTTTTTGTTTCGATTTGTGCGGGGTTCATGTGATGGCTTGAGAACCTTAATGGTTTGCACAGCAGCACAAGATACTTTGCATTGCTATTTTCGATACGTAGGCATGGCGGAACTGCGGATTTGGGCGACGCAGAACGAAATTGGGCAGATTTCACTTCAGCGGATGGTGGTACAGAATTTAACAGTTTCTCCCAGCCCTAGCAGCTACACTAGGCAACAATGGAAAAACACACAAACATATCCACAGGTTATGCAGTTCCATGGTCCATTGCAAGTGCCCATCCATCTCTGTGCCTCCTCCTTGAATTTCTGGGTTTTCACAAATTAATTGGTGTAAGGCTGCAGAGCAGAAGACTGAAACAGAGGTGGCATATTTTTTGGCATAAACTTTAATTTAATCAAAATAAAGAGGAAACCTATCCCTCCCTAGCTCTAAGAGGGTTTCCTGCCTCAACTAAGGAACTAAGATTGAGTCAGAATGTCCAAGTAAATGAAAGTCCACCATCACGTGTCAAAACGCCTACCTCCGTCCCTCACACTTGTAACTAATACTAAAGAGGTAGTGGATCTTTTTGGTCTCGAAGAATGGCTCTCTTCTTCTGTACTTTAGCTCCAATTGCAGGTGAGAACTTCACCTGCAGGAATGACTCCTTTCCTCAGGTCTCAGCTCCTTTCCTGGATGCAAAACAAAGTGCCAGCTTGTGATGCTGTAATGTTCTCAGTTCTAACTTAAAAGTAAAGTTCCAACACCAACATTATTCCTTATTACCCATAGCTTTCTTCACTATTGGGTTCCTGGAGAAGGTCTCCCGTCTCCAGGTTTCTTGTCCTCGATACTTTCACAATGCCAGGGGAATGACTCCCTTCCGCAGGCCTTCTTCTTTTTGGCTTCACGGTACACAATACCAGGCAGTATGGCTTCCTCCCCCTGATCTTTCTTGGTTTCACAGTTCACGGAGTCTGGGAGAATAACCCCCTTCCCCAGGCCCTCTCAGGCTTCTTATTTTGTGTGTGGGTCTCAAACCTGTGCTTGCAGACCTGGTTTACTTCCTAGCCAAGTACTGCAATGAGGAAGAGTGGTTGTGATGACCTCTTTCTGGTCCCAGACCCTCCAGTGTATATCTTGCTGGTGATAAACCTGGTTCACTACCCTGCCAGGTATTGTTGTTTCTAAGATTTCTTAAGGCACTCTCTAAAGTTATATATGGGTCCTGACACTGGTTTCTGGGCTTCCCTTGCTCTCCTTTCTTTCCCCAATAGTCATTGTACATTTTGGATATCTGTCTGGACTTGTTTGCCAGTTGCAAGCACTTCTGTTGCTCCGCTCGGCTTCTCGTGCTCCCTCAGCCACAGTGTTTGGTGCTGTGTGTGTGCGAGCCTCTCCACAGCCACCTTGTCAGACAGCTCTGCTCCATCAGACTTCAGCTCTTCCAGCTGTACGGTCAGACTAAGTACTGGAGACCATGTAGGGACACCTCTTCTTCCATTCTCGCGTCCTGGTCAGCGGCCTCCTCTCTGCTTGACGCAGGACGTCCTCCAGGCTCGCAGATCCTCCTTGGAGTGTATGACGCTTTGCTTGGTTTCCTTCTTTCATTTTGTATTGGTCTCAGTCAACCGGAATTTGTGAAACACAACTGTTCAGAAGTGCTTTGAGGAATGGTCTTCGTGCCTTCGCACCTCCTCCTCATCCCAGTATTTCCGTAAGAGCTCGCTCTAAGGTGGAGCTGACTCTTCTTCATCTCAGTACTACTAATAGGTCAATTGTTGAAGGTAAAGGAGGGTTTGGTGAGGGGGATTGATGGGAAATATACAGCGTTCTCCATGGATAGTCATCCCTAGTCCCATAGGAGGGGTCCCTCCCCATGAGATCCACCCCCTGAGTACCACCCCCAGGGGGACTATCTGATATCGGCTTCCCCTCCCTGGCCTCATGTGAAGAGGCTCACCCTCATGGAGAAGTGATAACATCCAAGGATCCATCACATACCCTTCCCCTAATGCAACTGGCTTCCTCATCTTCTAAAGGAAAACAGGACAAGAAATCCACGTTTCCTTGTTCCTTTCCCTTTCTGTGTTCAACACTAAAACAGAAGGTTTGAAGATCAAGGAACCAGCGCATTATCCTTGGGTTAGTGTCCTTTCTTAGACTAAGACATGTAAGGGATGAGTGGTCCATGATAAGTTTACATTTCCTACCTGTGAGGTAATATTTAAGGTATGCTATGGGCCACTTTATCGCTAAAGCTTCTAATTCAATGGTGCCATAATTCCTCTTTCTTAGGAATAGTTTTCCGCTGATTTAGAGTACCTGATGTTCCACCCTATCATATGCTTGTGATAAAACAACCCCTATCCCTGCTTTAGAAGCATTGGTTTGGCGTAAAATACTCCTTATTATAGTTAGGGACTTTTAAGTCAGGCTCGCCACATAGAATGGACTTCAGGGTATCAAAACAAGCCTGATATTCTTTTTGCCATTGTAATTTCTAAGGTTAGTCATTCTTAAATGTATCTATTAAACTGAAGATGATGGTGAAGTAATTTGGGATGAACCTCCTGTAGTAACCGGTAAGTCCTAAGAAGGGCCTCAGATTCCTTTTAATTTTGGGGACTGAAGTTTCCTGAACGGCCTGGACCTTTGCTGACCGTGGCTGCACCAGTCTGTTTCCCACAAAGAAACCTAACTGCTGATTGCGCTAATTGGCATTTCTTGGGGGTTAGCGGTTATGCCAGCTCGGCTTAGGGCCTGGATAATCTCATAAAGGTGGTGCATGTGTTCTTCCCAGGTTTTGCTATGAATAACACTGTTGTCCAGATAAGCACTGCAAAAACTAGAATAGAGCCGCAAAATCTGGTTCATTAACTTCTGGAAAGTGGCAGAAGTGCTATGCTGCCAAAATGGAAGGTTTTTAAAGTGAAATAGTCTGGTAGGGCTGGAGAAGGATGTTTTTTCCCTCTCTCCCCACTTTAATGGCAACTGCCAATAGCCCTTGGTAAGATAAATTGTGGAGAGGTAGACAGTCATGACCAGCTGATCAATGTGATAATTGTCAAACTGGGACACAGCATTGAGTTTTCGAAAGTCTATGTAAAAACCTCCATGATTGTTTTGCCACTAGGACTATTGGTGAGCACCACAGACTTCGATAATGTCAGCTTTTAGTCTTTTCTCCACCTCTTGGAGGACTATTTCTTTTCAGACCTCGGGGAATAGGTAGGGCTTGAGATTAATGACTTTCCCTGGGGGAGTGTGTATATGATGGTAAATTCCCTTCATGCTTTTAGGCCCACAGCTAAAGACATTGGGAACTGATTCAAAAGATCTTGGAAATCTTGTTGTTGGGAATGAGAGACTGGCCATTACAACAGAGGAAGATTCTGCTGGGTCCTCTTACCATTCCTTTAAGAGGTTCGCGTGGTATATCTGAGTCTTAAGCCTTCTATCCGGTTGTGAGATATGACAGCTACAAAGGCCAGTCTGTTCTAACACCTCATAAGGTCCATACCAGCGAAACAACAATTTGTGTTCAGAGGTAGGCAGGAGTACTAGGACCTTCAGTCCAATAGAAAAAGTTTGATTGACAGTTCCTTTTGTCATATTGGGCTTTCTTTGTTTTTGGACTGGTTAAGTGAGTTTGGACTATCTCACAGCCACATGTTCTTTAATCAGCTGTGCGGTTGGGGACAATAGTAAAATAGCCTCCTCCATAACTTTGCAGGTCTCCCTTATCATGTCTAGGACATTCCTGTGATTACGCTCATAAATGAGTTCAAAGAGTGAAAAACCGAGGGAAGCTTTGGGAGCCTTCCTTATGGCAAATAAGACCCAAGGGCCCAAGGGACCATCATATTCCAATTCCTTTCATCAACTTCTACTAGCTTTCTAAGAATGCTTTTGAGTGTTTTATTCAAGTGCTCAAACAGGCCATCTGGCTGAGGATGATATATGGAGGTCCTCAAATTATTAATTTGGAGAATGTGTTTGACCTCTGCCATGACTTTACTCATAAAGGTTGTTCCTTGATCTGTCAGTATCTCCTTAGGGAAACCTACCCATGACAAAAAAGGTAATAAGATGTTGGGAGGTGTTACTTTGCATCGGAAATGCCTCAAGGTAATGTGTAGCATAATCTAATATAACTAGGATATACTTGTTCACAAATTTTGAGGGTGGTGATGGTCCTACAATAGCCACCAATATTCCGAAGAAGACGGACATCTCTGATTGGTTAAAGTTTGTAACGGGTTGGGAGGAGGGATATGTGAGGCAGTCCTTTGACATAAGGATCACATCATAACAACATTTCCGATGTAAGAGTATATCCCTGGCCAATAAAATCGGCTCACAACTTGTCCCTGGGTTTTTGCTGCTCCCAAACGTTCTGAAGTGAGGTGGGCATGAGCGATCTCCAACACAATACTGCAGTGAACTTTGGGTACTACTATTTTGGATTGAGGGGTTCCCTTGTTTTTGGTGTCACCTTTATATAGTATACCCTGTCTCAAAAAAAAGAATGGACCATCTTTATTTCTGCCCTCCTACTAAGGGATAACTCTGAGTAAGGCTTCAGCCAACACAGGGCCATTACGTTGGGCAAAACGCCAAGCCTTGGATTATCTCAGCTTCCCCTCCTCAATACTCGGTTTAGGTAACCCTAGATTTGGAGACCAACCGGATGTATGTTCCCTTAGCGGCGGCCAAGACTGGTCAGTGGGAACAAGTTGTCTCTCCAGGTTCTATAGTTATATCATGACTGCTGGAGTGATCGAACACTAAAGATTCTGTAGAGGCGATAAATGAGTTAGAGGCTCAGTCACTTAACTTAGTGAATTTTAGGGTTCCCAGGTTTGTGCCAGCTAGGTCAGATCCGACTCCTGACACCAGAAGGAGGTGACTGACACACAGGTGGCATGCTAGTTGGCATAAAGTTTTAATTTAATCCAAATAATGAGGAAACCTATCTCTCCCTAGCTCTAAGAGGGGATTCCCTGCCTCAACTCAAAAACTAAAAATTCGGTCAGAATATCCAAGTAAATGAAAATAGCCCACCATTGTGTGTCAAAACACCTGCCTCTGTCCCTCACACTTGTAACTAATACTAAAGAGGTAGGGGGTTTTCTTGGTCCAACAGAATGGCTCCCTTCTTCTGGATTGTAGTTCCAATCGAAGGTGGGAACTTTTCCTGATAGAATGACTCCCTTCCCCAGGTCTCATATCCTTTCCAGGATGCAAAACAAAGTTTCAGCTTGTGCTCCTCTAAGGTTCTTAGTTCCAACTCAAAACTAAAGTTATGACTCAATACTCATTCTTTATTATTTGGGTGTTATTAAAGCGAATATAGTGCCTGTGCGCCTCCCTGTATCGGATAATTGAACACGTATGATTTCATTGTTTCCTTGCTGCAGTAGGCCTAACACGTACTGATATTCACTTTTAGTCAGTCAGAGGGTAGAGAGAAGTAGTGGTAATTAGTTAGGTAAGTAGCTGTGCTAAGAAATGCAGCAATAAGTATGGTGCTTATTCACAGTGTAATTGGCATTTCTAAATTAGATATTCGGTGCTGTGAGCCAACATAGACCTGTTGGTGGCACATGCTTATGAACCCGTAGGCCCTTTTCAGCGAGGTAGCGCAATCTGGGATGGATGGGGATGCAGATTTTACTCTCAAACCAATAATCAGACGGACTCAGGAAGTTACCAAATCTTTAGCTGTTTTTGTTTTATTAACAAGTATCTAAAACAGGGAGTGCAATGGGCATCAACGTATGCCGCACAAGCATTCTCTCAAAGTATTTAATTAAAAACTGTTCTTTAATAGCAAAAACCCATCATACATGACGTCATACTGCGTGGCGAAATAAGCAAAAACCTACGGGGGTTATGATAGGCTTAAGGGGAACATCTAGGTATACTTTCTATGTGGGATAGGACTGTGATTGGCTCTCTAAGGTCAGGTGGACAGCAATGCAAACCCCTAGTGCAAGTCATCTTCCGTGTCATGAATTAAACAATGTTTCAGTGGCTTTCAAACTCTAGGGCTCTTTGCTACGTGGCCCTCTACAATTGATTGGCACGCTTGTACCCTTCTGGAATATTCCAGTCACTAACAGCGCGCAAGCTGGTACGCCAGGTGCTGGAGGGTTTGACTTGACCATGCCTCTGCACCCAATTAGCCCAACATCCATCATCACTCCCGCTGTCTGCCACTCAAATTAGTCTTCGAACTTGGCCTTGCAAAGCATCACTGTGACTGAGAATAAAAGGGAGTGTGAGCATGGTCTTATCTCTCTGGTCTCAGTGTAGCTTGCCCAAAGTTTTTGTTCAACTTGACCATGTGATAGGAGACCGTGTTTTGAGCTTCTTCTTCGAATTTAACACTATTAAATGAATAAAACCTGGCACTGGTAGTGTTTTCCATTACACCTCAACAGGAGCTTGTCTCACTTCTCACGTTCATTGTATCTTCTCGAATAGATTTTGGCTTTCCCAACCTTTGACACTGGGCCAGACAAGCCTTCTCGAATCTTCCTTCGCGGTCAGCTGTTTTCTTCAGCTGCGCCACACTTTCAGTCCTTCTGTTCATAGGGTCCTAGTTTGCTAAAATACGTCGTGGAACATCCAGATTCTATACACACTTATTTATCCATTGGTGGTATCACCTGCAGTCTATTCACTGCGTATAGCCAGCCTCATGTTTCTTAGTCTACTTGCGTTTCAGCATCTGTACATTTATAAAACAGCTTGCATTTTCTTCAGTGCTCTCCACATGTGCAATCTTCATTTTGCTCATGAAATGTTGCTCAATTCTTTACTTTGCCATCAGATTCTATAAGGTCTATATACTCTCTCCATTAGCATCTCTTCTAGGTGCATCATTTCTGCTTCATGTGACGTCACCAGTCTTCGCTTTCATTCATTTTCACACTTCTTCTGGATCTTCTTCAGAAGACTGCCATTTCTCCGTGGGTACATCATATAGGGTTTTCTCAAAGGATACCTTGATTCAAGGACTCTTCGCAGTATAGGTACCATCACTGACATTTCACATGTCGCAATTTCCGGTTTCCAACATATATGCAAAATGGGGGCAGGACTTTCGGTGGAGGAAGTTGGCTCTACACTTATGTTTCACCCTTTATCGGGCTTTGTCAAGGCACTGTACCATATATGAAATAGTTTGAACATACAGTGGTTTTGGACTATCACCGATATAGAATCAGTATAAGCAATACAGTCATGCTGTTAGTTTACAAGTTTGTATTTTTGGTACATGTCATAGCACTTGAATTGTGCCGTTTTGTATTTTACACAGGTTTAGTACACATTGTTTAACTCGTAGCATGCATTCATGAAATCATTGGCAATCATATTAGTTACACTGTCATTTGGAGAGATGTGGAGGGGGGAAACAGAGGGGCAACTACGAAACTACGATTCTGTCAGAATGTCCAAGTAATTGAAAAGAGTCCACCGGCGTGTGTCAAAACACCTACCTCTGTCACTCACACTTGTAACTAATATTAAAGAGGTAGTGAAACTTCTTCGTCAAGATTAATGGCTCCCTTCCTCTGGACTTTAGTTCCAATTGCAGATGAGAACTTCACCTTAGAGATTGACTCCCTTCCTCAGGTCTCAGCTCCTTTCCCGGATGCAAAACAAAGTTCCAGCTTGTGATGCTGTAATGTTCTCAGTTCCAACTCAAAAGTAAAGTTCCAACTTAAACATCATTCCTTATTACCCATAGCTTTCTTCACTGTTGGGTTGGTGGAGAATGTCTCCCGTCGCCAGGTATCTTGTCGTCAATACATTCACAATGCCCTGGGAATGAGTCCCTTCCCTGGGCCTTCTTCTCTTTAGCTTCTCGGTACACAATACCAGGAGGTATGGCTTCCTTCCCCTGACATCTCTTGGCTTCATTGTACACAGTACCAGGGATATGGTGTCCTTCCCATGATCTTTCTTTGCTTCACATTACACAACACCAGGGGTTATGGCTACCTTCCCCTGATCTCTCTTGGCTTCAAAATTCACAGAGGCTGGGGGAAACATTCCCTTCTCCAGGTCCTCTCAGTCTTCTTATTTTGGGTGCGGGTCCTAGACCTGGGTTACTTCCTTGTCAGATAATGCAATGAGGAATTGTGGTTGTGATGACCTCTTTCTTCTATTGCGGGTCCCCGACCCTTCTCTCCTCTGTGTATATCTTGCTGGTGATAGACCTAGTTCACTACCTGGCCAGGTATTATTATGTCTCAGGTTATTTAAGGCAGACTCTAAAGATATGTCTGGGTCCCTGGCCCTGGTTTCTGGGCTTCGCTTACCCTCTTTTCTTCCCCAACTGCACTTGTAACTTTTGGGTCTCTGTCGGGTCTTTTCTGCAAGTTGCAAGCACTTCTGTTGCTATGCTCGGCTTCTCACTCTCTCTCTCTTTGTCTGCGCTTCTACTGCGGTGGCTCTGCAGTTGTTTTTGCTGGTGGGTGGCGAGTCTCTCCATGACTGCACTGCCTAACAGCTCTGCTCCATCAGGCTTCTGCTTTCCAGCTCTCCAGTCGGCCAGGGTACTGCAGACTGGGTAGGGACGCCTCTTCTCCCTTTCTCGCTTCCCGGGCAGTGGCTTCCCCCCTACTGCACGCTGGATGTCCTCCAGGGTTCCAGATTTTTCTGAGAGTATCTGACTCTTTGCGTGGTTTCTCTCTTCTGTTTTGTATTGGTCCCAGCCAATAGGAATTTGTGAAACAGAAGACTGCTCTGTAGTACTTTGAGGAGGGCTCCCCACCTCCTCCTCATCCCAGTATTTCCCTGAGAGCTATCTCTAAAGTGGAGCTGACTCTTCTTCGTCTCAGTACTACTAATACCATGTACACATGTACATGGGATGGCAAGGTGAAGGAGGGTTAGGTGAGGGGAATGATGGCAAATATGCCACGTTCTCCATGGATAGTCGTCCCTAGTGTCATAGGAGGGATCCCCCCCCTATGCGATCCACCCACTGAGTACCACCCGCAGGGGGACTATTGGGTAGCAGCCTCATCTCCCTGGCCTCATGTGAGGGCCTCCCCAGCTGGGTGACGTGAAGCCCAGGTGCAGTAATACTGAGTGCTCTCCTTGGGTAGAGGGCTTGCCTTTCAATAGGCAGCCAAGCTGGTGGTGGATGCCAGGAAGTATTGCCATATTCCACCTGTTCTTTCTAGCCTGCACTGGCTCCTATTAGAATGGGATTCAATTTAAAATAGCCTGCCTGGCCTTCAAGGCCATTATCTTACATCAACAACCCTACTTAGCACCTTATGCAAAGATTACGGGTGGTTCCTGGGTTACCAAAAGAAAGTCGCTTCTTCGCCTAGCTAATACTAGGGCAAGAAAGGCTCGGACCTGGAACCAGACTTTCCTCATGATATTTAGAGTTTGTAATTCTGTCTTCCCTTCAACAGTCACTTTCTGTTTTTGTATTCCTTAGATGTCAAGAAAATTCCCCTTTCGTGTGTGTGTGTGTCGCCTCATTCACTTTCTGCGGGGGGGCTTCATTGTTTCTTAAGGTGCAGAGCGGGGGCAGAAGTGGAGTTATGTTTTTGCCTCCCATTTTCCGTCCAATTTAAAAATCAAATTGGCCTCATGCCAACATAAGATTTTCATGCTGGCGTGAAAGCAATTATTTCCCATGGAAACATCATTGTAAACGCTGCATGCCATGCATACATCGAGTGCAACTAGAGTGCCTATGTGCAGATAAAGAAGTGCAACGAGGCTGCCCCATCTCTTTACACTTCTCATTTGACCTCTGCAGTGCAAATGATGACAATTGCCAGGAGGAGACCTGTCTGCATGTAAGTACAAACGTATGCGGTCCCCTCTGGACAATTACGTCTTTGAACAAAATGAGCTCCATAGTATATCACCACTTAACCAGACCGACATTAGAAAGGGACATGCAACTGTGTCTAGCATGATGGCCCTAATGCTACATGTGGAAAAGTCAAGAAAGTGCTATAACATACCAATGTATGCAGCTCTCATTGACTTTTCTGATGCCTTTGATTGTGTGACCACAACACAATACAGAATAAGCTTCCCACATGAGGAACATCAATAGGATTGCTTGCAATGATAGCAGTCTTGCATTCCAACACATTGGTTCAGTATAGATTACATTCAACGGGTGGACTGGACAGGGGTATTGAAACATATGTTGTGGGATACACCAAGTTTAGAGCAAGGCTGCATACTTGCACCTAGCTTATTGAACTTATGTCTGCTAGATCTGGGAACGGCATTAACCTGCTCTAGAAAGTGTCCCCCTCGCATGAGCGGTTTACCTATTTGTATTTGATGACTTGGCTATGTAGACGATGTAGTCCAATCAGATCACACTCTACTAGGGTTACAAAGATTACTCGCCAGCTCAGTGATGTATTCTCGTGAACATAATTAGAAATTAACTGTGAAAAAAGAAAGATCACGATATTTTATATGAAATTTGGAAGACGGAAGTTCAAATGGATATTAGAAGATAGCCAAGTAGAAGTAGTTAAAAGTTAGAAGTAATTAGGAGTGATGCTACGCACCATAGTTCATTTGAGAGACAACGCTACAGATAATGGTGCAAGAGTACACCATCTTGTTATGTCAGCGTGTCATTTTAACAGTAAACATGGGGGCTACAGTCTCAAAGTTGAGGTATACAAGTTAAAAGTGAACCTGCTATTTTATATGAAAGTGAATCTTGGGCTTTTGACCCCCACCATGTTGTGTGTATAGAAGGTACATGATTAAAATCATCTACATTGGCCTTCCCTGTAAGGACTCCAATGGAACGGTTCCATGTGATAATGTCCCCGCAAAAATGTCACCATGCAAAATAATCGCCAACAATTGGTACGTTTTGCGGACACATTATTATATGGAACATGCGGGGGGCACCCTCGCAACCCTCAAAACCTTTTATTTTTTTCAAGGTGATCGGGGGACCCCCTGCACCCCCTGTCCCTAGATATATATGGTCACCTATATAATGTCATCACGAACGTCTACCGGCGACATTATGTACGACAACCATATATATAGGGATATTATTACCTGATACCAATGGAACTCCTATGGCTGGAATTGGGATTCCATTCTGTAGTGAATGTGGCAAAATTACAAGCACTTGCATTTTACGCTGAACTCATGCATTCTGAGGTGTTACCTTAGAACACTTGCATTAGGGAGATGTTTTGTAGCAGCACATTTGAGACTGACGACTGTCATATTAGAGAAAATTACAACTTTAACAAATGGATGTGGTGGCCTCTGTTGCATGACATCCATGCTAAAGACTGAAATGTCTGGACTATATCACGCAAGATGTTTGAGAAGGCTGTCAACAAAACATCACCATTAAAGAATTCCTTAGGTTTGCCCCTAATACAGGTTACATACTCAAGCCCAGCACTGAAGCTTGATTACATTGTCATGGGGCCTTACCCCTTCTGCCCTGCTCAGTAAGAGGAATAGGAAAGACACCATCTCATTTCAGAATGTTTGTGCATGATAGAAGAACTATTTTAGCATTGGCTTTAAAGGCCAGGTAGAGGGTTTCCGTTCACATTCACCCTAGCCATTGGATTTGTTTATAGTGACTTGACCCATGATGTGACCTAGGGGACAAAACCTAACTTTTCCATAATCGCCCATAGACACATCTAATGGAGTTGAAAGCCTTTTCCGACTCGAGGGCTATGAGTGCACGAGAGCCCTGGAGTGGTGGCCCCATCGCCAGTGCATTATGCACAAGTTCATCCTGGTGGCACTGCCCGGGACAAGTCCACACTTATCCGACTGTTTTTGGATTGCCAATCCAAAGGTGGCCTTTGGCTATGGGGAAAGTGTGATATCACAACAAAGCACAGATGTTGCTCTTGATGGCCTTGATGGTGGCGAAACGAGATATAGCAGCCAAATGGGGGGCAGGGTGCCCAGACACCCTGCCAATTTCAGTGTGGAGTGAAGGAATGGAGAACTGCTGCGCACAGGAAGATGGTATGGGTCAAGATGATGCCCTACAAAGCCTCCGAGGATATAGGGGAAATGGCGTAGGCTAGGAGTGAGATAGCTAGCAGAGATTACACTGTGGGTGGATTGCTACCTCTGTCAAAGGGGAGGTTATTGAGACAGAAGCTGGCACTAACACATTTGGGTGGGGGTGGGAGGGGGTGGTTGGGAACGGGACAGCAGGGACATATTTCAGTCTGACATATTGATACCGTTTAAAAAAAAAAGAAACAAAGTCCAGGTAGATTATAGTTCCCTGAATGGGAGAAGCAAATCGTTTCCTACATTATATGACTTGTGAGGATATTGTATGTTTAAGTATAGGGAGCAAAGATGCATTCTTAAGGTCACTGTAGCCTGAAGCTTCAGTCAGCAACGCTTAGTTTTGTACATTGACATTGGTCTTTCTTGTCTGGTACATTACTTGCACATTAGTATTGTTGGGATAGAGTATCAGAAGCATTGCATTCTTTGGTCGTTTGCCTCTCTCCATGTCTCTCTCTCTCTGTGCGTTAGCATACGTCAACAGGTTGACGGAATGAGTTCTGCACCCGTGAGGAACACCTAGCTCAGGTTCTAGGAGTATGGTTGTGTAAATGCTATGAGAGGGGAGGGAAAACATATTTGATGCCCACACATCAAAATTTTGTAGTGAAAGCATACATCAGCTCTACGAAGGCATAGAGGTGAGACTTTCCTCTTTCAGCTGGCTCAGTAAGCGATTGCTCCTCCTGTTCACAACACAAAAAAGCGCTAGACTCCCTATTTGAGCAACAGATAACAGGGGGCAGAGCTTGTACCTGGCCGCGGGATGAAGGGTGCGGGGGGGTTTGAGAAATCAATTTGCGACGATATGGAACTAAAATCGAACTCATTACCGACACTTGAAGTCAGGCCCGGAAATGTGTAGGTTTTACGAAAACACTAACTGCAGCGCATCTGTACAACATCTTCTTCATTGTGGTCCTGCTTTCATGCCTAAGCGGTGGTGGCACTTGAACTCTTTCCACTTTGGAAACCTTGATCAGGGAGAAACATGGAGTAAAACAAAGTTTGGTGAGGAAAATATTACTATCATGAATTGTATGTTGATTTGGGCAATTATACGCAAGGCACTGTAAGAAATTAATTATTATAGTCATTGTTCTTAATATTGTAAATTGTAGTAGGACAGATGTGTGCTTTAACAGAAATGTGGGTGACCATTAGCGAGAAATTGTAAACTGGCAAGCAGAAGTGACGGACGCTGGGACTGGTGATGCAGCCTCTGAGGAACAGGGCAACAAATCAGCTGACTCAATAGAGCAAATTTCCATGGGAAATCCTGACAAAGAGGTGCTGTGGAGGTACTGTGCATAGTAATATCAAATAGTCCATCTCAATGTGATGACGAGTTTGGTGAGGGTTGCGATTTGGCAAATCCTGATCACCGCCAGGAAAAAGAGAAAGAAGGAAATAGGAAAAACAAAACAAACAGAAAAAGTTGGAGAAAGCAAAATAAGTACCAATGATCATCCATGAGCAATATAATGCATGACGAAGATGAACAGCACCAGGCTCCAAGCAGAAAGTCCGGAAAAGAAATAAGAAATGGGAAAAATACTGAAGGCCAGTTATTTGGACAACCGTATACTAAAGCTAAGGACCCCCGAGGTCCTACTAAAGAAGCCACTCTACTGGAGCCGGTGCCCAAAGGCACTTCATCGAGAGACATGGATCAGGACACACTGTGTCTGAATGTACTGGAACCAATGGAGGAAACAGTCACAAAATGCTACAATACAGACCCAAAATATAACAGAACAAATGCATTGGCAAACATAGATTATGCCAGTAAAAAGATCTGTGCCGATAGATTTAGTTGTACCTCAAGAGAGCGAAGCTCCCAACTGTACTTGAGAACATACCTGAGCTGACAGTTCTTAACTCTAGTGACATTGAATGCGTGGAACAATGTACAATACAGTACCCTAGAATAACAAAAGGGCACTGCAAATCTCAGATCATTGTGGTGCTCATACATACACATCCAGAATCCTTTTTGAAAATGGGATATGATCTCACGATGGATGAACTAACAAAAATATGTAATTCCGTGGACCGACCGACTCTAAAAATCACTTGTTGCAAGGAAGGAAGGAAGATTGAAAAGGCCAGAAACGATGCACGTATAATTGCTGCTCCTAAGGCCGCAGCCTGGCCACGACTAGGCATGCCTGTTGGCTATTTCACACCTGCGGACCAATGCAGATCCAAGCAATGAGAAGACGTCTATTAAAATCCTCTCATGGAATACAAAAGGATTTAGGCATTGACACGGATCATCCAATTCACAGCAAATTCTAACTGCATCATACATATTCTTACTCCAGGAAACTTGGATACAAAGCAGGTTCCACCTAGATGGCTTTAGTAAAACATCAAAAGATGTAAATAAGGGTAACCTGGGTCGCCCAGTCGGTTCCATGTAATAATGTCTCCTGACAAAAAAGTTGCAATTTTTTGGGGGAGAAATTACTACATTGAACAAGTGGGGGACACCCCCGCAACCCCCAAATTATATATTTTTTTAATGGGGAGCAGGGGACATCCCTGCAACCCGTCCCCATACATAATGTTACCATATAAAGGGCCTAATTCACAGAAGCCCTTGATAATGGCAAAACCCCATTGGAACACGCTCTGTGAATTTAGGCGATAATATCGACAATTGCTTTTCCCGGAGATATTAAGTATGAGGAGATTATGTATGGGGATATTATTACCTGATACCGCCCAGTGGGTGGCATGATAATTGGCATAATCAATAAACTGAAATATGAGGAGATGGAGAATTAAGAAACTCCCCCTACTTAATGGCTTTTAGTGTTCAGTGAAACATTAAGCAGCAATTGCTTATAATTAATATCTACAGCCCTCCTTGTCGGGCCATGCTTCCAGACATCCTCGAGGCAGCAGAAGAAGTCCTGACAAGGAACGCTATTGGTAATTCGGGATTTATGGTGATCATGGGGGAGGGGGTTTCAGTGTCCCTATGTCAACGAAAGATATGCATATTTATCCCCCAGATCCCTGTGGCCAATTTACAATGTGCAAAAGGTAATAATAGTTTGGGGAGAAAATTACTTAATTTTATGGAGATCCACAGTATGATTGTGGTGAATGGAAGATACCCAGCACCCACATCGGGTAATGCCACCTGCCATATGGGGAAAACAGCAGCCACACCAGACTTTTTCTTTATGGACCTTAAAAGCTCGGATTGTGTACATTGAATGTCCATCATTGACTCTGAAGTGACTGATCACGCTTGCCTGGCTATAAGGCTAAAAATAACATATAAGGTTACAGCTAAACTGCTGGAAGGAGTCATTGATATCAATCGACAGGGAATTCGGTGGTCAAAAGCAATAATAAGAGTTATGAACCTGAATGTTGAGCTTAACTGGGAAAGGGACTTTGTAGAGAAAAATATCCCCTATGAAATGGAAGGATACAAATGAGGTACGAGAAGACTGTCAGCAACGAAGAACTCCAACCAAGATACGTATGATATACTGATAGGAGTAAGAGAGCACCTAGACATGCCACAAAAGAAGTAGATAATAGACGGTGCACTGTGCCAATCTGAAGTGCATATATAATAATTGGCTGACAAACTATTTAAAATTGATCAGAACCAAGAAGTGGCAAACATTATTAGGAGTGCTAGCAACAAAACACCTCCCTCTGGAACAGCCTCCCTGAAACTTGAGGAGAACCACCTCCGGTTCTGGAAGCACCTCAAAACCTTCCTCTTTGCTTCTGCCTTCTCTCCTCCTCTCCCCTGCTGAATTACTGGCTGAAACTGTACTGGCTATCTGACCACCCTCTGATCTCGGGCCCAGGTCCTCTCCCCCGCCAGTTACTCACCCACACTGCCTCCCTTGCCACCCCCATACTTGGGGACTGTTTTTCTGTATCCCTACAGTCCCCCACCAGCACTTGACACCTGATGTCTGCACTTACCCTTGCACTTGCAACCAGCTGGCCCTACTTCTCTTATTGTTATTTATTCTATTACCCCATGTACTGCACTGTCCCATCCCCCCTCCCACTCCACACTTTTCCTCTTCCCCCTTCCCCTGCACTTGAATGATATGTGGCCTAGTAGGATCACTGTCTCTGTCTTCCCTCGGTTCCGCCTCCCTTGTCGCGTCACGCCTTGAAACACTTGTGTACAGGGGCAGTATAAATGCCATATCATATCATAGCATAAATCATTCTGGCGTCTTGTCAATTATGAGACAGTAGGCTCTATCAAGGCACTATTAAATTTGTAACCAAAGTCCAATGGGTGACCCATATAAAAGAGCCCAGTTTCAATGAAGAAATGGAGGAATTTGGGGGACTATTATGATATAAGCATTAAAGGGTTGAAAAGTACAGGGCCCCCAGCCCTGATGGCTCTGATGACATTAGCAATATCGTCCTGAAGGAGAATCCCGTCTTTTGGACAAAATTTTTACCCCACTGCGTTCAGATTATTACTACATACAATAGGAATTCCTCCTCATGGCAACAATCTCTATTATTCACTGTATTTTACAGAAGTTGGCAGGGAGAACCCAAATAACTACAGATTCCTAACTGCTATTTTATTAAAAGATCTAAGCATGCAGGCTAACAGGAGACATTTGCTGGATATGGGACAAACAGGCTTTAGAAAATATTGCTCAACTATATACAGCATATTGATTCTTAGAATTCTAACAAAACGAGCAACAATCAGAGTAAGCCCATTACTAGGTGTCTTCTACTTACTGCTGTATCTCCAATTTAGGCGTTTTCCCCACATCTAAGGTTTTTCAAATCTAGGTGTTTTCTACTTACTGCTGTATCTCAAATGCACCCTTCTGCATACTCCTGTCAAACTCTGAACTAAACACAACCATACCTCTACAGCACAACAAACCGCACACACTTCACTACACCACAACAGCAAAACAAACCACACATAGCCTCGCCCGACAGCACATGGCAGCTGCCAACTGAAAAACACACCTACGCTCAGCGAACAGTGTTAACCACATTGAAGCTGCCAACAGCAATCACAGCTCTCTTGCTCTTTTCTGCCACTCAGTCCTACTAACTTCCCCCCTCCCCTCTTGCCTTGCAGATCCCCCGGAGCGCCAAGAAACCACACAGGTGGCAACAGTGCATGTTCAATGGTGTCAATTGAGTCATTCTGTGGGAAAAGCTAAGAAACTGGGGAATTGACGCTGGCTTGCTGAACATGTTAATCCAGCTGCATACTGACATGCTCATTAGAGTACGGTTGGACAGTAATCGCCTCTTCTCCAGACTTGTAGATACCAACGTTGGCTTGAAGCAAGGATGTTTGCTGGTGCCATTTCATACTGCTGTTATGAAACACGCGCTATTCGGGGGGTGAGACGTTTCCCCCCTAAAAGGGGGCAGTAATCCCCTAAATATGATGCATATGCGGATGAAGTCATCATTCCCGACCATACCTGCATAGGTTTCCCACGATCCCTTACAGCACTCAGCGAGTACTCTAGGCTAAATGATCTAGATATACAAGAAGAAAAGAAGGGTGAACTTTGGGACCAAAATAAAAAAAAAAAACACCAAAAATGAAATGATTATTAATAATAACAAAATTGAATTGGTAAGAGGATATATTTAAATCAGATCCTATATATCCAGTAAAAAATCTGATGGGGATCTTCAAGGCATCTAAGGCTGAAAGCACAGAGGGAGCTGGGTGCTGTGGGAAACATCTTTTATGCCCAGGCAGGTTTGACTATTAAGGGACTTGTAGGATAAAGTATAAGATGGCTACTCATGATTTGGGAACAACATGTATTAATAATGTGAAATGTATAATGAATTTGGTAATTTGTGAATTTTGAAAGTTTTGTACCTATTTTACTGTTTGCGTGAGTAGTGTGAAAAGTTATTAATTAACTGTAAACACTTAAATTGTAATGAATAGAGTGACGTCATCATTATTTTCAACACAGCTAAATATTATATATATTCTGTTTTGTAATCTTAAGATTGTGTAACCACATCAAACGTATTTAAACATACTGCTGGAAAAGCACGCCTACCTTCATTGTGTAGCGCGCACTTTCATTACAGCCTTCAGACAGGTTCCACTGGCTCCCTGTCATTCCTGGGTGACCATGGTTGAATCATTGGCTATACCAGCCCCCTTCTGGACCACACCCTGCTCCCACCCCAGACTGAATCACAGGACCCTCGCTCGGCAGCCCTGAGCTGTGCACGGTGCTCTGGGCGTCACATTAACACACTCAACATTCACAAATTCCTCACATATTCCAGCCATGATCGGCAAACACTTAGAACGGGTGCGTACAGAACTCTCCGGGAGCCTGCAAGTCCGATTACAGTGATTAATGCCCTGGAGACAAGCACACGGTGAGATCACAGGGTGAAGCCTTGTCATTTCACAGAATGTGGCTTTTCTATTACATCCTGGCCCCCGCCCCCGCCCCCCCCCCTCACCATCAGACCGCTAGGTTATGGCACTTCCGTGCAAAAATGGGCGCTCTGTTCAGACTCTCCTTTAGACCTTGTTATGCTTTTTGTTGTGCATAATATGTAAATCCCTCCAGCAAGTTACATTGGTGGGAGGCATTTACAAAGCAGGAGCTAAACACAGGCAGAGGATTCCACAAGAAACCATTGGTTTTCCAGCAGAAAGAAAATGTTATGCTGGCCTAAACCAAGTCTTTTTTTGTAAGGCAGAGCAGGAATGAAGGGTGCAAATGGGACATCCATTCTGTACCCTCATTTAACCCCCAGAAACCTTCAAAATCCCCTGAATTGTAAAAAAAAGGTAGGTGTTAAGACAGTTGAAAGACCTTCACACCTGCCCAAAGCACCATGTTTAACTCTGCAGGTGACTGGGATAGGAGGCCCATATACGTTCGCACATATTCCAGGATAATGATCTCTCTTTACCAGTCGAGACTAGTGCAATTCAACTTTTTTTTCAAAAAAATATTATTCGTGAAAGCCACTCAAAATCATACAATCCAAAAATATCCCAGCCAAATATCGACAAACCATCTCTGTTAATAAAACACCATCATAATCCCTGGGATAAAACAATAAAGGAAAACACAGCACATTAAAACGTGGTGCTTTGTCCCTCAACACCTATCGTCCTTCTGTTTCAGGCAACACTATCATTGGAGCCAAGCCCTAGGAGGCACCTAGAGGGCCACCCTGCAGAAGAGCAAGCAACGCTAATCCATGTGAGTGATGCCAAGCTTGCATAAAACCAGGAGCAAGTACTTGTTCTGGGCAAAAGACTACCATTCCTAAAAACTGGAAATAAACAAGTATTTCCCAATAACCACATTCACCCCAATTAGATTGATTATGTGTGAACCCATGTGACCTCCAATTAATTTAGATCACGATTGAGACTACTCCTGTTATAGCACAGGAAATCTTGATTCTATTAAAGACACAGAGGAAAGCATTATACTTTAACTTCCTTTAATATACTCTTCACAGCAGATTTAAATCTTGATATTTCCTTTCATTTTTTTTCTTTTCGAAACATAATAAAAAACAAACTGAACTACACCTCCCATGAACACAAGGGTCTGTGGTAGTCTCTTAGTCCATTTCCTGTCACTGGACCTCACCAGTCACATCCTGCGCAGGTTCTTTCCTCTTCTTTTGATGCCATCCAACTGACATCTGGTCTAAACGAAAATGAAAAACACAGTCCTGATGTCCACTTGCCGGGTCCAAAACTGGAACCGATCCGAACGAAAACTCTCGTCCTGCATTGGCCCTCCATCAACAACACTTTGACACTTTCATCCTCTGGCGTTCAGCCTGCCTTCGGGTCATTGTCTGCCAGACAAGACACACATTTTGGAGGGTAATAGGACACAATGAGCAACAACATAACTGTCAGTCAACGTCACAGAATAATTGACAGTGGGCTTGCATCCATAGGCGTGATAATGCTCGCCTCCATGTCTTCAATAGAATCCAGACTCCCTGCGCCATAGCAATGGTAATCTTTATTCTACGTCAAAAGCGGAAGCAAGCATTATGCTTGGAGACCGCCCAACTTTATTTACGTTAGCGTCCACCCGCTCGGCGGTATTACCACTGGATCACCGGTTAGGCACTGACAGTTACTCCCCATTCCGACCCAATGCAGAATTTCTAGCGCAATAACGCCGGTGGTAAGTGCGCCAAATTTTTTCATTTTTCCAGCATGTTTACCCCCAGCTATGATCTGGGGTAAACACGCCAGACTCGAGATTGGGCGGACCCTTAATTGCAGCAGTGACACCGTTACCACTGCATTTAAGGGCTACCGCCCAACTCTTGATCAGGCCCCATGAGTAGCCCTGTAAGAGCCTTTGCATGAGAACCTTTTGATATAACATACCAGAATAAGGCTGACATTTAAGAGAACAATTTGTATGTTTTTGTCAGCCACACATTGGAACATTTTGTTCTCTGGTTTACGGAATCAAGGAGTCTACAGACTAATTAAAACAAGCGTTTGCTGTGCCTGCTGGCCACACCTCTGAGATCATGTGTTATAGGTTAGAGCTTCTCGGGAGGGACAAGGACTTATTAGAGAAGATGTATTCTTATGATTTGGATCTGTGTCACAGGAGGTGGTGTACACTGGAAGAACCCTTCACATTACGTTGGCCTTTTCCGGACAATGTCTATAGTTAGATATTCCAGTTTAGCTGTAGAGACTACCCAAGTTTTGTTTGAAACAAAAACTGGAATTGAAGACCTGCCCCCAAACATTTAGTAGTGTTCCCCCCTGCCCCAAATACACCCCTTTTATAGATTTGAAAGCTATAGTACAGCAAAGGGAGATAAGAAATCATGTTTGAAGATTTTCTTTTAAATACTATATTGGTTTTTAAAATCAACCTGCATTATTCAAATAAAAATAACTACGTAAGGCTGAAAATCACATTTCACTAAATGATATAACATACATTTTTTTTTACTATGGAGCAATGCAAAGCTGACCTGATTCTGATCAAATTGAATCCAGTGACTGTCCAGCTGCTCATATTTTAACATGTGAATTCACCAGCTTGGCCCATTTTGCCAGATGAATAAATTACACAGATCACTTAATTTCTGGAAATGTTAATAGTTTTAAATACAGCAGTAAAAATCTATTTTAAGCTTTGAACACTAGGGAATCCTTGGAATAGCTCAGTGAGTTAAGTACCTGCAGCACAGATCTAGCTGCGGGATTCACATAAATCACAGCAGCAAGCACGTTAATCCATTAAGCAAACATTCCAAAATAAGGTCACAGGCTAAAAGGTGAGTGTGATTTTCTGACCCTTTTATAAAGCACACACCAATAGCAGAATACTCTGCTGCAATTGTTAGAGGCATAGCCGGTTACAGTGACTTGTGACTGATTCTTTCCCTGTTCCTCTTAGCCGTTTGCAGAAAGTGGCCTGTTATAAAATGTCCCCATTTTATCTTCGTTGTTGTACTTGTTAGGCATAGCCTAGAGCAATATTATAGACATCTCGGTCCTTTACACAAAAGGGATGTTTAAGTTTCCCAGTGAAATGCTGATCCACAAGTAGCAGGCTTGACGTTTGATGTGGCATACAGGCCGTAAATGCCAGTAAGATAGCTCAGTGGGTTGAACACTTGCTGATGTGATCTGTCTGTGAACGGCAAGTCACAGATCCGAATCCCCGCAAGGCAAACTCAAACTATAATGCTTCCTAGGTTGATAAATGAGCACCAACTTCATTTGGGTGATATTGTATGTACATATGTTCTATGTAAAGCACTTTGGTGAATGTTCTATATCAATAACCCATTTCCTAAATAGCAACTAATAGACTGTGAGTAATAATGGTGTAACTCGCAGTTGAAGTTGGTTAGCTTTATAGATCTGCATAGAGGGGACTACATTCCAAGAAAGCCTAAAACATTGAGACGTGGTCCCATAACCTGACTGTCACCTTGCATCAAGCACTATCTATTCATTCAACAGCGTTTTGCATCCTGGGACTTGTAGTTTAGCTGTTCTTAAATGTATGTACCACAAATCAAATACGAATTGGCATTGACTTAAAAGCAAACACTGACCACTTGTCAGCTTCTTTCCCACCACTGCCTCCTTTCTCTATATGCTGGTTGTGAAGCAGACATGTATATTAATAAACGTTGCTTGCGTTTTAATGATTGAAAACAGGCGCCCAGTATATTGTCTTGCAGATCTGTAAATAAAATGTGCAGTTGTTTTGCTTTCAAACAAGCAGGCAGCTTTGTAGATTTCTTTAAATATAAAGTTGACCTTTTCTTCCAAAAATGAACCAAACAGCTTGGAAAACTGGTTGTCTCGGCTTGCCTTTAAAATGCATATGGGCCCCCAAAAATCGCAGCTCCTACTTCACTTAAATGCCCTAGCCCATCTTATCACTTGCACCAAAAAAGGAGCAGCCCAATTCACAAAGGGAATCTGAATGAACACGCCGTAAATGCACTCGTTGACATGCCCTTTTTCCCACCTTTGCACAAATAAGGGGGCATTTCTGGGCATTTCAAAGTGCATCCCGAATTCTCAAATGGGATGTGCTTTTAAATATCCCTGCACCTTTTTAAACAGGTGCAGGGGAGGCGCAAATCGGGACACAGTTCTTTTTTTCTCTAGCAGCCCTGCATTTCCATCCCCTAACCAGGGATGGAAATGCATTTTTTGGTATTAATCATTTCACTGAGATGGGCCCTTCAAGTGCCCATCTCAGTGAAATGCACTCCCAGCAACCATGTGGTTGCTGGGATCCTGTCATACATTAGTGTCGGTAGCCCACACCTGACACTAATGTGCGCAAGGGGCTGCGCAGCGCATCTTTGCGCCACTATCCAGCCCCCTCTGAAATGCAGAGGTCACCTTTGAGAATAAGGTCGCCTGCGCGGTTCAGCAATGAGCGCAAATGAAAAAAAAAGCTAATTTGTTCATTTGTGTTAATTTTTGAGAATTTGGACCTGTGTGTAAGGAGAATGTGAATGAGATATACAGTGTAAGTAGAGAGGCATAGTTCAGATGTCTGTCCTTCAAATGTTCTAGTGAATACGTCTCTGGATCCGGGCTATGAGGCTTCCACAACGCATGGTTGCCAATGGTTGCCTGGCTGTTTTGAAACAATGTAGAATGGAACTAAAGGGAAAACACCCCTCTGCTTACTCTTGAGGGCCGAAAGAGCCAGGTTCAATAGCCAGGAAAGCTGCTGGTAGCTACAGACACTCTTAAATGAGAGTGGGCTTTTCATTGTAGCTCCTCTGGGTGCGTGGCATTGTGCCGGGCAGCCTGGGAGCTCTTGAGCTCTTCTAGGAGCTTTATATGGGCAGTTGTAGTAGGGTGGGAAGCATCAATCCTCTCAGGCAGAGGTTGGCCTCTTCTGGGAATGAATTGGCATACTCCATCATTGCACACCCTTCTGAACCTGGAATTCAGCTACATTGTCCTGTCAAAAGAGGAAGGCGTCAGAGATATTAACAGGCCGATTCATGTAATTCCTCACAAAAGTGTCGCACGCGGCTGGCGCACAGCATGCCGTGCGAATGTCTGCGCCAGCCGCGTGCGATAAAATCAATTTCCGCGCACAGCGTATTCATGGATTCTCGCCTCCAAAAGCAGACGTGGCGCAGAGTGGCGCAGCGACCCTGCAGCAGCGCCAGTTACGCCCCCAAGAACGCCCTCGCGCAAGGAAAAGCCATCAAGATCGCAAAATCATCGCAAAGGGCTGCGCCAACCCTGTACCAGTTTACCGGACTGGCAAACAGCAAACGCAAAGCGGGGAACCTGTATTACGGGTTTCGGGAAAACGCGTGCGCGAGAAGTCTCACACGTGATCTGGCCTGGGGGAGCGTGTGCGTGTATTTCAGAGGTGCGCGAGAAGTTCCACACGCGATTGGCCTGGGCGCGTGTATTTCAGAGGTGCGCGAGAAGTTCCACACGCGATCGGGCCTGGGCGAGCGTGTGCGTGTATTTCAGGGGTGCGCGAGAAGTTCCACAGCGATTGGCCTGGGTGCGTGTATCTCAGAGGTGCGCGAGAAGTTCCACACGTGATCGGGCCTGGGGGAGCGTGTGCGTGTATTTCAGGGGTGTGTGAGAAGTTCCACACGCGATTGGCCTGGGCGTGTGCATTCCAGAGGTGCGCGAGAAGTTCCACACGCGATCGGGCCTGGGGGAGCGTGTGCGTGTATTTCAGGGGTGCGCGAGAAGCTCCACACGCAATTGGCCTGGGCGCGTGTATTCCAGAGGTGCACGAGAAGTTCCACACGCGATCGGGCCTGGGGGAGTGTGTGCGTGTATTTCAGGGGTGCACGAGAAGTTCCACACGCGATTGGCCTGGGTGCGTGTATCTCAGAGGTGCGCAAGAAGTTCCACACGCGATCAGGCCTGGGGGAGCGTGTGCGTGTATTTCAGGGGTGCGCGAGAAGTTCCACACGCGATTGGCCTGGGCGCGTGTATTCCAGAGGTGCGCAAGAAGTTCCACACGCGATCGGGCCTGGGGGAGCGTGTGCGTGTATTTCAGGGGTGCGCAAGAAGTTCCACACGCGATTGGCCTGGGCGCGTGTATTCCAGAGGTGCGTGAGAAGTTCCACACGCGATCAGGCCTGGGGGAGCGTGTGCGTGTATTTCAGGGGTGCGCGAGAAGTTCCACACGCTATTGGCCTGGGTGCGTGTATTTCAGAGGTGCGCAAGAAGTTCCACATGCGATCGGGCCTCGGGGAGCGTGTGCGTGTATTTCAGGGGTGCGCGAGAAGTTCCACACGCGATTGGCCTGGGCGCGTGTATTTCAGAGGTGCGCGAGAAGTTCCACACGCGATTGGCCTGGGCGCGTGTATTTCAGAGGTGCGCGAGAAGTTCCACACGCGATTGGCCTGGGCGCGTGTATTTCAGAGGTGCGCAGGAAGTTCCACACGCGATTGCCCTGGGCGCGTGTATTCCAGAGGTGCACGAGAAGTGCCACACGCGATTGGCCTCTGCGCGTGTATTTCAGAGGTGCGCGAGAAGTTCCACACGCAATTGGCCTGGGCACGTGTATTCCAGAGGTGCGCGAGAAGTTCCACACGCGATCGGGCCTGGGGGAGCGTGTGCGTGTATTTCAGGGTGCGCGAGAAGTTCCACACGCGATTGGCCTGGGTGCGTGTATTTCAGAGGTGCGCAAGAAGTTCCACATGCGATCGGGCCTCGGGGAGCGTGTGCGTGTATTTCAGGGGTGCGCGAGAAGTTCCACACGCGATTGGCCTGGGCGCGTGTATTTCAGAGGTGCGCGAGAAGTTCCACACGCGATTGGCCTGGGCGCGTGTATTTCAGAGGTGCGCAGGAAGTTCCACACGCGATTGCCCTGGGCGCGTGTATTCCAGAGGTGCGCGAGAAGTGCCACACGCGATTGGCCTCGGCGCGTGTATTTCAGAGGTGCGCGAGAAGTTCCACACGCAATTGGCCTGGGCACGTGTATTCCAGAGGTGCGCGAGAAGTTCCACACGCGATCGGGCCTGGGGGAGCGTGTGCGTGTATTTCAGGGTGCGCGAGAAGTTCCACACGCGATTGGCCTGGGTGCGTGTATTTCAGAGGTGCGCGAGAAGTTCCACACGCAATTGCCCTGGGCGCGTGTATTCCAGAGGTGCGCGAGAAGTTCCACACGCGATTGGCCTGGGCGCGTGTATTTCAGAGGTGCGCGAGAAGTTCCACACGCGATTGGCCTGGGCGCGTGTATTCCAGAGGTGCACGAGAAGTTCCACACGCGATTGGCCTGGGTGCGTGTATTTCAGGGGTGCGCGGGAAGTTTCACACACGATTGGGCTGCGTGCGGGTATTTCAGGGGTGCGCGGGAAGTTTTACACGCGATTTCAGCAGGGTACGTGTATTTCAGGGGTGCCGGGGAGTCCTACATGTGATTTGGCAGTGTGGGTCCTCCCAGGTGTTCCCTGTACACCCTCCACGGCCCCTGCAGGCAGCCCACACCACAGGGGACTAACCTGCATCCCTGGTCATGTCCCGCAGGCAGCCCACCCAACATGGGCATGCCCCCCAGCAAAGGCACATGTCTCCTTGCACTAATGATCACCAACTCATGTCCCCTTGCACCCCCACCCCCCAGCACTGTGGGGCACCTGCCAGCAGGCACCCACCCATGTCCAACTCATGTTCCCCACCACCCCCACCCCCCAGCACTGTGGGGCACCTGCCAGCAGGCCCCCACCCATGTCCAACTCATGTTCCCCACCACCCCCACCCCCCAGCACTGTGGGGCGCCTGCCAGCAGGCCCCCACCCATGTACAACTCATGTTCCCCACCACCCCCACCCCCCAGCACTGTGGGGTACCTGCCAGCAGGCCCCCACCCATGTCCAACTCATGTTCCCCACCATCCCCACCCCCCAGCACAGTGGGGGACCTGCCAGCAGGACCCCACCCATGTCCAACTCATGTTCCCCACCACCCCCACCCCCCAGCAGTACATGGGCACCCTCCACCAGGCCCCCACCCATATCTCCCACCACCCCCACCCCCCAGCACTGTGGGGCACCTGCCAGCAGGCCCCCACTCATGTCCAACTCATGTTCCCCACCACCCCCACCCCCAAGCACTGTGGGGCACCTGCCAGTAGGCCCCCACCCATGTCCAACTCATGTTCCCCACCACCCCCACCCCCCAGCAGTGCAGGGGCACCCTCCACCAGGCCCCCACCCATGTCTCCCACCCCCCCACCCCCCAGCACTGTGGGGCACCTGCCAGCAGGCCCCCACCCATGTCCAACTCATGTTCCCCACCACCCCCACCCCCCAGCACTGTGGGGCACCTGCCAGCAGGCCCCAACTCATGTTCCCCAGCCAACATGTCATCACAATCTAGATCCCTGGTCCCTATGGTCAGCCTCCAAATGCAAAACACCCACCCAAGTATTGCATCCACCCACTCAGAAATGGCAATTACATGACAGAACACCTATTGCAAGTTTCGAAACAAACACATGTCTTTCACATACAGCCAATGGGTGTCAGTGAATCTCAAAACCCATATCATGATATGCATGAAACCAATGAGATGATACTACACATTGAAGTTCGATAAAAAAAATATGTATTAAAGGAAACATAAATAGATTCAAAAATAAAGAAACAGAAATGGGAATGTACAAAAATGAAAGGAAGCATGTCCGTGAAAAAAAGCAAAACCAAAAATCATAATCCAAAGTAATGGTGTCCAAAGTCACTGTCCACAAAAGCAAATCCAATGGGAAATAATAATTGAAAGCCATTGCTCCATGGGTAAATTGTGAAGGAAAATTTAAATCCAACAGTGAACTATGTACAGACGAACAAGCCAGGGTCCATTATCCCAACAAAAGAAATGAAACCTATCTAACAACACTAACTAATAAAATAAACTATATACAAAAATGTGGCCAATGCCCAAAAGGTCCAAAATATAAGAAAAAACAAAGGAAACCTAACACTACCTACATAACTATGTACAAGGGCAGCGGGCTAGTCTGACGGCTCACTTTTGGATGTCCCGGCCCAGGGCATCATCGAACTCCTGCTCAATGTCCCGGAGGCGGTCCTCCGCCATGGCCCCGAGGGTCCGCAGGGCCGTCGACGTGTCCACCTCCAACCCCTGCGGATTGCCTTGAGGCACTCGGCCCGCCTCAAGGCCCTCCACATGGAGTTCTCCGCCCTGACCATTGTGAGCCGTGCCTCTTCCACCCGCTGCCGCTCCGCATCTATGGCGTGGCCCAACCGCTGCCACACGGAAGACACTCTCTGTCCTGGGTCCTCCTGCCCTCCGGCCGATGCCTGCCCCTCCGATGTTGAAGGCCCCGAGCCTTCATGGCTCCCACCACATTGCTGCTGCTGCTGTGCCTCTGCCCGTGCACTTCCTCCTGCTGCCTGCACATTCTCCGCCGGATTGGGTGCAGTCGTTGATGTGGCCACCCCTGCTGGACGTCCGACTACCGACTGTGGCAGGGATGCCTCCTCCGGAGGACGACTGGCGCGTAGGGGGTTCAGTTGAGGAGGGGGTCGTAGCAAGCCCCATCAAATGGAGGAATCCGGCCTGGGTGACCTGTCCCAGCAGGCTGACGTGGTCAACGAGCCATTCGAGATGACGTGCAGTCTCCTCATGAAAAGACTGCAGGTCACCTCGCATGGCCCGTTGACGCAACGCCACACCAGTCAGGACAGGCTCAACCCGGACCCAGATAGCCACGTCCGCAGGCAGAGGAAGGCCAGTTGTCGTTTGCTCATCCCCTGCCTGAAAACGGGTCTGGACGTAGGCATCCCTGCTGGTGCAAGATGATGCAGGGACAGGATCAGGGACAGGATTGCACACAGGCACCTCCGCGGCGGCCTGTGCTGCCTCCTGTCCCTGGTCCTGCACTGCACCACTAGCACCAGTGGGATCCCCACCTCCAGACCCCGTCTCTGTTGCTTGCACGGCCTCCTCCTCCACCAAACCCCCCACCAACCTGGATGACTCCGTGCCATCTTCCCCCGTTGGGCCCTGTGGGGTCCCAGCTGCCCCTTCTGCTGCCGAGGAGTCCAACTCAAACCTCTGCCTCTTGGACCTCCCCCCGGCAGCTGCGGCCTGGGACGCGGCACCGGTCTCCTCACTCCCCGACGAGATGGCAACATGGGAGGGGAGCCGGGACTTGCGTCTCCGTCTGGCGGTGGGATCCCGCCGCTGTGCTCCACAGCACCTTCTCCGCCCTCTTCATCAGTTGACGCTGCAGACATGGAGAAATAAAACACAGGCATCAGGGCACTGTACAATGGACACATACACACATGACAGTTGTACATGAGTGGCATTGGCAAACCTCAGACATGCCATCACAATCCCCAACACACATGTCATTTCAACTCGCACACATGAGCCATACCACAGCCATATCGCAACTGCCAGCACCATCCATACCCATACAACAGCATGAACAGGCAAAGGTGAGCTAGACATCACATGCAACACAGGAGGTGCACCACACATGTACACACACCACCACACTTGCATGCATGTGTACACCTCTGCCAAGTGTCGCAGTGTTCAGATGGGCATCCATGTCACATCTGCCAATCAGGCTTCCACATTCCGCTGTCACATGCATCCATGTTGCATCACTGTTGCCCCCTTGTCAAATACACACAAATGCACACGTACACAGTGCTGATACATGCAGCTGAAAACAACATACATGCGTGACATCACGGACATGTCTACTTACATACACATTCATCCAAACATGTGTGCCCACACAACTGCATTTGGCATGCAAGCCTACACACACAAGCACCATCCATGTCTCACACATTACAGCCCTCGCATGTGTTAGCCCCATGGCCCTGTACACCCCCACCCATACTCGACCCCATACAAACAGATGTGCAACCTGCACACAACTGAAACATCACCACACGCACAGCTCACAATCAGGATGCATGTACACTTACCGCTCGACTCCAGACGGGTCTGCCTCTCAAGGACCTGGACGTGGAGCACTGGGGATATGCGTTCCAGGACCCTCATCTGATCTTCTGACAAGTGGCCCCGGCGCCCCCTGGCATCCGCTGCCTTCAAGAGGCGCCGGGCCTTGTTCAGGGTCCTGGACCTGAAGTCCTCCCAGCGCTTCTTGACATGTTGGAAGTCGCGGACTGCCACCCCCTCCGCGTTGATGGCAGTCACGATGTCAGTCCAGATCCGAGTCCGTCCTTCCTTGTCGGCGCAGGAACTTCCGAAGAGGGCATCATACTGCCCCAGGACTTGCTCCGCCAGGCAACCAACTTCGGTGGCACTGAAGCTGGTGCCCCTCTGCCTCTCTGGCTGGGGGTTGTCAGTGGTGCCAGATGTTGCAGTGCCCGACATGACAACCCCAGAGGCAGGAATGGGTGGGCAACTGGGTCCTGGGGCTGGGCTGTGGAGCGATGGAATCCCAGTCGGGAGTCTTCGGTTCCAGCAGGGGTGGTCACAGCAACAGCACCACTGGCTGATGTGCAGGCAGCAAATGGCAGGGCACGTGGGCAGCAGGCAGTCAGGCAGCAGCAGATGGCAGGTGGGAGCGTGCTCGGGGCTCTGGGGGGCAGTTCTGGGCAGGAGCGTGGTCTTCCGTGTGCTTACGCGTGGCCAGCTTGATATGGAGTGATTTGGCACGTGAAAATTCTGCATGCCAGCGTGTAATTCGAGGAAAGCCCCTTAGCGCGTAAGCGCATAAGCACGCATACGCGATTCCATTGGACCAAAGGCCCTTAGCACGTATGCGCGTCTGTGACGTATCGCGCACGGGCGTTGCTTTTCGTGGGGTGCGGTGCGTGTGTTTTGCAGGCGTTGGGGTTCACACGCTATCACTTCACAGCGGGTTGGCTATGCGTTCTTCTACACGCAAGGCAGATGGGTGAGTGGTACCCTGCTCCCCCAGGCCCGATCGTGTGTGAACCCACCCGCAAGCCCCAGAAATACACGTACCCCGCTCCCCCAGGCCTGATTGCTTGTAAAACCACCCGCGAGCCCCTGAAATACACGCGCCCAGGCCAATCGCGTGTGGAACTTCTTGCGCACCTCTGAAATACACGCGCCCAGGCCATTCGCGTGTGGAACTTCTCGCGCACCCCTGGAATACACGCGCCCAGGCCAATCGCGTGTGGAACTTCTCGCGCACCTTTGAAATACACGCGCCCAGGCCAATCGCGTGTGGAACTTCTCGCGCACCTCTGAAATACACGCGCCCAGGCCAATCATGTGTGGAACTTCTCGCGCACCCCTGGAATACATGCGCCCAGGCCATTCGCGTGTTTAACTTCTCGCGCACCCCTGAAATACACGTGCCCAGGCCAATCGCGTGTGGAACTTCTCGCGCACCTCTGAAATACATGCGCCCAGGCCAATCGCGTGTGGAACTTCACGCGCACCTCTGAAATACACGCACACACTCCCCCAGACCCCATAGCGTGTGGAACTTCTCGCGCACCTCTGAAATGCACGCGCCCAGGCCAATCGCGTGTGAGAAACTTCTCGCGCACCTCTGGAATACACGCACACGCTCCCCCAGGCCCGATCGCGTGTGAAACTTCTCGCGCACCTCTGAAATACACGCACACGCTCCCCCAGGCCCGATAGCGTGTGAAACTTCTCGCGCACCTCTGAAATACACGCACACGCTCCCCCAGGCCCGATCGTGTGTGAAACTTCTTGCGCACCTCTGAGATACACGCACACGCTCCCCCAGGCCCGATCGCATGTGGGCCGTCTCGCGCGTGTAGCACTTTGGCGCACATTTTTTTCCTGCGCAGGGACGCTACCGCCTGCTTTCGTGTGGCGGACATGTATGGGCCTGTGCGCGTCTTTGGCCGTGCGCTGTTTTTCCCTATTCGATTCCATGAATACGTGTTGTAGGCGAGCGTGTGGGCGTTCTGCGCACTTGCCTCCTGTACTTCCCCCGTGACGCCCACATTTTCACGAGTTGTTCCCCATTCTGCGTGTGACGCCCCGTGTTACGCCTACTTTTATGTGTGCCGCGCTATGTGCGAATTCGCTGTGGCCTTATCGCACGTCGTTCGATGACCTGTGCGCCAGCGTGCGCCAGCGTGCGCCGCGCACTTTTTCAGCGCACATCCCACATTTTGCGCGTGCACGGACTTCCATGAATAGATGTGCGATGTTTTCTGTGCGATAATCGCACTTGCACTGCGATTTTCGCTATTTCACTGCGAATCGCACGTTTTCGCACCCGTGCGCCGTTTTTTCGGCGCACATTAATTCCATGAATCGCCCTGTAAGTCCAGCATGGTTGAAGAGCCTGCTTAGCAGCTAACATTTTAGGGCATTATGGCCCATGAACGTAGGCCCATCTGTGGGTATTATGCATTTATTGGGCATTTCGTGGAGTGCTACATGCCATGTTCCATCTGTTTCAAAGAGCTTGCCTGCCTTTTACAAAGCAACATGACATTCATGTGAAGTAACATAACAAAATATGCAATAATACAGAGTGATACAAATCGACATAACAAGCTGATATAACAAAACCGCCATTATGTAAAAAAAATAAAGACAAATAAATGAAAATGAAAAGGAGCAAAACACCTTTAAAACCGAAAATGGCTAGACAGTTACAAGATTGAAATTGAGATGGGTGATTGAAAAATACACAGGAAAAACACAAGGATCAAACAGGGTTGGGCGAAATGTACATACAAAAGGAACATTTCAAGTTAACATTTCTGGCAAAGATGTATTTGGGAACCAAACACATAGATTCCAACAGCACAGGCCAATTTTGAATAAGGTATGTGGCAGATGGCCTCGAGAATCAACAGAGGATACGTTTTCACCAGGGGTTATTAAGAATAGAAATATGCTTCTCCAGAGGGAGAGAGGTAGAGAATGCCATTGTTTCAGATTTATTCAAAACCTTCCTCCCATCACTCTTTTAGTTATAGTAAGTGTTTCCATAAATATATAATCATTGCTTTCATTGTGCCATACTTCTTTATATGGTAAGTGGAACTTATTGACCTTCTAACCACCGAAAACAAACAACGCGTGTTTTCCTCCTGTGGTGAATTGATGGACAACTGCAGGCAAAGTCATTACTGAGCAGATTAACTTTCCGGTCGAACACTGCATCAAGATCTTCTTGAGTAGGTTGGAGCTCGGGGCAGGCACTGCTCCTCAGCAATGGCCTTTTCCTTAGCATTGCCCCGGCGTTGGTGCTGCTGGCTCTCCCGCTGTTGTCAGCCCATCCTGCGGTGGCAATGATTCTGGTTATTGCAGTAGCGGAGCTGCACCAATGTCAGGCAGAATGACTGAAGCAGTGTGAGGGCATGACCAGCCCGGGCACCCAGTATTGTCACATTCCAACTCATTGGTATTCATGAGAATAGATAACTAGCACTGCCACATCAGTGAGGGTGACGAGGATCATTAATTACATTGAGCCAACCCAGCATGCTGAGATATGTGGCCAGTGCACACTGCTGTTGCTTGTTGTTGTGGCTACTACTGACTGAAACTAAAATGATAAAGTTTCCAAAACACCACTTCATAAACAAACTTAATTTATGACAATAAGGGCCAGGGCTCAGAAGAAAAGTGCCAGGGCTGAGCCCTGGCAAACACCCTCACAAATTAAGCACTCATCGACCACCCCCCTGCCCCCGATCTCTCTCTCTCTGTCACTCAGCTTCCTTCCACCTTCACACACGCACACCTCTAAATTCTCCCTTCTACTATCACACTCCCTTCTCTATCTCTCTCTCACATACACACCTACACACACTGTCCCAGTCACTCTCTCTCACACTCTGTAATCTCTATGCTGATTTAATTGGTACCACGCTCTTTCTCACACAATACCTTACCTGCACTTTCTCACATCACTGCCACAATATTTACATGTCTCTCCACCGTCCGTTATCCACCACCTTGTCTCCTCAACTCTTGTTACACCAACACGGCTCTTGACCTCACCCCAACACCTTTCATACTTGTACTGTCTGGTTTGGCATTTATAGCCCGGCCTACCTTGTGTCTGCCCTCCACTTGGTTCCCACTGGTTTTTGCAGTCATCTGTCTTCTGGGGACAAAATAATGTTTCTCAACAATCTAACCTTTCCCAACTATACAAATCCAACCCACAGGAATGGATTTGTATAGCACAGCTATTCAAAAGGGGTCTAAGCCTCAAAACGTTTTGGTCTCAGTCGCATTCTCTGAATTTGAAGGGAATAATCTGCTCTCACTGTGTGGATTTTTCCCCACCAGGGAAGGTTTTCAAGGTTCTTTTTGCCTTTCCAACTGGTGTGGAAATGGATGCAAGTGTTTGCGTGTCTGGGTGGTATCACATATGGCCTCAAGAGCACACCAATTATCTAAGGTGGCTCAAGAGTTTATATTAAAATACTTGGGAATAGGCCCAATAAAGGCCGTCCCTTTCTCTCTTCTCTCATCAGCTTGTCCCTCCCTAGCACAGGCGTCCTTAAATCCCATGTTATTCACCTGGGATTGGCACCCCCTACTATCTAATAGCTGACTGGCTAGTTGTGACAGCCTAAAGGCAAACGCCTTATCTAGCTGAATCCCTCTGGGGTCTTCTAGGTGGATCCTATCCAGGGGTCCAACAAGAATAGAAATGGTCTTACCAACTGTATAAGTGCCTTCCAATTGCCCAGGTTTCACTTGTTGTTGCAGTCACCAGCACATTACTTGGCCTTTCCTCTCATGCTCTTATACTCTGCAATCTTCTCTATGTCTCCTTTTCCTTCCTTCTACTCAATTCCCTGCTCTTCCTACTTCCCACTCCCTTCTTCCACGCTCTCTCTTCCTCTGATGTTTCCCTCTTTACACTCCTAATTACTAGTACCCCCTCCTAACACTCACTACTCTCCACTACTCCCTCCTCCACTAATACCTCTTTATTACTCTCCTCTCCTCCTCTAAACTATTCTCTCCTCCCACTACTCTCCACCCCTCCTACTACACTCTCCTCCCATAATACTACACTCTCCTACTACTATACTACACGCTCCTCCCACTTCTTCTCCCACAGTCACCCTTCTTTCACTCTCAGTCACCTTTCTCAGACACTCTCTTGCACCCCCTTAGTCACACCTTAAACACACATGCTCTGATACCCAAGTACTGCTTCCTCTCACCAACCAATACCTCATCTTGCTCATGCCTTCTCCTCCACACTCCACTGCAACGACCTTCATCCACCTGGTCTTTTAGTCTGCCTTATCCTCCCTTGCCCTCAATGGAACAATCCACACAGCCATATAATGTACACCTTATTTTATGCTCCCCTTCCAACTTGATTGTTCCCCATGTTAGCTTGTTCCCTCACCCAATTGCTACTTTTTTTCCCTCCGGGCTGAGTTACATGCATCAGATAACACAAAATGTGCCTTAAGCCTTGCACCATTTTCGTACGTGGGTCTGCTGGCTCTAGGAAACAGAGGCCCACTACAATTATAGTCAATTTCAAAAGTCTGTGCCTGGATTGCCGGGTCTGACTGGCGTGGCACTCCGCTGCATCGCTATTCGCTGCCACCTTTCTTCCTGGTGAGCTTTGTAGTTTGCTCTTTGCCACAAGAACTTCTGTTAGCTGCAGTCCTATGAGACAAAACGAGGAACAGTGCCCGGCATGTTGCACAGCAAGTATGGGACAAGAGGTAATGGCACCCAGTACATTCAAGCAGGCACATGTTGAAGGGACGGAGACTGGGGTCTTCTCAACTCCCTCATCCCACCTCTGGGGAAGGACTGGCTCTGGAAAATTCTGTGGTAGGCCTCCTGCCCCAAGTTGAGAGGGATCCCCATCCCGTCTTGACAGGGTCAGGTCCCTGCTCCCCTTTGGAAGGTCAACACCTGGACCATGACACATACATCCACCCCTTCTCCAAAGTCCCCCTCCTCTTCCTTCCTATTTTCTGTTAGAGGGTACCTGTATAGATAGTCAATGTTTGCCTATTGTGTTCCTCCCGATGGGCTATGGTAAACGAGTATGGTTGTAAAACTAAAAACCAACTAAGAATTTATGGATTTGTGTCCATATTGCTTGCCATCCGGACTAGAGGCACATGGTCCATTATCGGTTTGAGCCACTGTCCTATGGGATAATAACATAGGCTGTGCACTGCTCATTTGACTGCCAAGCATTCCAGCTCCACTCCTGGGTAATTCCACTCTCTTGGGTATAGTTTTCTATTTAGAAACCGGATGGGTCTCTTTTCTCCATTCTGAACTTGGAACTAGAAATCTCCTTATCACACAAGGGAGGAATCGGTCAGCAGGATTAATGCCGGTGAGAAATCTGTGATGACTAAAATTGGGCTATGACATAGTTGGGGCTTTAGTTGGTAGAGGGACTTTTGCGCTTGATGATCCCAGATGTTGGATTGGGTTGATCCTTTCCTAGCCTGTCAGTTAGTGGAGCAGTCAGGTTCGGAAAAATTTGTATAAACGCGTGGTAATATCCGACCAAACCTAGGAAACCCTAAATGTCCATTTTGGTCTAAGGTCGGGGAGCATTCTGTGCTGACTGTACTTTGATTTCCTGGGGTAATAAATGACCATTCCCCACTTGAAATCCCAGTTATTTGACTCAAACCTGGGCTAGAGGGCAGCTGGCTGGGGTTTCTATTAGTCTGGCTTCTCTCAGGTGAGTAAAGACAGCCTTTAGGGGCTTTCAATGTTTCTACCATGTTTCATTATCTACCAGGATGTAATCTAGGTAAGCCCCTGAGAATTCACAACATGATTCTAGCATGACCTCCTTTAACTTTTAAAAGGTAGTTGGGGTTCCAGGGAGGCCAAATGGTAGTACAGTGAATTATAAGAGGCCATTCGGAGTGAAAAAGGCAATTTTTGATTTGGCTTCTGCGTCCAATTGAACCTGACAATACCCTTGATCAAATCCAGGGTTGAAGGGAACTTCGCATTGCCCAGTGTTTCTTCTAATTCGTCTATCCCGGGCATGGGTAGGCATTGACATCTGAAATGTCATTGAGACATTGGAAGTCGATGCAGAACCTCCATGTCTAGTCTGACTTTGGTGCTGGCACAATGGGAGAGGACCACTGTCTGTGTGACCTTTCTATTACACTCAAACCGAGAATCTTCTTTAACTCATCTTTAGTATCCTCTTTCTGTATCCAGGAACGTCTTTAAGCAGATGGTTTATTTTTGCATTCATTTCAGCGCACAAAGCCCTCAGGCATCTAGGCGCTACTTACAGAAAGTGCTTGGTACATTGCAAAGTGCATGAGAGAGTATATGGTTGCAGGCATAAAATGGTATGGTTACACAGACTGGCAGAGCCTCACCTCAAGTTACAGGGGCTACATAAGGTAGCATATGAGTCAAACAGGTATGGTTACACGGACTGGCAAAGCCTTACCTCAAGCTACGGGGGGGCTACATAAGGTAGCATATGAGTCACACAGGTATGGTTACACAGACTGGCAAAGCCTCACCTCAAGTTACAGGGGCTAGATAAGGTAGCATATGAGTCAAACAGGTATGGTTACACAGACTGGCAAAGCCTCACCTCAAGCTACGGGGGGCTACATCAGGCAGCATATGAGTCAAACAGGTATGGTTACACAGACTGGCAAAGCCTCACCCCAAGTTATGGGGGGCTACATCATGCAGCATATGGGTCAAACAGGTATGGTTACACAGACTGGCAAAGCCTCACCTCAAGTTGCGGGGGCTACATCAGGCAGCATATGAGTCAAACAGGTATGGTTACACAGACTGGCAAAGCCTCAACCAAGTTACCGGGGGCTACATCAGGCAGCATATGAGTCAAACAGGCATGGTTACACAGACTGGCAAAGCCTCACCTCAAGTTGCGGGGGGCTACAACAGGTTATGTGGATGACTGTCCCATACATAAGAGTGGTACTCAAAGGGACCCAAATGCAAAATCTAAGGTGATTGCACATACATAAAGCACCTAACTGTGATTTTTACACCAGGCTTGCAATTGACTACAAGAGTAGTGGGTCAACAAACCGGGAGCTTTGTTTACCCAGAAGCACCATGGCAACCTGATCAGCCCTCGGAGGCACTCCGGTGCTGAGGATGAGGGTGGCCATCAGTAAAAGACACAGAAGCAATGAGGGCAATGGCACTGAGTTTGCACACACAAGGCTACTAGATGGTGAGGCATGAGGCATTAAGTTATTTGTGAGCGGGCAGGAACTCCAAACGCACGGTGCTCCTGTGGTACTGAGAATGCAAATGGTGAGTAAAAGAGGGATAAATGCACACAAGCCCAGAAAAGGGCTGACTTCATCAGGGGTGCCGCTGGATGGCACCAGGGAGAGATGGTAGCTGCTGCTGATAAGGTGGAGCTGCAGGCAACCTCAACGCCGTGGCTGCTGGATGCATAACCTTCTTGTTTGTGTCCAGATTTTGTGGTAGAGTTTATTGACCCTCTCAGGTTTTCCAGAGGTTCACAAACTCACAAACCTGAGTAGTGAATGTCCAGAAAAGACTGCAGGAGATGCACCAGGACTTAGTGAGCTTGTTTTCAATCGTGCCTGGTCTCTCTCATGTTCTTTCAATAGAGCGCTAATAGGAGTGGATTGATGTTTACTTCCAGTTGTTTAACTTGTTGATATTATACAATTGCAAAGACTTCCATCTATCTGATTGTTATAATTTGTAGGCTCTAGAGGAGACCACTTCTGTCATGATGCATGGTCTCTGCCAGCAAGCCACCCATTTATTCGTTGTCATGAGATGCAATACCATCACTTTATCCCCAACCTTGAATGACCTTAGCTTCACGTTCTTCTTTTCTCTGGCATGGGTGGCCTCCATATGTGTCTTAATGAGGGCTTATGACCACCTACATTTGTTCTCAGGTGTTCTCTATGAGAGGTTGGTCACTGGTGTGGGTGTTGTAAGGTTTCTCCCATTTTCCCTTATCATGTCTAGGACGTTGCAGGGATTCCAGCCATATACTAGTTTGAACTGTGAACATCCGGTAGAGGTCCAAGGTGTTGTTCAGACTGCAAAAAGGGCCCACAGAATGAAGTAGTCCCAATTCCTCCCAATTCCTCCCATCCTTTCATTTCTATTCATCAACTCCTTCATCTCAGACATAAGCTTCAACATGAAACTACTCCCTTTATCCATTAGAATTCCATTGGAGAAGCCTACTTGAGTATCGAGTTTCAAGAATGGCTTAAGTGGTGGTACTTTTTAGTGGGAACATCTTTGGCTAGTGGCTGAAATAATCCATTATCAAATTTGTTTCTCAATTGGGATGGTTCCAGGGGTCACACTATACACATGCCAATACGAAAGAAGGGTATTTTGATGATCGGCAGCAGTTGGAGTAGAGTCTGCGGTACATCAAACAGAGAGGTCTTCTGGCCAAGGGCACAGAACCCAAAATCCCAAAATGTCTTAAACTGTGCATAAACTCCAGGACAGTAAAACCTACTTAGGACATTGTTTTGCATCTTCTCCAAATCACATCCTACTGTGATGTGGGTATGGGCCAGTTTAAGAACCACCTTTCAAAAAGGTTTGGGGGCTAATAGGTAATAACAAATCATTACATCCCCTCTGGGATTCAATTCCACTCTGTATATCAAACCCCTTCAGTCCACAAAGCATGTGTTGTTCAGTTTCTTGCTTTCTTCCCCTGAAACCAAATTCTCCCAGGCTTACTCGAGAAAGGGATCCAGACACTGGCCATCGGCAAACTCTGGGGGTCTGGCCTGAGCTACCCATCGGTTGTTCAACATGTCCTGCTGCCATCAGCTCCCCGAACCCAGCCTGGTCCCATTCCGTCTTGTCCAGGTCTTATGCCTCCTTGAGTTCTGGGACCAGGATTGTCTCACAGATCAGATGCACAATGGTTGCCCAGATTTGATGGCATATGCATTGTTTCCCATATTTAATAAGACCATCTTTATCTCCTCTGGAGTCGCCATCTATTACTCCTGCTCCAACAATGAGGGAGTGGTTGTTGACTAGGCCCGACTTAACTGACATCCTGCCATATGTTTATTTGGCCAGCACTACCCTTATGCCCATTTTTACCAGAGCCTTCCCTCATGTTGGGACCAACACCCCCTTGTCACTGGAGAGGTATCATCCTACCACTTGTGGACTAGTGCTTTTAGGGAGCATAGATGTCTTGGTGATCCTTAGTACTCACAACACTTTGGGTCATGGGTGGCCTCTATATGAGGGCCTAACCGAGTTCATGATGACACCTCTTGTAACAGATGGCCTCAATAATCCAGGGAGGAGGTTTTCTCCAGGATTTATTAAGAATAGAAATATGCTTTGTGGGAAAATGTTATGGACGTATACTAAAGGGTGACAACGTCTCTCTCACACAATATCATACCTGCACCCACTCACACCACCAGCACAATCTTCACAACACCTCTCTCCACTGTCTGCTCTCCACCGCCTCATCTCTTCATCCACCAACTCAGTTCTTGACCTCACCCGAACACTTGCATCCTCGCTCTCTCTGGCTGTGCTTTTAAAGCACAGCCTACCCTCTCTCCGTCCTCTCATAGCTTTTCACTAGTTTCTCTTCTTTTGGACTGGGATATAGAAACCCAAGATGAGAACTTTCCTGTCCTCCCTTACTCACAAGGGCCAGGCCCTTGTTATGTGCATGAAGTGTGTGAAATGTGCGGTTAATAATACACAGGCACCGGCTGAGGGAATAGGTCTTCTTTACTTCCTTTTCTTCTACACACTTTTGTGATATGCAGCAAAACCCTTACTGTGCATGCACGCTCTCACCACTCTTATTGGGATCTGCCTTCATGATGAGACTTCGCCATGAGCAGTTAACTGTGTCCTCTCCGGACACAACATCTTCCCCTCATGGGCAGATAAATACACTCTCCTAACAGTTCATTTTAGGTCTCTTGAATCAATCATACTGGCCTCTTGATGCACCACTGGGATCTTACATGTGTCTCCGGTTGCACCTATGCCCCTTGAGTCTTCTTGTCTTGACTCATCCTGCTCTTCCTCGTACGTGCTCTCCTGTCCAGTCTTTTCCTCTTCTCCTTCACGATATAGCTTGAACTGCAATATGTTTTGTGTAATCACACACCTATTGACTATTGACTCCTTCATCTGAGAGAAACTTGGATTCCCACTTTCTCTCTTGCCTGCGTTGCACAAGCACCTTGTCTCCTGACTGGAGCGTGGATGCTTGGGCCCTTCTTGTCTGCGAATGTCTTCATTTCTTGCTTCTTGGCAGCGTATTCTCTCTGCAGCGACATGAGTTCACTTTCTCAGGGCTCCTCTCGTTGAGGAAGCCTGTTTTCACTTTTCTTTGGAACACAAGCTCAAAGGGACATTTCCCTGTCGTCCCATGCAGAGAGTTCCTGTAATCTTTGAGCATGCTGCATACTGCTTGATTCAGCGATACCCTGCTCAGTTCGTTCTGTTGTAGTACCTTCTTAAGACTCCTCATAAACTTTTCCACCATTTTGTTAGCCCGAGGCCAAAGCTTTGTTATCTTCCGCTGACGGATGTTTATGTGGTTCATGAACCTTGCAAATTCCAGACTGCTGAATGGCAGTATATTATCAACCTTGACAACTTTGGGAACACCTCACGCAGATAACATGTTGTCTAGCTCAGGGATGAAACTGCTAGCTGTGGTGGAACTAATCATTTGTACAGGAGGAAACTCAGAGAATTCGTCCTTCATCACCATCCAGTACTTTCCATTTTCAAAGGGTCAAAAGAAGTCCACGGCCAAGTGCTTCCATTGGGCATCCGGAAGTTCAGACATTCTCAACAGCTCTGGGGGCTTGTTCTGTCCATGCACTGACACAGGGGCACCTTCTTACTGTGTCATCTACCATGGCATCAATCCCTGGAAACCACATGGTGTCCCTTATCTGTCTCTTGGTGGCAAAGTCCTTCAGTACTGGCTGCAATTGCTGCCGGTACCTGAAGAACTTTGCCACCAAGAATGAGCGCACCTCACTTACGTCCTGCTTGGGCGAGATAGCAGTGATGGCCTCCACGTTTCCTGGGTCGGGGCGCATTCCTCCTGGTGAGAACACATGCCCAAAGAATTTGAGATTCTGTTTGTGAAATGTACACTTCTCTGGATTTAATGTCAACTCTGCTTGGGATATCGTCATGCACAAATTGTGTAGAGTTTGCTCATGTTGCTCCCTGTCCTTTCCAAAAGCCGAGATGTTTTCACTGTAATTAAATCAGTTATTTACATGACAAATTACTCTGCTGATGCTCTCCTGGAAGATCTCAGCTGCAGATGATATTCCAAAATGGAGTCTTTTGTAGCAGAATAATCCTTCATGCGTTGCAAAAGTCGTTATGTATCGTGGTTGTTCATTGAGTTTGATCAGATGATATCCTTTGTATAGGTCCAATTTGGTGAATATTGTGGTCCCATTCAGCAAGCTGATCATGTCATCCAGATGCAAGCCTGGATGCCTCTTATGCTCAATGTCTTTGTTTGCTTGCCTCATGTCTACGCATAGACAAATTCTGTCAAATGAACCTTGTTTGGGCACGGCCACCACGTTGACAATCCAAGGAGTGGGACAAGAGGCTGGTTCTATTATGTCTTCCTTTAGCAGACACCTGATTTCTTCCTCCACTTGTGATTGCAAATGGAACAGTATCCTTTTGGGATGCTGGGCAACTAGGACAACTGACCCACCAATGTGAAGAGTTACTGAATTCCCTCTCAAACATCTCATTCCTCTGAATAATCCTCAAAATCGCTCTCTGAATGCCAATTCGTGTCTCATGGCATACGTTACGGCAGCAATTCCCATTTCTACAGCCATCGGTCTCCCCATGAAATTGCTTACAGGTACTTTCCCTTGAAGGACGTGCAGTTCCGGCATGGTGAGCCACCCTTTGTAGCTTAGCTCATTAGTGAACTTTCCATGATTTTGAACAGGTCCTTTTGCAGCCCACTGAAATACCTTGAGCATGGACGGAGTCAACGTAGGTGGATGCACCGTCTTACTTAATTATTCAGATATGCAGATGATATTTAAAGTGGCTCCACGGTCAATGAAGAAATTGGCCTGATGTTGCCACAACTTAATGTTGATGTCTCCTTCTAGAGCAGTCACCACGTCAGTCAGAGCAGTCACCACGTCAGTCACCATGTATGAATAGTATCATTGGCTTCTTTCTCGGGAAGAGGTGGGTGACGGAGATCGGCCCTTGAATTGTCAGACATGACTCATCACATTTCGTCTCACATTCTCATCTCTTTTGGGCCCTGCCGTGCGCATGTTCGATTCAGGTTTTCTGCCTGGTCTGATACTTGCTTGCATGGGATTTGGCAGCACCTTGCAGAACCTCGGCACGTGATTTTCTCTTCCACAATTTGCGCAACTGTGTCCAAATGCGGGGCACCTTACCCCTTCATCGTGCGGATTCCGCCTTGTCTGACTTGGTACACTGGTTCTCTCACAACCCCTTTCCAGTTTCTATTTGCACTGCTTGGGTGTCTGCTCTCTCGTCTGTTTGTGCTATTTGTAGAATGGTGGCAAGGGGAAGAGGTTCACAAAGTAATTTCTTTCTGCAAGTGGAAGAGAGACATCCTCCTATGATTTGTCATCCGATGGCCCCCTCATTTGTAAATTTGTGACTACTAGTTTGCATAGCCGGGTTGCAGAGGTGTCAATCGACTCCCCATTAATTTGGCTTGCCGTATTGAACGTGTGCCTCTCATGGTCGATATTTCTCTGTGGGTCAAAATACGTGATGAATGCTTCTTTAAGTACCTGATATGTTTTTACCTCGCCAGGTGGGAAAGTGGGAATTAGGTCCTTCACTTCGTCTCCTACCAGATTAAGGAGCAACCTCCTAGCAAACCTGTCTGGAGCGCTCTCATCATGTACAGCAAAGTCGTTTTCAAACCTCCTGAGCCATCGCTCCCATCTTTGGGCCAGAGCCTGCTGGTCTGCAATATTAAAAGGGCCTAGGCGGTAAAATGCAGCTGCTCTGGGTCCTTCGTCATCTGATATCTCATCTCTAGGAGCATCATTTTCACGGGCTGCCTCCTCGTTCATCTTGTCAATGAAGTCAGTTAATGGCTGAGCAACTCGCCAAACAAAAGGGGTCACTGGAGATCCTTATTGGGAGGAACAGGCCTCCAATCCCATCCTCGTTGCCAGGTTTCCTGTCCTCCATGACTCGCAAGGGCCGGGCTCTTGTGTGTGTACTGTGTGAAATGCGTGGTAAATAATACACGGGCACCATCTGAGGGAACACGTCTTCTTTATTTCCTTAACTGGTCCTCTCCGGACACGACAGGAACATACGGGTAGAGTTATGACACATGATGGATGAAATGAGGGGACACCAGTAGATGATCTGCTTTGATCTTGGATCAAGTGCAGCCAATTCTTTTTCATCCACCTCTCTTGGCAGCTCAAAATCTTCTGTCCGTCGAGGAGCTGTCCCTACCTCTGGGTCACCCTCCAGACTGATGAAAATCTCCTTCTCATCTGCATAGAACACAGCTCCAAGTTCTACAAGAAGATTGGAAGGGGCTTGATGTAAATATAAAAAATCGTGAAATGCAAGATCCCCGAAGGACTCCACATTTCACCGATTCTGTGAGGGATGCAGGAAAATCTTCTCTGACTCTGGACAGTCTACTCCCTAAGAATGCACGTCCTAGGCAGCAGTGGCATGCAACACCTCCCACCCCCTGTCAAATCCGGAGGGGGGATGTTGGGTGTTGGAAGTGCTTGACAGATTCAATAATATAAGCAGACAGGCATGTTGCTCTTTAGGAAACTGTTTCAGGTTTTGCTTAACATCCAGCTCTGTGCCTCTTCTGTGACAGAAGCCTTACTGGCAGTAACCCAGTAGACGCTGCTCATCCAGAAAGTGTTGGAGGTGCTTAGTGGCAACCTTATCAAGATTGTAGCAAAAAGGCACGTTTGTGATCTGTCTGTAATTTGCACATGAAGGAGATGAAGAGAGATGATGTCTAATGAATATTATTATATTCTGAACAGGAGAATCATGTATTGAGGAACGGTCTGCTTCATCTCGTTCAGATTTCAGGAAATTCAAACAACCCGCCTTGTTTGAGGATGGAGAAGTTGGATTGATCTGTTTCTCTGCCACTTTTGACAAAGCAATCAAAGTTATGCCAACTCTGCCAACCTAGGATAATTCTTGCTATCAAAGGTTTAATCAACTTGTGGTGAAACCCTTTCTGACTGTTCCTTTGTTCTGTTCAGGTGTCTTTCTGGGGTCTTCGAGGTCAGACTTGGGCAAAAGAAATTGAAGTAGCTGTGATTCCCAAGATTCTCTAGTTCAAGTTGTGGATGGGATCGTTTTGGCTTCTAGACTAGACCAGTAGGGGCTTGTTATGTGATTATAAGAAGATAATGTCATTTGACCTCATTGCATATTGTATTGTTCAATAGGACTCTGGGATTTGAAGGTTGAGACGCTTTACCCTTATATCACTTGGAGAACCAGCCCAGTGATAACGGGTTCTTCCTTTTATGACGAGAAATCTTGACAAAAGCTGGATAGTCAAGCCTTGTGTCACATTACTATGAATTCCTGGATGCGCGTCAGATACCTGGGAATCATGTGCCTTACCACCAACGTTCCGATGGATTGCAACACGGCTCACTGTTCCCATTCTAACTCGGTGAAATGGTTTTTTGTCCACTTTTATTTTTGGCCTTTGCATCATTCTGACACAGGACCTCATCACGAGTTGGGCGCTAGCCATTAAATGCGGTGGTAACACTATTACTGACGCATTTAAGGGTTGGCCCAATCATGAGTTGGGCGGAAGGTTTGGAGTTGTACCACCAGCTATTTGCTGGAGGTAAATCTCCATCTTTCCACCCCTTTTCTGCCATTTCCAGTGCTCTTACTGCTGGGATACCGCCAAGGCTGTGATTAGGCCCACTGAATCTTTTGATATAGCAGTCTAAGCAGCATTATTGTGGGTCCTACCAAATGAACATGTTGAACACCGGTATATATGCTTGCCCCGTACTTTGAGTGAGAAGAATTATTCTGTGCCTGAAGAGGACGTGTTGGCCAGGAATGAGGCATGTTGTCGGATGCCCATTTACCATTTGCTATCTGAATGCATAATCAGATTTGCCCCTTATCTGGATTGGAGTTTAGTACTTTCATTTTCGGAAACAGTCATGGAAGTTATGGGTCTTGCTACTGGGACTTTTCTTTACTCCATCATTTTTATTGACGGAGAAGTGGATTTCTCTGGAAAGCGCCTTTGTTCATGCCCTCTCAGCAGATTCAAGAAGTGGTGCTGAGGTTCTGCCATGCTATGGCTTGTGCTTGTCATAAAGAGGTGAAGGCCACTATGGCGTTACTGCAGCAATCGTTTTTTGGTCTGCGCTGATGAACTGCCATGTTTTGCTTTGTTCATAGTAGGCTAAGAATGCTAATCAGAGCCACCCCTTTCATAAATGCTCTTTGCAGAAATTATAGTGCAAACAGGTGTCTTTGCTGAAATAGACGCCCCCTTCTTAAAACCTGTTTTGGCACACAGCAGGTTCAATGGTCACATGTGCATTTCTGACAGCTGCTGGAACACAAACCTTTTATTCTTTGAGTAGCATTTATACTTTCGAAGAGACAAGAACAATTCACTGGAACTCAGGGAGGTCATTTCACCTAAATGCCAGGGTTAGGGAAAGTGACATCACACAACCCTTGACCTCTGATGACATCACAGGAAGCAATGTCATTTGACCCCACCCCAAAGTGACATCATGGGAAGCAATGGAACACGACCTTTCACCTCTTGACAAAACAGGAAGTGGCATCCCATAGCACTGTTCCTAAGTACACTACGAAAAAATGGTTATGATATCACAGTAATGTGATATACATTTTATCCAGAATGGATCACCATATGTTGCTTTAATATCTGTTTATATAGGCCCATATTACCAAATTACTGTGAATGCAAGTAGACGTCCAAGGCCAAATGATAATGATTTGTTATTATATAGCACTTCGACTTAAGCACTTTATATAGAACAAATATGCATACAATATCACCCAACCTGTGTTGGTACTCATTTATCAACCTCAGAATGAAGGCTGAGTTGGCGCCTTGCTGGTTTTTTGAAACCTGCAACCTGTAGATCACACACACATTTCAGCATCAAGCGCTGAACCCATTAAGCTATCTTGACGGCTATAGCTATCTTACCGACTACAGTAAAATTAGCAAGAACACGTCTGAATGTTCTCAAAGTCAGAAAGAAAATGACACTCTGCAGTGGACACCATTAAACTGGTAACTGAGATTTAACAGCAGGCCAGTTCATCTGCAGGTCTGTTGCAAAGTTGGCCACATGTTAAGCCTGCATGGATCTACTTCTCAGGTTTCAGAGGTTAGAAAACTACATACCATTGGGAGGGTTCATAACTGTGTATTAAAACATTTAGAGTAGCGCAGAGAAAGCAGTGCACTCACACGGCGTCCCGTACTCTGGACACTTGTTACCTCATACAAACAAACATCCTGAACAGCATGCCAGGGAGATAGGCAAGATAGACACATTTCAACTAAGTATTAATTGTGGCACAATGAAATTAAGGGCCACTTTATGATCTATGGTCAAACATTTCTACACTGTACACAGACTTTTAGGCACAAGGATTTTGTCAAGTGACCGGGCACAGCAAGATAGAATGTCTTGTAATGATCACAACAGAGACAACGGCAGAAAAAAACATGCTATAACTGCAACTTGCGAAAAGCAAAATTCATAGCTCGAAATGGATGCTTATTCTACTCTAAATGTTTTTTTAACGTTTTTGTCTGCATTGTGAATTTGAGCTGTTTAAGGATAGACTAAATCAGTGGCTCAGACCCTGAAATGTGCCTGAAAAAAAACCTTTAAAACCTCTAGCAATCATTGTATAGAATTCCAGAACGACAAATTATTTGTTATGCCTATTCTTTCTTATGTTGGGTCACTGCTCAAAGTGTTACACTTGTGGAACCCCCTGATTTTGAACAAGAAAGCCAGTCACTCCAGAAACAGAGAGCCGCATGACCTGGCCACAACACAGGACCTTCAATGTTTTAAAAATACAATTTTTTTTAGGGGTAGCAAGGGAGACCTGAGGGCTCGCAGGTGTTACCCCTGGCGCACCTCATATGATGCCCCTGCTGGACCTCTGTTTTGAGTGCCGTCCACTCCAAAGTTCATTAACCAGTGATGTGAAGACAGAAAGCACCCAAAGCAGAGGAGAGCTCTTTTGCCTAACCATCCCCAGGGAACATTGGGGGCAAACTGCTATACACCAATGCCTGTCTCTGCACTGGAACTTGGCACCTCACTGGAGGAGATGGATTGCCTGTAGGTACCAACCAAGAGCCGTAGAGTGGGAGTGAACAACAAACATACTCAACTTGGCCTGGATCCCCTGGGTTGGGACTCCCAGCAATTGAGCACCGAGCCAGATTTGAAAGCACTCGACACACTTCGAGCCACCACAGGACCCACTATACTGTTTTTGGCACTCTCTTCGACTTCAAACTGCTTGCTGAACTTCGAGCCACCCAGACACTGGCTCGACTGATTGAAGCAGACTGACTCGTCTCAGCCAAATCGTGGTCTAGATATTGTGGTAGCAACTGACTCGAGCACCAACGTGACTGCTGGAAGCCATCAAACTATTCCATCCCAAATGCTGACTCTATCCAGCGGAGCCATTGTCTTGCTGCCCGCTCTTCTTCTATCCTTGAATGTTGAGAGCCATCGTGTTGCTGCCTAAAATGCTGGCTTGACCCAGAGGGAGCCACGCATCTTACAACTGATTTGATACTATAACCACTGTTATCACATCCACTCAACCGTCTCAATGCCGGCTCGTCAGCAGCTAAAGCACCAAAAAGCCCAGATTGACGCTGTCGAGCTCCTAAAGCCAACAGACACGGTACCATGAACAGTCCCTGTCCCCCTGGCCCACTTTTGGCACCATAGTGACTGTAAGGCCCCCTTCTATGCCTTATTGTGTACTCCTGCAGAGCAGTCGTCATTTCATCACACAGGGTGCGGGGAAGATCGGATCTACGTTAAAAGTCTATTGGAAAAGTTCGAGTTACAAAATAGCAGAGCCGACTTGCTAGCATTTTGTAACTCAAGCTTTCCCGAATGTGCCTTGTGTGCCCCGCTTTATATTTGATGTATGTGGGGGACACCCCAGGGTCCCCCGGAGCCCATAATCCCGAACTAGGAGAGCGGGGGACACTCCTGCAACTCCTGCTCCCCTTGTTCGGCATTATGGGCTGCGTTTTTTTTTGTACCGAGCTGGCAGGCCATGACCCTCTCCTAGCCCAGGACTACCGGGACTAGGTTTCAAAGGCCAAGCGTGAAACTTGCTGCATAGCCGATATTTTTTCTTTTAATCTCTTTTCATTCTCTCTATGTAGGAAGGTCGACACGTGGAGGCCTTGTCTCCAAACATTACAAACCATAGACACATTTGAGTCTAATAAATCCGACTACACCTTGACATCAGCGTAAACCCAGCTCACCTTTTTCTCATTTGATGAAGTGGGTTTTCTTTAAACTCGTCCATAGGCTCTCAGCGGCAATGGTCATTTGCTAGTGCCGTGCCTTACATTATCTGCTGGGTAGCGCCCACATCCAGTGCATTATAAAAGGGTCTAGGATGGCTAGGGTGACCAGATTTTCAAAACAAAAAACCGGGACGGCCAACAACATAAAAGAGGGACTACCCCATTGCAGCCGACCAATTACCACCCCTCCCCCAACACGCCCCCACAACCACCCCCCAACCATATTTCCAGCACTTCTCCTTTCTATAAACTGTTTATAATCTCATTTGTGCAGTTCTGTCTGTGAATCATGGCATGTTAATTCAAGACAAGCGTCAGCTCTAATTGATATTAGGTCGCCTGCTGGACAACCATTTGCAAGCCAGTCTCCGCGGCATAGTCAGTAAGTGTTCTGACTTGTACCTGAGAGGTTGGGGGTTCGAGCCAGCTTGAAAGTGTTGTGAAATATAATTATCTTTTTTATTACCGTATGCCCCCCAAACATGCAAACCCCGGACGGGATTTCAAAAATGAAAAAACTCCCGGGACCCCGGGACGGAGGGTGATTTCCCCAGACTGTCCCGGAAAACCCGGATGTCTGGTCACCCTAAGGATGGCACACTGGCTGCTATTTTTGTGGCTCTTGGCACAAGGTCCTATAAGAAAGGGGCACGTTATTTGTGGTGCGCGTATTCTCGATGAACCCCTCCTTTTCTTCTTTCCTCCCCACTTTCAATATGAATTGTTCACCGTGATGTATGCACATTCCGATTATAATTATTTGGTTCCTAGTGATAGCCTCGACATCCAAAGCATTGAATGCAAAAGCCTCGAAAAAAATGCATTTTTTCATTTTTTTTATGGGGAGTCCCCCCAAACCGCCGTTTCTGTACCCCTTAAAACTCATTTTAATTTAAAAAAAACTTTACCTGCAAAACGATGCATTTTTTTCAATGCTTTTGCATTCTATGCTTTGTATTCGAGGGACTCACTGGATACCTAATTATGTGTTTATTCATTTGTACCGCCACAATGACTCTGCTGTTTTTAATGTTGTTAAGAGAGGGGCAGGTTGACATTATTTGTGGTTGAGAAGAAAAATGCAAAACCTGAAGTGTTGTTGAGTGCAGGAGAACCCCGTTCTGTGAGGGACGGGCTTTATCAGAAGGGAGAGCGAAGTGAGGCCATCCCTCTCGGTTGGCCTACTAATGAGGTCTAGCCTGCGAGAGAGCAGGTGGTTCCACAGTTGCTGGATGGCAGTCTTTGGGCAGCTGGTGGCAGAGGTCACGTGTGGAGTTTGGATGGTGCGAGCGTGCTCGCGGGAGGGCTGCACTGGCTGCTGTTCACTTGCAGTGTGGGAGGAGCTAGGCAGTGAGCCTGGAATATGTTGGACAGTGGAGTGGTGAGCAGGTTAGTGGCGGAGAGAAGGCAGCTGGACTTTCTTTCTCTTTACAAAGCAGAGGGATCGTCATCACTTCCGCTGATATCAGAACGGGAACTCCACAGGTGAATGTTGATTTTAAGGGCGAGTCCTGCAGCGAAAACACTCCTGGGTATTCTTTGGAAAGCCTATTGCTCTTCCCATATCCTGCTTCAGACATGCGAGCAGCTAATCAGAATGCTTCTGTTCCTCGTAGTGCTCAGGGGTGGGGGAAGGGCCAGAAGTGGGGCGGGGCATGCAGGCTGCCAAGTTCCAAATGGACCAGAAGAAAGGAAGCTGTCTAAAATGCCTTTTCAAGGTTGACCACCTGTCACAATGGACGTCATTTAGAGGTCTCCAGGGGTCGCAACTGCGACTCCTGAGGTCTCCCTTGCTACCCCTAAAAAAGAAAATGCAAAACATGTTTATGTATTATTTAATTTTACATTGAGGCTCATGGGTTGTGGCCAGCAGCATGTTGCTCTTTGTTTCTGGAGTGGCTGGTTTCTGATGGCTATAGCTGGTAATATAGCTCAGTGGGTTGAGCGCTGGGTGCTGCAATGTGTGTGTGATCTGCAGGTTGCAGGTTCGACTCCCAGCAAGGTCAACTCAGCCTCCTGAGGAGGTTCATAAATGAGTACCAACACCGGTCGGGTGATATTGTATGTATATTTGTTCTATATGAAGCACGTAAGTGCTATATAATAACACATCATTATCGTTTGGCCTTGGGTGTCTGCTTGCATTCACAGTGATTTGGTAATATGGGTCTATACACAGTGATATAAACGATACATATGGTGATCTATTCTTGTATGAAATGTACATCAATTTACAATGATATCGTAACCATATTTTTCGTAGTGTACTCAGGAACTATGCTATGTGATGCCACTTCCTGTTTTGTCGTTGGATGAAAGGTCGTGTTCCATCGCTTCCCCTGATGTCACTTTGGGATGGGGTCAAATGACATCACTTCCTGTGATGTCCTCAGAGGTCAAGGGTTGTGCGATGTCACTTCCGCTACCCCTGGCATTTTGGTGAAATTACGTCCCTGCCTTCAGAAAGTTTAATTCTACAAAATTTCACTTTGCATTCCACTGACCATTTTTAATGTGTTTTTGGATCCATTGTATTTAATTGTTGTATGAAAAAAGAAATACCTGTTTCAAATGAAAAAAGGTAAGAAAAAGTTCAAGTTATGTTATGACGGTAAAATCAGGAAATTGCTGCAAAATGGTGGCTATGTTTTCTCATTAAATTCTTTGGGAAATTTCACTCAATTATCTGTCGGAATGCACACCTCTTAGGAAACATAAACCAAGACGCCATTTTGAAGTGAAAATTGGAACATTTACACTTTCAAAACTATTTGGGCGTAAAATAAAACAACAAAATTATCAAAACACGTGTAGTCACAAAGTGTGTTTTTTAAAACCACAATTATTATAATTGAAGATAGTAAACTTAAAATTGCCTGAAAGAAGCAAAAAACAAGAAAAATAAAAATAAACGCTACAAAACAAACTTCCTGTCTCTTTGAGTCACATGCCCGATGTTAGAGCCAGAACACAGTGCAGGAAAGAAACGAAGAGGTAGGTAGGTCATGGGGCCTAACCAGTGAAAGGAGGAGACAAGGCAAACAACTAAGAGGGACAGTAACAGAAGGAGTGGGAAGGAATGAAGAGGACCAAAGACATGAATGAAAGGACAGCAAGGCATGTAATGTATTGTAGTAGTAGTCATTTATATAGCACCTTTTCCCATTTGTATGGCCTCAAAGCGCTTTGTGGTAGGAACGCACTCAGGGATCGAAGTATGTGCGAACCAAATCTAAAAAACATGAAGAAAGTGCAATCATATGCTGTATTTACTGAAAAGTCAAGCTGTTCTGACGCGAAATTCTCGCATAAGCAAACCTTGCAGCAAGCAATGTGAGAATATACTGGTTGAGGATTGGAGTAGGATGTAACAAAGGACAGGGCGGAGTTATGTTATGCCAGATGTCGCTTATACTGCTCACATCCCCACCGAGCCCTACCCACGTGGAATCTAGGTGCAAGCCAGCAGGCCCGTCATGAGGGAGGGGGCACTGCACCCCAGGGCTCGCAGGGTGAGGGGGGGTGGAAGGGAGCTTGCAGAGTGAAACAAGCGTTCGTGTTCTTTTATACTAATTCGTGGCAGAGCACAGGGTCGGGCTTAGCGTCTGCAGGGTGCCGATATGACTGGGTCTCTGAGGCTGCTATACTATCGTACATTAGTTTTCCTTTCAATGGCTGAATCTCCTTAGGTTGGGCCTCCCATTCTCACCTGTGAACATCAGACTGGCCGGAATGGGAGCAGCAAGTGGCTCTCCGCAGGGGTCAAGTGCTAAAAACAAAGAGGCGGGACCAGGGCTTTAAGTGGGGTACGAAATCGAGGGGGGGGCCTCATTTGGGGGCGTGGCTTGTGGGAGGGGCCACATTTCAAGCCATCTTTTATAAAGCTTTGCCGACGGACAATTTTGTCCGTAGTCAAAGCTTTATAAAAGATGGCTTGAACTGTGTACTTTCAAAGCCATCTTTTATAAACCCGAAATGTTTAAAAAAGATGGCCTAAAAAGTATTCAAATCGTAGGGTATACACACAAATATATATAAATGTTATATATGTGTGTGCGTACCTTACTATGGTTTGTGTACTATGCAAGCCATCTTTTATAAACATAGAAATATGTTACATATTTCTACGTTTATAAAAGATGGCTTGCAAAGTACACAAACCATAGTAAGGTACGCACACAAATATATAACATTTATATATATGTGTGTGTATACCCTATGGTTTGACTAGTTTTCAGGCCATCTTTTTTAAACATTTCGGGTTTATAAAAGATGGCTTTGAAAGTACACAGTTCAAGCCATCTTTTATAAAGCTTTGACTACGGACAAAATTGTCCGTCGGCAAAGCTTTATAAAAGATGGCTTGAAATGTGTACTTTCAAAGCCATCTTTTATAAACCTCGAAATATGTCGAGGAATCCCCAAGTACGCCGAGGGTTAAAGACGCCCCGGTGACCTGGGGAAACAATTCAAATAAAGGTACAGTAAGTCGGTAACTGCCTCTGGTGACCTCTCGCGCGAGGGGTCACCAGACGCAGTTACTATGACTGACGGATGTGGCAGCCAGTCACAGCGTCGCTGTGGCTGGCTGCCATTTCTGTCAGCTTGCCTGACTTCATTGCAGGCGCATCTCCCGTCGCGACTGCGGCCGCGACGGGGTAATGCATCCCGTGATTCGCACCAATGTTGCTGTAGGACGGGGGCCTCGGCAGGGCCCCGGCTCAGTCCCACTTTTTGGGGCCCCGGCAGGCCCCGGCAAACTTTAAGCACTGGGCGGGACTTATTAACACACCAATTGAATGTGGCATCACCAGAAATGTGCATATCAAGGTGTCCTAAAAAAAAAGTGGGGGACTCCAAACTTGCTGTACTGTTTAGCAAGGATTTGCTGCAACTTAAATTCTTTACTAATTCCGCATTCTTTTATCCCTTTGTCCTCTTAGTGCCCCAACACTCAACCCAACACTCAACCCTATATCTTTGTCCAATCACCTTGAAGGTTAGGAGCAGTATAAACTGCACCTAATGGATGTTTAGCAAATTCGCCGTAATTCCCTACACGTGTCTGCTGGGATGCTTCAAACGAGTTGCACACCGACCATTAAAGGCTCGGTTTGGGATTTACCACCCAACTTGCTAACCTAGGTTCCTACGCTGCCGACAGAAGCAATTTAAAGAGCTTTCGGGGCTGCAGTCCTAAGGCGAGAAACAATCACCTGCATGCCTGACTGCATGCATTGGCAGCAAATAAAGTGGTGGCAGGCTAGAAGTTTCACATACTTTTCATGTGATGGACCACTCATCTTTCCTTGTGCTTGTAGGAACTTGTTACATGTATTGCCATTTTTCATGAATACGCAGTGATGTAGATTGTAGAGTCTTCGGGGGATCCCAGCTGGCATCCCTTTCAATTAAGGCTAAAACACACCTAGGAATAAATAACCCACATAGAGGAGTTATTTGAAGGCATACAAGTATTGCCAGTCGACATGGAATCTTAACACCCGAAGAAGAATATGGAGGGGCACCACTAAGCATAATTAACCTCTGTTCGTTAATCATTTGATGGCATGCAGTTACCAACAATCCAAGTGGCATCATGACCCTGAAGAAGATGACAGAGAGGGGGATTCAACCATCTAACACCATCTACAGTTGTTGGAACAGATGTAGACCTTTTATTCTTTTTATATTCGTCATGACTGGGTTGTCAACATGTTGAACCTAGGCCAGGACCATTTGAACTCTATGCCACACCTTGTGTACATCAAAGATGGTTTATGATTTTACTAATGTCTTGTGTTAACCACACATCTTTTCAGTGAATCCTTTCAGGATTGCAGGCTGCAGCATAGTTATGTGACGCTTTGTTTCAATTAAAAGTTCAGGAGAGTGGGAGTCGAAGTAAATCTACTAATATTAAACATCCTAAAGTTGGAGGCTCAAGCGTCAAAGAGAAAGATATTCTTTGCATTTGTAGATCTGAGGCAGGCTTTTGACGTAATAAATCGCGACAAACTGTGGTCGAAACTGTCCAAGTGGAGCTGTCCGCCTCCAATACTAGAACCACTAATAGCCCTCCACGCAAGAACAACTGTGCGAATAAGAGTGAATCAGCAAGGTGATCTGGCCCCGCCAATAACAATGTATAAAGGTGTTAATCATGGCTGCCCCTTGGCAGCTGAACTGTTCAAGTTATTTACAGCTGACTTACCCTCGTGGCTATGAATATAGTTCACTACTTCCCTCCAAGGTTAAACGGAACACCAGTAAAATGCCTTGTCTATGAGGACGACCTGGTTTTGACCGATTTCACTCAAATCGGTCTGCAACGACTACTGAACCGTCTGCATGAATACCTGAAAGAGAACGAGCTGGTGATTAATACGGAGAAAACAAAGATCATGAGCATTAGACACGCACAAACAAAAAAAGATTTAAAATTCAGATGGTCAATTGCAAATGACGAACTAAGAACTGTAAGGTCAATAAGATACCTTGGCGTGAGGTTTAACGACTCAATCTGCGAAGCTGCATGGACCAAAGACTTAACAGACAGAATGATCAAACTTGGCCTAAAAGGCGCGAAAATTTATAAAGAATACGGGAAATTCACGATTGCTCCAATAATGACATTCTACCTTCAGAAGGTCATACCAACAATTGTGTTTGGAGCAGAAGCAGGTTGGAACCCAGACTATCATTTATGGTAAAGATTAGAAGGTATTTTTTGGCAACGAACCTTGAGGCTCCTCCAATATATCTCAATAACTGCACTGAGATATGAACTGGTTATCAACTCACTACATATGACAATCATATGGAAGTCCCTTGCTACCTTGAGGAAAATGCACCTTGGTGGAAAAAGTCCAGCATTTCAAATCTTTGTGATTGAAAACAAAGGGATGCAATCCAAATTAACACAAATTTGGAAACTAAAGTTAGATGCCATCATGGAAGCAGCTTGTATAAGTAGATCAGAGCTCACAAAATGCAAAAAAAAACTTCAGACCTGGGAGTGTATCACCAATTCAGAAAAGCGCAGAAAACTTAAAACAGCTCTTCCACCATAAACAGGAGAAGTCAAGCTACATGATCAACCAAAATATCTATTAAACTGCCCGTCACGTCACCACAGAAATCAATTCCTAAAATTCAGGCTAAATGCTCTGAATAATAAGGAAATGCTCTGGCTAAGACGGAACAAGGAAACAACTGACAACATTTGTAGATTCTGTGACATCAGAGAAATTGAGTCCTCAAAGCACTTAATAACTGCATGCACTGGAACCAACAGCCAGCGGAACTTACATTTGAGTAGCTTTAAACCACAAAATAACTACATGGAAGGATGGTGGGCTTATGTTGCAGCAGCCAGAAACATCAAGCTATCATGCAGCTTAATTGACTTTCTAGATATGATCCTGAGGGTCGAATAGTAAGGGTCTAGAGAAACGAAAAGACCTTATGGTCAAACACTGAAAGAGCTAAAACGTGGCCAAACTGCTAATGGGCTGCTTGACCAACCCTAAAATGAAACAGGAGCAATGAATTTGGTCAAGCTAATGACTCCGGTTTCGATTTTGATTTGGACCTTGAAATGTTTTTGATAATGTGTTTTTTTTAATGAAAACCTGACGATGACGATGGTTAAATAATGTAACAAAAGTTCAGTATTGATTTATTGAACTGAAGTTTTACAATAAATATATATATTTTTTTAAAGTTCATTTTGGGAAATATGTCCACTTTTTTGTCATACTTTAATAGTATTTTCATTCAGCATTTTGCAAATTTATTTTAAGTTGATTTGTGGAAACTATGTTTGTATTTCTGCTGCAGGAACACAGATAAGGATGGAAGCAAAGAGTTATGTGGGGAGGGGGCTTGATAATGAAAGCAGGAGAGGGGCCACGAAGTAAGAGACCCATAAATAAAAAGCAGTGGGGTGGAAGGAAGAGGAAGGAAGGGAGAGAGATGTATATGGGGAAACCGCATTTAAAAAATAAAAACAAGTGTACTTATACATTGTATTTATTACAAAGACATAGTGGGCCAGATTCGCAGAAGCGTTTTATAATGGCGCAATCCCATAGGAAAATGTTCTGTGAATCCGGCTCAGTGCCTCATTACAAGTCTGCCATTTACCCGCCGGTGCTACCGCTGGTTCACTGGCAGACTCGCCTGACCGTTACTGGCACCTGATATCCTGGTGTTACCTGGATATTCCAGGTGCTGGCAACTGTGGTAAGTTCCCATTCCATGGAGTCCCGCAGGACTCCATTGGATGGGAACTACTGAAGCACCGGCACTGTTGCTAACAGTGCTTCAGTGATTACTCTGCCGGTTGGGGCCTGAACTCCCAGCAGGTCGGGTCTGCCAGTAGTTCACAGCCCCTACTGGCAGACTCGGAGTATGCCGGTCCATTAACAATGCTGAAGCTGGTATTACCGGCCATTTTACAGGCATTGTTACCGGACCAGCATGCTCATAATGAATAGAATGTCGACCCAAAACACATAGATAAGTTAACATTGCAGAGATTGGAGCAGTCCCACAAGCGGGTGCCTTACAGTTAACAGTTAGCAATTCCAGAATGCACAACTTGAGAATGGGAGTAAGGTGGAACGGCAACTGGTGAATATACAGATGGACCGAGGGTAAGAAATGAGTATGACAAGTGCACAAAGAAACAGGTACGAGGGGATGGAAAGTTGAGAAACTGCCTGAACCAGAGTTTTAAAACAGTTTGGCTTTCAGAATTTGACCTATGGGCAAAACAAAAATACAAACAATTTAAGTCAGTTTACAAAAAGCTGATTTCTCTATCTCACTGCAGGACGCCCACTTTTTGTATAACAATTTCGAGACATGGAAACATTTGCAAAAGTGTGTTTGAAATTTCCCTTCCAATGGTAAATTCTCTTTTTCATGGAGCATGGTTTGTCTCCCAACTTGTAACAGTCATGTTCTTCTGGACATGTGAGGAGGACACGATATTCTAGAAGATAGAGTCCAACAGTGATAACATTATTGGGTTCTGTTCCAAAAGCATGTGTCATTTCATTAGGAGCTTAGCCCGAGCAGGAAATATCTAACCAAAAGCGCTTTATCCAAATATGTTCCGCTAATGTGGATTTGGGCCATTGCAGCTTAAAGTGGCACCTCACACTTGTGGCTACACCACCATGCATGCAATGATATTGGTACATTTTTGATGCCCGTGTCATTGGCACAAAGAAGCAGTCAGGGTTCAGTTTTGCTGAGCCAGCCAAAACCAATTTGTAATCCGTGAACTTGCATTACAAAGAGGCAGCATTGTCAATGGCAGATCTGCTTGACTGAGTCGCATTTACGTCATACCATTTGTTTCTGCACAACCATCATACAATTTTGACTAGGTGGTCAGTCTCAATTGACGGCAGCAATACTAATGTTATTGACATTGGATGCTAAAGCACATCTATTAGACATTAACATGTTATTGAAACAATAGCAATCTACTTAAATATTTGGTAACATGTTTCTTTCAACACTTTAATATTACTGCAAATTATTTTAACCACCTTCAAACATAGCTGTTTTTTCAATCAACATTTATTGTTTTGTGGAAAGGTAAGGTACATCGATGGGTACAAGGTTTACGCCAAATTATGGCAACTCCATGACCCAGTTCATTGTTGAATTCTTCATAATAAGAGAAAGCATTGTGACAACAGTGGAGCGATATTTGGTATGCCTGAACAATAATGCATACAACATAGACATTACATTGAACACAAGAACAAAGTGTATTGCAGATAATGCTTTCATTTTTCTCAAAAATACTCTTTACCATCTTTTGTCAATTTCATTACAGCTTTCATAGTGTGTTTAGGGTATTGTCCATTCCCATAGATCTATGCAGGCAGCAGAACCTGGAAACTGAAAATAACTCCAAGCACGTCAGCACTATCAAGAACAAAGCTGTTATGTAACAATGGATTATGCAGATACACACATGGTACACACATGCTGTCAGGTGGAATTAAGCTATGGCTGCATTCAGAACTTGAGCTACCATACAAAGACCTAAACTGATATTGCTTTTAGATAGCGTTGAAGCAAATAGGATTTTGCAATCACAAGCAGAAAAACGTCATTTAATTAAGCATTCTGAAAATATTCTTAAGTCATTAAGATCAGATAAATACACACCCTCAATGAAAATTTAGCAACTCTGCAAAGTAAGAGAATCTGTTTGGGTTTGATATATAGATCCCAATGTCCACAAAAGCATGCATTCAGAAGAGGAATGTGAGCTATTTACTAACATGTAGACAACAAGCGATACAAGGATATGAGGCTGAAAGAACAGCTGATCAAATTTAGATAGTAGTTGAAATACTATTAATACGATTTTTAACCACATAACTGCAGATGACAAGATATCCCGTCCTCTACAGTTATTTCCCAGTGCAGAGGACGATATATCTCATCCTCTGTTCTGCTTAGATTTGGGGGACGGATTGCCCTCCCTGTTGCTGCAGTAATCCTCCTGACCCCCAGGTAATGAAGGGAAGGACTTCCCCTTCCAAGCCTGGGGTTCGAGGGTGGGGCTGTGATGCATCAGTGCCATCAGAAAATGAAATTTACATGCTGAAGCCAAAAGGCTTCAGCACGTAAATATAGCAGACACATTTTCCAGTGCTGCTTGGGTATTTTCTCCCCCTGCCAACAAGCCCTGCTGGTCAATCCCACTGGACCACCAAGGAAATGATTTAGGGGGTGCCCCCACCCTAAAAAGGCAAAACCAGGTGCACTTGTTGTTTTGCCTTCTACAGGGGCAGATGTGTGCTGTTTTGCTCCCATTTGCCCCCATAGACAGCAAAATAACATTGTGCACTCTAAGGTGAGGCACACTTGGCGGCATCAGGGGCTGGCACTATGTCTTTGGGCCATCTGCTCTCAGCAATCCCCCCCCCAAGGTGGGACATATTCTTTCTGCTCCCTGGGGGGGCGCAAAAGTGAGGGTCTGGTCCAATCTTGCCACCCATGTGAAGCACGAAGGAGCACTAGACCACCAGAGAATTGATATTGGGGCGGGGTGCCCCCTCAGGCAAAACAGCCCATTCCGCCACAAAAGCCACAAAGGTGGCATAGTATTGTTTTGCCTCTCTTGAGGGTAGATCAGTGTAGTTTTGCACTGATTTGCCCCCACGGAAGGCAAAACAGCATGCCACTGCTTTTACAGTGGAACACTTGGGGGCATCAGGGGGCTGGTCCTGTGCCTGTGGACTAGTCCCCTCAGAAATCCCCCAAAGGAGGGGGTAGATCCTTGCTGGTTCCCTGGGGTGAGGGGAATTGAGGATCTGTCCACATTTTGCCACCCCTGGGAAGCAGAAAGTTGCACTAGGCCAAAAAGGAAAATTATTTTGGGGGCAGGGGCTGTTTGGCCTGTTGCCTGTTGCAGCACCCCCAGGTGTCCTGGATCTCTGGCCGGGCCACTTTAGAGCTTTACCCTCCGGGAAGGTATGGTGACCCTGCCGGGTCCCCCCATGACAGCCTCTGGGCTGGGGGGCATTCGACCCACATGTGAGGCAGATGCCCAAGGCCAGGGACAGCATCCTCTGCCGTCCTAGAGCTATGGCTGGGTTGCGTTACAGATTTTCCCTCCGAGGAGGGGTGCAGACGCTGCCGTGGCTCCCGGGGACAGCTCGCTGGGCTTGGGGACTGTCGACCCACGTGGGAGACAGGCGCCCAATGCTGAGAGCAGCACCCCCCAACCATCCAAGAGCTGTGGCCATGCCGCGTTACAGCTTTTGCATCTAGTGAGGGATAGGGACCCCACTGCGTCCCCCCATGACTGCTGCTAGGCTGGGGGGGGCAGATGACCCACGTGCGAGGCAAACGCCAAAGGCCGGGGGCAGCACCACCAGTCGTTCTAGAGCTCTGGCTGGGCTCTGTTACAGCTTTTCTCTCTGGGGAGGGATGGGTACCCTGCCAGGACTCCCTGGGACCTCCACTGGGTTTGGCGATGGTCAACCCATATGGGAGACAGGCGCACAAGGCCGGGGCGAGCACCCCCATCAGTCCTGGAGCTCTGGCCCTGTCACATTACAGATTTTCCCTCTGGCGAGGGACGGGGACCTTGCCGGGTCACCCCATGACTGCTGTTTGGTTGGGGGGCAGTCGACCCACATGTGAGGCAGACGCCCAAGGTTGGGGCAGCCCCCATCAGCCGTACTAGAGCTCTGTTTGGGCTGAGTTACCATGTTTTCCCTCCAGTGAGGCATGGGATGCCAGGGCTCCCTGAGACCGCAGCTGGGTTTGGTGACTATCGCCCATATTAGACAGGCGCCCAAGGCTGCAGTAAGCACCCCCGCCATCCTGGAGATATGGCCATGCCACGTTACGACTTTTCCCTTCAGGGAGGGATGGGATGCCGGGGCTCCCTGGCACCACTGCTGGGCTTGGGGATGGTCGGCCCACATGGGAGAAAGGTGCACAATGCTAGGAGCAGCACCCCCAGCCGTCCTGGAGCTCTGGCCATATAGTGTTACAGCTTTTTCCTCTGGGGAAGGAGGTGGGGTCCCCCCTGGGTTGCCCCATGACCGCTGCTGGTCTGGGGCATATGACACATGTGTGAGGCAGATGCCCAAGGCTGGGGGTTGCGCCCCCAGCAGTCCTAGAGCTCTTCACAGGTCGAGTTAGAGCTTTTCCCTCTGGGGAGGGACAGGGCAACCGCTAGGTCGCCCCATGACCGCCACTGGGCTGGGGCAACCCCAGGTAACCGAGGTCTGGTTTTCATCTCAACATTCTGTGTGAACTTGGGACTGTGGGACATGTGGTGTTGGACGCATGTTTCAGGGTTTCCTGGTCGCAATGTCTCAAAATTGAGGTTTTTTTCCTACAATTTGGACTTTGTTTTGCATTTGGGTAATAAATTGTAGTGTAACACATGCATTTAGACCGCTGGATTTCAACGGATGTCTTCTTTTCAGAAATGCCTGGGGTTCCTTGTTTTCCTTGGTGGCTGTGACACCCCAGCCCGAAATCTGTGGGTTGTCCAGAAGGCCAAAAACACAATACATTTCATCTCTCTGGGGTGTTCGGTGTACCAGTGGTTTAAAAAGAACTGTCAGCCTTTTTAGAACAGTGTTGGCGCCCCGACGTTAATGAATAAAGAAAAACTCGAATTATGGTGATCAGAGTTGCTGCAACTCAGGGTGGCCACAGAGGCTGACCTGTGCTCGAACAAAACTGAAACTAGTTATCCCTAAATTGCGCTTCTCTGATACGTGAATGATAGAGACAAACTTGTACTTGTTAGAGATCCATTCAGTTTTATTATATTATAGTATTTGGCACCAGTAAAAGTGAAAACAAAAAAATACAGAGATATAGTTAATGCACTATTTCACTGCACAAATACGAAAAAGAACCCAAAAGTTGTCCAAACTGGTCAGTTTGTGTCTAAGGCCCTCATTACAACTCAGGCGTTAAGGGTTAACACCACCATTAACCCTTAACGCCTGATTCTGATTTTAACGCCTGCTTTTAGCAACCGTTAAAATCCATGGCGCTAATCCGCCATGATGCTAATTACGCCGTAATTTACGGTGGCGTAATTAGCGCCTTCCCCACTCCCATTATGCCCTATGGGGCAAAAATGGGAATGGGGAAGGGAAAATGGGAAATGGGGATTTACCGCCCCACTCACCTTGGAATGGGGCGGTAAATCCGCCATCCACCATGGTGTAAGCATAGTTTACACCATGGTGGTAAAGTTGGTGTACTTAGCACCAAGGTTGTAATGACCTCCTAAATGTTCAATAAGTCACGACTCTCTTTTTTGTTGATGCAATTCTACTGAGTCTCTTGTTTGAGTCGACTTTGTTCCAAACACTTGGTTGGTCTCCTTGTTATTAGAAAGGTTTCTTGAATTTGAAGCAAAGTAGGATGAATGTTGAATGGAGGCCTGATTTCCTTATTGCTTTTGCAGGCCAAAGATCTGAAATGATTAATGTTGTTAAGTTTGGAGCGGTAAACTCTGGGATTTGACAAGATCCTTGAAAGCGGTAAAAAGAAATTCCTCGACACGTATTTCCGCACCACGTGGTGGTGGTGGTTCATCAGGAGGAAAGAGGAGAATGTATTAAAGTAAAGTTCCAGTTTGCTGAAAGACCTGTTACGTTAAATGATGGTCTCCATTGTGGAGATGTGCTATATCATATATTGACATTAGGCTGTGAGAAAAGAAGGGAAAGAAGTTTTGCAAAGTGTTCCAATGGTATGAGTCAGTGGGTTTATATTTCATACATCTATTGTTGGTCCAATGTTGATAACTTGAAATCCTTTCCTAAAAATGGTGTTAATTTAAAGAGCAATGCATGTAATTAAGTGTTTGTGTTAAATACAATTCAATAAAGACATTTTAAGATTCATCCAATTAAAGAGAGAAAATAAAAACAGTGGTTTAGCCTTTCCCTTTGCGCCCAGGTCAGTGCACGCACACCTGTGATGTACCATTTTTATCGGGATGCCTGTGGGAATGTGGGAACGTAGGACATGTGTTGTTGCCTGCGTATTTTGGTGGTTTCCTGGTCGCAAATGTCTCAAAAATTGTGTTTTTTTCCCTACAATTCATTTTTGTTGGGTATCTAGGTAATAAATGGTATCACGACACATGCAAGTGAGACCTCTTTTGATTCCCACAGGTGTTTTCTTTTCAGAAATGCATGAGGTTGCCTATTTTCCTCAGTGGTTGCGACATCCTAGGCTCAAATCTGTGGGTTCTCTAGAAGGCCAAAAACACTATAATTGTGGTCTCCCCAGGGTGTTTGGTGTACCACTGGTTTAGCCTTTTTCCTTTGTGCCCAGGTTACTGCACCCACACATGTGAGCTACTGATTTCACCGGGACACCTGCGGGAACGTGGTAAGGTAGGACATGTGTAGTTGCACTCGTGTTTCGGTGGTTTCCTGGTCGCAAATGTCTCAAGTCGGGAGAATGTAGCGGTGCATTGCTTTTCTGAAAATTCATGGAATGCATTACCTTAATAGTGCAAACACGTCCAGCAAATACTTTTCTTTTAAATTATTTGGAAAACTATTGGAATTATGGGTATATAGTTGTTGCCTGACCTGTGCAAATTACCCCTTCCTGAAATTATTTGGAAAACTATTGGAATTATGGGTATATAGTTGTTGCCTGACCTGTGCAAATTACCCCTTCCTGAAATTATTTGGAAAACTATTGGAATTATGGGTATATAGTTGTTGCCTGACCTGTGCAAATTACCCCTTCCTGAAATTATTTGGAAAACTATTGGAATTATGGGTATATAGTTGTTGCCTGACCTGTGCAAATTATCCCTTCCTGAACATGGCATCTCATCTACTCTTCAGAAATGTATGCCTTTCTGTGTTCTCATTGAGCTTTCACACCCACCTCTTTCATTCCATACAAGCATGTCCTATTAAAAAAAGGGGGGGGAAATCACATACCTCCCTCAAAACTAAGATTTTGATTTCCCCTCAACTTTGTTCTTGAAAGCTTTGAAAATGGCGAAATTCAGGACTGCAAACATTTTGCTCCTAGATCTTACAAGAAACAAAGCAGAGCTTCTTTCTACATCATTTTATTGGCATTTTCTGAAAAAACACAACATGTGGTCACTTTTTTGTTCTTTTCTCACAAACCCCTGCAGCAAACCATGAATCCTTGGTGGAATTATGACTGCCTAAATATGGGAAGAAAAGGGTGCACATTTGGCCAAGATATCACTTGTAACAAAAACGTTACAAGGGATTGATTGCTGACATACCGAAATGTCCAAAAAAGAGCTCACCACTGGGAAAGAAAACCCTCAGCAGTGAAGGGGTTAAAGAATGTGATTGAATGGTAAATCACAGGTAGACAAGGATGGCACAGTGAGCATAAATGTATGTAAAACCAATGGTATTTTTAGGAGACACTAATAATTGTTTGCGAATGAGATTCTGAATTGAGAATATTAGACAGGTGTGATGCCTGTATTTTCCAAATCTATGCTTAATAGAATTGTGGTATAGTAAACCTTTAAAAGAAATTCTTAAAATGTGATTTACAAAATACTAAGCATGAAGAAGTGCCTGTAGCAGGAAATGTGTCAGATGGAATGTGTCTGATATGGAGAAGCACATGATTGGGCCCATTCATGAAAGTAGCGTATTGCTGCATTTCCTAGATTACAAAATCAGGTTTGATGCCTCTTCTTGTCATATCACAGCTTCTGCCCCACTTATCTTCTGATCAACAAAAGGCTATGTGGCTGACAGCCAATCTCTGAAATTCCTTACATCCACCCCCATTGCTGAGGAGCAGTAGGATGTGGATTGGAAAGGGAAGTTACAATGCTTCTAGGATTTGAGGCACGATGATTCCCAATCTTGCTCAAAATGTGCTGCAAGGGATACATCTCCCTGCCAACTCCTTTCCCTCACTCCTTAGTCTCCCTTTCAAGTTGTGTACTCTCATGTTTAATCTCACTAAACAACCTTTGACTTGAGCAAAGTCCTCAGAATCTGTTGACAAGCCAACCCCGGTTTGGTTGTTGGTTACCTTCCATTCATTCAAACCCAGCACCCCCTTTATTAAAAAAAGTAGATATGGATTTGTGTGAGCTTAGCAAATATCTGCCTATTGTTGGGGTCCTTGCCCAAAGCAAAACACTGGAAAAGCTGGTTACCAACCGGTTGACACAACACTACTTGACATCTTGGTATGTTGGAGCGGGCACTGCCAGGACCTCCTCCCTCACTGACTGTCCCTCCCAGGTTATCATGGGCTCTTTCTCCTCTCCCACCTCTATCTCCAGCTGTAGTGTCCCTCAGGGCTAACACCTTTCTCCCTGGCTGTTTAACATATATCTTGCTCCGCTTGCACACCTAATTTCCGCCTTCCCCCCGTAATTCCAGTTTTATGCAGATGAAACACAACTCTTCTTCAAGCTCCCCTCTGATCCTCTCCTTACTTCCTCCATCATTCCTGACTGCCTATCTGCCACCCAGTCCTGGTGTGCCTCCAATGATCTCTGCCTCAACGGCAGCAAGACTGAGATCCTTCCCACTGGGACTCCTGCTCCCTCTTTCTTCCCTTCACTCTGGCCGCCCTCTATGGGCTCTCTGCCTTCTCCTTCATCTGAAGCCAGAAACCTTGGAGTCATCTTCGACTCCTCTCTTTCCTTCGTTCCTCACATCCTGGACCTTCCCAAGAAGGTCCACTTTCAACTCTACCTCCTCAAAAGAATCCTTCCTTTACTCACATTCACCCAGAAGCTCATTGTCTCTAGAGCTATAGTACTCTTGAGGCTGGATTACTGCAACAGCCTCTTGCTTAATCTACCCTCTTCCTGTTTACTTCCCCTACAGCTTATCCAAAATAGCGCTTCAAGACTTATCCTTGGCCACACATCCCGGGACCACATCTCTCCAGCCATAAAATCTCTCCACTGGCTCCCGGTTGCTGCAAGGATCAAATTCAAATCCCTCTGAATCATGCATAAGGCCGTCTGGGGACAGGGACCACACTATCTACAACTGGCTCTCACCAAATACTCTCCCTCCAGATCTCTACGCTCCTCTGGCACCAACTCTCAGCTTCTCTAAGCAGCACGCTGGTGGCCGATCTAGTTCCTCGGCAGGCTCCCTGCTCTGGAACATGCCTCCTGCTTCCTCTCCATATTGAGCCGTATCTCCTCAAATTCCGGAAGCTCCTCAAAACCTTCCTTTTCACCTCCTCCTTCCCCCTGAGCTGGGTGTTCCCAAAGATGAGTAGCAATACTCTGGAGATGGATGGGGACGCAGATTGTATTCATACATCAATAATCAAGATGACACAAATAGTTTGGCAAAGTTCGTCTGTTTTAATGTCAAGTATCTAAAACAGGGAGTACAACGAACATCAGCAATCGCTCGATACTCTGACTCTACTTACTTCATTAAATAAATTTGGCTTTTGTACCCAAAATTGGTCATCGCTGAAGTTTTGACCTGTGTCATTACCAACATCATCCTACGTGGCAAACTACAAAAACCTAAGTGGAGGTGGGATTGGTTCTAAGTGAATAACTAAGCATAGGTCCCATATCTGTATAGGGTAACGGAGAGAGGTAATTGGATAGTTAACATCAGGTGGGGCAACCAAGCCCTCCCTTCAAAATGGCCACTATGAACCTCACTAAATGTACGACGTCCCATTGGCTACACAAGCAATAGGACTCCCAACTACGTGGTCCCCTACAATTGGTTAGATCCTAACCCCCGTCAGTACTTTTCCACCTACGTCTAGCAGCATGCAGACTGAACAATCCAGGTGCGGGTGAGCTTGTCTTAGCACCAGCTTCCCACCAATTAGCATATCATCCATCATCACCTCAATGGTCCAGTCTCAATGAGTGCTTTGAAGTTGGCCTTGTTTTTGTACTGTTCTCTGAGAATTTTTAAGGAGTATGGGCACCAGCCAGCCTCCGTGTGTAGGTGTGATCATCTTGTTCGTCCAACTTCCTTCTATCACGTGACTGGACACCATGAAATGGAGCCTTTTCGTGTATTTGATTTTATTCTTCAAAAGTACTCTGACGTCTTTTGTTTTTGCTTGATCTCTCTGAACAGGAGCTTCTGTTCTTTCACGTTAATTGTATCCAATGTCAGCCAATTCCAGTTTGATAAGACCTTGGCTTTCTTGGCTCAGTGAACTCCTTAGCTGAACTTTTATTCTGTTCAATTCAATTGCTTTTCTTAACTGCGACACTCAAATGAGACCTTCTTGCTTTGTTCAGTACTACTTACATACGTAGTGGAAACATCCATCCTTTACTTGTCCACATGTTTCTAGAGAGGTATATATGCATAGATTTATTTGGCGCTTGCACCGGTCTAAACTATTTAAAAGCATGTTGCTAGCTTCATGATTTCTTTGCTGCTTGCGTTTCATTGCATCTGTACACGTTTAAACTAACTAAGTATCTTCATCAGGTCTGTGGCATGAGTCTCTTCATCTTGATCCCAAGATATCAATCATCCTTGGTACCTGTTTTTGCTTTATAAATCGTCTGCCTCTCTGGTCTGGTTATATTTCTATATGGGTGTCGATTCAACTTTTTATGACGTCACCATTCATCTTTGCCATTTAGTTTCTCTGCTTCTTCAGGAATCTCTTTCAAATGGTCATCATATTGTCTTGTATGCAGGTATGGTTTCCTCAATGGGTACGTTACCTCCCATAGTCTCTTAGGTATAGGTATTCTTATGGGTACTGCAAAGAGTCCACGCTCTTCTATTTGCTGGTTCAACTATTCAGTATACGTCACATACTTGGGTTCATACTTTTCAGGTAATGTAGGCGGGGCAGTTGGAGTGGGGGTACTTGGCTCCTCCTCTACACTCCTCTCCCTCCCTTGCTAAACCCCACAGTCTCTGTGATTGGTGACCAGGGCCCTTATGTTTCCTTCTGTGTCCTGCCCCGCCCCCCAACAATTGCCTTTAGCCTCCGCACACTCCCGGCACTTGCCTTTGGGCACCCACTGGCCTGTGTTATCTCACAGGCCTGCACTTATTCTATTGGCAGTGTCCACTCTTACCAAGTGATCTCTGCCAGGCACTTAGCAACTGCTTGCATCTTACTCACTCGCACTTCCCCCGTGGTACTCCTAGCACTTACCCCCCTCCCTCATCCCTTCTCTCTCTCTGCATTTGCATTTTCTGAATGCTCACATGGCCTAGTAGGACCACCTCTCTCTTTTTTATTGTTATTTTATTTGCCTTTCATTCCCAGATTCCCTCCCCGTTGCCCTGTGGGCGCATTGAAACACAATTTACTCGATGTATAAGCGCCTTACAAATGCACAATAAATATATAAAATAAATAATTAAATACTGCCAACTCCTTGATGTGGCAGCCTACAGCTATAGTGCTAAATAACACAGTGGCACCCTAGTGCCGTTGTGCCAACTCCCACTGTGAAAGCCTACTATCGAAGTGCCAACTCAGGACAGTGGCAGCATGCTCGCAGAGTTCCATTTCCTCTACCCCCTGGCAGTCTCTCACCATGGTGCAAAACACCCCACCCCCAGTGGATTTGCGGGGTCCTAGGTGGCAAAAGATGTGTGGGCCCCCCTAATTTGCATAAATAATTGCATTAGTGATATCACAGGATGAGTTGTTAGTATGCAGAGGTATCATGGGAAGTTCAATTATGTTGCTATGCGTAAGGTAGTAGACAAATACACTGTGACATCCAGGATATGAATTGTCAATGTTAACATTGACCTCTGTGGAAATATCAGGAGTGAGGCACTTTTTTGAAGTAGCAGACAGATTAATACCTTGTACAGACTTCTAATTTGTGGTATATAAGGCAAGTGTGATTAAAGGATTTGTCCAGGAGCACACACGTTGGTTAAGTGAAGAAGCCGGGATTTGCGACCAGTTTGCAATTCAGGAATTTGAACACATCTCTTCCCAGATGTAATTGATATAAATACTGTTTGCAAAAGGTCTCTTGAAACTTTGCTTTAAAAACACTATCTGTGGAAGGCATTGTAAAAATGTGATGATTGTGTTTTGCTAACTGAAATCAGTTTCACAACTGTTTATATTTTTATTATGTGTATATTTGGGCATTTTGTTCAAATGAGCAATACGCTTTTATTTTGGAATCTACAGATTAGGATTATTTTGACTGTAAAAAGAATATTAGCAATAACTATATTTATAAAGTGCTGCTCACTACAAAATTAGAAGGTAGCCTCATTAATGTACCCCCTGAGCCTTAATTGGAGGGAGTAAGCAGGCCAAAACTGTTTGCCGGGTGTAGAATAGCAGGAGATCGTATAGCAGAAAGTTGCAAAGGTAAATGAGCAGGTTGGGAGACTGTTGCTGAGATTCTGAGATTTTATACATTTAGGCCTTCCTGTTATATGTCTTCTTTCCTATTCCTGCGGCAACAGCATGTAGATGCCCAAGGACTTTGTGCGCTTTCTACAAACGTAAAAATAAATAAAGAAACGTGTTGTAAAATGTGGTGTTTTGACACAGGGATGAGTACGCCCCCCATGCTTTACTCAGTGTGGGAACTTTTGCGACCATAGTGAAAATCAAAAGCTGGCACCCAAGAATATATGCACAGTAAGTGAACATATCTTAAAGCGAAAGCTACACATTTAGTTCACTTGACCTTTCAATTTAGAAGAAAGTGCACCTGAAAAAAGAGCATTGGCCTTTGAAAGATAGTAATCAACAACAGAAAAATAACCTGAGAGAGGAAATGTTTCATTAAATACGCTGGCCAAGTATAAAAGGTGCTCACCTTTTTAACAAAGCAATATGTAGTGAAATATTCCCTGGAAAACAAAATCCTGATACGAGCATGTGGTTTGATGATCATTTGATGCGTCTTGTGGGTAAGTGTCTGCAATGAAAACATAGCAACCTGGGTTAAAACCTGGTAGCCAAATGCCGGAGCAAGCTTGCCGACCTCAAAAACACACAAGGGGGTTACGTCCGCCATCTGAAAAAGTTATACAGTCCACCCACATGTATCCTTTACTAGTGCCCTGAAAAGCAGTCACAATCAGGGAAAAATAACTGCACCAGTCTCCAGGATTGCATCCTCTCTTGCCACATCCTGGGCAAATATTCAGGACTCACCTGCCCTCTCATCATTCCCTCTCCTCAGCCCGTCTGGCTTTCAACAATACCCTGCTTTATAAAGGTGAGTGGAAAAGTACACATACTATAGGGTGCCCACTCAAATGTATAAATCATTACAGAAATATGTCAAGCAAAAAGAGTACAATTGTGGCATTATTCCTCCATCTTGACTGGCAGACTACAAATACCAGAATGCAATTCTGCAAAATTCCAAAAATGGCCTTCGGGTTTTGAAAATGTATTTTCAAGACGTACAACAACATGTAATGTGTGAAAAGGTTAGCTCGTTGTGTTACAGTTTTTGACAAATGAAGGGTTCCTATATGATGTGATGACACTCTACAAAAAATAAACTATGTGTTGTGTGTTAAATATGAACATCTGAAAATAATGTTAAAGTGTTTTGTTTCATGCGTTGTAATTGACTCGGAGGAGAGCATAGATTTAGGCAACTAACTGGTGCCTTCTGTGTACTTTCAGAATGAAAATGCCTCATTGCATTTCTTAACACAGAAACGTTAAAAACAAGTCCTCCAAAACAATGGCCTCTTAAATGGCCCATCCTTTGTAAACCGCCCACACTTTAATGGGCTGCTTGAAGAAAGAAAGTGATAGACATTATGGGGCCTGCAGCATCTGATGGTGGGTGGGACAAACTGCCCATTCCTCGGGCCGCTATAGTGGAAGCTGCCCACGTGACATCCTGCCACCTTATGCCAACTCTCGCTTCCCTCTCCCAGTGGCAACGTGCTGTCACGCTGACAGTACTTAGGAGGACTTGAAGGCTTTCCTCCTGACGCTTATTTACACGCCAACTCGCCGGAGGCTGGTAAACGCTCGCCTCCTGCTCTGTAGGCCAGCGCCGGCTTTGTTTTACGCTGTTACCACGGTTGCTATCCTTTAAATACACCGGTGAATCAGCGCCCAGGGAGCCTCCATGACATCACGGCGCTTGCAGCGTCATCGCGCTCGCAGTCTGCGCCCCACGGCGATGCTCGGTGTTGAACACGCCGGAGTGCCTGGTACAGCTTGCAGAGGAGATTGCAGCCCCGGGCAGCGCGTGACGTCAGCTGCTTGATGGGTGTTTATTCCCAAGGGAGTTGTTCCAAGGCATTGTTGACATCGCACATAATATTGACTTCGGTAGTTAACGCTGCTATCAATACAGGAAGTTCTTATTTGGCCCGTGCTTGCTGCCACCTGGGGGCGGAAACTGAGCTCCGCGGACGCCAGCCTCGCCAACTTCTCTCACTGGGTGGACTGTCTGCGAATGCACCACGAGGCGTCTCACCTAAAGGGCCGACTAAATATGTTTCACCCCACATCTCCCCAATGGACCCTTATATCACGGGAGATATCTTTTGTAAAAAAAAAAAAACAACAATGCACGGTGCTATTGCAGGAGAAATGGTGCTTGTTCAAAGCATACAACCAAGTACTGGCAAACACCAACAGTTTTGGCTTTTGTAGACATGGGATAGGCGTTTGTTAGACACGGTTGTAATAGTACTACCCGAATATAAGATGGCATCAGCTCAAACAAGGTGTGAATATCTGGCCATTTGATCTCAATGCCTGGCAAATGCCTAATACCTACACAAAAACGAAACCTGTTGGCTTTGTTAATGCTTGTTTTTACCGAACTTCAGTGGAAGGGACAGATGTGAGGACACACTTATTGCTTATAAATCAAGTGGCTGAAGATTCACCTTTTTAAGCCATTTTTATTGATACAGGGGCTCATTTACAGCTGCAAATAAGCCATTAACCCCCAGTAGAATGTTTAGAAATATCACTGGCAGCCAGGCCCTACTAGAACACAGTTTGATGTTACTGTGTTTCAGAGCTAGACCACAGAGAACCCAGGAAGGTGGGTTTTGGGTGAGGGCAGGTAGTGTGTGGGAATGGCCATATGGATAATTATGTGGTATAGGGAAGCAGGCACCACCTCCAGTATATTTCTATGTTATACAATGTCAAGTAGTTTGAAAAAAGTTATGTGGATTGCAACAACAGCCGTGCACACAAGTGTGCGGTTTATCTAGTAACTGTGATCAGTGACCTGGTATTTGACTTCAGGACACCAGCACCAGATGCCACGAATTCACTGAAAAATACAACACCATTCTAAAATACCACATCTAATCTAGTCTTATGATAAAAGGCCAGATGTATGTTTGTCTGATGCAGCAGCTTCGCCTGTTATCACCACTAGAGGGAGCTGTAGGCTTAGGATATACAGTGGTCCTACTGTGTCAATGAAAACCTGCACTTTGGACGTGTAGACGGGCCGGTGCACTAGTGCACACATAATGAACGTACCTCCAGGAGGCACAAGGCATGTTTAATTATTTTTGCAAAGAAACTGTACGTAGCAAAACGAACCTTCCTGCTATATTTGAACTACTGGTCTAGTGAATTTCACAGATTACACCAACTCTCTGTTCTTTTTTTCTCTTCCTTTTTTTTGGTTAGGCTACTCACCTCATCCCATTGGTTCCTGTGACTATTGGCAACTTCAGGTATTGTTTCGAATTTTAGGATCATGATATTTGAGTCAGTCTTCATGTAAATTTAGTTGGGTAAGGAAGGAATACCCACTAATTACTCTACATGTATGTTTCTTATACAGAACAGTTTGGCTGTGGAACTTGATAAGTGGCGTAGAAGAATTGAAAAGGAGACTGGTATAAAATATCACGTATGCAAATTGGATGTGAAATTTCTAAATATTATTTGTTCTTTTTTGTTTTTTCTCTTTTTCTCTTTGACTTTCTCGTTTTTTTATTTGATTTGTGTTTCGTTACATGTTGTCCCTGAAGATGGCCTCTGTGTAGTCCGAAATGCATTGCACTTTTTTCTGTCTGCCAACTGAAAAATGAAACCATTTAAGAAACTTTGTGTGAAGACAAATTGTGATACAATCGCCTACATACATCGTTGGAATAGAATTAATAGACAGTGGTTATTCTACTTGAGGACACACAACAGATAGGGATTAATATGGCAATGAGAAATGGGTTGGTAAATGATCAAACACTGCCCACAGGCTATGAGCCCCTCCTCACGTGCTATCTCACAACTGTCTATACTCTTAGGAGGATAGTCCAGGGGCAACGCGCTTGTCTTGGAAGCAAGATGATTCAGAGCAACACAGGTTCGATCCCCGTCCGTGCTTAGAAACCTCTGGGTATTAAGGGCATTATAAATAACCAATTACAATTACAATGACTCAGCGGCAGTCATTTTAGAACACTTCCAGGCTCCTCTCTACAGCGCAAAGTTTGATGTTACTGAGCATTAGTGTCAGATCAAAGAGACCCAAGGCAGGTGTGCTTTCAGGGGGAGGGGCAGCCGGGAGGCAGATAATGGGTAGGAATGGCCATAGGGATTAATATGGCTGTGAGCAGTCAATGGGTGGGTAAATAACCAAAACGCATACAGTCAATGGGTGGGTAAATAATCAAACACCTCAGATAGGTTAGGTGTCCCTCCTCACATCACATGTCCCTCCTTTGCCATCCTGCTCTGGAGATAGAAAGAGAGAGAGAAAGAGAGTGACAAAGGAGGGTAGGGCGAGATTCTGAGAGTGGGTTGCATGTTGGGCCACTAGCGATCACCCTATGCCCAGTGCCCGCATGTCCACTAACAATTGTGACTTTGCTTAAAAATGTAGAGGTTTGCATCAGTTTATGCTGTCTGGCCTCGTTAACCGTTAACCCTTGGTGTATAGCTGCTGTCTCTGTCTCTGCTTTTAGCGGACGTGCGAAAAAGTGGGGGAGGAAAGTGCTGAAGTTATTTGCATTAGGAAAACGGGTGCCTTCACAAGGGCAAATGAGATAACTAGAGGTCCAGGATAGGGAGTAAACATGTGTGGGGATCTGTGATGTAGTCCCTGCCTAACCTTGGAGACTGACAGTGAGGTGGTCAATAGGGCCAAGTGGCACCCGAGCTAATAGATGTTGGGCTTGGAGGAGGTACATGGGGGATCCCCAGGTAACCCTCACTGAGTCCCTGCACTAAGGTAGAAGGCAGTCAAAGAGGTAGCTATAATCCCCCTCCTTTTGGTGTGGGGAGTCTACAAATTCCTGAGTATTTTGCCTACAACCCTGGAAAGGAGAAAGAACAAGGTCAGTACAACCAACCTGAGTGAAACATTTCACACGGAACGTAAACTCTATCTTGTTAAGAGAATAAAGGTACATCAATAGTACTGGGTAAGGGGAGGTTGAAGACACGCATTCCTTCAACAGCGCTGCCCATAGCCTCCAATCGTAAAAGAAACGTCCCAAGGTGAAGACCACAGGATCAACCTGGTTCAAAACTCAACCTTGATACACTCTCCCCAAACAAGAAAGTGTACACCAGTCTTTTGCTCAACTGGGGAGATAAAATATCCTTGTGTTCCTATGGTGCATAATGCCACAGGTATTACATACCTGCTAAATTAACCTGGGGAAACTTCTCAGCAGACTTATGCAAGGATTACCAAGCCTCTCAATAACATGCAGCACATCCAAAGGGAACGTGTTCAAGTCAGGCAGTCCTGGAAAATCTCCCAGAATAAAGGAGGGGGATCCAAATCTAGTTTAAAGCCAGTGGAGCATTTCAAATGGCGACAGTTCACAGTATAACCTTAAGGCCCAACCCCATTAGCCCACATGACTCTAAGCACATAGCCCAATCCCAGGCCAGGCCAGCCCTCACAATACGTATGCAAGGTAAGAAACTGAGTCACACCGCAGGGGAGGAGAGTTCACGTTATCAAAGCATTCTGGGCCGGAATGGGGGAGTAGGTTATTGAAGAAGGAGCACAAGATAGGAGTTTGGAGACATCTGGTGAGTTAAAGGTGTTTAGTGGAGGAAGGAGGTTGAAGACGAATGTAGAAGGTTTGAGGAAGAAGGTACTGGAGGAGAGTAACCATCGGAGAGAGTTTTGGAGGAGTGGGAAACTGTGTTACTATCTGAGCGACTAGTAGGAGGCCTTACCAGGGCCTTAAAGGAGGGAAGCAACCGCTAGCCTCAAACCTCTGGACAGGGTCAATTTCCAACTGTTGGTGCAGAATCCCCGACAGAGATGCACTGCGTCTTTCGGGTGCACTAAATGCATATTTCTATGCTGAAAGAAATGCTGTGGATTCCTACCAAATCTCCCTGCTTTTAAACCGGCTAAAACCAGGGAGAAATCGCTACCCCTCAAACACTCCCTTGTGCATCCTCTCCTCAAAAAGCCCTCTGCCGACCCCTCTTGCCCAGCTAACTACCACCTTATCTCCATTTTCCCCTTCTTGGGTAAACTCCTGCAGAAGCTGGTCATCTCCCAACTTATCCAACACACTGAATCTGTTGGTTGTCTCCACGACGGGTCTGTGTGATTTTTCCGTCACAGAAAAGTCAGTGACGGAAAAGTTTGCATGAGAAATGTATGTACTTCAAAAGGTTTGTACATTTCCCATGCGAACATACACTGCAAACCACTACACACCCACACCTCGACCCACAACATCCCCATGACACCCCCCACACCCTCAACCACCCCCACACACAACCCCAACATTACCAAACCCCACTTACCCTTTCTTCACGCTGTGTCCCTGCAGCGCCAGTTCCCTTTCACTTCCGTGATCGGGAACCAGTGCAGCAGGATCCTTTTTCTTTTTTTTCTCTGTTCTGTTTCTTTTTTTTACGGGCAGCTGCAGGGGTTTCCCCCACAGCCCCTGCTCACTATACTGTAAAGTATAGTGAGCGGGGTCTTGCGGGGCACACCCCCACAGCCGTCTTTTTTTTTCCAGGTGTGCTGCAGGGGTGTCCCCCGCAACACCCCGCTCACTATACCACACAGCATCGTGAGCGGGGTGTTGTGGGGGACACCCCCACAATCCCCTCAGTCGTTTTTTGTTTTTGTTTTATTTACCTAAAATGCCTGCTACCAAAGGTTTGAACTTTTGGTGTTTGAACCTTTGGTGGTATGCATTTTCATACTTTTCGTAAAATCAGACCCTTTTTTCGGTCCTTTTGCACATTTCCTTCAACAACCACCAGTATGGCTTTACAGCAGCCAGAGGCACGGAACCTGCTCTACACAACACCCATGAAGACTTTCTCTCAAATCTCGATTCCAGCTCTCATCCATTCTTATCCTTCTGCATCTTTCCTCTGCTTTCGACACGGTCAGTCATGCCACCCTGACAAATCAGCTCTGCGACATCATTGGCATAATGGACCTGGCACTGGACTGGCTGACCTTATTCCTCTCCGACCAACCTTCTCATGTTCAACTCAGCCCTTTTTCTCTCTCCTATCACACCCTCCACCTGCAGCATCCCTCAAGGCTCCTCCTTCTTTCCTTGCAATGAATGTTATGCAGACGACACAGAGCTCTCCTTCAAGCTTCCCTCTTCTGCCTCCTCTCTCATCCCTGACTGTTTGACTGCTATTCAGGCATGGTGTGCTGCCAATAATCTCTGCCTTAATGCCAGTATGACTGAGATCCTTCTCATTAGGACCCCAGCTCCCTCCTTCCCTCCTACCCCTCTATATGCCCTCTATGGGTCACCTCCCCTTACCCTTTTGTGAGGCAAAAAAAATTGGTGTCACCTTCAACTGCTCTCTCTCCTTCTCTACTCACATCGCAGACCTTGCCAAAAGTTAAGATGGATTTCTGAAAACGGACCTAGTTTATGACATTCACACCCAAATATTCCGCTGCAGCACACCAACATTCTCTCAGCTCATCCTATGCATACATACATTGGAAGAACTTCACAACACATCTCCCTCTCTTCCAAAGACACCACATACAAATAAAGCACATCTCCACACAAACATATATACAGTAACTCGTGGCCTAAAGGAATATTCAACGAGTAGAGATCCATAACCTGCAATAGAAAGGAGTCACACAGTGTACATATACTTTAGACAGTCCTTCACCAACTCAAACCCTAACTAATAGGCAGTCCAATTCCTAAGAAGCGTGGAGCCTTGTGCTCAAAAGTACGCTATGCGCGGCAGCTCTCAATTGCGCATTTAAAGTACACAAGGGTTTTCTTCCAGGGGCTGTTGTGTCGCAGGAATGGGGGGTTAGGTGATGAAGAATAAAGTTCAGCTATTCAAGGAGGGTCTCCACAAGAGGGCAGAGCGATTTCCAGGAATCAGGAATTGGATGGTAGCACAGGCTACCTTAACAAAGGATAGTGGCCCTCAAGGGACACTCATGAGTAAAAGTTTATGGATGTGCCAGAGGCCACCGGTAAGTGATGTAAGTACTCACCGACCCTCGACACACTCCACTCTAAACTTTGCCAGTCAAGATCAGTTCGCTCACAGGTTCGAATCCCGCAGTTGCGTGTCTCTCCAGCTTTCAGGGGCTGTGTTCCGGGACCTCAGTCCATGGCAGAACAGTGGCGATTTCTACACTTCTGATGAAGGGATCAGACCCGTTCCACTGCAGCTCGTTTTAGGGCACAGGGGGGCAAAGCAGCAAGGAACCCACAAAGTTTGACACCACAGTGGGGCAACACAGGAACTGCGTATGCTCGGGCTCAGGCAAACTTTCCTAATTCCAGAGCTCGCAATGCTAGGTGTACGAATCTCTGTGGGAGAGTGCCTTCTACCAAGAGCTTACGGTCCCCAAAGGCTCAAGTCGAAACTCGATACAGTGGCGGTTCCAGAGAAAAAGGTCCCGTACGAGCTCAGTTCCCTGGGCGGTCCAGGAATATTTCCGAAAAGGCTTGTTTGCAGGTTAGTCCCACTACTCCAATGTGTCAAAGCGCCCTTGCAGGCCTTGTTTGATCGATGAGAAACAGGGGCTCCAACAGGGCCATAGCAGGATCAGGGTGCCAAACCTTCCAGCGGGTCACCAGTGGTTCCACGGATCTGCTTCTTCCATTCAGGATACTTGGCTTCTTTACTAAGTTCGGTGTGAGCTGAGAAGATCGACCTGGAATGGTTTTAGAGTGCCTTCTCTTATCCAAACGCTCCTTTGTGCCAAACGAAGCAAAACTAATAAGAGATATGCTCACATTCAACCATTCCAGACGTGGACCAATCACGGACCACAGTGGTCCCAGTCATCCCAGCACACCAGACTTCCTGGCACCCATAATGTGTATTGGAACTAGACAGCTCCAGCCCACATCCTGGGACGCAAACATACAAGGCATGCCGAAGCCCACAAAACTTTTGGTTTGCGCGGGGGTCTGCATGACCAGATAAGGAAATTACTGGGTCTGCTCGATGTGGGGAAGGCAAAGGGACAAAATGGCCAAAGGACAGATCCAAGGACCTCGTTGCATGGCCATTTTAGGCACTGGCCACAGTCCTGGGCCAAATGCTGTAAACTCCGTTTGGACCATCATAGAAAAGAGTAAAAAATGCTGTAAAAGTAACCACTGCCACCAGCTTTGTCCTGGGCACACCTGTACCTTCACCAACAAATCCTTGAAGGGTATCTAGGGCCTTAAAAATGAAAAAGAGATCCCAGCGCACTGTACTGGAAGGTACATTGTGCACTGATAAAATGTTGCTAAGAAATAACAACAAAGCGAAAGACTAAAGCAACAAAGTAGCCCAGTACTTACAGTTTGAAGGGCATGTCAGTTTCCCCATAACAAGATGAGCAAAAGCCAAGAGGAGTACAGCAGAAGGCTGGACTCCACTGGAAAAAGTCAGGCTAGGATGGTCAGACAAAAGCAAAAAGTTGGTGGGTTCCCAACTGGAGGGAAAATTACCCATAAATGGAAGTCTTTCCTAACCCATGCAGGCCAACTATCGGCTATTGAGCACCTCCTCAAAAGCATTCACCCTTTCCTCAACTTCCCCCAGAAACTCAATGTCTCCAGAGCTCTGGTCCTCACTAGGCTAGACTACTTAAACAGCATCTTCCTTAATCTTCCTTTATCCTTCCTTCGCCCCCTTCAACTTAGACTGCAAGACTTACACTTGCATCCCTCCAGCCCTAAAGTCTCTCCACTGGCTCCCAGTTGCTGCTAGGATCAAGTTCAAGACCCTCTGCATCATCCACAAGGTTTTGTGGGACCTGGGATCCTGCTACATTCAACTCTCCTTCCCTAAATACCTCCCGGCTAGAGCCCTTCGGTCCTCTAGCTCCAACTCTCTGCAGATCAGACACTTCTCTAAGCAGAGAGTGGGGGTAGATCCCTCTCCTCCGTAGCATCCTCCCTCTGTAATGGTCTCCCTGCCCTTCTCAAACTTGACCCGGATCTCCTTAAGTTCCAGAAGCTCCTCAAGACCCTCCTATTCTCTTCTCCCCCCTCCCCTGGTTACACCTATGCCTGCCGATTTGACTGACTGCCTGGTGCCCTCTGAGGTCTACAAGACACCAGGTGCACCTACCCAGTTCACCCCCGCCTCGCACTTAGCATGTGGATCCTCACCTTCTGCACCCCATGCAATCACTGGCACTTGCCCTCCAGTCCTCCACATAGCACTCACCTAGCCCTTGTGGCCCTCTTTCCCCCCCTTTACTTGCACTCTCTCCTCTTTACCCTGCACTTCGGTTCCCACCCTAGCACTTCTCCTTTCGTGCAGACTGGCACTCCCCCCTCACACTTGGTGTTACTGCATTTGCAGATTTGAATGTCACAAGGCCCAGTAGAACCGTTATTATCTTTCTCCCTTGTCCCCACACCCTTGTTTGTCTTGTGGCGCCTTGAAACACCATTTGTTGTATAGGCGCCTTGCAAGTATCCAATATACACATAAACAAATACATCCATGCATAAGTAAAAGGTGGTATTTCCTCAATGTCTACTACCCAATCAAAAAACGAAGGCATACAGGCAATTACACCTGCATGTACACTTTGTAGTGCAAATAACTAAAATTGCATGCAGGGGACCTGTTTGCACACAAGTGCAAAGGTAACAGGGCCTCTGCATGCAATGTATGCATTTAAACAAAAAGTCCCTTTATGTATGTTACAGTGCTCACATTCTATTATTATTTGGCATTCTAGGACTTGAGGTTTTGGAAAATCAAGGTGCAATTATATTCTGTAAGCCGAATATGTTTCTGTACGTATTCAGAGAATCATCGTAACCTCTGAAAGCAAAAACCTAGCTATTTGTACAAAGTAGAGATCTGAAGGTATGTGGTCAAGTCCCTAAAATGCAAAGTGGGTTAAAATCCCAGGATGGGCAAATGATTTATTCTCACTACAATTTAACTGCAAAAAAGGACAGTCCTTAGACCTGGTCAATTTATTATCATTAAACAACCAGACACTTCCAATGGGGTAGATTTCATGATTTTGGGGGGCACCATTGTGTCTCATCATGCTCCTTTATTAGTGGCCCCTGAGGCCATGACCCAGAATTGAGCTATTGTTGCAGGGGCTCTCCCTCTGTTCCCACAATAATGTATGACTGTCTCCCAGTAACCAGGTGGTGGTGGGGAGCGCATTTCAAGGAGACGGGGCCTTTAAGGGTATGCCTCTGTGAAACATGCGAAACTTGAGACCCACTGCAGCTGTCACACATAAAGTAAATTGCACAAGAGGGTCGGAAAAGCCCCTGTGCCTTTTCCCAACAGGCAGAGCAAGGTAAGCCTCCTATTTTGTGCAAAAGCGCAAAGGTGTGAAAAAGGGCATCTGCGGTGCGCACCTTCAGGTGCCCTTTGTGAATTGGGATGCTCCATTCTTTGGTTCAAGTGACACTATGCACCAGTGCATCACATCACTTGCCCCCAAAAATGTTTTGATACTCTGCCCCACAGTCTCAGCTGCTAGACACTGCACTAGAGATCCCAACATAGCATACTGGCATTAATGTTCTGCTCTGTTGCTGCCAGTCACTGAAGCTGACTCACTCGTTCAGAGTACTACCCCAAATGCGAATGCGTGAAACCCTTTGCTTTGCCCACTGGCGCTATGTTATTGTGCCTTGCATAGCACACCTTCTCCCTTTCCCACAGTTTCTCTGAGCGTTAGGATCTGTGTGCGGTGGGCTTGGCAACTAACATGAGGCAGTGCCAGGATGCTTTGTTGCACTGAGGATGTGTGCAGAGCTGAGGCTGTCTACAGACTGTACTTGTTAAATATGTTGTCTCTTGTCTAGAGCAGTAGTTAGTGTGTGCTTCAGGTTGATAATGTACATTGAATGGTTGTCTGTGGTATCTGTCAGACTGGTGTTTAAGGACTGTGAAGAGTTGGGTTAGTGTATTTCTGGTTGGATAGTGTGGTGTTTAGGCACATTTAGTGTAGACGTGTGTTCGGTTTGTGTACGTTATACTGTGCAACCTGTGTGGTTTTGCTGCTGGAGTTTTGGGTCGAGGTGGGTTGTTAGGGTTGGGGGTGCCGTGTCAGTTTACATTATTCAATGGCACACATTCAGGACCCACAGTTTCTAGTCAGTTTCCCGAGGCCTCCCTTCTGACTATGCACGTGCACCTCAAAGACACTGCCACTGTAGTGGCAATGAACCTGACATGGGATTATGGAACAGTGCGGCTGGATGTGCAGCAAGAACTACCAATTGACAAAGGCAGCCACACACCATATCACGGTCACAGCAATGCCGTGCTGGCAGGAACCATCAAATAGCACGTTTTGTATTTAAGACCTTTATCCTGTTTTGGGAGGTGTCACTGTCCCAATGTGCTTAAATTGTACCATTGGCTGCTAATTTGACATAAACTCACAAAAACATTTGTTTGGGACAGCGAGAATGGGGCACCATACAAGTCAATTTGCCCCACCAGTACAGAGTCTCTAAAGGTAGCCCCACCCCTGTGATTTGGTGTGTTAGCCCTTACCCCACTCACCCCAGCAGTGGCGTCGCTAGAGGGGGGTCTGGGGGGGCCAGGGCACCCCTGTGAAACCCTGTGCCCCCCCTTGTGCCCCCCTACCGAAGAAGAGCAGTGTCATGTTCTCCGCCTACTTTTGTCTGTGCCCCCCTACTTTTGTCTTTGCCCCCCTCTGTGCCCCTCCTAAATTTGATTCCTGGGGACGCCACTTCACCCCAGCCCCTCAATTGCGGTCTTCTTATGCCCCAGTAGTTGCACAAAGATTCCTTGGGGAATAACAAGAAGGAGTTCCCACGCAAGTACATCTGCCCTGCTCCACAAAGTCTCAAAAGACATATCCTATGCCCTATTTGAAGGGGTGAAGCTCCAGAAGTGTGGGTCTAGTTGTGTCCCTGTCAAGACAACTGTGTAGACAGCACAAGCATCAACATCATCCACCAACCAGGGCTTTAACTGGGCCGGGCTAGGCCAGGTTGAGCCCTGGCAGTTTCCAAAAAGTGCCCCCCCAGACTAGCAGTGGCATCACTAGAAATCAATATTAGGGGGGGGGGACCGAGGAACACAAATACAAAAAGGTGGGGCGCGATGGTGGAACGACAAAGAAGGGTCAACAGGGCAAACTGGTTTAAGTATAACTATATTTGACCTATCGGGTTAGAACATGTGTCATTAATCATGTTCAGAATTGGTTAAATACAATAAATGTTTTGCATCTCGTTAATATACATCATAAAAAGCTAACTCATGTTGAACAGTTGAAAGTATGCCCTTGCCCTCAGCAGAAGACTGCATTCTTTAACATCAAGCAGAAATCACTCCCAGCACAGCTTCACGTAATGTAGTTAGAGGTGGTGTTTAGCAGAAGAGATATCACTTCCAGCTCAGCTTTAAATAAAAACCAGTCAAAAATAGCCAAACAGAAGAGATATCCTTCATACCTCAGTTTGAAATGATAGGCAAGTCAAGGACTCTGTGTTTAACAGATGAAATATCACATACAGGTGCCAAGTAAAGGGGGAAACGTTTCAGCTGTTCCCTTGGCTCTTTCGCAGTGCTTGCAGGAATCTCACTTTGGCCCTGAACCATGATGTACAGTGTTCAGTTTCTGGCTGTGCATCCAAGTGGCAGCTGGTGAATTTATTTATTGGAGGGGCATAAATATTTCCCCCAAATATGCCAGTGTGACGGAGCGGCCTGAACCAATCAAGAAGAGTTTGGGGACTTCCTCCCGAGAATCTTTTTAAAATAATGGCTTACAATTGTGCATTTTACAGCACACCTTTTAGAAAAATGTTGTAAAATGCCATACAGTTTGCAATTGGTTTTGTATGGTAACTCGTAAATAAATCCAATAGATGTAAACCAACGATAGTGCAGAGGAGCATTTCACCAACACATTTTCATGATGCCTTAGCCCGCAATATATGCTAGTATAAAAACATTTTCACACTGGCTGCACATATATATTGCACATATATATTTCCATGCTGGCTCCAGCAATATATGCCAGTATTCCCATATAAGCACATAATCATGTTTGCGTTGTGCATAATGCACTAATTATACTATAAGAACACGTGTACACTCTTGTTCTGCCAAAATATGGTAGTATCCCCACATAAGAACATACTTGGCTTTACAATTAAAAATGCCCTTCCACAGTATCAAAGATACCCAATACAAAATACAAATGTCACTGTAAGAAATGGCTAGACTGCATATACCAAAAGGCCAATTTAGCTACACAATAGTACTTATCACGCTTGTTTTATCAAAGATGCCCAATAGTAAATGGCATACCACAGTAAGAAATGTCTAGACTCGCTGCATCAACATGCCAGTCTAGCCACACAATAATAATTATCATGCCTTCTTTATCAGAGATGCCCAATACAAAAGTCATGCCACAGCAAGAAATAGCTAGACTGGGTGCATTAAAATGCCAGTTTAACTACATAATGACACTTATCATGCTTGCTTTATCACAGATGCCAGTAAAAATTGCCATGCCAGCCTTCTCGCCTCCCCAAAGCCTTGCACACTCATAATGTGATTATGTGTGTATGCGAGGCACTGGGGGGCACAAGCAGCAGACATGGTGTTTCTTTCTAGGCATCTATCATAGAGGGGCCTCCCTAAAGCCTAACATGGGTATATTGGCCGATACACAACCCCCTTGCCAAAATCAGCTCCACGTCCCAGTACAAACATGCGTGTGCACACATTTACACAACCTTCACACACAGCATGCACTCGCTCATTCACATGCCCACCTCATCATACACTCACTCATTACACACAACACAAGCATACACTCATACATACACATATTTAAATTAACATACCTTCTGCCCGGTCCTGATATTTCCTCCCAGTGCTCCAGCTCCTGCGTAGCATGAACACGAACCAGGAAGCAAAGAGCCATTCCTGGTTCGAGCACGTGCGTACAAGTGCCAGAACACTGATGATGAAGTAGCCCGCTGTGTTTGAATGTGCAAGGAGGCACAGGAGCCCCTCCCTCACACATACAAACATGCAGTTCCTCAGCCAGCTTCCCCATTGGCCCATGCAAATTTGGGGAAGCAAAACGCCCCCTGGTTTGCATGGCGCATTGGATATGTGGGGCTGGGGAACAGTACTGTCAAACAGAAACCGCGTTTTCCTTTACCAGTTCAAGGCAACTGAGGAGATCCTTGGTTCCTCCATAATGGACGAGGGTGTCTGTAGGAGGGTGCCCCTTGCCCATTATGGAGAAGCCACCACTGGTATACCATCAATGAATCTATGCACAGGGTCTGTGTGGCTGGAGATGATATTGACTTTGTAGTCATGTGCATGTACTGCACTGTTGTTAATGCAGTGATTGTTAACACATTAAGAAATCTACAGACATGTCTACAATAGAAGGCTAACAGGGAAGCTCAGAAGGTTTAGTGAATGTTACTAAGATGTTATATTTAAAACTGGATGTTATTCGGATGACTTTTTGCAATTCCTTAAAAATACAAGTACTAGCAGATGTGATCTGCCAGGGAATGGGTTGGTAGCTTGCTTATATTCAAGGCGATGGTGGGAGAATTTCTGTCCCAATGGTGAAAATCAAAAGTTGGCACCCATGAACCAACAGTTTAGTTTTCTGATAACTGCTGTCAGCACAACAGGTGCATGTATTTGTGATTAAGCAGTTTCACAGCTTTAGAAGTATATGCTGTGATAATACACAAATGAAGGGGCACAAAAATCACAGGGTATTTGTGTGCAGAGTGACAAAAATAAACACATTTGAAAGAACGAGTGAATGTATGTTTAATGGGCATGATTCAGTTTGAAAATATCAATGTGTTTTTTTCAAGACAAGTGTAAACTGCACATTTGGAAAACAAAAGTGTGCACAGCATGTAGGTAGCCTGCTTTTAACATTCATGGCCCCACTCCAGTGATGGACCCTGTGGTGTTCCTTGCAGCCCAGAAGAGCACAGGCAATGCAAATACAGCCTGAGAACGAGCTAATGACTGCTGGGGCAAAGGGGCACCTTTAAGGTTCTTGAAAAGAGTTATTTGCCAGAGGGGGTGGGGCTCCAAATAGGGTGAGCAAAGCATCCAATAAAGGGGGGGGCAATTGCCCTCCTTTATCCCACTCTAGGGATGCCTATGCCGACTAGCCCTACATACCCCAACTCCCTCAAGCAGCACTTTCACTTTCACACAGCCTCATGGTTAAAAGGCTTCCTGCAGACTTCGCTGCTTCTGATAAGAAAAAAAGGGGAGACGGGAGCACCAAAAGTATGACAACAAACCACCTAGCATTCAGGAAACTCCTCAAATCATGGCTCTTCACAGCGAAACTACAACAGCGACTCACTGAAATGCCCACCCCATTAAAACAACAACGAAAATAACACCAGCTCCGGCCACTCTCAAATGGACAATCACTGAACCCAAAGAACAGACCACACGACAGACTATAAGATATCATGGGAAATAGCCACAAAAGGAGACCTCCAGAGACTGATAGCATACTCAGGCCCAGACGAAAGCCCTAAACGACTCACCCACTCCCCTAATCGTACCATATCCAAACCGGCTAACGCATTTAGATAGAAAGTCTGAGAGGAGTCCGCTACACCAGCCCAGCACTCAAGAAGGAGAAGAGACCCCCAACCCACATCTACCTTTCCATCAGCATCATAACACCTACAGAACTGGCTGGAATAGAACGGCGAGGAGCAGTCAGAACACTTACAGAGCGCGTTAGAACAGCACAGGGAGCGCCCCACACAAACCAAACCCTGCCAGGCGTAGCCTTTTTGCCCACCCTGATGAAACTGGGAGGATTGGCGAATGCCACACTCGGACAGATTTCTGAACTTCTGTTAAACTTCATACAAACAACTAACAAAAAAACTCAGCATTTCTGCAGACTTATCTCACTCAAAAATCTCACACAACCATCTCTCGCACAACAACCCGCACGCACTTTCACACCACCGCAACAACACATAAGCAACACCAACAGCACACGAGGACTGACAACGATCCAATACTTGCACCAAAGCTCAGCACCCGGTGTATATCGAGTTGAAGCTGCCAACAGAACACCAATGCTCTCACTATGCTACTCCCGCTTCACCTGCTAATCCACCCCACCTTCTCGTCTGCAGATCCACCAGAGCGCCTGGGGACCAACTCCGTTGGTGACAGTGCGCGGTACAAATTCCTTGAACATTTAACATTTATTATTTAATTGACAATCCCCTCGAATCCTCCTCACACTTAAGACACTGCCACCAACACATCTTAAATAAACTATGGCGTCCTGTAGCCTGACAAATCGAAATATGTGCCATAAAAGAGTTGCATTCCCCACGCTCTGGAAAATGACTTCAATATTACCCACTGATCCTTTAACGCCGCTTACTGGACGATAGCTAGTGCGATTAAACATCTGACAGGAGATGTCTGCCATCTGGTGGACAATATGCCACATTGCGCCTGCAAAGTGAACCTGAGAGGTGAATTGGCAAAAAAAAAAACAACACATATCCCATGGCACTGGTACACTACGGTCTGGCTACTACTACGATAAACAAACAAAAAGTCAAGCTTTTTCGAAGAAGGGTGCATTTAGAGATGCGTATACTATTGGTGAACACGTCCCTTTGTAATGAGAATGCAGCCATTCCCTCTAAGTGAATCTTGCAGATCAGACAGGCCGGCCTTGGAATGTCGTGGGCGAATGCACTTGTCACTTGCTAATAGGGGTGTAGCTGGGACTCCTTTAGTCCCTGGCGTGCAGGAGGTACCATTATTCAGTGGCTAACAGCTCATCCAGATGCCATAATATGTCTCTGGGTGTCAGAATCTCAGGCCCCCCCCCCCCTTGTTTTGCAGAGGGCCTCTGCCATGGTGTGTTAGTCCAATCAAACCTTGTGAACTCACTGCCACATGATAGGAGGCGCAGAGCACTATGCGCATAGGATTCAACACGCAACGGTAAGGTTCACATTGCAATTTAGGGGTGACGGCACATAGTGGTGCCGCTTGGATCGTATGCGGATAAGTGGGGTGCAGCCTTGAATTACTGAGGTTCATAGGCAGATTATCTGGGTGCTGCCGTGAGTTATGTCAAATGGAATGCAGATCATCGGGTGCAGTTTTGACTTACAGGGGTTCGTACGCAGTCTCGAACGAGGTGCTGCCTTGGATGCAGGGTGACGGCCTGCAGTATTACTGGGGTGCTTGATGGTGGGGTTTATGTAGGCGCAAAGGTCAGTATATGTCGCTTGTTTTGGATTGCAAGGGGGTATTTCGTGAATGTTCCGTGCGCAACTTGCGCCTCAGGTTACTTTGAGGTTATAATTACATGAATACACGGAGCACGCAATACAACCTTTGCACGCAAATACGTGTAAAGTTGTTGTATGCGCACAATTCTTTACAGGGTTTTTTCACGTTTTCTATGAATCAGACCCTATGCTTCTTATTGCTTTAAAGAAAGAACTCTTTTTTATTTTGAAAGGACTCTTTTTAGTGTGAGGAACTCTTTTAATTTTGTTTTAGCAGCTGTTTATGTATCGTTTTTGGATTTATATGTAAATGTTTTGTGAGTCCCCCTTTTCATAACAATAGTTAAAAACTGCTGGTGTACCGGGTGAAAGCAAATAACTATAGTGCAACTGAAGGAACTGCACATCAGCCTTTCTTTGTCTGCCTTTCCTTGTGTGGTTTATAGTAATTATGGCCTAGTGTTTCTTTCCTAGGGGGTTTGGGTAATCATAACCTCTGCCTTTCCTGCTCATGTCTGTTTCCCACACAGGTGCGCCTAGGTGATCTCGAACTCAGGTAAGCGGCGGTGCTGGAGACAGCTAAGTATTTAACAGCAAGAAACAGTGTAAAGCAAAGTGTATTGCTGTGCCCGTCTCCACCTATCTGCCATTCAGTGTGTTAGGACCCTCCCCCTGCACTATTTGCACTGATGCGAGGGAGCTGGGACTGGAAACCTTAAGGACATCTGTGCTATGCCTGGGGCTTTTGCGCACCTGCTGAGTCCCCACTGAACAGTCTATAGAACGCAGCTATCCCCCGCAAAGGATCGGCCTAGCTGGACACATAATGTTTTACACAAGCTCCACCACTGCCAGAATGCAGCTACCCCTCCACCCCCAAGTCAAATCAGCCTTGTTGCACATGTTCTACTGACCTCACGTAACCACTGCACCATGCCTAGCATTAGAATGCAGCTACACACCACGTAAACCACCCTGGCTGCACATATATTGAGTGCAATCAAGCACTATTTACTACCCTATTCTCTGCACTGACCTGAACTATGGTCCTTGAGGGCGTTCATCCCACAGTGCTTTGAGATCATACCAATAGTAAAAAAAAAGCTGCTAAACAAATCCCCAATAACCTAACATAAGATAGCAATATTAGGCTTTAATAATTACAGAATACATAGGTTACACACTTTAACTCTCAACTGGATACCATTTGGTGGGTCCCCTTTGCCCTGGATTCACTAAACACAGAAGCCTCATATCTCTTCACAGACTTCAGTAGGCTCTCATTCACCCAAAACACCACATTTCACTCAACACTTTCCACCCACAATCTCAATTGATTGAGAGGCATGGGGCACTGTGTTACTAGGACCATGGGCACTCTTTATAAAGGGTAACATGTCAGTACTAATAGATGGAATGTGTTCAACATGCTCCATTGCTCCTACCTTAAGGCTGTCAGTCTATACTGCACCGATGAGCCCTAATAAGGGGGAAACATGCATGCAGCTGTCTGTCTTGAGATGAAAATAAAATATCACTGTCCTATAGACAAAGACATTTTCCTACAGCAAAGGCATAACATTTGAGCTAATTTGCATAACCACAATGCTTTGCCCGTGCAGCTCTGAGATGGAAGTGATCTTCCAGGGATGGCTACTCGGCCACGCTGTGCTACAGATTCTTATGGTTACGCATGTCATGGGGTTGGGGGGGATCTGAAGCTCTGACACTGGCTGAGGTGAGATTTCCAAAGATTTTAGGTTAATGTAAATTACATTTTGTGTAGTTTTATGGATGTTTTGACCATTTGTGGTTTACTTAGAGAGTTGCGTTGCTGTTCATGTCTGTCCTACTTAGAAGTGTAAAATCTGAGATGTGTTTGATGTGAACATTTAAAATGTGTTGTTCATGTTTTAGTGTGATGAATTGTAAAGGTTTGTTTTAAACCATAAACAATAAAAACAAGAAAATATTTCTTTTAGATAGAATGATGAAAGCAAAAACGAACCTATATTTACTATGGTCCACATCCATGACTATAGTACCCATGCAACATGTGCCGTACATACCATATACAAGCCCCTAACAGTGGCAGGCCCGGGTGGCTACGCTACCATGTTTTCTTTATAGAGTAAAGGGGACCAGGAGGATGTTGTGAATGGCAGAGCAAACGCTGATGCTGTGTACACTGGGATCATAGGTGGGTTGGTGAGGTACGAACCTATGCATTTGGGCACAACCTGGAGATCAGCAATTTAAACCCTGCTGCTGATAACACAGCCTTTGTTCCATTGGAATTGGAGACCACGAGTTTGGTCATAATAATTGTTAATATTTTTAAGCAACACAAAACTGGTAAGTTTGTGGTGAGACATTCTAACTGGTCGCAAATATTTATTATCAGTCTGACTGAACATTGCAAAGTACTGCTCGCCATACTAATACGCGTCTCCATGAGTAGAGCAGAGCAGTGGAAGGAAATTGAATGGAAACAAATGGCTTCGATGAAACATGGCCTCAAAAGACATGCCCTGTAGAGGTCATGGTTCTGGAGATGGAAAGAGACGCAAAGAGTCATCTCAAAGAGCACATGTTGGAGTGCAAACAAAAAAAAGAGCCCTCTACAGTGGCTTTGTGGTGAGAAGTAAATGTCTAATCGCTCAGAGCCAGTATTTGCTCTTGGAGGCACAAAGCAAAGTAAGACACAGTTTAAATCAAGGATGTCATACTACTTGGCAAATAAGAGAAGCCTATGCAGGGTTGTGGTTGGACTAAGGGGAACATCTAAGTATACTTTCTAAATAGGGACAGGTTGTGATTGGGTCTCTACAGTCAGGTGGACAACGTATGCCACCCCTAGTGCAAGTCATCCTCATAGGTTATTAGCTACACAGTATATTATAGGCTCTCAAAATATACGGCCCTTCGTTATATGGTCCTCTATAATTGGTTGGCACGCTCGTACCCTTCTGGAACATTCGATTCACTGGATGCACGTAAGCTCAGACCGTAGGTGCTAGGAGGTGGACTTGACTGTGTCTCCCCTCTCAATTTAGCCCTACATCCTTCACCACCATGTCTCTGCCATGAATATTGCCTTTGAACTTGGCCTTCAGTAGTTCCCCTTCTCTTGAGTATAAAAGGGAGTGTCAGCACATGCTTATCAATGTTCTGGTCGGCATGCCCACTTCTACTTCCATCCTTGATTCATGTGACAGAAGACCATAGTTTAGCTGCCTGTTTTCAGCATTTAATTGTCTTGAATTAATAAACTTGGCACTCATGGTGTTCTCTCTTTGTAACTTAACAAGGAACAATTTTGCTTCTCACGTCTAACTGCCTTTGAGAGTAGATAACCAGTTCTTGTCTGCCCCAGCCCTTGACACCAGGCCAGACAGCCCTTCTTGAGCCTTCCATGATTCTTAGCTGCTTTTCTTGCTGCGACACAACTTCAGCTCTTGAGCCTTCTATTCTCAGTGGAAATGAGCTTACTAGTATTGTGACATTGACGTCCATCTTCTATATAATGGCAGCATCGCTTGCAGTCTATTCACTATGTATAGCCAGCCTTTATGATTACTTAGTCTACTTGCGTTGCTGCATATGTACAGTTATTAAATGGCTTGTATTTTCTGCAGTGCTCTTCACACATGCAATCTTCATTCCACATATGAGTGTTACTCGTTTCTTTATTTTGTCATCAGATTGCATAAAGTCTATAATCCTCTTCTTTAGCCACTCTTCTTAGTGCATCATGCTTACTTCTTGTGATCCCACCAGCTTCTCTTTTCTCTCATTTTCATATCTCCTCAGTGATTTCTTCCAAGAGATTATCATCCATCACTCCAGTGTTTTCTTAGTGGATACCTTTTCTCAAAGGCTCTTTGCGGAATAGGCACAATCTCTGGTGCCATCTATGGCACGATTTCTGGCTTCCAACATACAGGTAGTAGGGGGGCGGGACTTCCTGCAGAGGCTTTGGCTGCCCTCTACACTCCGCCCTCTGGTTAATCCATCAACCACACCTTCACTGGTCTCCACATCCTGGAATTTCCTCTTGAAGAAGTGCTTCTTTGGAGTCCAGATCTTCATCACTCCTTTCAGGGATCCAGCAGATTTTACATGATCATCAACACTCCAGGTCTTGTAACTGCACTGTCCATTTGAGTTGCAATAGATCCATCGTCCCACGCACTTCTTATGGTTCTTTGGATATACGAACTTCATTTCCCCAGGTGCTACAATGCTGGCCTTTATGCATTTTCTGATTGCTTCATCAGTCAACTCGTTGGGGCCTAAGCCTGGTTCTACATTGATCATTATCTTCATTCCCACTGCTTTCTTGGCTGTCTTCCTGCACTGTGCGATGATTGTCCTGATCACACAGAATCCAAATATTATCTTCACCAATACTGCTCCAAGAACCGTAAAAATGTTTGCCATCCACTGTAGAACCCATGAGAAGATAGATGCAAACCAACTGTCATCTGCAATATCTTCTGTCTCATCTTCCATGTTGTTGTGCAGGTTTGTCAGCAATGTTATGGCCTCTGTTAAGGTCCCATTTTCATCATCATGAGAAGGTATGCATGTGCAACATTATGGCCAAATCTTGGCGCAAACTCCTCCATCCATTGCTGTAATCATATCAAGGACATATCTGTTGTGGAGGCCCATTAGTCGTATGGCCCACAATTCGTCCCTGACAGTATTGAATCAATTATTGGTGGTGTTGATCCTCTGCAGGAGCTCACAGCGAGTGATTTGCAACCACTTTGTATTGGTCGCTGTTTGGATCCCAGGCATAAAGATAGTCGTGAAAATTGAAGCAGTTTTGCTTAATAATTTATGCTCATATGGAATAGCATCAAATGCTTCTATTCATTTGGCTGAGAAATAACTCCCCCTCTTTGTTTGATTGAGGAATTCCAGTGATCTTCTCTTTTTTAAATGGGCATCTGCTTTAGGAAATTTACCAATGTTCAGTTTACTCTGTGGAATCACTAACGCTGGAACATGGATCGATACCAAGGAACACATTCCTCCCCAATCTTTGGGCAGCTTCATGTAGGCTCTGGACCCACAAGCCCAATAATGATCCACTAGGACGACTTTCCCTTCCTTCATGCCTGGTACAATACAAATTCAGCCACACTGGTGATTCTCTCCAGCCTTCCTTGTACCATTATTTCTGAAACACAAGGATGCACTGTTTAGAAGTCGTTTCTGTAAGGGTCCTCTTTTTTCGTTGACCCATGTCAACAATTTCGTAATCTTCGACCATTAATTCTTCCATTCTTTTTCTGCAGTGTCTATAACTGGTTCGCACTGTCCAGTTAATGCTGCCACTCTGCACACAATCAGGCCATCAGCCCATCCTTCTGGTGTCAGCACTGTTCCTTTGATTTGCAAGTGACCTCTTTCCCAGCATCTTTGTATCTCTTCTTTATTCTTGCCCTGACAATTTACCTTCTTATTTTATTCAACCTTGATTGCAGCACCATTTGTTCCAGGCTGTTCATATCGGATTACCTGATGCCTTGTTTCTGGGTTTTCTCTTGTCTTTAAATCGTGTATATAATTTTCTTCTCTTTGAGATGTCTCGTTATTTACCCATACCAGGGATGCTGTTTTGCCTTGGAACTGTCCTCTTGTCTGGCAGAGTGTGAGATGCATCAGACAATGGGCTTTTTGTTTGTTTGTTTGTTTGTTTATTTATTTGATAATGCGCACCAAACCCTCAGGTAGCTGGGCGCAAAAGACAAGTAGACTTAGAGCTTGGTTACATAGATACAAAGAGACAAGTAAACTTAGATACAGGATATATCCAGAATTACTGTCACGTTGGGTTACATAGTGACAAGCGCCTCTGGGTGAAACATGAATAGGGTCATAGAGAAGGTGCATAGAGAAGGGTAGGGCGTGGCCAAAACAACAGTAGCAGGTGTGGTCATAATACAGGTTAGGCTACTTGGGAGTCATTTGTTCGTATCCAGGTGAGGATTTTCCTTCTAAATCTAGACTAGGGGTGGTCCATTCTCAGGCTAGTGGGAGTGCATTCCAGGATTGCGCAGCTATGACCGGGAAGCTAGAACTGCCAGCTGTAGTATGTTTAAATCTAGGATTTTCGAGGGTGTAGGCATTAGTGGATCTCATGGGGGGAGGTGAATCTTTTGTTTATTCTTTCTGCAAGGTAAGGTAGAGCTATGTTGTTCAGACATTTGGATGTTAGAGAGAGTGTTTTGAGGGTGATCCTACCGTTAATCTTGAGCCAGTGGACATCTCTTCTGAATGAGGAGATGTGTTCTCTGGAGGTGATATTCAAGGCTGCTCTAAGGGCATTATTTTTGAGTCTTTGCAATTTGTTAGAGATGTACTTATTAGCTCTGCGTATAATGCATTACAATAGTCCAATTTGGATAGTATAAGTGCATTGGCCAGGGTGATGCAACTGGTTTCCGAAAGATAAGGTCTGCAGGCCCGGATCAGTTTGCAGGTGTAGGCTGTTGTGGATGCAAGTGAGTTGACTTGGTTCTTAAGGGTAAGTGAAGAGTTGAGGTAGAATCCCAAAGTTTTGACTGTGGGCATCACCTTGATGACGTTGTTGTCAATATTAAATGAGGCATAACTGGGATTAAGTTTTTTAAGGTCCATCTCTGAACCTAGGATCAGAAGCTCTGTTTTGTCGCTGTTCAGGCAGAGGCCGTGGGATGCCATCCATGCCTGAATGATGAGGTATATCCTGTTTACTAAGGCCGAGTCTTCCAGGAAGTTGCCGAAAGGGGAATGAGCATCAGCGTGTCATCTGCATAATTAGTGTAAATGACACCTAGTCCATCCAACTTGTCGAACAAAGGCTTAGTAAAGATGTTATAAATGGTAGGAGAGACACATGATCCCTGCGGTACGCCACAGGAGATTTATATGGGATCAGCCAAAGCTGAGGGGGAGAAGACTCTCATTGTATGGTTAGCTAGGAAGGACCAAACCCAGGTAATAGCATCACTTGAGAAGTGAGCAACTGATTTGAGGTGGTTGCATAACACTGCGTGATCCACCAAGTCGAAGGCTGCAGACAGATCAAGGAGGCGTAGCATTGCTGATTTCCTGTTGTCCTTCAACTCGTCAATATGGGTCTTGAGGTCTATTAAGGCTGTTTCCGTGCCATGGAGGGGGCGGAAGCCAGATTGGTGTGATCCTAATAGGTGGTTAACTTCCAGGTAGTCCTGTATTTGAAGATAGGCCACTCTACTGATAATTTTAAGTAAGAAGGAGACTGTGGTGATAGGTCTATAGTTGGTCGGGACAGCGGGATCTAATGTTTGTTTTTTTAGCAATGGGAGCCCCCATGTGTCTTTGAGATTATTAGGCACTGAATTGGTCTTGAAGGAGGCATTAATAAGCTTCGAGATGAAGAGAGCTAGGTCTCTAGCTGCATCCTTTATAATGTGGGCTGGGCAATGGTCTCCTTTGCAATGTGAAGGTTTAAGAGAGAGAATGTTTTTTTCTGTCTCAGAGATAGACATTTTCTTAAAACTTAACGGTGGGGTGGTACTGTCCGGCAGTGTGTCTAGTGGGGGTTGTTGCTCGGGGAGGGGCAGAAAGGCTTTCTTATTAGCTATTTTAAGTTGGAGGGAAGCAATTTTATTCATCAGGGCATTTTGTATGTCAGTACACCAGGGCTTATCCTTGGAAATATTGTTGACCTGTGCAGTGATTCCATTTCCCGGAGAATAGAGAATAGTTCCTTGGTGTCTGATTTCGCCTTTGAAATTCTATCATTGAATATAATCTTTTTAGTGCTGATTATTTCCTTCTTGGTTTGGAGAGGTTAGTTAAATTAGCTCTATTCTAGTCAGTGGGAGAGTGTTGCTAGGTTGATTGGAGCTTTCTTTTTTGGATTCTTAATTCTCTAAATTGGGGCATGTACCAAGTATTAAGATGAGATTTCTGTCTTTCTTTGCGAAGTTTGACAGGTGCGATGGAGTCCAGTGCATTGGTCATCGTGCTGTAAGGTAGGGTCTGTATTACTGGATATTACTGGATATGTTGTTCATAGTGGGGAGCAGGCGTGGGAGTAGCTTTTCCGCTGTTATATCCTTTTTGCTTCTGGTGAGGAGTGGGGGTGCCATAACAATATTTTAAGGGCAGAGGAGGTCTAGTGTGGCGGAAAAGGTGATGACGTAGTGATCAGTCCATGATTGTGGGACACTGTTAGTAATGGTAATATTACAGTTCAGGATGGCAACCAAGTCAAAGGGTCCTTTCTTTAGTGTGGGTAGGGGTAACAACTTTTGCACTGGTACTTCTGTAGCTATGAATATCTTGGAGGTTCCCATAGCATACGGTATCAGGGAAAACACATAGCAACTCTACTTAGATGTTCTCTCTCCTACACTTCTCATGTGCTGCTACCACATGTTATTACCCACGTCTACTGAATTGTCTAAATATGTGTTGATCCCATCATTGTCTTTTTCTGCACTTCTCCTGTATCTCCCTCTCAAAATGTTAGCAGCTCATGGAAACAATTCTAAAGAAGCCTTATGATGGGGCGATAACACAAAGGGTTTTGGTTCATTGGTAATGGGCAGAGCAACAAGAGTTCCTGGAGTGGGGAGGATCAAAGGGACAACTGCTTTGTTTAAATCAATAAAATAGAAGAGGCGAATCAAAAGAAACAGAAAAACACAAAGCATAATTGTGCATATGTATATCAAGAACCAACATATTAATCCCCACCACTTATGCCATTCTGGAATCTCTTGAGCTGGCTCATTCTCTGAAATCATGTTAACTTCAACATTTCTCATTTTTATTTCAATTTAAGGATGGAAAACACTTTACTCCAGTAGCTGTAATGAATTTGGTAGCTGTAATAATTCTTCTACTATTGCTACAAGTGGCCTTCTGATTACAGGGCCATTCTTGGGATCCTGCATAAAAGTGTGAATGTCCACGTCTCTTCTGACAAGAGCAGGATAAGCTCAAAGGATAAACACAAAAACAGCAAATACAAGTCGATGGACATCTCTGTCTGACAAGACCATGGATTCAGCCAAACAAATATTCAGTGAGAAATGAAATGTGGTATTGCTCTTGCTTCCAATTATCAAACTCGAAATCCAGATCAGGCATATTTGTGATACATCAATGTTTTTCTGAAGTGAATTTTTCAGAATTCCTGTGAGTCCTGGCAACGATCTGCACGCCTGCTATGATATCTATAAGGAGTGTCCCCAGGGAGTCACAGTCCAAATCCAAATCTGCATTTTTAATCAACTTCTTCTAACTTTATCATCCTTCTTCCTCATCATCGCTTGATTCTGCACATGCTGAAATTCTTCTTCTTGTCTTGCTTCTGAATCGATAGATGGGGGTGCTGCGGTCTCGCCACTGTGTAGCTTCACATCGTTTAGACGTATCCCTGCTTGTCTACCTTGAACTTTTACTCTTCAGGGAGTAACATTTTCTACAATATATGGCCCATTAAATCTCAGCTCGTGCCACTTCCTAGTGAAGTTTCTCATTAGCACGGTATAGCCAACAAATAGTATCGGTGCTGATATTAATTCAGGGGATCCGGTTGCTGGATGGTTTTCGTCTGTGTTCTGAGACCGACCCCCCTGGCGCTTTAGTTGATCTGAAATGAGAGTGATACTAGCGGTCATACATGTCAAATACACATGTAACTAATTTCCTAATATTTCTGCTGTACTATGGGCATCACTTCTACTCCTTGATGGAGGTGGAAGAGGTATTCTCAGACGCCTCCCTGTTACTAATCCATGAGGTGTGAGGTGGAGGTGGTGGTCCGAACCAGGCTGATTCCTTAGGGCATATAAAGCTGAGGCCAGGCAATGTAGCCACCTCCTTTCAATGGAAGCTTAAGCTTGACAATCGTTTCTTTAAGGAGGCAGTTCAGTCGCTCACATATCCTGTGGGTGATAAGCAGAAGAAAACTTGTGCTTTACATTCGATAATAGTCCTACCTGTTCAAATTCTTAATTGACTAAATGCGGCCCATTATCGGATCTCAGCACTTCACACACCCCATTTTGGAAAGACTTTGCACACTATAAACTTTGCCGTGCAAGTGCCTCAGGGTGCATGCATGGACCTGCTTCGATCCACCTAGAAAAGGGACACACCCCCACTATCAGATACCTATATCCACTAAACACCTGAAGCATATCAACATAGTCAATAGGTAAATACTGAAAATTGAGCATTCGGTCAAGGAATAACTCCTCTAATTGTTTGCAGTGTATGCCAGAGGTAAACATTTGACATACGATGCAGTTTACTACATAAAATGCAACGTGTTCTAACAGTTTTTGGAACAAACCAGTCTTCTGCTATTGTTGCAGCAAGACTTTCCTAGTTACATGTGCAGGGTAGTGCAGCTGTTCAAGCGCTACCTTTAACAATGCTATTGGCATCACTGGGTTTCCAGTGCTATCCTGTTGCCATAAGGCTCCAGTTGGGGATAAAGAACACTCCCTTTGCTTCCATAATTCCTGCTCTTCCTGTGGTACACTGCGTTAAATCTCTATTAGTTGTTTTTTGGCAAATTATTAAACCCTTCTTTCACTATCATAATCATGAGCACCTTTTCTTTGATATTTGGAGTATCAAAATTTGAAATATCTGGAGAATATGCAACCCTCTTGGCTTCTCCATCTGTGGCTTTGTTCCTGCAAGAAATAAGGTCTGTTCGCTTAATATGAGCGCTGCATTTTATGACTGCTATGGCTACTGGGAGTTGTAGTACCTTAAGAAGCCTATTCAATAAGGAGGCATGCTGTACTGGAGTGCCGTCCGCATGGAGGTAGCCACTCCTTTTCCAATGTGCTAGCCCTGCATGTATGGTTGACGTCACATAGGTGGAGTGACTGTACATTGTCACTTCTTGCCCTTCATGTTTCTCAAGTGCGACAATAAGTGCCACTAATGCTGCTGCTTGTGCTGAAAAGTGAGATGGTAGTCTAGCACTTGCTAGAGTTTCAAACTCACCATTTGCTCAATGCCTTATATGCATAGAGTTTGCACAATCATGCACCTGCCCCCCCCCTCCGAAACTGGGTCAGCTACAAATGTGGTTGGGTTCACTATTTTTCATCTAACAATTCTGATCGCTGGGTTCTAAATCATTACTTCATAAGCAGATGCTCTCTGAGATGTCAGTGTACCCTTGCGTTTCTCTAAAATAGCAAACAAAGCATGCTCCACAAAAAGCATCATAGAGCAACCCATCACAATATTTGTAGATTTGTCAATTGTGTACGCGGCAGTGCCAATGACTGTTGGCAAAGAAAGTGTCCCTTCATAACTGGGTCTAGCATCCCACTGTAATACGCTAGAGGTTTGTTCCCCAATGGGGTCCTTTGTGTAAGTACTGCAGTCATGACTGTCCCATTTGTGTGGGAGAATAAGAAAAATTCCTCTGCATAATAGGGGATTTCCAAAACAGGAGCTGTACAAATTGCTTTCTTTAACTCTTCAGATCCCTCCTCTATTTCCTCAGTTCATTCTATTGTGACCTTGTCCACTTGTGCCTTTTTTAAAGCCTGCAAAAGAGGTCTTGTGTATGAACTGTAATCAAACACCCACACTCTAACATGATTACATAGCCCCAAAAACTGTTCCCTCTGTTTTACTGTATGCAGTTTTGCAGTTTTCATAATAGCCTCTGTTCTTTCAGGTGCCACCCTTTTTCCCTCATGCGAAATCAACTGTCCTATGTATAAAACCTCTTCATTACAATACGGAAATTTCTCTTTGTCTACTTGTATCCTTTGTCTGCTAGGATAATCATCAACTGAATCCAGCCTTACCTGCATTCATCTTCTGTTGTGCTACAGATTAATATGTCATCTCTGTACGGTATTGCGGCACTTTTCAAATCAATATTATCTAAGTCCATCTGGAGGACTCTATTAAAGATTGATGGAGACTCACAGTACCCTTGGGGCATCCTAGTATATTTCAGATGAGTCTGGTGGAACGTAAATGAAGTCAAGTCTTGTGAGTCCTTGTGCAATGGGATTGAGAAAAATACATTTTACAAATCAATCACCATGAAATATTGCGTAGTATCATCGCTGGGTTAGGAACTAAAGGACACTCTGCCTCTACAATCTGGTTAATCGGTCTCATGTCCTGCATGAATCTCCACAACCCTCCCTTTGATTTCTTCACAGGTTACATCACAGTGTTACATGATGATTCTGACTGTACCAGAATGCCATGTTCCATTAGTGCTGAAATGGTCTTAAATATACCCTGATCAGCCTCTCAAGACATGGGGTACTGATTTGTCGAGGTAAAATCGCTCCTGGTTTCAGCTTTAGTTTGACTTTCTGGGGCGCTTGGCACCTTGTCCAAGTCTTCTTTAAAAAATGCTGGATGCTGCTGCATTATTGCTAATCGCTGTGGGACCTCCCTTTTCTCTATTCTAATCCAGTAAGTGATGCTCATGTGAAACATTACTTCATCGTCTGTGGGGTCATCCCTAAACATGTCATCATCAGTAATATCAGTCAGCCCATACCTTTATTTGAGAGCTATCAATGTCCTCCATGGTCTACCTTCGTCGTCTGTTCCTTCGAGCATTGCCATTTTCCCTTGTACTATGGCTGCATCTAACTCTATAGGGATAGTCTGTCCCCCTCTTCGTCCATAGGTATCTGTGGCCTGAACAAGAATTTGTCAGGTATTCTCATAGTCTTCCCCATTAAGCCAGGTAACCATGTTAATAGAATGCTCACCTCATAAAGGAAAGCCTCTGGCTCAACTGGAACACCTCGTAGGGCCACTTGTCCTGTGAATGCCAAAATGAATTCGCCCGCGTTTAAAAAGGGTATCCCAGGAGTGGAACACAAAATACTTTTGTCAGTAAATGAAATCGTCATGTTAAGTTTCGTCATCAAATCTCTTCCCAAAATGTTAATTGGTGTCTGCCATGAATACAACAATGGAACAGACATGTCACACCTCCTATAGAGGCTGGTCATTCATCATCAAAAGGAACTCACTCGTAGCTCCAGATAACCCTTGAGCATTCATGGCATTTCCCAACATTGGATATTTTCCCTCTCGTATACATGAGTGTGTAGCCCCAGTGTCTACTAAAAAAGAAAAAGATTTGCTTCCTATTGTCACATTGACCCTGGGTTCCTCTTGGGGGTCTGGTGTCACAGATAGTACTAAACACATCGAGTCGCCATGTGAGCAACAGTGATTCTTGGGATTATGTAATTATGTGAGAGAATGGGTGTTTGACTATAGCTCATACACAAGATCCCTTTTGCAGGCTTTAAAGAAAGCACAGGTGAATAAAGAAAAAATAGAATGGACTGAGGAAAGAGTGGAAGGATTTAAAGAGTTAAAGAGAGCAATTTGCACAGCTCCTGTTCTAGGAATTCCCAATTATGCAGAAGAGATTTTTTATTTTTTATTTTCACACACTGATGGGATAGTTATAACAGCAGTGCTAACACAGAGAATTACATTAGGGTACAAACCCCTGACATATTACAGTGGGATGTTAGACCCAGTCATTAGAGGCAATTTCCTGTGCGAATAGTCATTGGCAGCCACTGAATTCACAATTGAGAAGTCTACAAGTATTCTAATGGGGTGTCCTATGACACTTTTTTTAGAGCATGCTTTATTTGACATTTTGCAGAAACCTAAGGGTACGTTAACATCTCAGAGGGCTTCAGTATGCGAAGGTATTGTATTAAATCTTGCAATAAAAATTGGCAGATGTAAGATAGTGAAGCCTGCGACAGGTATTGCTAAACCAGTGGCAGAGAGTGAGTATGTGCATGATTGCGTTAGCTATGAGGAATTCTATGATGACATCCCACGCGTTAAGGAAAACACATTATCAGGAGGTTAGATTCTGTTTATTGATGGTTATTCGAAAATTGACCGAACAGATGGGAAAAGGCATTCTGGTGCCGCAGTAGTGAGACAAAGAGCAAACAGTGAATTTGAGGTTGTAGCAAGTGCAAGACTACCGTCTCACTTTTTGGCACAAGCAGCAGAATTGGTAGCAGTCATTGCAGAGCTTGAAAAACGCAAAGGACAGGAAGTGACGATATACAGTGACTCCGCCTATTTGACGTTGACTGTACATGCAGGGCTAGCACTTTGGAAAAGGAGGGGCTACCGCCGAGCGGATGGCACTTCAGTGCAACACACATCACTATTGGAAATGCTTATTAAGGTAATACAACTCCCAGTAGCCATAGTGAAAGTTAAATGCACAGCACATAATAAGCAAACATATTTTCTTTCTTGTGAGAACAAAGCCGCAGAATCCAAAAGGGTTGTGTACACATCAGATATTTCAAGCTTTGATGCTCCAAATGTTAATGAAAAAGTGGTTAAGATTATGGTGCTAAAAGAAGGATTTAACCATTTATCGAGAGCTCTTTTAATGGAAATTCAAGGCAGCGCCCCACAGGAAGAGCAAGAATTATGGAAACAAAGGGAGTGTTCCTTATCCCCCACAGAAATACTGTGGCAACAGGACAATACCGGAAAGCTGGTGATGCCAGTAGCATTTTTAAGGGCAGCGCTTGAACAGCGGTACTACCATGTGTAACTAGGGAGAGTCTCAATGCAGATATTGCAGAAGACTGGTTCGTACCGAACCTGTTAGAACACGTTGCATTTTATGTAGTAAATTGTATCATATGTCAAATGTTTACTGCTGGGCATACACTGCGAACAATTAGAGGAGTTAGCCCTCAACCGAATGGTCCTTTTCAGCATTTACATATTGATTATGTTGACATGCTGCAAGTATGTAGTGTATGTGGGTATTTGATAGTGGTGGTGTGTCCCTTCTTCAGGTGGATCAAAACAGGTCCTTGTACACATCCTGATGCCACTTGTGCAGTGAAGTCTTTCCAAGATGGGGAGTGTGTGAAGTGTTGAGATTCAATAATGGGCCACATTGTGTTAATGAGGTATTTGAACAAATAGGATTATTATTGAACATCAAACATACGTTTTCTTCTGCTTATCACCCGCAAGCAAACAGATTATGTGAGAGACTCAACAGCCGCCTAAAGGAGAGAGTTGCAAAGCTACAATTGACACTGAAGAAGGGATGGCTATATTTCCTGCCCTTATCGTTATTTGCCCCTATGAATCAGCCTGGTTTGGACATCACCTCACACCCCACAAACTAGTGACAGGAAGATGAATGAGAATGCCTTTGACTCCTCCATCGAGGAGCAGAAGTGATGCCCAGAGTAGTGCAAAACTGTTAGGAAACGAATTAAATGAGTATTTAGCAAAACAAAAAGGTGATGGCTGGAAGGTTTTGAATTAATTATAACCACAGGCATAGCTTTGGGAAACCTCCAGAACCTCGTTTTCAGCCTGCCAAGCCATTACAGAAGGGGAAATACCATACACAAATCAGGATTGGTCCTACCCCAAATGTGGCAGTCCAGCATGAACTGCTATGTCACATGCCTTCTTCACAAGACCACAAGCATCCCCAGACATGTTTCAGCCTGGTTGGGCATCATCAGTGAGGAGTAGCTTGAGTCACTAGGCTGGGCAGACTCGGGACCCGCGTCTGGGCATAGCCGTCCCACTCGGGGTGACTTTAGCAAAACAAAAAGGTGATGGCTGGAAGGTTTTGAATTAATCATAACCACAGGCATAGCTCTGGGAAACCTCCAGACCATTGTTTTTCAGCCTGCTAAGCCATTACAGAAGGGGAAAACCATACGTAAATCAGCATTGGTCCTACCCCAAAAGTGGCAGTCCAGCCCGAACTGCTCGGTCACAACCCTTCTGCACGAGACCACAAACATCCCCAGATACGTTTCAGCCTAGTTGGGCATCATCATTGAGGAGCAGCTTGGGTCTCTAGGCCGGGCAGACTCGGGACCCACATCTGGGCATACCCGTCCCACTTGTTTTGCATAGATGAGTATTTAACATGGGTGACCGCTAGAATCTCTGTCCTTTCAGATCAACTCAAGCGCCAGGGGGATCGCTCTCAGAACACAGATGAAACCCATCCAGCAGCCAGAACTTCTAAATTATCATCAGCACCGAAGTTGTTAATTGGTGATATAGTGCTGATTCGGAACTTTACCAGGAAGTGGCATCCGCCTAGATTCGTAGGACCATTTATCTTGGAAGACATTACTCCCTCTGCAGTAAATGTCCAAGGCAAAAGAGCATGGATCCATCTCAGCGATGTTTAAATTTGCATTGGAGAGGCTGACGCACCCCTAACGATCGATTCGGAAGCAAGACAAGAAGAAGAATTTCAGCCTGTGCAGACTCGATTGATAACAAGAAAGAAGGATGATAAATCAACAGGTTGATTAAAAAGTGCAGATTTGTACTTGGACTGTGGCTCTCATGAACAGTCCTTCTAGATATCACAGCAGGTGTGTAAACCCATTTCTTGAGCCACAGAGTTCTTTTGAAAATGAACTTTAGAAAGTTGTTGACATATTGTGAATATGTTTAAGTGGCAACATTTAGTAAGAAATTGGAAGCGTGAGCAATATGCTGATTCTTTTCATACAACACAATTGTTTGGTTGAATCTTTGGTTTTGACAAATGATGATGCCCATCGGCTCTTACTTGCTGTTTTCATATTCATTCTTAGAGCTTAGATACCACCAGATACCACAGTACTGCGGAATGGTCGAGATATTGGCAATTTCACCACACTACCTGACTTCAGGACATCGACCGGTGCACTGGCCACAGGAGTATGTGGGGAGGACAGGGGGGGATATGTGCGAGCCGGATAGAGGTAGGGGCCAGAGAAGTAAGGAGCATCGGAATGTCAGATGGACCCCGATCAGGACAGAGCCGAATCAGGGGAGACTACGTAAGCCAGCGCTTCAATTCAGGATAGAGATGCCAACTAACCAACTCCACTAACAATTTCCCCTCTGCATACATCTCTCAAACTCCAAACCAAACACAACCAAACCTACAGCACAACAAACCGCACAAACTTCACTACATTGCAACAACAAAACAAAAAGGCACATAGACTCCACAACAGTACACAACGACTACCGGCCGCAAAGACCCCAGGCCCAGCCAACGGACCCACCGGGCTGAGGCCGCCAGCAGCACATCACTGCTCTCTTGCACTTTTCCTGCTTACTCCCACTAACTCAACCTCCCCTCCTCTTTCAGAGCCGCCAGAGCGCCAGGGGACCACTCCGGTAGTGATAGTGTGTGGTACAAATGTCCTTTAACATTAACATATAACATTATCCTGCTCTTGTTGGGCGTAGTGTCAGCATACTTACTTTTTTGCATGATCCTAAAAATGGCCCTGCGATAAAGAGGCTGCTCACGGCGATAATTGAACAGATCATGCAGCTACCTGATTACCTGATTTACCCGAATTGCCTGATTAAAAAGGTTTTTTTCTTCTCTTAAGAAAGTATACAAGCACAATGAGAAATCTTGAACATGGTACGATTTTAGAAAATGAGCAAGGCCAAGAAATTAGAGAATGGCAGAAGTGGTGGGGTTTCATATGCTGGTTTTTCATATATGTGTTCACAATTATGCTTTATGACTCCCTGTTTCTTCTGATGTATTATTTTATTGATCCAACAAAGGCAGAAATTCCTTTTATTCTCCCCACTTCAGTAACTTGTGTAGATCTGTTGATTACTAATGAACCTAGGCTTCAAGAGTTTTCTGCCCAAAGCAGAGCTGCTATAGAATTGTTTCCATGGGCAGCAATCATTCTGTTGGAAAGCTGTAAAAGGAGTACAGGGAAGATGATAATATTGACACATATTTAGACAGCACAGTACATTTGGGTAACAACATGTGGTAACAGCACATGAAAAAGATGGGTGAGAAAACCTCTAAGGAGAGCTGCTATGTTTGTGCTCTCATACCTTATGCTGTGCGGACCTCTAGATGTTCATAGCCACAGAAGTACCAGTGCACAAAGTCCATTGTCTAACGCATCTTGCACTCTGCCTGACACAAGGTCAGTTCCAGAGTCAAACAGCATCCTTGATATGGGTGACTGAGAAGATGTCACCAAGAGAAGATGACTATGTACAAGATTTGAAGACAAAAGAAAAGCCAGAGACACGAAATCTAGTGATAAGATATGAACAGTCTGGAATAAATGGAGCATGCATTAGAATAAAAGGAAACAAGATGCTAGATTGTCAAGGCAAAAATCCAGAAGAGGTACAGAGGTGCAAGGAAAGAGGCCAGTTGCAAATTAGAGGAACAGTGTTGACTCCGGAAGGATGGGCGGAAGGCCTGATTGTGTGCAAAGCAGCAGCAATAACGGGATTCTATAAGCCAGTTATAAATACAGCAGAGAATGAATGCAAGCACCACTGGCAGACGATTGTGAAGCTGTTGACATGGGTCAACGATAAAGGAGGACCTTTGCAGATAGTGCCTCTGGCCAGTGCAGCCCTATGCTTCAGAAATAATGGTACAAGGAAGGTTGGAGCAAATCATCAGTGTCGAATCTTTGATGTACCAGGCATGAAGGATGGAACAGTAGTACTAATGGATCACTACTTGGCCTGTGGGTCCAGAGTTTATATGAAGCTGCCCAAGGATTCTGGAGGGATATGCTCCCTAGTGCTTATTCACGTTTCAGCATTAGGGATTCCAAAAAGTGATATGAATATTGATGAATTTCCAAAGGCAAATGCCCATTTGAGGAAAAGAATATCAGTTGAGCTCCTCAATCGAACCAGGAGAGAGAATTGCTTTTCAGCAAAATCAATAGAAGCCTTTAATGACATTTCTTACGAACACAGATTGTTCAGCCAGACCTCAGCGATATTCACAACTATCTTTATGCCTGGAATCCAGATGATGGCCAATGCTAAATGGCTACAGATTACTAGATGGGAGCTCTTGCAGATGATCAATACTACTATAAAGGGATTCAGTACAATCAAGGAATAACTAAGAGCCATAAGATTGATGACTCTACAGCACAGATATGTCCTTGATATGATCACAGCAATGGATGGAGGTGTTTGAGCCAAAATTGGAGAATCATGTTGCACATTCAGACCTTCTCATGATGAAGAAAATGGGACCTTGATGGAGGCCATAATGCTGCTGACAAACCTGCACAACAAAATGGAAGATGAAACGGAAGATATTCCAGATGACAGCTGGTTCAGGTCCATCTTCTCATGGGTTCCACAGTGGATGGCGAATATTTTCAATCGCTTGGAAGAAATACTAGTAATGGTAATGTTTGGGTTCTGTATAATCAGGATAATAATCACACAGTGCAACAAGACAGCAAAGAAAGCAGTAGGAATGAATCATCATGATAGATGTCGAATCAGGGTTTGGACACACAGAATTGACAGATGAAGAAATCAGAGACTACATAAAGGCCAGCATTTTAGCACCAGAGGGAACAAAGTTTCTGCATCCAAGGACCCACAAGAAGTATGTGGGATGATGGATTTACTGTAATTCAAATGGCTGATGCAGCCATATGACTTGGAGTGTCGATGAACATGTAAAATCAACAGGATCTTTGAAAGGAGTAATGAAAATTTGGACTCCAAAGGAGCACTTTTTCAAGAAAGAATGCTGAGACATGGAAATTGGTGAAGGAGTGGTCGATGAATCGACCAGAGGGGGTAGTGTAGAAGAGCAGCCAAATGCCTCTACAGGAAGACCTGCCCCTATTTTGCCGATATGTTGGAAACTGGAATTTGCGACATGTGCAACGCCAGTAATGGTACCTATACCACAAAGAATCTTTGAGACAATATATAAGTTGAAAATACCCTATGTGAAGTACACCTGAAAGACTGATGGTCTCCTAGAAGGAGCGCCTGAAGAAGTGTGAAGATACGAAAAGAGAGGAATTGGTGACATCACGAAAGATGAGAGTGACACATTGGGAAGGATGACCAGAGAAGAGAATGCATAGGTGATATAGAATCTGATGGCAAAGTAATGAATAAAGAATACTTTATGTGTGGAATGAAGATTGCACATGTGAAGAGCACTGCAGAAATCATAATCTGTTTTACAATTGTACAGATGTTGTAAAGCAAGTATACTAAGTATTCTTAAGGCAGGCTATATGTAGTATATAGACTGCAGGCGGTGCCGCCAACACATATGTATAGAGAGTCTTGGACATTCAATAGTATCATTTTAGTAAGCAAGTCTCTATGAAGGAAGACAGATTGGAAGCTATGTGTGTTGCAGCAAAGAATAGGCTTGAATTGGAAGCAAGAGCAAAGAGGCTGTCTGGCATGATGTCAAAGACTGGAAGCAGCCAAGAAATGGTTATCAGCTTGTGAAGAAAAATATATGTGAGAAGCTGAGGCATCCTTGTTAATTTGCAAAGAGAGAACACCATGAGTGCCAAGTTTCTTCATTAAAGACTATTAAATGCTAAAATACAAGCACATTCACAGTCTCTGATCACGTGAGCTGAGGATGAAAATAGACAGAGAGCATGGTGCACCAGATTGAAGGTAGTGAGTGTCTGCACTCCCCTATATTCCCAGAGGCGAGGAGCAACTACAAGAGCGAGTTCAAAGACAATGTGAATGGCAGACAACATGAGTGATGAGAGATAGTGGGCTAATTGGATGGGTAGACACGGTCAAGTTCACCCACCAGCACCAGGGGTACCAGTTTACGTGCTGCTAGAGCATTGAATGTTCCAGAAGGGTACAAGTGTGCCAACCAATTGTAGAAGGACATATAACGAAGAGCCTAATAGTTTGAGAGCCAATGAAGTGTTGAGTTTCTAATTACTATCGAAAATGGCTTGCACTATGACTTGCACTAAGGGAGGGCATGAGTGTCCACCTGACTATAGAGACCCAATCACAATCCTATCCTATATAGAAAGTATACTTAGATGTTCCCCTTGAGCCAACCACAATCTCCCGTAGATTTTCTTAATTTGCCACATAGTATGACGTCACGTATGACAAACCTTTAGTATGTAAATGTGATTTCTTATGAGATATGTTGAGATTATGCTGTGCGAAGTACGTTGATGTCCGTTGTGCTCCCTGTTTCAGATAATTGAAAATAAAACAGAGATATTTGCCAACTTCCAGAGTTCATTTTATTGCTTCATGTAAGAAGTTATTCTCAGTCTCATCCATAGTACGATGTGTTACCTTAACTAAAAGGGCCTCTAGGGTTCAGAAGGAATCAAGGAAAGCAAGAAGGATGAAAACAGGGAAACAAGGAAGGAAAACATTGAATCAAGGAAGGAAAGTATAGAGGAATCGACGAATCAAGGAAGAAAGGAATTGAGGAGTTCAAGAATGGAGGCATCCAAGAAGGGCAGAATTGAGGAATCCAGGAAGAAAGGAACTGATGAATCTAGGAAAGAGGAACTAGGGAATCCAGGAAGGAGGGAACTGAGGAATCCAGGAAGGGAGGAATTGAAGAATGAAAGAAGGAAGGAATCGAAGACTCGAGGAATCAAGAAAGGAAGGAATGAAGGAATCCAGGAATTAAGGAATTTAGGAGGGAATCAAAGAAGGAACAAAATGAGGAATCCAAGAAGGAAGGAATCGAGGCATCAAGGAAGAAAAGAATTGAGGAAGGAATGAATCGAGTAAGGAAGGAATCAATGAATTGAGGAATCAAGGAAGGAAGGATTTGAAGAATAAAAGATGGAATAGTAGAATTGGAATGAATGAATCAAGGAATAAAGGGAAGAATCATGGAAGGAAGGGCTCAAATCAAGGAAGGAATTGAAGATTAGAGGAAGGAAGGAATTGAGGCTCGAGGCTGGAAGGAATCAAGGAATCCAAGAAGGAAGGAATGAAGGAAGGGAGTAATGTAGGAAGGAGAGGATCAAAGAATCAAGAAAGACAGCAATTGAGGAATCAAGGTAGGAATTAAGGAATCCAGAAAGGAAGGACTCAAGGAATCCAAGAAGGGAGTAATTGGGGAATCCAAGTAGGGCACAATTGAGGAATCCAGGAAGAAATGACAGAGGAATCCAGGAAGGAGGCAATCAAGGAATACAGGGAGGGAACTGGGGAATCCAGGAAAGAAGGAATTGAGGAATCTAGGAAGGAAGGGCTCAAGGAAGGAAGGAATTAAAGAATCAAGGAATCAAGAAAGAAAGGAATTAAGGAATTCAGGAAGGAATCGAGGAATTAAGGAAGAAATTGATGAATCAGGGAAGAAAGGATTCAAGCAAGCAATGGATCAAATTGATGAAGGAAGGAATCGAGAAAGGAAGGAATCAAGGAATCAAGGAATCGAGGAAGAAAATAATCCAGAATGAAAGGAATCGAGGAATCAAGGAAGTTAAGAATGGAGGAATCAAGGAAGGAATCAAGAAAGGAAGGCATTGAGGAAGGAAGGACTTGAGTAAGGAAGGAATTCGAAGAATCGATGAATCAAGGGAGGAAGGAATTGAGCAATAAAAGAAGGAATAGTATAATTTGAGGAATCAAGTAAGGAATTGAGGAATCAAGGAAGGAAGGAATTGAATTGAGGAAGGAATCGAGGACTAGAGGAAGGAAGGAATTGAGGAATCATGGAAGGAAGTAATCAAGGAATCAGAGAAGGAAAGAATGAAGGAAGGAATTTAGGAAGGAAAGTATCAAAGAATCGAGGAAGGAAGGAAGGAAGGAAGGAAGGAAGGAAGGAAGGAAGGAAGGAAGGAAGGAAGGAAGGAAGGAAGGAAGGAAGGAAGGAAGGAAGGAAGGAAGGAAGGAAGGAATCGAAGAATTGAGGACTCAAGAAAGGAAGCGATCAAGGAATCAAGGATGGAATCAAAGAATCCAAGAGAGTAGGAATGTAGGAAGGGAGGAATTTAGGAAGGAAGGGATCAAAGAATCAAGAAAGGAAGCAATCAAGGAATCAAGGAAGGAATCAAGGAATCCACAAAGGCAAGGAATCAAGTAATCCAAGAAGGGAGGAATCGAGGAATGCAAAAGGGCAGCATTGAGGCATCCATGAAGAAAGGAACTGAGGAATCCAGGAATGAGGGAACCAAGGAATCCAGGAAGGAAGGAACTGAGGAATACAGGAAGCAAGGACTTAAGGAAGGAAGGAATCGAAGAATCAACAAAGTAAGGAATTAAGGCATTCAGGAAGGCATCAAGGATGGAACGAATCAAGGAATCCAGACAGAAGGAATAGAGGGATCAAGGAATGAATAGAGGAATTGGTAGGAATAAATTGAGGAATCAACCAAGAAAGGAGTCAAGGAAGGAAGAGATAGAATCAATGAAGGAAGGAATCAAAAAAGGGAGGAATCAAGGAAAGAAGGAATCAAGGAAGGAAGGAATTTAGGAAGGAAGTAATCAAAGAATCAAGGATGGAAGGAATCAGGGACTCAAGAAAGGAAGCAACCGATGATTCCAGAAAGGAAATCATCCAAAAGTAAAGGAATCGAGGTATCAAGGAAGTTAGGGATCAAGGAATATATTTATATTCATATTTAAAATATATAAAGCGCTACTAAGGCCTGAAGCGTGTCTAGGCACTGAACAGTGGATGAAGTGGCAGGCTCAAATACTCAAACCAGTATCTTACCAAAGCAGAAGAAAAAGATGAAACAAATACGTCTTCAAAGCTTTCCTAAAAGGAAAATGATCAACCACGTTTCTGAGTTCAAGTAGCAGAGCATTCCATAGGCTAGGCACCAGCACAGAAAATGAGCTGCCCCCCAGACTCTTCCGACAAAATTTAGGAACCCTGAAAAGCTGCTGAGAGTCTGAACGAAGATACTGCGCACGACGATATTCTTGCAGTTTGTTTTTCAAAAAGTGTGGGCCCACATTGTGGACAGATCTATGAACAATACATAGAATCTTAAATTCAATACGACCCACCACAGGAGCCAATGCAAGCATCGCAAAAGAGGCACAGTAGGAGTCAGGCGAGGGGCCCCAAGTGCCAGGCGAGCTGCTGCATTCTGCAAGACTTGCATACGCTTGATCTGATACTTGGGTCCCCCCAGGTAAATACCATTACAATAGTCCAATGAACGGATCACAGTGGATGCCACCAGAGTTGACCTGTTTTCAGCAGGGAGCAGAGGAAGAATATGATGTAGGGCCTTCAATCTGTCAAACCCAGCACTGCAAATGGACGAAATCTGGACCTCATGGGAGACATTCAGTAAGATCTTAACTCCAAGACTTTTTACAGAGGCACTGCGAGATGAACAGGGGCCAAGAGACTCCGGCCAGTACTGGGAATTCCATAAATGATCTCTTTCCCCAGTACCAACCACCAGCAACTCTGTCTTACCACCATTCAATTTCAACCAGTTTGCAGCCATCCAGATTCCCACTTTCTCATGACAGTCTCGTAACTTCTCAGGGGGGGCAGTCTGAGGGGGGTAAAGCTGAAAAATAAGCTGGGTATCATCTGCATAGATCAAGGAAAGAAGAAGTCAGGGAATCAAGGAAGGAAGGAATTGAATCAAGGAATGAAAAAATAGGGAAACCAAGGAAAGAATTTAGGAATCAAGGAAGGAATCTAGGATTCATGTCATCCAACACGGAAGGAGTCGAGAAAATCCAAGATTTCTGAACAATGTAATTCCTTGGTGAAGTTGTATAAAGTGGACAGACAATGTCTCATAGGTTTATCCTGATGTGCTATCTGTTGTGTTGGTAGATATGTGAATATGATGCCACGGTAGTGTGCACAATGAGAGGAAAGTCTAAATTCAGGAAGTATGAATTAGGTCTAAAATATAGCCCTACCTTTGAGATAGTATTCTCCTAGAAAGATTAGATCTGCAAGAAAGTGATTGTCTATGCAAAGCAGATTATAGGGACACTAGGTAATTAATAACACACAATGTTTGCCTGTTTGATGGGCTAAAGATGTGTTCCCCCTGCCCAGTTAAATAGTGGTGTTTTTTGACCCACGATTACCTTTTACATCTTTGAATGGCTGTTTGTGAATGCTAAGGAAGGATACCAGATGTGACCAAGTCTAGAATAGACTGTGTGAAAGGTGAATGATATGATATGATATGGCATTTATAATGCGCCTATACACAAGTGTTTCAATGCGCGATGAGGCAAGGGAGGGGGAACAAAGGGAGGACAGACAACGATCATACTAGGCCAGGTGTGATTCAGATCGCAATAACACAAAAAGGAGGTAGAAAGGGAAGAAAACCCGTATTCAACTAACCCTCAAAAAGGTCAACAACCTTTAGTAAGTAACATTAGGGTCAAACGGGCATCTTGATTCTATTTCACACAGGTAACCTCTGAACCAACAATGTAATTGAATAATGGTCTGCCCCATTTCATTAAATTAACAGGCAGTGTCAACAAACTAGAAAAATATATGATTTTTAGTGATGTACAAAAGTCAATTATAAAAACACAAAAACACAAAAAAGAAGAACAAAACAGTACACTATAAATATTGTACTGACATAGGATAATTCTGCAGAGAGGAACAATGTGGTTTACTTCCACTCAACTTTGCCTCTCTTGTTCTTCAGCTTCAACAATAAAAAGACATCAGTGCAAAACATAGAATAGACAGTAGGTCTTTTGGGTGTAGGGGGCTGGTCAGAGTAACTGCCCTCCAAGGTCTGAGGTATTTGCAAATAAAGTGTCTTGTGCTAGTGCAAATACGCAGCTATTTTAACAAAATAAACAAGGTTTTTTCAAACAACATTGCATTCTCTCATTCAAAATGTTCCATACACAGCCTTCTCAACACACAATCATCCAACATGTTTCTTTCCAACAAACAAAAAAAGAGGGGTATAAACCAAGTAAAGGGAAATTTGTCAGGGAGCTGTCAAGTCTATGTCAACAAATTACACACTGTGTTGCGCCCAAGGCGCTATAAGCTAAAATAGATGAAAAAGAAACCAACCCAATAGTTGGGTGCTTAAAAATTCAAAACTATCCACAAAGAAATACAAATAGTAGCGTGTAATGAATTTGCTACTGTTGATTTCTATTGCATATACATCCACAAAAACAAGAACTTTGTTAGTCCATGTGTTACATAAGGAAAAGAAGAAAACAAGAAAAGACAATCAGAACTGATATCTAAATATCATGCCAAAATCACTAGTACTAAATTACCAGTTGCGAGTTTCTAACTAACCAAATTTGGCTTCTCAATTAGAATGGTGTCAATTCAATAGACACTAAAAGCCAACATAGGGACCACACAGGGATCCGAAAACTACATAGTTTTTCAAAACTACATCACAGATTACTCAAATCAAGCCCTTAGTAAAACCAGGGAATAAACTCTCACAATTTTACAGTTGTCGCTGGCATAGCCACGGGTATGTTTACGAAAATGGCTTACCATCAGTAAGATGGTCTAGAGCAACCCATCATACATTCCACCAAGAAGTACTCTAAAGGCGATGAATGCGCAGAGCGGTGAAGACATCGCTACTTGGTGCCGAAAGGCAGAGCTAGATTGTCTGCCCCACTAGTTGCTGTGTTGTCTGTATATGGTTAGAAACAGAAAAGGGCAACAAAGTACCCACATCAGATACAGTGAGAGGGAAAGAAAAGCTACCCATATATTCGTTTAGGCTAGACAAATTTTACCTTCAAGGTAAGCGTCCCGTAGTCCTACTCAGGGTGTCAGTGTACACCGTAAAAAAATCTGTTGGATTGCGAGGAGCCGTATCATGCAAAGCTGCACCTTGTCTTGCTACTTGCTCAGTCTGTCGCGTGTAGGAAACTGGTAGCAACAAGAGGGAGAGAGAGGGGAAAAGGAAGTAAGAAGGCCAGCTGACTAAAGCCCTTCGAGCGTTCACCTAGTAGTTGGCGTCTATTTCTTACCTCAGAGAGTTCTATCCTCGTTCCGTATGGCGCCGTCTTCCGGATTCAACATGGGCGTTGCCCAGAATGCATGCGTAATGTTCTCCCCGACGTCTCTTTAAGTAAGGAAAGACGTCTGCACGGTTATGTTCCAATTGGAGCCCATTGTATCACGTGATATTGTGTTTAAGTGGATGTAATATGGTCGGCTCCTGCACTCGTGGTTTCCTATTAGAGCCCCTACTACCACGTGATCCTAAATTAGTTATTGGGCAAATATACAACCAATACTTGTAATCCATGGTCATGTGTTGCCCTTATTAGTTTCGGGTGCGGTGTTCATGGGTTGCCCCTACATGCCAATTACCTCATTGCAACAAAAATGCGGAAAGGAAGAAAAGCGAAATCTAACCATATAGGAGAGAATGGCTAAGTCCTAATTAAACTACTGACGCCGGTGGGAAGCAAAAAACCGCCTCAAGTCGGTCAGGAAACAGTGCAACGGTGACGACTATTATCATATATGTCCTCTACACAAAACAAACCTCCATAAGGACAGGATGCACGTGTGTTAAATGTGTGAATCCCTATGTCAAATGGACTGGGAGTGTACACTGTTGTGTAAGATTGAAACACTCTCTGAATCTCTATGTAGACTAATAGGTGTGTGAGGACCCATCCATAAGTTGTTACGCAGAATGCCCAGATCAAATTGAATTGCTTCTCTTATTCAGATGTTAAGCCAATCAATGTTGTCATTAAGCCCTGGAATTGCACTCTTGGTTAGAAAGATGATTTGTTGTTCCTTACGAAAAAGCAGGCCTTTATCTTTATCTGTTAGTATCGGGACTGGGTATCAATTTGTATAGAACTGTCCATTGTATATCCTCGGTTCCATGCCCAAATTCAATCCAATGATGGACCAATGGGGCATTGGCAGTTCTGTTCCTTAGACAACTCTTGTGCTCCTCGATCCTCAATTTCACCTTCCTATCTGTCTTCCCAATGTAGAATTTCTTGCATGGGCACCAGATGGCATAAATAACCATGCTTGTGTTACAGTTTGTGTGTTTGGTTTGTTTCCAAGGTGAGCAACGACCCAGATCAACTACTGTGCTTCTTTTTGTTGAGTTACAGTAGGTGCAGTGGCCGCAAGGAAAATGGCCTGTTATTGGAGGCATGCTCCATATTTCCGTAATGCTTCTTTGTTGTTGGATTCTTGACGTAATGTCATTCCGAGTGATGTGGTCTTTGATATTTTTGCTGCGTTTGAATGCAACCACAGGTCTCGGGACTGGGGTCTCGCTTTTATTCAATACAGACCAGTTCTTAAGGATGATTTTCTTAATTTTGTTTGACATATCACTGTAAGTATTCACAAACACTAATTTTGTGTCTTGATTTTTCCGTGAACTATGTTCTTTGTACTCCAATAGGGATTCTCGATGATTGTTTTTAGCCCTTTTCAGAGCTTGTGTGGTTATTTGTTTGGGATAACCTCGCAATTCCAAGTTGTTTTTCATGTTTTTTGGTGTTACTAGGAAATCCTCCTTGGTGGAGCTATTTCTTTTCAGTCTCAAAAATTGGCTGAGTGGCAGGTTGTCCCGCACATGTTTTGGGTGAAAGCTCTCGTAATGGAGCATTGAGTTTCGGGCAGTCGGTTTATTGTATGGTTTGACGTACAGTGTTTTGGACTGTATATCTGCTTTTATTGTAATGTCCAAAAAGTTCAGTTCTACTTCGCTCGAGTTAGAGGTAAATTTTAGGAACCGGTTTTGGATGTTAATCCAGGTAAGGAAATCTTGGAGTTCTGTTGATGTACCCTTCCAGATGACGAAGATGTCGTCTATGTATCTTTTCCATTTGGCAATGTTCTTCAGAAAAGGATTAGTGATATGGAAAATCTTAGATAGCTCAAATAATTCCATATATAGATTGGCAATGCTGGGTGCTAATGTAGCCCCCATTGCTGTCCCCTGGATCTGTTGGTAAAAGTCACAGTCGAAATGAAAATAATTTTCTTGTAGACTCATCTCGGCGCACCAAAGGATGAAAGAAATTGAGTTTTTACCCACTGTATGATCATTCAGGAGTTTTTCTTCAAGCATCTCAATGGATTCTTTCTGTGGGATGCTGGGTTATAGGGCCACCAAATCTAAACCCAGGAGGATTTCTGTGTCAGTGTCAAAAGGCAGGCCTTCCACTAGTTTGATCATTTGAGTAGTATCTTGTATGTATGATTCCATCTTTCGAACTAGAGGTTGAAGAAATGTATCCGTGAACCTGGACAGGGGTTTGAGTACTGATTCCACACCTGACACGATTGGTCTACCTGGAGGGTTAGACAGAGACATATGGATTTTAGGCAAAGTATAAAACTGGTGGATTCGAGGTTTGGTTTTAATAAGGAAGTCCGCTTCCTTCAGTGTAATCCACTTCCTTTGTTTGGCTTTCTCAACATTTTGCCTAATAATTTCCTTGAGTTTGTCAAAGGGATCACAGTCAAGATGCCGATAGTTGTCCAAATCGAGCAGTTGTCTGTTACATTCCCGTTTGTATTTGTCTTTGTCTTGTAGTACTATTGCTCCCCCTTTGTCCGCCTTTCGGATAACGATTTTATCATTCGTAAGTAGATCTCTCATTGTGTTTTTTTCACGTGTAGTCATGTTCATGAATGTCCTTTTTGTTTTTTAAAATGTTTTATTTTTGTTCAGAGAGAGGTACAACAAGACCAAACTGCCCAGCGGCTAGCGAATCACAGCATGATATAACAACATAGATGAACATTTACAATATACACTACACATTTGAACTTTGTTTGACAGTACTAGAGCGGTGACGATGGATTGTCCTCTTCATCAGATAACATATTACATAGATAGAGTCTGAACAGCATCCATATGTCTTTGGGGCGGCATCTCGATGGCAATGTAATAATAAATTGTTCTTCAAGTTCATTAACCATCGACAGGTCTTTCAAGAAGTCCAGTCGCCTGGGAGGATCTATGGACTTCCAACATTTCAGTATATTTCGTTTCGCAACCACACATGCTAAATTGAACAATCGTCTAGTGGTAGTTGCAGCCTTACCAATATCCCCAAAAAGGTATTTCCGTGGGGAAGGTGTAGCAGGTATTGCCGTAATGTCTTCCAGAATCTCCGCCACCTCCCCCCAGAATTTAGTTATCAGCGGGCAGGCCCAATACATGTGATAGGAGTCTGCGTCAGGGGCGTCACATTTAGGGCATTTTCCCATGTGGCCCTGCACAAACTTAACTAACTTGGCTGGGGTGTAGTGCAACTGGTTCAGAACTTTAAACTGAATAAGACGTAGCCCTGAGTTCATGGATACACATTTGGTCAACTGGCAATATCTCAACCATGTGGTTTCACACAGCTCCACACCCAGATCTCGTTCCAGGCACTTTAATGTTATTGCATGGCTTGGAATGGATCTGAACAAGCCTGTATAGTGCAGACAGACTTTTCCTGTGTCCCCCTGCTTCCATCATGGCTGCAATACATTTGTGTGTGGGCGGATTTTCTGGTAAGGAGGGCCATTTGGCGGTGAAGGCAGATTTCATCCTGTGAAACTGAAATCGCTTAAGGTGATCTCCACCCACTGCCCTGACAAAATCATCTAATGCACAGTATCTCCCTTCCGGGAACATGTCTCGCATTCTAAATTGCTTCTGTGGGTCCCAGGTACCCTGGAGTGCCTTATCAAATGTGGGGCTTATGCCCGGGAAGTTCCACAATGGAACCTCCGGATCATACGGGGTTGTAATGGCAAGTCTCTTATATATCCTGGCCCATGCACGCGCAGTGGCGCTTACAGGATCATATTTGCACGTGTCCTTCCAATTAAGGTCAAACATAACAGCTTGCATGTCTGAGGGGGATGCCGCAAATCTTTCCAGGGTAATGTGTGGTGCCGTGTCCTCAGGGTCGAACCAGTGTCGCGCGAAGTGTGCCTGTGATGTTAGGTAATAAAGTTCAAAGTCTGGTGCTGCAATCCCACCTTTTGCAAAGGGTTCTGTCATTTTGGACCACTTCAACCTGGGCATTTTCCCTCCCCATACAAATGTAGTGGCAAACGTATTGAGTTTGGTGAAGAATGTTCTGCCCGGCCAAATCGTTATGTTGCAAAAAAGGTATAGGAGTTTGAGTAGCACTACCATCTTAAGTAACAATAATCACCCATATAGGGATAGAGGGAGCTTGTTCCAGACTTGTAGTTTAACTGTTAGGGATTGTAGGAGTTCACCATGATTGTCTGTGAGCAATGTACTCCCGTCTCTGGATACCCTGATCCCCAAGTAGCGGATGTGTGTTGGTGACCATTTGAATCCCTGTGTGTCTGACATATCTCTAGTTTTAGGTGTAAGTGGAAACAGTTCTGAATTAGAAACATTAACCCTGTACCCCGAGTATTCAGAGGACCTCTTAACCTCAGCCATAATTGGCGCTCGATTTACCTCCGGGTTCCTAATATATAGTAGGGTGTCATCTGCATATAAGGAAATGATTTGTGGTCTCCCTGTCATACGAAAACCTCTACATGCATGGTTTTGACGGACGTATTCAGCCATTGGTTCTATTGTAAGTGCGAAAAGGATTGGGGAGAAGGGGCAGCCCTGTCTGGTGCCACTACCCAGGGGAAACAGGGATGAAATGGTTTGATTTGTTAGTACCTTCGCTCCCGGGCAAGTATACAGTAACCTGACACAGAAGTATCTTCCCAACCCAAATCTCTGAAGGACCTGAAACAGATACACCCAGGAGACAGAGTCAAAAGCTTTCTCGGCATCAAGGGACGCCGCCACCGCATCCGCCGCTGGGTCTATCTGTGTCATCACTCCAAAGAGTCTGCGCAGATTAAGAGCAGTGGACCTTGTTGGTATAAAGCCAACCTGGTCGGGATGCACCAATATAGGCATATAGGGGAGGAGCCTGGTAGCTAGAACCTTTGCGAAAATCTTTGCATCGGTATTAATGAGTGAGAGGGGTCTATATGACCCCATGCCCTGAGGGGGTGTACGGGGTTTAAGAAGGACCGTCATCACTGTCTCTCGCATAGTGTCTGGCAGTATGCCGCACTCCATCGCCTCTTCCCATACTTTCAGTAAGACAGGGGCTAGTATGTCATGGAATTCTTTATATAATTTGGCACCTAGACCGTCGGGGCCGGGGGATTTACCTGATGTTAATGCTTTCATTGCCTCTGTAATTTCCTCAAGTGATATGGGGGTGTCTAATATCATGCGTGTCTCCACAGTCAGGGTTGGGAGATCCATCACGTCCAGATACTCCACTATTTCTTCTTTAGTTTTGGTGTCCCTATTGGAATATAGTGATTTATAGAATGCAGAAAACATATCATTAATTTCTTGGTCCCCATTGACTATGTCACCACTAGGTGTCTGGATTGTCGCTATAGGGGGATGGCCGTGTTCGGCCTTAAGCATCCGGGCTAGGAATCTCCCTGCTTTATTACTTTCCCCGTATCTACGAGCTCGGACCGGGGCAGTCATGTATTGTACCTCCCTCGCAGCAAGTTTATTAAATTCTGCCAGTGTAGTGTGAATATCCAGAAGGGCCTCTTTACTATGTGTACAGGTGTATTCGAACTCCAGGAGCTCAAGTTTGGCCTCCATTGTGTTCAACTCTTGCCTAACTGCCTTCAGTAGACCTGTAGTTTTGGCCATAATTGCGCCACGTACCCATACTTTAAATGTTTCCCACAGTGTAGCGCACCGGTCTACCGACCCTTCATTTAGTTGAACAAATTCCTCTATTTCAGTGCGCAGTGATTCACAAACGTTAGGGTCTGTTAGTAGAACAGGGGGCATTTTCCAGCGTCTGGCCCTCGGGGCAGCTTCGCCGATACACAAAGTAATTGACACAGGGGAGTGATCTGAGAGGGTACGGGGGTACATATCGCAGTGCTGGACCAAATTCGTGAGTGTTAAGCTAATAAGCCAGTAATCAATTTGAGATTCAGAATCATGCACTGATGAATAGAAAGTAAAGCGCTGTTCTTGGGGATGTAGTTCTCACCAGATGTCTACCATGGGCATCTGTTGCATTATTTGTCGTATAGCTACTGCGGTTTTGGTCAAGGTTCAATGGGAAGTTGTAGACCTGTCGAGGGTCGTGTCAAGTTTCGTATTAAAATCACCTCCCCAGATCACTGTCGCATCCTCAGCTTCAACCAACAAATTATATATAGCATTTTAGAATTCAGGGTCTTCTATGTTGGGGCCATACGTGTTAACTTTAACCAACTTCCGTCCTGCCAACTCGCCCCAGATTACAACATATCTGCCTTGTGTATCCGTTTTTGCGTCCTGGTTACGGAAGCCCAGATTCGGATGTATTAGGGTCAGAACCCCTTTGGATTGGGAGGAATATTCAGTATAATATCGCAATGCGCCCCATCTAGGGAGAAAATTGGAACAGACCTGCCCCAGTGCGTGAGTTTCTTGCAGTAACACGATCTGGGGGTTATGTCTGGTTATGTATGCTGCGATTTTCCTGGCCTTAATCGGGTTGTTCAGGCTCCGGATATTCCATGAAAGAAGTTTAACAGTTACCCCCCTGTCACCCAGTGCCATGGTATTCTATTACTATCAATGTGTGAAGTTATTCGCTTACGCCACCAACCTTAACAGTTGAACCCGATGCAACCAGTCTCTGCATTTTAGAACTCTTGCCAACCGTGGCAAAACTTTGTACCCTACCCCCACCCCCGCCCGCATCATCAACCCCAACCCGATGATGTAACCCTTTCCCCATAACCTGTGGAACTTTCCTGAGGGCCGCTAGTTGCAGTCGCAGGGCCTCCATCAGTAGAGGCTCACAATCCCACTCTCTTCAAACAATATCAATTGGAGCCGTTGCTCTTGGGAGAGACGTCTTCAAAGCTTAAGTAACTACGTTTCCGTAACTCCATTTCAGTCGGCTGAGTCCGGGACTTCGTCTCCCGGTCGTGGTGGCCTGTTCTGATCTCGTGGATGTTCTTTGGGAGGAATGGGGATGGACGCCTCAATGTACGCTATGGCTTCCGCAGGGGTCTCAAAGAAATGCGACCTGCCTCCATGTTGAATCCGTAGTTTCGCCGGGAAGATGAGGGCATATGGGACATGACGCAATCTCAGAAGCTTTTTGGCTTGTTCATAGGATCTGCGTTGCATTTGGACGCTGGTCGAAAAATCCGGATAAATGTGGACTATGTTTCCTTCATATTGCAGGGAGCCTTTTTCTCTTGAAAGTTTTAGGATCACGTCCCTGTCCCTATAGTTCAGGAGGCGCACAATAATCGTGCGTGGTGGCGCCCCAGGCTTGGGTGTCGGCGCTAGGGTGCGATGAGCCCTCTCAACAAGAAAGTGGTTAGAAAAGGATTCCGTGCCCAGAAGAGTTTTCAAAAGGACCTCAACTTGTCGCTCCATCGGACCCTTACAGAAGGATTCTGCAATGCCGACAATACGGATATTGTTTCTTCTAGATCGAGATTCCAGGTCATCGCATTTTGCTTGAGTCGTACGCAGTTCCCCTTTCATCTGTGCTATGTCTCGACCATGTTGTGTTAGCATATCTTCATTTGTGCTGATTCTGTTCTCAGCTTCTGTAACGCGAGTGCTCTCCTTGTCCACTCTAGCCTTAAGGGAGCTGATAGTTGAAACAATATCGTCCAACTTGACGTTCACTGCCAGGAAACAGTTCTGTACCATGGTCATTAGGCGGTCTTCTCTGTCGTCATGTTCAATCGCAGCAGGATTGTCAACACCCATGTTTATGGCGGCCGGCGTCCCCTGAGGTTGGGAGCTGGCATAGAAGTCCATTGGGCCAGTTTTTTTCACGCCCGTGCTTTTTTTCTCGTTGCGGCCCATGAGTCACCCGTGCAGAGCAAGGGTCGATGACGCGGGTCAGGCCAGCCGTCCACGCAGGATTAGTATAGCCTGTACAGAACAACGTCAATACCTATATTGTGAAACCTGTTGGGTACCAGTGTACCGAATCTTATGTAACGTATATGACGTTGCCACACGGGTCCTCAGTTGTTCTGCGACCTCCCACGTTAGCACTGTCTCTGGGTGGCAGCCAGTGGAGAAAGGATTTTATAAAACTTTACTTCGTGACACAGCCACTGTCTCTGGGTCCGCACGCTTCTACATCTCTCACCTGCTCTCGCAACGTCGGACGAGGGCTCGCTCGGCGGCAGGCCCGAGGCATGAGTCGGCTGGGGCCCTGCGTGAAAGATGGCGTGCCGACCCAGTCGTTATCCGGGAGGTGGGCCGGAGCCACAGACCATTTCGTGTCCACCCTGAGTCTTGATGTCTGCCCACACGGTCTGCCCCCAGGCCCGTCCCGTGGGGCTGCACCGCGGTGATCGGCGCTCCTCCCCCACGCACCCTTGTGCTGATGACGGCACCTCGGTCTGGTGTAGGATTCTTCCGGAGCCCTGGGGCAGGCTGCGGTCCACTGGAGAAGCCGTTAGTGCGAAGGGAGCTGCGAACTCCCTCGCGCCTCCGCGGTTTCGAGCAGGATTTGCACACAATGTGCAGCAGGAGTACAGGAAATGGACAGTGTAGTAGTTTCTTCTCTCTGCGGCTCCAAAAATGATTTATTTATATACAGGATGTTTGTGGGATCGGAGCGCTCCGGGTGCAACAGCGCCCCCCTCTCATGAATGTCCTTTTGTTCTTGGTCTTCTTTTCTAATTGTTCTAAATCGTGGAGTACACATTTCTGGAATACTTTGGACTCTGCGGTTTGTGCTTGACTAGGGACACTGAATGTAGATTTGTTGTGTAGCTTGGAATCCGAGTTGTCAGGTTCAGAGTCAATGCCTTCGAAAAATTGAAAAAGATGGATTTTTCTCAAAAAGGTGAAGAATTCTTGTCTGAAGTTGAAAGGGTCATGTTTATTGGTGGGTACAAATCCCAATCCCTTCTCAATGACCTTAATCTCACCTTCTGTTGGTGTGTATTCAGAGAGATTCACCATAATGCTTGCATGCTCCGGGTGACTCGTGGCTCCAGGTCCCAGTCCTCTGAGTTGCTCTCTAAAAAAGGCTGTGCAGTTGTCTGAGTTCTGCCTTTGTTTTGGAAGGCACCACGATTAGAGGTTTTTTACCCTCGGTAGTTGTTTTTTGAATTCCTAAGGCGGCGGTTGGATTGGCCTTGTCTGGGAGTCGGGTCTCCATTGGAGCTACCATTACTCGAGCTAAATGAAGTGTTCTTAAATTGAACTTTTTTCTGTGCGCCTTGTGGAGAGTTTCCTGTTGCCATAGTCTGAAAGTAGTTGTCTTGTGTATATTTAAACGCTTTTTCATGCGAAAAATTCATTAAGTCTTTATTCATCCTGCGGACCCGTTCGGTTAAGGTACTTTCCTTAAAGGCTGACATTTCTGCTAATAGAGTGTCGAGTCTTTTTTGTAGGTGTCTAGAGGAACCAGTTTTTGTATTGCCTCTTCCAAAGTTTTAAGGTCTACTAAGATTTTGTCAGTCGTTTCGGATGCAGTGTCGATGATAAGGATCACCCAATCCCTACCGCATTTATTTGTGATATAACTCCATTGTAAGATAAAGTTCTTGTTGTCTAAGAATAACCTGGGTTTGTTTCTAACGACTAGTCCTTGTGGTAAGGTGCCCTTCCTCAGGTATTCCAACATAATAGATCCATGTAATTCCATCCATATGAGCCGTTTTTTAAGTTGACTGAGTTCGTCCCAGTTCGTAATGTTACTTGTTGCCTCGGATGATCCACCTAAACCTGAAGCTTTCTCAAGCAATTCTTTCACATAATTTTCATCATATCTCATGCACCGTTCTGGTGCCATTTTTTAGAGTCGTAACTGCAAGTTGGTAGTTTTTAGAAAAAAACGTCTGTAGTCGAACCCTCCTGATGTTACCCTATTCAGCTAAAAATTGGTAACACCTCACGGTCAGTTGACTGCGCTCGATACCAATAACACAAAAAGGAGATAGAAAGGGAAGAAAACCCTTATTCAACCAACCCTCAAAAAGGTCAACAACCTTTAGTAAGTGACATTAGGGTCAAACAGGCATCTTGATTCTATTTCACACAGGTAACCTCTGGACCAACAATGTAATTGAATAATGGTTTGCCCCTATTTCATTAAATTAACAGGCAGTGTCAACAAACTAGAAAAATATATGATTTTTATTGATGCACAAAAGTCAATTATAAAAACACAAAAACACAAAAAAGAAGAATAAAACAGCACACTATAAATATTGTACTGACATAGGATAATTCTGGAGAGAGGAACAATGTGGTTTACTTCCACTCAACTTTGCCTCTCTTGTTCTTCAGCTTCAACAATAGAAAGACATCAGTGCAAAACATAAAATAGACAGTAGGTCTTTTGGGTGTAGGGGGCTGGTCAGAGTAACTGCCCTCCAAGGTCTGAGGTATTTGCAAATAAAGTGTCTTGTGCTAGTGCAAATACGCAACTATTTTAACAAAATAACCAAGGTTTTTTCAAACAACATTGCATTCTCTCATTGAAAAATGTTCCATACACACCTTTCTCAACACACAATTATCCAACATGTTTCTTTCCAAGGGGTATAAACCAAGTAAAGGGAAATTCGTCAGGGAGCTGTCAAGTCTATGTCAACAAATTTCACACTGTGTTGCGCCCAAGGCACTGTAAACTAAGATAGATGAAAAAGAAACCAACTCAATAGTTGGGTGCTTAAAAATGTAAAACTATCCACAAAGAAATACAAATAGTAGCGTGTAATGAAGCTACTGTTAATTTCTATTGCATATACATCCACAAAAACAAGAACTTTGTCAGTCCACGTGTTACATAAGGAAAAGAAGAAAACAAGAAAAGAAAATCAGAACTTATATCTAAATATCATGCCAAAATCACTGGTACTAAATTACCAGTTGCGAGTTTCTAACTAACTCGATTTGGCTTCTCAATTAGAATGGTGTCAATTCAATAGACACTAAAAACCAACATAGGGACGACACAGGGAATCCGAAAACTACACAGTTTTTCAAAACTACATCACAGAAGACTCCTCAAGTCAAGCCCTTAGTAAAACCAGGGGATAAACTTTCACAATTTTATAGTTGTCGCTGGCATAGCCACGGGTACGTTTACGAAAATGGCTTACCATCAGTAAGATGGTCTACAGTGACCCATCATACATTCCACCAAGAAGTACTCTAAAGGCGATGAATGCACAGAGCGGTGAAGACATCACTACTTGGTGCTGAAAGGCATTCAGATCGCGCAAGTGCATGGGATGGGGGAAGGGGCGGGGGGAGGGACAGTGCAGTACATGGGAATAAAATAATAACAATAAGTAAAGTAACGGCCAGCAGGTGGCAAGTGCAAAGGTGAGTGCAGACATCAGATGTCAAGTGCTGGTAGTGGTAGTGAAGGGATACAGAAACAGTCCCCAAGTGTGGGGGATGCCAGAGGTAGTGCAGGTGTGTGTGACTGGCGGGGGAGGGACCTGGGCCCAGGGTCAGAGGGTGGCCAGGTAACCAGTCCAGATTCCAAATCAGCCAAGAGGCCATCAGAGGAGAGGAGGAGAAAAGGCAGAAGCAAAGAGAAAGGTTGTGAGGTGCTTCCGGAACCGGAGATAGTTCTCCTCAAGTTTCAGGGAGGCAGGGAGGCCCCGGTCGAAGAGAGAGATCTACCACCAACTCGTTGCTTGGAGAAGTGACTGACGCTGAGGGAGTTGGAGGCGGATAAGCGAAGAGCTCAAGAAAGAAGATATTTAGGAAGAGAGAGTTAAAGGTATTGAGGCCCCAGGCCCCAGAAGGCCTTGTGGACAATGCAGAGGGTTTTGAACTTGATTCTCACAGCAACTGGGATCCAGTGCAAAGATTTAAGTCCTGGAGAGATACGATCCCTGGGCTTGAGGCCACAGACAAGTCTTGCAGTCCTGTTCTGGATGAGTTGCAGAGGGCGGAGAGTAGAGGAAGGCAGATTTAGAAAGAGACTGTTGTGATAGTCTAGCCTAGATTGAACCAGAGCTCTCGAGAAAGTGAGCTTCTGGGGGAAGGAGAGGAAAGGTAGAATACCTCTGAGGAGAGTGTGGAGTCGAAGATGACCCCCAGGTTTTTGGCCTTGCAGGTGGGAGCAGGAAGAGGGCCAAGAGAGGCCAGCCAGAGAGCTACAGGAAAGGCGGGAGTGGGTGTGCCGATGAGGAGAATCTCAGTTTTACTGCCATTAAGGCAGAGGTCATTGGCGGCACACCACTTCTGGAAAGCAGACAGACAGTTAAAGATGAGGGAAGGAGAAGAGGTGGCTGAGGGTAGCCTGAATATGAGCTGAGTGTCATCCGCATAGCACTGAAAGTTGGGGCAGAGAGCGTCAATGCAGTGGGCATGAAGTGCCAGGTATTGGTTGAACAGCCAGGGAGAGAGGTTATACCTCTGGGGGACACCACAGGTAGAGAAAAAAATAGCAGCAAGGAAGGACACAAGTTGGACCTGGGAGCATCCGTCAGAGAGGAAGGAAGTCAGCCATGCCAGAGCCTGACCGGTGATACCCAGGTCATCATAGAGACGGTTTAACAGGATGGCATGGTTGACAGTGTCAAAGGCAGAAGAGAGATCAAGCAAGATGAGGACACAGGGGGTGTTAGAATCAAGGTTGGAGAGCAGGTCTTCACGGATGTTCAGGAGAGCAGTTTCCATGCTTCTGGCAGCTCTGAAGCCAGACTGATGGTCATGTAGACAGCCAACAGAATCAGTGTTGAGTTTAAGCTGGGAGATGGCCAGTTGTTCAAGGAGTTTGCCCTGGAAGGGCGTGATGGAGATTGGGCGATAGTTGGCCGGGCAGAAGGGGTCGGCAGAGGGTTTCTTAAGAAGAGGGTGCACAAGGGAGTGCTTCAGGGGGATGGGAAGACTCCAGTGGTGAAAGAGTGATTGCAGAAGTCAGCCAGGGCAGGAGCCAGGGAGTTGATGTGGTCCTTCATATTTTGGAGGAACAGGGGTGGACCTGTTTTGACCAGACTTTCATAGATTGGACTTGTCTCGAAACTTTGTCAGCTGAGAAAAGGGGAAAGGCAGAGAAGGAGGGAGGAGAGGTGGCTTCAGAAGGGCCAGAGGAAGAGTAGGGAGTAGAGGGAGGGAGGAGAGAGGTGGGAAGTGAGGACAGGATGTCCTGAGTTTTAGAGATGAAGTGAGAAGCCAGTGCCCTTAGTCCAATGTAGTTGGAGAACAAAAGGGTGGGACAGGCTGCAATGGATCTGTGGACACATTCTAGGATCTGTTGCAACCCTTACACTCAGAAAAGGGGGACATCTTTGATATTCTGATATATTGCCGTCAATGCACAGCTCAGGGTTCCCTACATGACTGTTACCATAAGGCTATAACATGGTCCATTGCGTGTACAGTGCTTTAAGCCACAGTAAGGCCACTTCACAGGATTGCAAGGAGGGAGCGAATCTGTTAGACTGCAAGCCAACAACATTAACACCAATGCACCCAAAGATCAGCAGTGATGGGTCCCTTAACCAGCCAGACAGCCAGAAAAAGTGGAGAGAATGGACAAGAAAGAAAAGTGAATGGGCCTCATTACGAGTATGGCGGTAGCCATGCCTGTATGGCAAGCACGGCTACCAACATACCCGCTTCCGGCACTGCCTCCCATGATTGGGCAATAACCGGGCGATTACGAGATGAGTGGGACGGTAATTTCCCATTCGCATGAGGCGATAATGCCGGGCTCCCGATCCCCATTCTGCCCCATTGGGCAGAATGGGGGTGGGGAGCATGGTTGCACTGACACCGTAGTTTCCCATCAGTGGTTCTCCTTGTCTTTTCACTCTTGACAATATGTTTGTGTCGTCACAGATCCTTTCCTCCTTTTATTCCCTTCGTCCATCTTAGGGAAGTTCCCCAAATTGACATGTTTCTGTGGCAGCACTAGGGATGGTAAATTTATGTGTACCATAGTGCATAGTCCATTCCAAGATGGCGGCAAGCTGTGGTATGCCTTATCTCCGCAGGCCCAATAGTGGTCCATCAAAACGCCGTACCGGCACCCTCCTTATTTATCATCACTATCCTTTTTCAATTGCTGTTCCTTCTGACATGGACGTCTCCGTTGTGTTCGTAACATAGTGTCGGTGCAGTCAGTGGAAGTATTGTTACTGGGTCTTCCTCCTTCTCCAACCAGGTCACCAGTCCAGCTGTTTTTATCCATCCATTGAAACACTTGTTGTTTTCTTCATCCATTTTTGCATTAGTTGGTTTCGTCAGTGTTACCATCTCGCTCTCCACAACCCCATCTGTCCATCCTTCCTTTGTGCATACTTTCCCATATATTAGCAGTAGTGGTCTTTCCCAGCACCCCATTACTCCTGCAACTTCACTTGTGCGCCATTCACATGGTAGGTAATTCAATGTTACTTCCTTCGTCTCTCCTTTGTCTGGTCCATCCGTCACGTATTGGAGCCTTTCTGTTAGCTGCCAGTAGTGATTGTACATGTGAAGTATCTTGATTAAGTTATTTTCATACGGGTATGTGTCTCTCATTTTCCACTTTATTATTGCCATTCTCCCTTGAAAACGTCCTTTTGTTTGGAACAGGGCCAGGTATATCAGTCATTCCACTGATGTTGCTGGTACTTCAGTGGCCACGAATGTTCTGGAGGCGCTCATGGCGTATGGGATCAATGAGCACACATAGCAGCTGTCCTTAGTTGTCCCCTTTTGAACATGTGCTGATACCACATGTTGTTTGAGACGTGTGCGGAATCTGTGAGATATGTGTCAACCCCATTATTATCAACAGATGTGCTACGTTTAACCCTTCCCCTGTTTACTCTTGTTCTACTTGTACCACCTGACACCGTACCTGTTGAAGCCTTGGTGGGGGGTTCATTAGTAGGAGGTGCAGCCATGACATGAAAAGCATAGTGTGCCTGCCGGACAGTGGCAGCAAGTAGACCAGTGATAAACAACAAGCCTATAAAGTTTATTACAATAGCTAATATCACCGGCATTTTCCTCTTACCTTTGCTGCGGTCCTGCAGCTTATTATGCTTGATGATATAGATGCCCACCTGAACATTTCTAAAAATAAGCATTCATTTTTTTAGTTTTGTTTATTCAAGCTCTCCCTATCAAGTAATCGTTTAATGCCCAAATGAAAAGCTGTTCCCACACTAGTTTTAGCGACCTATCTCTTAGGACTGGTAAGTGCTCGTGGAGATGTGGGAATGATTGTTCTATGGCCAAAATGAACGTGTTGTAATACACACGTATTTTTCGCTTCTTTAAATATTTTGGTCTTTTTATAACGTATACAAATTGGTGTGATAGTGCTTCAGGTGTGACAACGTCTGTGGGCAGCATTTACACTTGGGCAAAACGCAACGTTAGTTACTTCACTTTTCTTTATACATAAACAGTTCTACGCGGTACCTGCATGTGCGAGACAAAAAAAAGAGAAAGAGAACATGCACGTGTCTACAAGTGTGGTGTAATATGACAGTTTGTTAGGCAATGTCCTTTATTTGGGTATTGGCAGGGGCAGGGCTGGCCGGGGCAGTGTTTTGTTTGTTCTGGGATCCTGTGACCATGTGGTGGGCTATGGGTGATTGTCCATTTGAGTCCTTAGGGGTGTCTGTAATTTTGGAGGGGTCAGGGGCTGTGTCGCCGTTGTCTTTTGTTGCTGTTGCTGCTGCGTTGTCGTCTGTTGCTGTTGCTGCTGCGTTGGCCCTGTCGTCAATGCAAGGGCGGGTCTGATCTTTGTAGGGCTTGATGTTGTGTAGATGTGTCCACACTTTCTTATCTCTGACCTTTATAGCTCTAGGAGCTACTGTTTCCACCTGGTGGGGCCCGGTAAATCGGGGGTTGTTCCACCGGCGGTTGAAGTTGCGGAGGAGGACGTGGACCCCATCCTTAACAGTCCACTGTGATGGTTGTTCCTGTTCCTCATTTGTTTCTTCTTGTTGGGTGTTTTTCGACCCGCCCCGCGTCTGCTCGAGCTGTTGAGAGATAAAGGCGACACTAGTAATCAAGGAAGACACGTAGTCGTACATTACATCACCAAAATCATTTCCGGAGGTATGGTAATCAGTCATGGCCCTTGATGGTGGTGTTAGTGGAAGGTGCATCTGACGTCCAGTCACCACCTTGTGGGGTGTGAGCTGGTGATCTGACCCTGGCCTATTCCTTAATTCAAACAGGGCCAAGGGGAGGCAGTACAACCAGCTTTTCTTAGTTGTCTGCTGAATTTTTGCAATTTCTTCTTTTAGGAGACTGTTCAGGCGTTCACAAAAACCATTAGCTTGCGGGTGGTATGCGCATGCAAATTTGTGTTTGATGCCAAGGAGTGTGGTTATGTGTTGGAACATTTCATTGGCAAAGTGCGGGCCATTGTCTGACCGCAGCACTTCACAAACCCCCCACCTCGGGAACACCTCCCTCACCAGGATCTTAGCTGCTCTGAATGCATCTGCATGAGAGCAGGGTCCAGCCTCTATCCACCTTGAAAATGGGCATACTACCACAATCATGTATCTGTGTCCTTGACATACATTGATTATGTCAATGTAGTCAATGTGTAGGTGCAGAAAGGGTCCTTCTGGCCGGGGTACAGTACCTTTGATCACTTTCAGCGTGTGACCGGCCGTAAACTGTTGACAGGTTAGGCAATTGCTGATAAAGTTTGCAACGTGTGAATTTAGCTCGCGACAGAACAAGGCCTCTTTTATCTGTGCTGCAATCACTTCCTTTCCTGTGTGTGTGGGGTGGTGTAGCTGAGCCAGGGCAGTTTTCAATAGGGCTAGGGGTATCACTACTTTGCCTGTATTATTCTGATGCCATAATGCATCTGTGGGGGACATTGTGCATCCTCTTTTGACCCATAGTTCTTTTTTTTGCCATGGGTGCTACTGCCTGTAATTCCATAATTTGAGTTTCAGGGATGTGTGTGTACCCATCCTTCATTAGCATTTGTCTTTCCCCTGCCCTCCCCTTATATTTTTGTTTTTCTGGGAGGGTCCAGATCTTGCCAAAGTACGCAGCGTATTTGGCATGTGCGTCTGCTGTTTCGTTACCGTTTGAGATAGGGTCATCCCCGTTAGTGTGGGCCTGCCACTTCACCAGTGCTATTTCTTTAGGATCATCAATTATTTCAATCAGTTCAGCAAGTAGGAGGCATGTTGTACTGGGGTACCATCTGCTCTTCTGAACCCCCTTAGTTGCCATTTTATTAGCCCTGAGTGTACTGTTGATGTGATGTATGCACTGTCAGAATATATTGTTACCCTCTTGTCATTGCTCTCTTTTAGTGCCAAAATTAGGGCCACTAGTTCTGCTGCTTGGGCTGAGTAATGTTGTGGTAGTTGAACACATCTTACTGGTACATACATCCAATCCTCTGTCAAACGAACCACTGCTGCTCCTGTCCTTCTTACCCCATCACTCTGGTCAATTGTTGAGGACCCATCAATGTACCTTATCTCTCCCCCCTCTAGGGAATTTTCCTCAACTTTTCTTGCGCTGGAGTAAATTTCAATGGCCTGTGTGCAATCATGAGCGTAGTCACCATCTTCAACTAATTCTGCTATGAACCTTGCTGGGTTTACATTACTGCACCTTACAATTGTTAGTTCTGGTCTTGATAAAATTATCTCGTAACCTGATGCCCTCTGTGTGGTCAATGTTGATTTGGGCTTGTTCAGTATTGCAAAGAGGGCGTGTTCCATGAACATTGTGGTGGGGCACCCCATTGTTATGGATGATGATTTTTCCACTGCAAAAGCTGCGGCGGCCAGGCTCTGTTCGCAAGGGAAGTGACCTAACATTACAGGGTCCAAGTGTCCGCTGTAAAATGCTACAGGCTTGTGTCCCATGCTTGTTTTCTGTGTCAGTACTGCCTTCATTACTGCAGAGTCGCAATTTGAGAAGATGAAAAATTGATGTTCATAGTTTGGAGTGGCCAGTACTGGTGCTGTTGAGATGGCGTGTTTTAATTTGTCAAATGCATCTTTCATTTCTCTTGTCCATCCCAACTTCTTATCTCCCTTCTGTGCTTCTCTGAGGGCCTCGAGCAGTGGTCCTATGTATGAGCTGTAGTCAAAACCCCCGCCCTGCAGTAGTTGAATAGGCCCAGAAACTGCTGTAGTTCTCTCACTGTCTGTGGTTGTGGTGTTTTTGTTATAGCTTGTGCCCTTTGTGGTGCAATGTTCCTTCCATGTTGTGAAATGAGCTGACCAATGTAGAGCACCTGTTCTTGGCAGTACTGTAACTTTTCTTTGTCTACCTTGTACCCCTTCACAGCTAACACTGTGAGCATCTTCACTGAGTCCTTCCTACACCTCTCCTCTGTGGTGCTGCATATTATTATGTGATCCACATATTGCAGCAACGTGCTCTCCATCTCAATGTTGCCCAAATCCATTTGTATCACTCTGTTAAAGATGGATGGTGACTCACAATACCCTTGGGGCAGCCTTGTGTGTTTCCATTTTGTGTTGCGGTATGTGAAGCTTGTCAGGTCTTGTGAGTCAGGGTGAAGAGGTATCGAAAAGAATGCATTTTTGAGGTCAATCACGGTGAACAGTGATGCCTCTTCTGGTATTCCACATAGTATGGTGGCTGGGTTAGCTGCTATGGGTTACTCTGCTTCTACAATGTAGTACAAAGGTCTCAAGTCCTGGATAAAACGCCAAGACCCTCCTTTTGATTTGCACACAGGGTACACAGCAGTGTTGCATGATGACTCTGATGGGACTATTATACCATTGTTTAATAGGGCTGTTATTGTTTCTTCTATGCCCTCATCTGCCTCTTTTGAGAGTGGGTATTGCTTTACTCTTGGTAACATTGCTCCTTTTTTCAGTTTTATTTTTACTCCTCCAGTGCTTTTGATGCAGCCAACGTCATACGGACTGGTGGTCCACAGAGATGTTGGTACTCCTGCCATGTCTTCCTCGTAAAATGGCACTGGTGTAGGGGCAGGTGCATCTAGTGCCATGGCCATTTTTTGTGCTACCTGCTTGTATGTTACTTTCAACCAGATGTTAATGCTCATCCCAAACACCATCTCTCCCTCTCCATTATCATCTGAGAAGAGCTCCTCATCAGATACCTGTGTAAGCCTGCACCCCTCTGCCAGTGCTATTACAGCTCTCCAGGCCCTCCCCTCCCTATCCTGGGCATGTACTGCGATGTAGTCTGCAGTTGCCATAATGCTCTTGATGCTCACTGAAATAATTTTCCCCTCCTTTTCACTTGCTGGTGTTACTGGTCTGAATAGGTAAGTCGCTGGCCTCCTCCAAATTTTGCCCTCAATTCCAGGCAACCATACTATTGCCATGTCTGTGCCATATTGGAAGATGTCTCCATCTACTGGCTCAGCCCGGGTCACTGTTTGGCCACAATAAGCCTGCAGTATTTGTCATGCTGTGAGCATGTTAATGCCTGGTGTAGAGCAAATTATGCCCTTCTCCGTGAAGGAGATGGTCATATTCAATCTGCTCATAATATCTCTTCCAAGTATGTTTACTGGTGACTGCTTTGAATACAGAAGTGGAAGAGACATGTCGTGATCTCCTACAGATAAGGAGATGTTATTAGTGAAGGGAACCAACCCCCTAGCCCCAGAAAATCCTTGAGTGTTCATAGCTTCGCCTGACAGTTTAAACTTCCCCTCCCTTATGCAAGACCTGTGGCCCCGGTGTCAACTAGGAAGGACATTTTTTTGTCACCTATCGCCACCTGTATGCGTGGTTCCTCTGCATTATTAGGTGTTACTGATAGGATGGGACACATCAAAGACATCTGTGGGCTGTCCTATTGTGGGTATAGTGACTGACCGCTTCCCGTGTAAGGGTGGTGACCCAATATTGTCACCTTCCCTAGCTGTGTCTGCTGTATAGGTGCATCAGTTGTTGATACTGCATTGTCCTGTATTTGTGTGAGCTGCTGTACCGTTTGCACTTGATGTTGTTGTGTGGCTATCGCCTGTTGCTGTGGTTGTGTGTATGTTTGTATCTCTAGCTGTGGCTGTGATGGTGCCTGCGGTACCTGTTGTTGTTGTATTTGTGGTTGTTGTATGTAGGCTGGTGTTTGTAGCTGGGGTTGTTGCAGTGGCACTTGTTGTGGTAGGCATTTCTGTGTTACTTGCTGTTGTTGGTAAAATTGCTGTTCCCCCATAGGCTCCTGCTGCCCTTGTTCTCCCCAGGCTACTTGAGGGGGTCTCATCCTGCAAGGGCGTGACATGTGTCCCACCATCCCACATATGCAACATACTGGTGGTTCTCGGGCCTGCCATGGGAAACCCCCCGTGTTGTCTTAGTATCCCAGCTGTCCATTTGGGTTTTAGCCCCGGAACCCTCCCCCTTGTTGTCGTGCAGGTGGGCCATAACCCCTCCCTCTCATCTGACCGCCCCTCCCCCTGTAGTTGTTTGAGTATCCATTTCCCATCTGCATGTACCCTCCTCCTGAATATGCCGTGTATGGTGGTGCGGGGGCATCTGCTGTGTTATTATTTGTGCTGGCTGTTGTAATTGTGCCACCTGCTGTTGTTTTGTGTCTTGAGCAACCGTGTCCTGCGTGGGGGCGCGTGTTGTTATTAGTGCTCCTTCCATGGCATATTTGGAAAGCTTCTTCTGTACCAATTTTGCCTGCTCTGCCTACCTATCTTCCTCCTTTTGTTTCAACTTTTCCTGCCACATCCTGCAGTGGTGTACTATGGTTAGTTGTATTTCTGGCCAGGCCTTAACTTCCATCCCCAGTATTTTCTTCAGCTGCCTTTGTACTTGCTCCGGGAGCCCTTGTATTAGTATGTGGTAGAAAATTGCTAGTGTTTTATCCCACGGTTTCCGAGGTTCCAAGCGCCACTTCTCCTGAATCTCCTGGATGTAATCAACAGGATCTTCATTCTCACGCATGACGTTATTGCTCCTATGTCTGACGTGTCTGGGTACTGGACCCTCAATGCCTGCCACAGCGCATGTCTGCAGTTGGCAAATGGAGCTCCATCATGTGACGTGTCTGTTATTGTGACCCCTGGGAAGCCCGCCCTTTTCCAAATGTCATCTGCAGCATCCCCCAGTATTGAGATTAGGAGCCCCTTCACCTCCCCCACAGCTAGTTTTTGCCCTGCAGTGTGTTATTACATCTCATATATCCATTTCCCAGCTCCTCCACTTAGTGATGGAAGCCTGCATTTTATATTTTCTTTATCAGCATGCTTCCAGGGGCCATATTGTGGTCTGGCCCCTCCCCTTTCCAGAAGTGGCATTAAATTGTTACCCTCTTGTCTCACCATGGGCGTGCTCGCCCGTTCTTCCTGCCTGCGTCCTGGGAGGTCCCTAAGTCTGCTAACATATGGTGTGTGCGCAGGGGTTGGTGTCGGTGGGCGTGTTGTCAGTGGGCGTGGTGTTTGTACTGGTGTCGGTGTTACTGGTTGTGGTGTTTTCCTTGTTGCCTCCCTTACCTGTGTTTCTCCTGGGTTTAGTTCTTCCCTCCTTTCGCATGCCCATGGTGACTCGCAGTTTGTGCGCGTTATGTATAGTTTGTGTAAACTCTCCCTATTGCCATCTCTTCCACTTGTTCTCGAACCTTCCTCTTCCTCACTGCAAAATCCATCAGGAAATGACAATCCCCACTCTGTTCTTTTTCCCCCCAATGTTACCGTCCTAAAATCTATTAAGTCGATCTCCTTGTGTTCACCTCCTTTAACAGCGGCCCCCTGTGTTGATGTTGTTGCCACCTCCAAGTTCTGGCGTGTGTATTTTTTAAATCCATGTTGCACTCTCCTATCTCCTTTCTCCTCTTCCTTCTCTCCCACTACTTCACCGCCTATTTCTGCTCGTTTCCTGTGTAGTTCTTCCAATACCTCTTTCCCACCTTTGCTAATATCCTCTCTTCTTCTTTCTCCCCCATATTCCCCATTCCCTCTTAAATATGCTTTCTATTACTTTACCTTTTTCATTCTTCCGGGCGCTTTCAGATAGTATCTTCTTTTTCCACAGTTCCATTTCCCTATCCTTCTCTTCCTCCTTCTTTCTCATTTCCCGTTGCCCCGCTCGTGACACCCTCTCTGCTACTGCCCTCATCCGCTCCTCTTCCTTCTTCCTCTCTTCCGTTCGTTCCTTCATCCTCGCCTGTTCCTCCCTAGTCTCCTTTCTTTCCTTCTTCCTTTCTCGTGTTTCTTGCTCGAACTGTCTGATCAGTGCGCTTCGGTCTTCCCTTAATTCAGCCAACCTTTCCTCCAACCTTTTTTCCTCTACCTGTGACAGTCGCCCTTCTCTTGTTTTACTCACCTCGGTCCCTGTCTGTGCGTTGTCCATTTCTTCCTTGTTCACTCTGCTCACTGCATCCTCTTCTTCCCCTGTTAGTGTCCCCCAGAGCTTTAGGAGCACCTGTGCTGCTATCCATTCATCTGGTCCTATGTTTACAATGTTTTCCACATTTCTCTTCCCGCCCCCCATGCCTGCCTGTGTTGTGTTTGAGTCTATTGTGCCAATCGCCGCCACCCCCCTCTGGTAGCTATCTGTAGGGGCGTATGGTGGAGGGCTGTACGCAGGGTTTGTGTACCCCTCAGCGGCTGTTAATTGTTGTCTAACGGCTTCTCTTAATTCTGTTACTTGGTATAGCACCCCTTCCTCCTTCTTCACTCCCTTCGACAGAGGCATATCTTCTGACCCTTTTGTTTTTCACCTTTGCTTCTGATATTGCAACTGATCCTTCTTTCTCTCTCTTGCCCTCTTCGGTGCACAGTGTGTTGCTGCGCGCCGTACCCGCACCCCATCCATTCTCCTTCTCCTCTTTTACCTCCTTCTCTTCTTTACTCCCTTTGTCCTCCATTATCTCCTCCACTATAAGCATTCCCATTTCCCCTGGTTGGGCTCCCTGGAACATCTTCCATAAGTTAAACATTTCTATGTGGTGACCACATTTCTTTCCTTTGTAGGTGTTGTGTATGTATGTCAACAGCGAGTGCTGGGTGTATGAATCGAAGCTGCCGTTAGGCGGCCACGGTTTTCGTATTTTGTTGTCTGTCCCTTGTGTCCAGTCAATGCTGTACTTTATAATTTTCTCCTTATGTGGTGATAGTGACGTGCAAATGTGCTGGAGGGGTGTAGTTAAAGCACTACCTCTCATCCCCCACCCAACTCCTGCCCTCGTTCCATAGTACGTGGCCATATTACAATTTGCTTTTCTTGATATCAACCTTTTTTACCTAGCCCCATAAATTGGGGACTTCTGACTGTCCGCTGAAAAGTAATACAATTGCAAGTGTACAGTTCCTGCCCTTTTATTCTTTATTTCCCTTGATGTGACAATTATGGCCCCCTTCGGCCGTGGTGCATGAAGCCCCCTGCGGCTGCGTGCCCTGTGTGGCGTGCTTTTGAGCCACCCCACCTTATTTTCTCGTCAGACCTCTCCCTCCACTTTCTCAATCCCCCTTGTCGAACGTGACCGGCGTTCTCCGTGCGCGGCCACCTCTCCCTTTTTCGCCCCTCCCTTATCGAGTGCGGCGGCGGTCTCCGTGCCCGGCCTCCTCTCCCCTTCTCTCCCACCCCTTTCTCGTCTCCTGTCCCCCAACCACCCATGGATTGACACATGATGGTCGCGGTGTCCTATATAAGCCCTACGGGTGATGTCACCAATCTCTGCAAGCTATTACCGGTAAGAAAACTTACAAAAGCCAAAGAGCGTGAGATATGTTTAACCCTTCTGTTCCCCGTAGACCCACAGCTGTCTTCCCACTTCATCCAGAGTGGAGGATGCAACAATCAATTAATTTATTACAATCGGACTTTGCACGCTGCGTCGCCTCGCGTGTGACACGCCCCCCTCCCTCGGGGAGCTTAACCAGCCAATTGTCTTCCGCACTTGGGAACAAAACTAGCTACCTCCTGCGGGAAAACATCATCTACCTAACGAGCTTCAACACTCAATTAGTAGGATCCTCGTCTACTCGTTGATCTATAATGTCAATTCATAGGAAAGCCACACCCCTCCCCTACAGGTGCCCATGATCTGGACAAATCAGTGCTTTCAAACAACCACACGTGGTAGCTTTGAGCTCCACCCAATTCACTTTGTGACGTGGTAGAAGACAGCCCTCATGCCTGACCCACTACCACTCACACATCTGTCGCCACTTATTAATCAAATCTTCTACAACACACTATAAACACCTCCTGCCACCCTTATTACAATTCTTCCCCCCTCCCACACAACATTACATTGCTGGTTGGGCATGTCCTCGTGAGCCGGGCCGCTCGACTGCGTGCACCCCTACAAAGTAGCTCGCCACCTCCCCTCGTCTGGACCACGTCTGGACACTCGCCAACCACAGGCAGGATACTTCTTAAGTCGGCTCCTGAGGGCCAATGTCCGGATTGCGCTGTCCGGTCTTCTCGCAGTTCCACGATGGTCCTGTAGTCCTCAAAAGGGGGCGAGTTGCAAGAGGCCTGGGAATGCTGCCCTCAGGTTAGGTAGACCTCAAAAATATCTCAGCAGTGCCTGTAACTTGTTGGGGTGATTTTCCCGGGGGCCGGCAGAGCCGTCCGCGGACCTCCGGGGCTGGGGAGGCCCCAACTCCTCCTGCGTCCCAAAAGGAGTATGAGACACACCCAAGAGCAAGGCAATGACTGCTGTTTATTAGAGTAACGGCAGGGATATGCTCAGACCGTATGCACCCGGAGAGGCTCTTGTCGTTAGTGGGGCTCGCAGGCCCTTTTTACAGCAGTATGACCTGCTACTCACGTCACCTGGGAAAATCGTCACAAAACCTAACGCCACTTCGGGTTGGTTCCCCGAGTGGTAGGGTTAGTATGATTACCTATGGAAGGAAATATTAGTGGATAAGGACGGGTCAGGTGGTACACTTGGGCTGTCCCTAACAGTTGCTACACCGAAATTGTTACAAAGGGACACTTGGTGATTGGCTAAGGGTAATGGCGTCAGTGATGAGCCTCTTGTGTTCTGATTGGTTCTCCCGCGAGCCCCCAATCCTGGGACCATCGCTGTTCCCAGCTCGCGGTGTACCTGGCGTTGGCAACAATGTACAACTATGTGTTTGTGTCGGACAATGGACAGGTCTGCATAATGGCTGCTGTGCATGTCTTTCCCATTGCTGTAGGTGTCCAACTTGTCGCTTCGTTGTTGCAGACTGTGTCCCAGATGTGGGACACTGGCGACTTTCTGTCTCGTGAGCTTAGCATCCTGTCAGTTCGGTTTGGTCACGTGTGGAGAGACCGTAGCTGGAGCAGAATTATGAGCATTAGATTTGTATTTTGCCTTTGAGGAGCATTTGGCATTGGCAGGTGTAACCTTGGCGCTGGGAGCGGGGCATGTGGGTTGCAACATTGCGGTCTTGGCTGGGGGCTCTCGTTGGGGCTCGTTCTGCATGGTCAGCACTGGCGTTTTCGTTCGGGGAGGATTTTCGTTTGCAAGGCTCCTGCCTGGGGACCCTTGCTTGCGGCCTACTTGGGCCTAGTTTCTGGGTCGCGGTACATAACCCATAATATGGGGGTCGCGGGGCGACAGAGTGTCCCAAGCAGCATTAGGTATACATGGTGGCGTCTTCATAGGGATAGGTAGTGAGAAAGCATCAGCAAGCATATACACAAGCTCTTCCGGCATCTTGCGTTTCTGCGGTGCTGTAGAAGGCCTATGTGAAAAATAACAACGATGCATGTCTGTGGGTGTGTCAATCACCTACGTCATAGCACTGAGTATGTTCTTCATGTGGGTTGGTGTGTGAGTGACCAGTTTGCAAGGTGGCACATGTGTTCTTGTCTGTTGGCTATGTCGTCATGGCATCTCTAACGATGTGAATACTTGTGGCTGTTGTTCTAGTCGAGCTGGACCATGTTGCAGGCGTCGGCTTGACCGGGGCCTGGTAGTGGGCATGCTCCTCGTGCATGTGGGCCACGAACACATGGTACCTGGTTGTTTGGTAAAGAAGGGAATTAGTCAAACTCCTCTTGTGAGGGGTGCTTGGGCTGTGGTCCCCTAGGCCATGGTCTGCATGAGACTGGGGGGAGGGTATTATCCCATTCTCCCACTTCATTTGTATAGCACGCAAACAGCCCAGGGGCATTAAGGCGCTGTTATATGTAAGGAGCTTAGTAACAGGTGTTCAGGTAGTTACTGACAATGCAGCCACTATGTTGTACTTGAGCAAGCAAGGATTTACTCATACCGCGATCTGGGATCAGACACTTCAGAACTTTCTTTTTTTTTAAACATCTTTTTATTGAGGTAGTGGCAGGTACACAACTCGTTCCAACAACATAACAAGAAAAAATTATACAGTGGCACTTAGCATTTTCACAGGTGATACATATTCACATGGGGTCTTCATTGTCCGACGGCAGTTCACATAAGTATGTCCTGAGCGGACCCCAGATGTCTTTCGGTCGGCTCATTCTCGGCTGAGTCAGTGCATATTGTTCCTCATTCTCATTCACATACGTGAATTCTCATAAAAAGGTGTTCATGCGCGGAGGTGTAGGGCTTTTCCAAGCCTGGAGGATGCATTTTTTAGCAACTGCGCAAGAAACATTAAAGAGTCTTCTAGTTCTCTCAGAGCACTTCCCAATATCACCAAACAGGTATTTTTGTGGAGAAAGGAATGGGGATATTTGTGTGAGTTCCGCCAGCAACTCACCCACCGCCCCCGGAACCGCTGCAGCCCAGGGCAGTCCCAATACATGTGAAAAGACCCTGCTTGTGGGGCGCCGCACTTAGGGCATTCGCTCGAGGAGTCTGGTACAAACCTCGCCACTGTGGCCGGTGTATAGTGCAGTCTGTTAAGAATTTTAAATTGTATCTGGTGCAGTCCTGCATTGAGCAAAACCCTTTTAGTGAGTGAACAATACTTTACCCATTTCTCATCAGGAATGGGTGTCTGCAAATCTGTTTCCCATTTTATTTTCACATTGTTGGTCGTGGGGGTGTGGGCCTGCACCGATGCATATAATTTGGAGACTCCCAGACCCCCCTGAGTTGTGATCAATTGTAAACAAGGGTATGAGAGTGGCTCATCAGGAAATAGGGGCCCTCTAGCCTGGAATGCTGATCTCATTCGGTAATATTGGGGTGTTCGAAGCGGTCCTCTCCCCAGTGCCCTTAAAATATCTGTTAAGTTAACAAATTTCCCCTCTATGAACATGTCCCCCACCACCATTTCCCCATTGGGGTCCCATGCTTCCTGCATGTCCGTGTCGAACGTGGGAGGAATGCCGGGAAAGTTCCACAAGGGAATCTGTGGGTTATAGGGCTTTTCAATTTTAAGTCTCCAACATATTGCCCCCCAAGCCCGGACAGTGCAGATCGCCGGATCATATTCACACACGTCTCTATGTCGTGGGCCGAAGATAATTGATCTCACATCCGAGGGTGCAACTGTGTGTGTCGCCACCCATGCATGCGGTGCTTCTTCTGCCGCCTCATACCAATATCTCGCGAACTGCCCCTGGGCAACTAAATAATAAAGTTCAAAGTCCTACGGAACTGTATGGTTCCACCATTTTCTCCCATCCCATTCTAGCAGTCTTCCCGTTCCAGAGAAATGTGGTCACCATTGATCGCAGCCTGGAGAAGAATTCCCTGCCTGGCCATATCAGGATATTCACAAACAGGTACAGTAGTTTAGGAAGGACGGTCATTTTTAGCACTGCTATCCTGCCATGTAGTGAGATAGGGAGGTGCCTCCATATCGCAAGCTTCGCATTAATTGACTGTAGCGCCCCTTCGTGGTTATCGGAAAATAAAGATTGTCTGCTCCTGGAGACCAGAACGCAATATATCCCTCCGTCCATTTAAGGCCCTCCGTCATTTCCGGGCATTTAGTATAAGGGGTGAGTGGGAAGATTTCCGACTTAGAACTATTTACAGTGTAACCAGAGTAATCAGCAAATTTGTGTATATCCGCCATTATAGGCACAAGGTTTTTGTCGGGTTCACGGATATATAACAGCGTGTCATCCGCATAAAGCGAAATCAGCTGATTGGAGCCCTTCATGACTATGCCTTTATCTTTATGGCGCAATCTGACTGCAGCAGCCATGGGCTCTATTGTAAGAGCAAATAGGATTGGCGAGAACGGGCACCCCTGTCTTGTGCCCCTCCCCAGTTCGAACATGTCAGACATGGTTCTGTTAGTATATACTCTCGCCCCCGGCTTTGTGTAGAGCAGGCGGACATATCTGATAAAATTGGGTCCCACCCCGAACGCCTCCAACACAGAGAAAAGGTACTCCCATGAGACCGAATCAAATGCTTTCTCGGTGTCGAGGGACACCGCAACCGCTTGCCTGTCCGGGTCAATTTGTGCCATGATCCTAAACAGCCTCCGGAGGTTTAACGCAGTAGACCTTTTGGGAATAAACCCATTTTGGTCCGGGTGGACCAGTGCTGGAACCATGGGTAACATACGATTGGCCATGACCTTCGCGAAAATCTTTGCGTCGGTATTTATGAGCGGGAGGGGCCTGTAAGAGGACATCTCCTGGGGTGGGCGTCTGGGCTTGAGAAGCACTGTAACAATAGCTTCCCTCATTGTAGGGGGCAATTCTTGCTGTTCGAGGGCCTCCTCCCAAGTTCTGAGTAGAATAGGGGCCATCTCCTCATGGAACTCCTTATAAAATTCGGCCCCCAGTCCATCAGAACCCGGAGCTTTACCCGACGTGAGATCCTTAATGGCTTCAGTGATCTCTTCTATTGTAACAGGTAATTCCAAAGCTAATCTATTTTCGTCTGGGAGCGTCGGGAGACCTAGTGAGGCCATGTATTCTTTTGTCTCAGTGGGGGTTTTCTGGTCTCTATTCGTATAAAGTGTTTTGTAGTATTCAACAAATTCATCGTTAATACCTTTATCGCTTGTGACCATTACAGTTGGAGCTGTTTGAATAGCGGCTATCGGGGCGTTATTTGTTTCATTTCTAATCAGGTTGGCCAGCATTTTCCCCGCCTTATTTCCCTCCCCATAGCGACGTTCCCACATGGGGGCCGCAATGTATCGTACCTCTCTCGTGGCTAAATTGTCAAAGGTCCTAAGAAGTCTATGAATTCCAGCAAGCGTGTCCCTATCATGGGTGTGGCTGTATACCTCCTTCAGCTCTTTCAGTTCCTGTTCCACCACTTAGAGGTCCCGTCTCACCCCCTTCAAGAGTCCCGTTGATTTGGACATAAGGATCCCTCTAACCCAAACCTTAAAGGTTTCCCAGACCGTGGATATCCGATCTACCGTCCCCAGATTGTCTACAAAGAAGTTGGTTATCTCTTCATGTAGTGACTCGGCCACGTTTGCATCTCCCAACAGTCCCCCCGGCATTCTCGACCTTCTGGCCTGTCTGGGAACATTTTGGAAAACGAGGCTCAGTAAGACCGGAGAGTGATCGGACAGCGTGCGGGGAAGGATCGTGCAGTGTCGCAGCGTATTCGAGATGTGAGAGGATATGAACCAGTAGTCTATACGCGATTCACTCTCGTGCACTGTTGAGTAATATGTATATTGTCTATTATCCGGGTGCATCACCCACCAAGCATCTATCAGTGACAACTGTGGGAGCCCTCACTACACTAGTTGACCTATCCAGCATGGGGTCGAGTGCAACATTAAAATTGCCACCCCAAATAATGATTGCTGTGTCGTGTTTGTTAAGAGTGTCGAATATTTTCAGATAGAAATCCGGGTCATCTATGTTAGGGCCATAGGTGTTAACCTGGGTTACTCGTCTGCCGGCCATTTTCCCCACACCAACACATATCTTCCCATTAGATCGGCCTCGTGTCCCTCAGTACGGAATCCCAGCGCAGGATGTATGAGTGTTATGACCCCCCTGGATTGTGAAGAATATTCTGTATAATAACGTAGCTTGCCCCATTTAGCCATTATGTTTCAGTTAACCGCTCCCGGGGCGTGTGTCTCCTGGAGCATTAGGATTTGAGGACCGTGTCTGGTGACATAATTTCCTACCTTTCTGGCTTTCATTGGGTTGTTTAGCCCTTCGGATGTTCCAAGACAATAAAGTTATCTTCACCCCATCACCCATTTCCCCATATATAGAATCCATGCCATGCCATTGCTTCCACCATGTCTTGTGTTTATCTGCTGTGGCCGCATCGTGCACCCGCCAGACCTGATTTCAACCAACCTGGAACTGAAATTAAACCAATCTAAATCCCAGGTCCCAAACATGCCCTGGCAGCAATAACAGTCTGTAACTTCCAGACTTCCCCAACCCGACCCTCCACCCACATCATCCACCCCAACTTGACGATGTACCCTTGAACTTTTTTGGAACTTTCCTGTGGGTGCCATGTTGTCGTCACGAGGCCACCAGAGCGGGCTCACGACCCGCTTCGAAGGTTATTCAGAGCCCACCAGTGGGAGCAGAATTCCTTTAAACATCAACAAAGCAGCTACATAGGATATGTGCGCAACCAGATTCAGTCAACAGGGCCCCGGTCTCCCCCTCCCGGAGGTGATCTTCCGTTCTGGTCCGGTCCACGGATTCTAGGTGGTAGGGGTATAGTTGGTTCCACATACGCCAGAGCGGCGGCCGGAGTCTCAAAAAAGTGTGCTCTTCCTCCATACTGGATTCGCATTTTGGCCGGGAATATCAGCCCATACGGAACCTGACGTGCCCTCAGTAGCCGTTTGATCAGCTCATATGATCTCCTGCTGGCCTTTACTCCCGCAGCAAAGTCCGAATAAACATGTATGCGGTTCTCCTCATATTGTAGTGTCCCAATTTCTCTGGCCTTCCTAAGTATTGTATCTCTGTCTCTGTAATTCAACAGTCTGGCGATGATAGTACACGGCGGGGGTCCAGGTTTCGGCGCGGGGGCCAGAGTGCGATGTGCTCGCTCAATCAGGAATTGGCTTGAAAAGGATTCTGTTCCAAACAGAATCTTAAGTAGGTTTTCCACTTGCTGTTCCATAGCGCCTTTCCTGAACTTTTCAGAAACCCCCACAATCCGAATATTGTTCCTACGGGATTTGGATTCTAGGTCTTCGCATTTACTTTGCAGCGCGTTCATGCCTGCCTTAAGATGGGCTATGTCGCGATCGTGTCGCGCAATAGTGTCTTTGCTTGTACCAATTCTGTCTTCAGCCTCGGTGATTCTGAGGCTCTCTTTGTCAACTCTGGTTTTCAGTACTCCTATAGTGTTGACAATGTCATCTAGTTTCACATTCAGGGATAGGAAGCCGTTCTGCACTATCGTGGTAAGGCGATCAACCCTGTTGCCGCCGTCCACGCCAGGCTCCGCCGTTGACGCTGTCGACAGATCCGACTCGAGGCCGGCTGCCTGGCTACTGGTGTACAAATCCATCGGGCCTTTATTTTTCCCAGTCGCCCCTTCAGCCACCTTATCCTGTTTCCTAGTGTTGCCCATGTTCGCCACACCTGCCGGTATCCCACCACAGCCCGACGGGGGCAGTGGAACCTGTGTGACTTTACTGCGGAGGCAGGCCGCCTGTGCCACGTAGGATATTGTTTGTCAAGCGGGCTCGCTCAGGCCTGGGTATCGCAGGAATAGTGTTTCATGGGGCCATCAACGGTAGCTTGCTAATTCGACCTCTCACGCGCAGAAAAGAGCTGCACCTCAGCCGCTGAATGGCGCCCAACTCATCGCCTCGCCAACCTGCAGGGAATGTAGCACGCGTGGCGCGCCCCGGCTACAGGCCAGAAAATGTAGTTGTTTCCTCGGTCACGGCTCAGGTCGGGGAGGACAGGATATCACGCCGTCCCACGATGACCCACATCCCAGGACCCGGCGCGCCGCGGCGGGGAGCTCCAGCTCTCGCTCAACAGGATGGTCTCAATAACTGCGAAGGCAGGGCCCCGCCGGGCACACCCGGTCAAAACCTCGCCTTCGATCCGGAGCAGGGCCCACGAGCCAGCAGCACTTGTCCGCACAGCCACGCGTGCAGGGCCCAGGGGGAGCCACCCCAGTCGCTCCGCAGTGTCCACGGGCCCAAATCCATGACCGCGACACAGGAATCCCACCTCTCTATGTCTCGCTGGCCAGAGCGTCGGCGGCGCGGGGCGCAGACCAGCCGGATGTCCTTCGCGGCCAACTCCCGGGCCTTCTCCCACTCACCACGCCAAAGCCGATATCTCTGTGAGTTTTAGTCCGTCGCTCTCAGGATTTCAGTCGGGTGTGGACTGGGTCAAGGTGCACCCTCTGCTCGACTCCACTATCCGTTGGGGGATCCGAAACAGGATTCAAATATAGTTCGGATTTCTGTCGGGCCGGAGCTCTCACATCAGGCGGCCATCTTGGTCGTGCGCAACAGCGCCCCCCACACTTGAGAACTTTCAATGCTTCCAGCAGGGAATTTGGTGAGAAACAGAAATGTCACATCATATGTTCTGGTAAGATTCCATTTATTAAAAAGCGACAACTGATTACACCTCCAATAACTTCACACCTATTAGCGGTGACACTCTTAGAATGCTATATTGGATTTAGCATTATGTAGTCCACAAACAATTATTACAAATGTATAAATGTATTCATGATGTTTACACATAGTCAAGTCACAAAAACAATTACTTAATACCATAAATTCATTCATATCAATATTAACATTAGATATCAATATTAACATTATATATTTAAAAAAATGACATCTAAAACGTATTGTGTCATAGGGTTAGTACACGATGTGATTCGATTATTTATAACACATCTGCTTCTTAAGTGCAATTCTTCTTCTATTCTCGTGTTTGCCTATTTGATTTAAGTAAAAAAACATGTGGAAGAGACATCGTGTCCATGTATACACGGTGCACCAAAATGGAACAGAGAGGCAGCTTGTCATTCAAGCTGTCTTGTTGTATACATGTGTTTCAGCCCTTTTACCTGAATATGTTTGTTCCAACGTTTCTGACGGGAATTGAATAGGCTTTCTTCAGGCCGGTGTTTCTTATATATGCAAAGGAATCGATGAAACCCCACTGTTTTCAGAGCGACACACTTATTCTTGATAGGGGTTGGGGATGGGCAGGGTGGATGTATGACTTCATAATGTTAATTACTTGGTGGGATTCACCTCAAATGGGGCGGCACTTTATGATTTGACTGCTCACCGAAACTTGTTTGAGAAAGAGTTGTAAATATCACAAAGCGCTGTCATACTCCAATCACGAGAATGCACGGGAGCGTCATCGTGCAGACTTCTCACAGCGTAGTGCAGCTGTGAAATGCCCGGCATTCGAAGAGTGTCACTGTAATAGGTGTGAAGTTAAGGGAGGGGTAATCAGTTGTCGCTTATTGATGAATATTATAAGTTCCTTCCCCCATTGCAACTGGTCCACTGAAAACAGAAAATTGGGAAGTACACATTATTAACACACTGGGCAGATTCCATCCTGCTCCACACAAATATAGCTCTCAGGGACCAGAGAGCCTTTCACCTTACAGTCTTCCTGCAAAAAGACCGATTTGGCCCGCACTCAAATTCTCTTTCACCAATACATGTCCCATCTTGGCCTCATTGTCAATTCTCTAAAAAGATGTTCTTCTTTTAATGAAGTCATACAAGGCCCTATATGCTTTTCCTTAATTTCCTTTGATTCTGAGGAATATTCTGAAGCTCTGGCTGCCGGTCCACTCCTCTCTGATCCTTGTGGTTCCAACTGCACCTTGTATCACCCCAAGAAACAAAGAGCTACCTAGAAGCAATTCACACATACCACAGACGAAGATTGCACAGCACTTACTTGCAGTACCAAGGCACTAGGATCTGGTGAAGAAACCAGACCGACAAAGGGATAGCACCCACCTCTATTTGTCCCTACTACCACCAACCCCTCAACCTAGGAACCAGTGGTGGGCCGCCTATCTATGAAGAGATAGAAAAAGAAGAAATTGGCCACATCCAACTCTGTGGACAATTCACAGGTTCTGTATGGTGTCTTGGCACATGAAAGACTTTCATTTGCTGCTAATTTTGTGAGTATTATTGCCTGTCTTGGCACATAACGAAAGACCATAGACATATAGAACATTTTAAAATTTGTGAATGTCTCAGGAATAAGGAATTTATTCTGCCTGGATTGTATGACGACAATATTCAGATAGAACAAGGAAAGAAAAAAGAAGTGCTCAAAATCTTGATTTAAATTCTAGGCACTACTGCTACAAAGACTTAGTGAGCTCTAGAGGACTTCATTCTCTAGAGTCTAACAATCTCGTGTTCACTAGACACCAGTGTGTTTGCCAGATTGAGATTGTTGACCAGTTTCAATGGCCTATCATGGTTCTGGCCATCTTCATCAGGACTATCTTCTAGATATACTAGTGTACCATTATCACTAGAAACAAGTCCAATACTCGTCCTTAGAAGGCTGGGGATCCACACTTGACAGTCTCTCCATCCACGGGACTTGGTCAAGCCCAGACAAGGAGAAGCACATAAAGATCTTGGAACTCACAACGGTTCAGCTAGTGCTCCGAACTTTCCTGCCGTCTATCAAGGGCAAGGTCATCCTCATAAGGACAGACAGCTCAACAACCATGTTTTACCTGAACAAGCAGGGAGGGCGAAAACCCCCTCCCTATGCAAACTGACCATACTGATCTGGGACTGGGCCACATCCCAGACTATCCACTTGTCAGCCATTCACATATTGGGCAACAAAAATGTGGAGGCGGACAGACTCTGCAGGTTAGGGGCAGACAACTACAAGTGGGATATATCCCTGCAGGTCCTGGATGCACTATTCCAGAACTGGATGAGACAGTCTACAGTGGATCGTTTTGCCACAGCGGACAACAGGAAATGCATGCAGTATGCATCCAGGTTGGGCAAGTGGCAAGGTTCGTTGGAGGATGCTCTCCACATATCATGGAACAATCTGTTGAGTAATGCGTTTCCTCCAACCCCCCTGCTCCAGAAAGTGCTTCCAAAGGGCAGAGACTCAGTGGGTCTTTGGCTAATTCTGGTGGTAGCCCAATGACCAGCCAGGGTAAGGTACTCCAACCTACTGCGCTTCACCGAACCGCGCCCAATCCATCAACCCACAGTAGCCATACATCTCCTCATGCAGTAGCATGGGGCAGTGGAACCCCCAGCACCGAGTACAGTAGCCCTTGCAGCTTGGTTCCTGGGCACCTAAGAGAACCTACGGATCTTTCAAAAAGCCAGAAAAGATTCCAATAGCAATTAATACAAAAGCAAATGGATGCGTTTTTGCCTATGGTCAAAGGACAACAACACTGACCCGATATTCTGCTTGCTAGACAAAGTTCGGTCTTTTTCAGCTCACCTAGCTCAATCCGAGGTGCAGGTGGAAATGTGCTGTATACATCTGGTGATTATAGGGGCCTACAGGAATTCAGAAGGTGTGTCCTTTTCAACTCCCAACCCGGTAACGAAGAAGCAGTAAGGCGACAACACCCAGTTTGGGATTGTAGTGTGGTAGTTGCAGCCCATAGACCATTTGAACCGATGGCCTTAGTAGACATCAGACTCGTCACATGGAAAATATCCTTATTGGTAGGTCTCACATCAGCACGTAGGGTCAGTGAGATCCAAGCACTAGTGGCCCCTGAGCAGTGTATGTTTCAAAGGGAGAAGATGGTGTTGAGAATCCACCCAAGATTCTTGCCAAAGATTGTATCAGCATTTCACTCAAACAAGGAGATTGTGCTTCCAACCTTTTTTCTTAACTCTCAGTCGGATGCAGAAAAAGCACTACACTGTTTAGATGTAAGACGAGTGCTAAAGTACCATCTCAGCAGAACCAAGTGCATCAGGAAGACCAAGGCCTTTTTTGTCATATTCGAGGGATCAGAGCCACGTACGCAGGCCTTCAAGGCTTCCATAGCAAGATGGATGGTGGCGGCCATCACAGAATCATACAGACTGCAGAACAAACAGTGTCCAGCCAACATGCATGCCCATGCAGTCAGGGTGAAGGCAACTGCAGTAGCCTTTCAAAGGCACGTACCATGACAGGTTATCAGCAAGGCGGCAACACGGGCCTCCCCTTCTGCCTTCTGTAAGCATTACTGCTTGGATAGCAGTGCTAGATCTGATGCAGCCTTTGGCCAGGCAGTCCTTAAAAATCTTTTTGCAGCTTAAATTGAGCCACTCTCCTCCCGGAGGGCTGTCATCTGTTGTAATCAGCCTTCAAGTATGGATGAAAGGGGATGGGACTCAGGAGTAATTAAAAGTTACTCACCGTAGTGGCTAACGTACTCTTAGTCCATAGTCCCCTTTCCTCCATACTGCCCATCGTCCTCCCTCCAGCTGGCCAACGTGTAAAAGGGGGACTAGACAGATCCACCAGGGGGCGCAGAGATGGATTGACGCAGCTCCGCTCGCCTCCTCGACAGGGCACAGATCGCGGGACCTGAGCCCCCCCCGACGCCCCAGGAGTGAGGAGCTGACACCACCCAAGCCTGTAGGAAGGTGTCGGGCACCCCTAGCCCAAATTTGAGCACCAGAGGTGGAACCGATCCAGAGTACGGAGCGCTTACATCCCCGCGGGACGGAAGCCCCTCCTCCCTGCAGCGCCGCGGCTCCGCGGAAATCTACGGCGAGCCCGGGCCTGAACGAGGCCTGAAGGGGGCCTAGGCGTCCCCGGCCGGCGGATTCCTCCCCCCGCCTGGTTCTTTCTGGTGGGGGTGACTCGCGGTTCGCTCCTGGGGGCAGACGAGGCAGGCCTGGCCGTTGGAGAGGAGGATAGTCGCACAGTGAAACGGGAGGCCGGGACAAGGCCCGCGCCAGGAGCAAGCGGACCCCGGTGAGCCCCATCGGGGCACAGGAGGTGGGCCCCCCACAGACCCGAACGCATAACACAGACCCGAACGGGCAACAACCGAAAGGTTGGAGGCGGATGAGCCTCCGCTAAACTCCTGGCGTGGCAGTTGCGCGGCCCGGGAAGCGCGAGGCGCGGGAGGCTATCATCCACAACGTATACTGCATACCGGCCTGGCCTGAACAGTTTCCTCATCTCCTGGTGTAGACCGGCATAGAAGGAATCCTCACCTACAGAGGGAAGCTGGTTGAGTGCCCGGCCCTCCCAGAGCAGAGTCGCCGCTTTTTGCCCCGAGGCTGACGCTGGCCCCCACCCCCGGCGCCGCTGTCCGCAACCCGGGTCTGCTGGGGTAAGGCCCTATGAACTGGAGAGAATCCTTGCAGAAGTTTCATCGCACGCCCCCCGCAATGGCGGCCCAGACGCAACAGGAACCGGCGGATGCAAACACAGTCACCAGGGGTATGGCGGCCCTATTGGAAGAAATTAAGGGCTTCAGGGCGGACATTACCTTACGATTAGACACCTTAGACAAAAAAGTGGACAATATAGACGACAGGGTCCAGGCACTGGAAAACAACACAGCCTCGACCGACGTCTTCGAAACTCAATTCGACATGCGCCTGTCGGAGCTCGAGAGAAGAGAGGAGAAATGCGCCCTAAAAATGGATGACTTGGAGAATAGGGAACGTCGCTGCAACTTACGTTTTCTAGGTTTCCCGGAACACGACGGTGAAACGCAAGCAGACATCGTCAGGGCCGTCAACGCGGTAATAGGAGTGCTATTTGAGTGGGCTAACACCAACAAACTCACCATCGACAGGGCCCATAGAGCAGGGGCATCCTCCAGAGGCCCCAGATCGGTGTTAGTCCGCTTTCACTACTTCTCAGAAAAAGACAGGATCCTCGAACTGGCTCGCAAGAAGGGGCTGGTGGAGTGGGAAGGAGCCCGGATCTCGATATACCAAGACTTGTCGGCCTTCACCCTCGCAAGATGTCGCCTCTGCTCTCCTCTGACGAAGATGCTCCACTCCAAGGGAGTCAGGTATAGGTGGGGGTATCCTTTTTCACTCTCCTTTGAATTCGAGGGTTACAAGTACGCTCTGATCACTGAGGACGACATCCAGAGAGTGTCGGGTGAACTATTAGACAATCCAAGCATGGAAACGGGGGACCAGAACTGTGTGCGATCCCCGACAGGTCCGAAAGGGAATAAAGCCCCGAAGGAAAGGCGCAAAGTCCGAGGCCAAAGAAAGTTCAGGAGAGTGGCTCCAGCATCGCCGGCCCCCCCGAATGGTTGCAACGAGCCTCTGGTGCCTCACGAAGCAAGGGACACTTGACTAGGTGAACGGAGGGGGATGTAGTAGTTTGTGAATTGCATTGATCCCGGGGATAGGGGGGGGCTCGAGTTATGATTCAAGAAAAGTTAATGAGCCCGGAGGGGGGAGACATCGGTGACCTGGTTTGGACTGTTCTGACAATGTCACGAATCAACCAGGCGATCAGGGGGGAGGGGGGTGGGGGGTGGTACGAGGGGGGGTTAGGGTGTTGGGGTTACTGTTATAGCGCGCCAAGTTTTTGGGTTACTCGTGTGCCCCCGGGGCTTTCTCGAGCCAACTGTGGGCGGCAAAGGCAATGTGGGAACTACAACGCTTGCGATTCAGGGAGTGGAGCTATGAGCCTTGACAACTTCTTTAATGGATGATCCACTCCAATCCTTAACAGTGGGGTCATTAAATGTCCGTGGGCTCAACTCGCTCACAAAAAGGTCGCTGATCATAAGGGAGTTTGCTAAGTTACGCCTACATTTCCTCTTTGTACAAGAGACCCATTGGGTTCGAGGTAAAGAGCCTAAGCTCAAGGCCACAACCATAGACCATTTGTTCACGGCCTCTTCACAAACAAAGAAGCGGGGAGTTGCCCTGTTGGTGTCCCCTGGGGCCCACTTTAGGTTTAAAGCCTCAAAGGCAGACCCGGATGGTCGGTATCTCATGGTGAAAGGGGAGGTGCGGGGCCGCTTGTTCACACTGGTTTGCATATACGCCCCGAATGAAGCGCAGGATATCTTATGGGAGGGTATGAGAGGGACAATAATGGCATTTTCCGAGGGCACCCTACTTGTGGGGGGGGACTTTAATATGGTGCTTTGCCCCGAGCGGGACAGGAAGTCAGCAAATCCTTGCCCCAACATCCGTCTCCATAGGAAGTTGGCGATGGCCTTTCAGCAAGTGAATGGGGTATTGGGGTTGTGCGATACACATGTCCCTGTGCAGGGCCGGAACCCCGATTATACTTTCTACTCTAAGCACACAATGTTTTTTCGCGCATAGACTACATTCTGGTGGACTCCTCATTGCAGGGAGAGGTCACAAGCTCAAGAGTAGAGACCGTCCCCTGGACAGACCACGATATGGTAAAGATAAAGATCGGCCTCCCCCCCACCCCGGCAACTGAATCCCGATGGAGGTGTAATGACCTCCTCTTGCAAGACAGGGAGATACGCCAATCCCTCCTGGTAGCCATAGAAGACTACTTCACCCTGAATGATAATGGAGAGGTCGGTACCATGGGAGTACGGGAGGCATTTAAGGCAACTATCAGAGGCACACTTATTGGTATTGGGTCCAGGAGAAAGAGGGAGAGGGAGCGCGAAGAGAAACAGCTGAAAGACAAGATAGTGGCCATCCAACCAGGGGGAAAGCTGAAAACGCAGATGTTCCCTGGGCAGTGGGAGGAATTGCAGGGGTTGCGGGCTAAGCTAGCTGACCTTCAAGTGGGACAAACGGAAAGGTAGCTTTCTTTTTTGAAACAAAAATATATGGAAAAGGGGGAAAAGGCGGACAGGATATTGGCCTGGAGACTTCGGGAACTTAGGAATAGCAGGAGGGTCAATTCGATTCGCACCCCGGAAGGGGACCTTACCGCGAGGGACACCAAGATCGCAGAGCAATTTAGGTTATATTATGAAAAATTGTATTGTTCAGAATATTCGGGGAATGGGAAAGACATCGACAAATTCCTGGACTCTCTCCCCATCCCGGGCCTTCTCCCTGAGAAAGCCGAGGCACTAGAACACCCCATCTCCCCAGAGGAAATAGTTGATACTATATCCTCTTTAAAGAGTGGCACCACCCCGGGAGACGATGGCTTCACAGTCAAGTTTTATAAGACCTATAGGACTGCACTTGCCCCATTCATGGCCAAGATGTTCAATGCCGCGCTAGACCAAGGCACTCTCCCATCCACAATGATGTCAGCTATGATTGTAGTTCTGCCTAAAGAGGGCAAGGATCCCGCGCATTGCCAATCCTACCGCCCCATATCTCTCCTTAATACGGATGTTAAAATACTGGCCAAGCTCCTAGCGAATAGGCTGGCAAAGTTCCTCCCTACCCTAGTGCACGGGGATAAGGTGGGCTTTATCCCGGGGTGCCAGGGGTCCGATAACATAAGAAGAACCCTCGATCTTATGCACGAGACATCCACGCAGGGAGTGGAAGGGTACCTCCTCTCACTCGACTCAGAAAAGGCTTTTGACCGTGTCGAGTGGCCTTACATGGGCAGGGTTCTCCGAAAGATGGGCCTGGGGGACAATTTTTGTGGGTGGGTAGCGGCACTCTATAACGGTCCATCAGCGAGAGTGTTGTTTAACGGAGGCACTTCGGAGCCCCTTTCCCTCACTAGGGGCACCCGGCAAGGATGCCCCCCTGTGACCCCTATTGTATGCCTTGGCAATGGAACCCCTAGCTATAGCGGTCAGGAACGACCCGGAAATCACGGGTATACGATGCGGAGAGTGTGACTTCAAACTCTCCCTATTTGCAGACGACATCCTGGGTTACCTAACCAATATTCAGACATCCCTACCTCGACTGTTCGACCTCATACACAGCTTTGGCTCTTTCTCTGGGTTGAGGATAAACACTTCCAAATCAAGCATCATGCCCATTGGCCAGAGCGATCGAGACGTCGGGAGCAATTCCGATATTCTAGGGGTCAGAATTGAAAGAGAATCCACTAGGTACCTGGGCACTACTATCCCCAGAGACCTGTCACAGCTATACCAGTGCAACTTCCCGGGGATCCTTGCCCAGATCAGCAGCGACCTCAAAAGATGGGCTCCCCTCACGCTTTCCTGGCTGGGTCGCATGGTCACAGTCAAGATGAATGTCTTGCCTCGCCTTCTCTACCTCTTTGCAGCGCTTCCTGTTGTGATGCCCGAGACTTTCTTCGAGGTACTGCAATCCCGTGTCCTCCATTTTATTTGGAGTGGTAAGAGACCTAGAATCAAAACCTCCACCCTAACCCTCCCGAAGACACATGGTGGTTTTGGCCTCCCCGACCTCCGACTCTATTATAAGGCAGCCCAGCTCAGGGTGATGTTGGAGCATATGCGAGACGACATGGGCACATACTGGACGTATGTAGAGGACATCCATGCCCACCCGAAAAAGGTTAGAGATTATTTTTGGGCCTCTCCTAAGGTTCTCCCACCCCAGCTAAAAACGCATCCTACCTTGGCAGCCCTGTGGGCGCTATGGAAACCTAGCAAAGCCAACAAACACCTGTCCACCTGGCCTTCCCTGCTATCCTCACTCTGGGGGCCCCGCATCGACTTGGACACAAGGGGTTTCCGCGACACGCAAGCCTGGTCTGACATGGGCTTGGAAAGAGTCTCCCAGCTGTCACGAGAAGAGGGCTTCATAGAGTATGGTAACCTGCTCGAGGCCCTGGTAGATAGGCCCCCCACGATTTTTGAATACTTACGATTGAAGGGGATATTGTCCCAACCCCGGTGGTCCGAAACAGCTGAGTCGCCCCCTCACCCCATTTGAATCCATTCTGGCCAAAAGTACATCACGAAAGGGTGCGTTGTCCAAGTTTTATAGTGTTTTGATAACATCCGACCTAGAGGGCAGACAGCCCTTCAAACGCATATGGGAGGAAAGACTGGGAATGCCATTGGATGACCATACCTGGAGGGCCGTTTTTAAAGGTATTTTCACGGGTTCTCTGTACACGGCTGCCATGGAACACAGCTTCAAAATTCTTCACTCTTGGCATCGCCCCCCGTCCCTGCTGTCTAAAATGTTCCGAGACGTGTCCCCTTTCTGCCCCAGGGGCTGCCACCAGAGGGGAACCTGGTTTCACATGTGGTGGGGTTGTCCAGCTATACAGGTTTACTGGTCGGAACTACTCAGCTGGATCAAAGATATTGAGGGGTTCGGTTCATCCTTGCACCCGTTAGAAGTCTTGCTGGGTACCCCCTTGCCGGAGACGGAAACAAATGTATACCCCAAGGTCATTGGTGCCATGCTGCGAGCAGGAAGGTTGGCGCTTGCTCAAAAATGGAAGAGCGGCCTGGCCCCCTCCAAGGAAGAATGGCTCTGCAAGCTCAGGGTGATATTCTCGTACGAAAAGCTTACAGCAATAGCAAATGATACCATGACGGGTTTTGTACAAGAATGGGCTGCAGTTCTTTTGCACGATGACTGTGTCTCCATGCGCTTATAGGCGGGACATCGTACTGGCCCATAACAGAGTGGTCCAGATCTGTTGACTCTTAGTATCACTCACCCCACCATACCCTGCAGAGTTAACTACTGAGGCCAATGTCGCCCGTCTCTTATTACCATGCTGTGTATATGTTTGGTGGTTGATTGGTTATGTCGTACGCATTAGACCCACTCTGTGCCCACCTGCAGCTGAAGAATGAGGGAGAAGTGTTGTATCACTGCTCTATAGTTGGACATGCAGATCAGTGCAACTGTGCAGAGTTGGCAGGCCTCCACACACCCCTCTTAGACCCGGCCTAGCCTCCGCTCACCTATCTCTCATATGGACCCCATTGTCTCGAGTGCTAATCTTAATAACCGAATGGCTTGCAAGTGTTCTTCCCAGAATTTTATAAGTTTGTAACACCTCTAAACTTGGCTTGTTAATTGTTTGGGGGGGCGGGGTGGGAGGGGGGGGAATGGGAAAAGGTGTTAAGATAAAAGTAATTGAAAATGTTACTGACAATGTGATTTATTCTGATGCTTTTGCTGATCGGGTCGGATGTCCGGCCCGACCTCATTTCTGGCTATTGTCAATAAAAACTAAATTGGAAAAAAAGGGGGACTAGGTTGAGGCACCGGAGGGCTGGGTCTGTGGAGCACACATGCGTCCGTGGCTGACCCCACGCTCATTAAATTTAAACAGGAAATGCACTTTTTTGTGGGATAAAAGGTTCCGTTCCTGTCCCTAGCGAGCGACGCCCATCAAGTATGGAGGAAAGGACACTACGGACTAGGAGTACGTTAGTCACTACGGTGAGTAACTTTACGTTTTCATCTTGAGAGGATAGCTCTGGGGTAACGTGCTCCTCTTGAAAGCAAGACAACCCGGAGCAACACAGATTTGGTGCCTGGGTCTGCGCTTGGAAACCTATGGGTATTAAGCATGTTATAAATAACCGATTACAATTTTAGGAGGCTGGTAAAAGAGGGTTTGCATCTTCCACCTGCATCCATATAAATCCAATACATAACACTGCTTCAGAAAAAAAAAGGAGGTTTGTTTAAGGACTGGACTTGGCACCAAACCTATATCATGGAAATCTTTTTAGATCCTTCTTTTGCAGTATGAAATCGGATTTGTACTTCCTAATTCAGGACTATTGTTCCGCCTTACTGCTACTACTAAAGATAATATGACTTTTCATATGGTATTGGTGCCACATTCCTCACATTTCTCAGAGCTTTAATGTAGGTGCCATGATTGCCATTTTAAATCTACTCAAATACTGAAGGCTGGCCAATGGCCGACCCCTCCAGCTGCACAGCTCCTTCACAGCATGGCAACACTGATCCTAAAAGTGATCTTAAAAGTTCAAAAGTTAGGAAAGCTACATCTTCACCCCATAGGTACATACCTCCAAACCTCAAACCATTGTGTTTTTAATATCTTGATGTAATAACCAGCCGAAACTCTTGTCACTGCAGCTTATTTATTATACATGAGCAAACTTGCATTCAAATATTTGCATATATGTAAATAACGACCAGTGGAAATGTACCATCGCACACAACTTGGCATGGCAATGCAATTTCATGGCTGCTGGCATACAGGGGCTCATTCCAAGATTGCCGTTGTGGGAAAAAAGTGGCGATAATACTATTAACATCACTTATCCCGCACCGCCAAACTACAAGTTTGTCGGTGGGGTGGCCTGACTTACCTCCAGCCAATGACTGGAGGTAAATCAGGCCCCCACCCCCGGCAAAACAGCTGGTATTTCCAGCACCGTTATTACCAGTGCCCGTAATACTGGCAATCCCCCAGGGACTCCATGGAATGTGGATTTACATACTGTTCCCGGCACCTGTTATCTGCTGGGAATATCAGAAGATCAGGCACCAGTAACGGTATTACTGTTTGGTCGTATCCCACCTGATTTACCTATGGGATACCATCAAACTTCAAAGGCGCCCCATAGTACTTTGACGGAATTACATTTGATTCTGCCTCGTGATCTGATGCTGCACACATCTCCGTTAATCGTAGATTACAATGAATTAGAACATTCATGAGAACAGACACAATATTACCAACGGACCCCAACAAATCAAGGCATTGCCAGCGAGGCCCAGCATGGCCAATGCTGTAACCTGGCACGTCCTTTTATTCCGACTGTTCCTTACATTTTTGTTACAAATGATATTTGAAACTGGTAGTCTTTTGGTATGGCAGAGATGGCACGATTATTCCAGTAGGAGGGAGATGCTTCCGTCATGGAATTTGGGCCTTCCCAAAGGGCCTTTGCCTGTGCAAGATCAGCGGGGGCATGTCCTGCCCGCTAAGCACTAACGGCAATAGCCTGTCCTTCCAGGGCAACAGCATGTCCGAGAAGGTCTTGTCTCCTCCATAGACCAGAGAGCCTGCCGGTATAATATGATCCAGAGGAATTTCCTTTCGTACATTTGCTAAATATTCACTCGGCCTTCAAAAGAAGTGGCATGCCACTGGGTGTTGCGGAACGGATTGTCTTCTGTGAAATCCCTAAAGGAATTACTGTCTTAAATACATTGGATCGCTTTATGTTCTCCTGCATTTTAACAAACAATCGCGATACACAAGTGTCAGATCCTGAGAGCCCATAGTGCATCTTGAAACTCGGGTAGAACACTGAAGAAAGACCATTTTACTTTGTCTCTCTTTGACCCAAGCTCCGGAAGTACTGAACAATGTTACATTATGGCAGTGACTACTCGGTTCCAGTGCATTGACCACATCCCAGTGGGGGTAATGACTACCCATTCCCGCACTGCTTCTACTGAGCCTTACTCCTTGAAGGGGATATCCAATGAATGACATCATAATAGATCCAAGACATATTGAAACAAAGGGACATTCCAATTCGGTATTGTTGGTGATTGATGGTGGTGATACAGGCATGGGGAAAGAGAACAGGAATCGGTTATTGGCACTGCATCGTCGTTTTAAACACACTAGCATTGTCAATGTGTTAACTATAAATTCAATGTAGGTGGTTTTATATATTTTGGTCGAATTTTGGGATCTCCTACAAACCCTGGTATCTAGGTATGTATGCCCATTCATCAAAGGAAGGATAGCACCCGCAGATCCGTACAATGTGGGAGCCAGTGAGCACAGAGAAGATGTGTGCTCGTATGCCACTGATGGACTTCCAACTTAGGAGCTTCGCATTCTGACTCAAGAGTGCCACCATCCAATCAGATGATCATCCACCCCACACCCCAAGAACAAAAGACCTCGTCTCTGCGAACAAATTAGACATGTTGATAAGCATGCCCGATTCTGCATACAGCTGACAAAGCCCTGAGGTTATTTACACCACTTCTGTGGTAGCGTATTTATTTATTTATTTTGACATTTGTAAAGCGCACTTAACCCGGAGGCATCTAGGCGCTGTTGTTGACAGTGAAAAGCATACAAGTTACATGGTCGCACGGAAGTTATAGTTAGGTACATAAAAGTTACAGGTTACACAAAAGTACATGAAATACTGTACATGGGTTACAGGATGTGCATATGTAGAAGAAGGAACCTATTAGTTGCTAACAATGTTCTAGACAGTGAATGGACAAGTTACAAGGTTGCACAGCAGTTACAGTGAGGAGTATAGAAGTTACAGGGTTACACAAGAGTACTTGATGATACTGTACATAAGTTACAACTTGTGCAATGTGGCGTAAGTTACGGTGTATGTGTCGTAGTTGTTAAATTGAGGGTTTCTGATGGAGAGTTATTTTGTCAATTCCTGTGAGAAGAGCCACGTTTTCAGGTGTATGCGGAAAGGTCCAGTACGAGGCTTCTGACCTTAGAGTGGCTATAAGGGCATTCCAGTGTTTGCCAGCTACCACTGGGAAACTGCTGCCTCCAGATTTCTGAAGCTTGAAGCAAGGGGGAGGGGGGGTGGAGAGTAGGTGAGAGTATGTTGAGCGTGTAGGTCTAGTGGATTGGTTAGGGGTGAATTTGTCTGCAAGGTATTTTGGGACTGAGTCATGTAGACATTTATGGGTCACAGTTAGTGTTTTGAAGAGGATTCGCTTTTGGATAGGTAGCCATTGGGAGTTTCGTCTAATCAAGCTTATATAGTTTGCAGGGGGTTCCAAATCGTTCGTTCTTCCATGAGGCACTTCATTGGTGGCATTCTCCTCTCCTCCCCTAGTTTGATCTTTGAGTTTTTGTAAAAGAAGGAAAAGGAGAGGGAGAGGTTGCACATGGCAAATGTGTACATGTGTGTGTGTGTGTGTGTGGGGGGGGTTTGTACCCCTCTATTTCCTTCAAAAGAGGCAATGCATCACCTATGGAGTATTGTTGTTGTAGTCAACCGTGTCTATAATGTAAATGTACAAAGACAGGGTGGCCGGTCTAGCAACACCTGATAACTAGTCTATATTGGTTTCATGCGTGTTGCTCCAGCCTGTTGGTGGAGGATTCTCCCATTTAAAGATGCACTGTCTTTGATGGACATTTCGTCCATCTCCTGTCCATCATCATTCTGTTTTGATAAGCAAAGGAAAAGGTTGATATTGATCTTTGCGCTTATTTCAGCCACGTTCAACGTGCATCCTTATTACCGAAGAACTGCACCCGAGTATCGGTGTGATGGAGTTCTGTGTGTGTGCTCCTGCTCGGGTTTTAGGTGTTCGCCACAGCCCTTACAATGTGTGTATCCCCCTCTCGCACATTGTCAAACCAAATGGACCCATTTGTTGAGAACAGCATCCTCAGCTGTAGGAGATGGTGAAAATATGTCAACGGAATAATACTGTGGCATGTGACGGATCAGAGTACGCCACCATGTCCCGAGTCCTGTATGCTCGTCCTTTTTGCATAGACTTGCATAATAGCTTGGCACCTAAGGGGTTAAGAACGTGTAAAGCGACTATTCACTCCAGAGTGAGTATTCTGCCTTGTGCAGGCAACTCAATGATCATTACTAATTATATCAGGGGGAAAAGGTAGTTGTAGTCTCTGTCTCCATAGCTACGGACATCCTTCTGTGCTGCCGGCAGGTGGACCACTGAAGCAGCTGATCCTGACTCAAGCAACCCAGTTCCTTCAGAAGCTTGAAGAGGTCGTTGCGGAACTTGACGCCAATGAAGGCGTACAGGAAAGGGTTTAGGCAGCAGCGGAAGCAGGCCAGGCTGTACGTAACGTCGTCGGCGATATCCAGCTGCTTGCTCTTCTCGCAGTCCACGGTGGAGTTGGAGATGGTCTTGGCCAGCAGGATGCTGTTGTGGGGCAGCTGGAAGAGCACAAAGACTATCACTACCGCCATTATCACCTTGATGGCCTTGTACCTTTCGAAATTCCGTGCCTGCAGGAGAGTCTTGATGATCATAAAGTAGCAGAAAGACATCACCATTAGGGGCACCAGGAACCCTACGATGATCTGGGTTACCTTGATGCCGCCTTTGTAGCTCACAATGTTATTGGAAATGATAGTGCAGTGCATTTTGTTGTTGGCCATTTTCTGGCCGCTGTGGGCCACCTCCGGCATGGCGAGGATGAACGCCACAATCCAGATGACGACGCAAGAGAGCTTCCCAATGTATGCAGTCCGTGGGCGGTGGCGGTGTGCCGAGGTTGCCTGGACAATGCAGAAGTAGCGGTCAATGCTGATGCCCATGAGGAGGAACATGCCACTAAAGAAGCTCATTTTGAAGACGCAGTAGACCATCTTGCAGAAGAAGTCGCCAAAGACCCAATCCGTGGAGGCACCGACAGCCCAGAAGGGCAGCGTGAGGAGGAAGAGGATGTCAGCCAGCGCCAAGTTCAGCAGGTAGAGATCGGTCATGGTCTTTAGCCTCTTGAAGTAGACATAGGTGAGCATGACCAAGCCATTTCCAGTGAGACCCACAAAACAGATAACTGCGTATATCACCGGGAGGAACACGGCTCGGAATTCGCGGACATCTGTTTTCTGGCATGGGAACTGGTAGTTGCTGTAGTCTACAGCAGTGGCATTGATGTCATCTTCATAACCGTAAATGAAATCAGTGGAATTTACATTAGCATTGCAGAGCTGCACAGAGAAAAGAAACACAGATTAAGAGAGCGCCAACAATTTTTAGACTTTAATACAATACACATATCCTGGGGCTGGCACGGGCTAGAGGATGAAGACAATGCCAGGGTGGAAGGTGATTGAGACAGAGAGTGCGCGACAGAGAGGGAGGCGTGTGCAGCGGTAGCAGGAATGCAGCACCCTCCCATTGTATGCTTCACATATGCATAGTCAAGTCATACTACGCAGTGATTAGCAAGGTGCTCAGACGTACAGTCTGAGACCCATCCACATTTGAGCGTCTTTCATCCGCCCCAACTAGGGAGCTTACAGAGCTGGCATATCTTTGGCTATTTGTGGGGAGAGCCTGATGGGTGGTCAAGGGTCTGCTTTCTCTACTCCCTCTTCCCAGAAGCCCACTGCAGCACCTTCTCTCCCACAGATCCATTGGTTGGCTTTGGCGCTCTAGCCACACATGTCAATGGATGAGGAGCACAGGCAAGATGAGGGCAACCACTGTGAGAAGCAGTTCTGCTTCGTGAGGTGCACGCGCTTTGTAGCAGAATTGAGCTCAGCCATGTGACTACCTGAGTGTGTTAGCTCCCCGCATTCCCACCACAGCCCACCTCGAGTGAATCTCTTATTTGCAGAACTCAGAGTGGAGTCCAAATTGGATTGAGAGCCATTGGGATTAAGCATGTACAGCATGTATGCTATTAATGCGCACGGCTAAACCTCACACAGTCACTGATCAGGCACGCAATTTGGGTAAGTTGTTGAATTTGCATTAGAAGATGCTGATAAAGATACATAACACACTGTTGCATTACCCCCAGTTGACTATTGCAAACGTAGTGCATTGGTAGATCAGAACATGATGCATTGCTAACCCTTACCTGGAAACTCAGAGCCGCGAGAACTACTGTGACCCCCGGCGCTGGACCTGTGGAAAAAAAGCCATGGAAGGTGAGACCTTTGCATTTCAAAGCGCAATCGTCCCCACAATCTGCGAGCAAGCATAACCGTATTAGCATAATTGACCTAAAAAACATTTGACCTAAAAGATTTTATCGCATATTTTTTACCTTTTCTTCGGTCAAATTTAATTGAATGTATATATGGGGGTGGGTAAGGGTATAGATTAGGTTGAGGGGAAGTGAGGGTATTGCGTGGGGTCTCCCGCTGCATTATAGACCCCAAAAAAGGTCAAATAAATTCGATCAAATGTGATTAGATCAAATGTTTTAGGTCAAATAGACCCAAACCAGCAGAACTCCATACAAATGTGCAGTTGCTTTGATGCTACTCTTTTTGCATAGTTTGAAATTGTTGGGAACGATTTTCCTCCTGCTTGTCGCCTAGGAGAGTCTGCTTAGTTTGACTCCAGCAACTCCCAGGACATGTGGACTCCGGAGGCCTGCTGGTCCCATTCAAACATAGTTATGGCGCATTAAGTCTCTCTGTTTGGGAAGGTGCAGAAGGGATCATTTTGGAACATGTCAAAGACATTTTAAAGCATGATGTAGGTCATGTTCAAGGAAATTGTAATTTGACTCCAGGGAGTGGTCACCTTTACACTTTAACGTAAGTGGGTCACTGCCAACAAATGTTCATCATATGCACTGCGGGGTGCAAATGTAAAGGGCAAAGGGAGGCGGACAAGCTTGTATGCCAGCTTTTGCCCTTCACATTTGCAATCCGCGGTGTAAAGTGCGTAAACATGCCAGGCAATGTTTACTTTTCATTGGGAGCGCCACTTGCCATGCGTGCATGGTAAGCAGTGTTCCAAATTAAAATGAAATCCTGCCTGACATGAGGGTTTAATTGTAACTGTACACACTCTCTGCCATGCTCACATGAGAGGGAGCATGCACAATGGATCGCTATGGGATTCACTGGATAGGAGATGGTGTGGCTCAAGCTAATACATGTGCCAGAAAATTGGTTGTTTGTCCTGAAGAAGGTTGCCATACAAAGAGAGCACTGGTGATGATGCTCGTGGAGAGCAACTGAAACATGTGTCGACGTAAAAATCTGTGGAAACAATATAACACAGATCTGTTGTTTACCCTAAAATGATGAGGATTCCTTTTTTCTAAATTGTGAATGCACTAAGACATAACAGACATTTGACTGTTTGTTGATATATATATACCAGTTTTCAAAGAGATATATGTTTGTGAGAGATTGATGATGACAATATGAATGTGACTGATTGAAAATGAATGGGCCACAATAGCACAATTGAATGTTTAATAATTGTTTTAGAATAATGTCTTTTTCTTGAATAAAACAAAAAGTCTTGGTAACATTACCAAAGCTAAAAAACTGTTAGTGTATCCCGTTAGCCTTCATTTTGTCTACTAGTCCAACCTTTGCATTGTTTCGCTATGGGGTCTGCCTGCTTTCTGCTAGTGCATATATGGCTGGCGGAATCCATAGGCAGAGAGATTGAGCACCACCCAAGGGAGTTTCGAGAGCCTTCTCCCCCCATGATTTAAAAAAAAAGATTGTTTGAAATTCGTGCATTTTAAAGCACACTTTTTTTTTAGAGAAATTGGGTAAAAAGCCACACCGGTGGGTTTTGTAGGGTAACTCCTGAAAAAAAATCCAATAGATGCATTTCTCCAACACAATTTCATGATACCTTTTCCCAAAATATGTGCCAGTATAAAACATGTTCACACTGGCTGTGCCCATACATTTCATGCTGACTGCACCATTATACCATATTATTCCCATATAAGAACATACTCATATTTGCTTTCCCATTAAAAATGCATGCTAAAGTATGAAAACATGTCCACACTGGCTGTAGTTAAATGCCAGTAGAGCTACATAATAAAACGTATCATGCTTGTTTTATCAAAGATGCCCAATACAAAACATCATACCACAATAAGAAATGACTAGATTGGCTGCATTGGAATCCCAGTCTAGCTACATAATAACACTTACGCTTGTTTTTACCAAAGATGCCTAATACAAAATGTCATGCCACAGTGAGAATAACACCACTGATCCTGCTTGCTTTATCAAAGATGCCCAATACAAAATGTCGTACCTCAGTAAGAAATGGCTAGACAGTTTGCATAAAAAATAGCAGTCTTGCTCCGTAGTAACACTTATCATGCTTGCTTTACCAAAGGTGCCCAAAATATAATGTCATACCACAATAAGAAATCGCCAGACTGGCTGCATTAAAGAGCCAGTCAAGCTACATATTAACACTTATTATGCTTGCTTTATCAAAGATGCCCAATATAAAATGTTATGCCCCAAAAAGAATAATACCACTGATCATGCTTGCATTTTCAAAGCTGCCCAATATAAAATGTCATACCACAATAAGAAATTGGTAGACTGGCTGCATTAAAATACAAGTCTAGATACATTTCTTGCTTTAACAACCATGCAGAGTAAAAAATTCCATGCCTTCTCCATGGTGTGTCAGCACCTTGCAGTCAGACATAATCACATTAATGATGAATGTGATTATGTGTGATTGCAAGGCACTGGGGGGCCTAGGGGGCAGATGTGTGTCAGGAGATGGGGTCCCAGGGTACAGTCATGGCATTTTCTATCCGGGATAGATGGCAAGGAAAAACTGCCATGACAGCTCCCTGATGCCCCGTGCACCTCACATGCACACATTAATTCTGTGCATGCGAGGTGCTCGAGGGGGGCAGTTATGCATCTATAAGATGCCATTAATAAATGGCATTCCTTTCCTCATTGTCCTCCAGTGCCTCACATGCACAGATAATCAATTGTGTGTACATGCGAGGCACAGGGGGGCTTATGGGTCAGGCTTGACATTGCATGTGAGGCAATAGGAATCCCAGCGGACTGGGCTGGTCTTTTTTACTGGCCATACTCAGTAAAAATGCCATGCCTGCCCCCTGGGCCCCAGAGTCTCACACACACACACGATGAATGTGATTGTGTGTATGCGAAGCGGTGGGGAGCACAGGGGTAAGGCATGTTTTTTTTAATTTTTTTACTGGACATCTATCATACACGCCTAGTGAAAAAAATGACACGCTTGTCTCCTGGGTCCCGAGCTCCTCACACACACAATGTGATTACTGTCTATGCCAGGCCCTGCACGTCCAGTGGGAGGGGATGGTATTTTTTATTGAACATCTATCATGGATGTCCAGTAGAAAAATAACATGCCTGTCCCTTGGCCCCACAGCGCCAAACACAAACACACAATCAAAGTGAATATGTGTGTGCAAGACGCTGGGGGCACAGGGGCAGCTATGGTATTTTTGACTAGACATCTATCATAGATTTTCTATCCGGGATAGATGGCAAGGAAAAACTGCCATGACAGCTCCCTGATGCCCCGTGCACCTCACATGCACACATTAATTCTGTGCATGCGAGGTGCTCGAGGGGGGCAGTTATGCATCTATAAGATGCCATTAATAAATGCCATTCCTTTCCTCATTGTCCTCCAGTGCCTCACATGCACAGATAATCAATTGTGTGTACATGCGAGGCACAGGGGGGCTTATGGGTCAGGCTTGACATTGCATGTGAGGCAATAGGAATCCCAGCGGACTGGGCTGGTCTTTTTTACTGGCCATACTCAGTAAAAATGCCATGCCTGCCCCCTGGGCCCCAGAGTCTCACACACACACACGATGAATGTGATTGTGTGTATGCGAAGCGGTGGGGAGCACAGGGGTAAGGCATGTTTTTTTTAATTTTTTTACTGGACATCTATCATACACGCCTAGTGAAAAAAATGACACGCTTGTCTCCTGGGTCCCGAGCTCCTCACACACACAATGTGATTACTGTCTATGCCAGGCCCTGCACGTCCAGTGGGAGGGGATGGTATTTTTTATTGAACATCTATCATGGATGTCCAGTAGAAAAATAACATGCCTGTCCCTTGGCCCCACAGCGCCAAACACAAACACACAATCAAAGTGAATATGTGTGTGCAAGACGCTGGGGGCACAGGGGCAGCTATGGTATTTTTGACTAGACATCTATCATAGATGTCCTTTAAAAAAATACCATCCCTTTCCCCTGGGTCCCACAGCACCTCAAACGGAGAGCTGATTTTGGCCGGTGGGGAGGGAGGTTGTGCAACAAAGGCATTTTTAAAATGCCTTTGTTGTACAAACCTCCAACCCCCACTCGCCAAAATCATCTCAGACCAGCACAAACACACACACACTTACACAACATACACACAGCAAGCTCTCGCTGTCTCATTCACGGTCACGAGCACCCATCATGCATTCACTTATGACACAAGCATACATGCATCCATGAACATATTTAAATAATATATAAATGAACATACAAAAACACACATTTACACAACATAAGCACAGCAAGCACTCCCTGTCTCATTCGCATGAGCACCCATCATGCACTCACTCATAACACAAGCATACATGCATCCATACACATATTTAAATAAATACATGAACATACAAACCCACACATTTACACACCATGCACAAAGCAATCACGCTCTCAACCATCCATCATCATACATTCATTCTGCTAACAACACAAGCATGCACGCATCCATACCCATAATTTAAATTAAAAAAACAGAACATAAACAAACGTACCTTCTGCTCAGGTCTTTCCTCACCAGCGCTTGGGCTCCTGCTAGCATGAACTGGAATCAGAAGCTTCCTGGTTTCTGCTCATGCATAGAGGGGCCTGTGCATGGGTGTCGAGGCGCCCCACTCCATCCTGCTCTGTCTGTATGTGCGAGGAGGCGCAGGAGCACCCCCTTGCACATACAGACGTGCAGTTCCCAGCCAGCATTACCAATGAGCCATGCGTGGCTGGGGAAGCAAACGCCCCCAGCCTTGCATGGCTCATTGAGCTTGCACGGCTAGGGAACTTTAATTGTTAAAGGGAAACAGTGTTTCACTATGACGGTTAAGAGCAGTCCCTCAGCTGAAAAAACAGCTAAGGGAGTGCTCGTATTTCACTGGGCTGGCTCCTCCATAATGGATGAGAGAGGGTCAAGACCTGGTTGGTCAACGCCACCTTGCCCATTATGAATGAGTCGCCCCTTGATTTTAGGTAGGCCAGGGCCAATCCATGAAGTGATGGGCTAAAGGGGCTGCCTTGAAATTAATGTGTGCCTACACCAGAAGCCAGTGTAATTCTCTCCTGTGGTTCGAGATGTGCTTCCTCAGGGCTCCCTTAATAATGTAGACATCATCGTTTTGAATGGTTTGGTATTTTTGGAGACATGAGTTGTTTGCTCCTATCAGAAGGGCATTGCAATAATCTAGCCTTGACTGTAGAGTTGCTCTGGCTATGGTTGCACAGTTACTCTCTGAGAGGTAGGGGCGCATGTTTCATATAAGTCGGAGATAGTACACGCAGTTCCTTAAGACTTGGTTTAAATGAGTTTCTGCGCTCAAGGAGGGTTTTAGGTAGATGCTCAGCGTTTTTACCTTATTTAGAACTGGGATTTCACTGTTCTGAATTTTGAAGATCTGATATTGCAAAGTCAGTTTGGATCTTGCTTGTAGAGAACCGAAGATCAATAATGCAGTTTTACTACCGTTGAGGCACAGCCAGTTGTTTGTCATCCAAAACTCCACTAGATTATACGTGTGTCCAATGGTGGCTGTGCCAAGCTCGTTATTTCCACTGACCTCTAAGACTAGCTGGTGCCGTCGGCAAAGTTGGGAAAAAAGATCCCATTTTCCTCTAAAAGTTTGCAGAGTGGTCTGATATATATACATGCATGCTCCTTGGGGAACGAGCAGTAGATGGGAGCTGGGGGAAGGGGGGCGTGGCGAAGAGCCCACCCAGCAGATACTGGAAATGAAATGTGACAGAAATGACTTGACCCAGTTTTTTGCGCAGTTGCAGAGGTCTCCCAATGTTTGGAGCAGGTGCTCATGATCAAGAAAGTCAAATGCCACTGATAGGTGGAGAAGGATCAGTAGTCCGGATTTTCCTTTGTCGATGCAACTCAGCATATGCGTCTGAAGGTCAATGATGGCCGTTTCCGTGCTATGCACTAATCTAAAACCTGACTACCTGAGATGAAGGATCTCATTAGCTTCCATGGCAGCTTGAAGCTGTGTGGTGGCCACTTGTTCCAGGATTTTTAAAAGGATGTTGGAGTTGGTAATGGGCTATACACTGGCGGCATCCTTGGGATCCAAACCAGGTTTTTATTACCAGTGGTTTGACTGAGACGGTCTTGATGGCATCTTGGGCGTGGTTGTCTCAGAAGGCCGAATTGACCAGGCCTGTGAGAAAAGGAGCAAAGACCTCTTTGTGGTCCAGAATCATTTTAGGTTGCAAAATGTTTTCAGGGCAGGGCGGGGGACTCATGGTACCGAGTATTATCTCCATGTCTCCAGGCTTAATAGTTAAAAACCTGAATTTCTGGTATTCCTTGTTCTTTAAAAGGCTGGATGATATGTGTCCTATAGATGGAGTGTTGGTCAGGTCTTTTTTCATTTTATCGCCGACTTTGTTCACTTTTGATGCCTGAATATCGACACGGTCCTGAGCTGATGGCGCTAGTGGTACTAATTGGGCTCTCGGTGTTTCCATTGATTTAAGAATCTCGAACAGTTTCATAGGACTGTTAGAGGATTCATTGATCTGTCTATTAAAAAAGTTATTTTTTTTCAGTGATAGTGTTTTATAGCATTTTTCAAGATTTTTCCATGCTAATTTATTGGCCTCTTATGGATGTTTTAGCCACTGTGATTCCAGTTTCCTTTTGGCCTTTTTCAAAAGGCTGAGTTCTGGGGTAAACCAATGTTGGTGGCCCATGTTATCTCGGACTGACTTGGTTTTAACAGGGGCGATTCTGTTTAATCATTCTGTGATTGTGCTGTTTTACGAGGTCACAAGTGTCTCGACCAAATCTGTGTCCGATGTAGAGGTCATAAGCTTCCCCAAGCACCCTTGAAGGTTGGAGGGCTGTAGCTTTTTAAAGTCATGGCTAGTTACTTTTTTTGGTATGTTGCTGATTTTTGGGAGGGGGTCCTTTAAATGGATATGGAACTCAACGGTATAATGGTCAGACCATATGCACGGGGAGGTGCTGTCGATGTACACAGTTAATTTCCTTGCCACTACCCAGTCCAGCACATTGTTTTTGGCCGTGGTTTGGGTCATTGTTGCAGACTTGGAAGTTGATGTTATTAAGGGTTGATTCCAAGTGCATGGCGTCTTCATCCCTCTTATTGCCCCGCTAGTGGTTTAAGACCCCTAGGAAGAGGGTTGAGCAGTTTGGTCCATTTTATTTACTCCGAATCTGGGAGATCTCCTCGTTGAAACCAGGCATTTCCCATGGAGGGTGGGGCAGTAGATCAAAATATAGTTGACACAACTGCGGTCAGTGGAGGTCATTTTTAGATGCAGAATTTCACAATCTCGGCAGAGGCATGCAGTGGTAAAAAGCTTATACTGACGTTTTGCGATGATTGCCGTTTCTCCACCATGAACCTGGACACAGTGATTGCAGTCAATGGTATAATAACCATCTAGTACAGCAAAGTCAATCATGGGGCCACTGGTCTCTGTAATCCAAGTTTCAGATAGGCATAGCATATCTGAATCCCTCTCTGTAATGAGGTCGTGTATGTCTGAAGCGTGCTTGTTGAGGGATTTGGTATTTTGAAGGTACAATTTCAGGGTGTTGCTTGGCTTGACTGGAGGGGGATTAGCCCCCCTTTGCACATTACCATAGGTAAGGTCTGCATAAATTGGTCTATTAATAGGGTTTCTTAGAACTCCCTTGACTCCAGGCTGGGATTTGAGAGGTCTTTCGAGGAGGGGGAACGTGGCCCAGAGTAGTCTGGGCTGTGGTGGAGATTGTTTCTTTATCAGCATCAGGAGTAAATATATGGGCTGTATCTGAGGGCTGATATTTTGATTCTTCAATTGCCCTGGGGAAGACTGGGCATTTTTCTGCTGGTTCAGTGTAAGGCACGAGCTGTGTCGGGGCAGAAGTAGGGCAGTGAGGGTCACTGTGAAGACCGGGAGCAGGAGAGGGACCAGGTACTTAATCTTGCCAGTAAATCATTATTGACAATTGCCAAACGATTGGCCGTTTGCGCTGAAAGTAGCAGATTGAGACTATCTGTGTAGCCCATGTTCTTGACAAGATTTTAAACTCGGCAGAGCAGTAGTCGATTGATTTTAGTGGTTCCTCAGGCACAACCAGATCTAGAAGGTCATGAGTCGGTAATGCTAAAAATAACACTGCAATGTGGCACGGTCTCCATGAAGGACGCGACCACAGGAAAATAGATAAACAGCTAAGTAGTAACAATTTACTGGGATGGAGCAAAATTACGTGGAATCCAGAACCGAGGCCTCATTCTTGGCCTCAACCTACAGATCACATCACAACTCCTCTCCGGGTCTCCGCCTTGGCTCCCTGTTAGAGCATGTGCTTACTTTAAAATATTCTGCCTCACTCACAGAGCTTCTGGGAACAATCACACTCTGCTCCTTAGCCAGAAAGCAGAAAAATGCTTCCTGCAAGGTGCCTGAGATCCCTGGACTCGAAAGCACTTGTTACGACGGCTGGCTTCAGGAAAAAGAAGCTTGGTGGCAGGAATGTAGGAGCTGCGGGATCCTACCTTTGGAACAACTTGCCTGTGTACATCATAGAATTATAGAATCACCTCCACTTCCGTAACCGGCTAAAGACTTTCCTATTCAGGAATTCCTATGATACACTTTCATTGCGTGATCCGCTCTCCTGATAGGCTATATTGGAACTCCTGCCTCACATAGACATCCTTCATCCTTGCTTTACTGCCCTCCCCCTCCCCGGTCCCTCCCCCTGATGTCATGCTTTGTAATATACTTGTTGACTTGTGATGTACTATGACCTGCTTTACATCCTTCTCCGGTACTGGGCACTGATGGTTCACATCAGTCACTTGACTGTTACTGGTAATTTACTAAGATCTTCTCCCTTCCACTTGCCCCTGCACTTGACTGACCCACATGTTCTCCAGGCCTGTGAAAGAACAGATTCCCTTCCTCTCTCTCTCTCTCTCTCTCTCTCTCTCTCTCTCTCTCTCTCTCTCTCTCTCTCTCTCTCTCTCTCTCTCTCTCTCTGGAGAGAGAGAGAGAGAGAGAGAGAGAGAGAGAGACAACATAGAATTCTGGAAAATGTGACAAATCCCGAGGTGTCGTCACTACTTTAGATGGTGAAGCCATCTCCATGAGACCACTACCCAATAGTCCCCATTGGGGTGGTGCTCAGCAGGAGGATCTCATGGGGAGGGGTGACCAGCTTGGGAGAATACAATATCCATTTCCCCCTCCACCCTCCCTCAAAAGTAATACTGCTCCACATTACCTGATACCCCTATGTATTGTTGTAATACATCCCAGGTAACAACTACTGGGATGAGGAAGAGACCACGAGTAATGATGATTACTCTCACGAACGAGGATACACGCTCTTACCTTTGCAGTGACCCAATTGGCCCACTGTCATTCAAAGGCAGAGAGGCAACTGAAGGATGGTATCTTTGTTCATGGTCTAGCAGGGACCGCAAGAGGCTCCAAGTACGCCAAGCATAGCCAGAGGAAGAAGCAGTTTGCGTCGAAGAGGGAACAGCACTTGCAGAAGGCTCGCAACACGGGAAACAGACCATAGCAAAGGGAAACTGCTTACTGGTAACCGGTGCCGCTGGAGGGCAATGGGACCGATGCGGAACAGCGGGTGAAGCATGCAGAAGACTGCCGAGGACAACAGAGAGCCTGGGAAGTCCCTGAAGTTCCTGGGAACCCTGCAAATAACTAAAGTGTGATGGCCCAGACCCTACAGGTAGCAAGGTGGCTGATCCCAGGGTTGGGGATACCCAGAGGCGGCAAGAGGCTTGAGGCAAGGCATATGAAGTGCCATAATTGCAGCATAATCATGTGGAGGGTGTCTGGGACCCACGGTGGAAGTATAAAAAACGAACAGTGACAAATACAACCTGTTTGTTCAAGCAGAATTCACAGACCTTGGCAGGAGATTAAACCAAGGCTGGGGCATATACATAAAAGGAACTGTGAGAATGTGCAAGTGAAGGGGGTCTGGGACCCATGCTGGGGAAATGTCCCCCAACCAGTAACCAAGAGGAATATAATCTTTACGTATATCAGAGCATTTCACAGACATTGGCACGAGAGTGAACTAAGGTTGGGGCTTGAAGAAAGAGAGAGCTGGAAAGCTTACCAAGTTAAGGGTGTCTGGGACCCACATGGGGGACAAATCCCCCAAACCATAATATCAAGGAACAAGGAGCAAGCAAATACAAGGAACACTCAGAGACCTTGGTAGGAGAGTAAACCAAGGCTGTGGATGAGTGAGAATGTCGAATACCCTACTTGGCAGGAGAGTAGACCATGGAGGGGGTACTGAGAAAAGGGTTGAGGACCCTCAAGACGGCTTGGAAAAGGGGTCCAGGCCAGCCATCCTTGTCACAGAGCCTGCGAATCAAGCCTATCAGATAAAGACAAGGGTGATCACTACAGATACAGAGACCATTGGTTGAACACAAGAACTACTCTGGGGAAAGGGACTCCACCCCTTGAGTCTTGTGGAGCTTTTGCTTTCTTTATTCTCCTTTTAGGAACTGTCATGTTTGGCCTACAAGGTCGCGCTACAGGTCGGCATTCAGGAGACAGTTCCCTTTTTCACCCTATGTTAAGTTTAGAATGTGAGGGACAGGTTAGGATTTGGACACATGACAGCAAACTTTACTTTGGACATTCTGACACAGTTCCATTAGCTAGTTTTGTTTAGGCAGGGAATCCCCTCTTACAGGTAGGGCTAGTTAGGATTTCCTCCAACCCCTTCCTTATTTTGTGGTTATTAAAAGTCTTTGCCAATCATCATACCACCCTTGTGTCCGCTTCTTACTTCTAGACCCTCACAATAGGTAGCTTTCAACTGAATGCTGTTTTTCTTCTTGGAGTTCTAAGTGAGATCATAGACAACTCGACAATCAATCTCATTGCCCATCAGATGTGATTCAGAACCTCCTGTAGTTGATAGCTACCCATTTGAAATTCTCTGTATGTTTTCTTAGGGCAGCTGTTTCACCTCACTGTTCTGTAGCAGAGTTGTTTCATTCCATTGCTTTATCTTAGCTCAGCTACTTCGGCTGATTGTGTTTATTTTAGCGGTTCCCTGCCATTGTTCTTTGTTCGCTCAGCTGCTCCATCCATTATTTTTTAGTTCTCCTGTTTCATCTCATTGTTCTTCCTTAGGTATGTTGCACCACCCTGTTGCCATTTATTATCTCAGCTGGGCCCTCTCATTTGTCTTTTCTTAGTTAAGGTGTTTTATCCCATTGGTATTTCTTAGTGTACTGTGCTATACCGTCTTTTTTTGTTTGTTATGGCGGCTGCTTTATCCCATTGTACTTTATTAACTTTATGTTCCAACCCATTGACACAGCACCATTGTTCTTTATCAGCTCAGTTCCTCAATACAATTATTCTTTAGATCATCATTTGTACTTTCCTGGATGAAATGTTCTATCCCATTGATTTTTTAGCTAAGCTTTTCTACTCCTGTATTCTTTATTACATATCTGAAAAGCCGATAGGACTAAGGCATAATGCAATCATACGTTAAAATCTACTTAATGGGATGACTCAGGCCAACATGAGCAGGGTAATTCATAGAAATTCGCACAAAAGTGGCGCACGCGGCTGGCGCACAGCATGCCCGTGCGAATGTCTGCGCCAGCCGCGTGCGCTAAAATCAATTTCCGCGCACAGCGTATTCATGGATTTTCGCATCCAAAACCAGCCTTGGCGCAGCGTGGCGCAGCGACCCTGTAGCAGCGCCAGTTACGCCCCCAAGAACGCCCTTGCGCAAGGAAAAGCCTTCAAAATCCCCAAATAATCGCAAAGGGCTGCGCTAACCCTGGACCAGTTCACAGGACTGGCAAACAGCAAACGCCAAGCGGTGAACGTGTATTTCAGTGGTTCGCGGGAAGTTCCACACGCGATTGTCCTGTGTACGTGTGCATCAGGGGTGCGTGGGAAGTAACACACGCAAAAGCAGCAGGGTATGTGTATTTCAGGGGTGCGCAGGAAGTATCACACGCAAAAGCAGCAGGGTACGTGTATTTCAGGGGTGCGCGGGAAGTATCACACGCAAAAGCAGCAGGGTACGTGTATCTCAGGGGTGCGCGGGAAGTATCACACGCAATTCCATCAGGGTACGTGTTTACCTGGGGTGCGCGGAAGTATCACACGCAAAAACAGCAGGGTACGTGTATTTTAGGGGTGCGCGGGAAGTATCACACGCAAAAGCAGCAGGGTACGTGTATCTTAGGGGTGCGCAGGAAGTATCACACGTGATTCCATCAGGGTACGTGTATTCCAGGGGTGCGCGGGAAGTATCACACGCAAAAACAGCAGGATACGTGTATTACAGGGGTGCACGGGAAGTATCACACGCAAAAGCAGCAGGGTACGTGTATTTCAGGGGTGCGCGGGAAGTATCACATGCAAAATCAGCAGGGTATGTGTATTTCAGGGGTGCGCGGGAAGTATCACACGCGATTCCATCAGGGTACGTGTATTACAGGGGTGCGCGGGGAGCACCACACGTGAATTGCACGTGTGGGTCCTCCCGGGTGTTCCCTCTACACCCTCCACGGCCCCTGCAGATGGCCCACACCACAGGGACCTACCCTGCACATGTCCTGCAGGCACCCCATCCACCATGGCCATGCCCCCCAGCCAACCCATATGTCACCTTGCACTACTGCCCACCAACGCATGTCCCCTTGCACCGCCAGCCACCAGGGGCAGCCTCCAGCAGGCCCCCACCCATGTCTCCTATCACCCCCACCCCCCAGCCACCAGGGGCAGCCTCCACCAGGCCCCCACTCATGTCTCCCATCAGCCCCACCCCCCAGCCACAAGGGGCAGCCTCCACCAGGCCCCCACTCATGTCTCCCAACACCCCCACCCCCCAGTCACCAGGGGCAGCCTCCACCAGGCCCCCACTCATGTCCCCTATCACCCCCACCCCCCAGCCACCAGGGGCAGCCTCCACCAGGCCCCCACTCATGTCCCCTATCACCCCCACCCCCCAGCAGTGCAGGGGCAGCCTCCACCCGGCCCCCACTCATGTCTACCACCACCCCCACCCCCCAGCAGTGCAGGGGAAGCCTCCACCAGGCCCCACCCATGTCTACCACCACCCCACCCCCCAGCAGTGCAGGGGCAGCCTCCACCAGGCCCCCACTCATGTCTCCCACCACCCCCAGCCACCAGGGGCAGCCTCCACCAAGCCCCCACTCATGTCCCCTATCACCCCCACCCCTCAGCAGTGCAGGGGCAGCCTCCACCAGGCCCCCACTCATGTCTACCACCACCCCCACCCCCCAGCAGTGCAGGGGCAGCCTCCACCAGGCCCCCACTCATGTCTCCCACCACCCCCACCCCCCAGCCACCAGGGGCAGCCTCCACCAGGCCCCCACTCATGTCCCCTATCACCCCCACCCCCCAGCAGTGCAGGGGCAGCCTCCACCAGGCCCCCACTCATGTCCACTATCACCCCCACCCCCCAGCAGTGCAGGGGCAGCCTCCATGTCTACCATCACCCCCACCCCCCAGCCACCAGGGGCAGCCTCCACCAGGCCCCCACTCATGTCTCCCATCACCCCCACCCCCAGCAGTGCAGGGGCAGCCTCCACCAGGCCCCCACTCATGTCCCCTATCACCCCCACCCCCCAGCAGTGCAGGGGCAGCCTCCACCAGGCCCCCACTCATGTCTACCATCACTCCCACCCCCAGCCACCAGGGGCAGCCTCCACCAGGCCCCCACTCATGGCCACCATCACCCCCACCCCCCAGCCACCAGGGGCAGCCTCCACCAGGCCCCCACTCATGTCTCCCTGCACCCCCACCCCCCAGCCACCAGGGGCAGCCTCCACAAGGCCCCCACTCATGTCCCCTATCACCCCCACCCCCCAGCCATCAGGGGAAGCCTCCACCAGGTCCCCTCCCATGTCTACCACCACCCCCACCCCCCAGCAGTGCAGGGGCAGCCTCCACCAGGCCCCCACTCATGTCTCCCACCACCCCCACCCCCCAGCCACCAGGGGCAGCCTCCACCAGGCCCCCACTCATGTCCCCTATCACCCCCACTCCCCAGCAGTGCAGGGGCAGCCTCCACCAGGCCCCCACTCATGTCTACCACCACCCCCACCCCCCCAGCAGTGCAGGGGCAGCCTCCACCAGGCCCCCACTCATGTCTCCCACCACCCCCACCCCCCAGCCACCAGCGGCAGCCTCCACCAGGCCCCCACTCATGTCCCCTATCACCCCCACCCCCCAGCAGTGCAGGGGCAGCCTCCACCAGGCCCCCACTCATGTCTACCATCACCCCCACCCCCCAGCCACCAGGGGCAGCCTCCACCAGGCCCCCACTCATGTCTCCCACCACCCCCACCCACCAGCCACCAGGGGCAGCCTCCACCAGGCCCCCACTCATGTTCCCTATCACCCCCACCCCCCAGCAGTGCAGGGGCAGCCTCCAGCAGGCCCCCACTCATGTCTACCATCACCCCCACCCCCCAGCCACCAGGGGCAGCGTCCACCAGGCCCCCACCCATGTCTACCACCACCCCCACCCCCCAGCAGTGCAGGGGCAGCCTCCAGCAGGCCCCCACTCATGTCTCCCACCACCCCCACCCCCCAGCCACTAGGGGCAGCCTCCACCAGGCCCCCACCCATGTCTACCACCACCCCAACCCCCCAGCAGTGCAGGGGCAGCCTCCACCAGGCCCCCACTCATGTCTCCCACCACCCCCACCCCCCAGCCACCAGGGGCAGCCTCCACCAGGCCCCCACTCATGTCCCCTATCATCCCCACCCCCCAGCCACCAGGGGCAGCCTCCACCAGGCCCCCACTCATGTCCCCTATCACCCCCACCCCCCAGCAGTGCAGGGGCAGCCTCCGCCAGGCCCCCACTCATGTCTACCACCACCCCCACCCCCCAGCAGTGCAGGGGCAGCCTCCACCAGGCCCCCACACATGTCTACCACCACCCCCACCCCCAGCAGTGCAGGGGCAGCCTCCACCAGGCCCCCACGCATGTCTCCCACCACCCCCACCCCCCAGCCACCGGGGGCAGCCTCCACCAGGCCCCCACTCATGTCCCCTATCACCCCTACCCCCCAGCAGTGCAGGGGCAGCCTCCACCAGGCCCCCACTCATGTCTACCCCCACCCCCACCCCCCAGCCACCAGGGGCAGCCTGCACCAGGACCCCACTCATGTCCCCTATCACCCGCACCCCCCAGCAGTGCAGGGACAGCCTCCACCAGGCCCCCTCTCATGTCTAGCACCACCCCCAACCCCCAGCAGTGCAGGGGCAGCCTCCACCAGGCCCCCAATCATGTCTCCCACCACCCCGACCCCCCAGCCACCAGGGGCAGCCTCCACCAGGCCCCCACTCAAGTCTACCACCACCCCCACCCCCCAGCAGTGCAGGGGCAGCCTCCACCAGGCCCCCACTCATGTCTACCACCACCCCCACCCCCCAGCGGTGCAGGGGCAGCCTCCACCAGGCCCCCACTCATGTCTCCCACCACCCCCAACCCCCAGCAGTGCAGGGGCAGCCTCCACCAGGCCCCCACTCATGTCTACCACCACCCCCACCCCCCAGCAGTGCAGGGGCAGCCTCCACCAGGCCCCCACTCATGTCTCCCACCACCCCCACCCCCCAGCCACCAGCCACCAGGGGCAGCCTCCACCAGGCCCCCACTCATGTCCCCTATCACCCCCACCCCCCAGCAGTGCAGGGGCAACCTCCACCAGGCCCCCACTCATGTCTACCACCACCCCCACCCCCCAGCAGTGCAGGGGCAGCCTCCACCAGGCCCCCACTCATGTCTCCCACCACCCCCACCCCCCAGCCACCAGGGGCAGCCTCCACCAGGCCCCCACTCATGTCCCCTATCACCCCCACCCCCCAGCAGTGCAGGGGCAGCCTCCACCAGGCACCCACTCATGTCTACCACCACCCCCACCCCCCAGCAGTGCAGGGGTAGCCTCCACCAGGCCCCCACACATGTCCCCTATCACCCCCACCCCCCAGCAGTGCAGGGGCAGCCTCCACCAGGCCCCCACTCATGTCTACCACCACCCCACCCCCCAGCAGTGCAGGGGCAGCCTCCACCAGGCCCCCACTCATGTCTACCACCACCCCACCCCCCAGCCACCAGGGGCAGCCTCCACCAGGCCCCCACTCATGTCCCCTATCACCCCCACGCCCCAGCAGTGCAGGGGCAGCCTCCACCAGGCCCCCACTCATGTCTACCACCACCCCCACCCCCCAGCAGTGCAGGGGCAGGCTCCACCAGGCCCCCACACATGGCTACCACCACCCCCACCCCCAGCAGTGCAGGGGCAGCCTCCACCAGGCCCCCACTCATGTCTCACACCACCCCCACCCCCCAGCCACCAGGGCAGCCTCCACCAGGCCCCCACTCATGTCCCCTATCACCCCTACCCCCCAGCAGTGCAGGGGCAGCCTCCACCAGACCGCCACTCATGTCTACCACCACCCCCACCCCCCCAGCAGTGCAGGGGCAGCCTCCACCAGGCCCCCACACATGTCTACCACCACCCCCACCCCCAGCAGTGCAGGGGCAGCCTCCACCAGGCCCCCACTCATGTCTCCCACCACCCCCACTCCCCAGCCACCAGGGCAGCCTCCATCAGGCCCCCACTCATGTCCCCTATCACCCCCACCCCCCAGCAGTGCAGGGGCAGCCTCCACCAGGCCCCCACTCATGTCTACCACCACCCCCACCCCCAGCAGTGCAGGGGCAGCCTCCACCAGGCCCCCACTCATGTCTCCCACCACCCCCACCCCCCAGCCACCAGGGGCAGCCTCCACCAGGCCCCCACTCATGTCCCCTATCACCCCCACCCCCCAGCAGTGCAGGGGCAGCCTCCACCAGGCCCCCACTCATGTCTACCACCACCCCACCCCCCAGCAGTGCAGGGGCAGCCTCCACCAGGCCCCCACTCATGTCTCCCACCACCCCCACCCCCCAGCCACCAGGGGCAGCCTCCACCAGGCCCCCACTCATGTCCCCTATCACCCCCACCCCCCAGCAGTTCAGTGGCAGCCTCCACCAGGCCCCCACTCATGTCTACCACCACCCCCACCCCCCAGCAGTGCAGGGGCAGCCTCCGCCAGACCCCCACTCTTGTCTCCCACCACCCCCACCCCCCAGCCACCAGCCACCAGGGGCAACCTCCACCAGGCCCCCACTCATGTCCCCTATCACCCCCACCCCCAGCAGTGCAGGGGCAGCCTCCACCAGGCCCCCACACATGTCTACCACCACCCCCAGCCCCCAGCAGTGCAGGGGCAGCCTGCACCAGGCCCCCACTCATGTCTCCCACCAGCCCCACCCCCCAGCCACCAGGGGCAGCCTCCACCAGGCCCCCACTCATGTCCCCTATCACCCCCACCCCCCAGCAGTGCAGGGGCAGCCTCCACCAGGCCCCCACTCATGTCTACCACCACCCCCACCCCCCAGCAGTGCAGGGGCAGCCTCCACCAGGCCCCCACTCATGGCTCCCACCACCCCCAACCCCCAGCCACCAGGGGCAGCCTCCACCAGGCCCCCACTCATGTCCCCTATCACCCCCACCCCCCACCAGTGCAGGGGCAGCCTCCACCAGGCCCCCACTCATGTCTACCATCACCCCCACCCCCCAGCCACCAGGGGCAGCCTCCACCAGGCCCCCACTCATGTCTCCCATCACCCCCACCCCCCAGCCACCAGGGGCAGCCTCCACCAGGCCCCCACTCATGTCTCCCTGCACCCCCACCCCCAGCCACCAGGGGCTGCCTCCACCAGGCCCCCACTCATGTCCCCTATCACCCCCACCCCCCAGCCACCAGGGGCAGCCTCCACCAGGCCCCCACCCATGTCTACCACCACCCCCACCCCCCGCAAGTGCAGGGGCAGCCTCAACCAGGCACCCACTCATGTCTCCCACCACCCCCACCCCCCAGCCACCAGGGGCAGCCTCCACAAGGCCCCCACCCATGTCTACCACCACCCCCACGCCCCAGCAGTGCAGGGGCAGCCTCCACCAGGCCCCCACTCATGTCTCCCACCACCCCCACCCCCAGCCACCAGGGGCAGCCTCCACCAGGCCCCCACTCATGTCCCCTATCACCCCCACCCCCCAGCCACCAGGGGCAGCCTCCACCAGGCCCCCACTCATGTCTACCACCACCCCCACCCCCCAGCCACCAGGGGCAGCCTCCACCAGGCCCCCACTCATGTCTCCCATCACCCCCACCCCCCAGCCACCAGGGGCAGCCTCCACCAGGCCCCCACTCATGTCTCCCTGCACCCCCACCCCCCGGCCACCAGGGGCTGCCTCCACCAGGCCCCCACTCATGTCCCCTATCACCCCCACCCCCCAGCCACCAGGGGCAGCCTCCACCAGGCCCCCACGCATGTCTACCACCACCCCCACACCCCAGCAGTGCAGGGACAGCCTCCACCAGGCCCCCACTCATGTCTCCCACCACCCCCACCCCCCAGCCACCAGGGGCAGCCTCCACCAGGCCCCCACCCATGTCTACCACCCCCCACCCCCCAGCAGTGCAGGGGCAGCCTTCACCAGGCCCCCACTCATGTCTATACCAACAGCCCCACCCCACAGCCACCAGGTGCAGCCTCCACCAGGCCCCCACTAATGTCCCCTATCACCCCCCAGCCACCAGGGGCAGCCTCCACCAGGCCCCCACTCATGTCTACCACCACCCCCACCCCCCAGCCACCAGGGGCAGCCTCCACCAGGCCCCCACTCATGTCCAACTCATGTCTCCCTGCACCCCCACCCCCCAGCCACCAGGGGCAGCCTCCACCAGGCCCCCACTCATGTCTACCACCACCCCCGCCCCCTAGCCACCAGGGGCAGCCTCCACCAGGCCCCCACTCATGTCCAACTCATGTCTCCCTGCACCCCCACCCCCCAGCCACCAGGGGCAGGCTCCACCAGGCCCCCACTCATGTCCCCTATCACCCCCACCCCTCAGCAGTGCAGGGGCAGCCTCCACCAGGCCCCCACTCATGTCTACCATCACCCCCACCCCCCAGCCACCAGGGGCAGCCTCCACCAGGCCCCCACTCATGTCTCCCATCACCCCCACCCCCAGCCACCAGGGGCAGCCTCCACCAGGCCCCCACTCATGTCTCCCACCACCCCCACCCCCCAGCCACCAGGGGCAGCCTCCACCAGGCCCCCACTCATGTCCCCTATCACCCCCAACCCCCAGCAGTGCAGGGGCAGCCTCCACCAGGCCCCCACCCATGTCTACCACCCCCCCACCCCCCAGCAGTGCAGGGGCAGCCTTCACCAGGCCCCCACTCATGTCTATACCAACAGCCCCACCCCACAGCCACCAGGTGCAGCCTCCACCAGGCCCCCACTAATGTCCCCTATCACCCCCACCCCCCAGCCACCAGGGGCAGCCTCCACCAGGCCCCCACTCATGTCTACCACCACCCCCATCCCCCAGCCACCAGGGGCAGCCTCCACCAGGCCCTCACTCATGTCCAACTCATGTCTCCCTGCACCCCCACCCCCCAGCCACCAGGGGCAGCCTCCACCAGGCCCCCACTCATGTCTACCACCACCCCCACCCCCCAGCCACCAGGGGCAGCCTCCACCAGGCCCCCACTCATGTCCAACTCATGTCTCCCTGCACCCCCACCCCCCAGCCACCAGGGGCAGCCTCCACCAGGCCCCCACTCATGTCCCCTATCACCCCCACCCCCCCAGCAGTGCAGGGACAGCCTCCACCAGGCCCCCACTCATGTCTACCACCACCCCCACCCCCCAGCAGTGCAGGGGCAGCCTCAACCAGGCTCCCACTCATGTCCCCTATCACCCCCACCCCCCAGCAGTGCAGGGGCAGCCTCCACCAGGCCCCCACTCATGTCTACCATCACCCCCACCCCCCAGCCACCAGGGGCAGCCTCCACCAGGCCCCCACTCATGTCTCCCATCACCCCCACCCCCCAGCCACCAGGGGCAGCCTCCACCAGGCCCCCACTCATGTCTCCCACCACCCCCTCCCCCCAGCCACCAGGGGCAGCCTCCACCAGGCCCCCACTCATGTCCCCTATCACCCCCACCCCCCAGCCACCAGGGGCAGCCTCCACCAGGCCCCCACTCATGTCCCCTATCACCCCCACCCCCCAGCAGTGCAGGGGCAGCCTCCACCAGGCCCCCACTCATGTCTCCCACCACCCCCACCCCCCAGCCACCAGGGGCAGCCGCCACCAGGCCCCCGCTCATGTCCCCTATCACCCCCAGCAGTGCAGGGGCAGCCTCCACCAGGCCCCCACTCATGTCTCCCACCACCCCCACCCCCCAGCCACCAGGGGCAGCCTCCACCAGGCCCCCACTCATGTCTACCACCACCCCCACCCCCCAGCCACCAGGGGCAGCCTCCACCAGGCCCCCACTCATGTCTCCCATCACCCCCACCCCCCAGCCACCAGGGGCAGCCTCCACCAGGCCCCCACTCATGTCTACCACCACCCCCACCCCCCAGCAGTGCAGGGGCAGCCTCCACCAGGCCCCCACTCATGGCTCCCACCACCCCCAACCCCCAGCCACCAGGGGCAGCCTCCACCAGGCCCCCACTCATGTCCCCTATCACCCCCACCCCCCACCAGTGCAGGGGCAGCCTCCACCAGGCCCCCACTCATGTCTACCATCACCCCCACCCCCCAGCCACCAGGGGCAGCCTCCACCAGGCCCCCACTCATGTCTCCCATCACCCCCACCCCCCAGCCACCAGGGGCAGCCTCCACCAGGCCCCCACTCATGTCTCCCTGCACCCCCACCCCCAGCCACCAGGGGCTGCCTCCACCAGGCCCCCACTCATGTCCCCTATCACCCCCACCCCCCAGCCACCAGGGGCAGCCTCCACCAGGCCCCCACCCATGTCTACCACCACCCCCACCCCCCGCAAGTGCAGGGGCAGCCTCAACCAGGCACCCACTCATGTCTCCCACCACCCCCACCCCCCAGCCACCAGGGGCAGCCTCCACCAGGCCCCCACCCATGTCTACCACCACCCCCACGCCCCAGCAGTGCAGGGGCAGCCTCCACCAGGCCCCCACTCATGTCTCCCACCACCCCCACCCCCAGCCACCAGGGGCAGCCTCCACCAGGCCCCCACTCATGTCCCCTATCACCCCCACCCCCCAGCCACCAGGGGCAGCCTCCACCAGGCCCCCACTCATGTCTACCACCACCCCCACCCCCCAGCCACCAGGGGCAGCCTCCACCAGGCCCCCACTCATGTCTCCCATCACCCCCACCCCCCAGCCACCAGGGGCAGCCTCCACCAGGCCCCCACTCATGTCTCCCTGCACCCCCACCCCCCGGCCACCAGGGGCTGCCTCCACCAGGCCCCCACTCATGTCCCCTATCACCCCCACCCCCCAGCCACCAGGGGCAGCCTCCACCAGGCCCCCACGCATGTCTACCACCACCCCCACACCCCAGCAGTGCAGGGACAGCCTCCACCAGGCCCCCACTCATGTCTCCCACCACCCCCACCCCCCAGCCACCAGGGGCAGCCTCCACCAGGCCCCCACCCATGTCTACCACCCCCCACCCCCCAGCAGTGCAGGGGCAGCCTTCACCAGGCCCCCACTCATGTCTATACCAACAGCCCCACCCCACAGCCACCAGGTGCAGCCTCCACCAGGCCCCCACTAATGTCCCCTATCACCCCCCAGCCACCAGGGGCAGCCTCCACCAGGCCCCCACTCATGTCTACCACCACCCCCGCCCCCCAGCCACCAGGGGCAGCCTCCACCAGGCCCCCACTCATGTCCAACTCATGTCTCCCTGAACCCCCACCCCCCAGCCACCAGGGGCAGCCTCCACCAGGCCCCCACTCATGTCTACCACCACCCCCGCCCCCTAGCCACCAGGGGCAGCCTCCACCAGGCCCCCACTCATGTCCAACTCATGTCTCCCTGCACCCCCACCCCCCAGCCACCAGGGGCAGGCTCCACCAGGCCCCCACTCATGTCCCCTATCACCCCCACCCCTCAGCAGTGCAGGGGCAGCCTCCACCAGGCCCCCACTCATGTCTACCATCACCCCCACCCCCCAGCCACCAGGGGCAGCCTCCACCAGGCCCCCACTCATGTCTCCCATCACCCCCACCCCCAGCCACCAGGGGCAGCCTCCACCAGGCCCCCACTCATGTCTCCCACCACCCCCACCCCCCAGCCACCAGGGGCAGCCTCCACCAGGCCCCCACTCATGTCCCCTATCACCCCCAACCCCCAGCAGTGCAGGGGCAGCCTCCACCAGGCCCCCACCCATGTCTACCACCCCCCCACCCCCCAGCAGTGCAGGGGCAGCCTTCACCAGGCCCCCACTCATGTCTATACCAACAGCCCCACCCCACAGCCACCAGGTGCAGCCTCCACCAGGCCCCCACTAATGTCCCCTATCACCCCCACCCCCCAGCCACCAGGGGCAGCCTCCACCAGGCCCCCACTCATGTCTACCACCACCCCCATCCCCCAGCCACCAGGGGCAGCCTCCACCAGGCCCTCACTCATGTCCAACTCATGTCTCCCTGCACCCCCACCCCCCAGCCACCAGGGGCAGCCTCCACCAGGCCCCCACTCATGTCTACCACCACCCCCACCCCCCAGCCACCAGGGGCAGCCTCCACCAGGCCCCCACTCATGTCCAACTCATGTCTCCCTGCACCCCCACCCCCCAGCCACCAGGGGCAGCCTCCACCAGGCCCCCACTCATGTCCCCTATCACCCCCACCCCCCCAGCAGTGCAGGGACAGCCTCCACCAGGCCCCCACTCATGTCTACCACCACCCCCACCCCCCAGCAGTGCAGGGGCAGCCTCAACCAGGCTCCCACTCATGTCCCCTATCACCCCCACCCCCCAGCAGTGCAGGGGCAGCCTCCACCAGGCCCCCACTCATGTCTACCATCACCCCCACCCCCCAGCCACCAGGGGCAGCCTCCACCAGGCCCCCACTCATGTCTCCCATCACCCCCACCCCCCAGCCACCAGGGGCAGCCTCCACCAGGCCCCCACTCATGTCTCCCACCACCCCCACCCCCCAGCCACCAGGGGCAGCCTCCACCAGGCCCCCACTCATGTCCCCTATCACCCCCACCCCCAGCCACCAGGGGCAGCCTCCACCAGGCCCCCACTCATGTCCCCTATCACCCCCACCCCCCAGCAGTGCAGGGGCAGCCTCCACCAGGCCCCCACTCATGTCTCCCACCACCCCCACCCCCCAGCCACCAGGGGCAGCCGCCACCAGGCCCCCGCTCATGTCCCCTATCACCCCCAGCAGTGCAGGGGCAGCCTCCACCAGGCCCCCACTCATGTCTCCCACCACCCCCACCCCCCAGCCACCAGGGGCAGCCTCCACCAGGCCCCCACTCATGTCTCCTATCACCCCCACCCCCCAGCTACCAGGGGCAGCCTCCACCAGGCCCCCACTCATGTCCCCTATCACCCCCACCCCCCAGCAGTGCAGGGCAGCCTCCACCAGGCCCCTACTCATGTCTACCACCACCCCAACCCCCCAGCAGTGCAGGGGCAGCCTCCACCAGGCCCCCACTCATGTCCCCTATCACCCTCAACCCCCAGCCACCAGGGGCAGCCTCCACCAGGCCCCCACTCATGTCTCCCATCACCCCCACCCCCCAGCAGTGCAGGGGCAGCCTCCACCAGGCCCCCACTCATGTCTCCCACCACCCCCACCCCCCAGCCATCAGGGGCAGACTCCACCAGGCCCCCACTCATGTCTCCCAGCCAACATGTCACCACAATGTAGATCCCTGGCCCTTATGGTCAGCCTCCAAATGGCAAACACCCACCCGAGTATTGCATCCACCCACTTAGAAATGGCAAAAACATGACAGAAGCCCAATTGCAAGTTTGGAAATGAACACATGTCCCTCACATACACCCAATGGGTGTCAGTGAATGTCAAAACCCATATCATGATATGCATGAAACCAATGAGATGATACTACCATTGAACTTTGAAGAAAAAATATGTATTAAAAGCAACATAAATTGAATCAAAAATAAACAAACAATAATAGAAATTTAAAATAAAAAAACAGCAGGTCCGTGAAATAATGCTAAACCACAAATCATAATGCAAAGGAAAGGTGTCCAAAGTCACAGTCAACAAAAGTAAATCCAATGGAAAATTAAAATCGAAAAACATTGCTCCATGGCGAAATCATAATAAAAATTGAAAATCCAAAAGTCAACTATGTACAGATAAACAATCCAGGGTCCATGATCCCAACCAAAGAAATGAAACCTATCTAATAACACTACCTAAAAAAAATAACTATATACAAAAATGTGGCCCATTGTCCAAAAGGTCCAAAAAAATGCTAAACCAAAGGAAACCTAACACTAACTATATAACTATTTACAAGAGCAGCGGGCTAGTCCGACGGCTCACTTCGGGATGTTCCGGGCCAGGGCATCATCGAACTCCTGCTCAATGTCCCGGAGGCGCTCCTCCTCCATGGCTCCGAGGGTCCGCAGGGCCGTCCACATGTTCCCCCCAAACTCCCTGCGGATTGCCTCGAGGCACTCGGCACGCCTCAGGGCCCTCCGCATGGAGTTCTCCGCCCTGACCATCGTGAGCCGTGCCTCTTCCGCCCGCTGCCGCTCCGCATCTATGGCGTGGCCCAACCGCTGCCACACGGAAGACACTTCCTGTCCTGGGTCCTCCTGCCCTCCGGCCGATGCCTGCCCCTCCGATGTGGAAGGCCCCAAGCCATCATGGCTCCCACCACGTTGCTGCTGCTGCTGCGCCTCTGCCCGTGTACTGCCTCCTGCTGCCTGCACATCCTCCGCTGGCCGGGGTGCAGTCGTTGATGTGGCCACCCCTGCTGGACGTCCAACTCCCGACTGTGGCAGGGATGCCTCCTCCACCAGCCTGGCCGCACCGTCAGAGGCAGCTCCACAGGGCACCCAGGTGACTGATGGGTGGGAAGATGGCACGGAGGACGACTGGCGCATAGGGGGTTCAGTTGAGGAGGGGGTCGTAGCAAGCCCCATCAAACAGAGGAATCCGGCCTGGGTGACCTGTCCCAGTAGGCCGACGCAGTCAACGAGCCATTCGAGATGACGTGCAGTCTCCACATGAAAAGACTGCAGGTCACCTCGCATGGCCCGTTGACCCAACGCCACACCAGTCAGGACAGGCTCAACCCGGACCCGGATAGCCACGTCCGCAGGCAGAGGAAGGCCAGTTGTCGTGAGCTCATCCCCTGCCTGAAAACGGGTCTGGACGTAGGCATCCCTGCTGGTGCAAGATGATGCAGTGACAGGATCAGGGACAGGATTGCACACAGGCATCTCCGCGGTGACCTGTGCTGCCTCCTGTCCCTGGTCCTGCACTGCACCACTAGCACCAGTGGAATCCCCACCTCCAGACCCCGTTTCTGTTGCTTGCACGGCCTCCTCCTCCACCAAACCCCCCACCAACCTGGATGACTCCGTGCCATCTTCCCCCGTTGGGCCCTGTGGGGTCCCAGCTGCCCCTTCTGCTGCCGAGGAGTCCAACTCCGACCTCCGCCTCTTGGACCTCACCCCGGCAGCTGCGGCCTGGGACGCGGCACCGGACTCCTCACTCCCCGACGAGATCACAACCTGGGAGGGGAGCCGGGCCTTGCGTGTCCGGCTGGCGGTGCGATCCCCACCGCTGTGCTCCACAGCACCTTCTCCGCCGTCTTCATCGTGACGCTGCAGACAGGGAGAAATAAAACACAGGCATCAGGGTACTGTACAATGGACACATACACACATGACAGTTGCACATGAGTGGCATTGGCAAACCTCAGACATGGCATCACAATCGGCAACACACATGTCATTTCAACTTGCACACATGAGCCATACCACAGCCACATCGCAACTGCCAGCACCATCCATACACATACAACAGCATGAGCAGGCAAAGGTGAGCCAGACATCACATGCAACACAGGGAGTGCACTACACATGCACGCACACCACCACACTTGCATGCATGTGTACACCTCAGCCAACTGTCGCAGTGTTCCGATGGGCATCCATGTCACATCTGCCAATCAGGCTTCCACATCCCGCTGTCACATGCATCCATGTTGACTCACTGCTGCACCCTTGTCAAATACACGCACATGCACATGTACACAGTGCTGATACATGCAGCTGAAAACAACATACATGCGTGACATCACGAACATGCCCACTTACATACACATTCATGCAAACATGTGTGCCCACGCAACTGCATTTGACATGCAAGCCTACACACACAAGCACCATCCATGTCTCACACATGACAGCCTTCGCATGTGTTAGCCTCACGGCCTTGTACACCCCCATCCATACTCGGCCCCATACAAACAGATGTGCAACCGGCAGACTACTGGCACATCACCACACGCACAGCTTACAATCATGATGCATGTACACTTACCGCATCCATGTCAGGAGTTCGATGATGCCCTGGCCCGGAACATCCCGAAATGAGCCGTCGGACTAGCCCGCTGCCCTTGTAAATAGTTATATAGTTAGTGTTAGGTTTCCTTTGGTTTATCATTTTTTTTGGACCTTTTGGACAATGGGCCACATTTTTGTATATAGTTATTTTTTTTAGGTAGTGTTATTAGATAGGTTTCATTTCTTCGGTTGGGATCATGGACCCTGGATTGTTTATCTGTACATAGTTGACGTTTGGATTTTCAATTATTATTATGATTTTGCCATGGAGCAATGATTTTCGATTTTAATTTTCCATTGGATTTACTTTTGTTGACTGTGACTTTGGACACCTTTCCTTTGCATTATGATTTGTGGTTTTGCATTATTTCACGGACCTGCTGGTTTCGTTTTTTTTAAATTTCTATTATTGTTTGTTTATTTTTGATTCAATTTATGTTGCTTTTAATACATATTTTTTCTTCAAAGTTCAATGTGTAGTATCATCTCATTGGTTTCATGCATATCATGATATGGGTTTTGACATTCACTGACACCCATTGGGTGTATGTGAGGGACATGTGTTCATTTCCAAACTCGCAATTGGGCTTCTGTCATGTTTTTGCCATTTCTAAGTGGGTGGATGCAATACTCGGGTGGGTGTTTGGCATTTGGAGGCTGACCATAAGGGCCAGGGATCTACATTGTGGTGACATGTTGGCTGGGAGACATGAGTGGGGGCCTGGTGGAGGCTGCCCCTGGTGGCTGGGGGGTGGGGGTGGTGGGAGACATGAGTGGGGGCCTGGTGGAGGCTGCCCCTGGTGGCTGGGGAATGGGGGTGGTGGTAGACATGAGTGGGGGCCTGGTGGAGGGTGCCCCTGCACTGCTGGGGGGTGGGGGTGGTGGTAGACATGAGTGGGGGCCTGGTGGAGGGTGCCCCTGGTGGCTGGGGGTTGGGCTTGCAGGGGACATGAGTGGGGGCCTGGTGGGGGCTGCCCCTGCACTGCTGGGGGGTGGGGGTGCAGGGGGACATGAGTGGGGGCCTGGTGGAGGCTGCCCCTGGTGGCTGGGGGGTGGGGGTGCAGGGAGACATGAGTGGGGGCCTGGTGGAGGCTGCCCCTGCACTGCTGGGGGGTGTGGGTGGTGGTAGACATGAGTGGGGGCCTGGTGGAGGGTGCCCCTGGTGGCTGGGGGGTGGGGGTGGTGGTAGTCATGAGTGGGTGCCTGGTGGAGGGTGCCCCTGCACTGCTGGGGGGTGGGGGTGGTGGTAGACATGAGTGGGGGCCTGGTGGAGGGTGCCCCTGGTGGCTGGGGGGTGGGGGTGCAGGGAGACATGATTGGGGGCCTGGTGGAGTCTGCCCCTGCACTGCTGGGGGGTAACGGTGGTGGTAGACATGAGTGGGGGCCTGGTGTAGGCTGCCCCTGCACTGCTGGTGGCTGGGGGGTGGGGGTGCAGGGAGACATGAGTGGGGGCCTGGTGGAGGCTGCCCCTGCACTGCTGGGGGGTGGGGGTGGTGGTAGACATGAGTGGGGGCCTGGTGGAGGCTGCCCCTGCACTGCTGGGGGGTGGGGGTGCAGGGGGACATGAGTGGGGGCCTGGTGGAGGCTGCCCCTGGTGGCTGGGGGTGCAGGGAGTCATGAGTGGGGGCCTGGTGGAGGCTGCCCCTGCACTGCTGGGGGGTGGGGGTGCAGGGGGACATGTGTGGGGGCCTGGTGGAGGCTGCCCCTGGTGGCTGGGGGGTGGGGGTGCAGGGAGACATGATTGGGGGCCTGGTGGAGGCTGCCCCTGTGTTAGGCGGAAACCTGTGCAGTTCCCTCTGGGACCACTGCAAAAGATTTAGGACTAGAGGTGTTTGGCAGTAAACCTACTTGGTAGCAGTTTGCACCACACAGATTCACCTGGTAGCTGTGGCTGAGCAGTCAGACTTCTCTCAAGAAGAGTTAAGCAGTATGTGGAGTATACAATCTAGGGCAATTCTTCACAGTAAGACAAGCAAACACGAAACGAGGCTTCAGTGTAAAGATATTAAGGTATTTATTTATAACGGAACATCTATAGAAAACACTATGGCACTATCACGGCAAACACTTCAATTAAAATTACTCTACGAAGAAGAAATGATCAATCTTATTTATTTTTATTTATTTATTTATTCAAATTTGTTGAGCGCACATCAGCCCAGAAGCATTGTGGCGCTTGTTACAGACATCTTAGTTGCAAAGGAAACCGTAGTTACAAGTAGTACATAAATTACAGAGGAAATATATACAATAGCAAGGCAGTATATTTACATGGCTTCTTGAGAGTTTGCTAGTTATTTTGCAAGGAACGAGGTTTTCAGTTTCCTGCGAAAGATGGGAAGTGAGTTTTCCGTTCGGATGTCTGAAGGGAGAGCGTTCCATGTCTGTGCTGCAATGTAGGGAAAACCTAGACCTCCGGCTTTGGCTTTTTTGATGCGTGGGATGCAGAGTAGGTTAGCGTATTGCGTCCTAGTGGGACGTGTGGAGGAAGGTTTGAGGATGGTATCTGAAAGATAGGACGGGGCGGAGAAGGAGAGGCATTTGTGAGTGAGGGTGAGGATTTTGAGGGTGATCTGTTCTTTGATTGGGAGCCATTGGGCTGAGAGCCTGGCCTGGGTGATATGCTCTGTTCTTGGGATACTAAGAGCGGCCCGGAGAGCGTTGTTCTGCGTGATTTGTAGTCTATTTATGTTTTTGGCTGATGTGCCTGCTAGGAGAGCGTTGCAGTAGTCCAATTTGGCTCCAATGGTTGCCCTCGCTATGGAGAGGCAGTTAGGTTTAGAGAGGTAGGGCTTGATGGCGTTTATAAGTTTGGTGGTGTGTGCGGATGCGGAAGTGATTGCGCTGACTTGTCTAGTCATTGATAGCGAAGAGTCAAGGTATACTCCCAGTGTCTTGACGGCTGTGGACACGGGGATGATGGAGTTGTCAATGGAGAAGTTAGTGTACAGTTTGTCCAGTTTGTCTAAGGTGTTCTGTTGACCTAATATCAAGATTTCAGTCTTGTCACCATTGAGGCAGAGGCCATTAATTGCCATCCATGCCTTGATGATGGAGTAGATAGTGTGGAGAGCCTTTGCGTCTTCGTTGTATGAGCCTGAGAGGGGTAGAAGTACTTGTGTGTCGTCCGCGTAGTTCGTGTAGGTGATGCCGTATGAGTCAAGTTTGTCAAAGAGGGGCTTGGTGAACAAGTTATAGAGTGTAGGTGCAATGCAGGAACCTTGAGGGACCCCGCAGTGGATTGTCGTGGGAGTGGCGTTGGCGATGCCCGAGAAGACTTTCATGGCCCTACCTTCGAGGAAGGAAGTGATCCAGGCGGCTGCTTCTTTGGAGAAGTTGGCTGAGTGCGTGAGGTGGGAAGTGAGAATCTTGTGATCAACCAGATCAAACGTGGCTGAGAGATCTAGAAGAAGCAGAAGAGCCGGCTTGCCTTTGTCCATGATTTGGGTGATCTGGCTCTTCAGATCTACCAGGGCTGTTTCTGTGCCATGTCCTTTCCGGAAGCCCGATTGCCTCGTCCCGAGGATGGAGTGGGATTCCAGAAAGTGTTGGATTTGGCAGTGTGCGGCTTTGTCCAGTAATTTCAGCAAGAATGGCACAGTGGTTATTGGTCTATAGTTGTTGGGTTGTGAGGGGTCAAGAGTCGTTTTTTTTAGGAGAGGCCAGACCCAAGCCTCTTTGAGATTGGCTGGGATGATGCCTGTTTTAAAGGACGCATTGATAAATGCTGTGAGGAGCGGCGCAAGGCAGTCTGCGCAGTCTTTGACTAGTTTAGGTGGGCAAATGTCGCCTTTGCATGGGGAGGGTTTGAGGTTTATTAGAAGGTTAATAACTTCTGTTTCAGTGACATCTCTGAAGGAGAAGTCAGGTATGGTGGGCTTGGAAGAAGTGGGTGGGGTGTTGGTCGGTTTGGTTCCTGTCTGGTGAGGAAGTGCTTTGCAGTGGTCTTTGATTTTCTTTTGGAGAAGGTCAATTTTGTGAAGCATGGCAGCTTGAATGCTGGTACACCACGCTTCATCTTTGATTATTTCATCTGGAGTATTGGGGGGGGAGATGAGCTCATTAAAGATTGCAAAAATCTCTTTGGAGTGTGACTTGGCATTGGCGATACGAGTGTTGAAGGCGTTGGCTTTGGCATTGGAGATAGCTCTCTTGTATTGGTGGGAGATTAAATTGAATATGTTTTTGGTATTGGTGCAGGGGTCAGATTGCCAGTTTTTTAGTGCTGCTCTTTTGTTGGATCACATTGAGTGCAGTTCTTCAGTAAACCAGGAGTTGGAGTGTAAGGATTTCTTCTCTTTTTTCCATTCGAGTGGCGCTATTACATTGATAGCTTTGGTGAGGACATCTTTGTAGATGTCTGCTAGGATATTGAGGTCGCTAGCGAATGGGGGGGCTAGCACTGGGGTATTGAGGTATGGGTGTAGGTTTTCCTCTGTGAGTTTTTTAGAGCTTCTGACTTGTGCAGCGCTGGTAGGGGTCAGAGTCTTAAGGTTTTTGGTGATAGGAATACAGAACTCTATGCAGTTGTGGTCAGTCCAAGGCAGTGAGGAGTTGGAGGTGATAGAGGAGAGGCAGTTATGGTCTGCAATCCAGTCAAGTATGCGGCATTTGATGTGAGTAGGACTTTCTACTTTTTGGATGAAGCCCAGGTCATTGAGTTCCTTGGTGAGAGTGGCTGCAGATTTGTCCTTGGGATCATTAAATCCGAGGTTGAGGTCCCCTAGTACAATGGTTTTGGTGGAGCTTTTGATATTGTTGCTAAGGATGTGTAAGATGTTGTCCTGGGAGTCTGGGGAGTTGCCTGGGGGGCGGTATAGTAGGTGAATGTTGATGGTGCTGTTGGGTGACAATGTGAGTTTGGCCGATAAGAGGTCAGAGTTGTTGGTCGAGGGGTGACTGACAGGTCGGAGCTGTAGGTTCTCTTTGTAGATGAGGGCTACTCCGCCTCCTATTCGATCTGGCCTATCTTGTCTGAGTATGGAGAAGCCCGGTGGTAGTGCAAGTGTAACGGCAGGGCCTGATGCTTCATGTAACCATGTTTCGGTGATGGCTAACAGGTCAATGTTATTACTGGTTATAATGTCATGAATATCAGAGGCATGAGCTGGGAGTGATCGGACATTTAGGAGGGCACATTTGATGTGAGGTGTGTGATGTTTGCTTGTGGAGGTGTGAGTGATGGTCGTGTCTGGTATGTTCTGTGAGGTGGTATTGCTGGGTGTGGCTAGGTTAGTGGGTGGTGGACTGTGGGTGTGTGGGTATTCCGTGCGGGGGCAGCGTGTGGAGGTGGTGCGGGAACTCAGTCTAGTCAATCCTCCTAACAATATTTCGACAATTCTAGGTTCTACCAGCATCACTTATTTGCAGACAGAGGTGTATGCCTCAACCTAGATGGCACTCTAATATTAGTTAGGACGGGAGAGAAAAATAAGCAGGTTACGAAATCAACACAGTTCAATACTTCACGGGAAAAATGCAAGGCAAGAAGGCAAGAACCACAATAGATCATAAAGTTCAGAGGCCAGGCCCACTCGGAGAGAGGCAAGGCGGTATGTCCCAAAAAGTCTCTTAGTGGAAATGCGTTCGAGTCTTTGTAGCAAATTTTTATCGGCAGATTGAACCAGTTCAGAACAACATGCTAGAGAAAGCTTGGAGGCGATCCAACGGAAAGGCGAGGATTAAGACACCTCCCTCGATCCGGCAGAAAGGGAAGCCAGGCAGACACGGTACCTTGTTTGTGGAGAGACAGCTCCGGCGGGGGCAGTTGTTCCTGGTGGTGGATGCACGTCGGGTCTTTGCCAAGAGTAGAGATGATCTCGTCGTCGAAGAAAAGTGAAGTCCGGTGCACCACCAGGGAAGAGACCAGCCGCAGAGTGCTCTGTCACAAGGCACCACCTTTTGGTCACGGTACAGGGGTAGTGGCTATCCGGTTGCCGGGGTGCTCTGCACGGGCAATTCGACCACTGCATCCTGAGGCGAAGAAAAAGCAAAGGGGACTGGTTGTTCCCACCAGTCAGGGGAAGAGACTCTCCGGCAGGGAGATCTCCTCTGTCATCGGGAAGTGGTGAGTCGGTTCCGCGGGGCTCCACCGGAGGTGTCGTCGTGCAGGTCGGCTCAGCGTTACCCTCGTCGGATTCTTAGGTCCTGTGGCGACTTCTGAAGATCCAGTCCCAAAAGCCCTGCTTTTATGCAGAAAACCCCCATTCATTCAGCCTAGCTGTCAATCAACACTCGCTAAGTGGTGAGCGGGGAGGCTCACCACTTGGGCCAATCACTCCAGAGTGCGACCAGAGTTGGCAAGGCAACTCGGTACAGGGTGCCTAAACCCCCTCCCACACCCCTGTGGTAACCCAGACAGAATGGCACCACTTTGGAGGGTCTCTGTACAGAGGCCCGCCAAAAATGGAACAAAGGGCTCAACCTTTGGTTTAGGAGTCACAGAGACGAACACAGACGCCATTTTAAAAACCGAGTTCTGGCAAAAAATACCATCCGATAAAGGTATTTAAGATAAGTAGACCGGTGGTACGTTAGAGATTAAGGAGGAAAAGTATCAATCTCCAACAATGGGACAAATCCCATAGGGTTATGTTCGGGGTCGAACATAACAAGTAGTTTCCACTGCCACCAGCCAAAACTCGACGAGGGGGGACGGGACAGTGCCCCCTCGAGTAACAGACCCAGGAGTAATCGAATTACCCCTACTAGCACGTCCACAATAAGATGGTTTGTACTAGTTCTGTTAGTAAATTTAGGTCTAGTAAAGCCAATGGTGAATTTACATGCCCGGGGAGACAGTAGTCAGTCCCCGGGTATGGAGTCTATGGTGGAGGTCCGCTAGGACGCCCCAGTGCTACGGCACGTAGGGTGCGGTGTAACACACATAGAAAAACATATGAGACCCTATGGAGTAAAAGACCCCATAGCCCATAGAACACATTGACATTCAAAGGAATTCCACACATTCGTGTCCAAGAGTGGGAGGAAAAGAGTCTCACTCTTGGCAGGATGGAAAAAACAAACTCCAGAAATCCAGCAAAGCTGCTGGGGGACTCACTAGGTTAGGAAATTCAGCCTAACAGAGAATTCTCCCTAACACCCTGCACTGCTGGGGGGTGGGGGTGGTGGTAGACATGAGTGGGGGCCTGGTGGAGGCTGCCCCTGCACTGCTGGGGGGTGGGGGCGCAGGGGGACATGAGTGGGGGCCTGGTGGAAGCTGCCCCTGGTGGCCGGGGGTGGGGGTGCAGGGAGACATGAGTGGGGGCCTGGTGGAGGCTGCCCCTGCACTGCTGGGGGGTGGGGGTGCAGGGGGACATGAATGGGGGCCTGGTGGAGGCTGCCCCTGGTGGCTGGGGGGTGGGGGTGCAGGGAGACATGATTGGGGGCCTGGTGGAGGCTGCCCCTGCACTGCTGGGGGGTGGGGGTGGTGGTAGACATGAGTGGGGGCCTGGTGGAGGCTGCCCCTGCACTGCTGGGGGGTGGGGGTTCAGGGGGACATGAGTGGGGGCCTGGTGGAGGCTGCCCCTGGTGGCTGGGGGGTGGGGGTGCAGGGAGACATGAGTGGGGACCTGGTGGAGGCTTCCCCTGCACTGCTGGGGGGTGGGGGTGGTGGTAGACATGAGTGGGGGCCTGGTGGAGGCTGCCCCTGCGCTGCTGGGGGGTGGGGGTGCAGGGGGACATGAGTGGGGGCCTGGTGGAGGGTGCCCCTGGTGGCTGGGGGTGGGGGTGCTGGGAGACATGTGTTGGTGATCAGTAGTGCAAGGTGACATGTGGGTTGGCTGGGGGGCATGGCCATGGTGGATGAGTTGCCTATGGGACATGAGCAGGGGTGCAGGGTAGTCCCCTGTGGTGTGGGCTGCCTGCAGGGGCCGTGGAGGGTGTAGAGGGAACACCTGGGAGGACCCACACGGCCAAATCACGTGTAGCATTCCCCGGCACCACCTAAATACACGTACCCTGCTGAAATCGCGTGTGAATCTTCCCGCGCACCTCGGAATACACGTACCCAGGCCAATCGCGTGTGGAACTTCCCGCGCACCCCGAAGTACACGTACCCAGGCCAATCGCGTGTGGAACTTCCCGCGCACCCCGAAGTACACGTACCCAGGCCAATCGCGTGTGGGACTTCCCGCGCACCCCGAAGTACACGTACCCAGGCCAATCGCGTGTGGAACTTCCCGCGCATCCCGAAGTACACGTACCCAGGCTAATCGCGTGTGGAACTTCCCGCGCACCCCAAAGTACACGTACCGAGGCCAATCGGGTGTGGGACTTCCCGCGCACCCAGGTACACACGCACACGCTATTTGTCACACAGCGGGTGTCCGTGTTTGTCGGTACCCCTTTGCACCTGATTTGTCCTAGAGGGCCACTGTATGGACCATTCATCATGGCTGTATATGGGTGCTTTTTGTTATCGCACATTTTGGCGCACATTTTTTTCAGGTGCAGGGTCGCTACCGCCTGCTTTCTTGTGGCGTACTTGTTTGGCCCTGTGCGCGTCTTTGACCGTGCAGTGGTTTGCCCTGTTCGATGAATACGGGTTATAGGCGAGCGTGTGGGCGTTCCGCGCACTTGCCTCCTGTACTTCCCCCGTGACGCCCATATTTTCACGCGTTGTTCCCCATTCCGAGTGTTACGCCCCGTGTTCCGCCTACTTTTGTGATGTGCGCCACACTATGTGCGATTTCGCAGTGGCCGTGGCGCACGCTGTTGGATGACCTGTGCGCCGGCTTGCGCGGCGCACATTTGTAGCGCACATCCAGTGTTTTTCTCGCGCACGGACTTCCATGAATCGCTGTGCGCTGCTTTCCCTGCGATTTTCGCACTTGCACTGCGATTTTCTCACTTTTCCTGCGATTCGCACGTTTTGGCCACTCTGCGTGGGAATTTTCGGCGCACATTATTTCCATGAATCGACCCCGTAGTTCTTTCAGTCACTCCAGATAGTGAAGACATGCCCTGATTACTTTGTATTAATTAATTCTCTGCATTGATATAGTAACTGTTCCAGCTTAGACGCACCTTGTTCCCGAAGCTCCCTTTGGGCTCTTGAAACACTACCGTTCTATGAGTGTATGATTCTCGGTGTTCAGTCCAGGAAGGTAAATTGGTCTGTATTTGATGGCAAACGTGAGATACATCTGATTAATGCTGATGGTATTTATCATCTCCATGTTGCTAGTAGACTGAGGATGGTACTAGATAACCAAACCTGACCTAGTCACAAAGAGCATGCTTATGCCACTTTGGCTGTGAAGAATCAGAATATTTTTATATTTCCCATATTATTTAACAAAATACTCTACCCTGCTAAGGCATTGAGGTTTCCAGACATGCTCAGTGAACACAGATTTCTTGCCAAACTCTCGATGTCACATTTTCATGCATGTCTGCATTTAAGGGTTTATTATATGCCGTTGTCTTCAAGCACGGATGCAAAAGCAACTGTGTAAACCACTTCCTGTTGTAAGGAGAAGGACCGAAACATAACATCCTAGGGTGTCACTTTCTCTGTGGTTTCACATGCGGTGTGTGACAGTATCGGAAATGGGTTTAATGCATTGGCACACCCTGCAGAGAAAGGTAAATGAATGCCCCACCCACAGACGTTGCACTAACTCCTTCCCCTACCTCCTTAACACTAGCAGAATTGTATACACTTTTTTCAACACAGTAATAACCCAAAGGCAATATGGGTAGCTACGAGCTGGAATCGTGCTTCCCTTTCTCAATCTCCCCCAGACCATGCAATAACTTCCTTAAGGAGGTCCTTAACACTCAGGCTGTCGTGTAAATGTCTCAGTGCAGTCATTGCAGATGCAAACACACACACACACACACACATCTCTCTCTCTCTCTCTCTCTCTCTCTCTCTCTCTCTCTCTCTCTCTCTCTCAGGAACTCGTTTTCTATTACGTTTGTTAATGCCGCTGGCACTGGTGAATCCATGCAGTACGTGTCGTTTGTGTCTTTTTTGGGTATGAAAAATTATCAGCATCCATAGATTAAAAGGTTCAGCTTCAACCCTTTTTCCTCCAGTTTCATAGTAGTGGGTTGCCAAGTGACATCATACAAATGTGACTCTGTTAGCTTAAACCTTCTATAACTTTTAAGTTTTTTTTATTAAAGGAACATAACTCAGGGTTGAGGGCGTGGGGTGGCGGTCAGAACTAGATTTGCTGATTTATTTGACATCCTACCCGCCATTCAGCTGTCTCTATGGATTTTCGACGGAACTGTCCCCAACAGCAAAGAGGAACAATGGAGTCCTAACTCTGCTGCCACTTGGTCATTCATTTATTAGAAAACTCCGATTGTGTCACCCTCGCGTCTGTTAACCAGAGATCGTAAGAAACCTGTAGTGTTATTGTTACATGTGGTATAGATTCCAGTGACTCATAAGTACATATGCATAGAGAGTACTCCCTTCGGCCATCCTTGGTCATCCACAGCTCTGGCATCATCCTTGATGCAATGTTCCCTGAGCTGTCATTCACTCCCATGCACCAACATAATTGCACCAAGCATGGATGAACAGCAGGACCAGTCTCAGAGGACAACTTAACCCTGTAACACCACTCAACACTACACACAACATAGTTGAATTGCCCTGTGCAGAAAATAAATTATACCTTAGTGTGCAACAAAGTACTGATCAAAGATTTTAAGGGCTTCACTGAATTTTGCCACACTGGGGATTTTGAGGTTTTCAATATTAGCACCTGGGCGAGGAAGCCAGCCAATCAGGTTTCTCGGATCATGGGCTGAATCTCACAATCTCATCCTGTGTTCCATGCAAACTGATGGCTGTTTGCACACTCCGCCATCTTCCCCCTCACACTCTCCTCCCTTCCCCTTGGGTCTCTTGTCCCTTCCCACCCACCTACTCTGCTTACCTGATTGCTCTGGCGGCAGTGCCCCCGCCACTGGTGCTATGCCGAGGGTTGGACTGGCCTATAGGGAACTCTGGAAATTTCCCCCGAGGCCTCTGCACCCTGTGCCTCTTTTGTGTGGTATTTCTAAATGTTCCCATAGGAAAAGTGGTGGGCTTGCTGAAAATGTGTAATTTCTCGGGAGGATAGCTCAGGGGCAACGTGCTCGTCTTGGAAGCAAAACACAACAAGCCACACAGGTTCGATCCCAGGTCTTTAGCACGTCATAAATAACCTATGATATTATATCATGAGGCCACTTTGAAAATTATTTCCCGGGCCTCTTTTGGTTCCCACTCCACCCCTGGCTATGCCATGTTCCTGCTGATCGACAAAAAATGGAAGAAGGGCTCCGTGTTTTGTTTGAATGAATGGCAGGCTGCAAGGTGTCCTGTTCATTCAAACAAAATACATTGCTGTTAGCACCCCGGGTTTTGAAATTGAAAACCCATGGTGCCAATAGCAATAACACCTGATCCGGCGATCCCTTACCCTATAACTTGGGCCCCATGCCATTACCACCAGATCCGGCTGGCCGCATCAGGTGTTATTGCTATAATATGTGTTTAAAGTACAGGTCCAAAAGGTTGCATTGTGGCATTGACAGTATGGAGGCCTGATTAAGGTATGGTTGCTCATTATGCATTCCTCCAGATGTTTTGGACTTCAGTTCCTGCATTCGCTAGCCAGTTGCAGTCCACATTATCTGGAAGGCCACATAATGATAGTATATACAACAGGTGAACCCAAAAATGTGTTTTTAACAAGGGGTTTGTGTTACAAAAGGGTTAGTTCTCCCACAGGCCACATAATGATTAATCATGCCTTATGGGGACTAATCTCACCACATGAATTCACCAGGAAAACATTTTGCTTTGGACTGTATGGAAGTAGTTTTTTTTAGAAGATATGTGATTTTTCATATATATTTGGCAGCAATGGGACTTACTGAAGATAGTTAAAATGAACCCTCCCATAGCATAATGTGTTTTCTACGGCATGTCTTTTTGTGGAAGTATATAGTGGGGCCATGCTGTAGGTCTGTGTGGGTTTGCCTGTTGGGAATGCGGTGTGTGAGATGCACACCAGATCTTGGTTCAGATATATTGCATGCGCTTCAACCACATTTGACAATAGCCCTAGGGGTGCTCAGTCGGTTGCACTGAATTAGGCTGAGTCAGCGGCTGAAATGTCTCGTTGGCATGATCTTGCAAATATTCACTGCAGTAAAGTCTGTTTTATTTTTTTGTAGATTCTTAACTCAAAGCGAGATAAGGGAAATATATTGAAGAAATCACAGAAGGCCTGTTCTTGGCTAGGGTTGATGGGAGTTGAAGTCCAAAACATCTGGTGCATAATATAATGAGCAAGCATAAACATACAGCCAAATGGCATTAGGACTACAACATTGAAAAACATTTTTTATGTTGGCTTTTTAAAACTTTTGCGGTGACAAAAAGGAGATAAGCAACAGTGAATATGGCAGGGAAAACTATTTGTGGTCTTTGTTTTAAAAGTTGTATGAGGCCAGGAAAAGTTTAAAAAAGGAAAGACCGCAAAAAGAGCCGAATAAGCATACAATCTGACAAAAGGGTACATATACGGAGCAAAATGCACTAAAACATTACACTGGTAAAGAAAGGCTACCAAACCCTTGTACAGTGCACCAATATACATCTACAACACACGTTATGGGTCTGTAATGTGCACACCTGCGTTTCCAACTTAACAAAACCCAAAGAGAAAATTAAAGTGCTCAGCCTTTCATATGTTCCCCATAACGGAACTCTATAACCAGCCCATACACTTCAGGAGCAGTCCACAAACGTCTCACTGATTCTGATAAGCAATCCGACGATATGAAGGAACATATGAGACACGCCCTCCACCGAGCATGCTCAACCCCATACTCTACAGCCCACAGGAAGGCCAATCTCTGGCAAAGAACAGTCAAACACCTGTACTGGGCCCATCCACGCCCATTTTCCTCCAGGAACACATTTCTGGGAATGCGCATCTCGAACACGCAAGACGCCAGAGTCACAGTCGTATGGCACGCTCCAATGACCATGATGGAGGTACAGCCGCTAACTGCACCATGCCCCCCTTCAGACCGGGTGGGCTGTTATAATGCTAATGCCCATACTTGTACTGCATCCAATATTGTTAATGCCTGTGCCAGCCACAATACCATTACTGCTTTTAATGCCTGTGCCAGCCCCATTACCATTACTGCTGTTAATGCGGTGCCATCCCCAATACTATTACTGCTGGTAATGCCTGTGCTAGCCCCAATACTATTACTGCAGTTAAGGCCTGTGCCTGCACAAATGTGAAAACCCCTTCACTGATCTGTGCTTTGATCAATGCACGCTCTCTGATGGCCCACACCTTAGACATCCATGTCCTCCTCACATCTCGCAACCTAGACGCCCTGGCCATCACGGAAACATGGCTCCACGAAGCCTCAGATCCTGCAACACATCTAGCCATCCCCCAGGCTACACCATTTATCGGAAAGACAGACCAAACGCAAGAGGAGAAATAGTTGCTTTATTGGCCAAAGACACCCTCGCCATAAGGCCCTTCGACTCCTCTTTAGAGGGAAATGGAGACATCCTCTCACTTAAACTTACCAACTCACCCATCAGCACCATTACTATCCACATCATCTACCGCCCACCAGGCCGAATACCCACCTTTGAGGAAACCCTTCTCTACATCCTAAGAGACAATATCAAGGCCACATCTCAAATCATCATCCTCGGCGACCTCAACCTAGGCCTCAATGATTCTTCCGACCTCCAGACCACCTCTAAATCAAATTCCCTGAAAGCCTTGAATTTCAGGCAGCTGATCAATGACTCCACCCACTGTAAGGGCCACACACTGGACTGGATTGTAGACATCAACTGCAAGATCACCATAGAATCTAATACCCCATGTCCTTTGACAGACCATCACATCATTACTTTCTCCATTCATCACACCAAAAAAGCTAAAACCACTACTCAAATTCTTCTCCTCGCCTTAACCTGCTGCTCACATAAGCTCACTAAGACCACATCATGGCCCTGCTGCCCATTTCCAAACTAGAACTCCCTCACACAAGTGACCCGAATATCCTGGCAGAACTCTACACCCCGTTCTAAGCATCAGCAGTAGACACTGTTGCCGTGCTAACCCATCAAAAAACCAAACCTGTGAGAATACTGAAATCATGGTATAACCCTGATCTACATGATCTCAGAGACAAAAAGCGATCAGCAGAATCAGACTGGAAAAAGAAAACTTGGATGCCTCCAAATTAGAGTTCCTCAAAGCCTCCAAAACCTACAAGGAAGCCATCATCTCTGCCAAATCTACCACATTCAATGCCAGAATAGCCAATGCTAAATTGGACACAAAGTAAATGTTCACCATCGTCGGAGAGCTCGAAACTCCCTCCACCCCACCCTCCTCCATCACCAAGGATGAAACCTGGGGCATAAATATTCAAAATGCCATGGTCAACAAAATAGACATACTACACAGAAACATCTGCGCTAGACTAGCCACCCCACAACACCAAGGAGGTCTCACCTCATCTATCCCGACCTTCCCACAGTTTCACTTCCAGCTAGTCACAGAACCAGAAGTCCTATTCATCCTAAAAAGCCTCAAACCATCCAAATACAAATGGGACGTATGCCCATCCACGCTTATAAAGGACTGTGCCAAAGCCCTAGCACCCCATCATCACCCCTTCATCAATGCCTCCTTTGCCACAGACATTGTGCCCACCAATCTCAAAAAAGCCTAGGTTCTCCCACTTCTAAAAAAACATCACTGGAGGCAACAGCCCCTAATTATTACCGGCCTATCACAGCCGTCCCATTCTGTCTCAAATCCAAATCATAGACAGAGCAGCCTACATACAAATCCAACACTACATGGAAACTAGCAGAAAATGTGGGTGGATATTTGTGACTCGTGCACTGCCTTCTTAAATAATCACAAATTATATCATGAATGAAATAAATTGAAATGTTCAATATGAGTCATCTCAAAGCCTCAATTAAATCCTGGTGTGATCAGCCAACACGTGTTTCGACCCAGAGGTCGTCCTCAAGGCACTTCTTCTAAGGAATTGGTGTATAAACCATATTGGTCTTCATACAATTGTATGATGGTCTGCTGCTAAACCGCACAGTATTAATCTTGATAGCTGTGAATCCACTAACTATCTGGCACAACTTAATGAAAATGCATACATTGTTGTCCGTATGCCAGCAAAGGAGTAGCTGCATGGGTAATTCCCTTCAAATTGGTGTGTTGAAACATTCTCTGCCTTCAGTGACTCGTATCAGGTCCACAGGCTCTAACCCGTTTGCAAACACCTACCTGGAAACAAATCAAATTCTAGGAATGCGCCAATCCGGCTTCCGCCCAGGACATGGTACGGAATCTGCGCTGCTCGACTTAAAAAATCAGATAGATGAGATCAGAGACACGGGAAAGCCAGCCCTCCTACTCCTCCTTGATTTGTCAGCAGCATTTGACCTGGAAGATCACAGAATCCTCTACCACCACCTCACCACCTCAGCAAACTTCACCACCGAAGCCACAGCATGGGCCAACTCCTTTTTAGAGGGGAGAGTCATGAAAGTGTTTGCTGACAATGCCAGCGCTTCACCAGCACCTACCCTTTGTAAGGACCCACAAGGGTCCTATCACCCACACTCTACAACATCTTCACCACACCCCTCTTCGACATCCTTTATTCCCTCGGCATAGCATACACCAATTATGCTGACGATACACATATCCTCCTAACCTTCTCTCCCAATTATCCAGATGACTCTATTACTCTTGACTCAGCGTACACAACCATACAGTCATGGATGGCAGCCAACCACCTGTGTTTAAATGGAGATAAGACAGAGAACTTGCTAATCGGAATTCCCTCAGAGCTCATTAAGCTCCTTCACCAGTGCACAGCCTTTAAAATTGACAGAATCCTGATCCCAATCTCAACATCAGTAAAGACACGAGGTATCCATCTAGACAATGCCCTCTATATGCCCCGCCAAGTGAATGCAATCGTCTTCTCTGCTGCCTACACCTCTAAATTGATCATTGCATCTAGAACCTTCATATGCCCGGACAGCTGCCTCACCACAGCACTAGCAGTCATTGGCACTAGGTTGGACTACTGCAATGTCCTATTCGCAGGTACCTCATCTCAAAACATTCAAAAGCTTAAAATCATTCAAAATAACGCACACTCCGAGCAGTTCCCAACATTCCCAAATGGGCCCACATTTTTTTTCCCACCAGGAAAGCAGCCCACTGGCTGCACGCCCGCAAACAGATCTTCTTCAAGACCATGTCGATCACTCACAGATGCCTGTCCAACATGGCACCCTCTATCTGTCTCAGAAATCACGAAAGAGCAATCGTCAAGACCCACAAGGTCCATCTATGCTAATCACCTCCAGCAGCCAAAAGTCAGACGCACTAAAGCGGCAGGCTCCAGCACCGCATCCATCGCAGCCAAAAAATGGAACACTCTCCCTCCTACCTTGAGAGCTGAACCCTCGTAGTGGGTATTCTGAAAATCCCTTAAAACCTGGCTGTTTGCCTAATCCAGTCATCACACCCATGACATCCCACACAATGCTCTGCTTTGCACTTAACAATTGTATGCTTTCTTTGCCTCAACTGTAAGTAACTGGTTCACTGTAACAGCGCCTTCATGTCTACGGGTTGTTGTGCATTTTATAAATGAAATAAATACAATAAATACGAATAAATAAATAACTCCCCTGGCACATGAAATATTGGTGTGAGATTCCATAGCTCTGATTGACCCACTGAAGAGGACCCTGCCTGTCCAAAGCAGAAGGACGATTTGGCTGTTGTTTTGGGCTGCCGACAAATCATTCAGGACCTCACCGGCCACCGTAATCCCGCTCTTGGCATTTGGTTCAACCTGTGAGTATGGTTAGGCACTTTTTTCGCCCAGCCTTACTTTTAGAGGCTCATTGTGGCATCTTCCATGGGTGGTTAAGGTTACAAGGAGATGGGTCAGAAGGAGACCAGCAAGGGCTTGGAGAGAGGCAGTCGTAGTTGTGTGCATGAACGCTCATAGAAAGTGCATCATGTCCACTACACGCTCTATTGACCAACGTCTCGGGCGACCCCTATTTGGAATTCTAGAGGGGGGAAATCAAATTCTCACATCACAGTGTTCTCACAGAAATATGTACATTTGTTAGGATGGACAGATGTTGGTATGTATTGGATATTGTGGAACGCTTAGCTCTGAGGATATCCAAGCAGAACTTTGATAATAATAGCGTGTTAGTAGATAGTGCTTCATGCCTGATGGCTTCAGCTTCTAAGCTGTGTAATAACAGATATCATTATTAACCTATTCTGAATGACACTTGAATTATTAACCTCGGATGGACACTCTGTGGGATTCGTATGTGTAAGTGCAGGCTGGTTTGTGTCAGGAACCAACTCCAGTGTAGCCATCAGCCCTTGCAAGCAAGACTTAGGTGATGCTGGAAAACATGGGAACGGTCCTATTTCTGAGCCGCCGCCCAGATCAAGTGCCCAAAGAGCCCTGGGACTATGGAAACCTTCCACCAACAAAGGTGCAGTCTTTTGCCAATAATTTGCTTGTATTTACTGGTGACCTAATTAGCAACTGGAGCGCATCCTCAAAATGATTAGGTTATGGCCCATGGCAACCTCAATGTGGACAAGGTCCCTAAGAAGTCTTAGGATCGCTGTGTTAGTTCAAGAAACATTGCTGCTTGCTACAGGTTCTCATACCTCTTGCTAGAGGGAACACGAGCAAGGAGGCAATACAAGTCAAGTCAAGTTTATTCAGAATAAAAAATCCATCAAACATGTGCAAAGTTAGAAAACATTAAAATAAAAACAATTAATTAAAACAACATGAACCGTCAAAGGAAATATCATTAATTCAGTGGGGCTACATCTATACATGACTCATTTTCAGACAATAACTGCCTTCGCAATTTAAGTGCGTTTTCAATGTACAAATAAACTCATTGCACAACAAACTGATAAAAGAAACCTAAAAGCCACGTGTACATGTCTTACGCCAGGAGTCTTCAGTAAAGGTAAAAGGAATTCCTTCCTTAGGGTCGCAAAGGCATGACAAAAGAGCATAAAATGTTGTAGGTCATCTACCTTATTCCTTTAACATAAACATGTCTTCTTTTCCACGCTATTACCCCCATTGTAATTTACCAATAGTAGGTTTGTTCTAAAATGAAGAACAATTGCTCTCTTCCTTGGGTCTGTGGACCACTGTGTGTAGCCATAATATTGGAGATGCCAGTGACAATTATGTGGTAAAATTGAACACTTTGCTTTTTACCTTCTTTATTCCGCCTCTCGTCTGCCCTAGCTTTCAGGAATTCGCTCACCAGCTGCCTTCTTTCAAAATGGCTGATCACTAGTTCTTTACAGAGGAAGTAAACATAGTCAAGGGTACGCAGGGCTGATTTAATTTAATTTAACCATAATGAGGAACTGCTTACACTTGAAAACAATACATCCGCCACCAAGCTTTTTGTGAGCAGCAAATGGGGATTTCTCCACAAGCGGAGCCAATAAATGGGTGGTTGCACAGCTATAAGATCTTCGATATGGGCCATGCCACATTCCTCATGCAACAGTTACCCAGGCAATCCCTGATGGACACCCATCATAATCCTCAGAAACTTGTTTTCAGTATCCAGGGGTGCATTAGCGCAGTCGTACCCGCATACAGCAGCTGCATACTTTGAGACGGCTGCTGATTTAGCAGAATACATCTTCCGAATCTGGTCCAATGGTAGGCCACCTAGATTCCTGCCATATCTCAAAATGCAACCGTTAATTTGAGAAGCATTTACTGTTTGCTGTTCTGTGTGTGTGATCCACCTTAAGTCATGAGATACTGTCTCACTTATGGTCTGTATCTGCAACCCTACAGTCCCTTCGCTCTGCACTTATGAGCCACTTGCTGGCTGCACTTATTGAGTTACCTGCACTTCTCCCCCTGCCCCAAGGCGCTTCTCCCCTTCCACTTCCCCGCACTTGCGCGATCTGAATGACCCAAGGCCTAGTAAGATCGTTGTTTTGTTCTCCATCTGTTTCCCCCTCCTTGTCTTGTCACACCTAGAAACACTTGTGTACAGGCACGTTATAAATGCCATATCATATAATATCATATCATACACCTAGGTATCAAAAGGAATTTACCCACTCCAGTCTTTCCTCGTTAATAACTATTACATTGTCCCGGGAGGATAGCTCAGCGGCAGCGTGCGCGTCTTGAAAGCAAGACGACACGAAGCAACCACAGGTTCGATCCCCGGGTCCGCGCTTAGAAAGCTCTGGCTGTTTAAGCGCGTTATAAATACGTAACACAATTACGCAACTAAAAAAATACAAAAAAAAACAATTCCTATAGCAGCGCCTCGATGCCTGCGGGCTGTGTGAGCGCTTTATAAATGTAAAAAAATAAAATAAAATACATTGCCCAATGGTTTACTATGACCAATACACATCACTTCTGACTGCCCAACATTAAATTTCAAAGAAGGCAATGCAGTTTAGGCAATTATTTAAGACCATACTATTCTGATGATGGATAGCACTTGAAGCCTCTGCGGTGCAATCACCCACTCCTCCCTGGCTCGCCGCTCTAATATTTAGGCACGTCCTAGATAGGCTCGCAAACTCTACATGTCTCTTGATGCCTAGAATCTCAGAAGCCCCTCACCATGTTTTGCACTAGGTGGGCGTGGGGTCGGGATGCACTTCATTTTGTGTTACACTACTACTGATCCTGTCTCAGACCCTCGTGATCATAGTAGTGCTTGAGTGCCCTTTGCGGGTTTTAAGCACTATATCAACGCTTGATGGTGCAGATGTCGAACCTTTGGGCTCATATAGGGCACTTCATTATGTGTGAACACTTTAACTGTCTTTCAAATCAAAATAAAAGGCATTTTGTTGTCCATTTCTTTTTTTTTCTTTTTTTTTTTAATGTTGTAGTTTAATTTTTAAACTTTTCATTTCTCTGCCAAATTAAAATAAAAGAAAGTTTTTTAGCTCGTAAAAGGTTCGGCCAGGTTGAGAATTTCTTGAAAAAAATGGCATGTTGTCAGGATAAGTTTTTGCGATCTGCCATTGAGTAACTCCGTCCATCTTTCCTCTGTCTCCATTGTTTGTTCATGTATCTTGTAGTAGCTGCTGAATCTTATTCTTTGCTCATATAAGTCCTTACATTCCATTACTAGGTGAAAAAGTGTTTCAGGTTTTTCGGTGTCTGAGCAAAAGCGGCAAAAGTTGTCCGATGGCGTGATTTGTCTGGTTTTTGCTAAGTAGTAGCGGGTTGGAATTATGTTCATTCTGAGCCTCAGATATATTGCGTGAATTTTAGCATCAGGGAAGATGGTCAAATATGCCGGTAGTTTGTTGATGGATCTGAGGTCAGTCACGCATTGTAGATTGAGGGAGTATTTTTTTTTTTCTTCAAGTGTTTTTATCCAGTCGTTTTCCATTATTTTCTTTTTTGCATGCTGGGGGCGGAGCGTAAGCATTTCATGTGAAATTTCTTCTGATTGCATTAGTTGTTCTAGGTTGGCTTTCCACTTCATAAGGATTGTGTTGTTCACTGCTCCTTGATGGAACCTCACGATTTCGATTACTGGTGTTTTTTCGTCAGTGAGAAGCTTTCGATACTGATCTAGTTTTTTCCATAAAACTATTGAGTTGATGGATTGTACGGCTATTTAATGCCTAATTCTGGGCATAGGAAAGGTAGATGGAAGTTGCAAGATCTTACGCCAGAAGAGGGCCTCTAGTTTTGTCCAGGTATGATCTGTTGCATGTATCATTGCCTCTGTTCCATAGACTATAGTCGGAATGACTTTTTGTTTGTAAAATGAAGTTATCGGTTTGAGAGAGTACTTCTCAAATTTACACTGTATCAAACACCCTTGTCTTGCCAAAGATTGAGTTTGTTGTTCCAATTTCGTCGTCCACTCTTTTTCACATTTAGATTGATTTATGAAGATACCTAAGTATTTAAAAGTTGTTACTTCTTCCAGCTGTTTGCTATTGAGGTACATTTTCAGTTGTTTTCCATTGGTGTTTGGCAGTCTTGTCAGTTGCATGATTTTGGTTTTTTTTGTGTTAATAGTGAGTTCATTAAGAAGCATGTAAGAGCTTAGTTGATTGAGACTATGTTGTAACCCTGATGGTGTCTTGTCCAGTAGAATGATATCATCTGCATATGTCATTATTTTCACCAGAGTTGAGTTAATCTTCGGAGGATTCAGCACGTCAGGTTGAAGATGAGTCTCAATATCTGCAGTATAGATTTTGTACAGTGTTGCAGCCAAGGGGCATCCTTGTTTTAGTCCATTTGCAGCGTTTATTTTAGATGATGTATGACCTTCTCTTGTGAGTCTTATTCTAATGGAGGTATTTGTGTAGAGTTGTTTAATCGGGCCCAGTATGTCATTTGGGCATTCCCATTGTTCAAGTTTGGTCCAAAGTTTTTGTCGAGAGATCCCATCAAAGGCCATATGAAGATCTATGAACGCCACGTACATTTTTGTTTTGCTGTTAATGGCTTCATGTTTTATTAAGTTTAGTAAAAGTAGGTTGATGTTAGTCCCAAAATTTGGGGTGAAGCCAGTTTGTCTTGTAGCAAAGCGCTTTGTTTGGATTGATTCAGTTTTTTCAGGAAGATCGAAGCGAACAGCTTTCCCAGTGGGTCCAGTAATGCTATTGGGCGGAAGTTGGTCGGGTCATCCTTTGGACCTTGCTTGTGGATGAGAACAATGGTTGCCGTTTTCCATGACTTAGGTATCTGATTGAGCTTGTTTATAAGTGTTAAGATGTTTTCCATCAGATTAGCCCATGCATGCGGATTTGCCTTTAGCATTGCATTTGATGTCCCGTCAGGACCTGGGGCACGTGATATATTGAGTTTTTGAATAATTTCGAAAATGTCTTGGTGACTGCAAGTTACTGTCCATTTGTCGTTCTGTGGTTGTGGATTACTTTCACCGTCAGATCGGGCTTTATATATTTCTGTGTAGTGGGTAATCCATTGATGTTCCGCCACATTTCCTGTTAGTTTTTGTTGTTGAGCAGCATTATTATTCAAGAGATTCCACAGATCTCGAAGATTGTGTTTTTTATATGTTTCCAGGATTGCTTCTGCGTCTGATTGTAATAGCATCATCTTGTGATTTTTTATCCAGTTCCTGTATCTTTGTTTGGCCGCTTTTATTTTGACAATTGAGTCCTTATCTTTGTTTTTTGACAGTTGGCGGACTGTGTTTCTCATTGTTCTTTTTCTGTCAGCAAGCTCCTTGTTGTAGCGATGCAGGTGAATCTGTAGAGTTTTCTGTTTAGCTATTTTGTAATGAGGTTGGAGTAGCCATTGGTAGTTTAGTTTTTGATCGTCTGGTAGAGAGTTTTGAATAAATTTGCTTGTAAGTTGGAGAGTGGCTTTTTGGGTTATGCGAAGTTTTTTTTCCGGCTGCACAGACTTCGAGCGGAGTAGGACGCTTGGGCTTGTGTTGACGCAGAATATCTTGTCCATGTACGACTAGTTGATTGTGGTCGCTTTTCGTTGTTGTAATTATATTCGTTGTTTCTACTGCTTCTTTTAGTTTGTTGGAAAGGTTTATGTAGTCAATTATGGCAGATGATTTGCCTCGAGACCAAGTGGGAAGAAGATTTCCTATTTCGTCTTTTGGATGGTCTATAAGTTGTAGGTTACGGATGACGATTTCTTTAGTCCATTGTTTTGCGCGGATTGTTTGTTTTTCGATTGGCATTGGCTGACCGTCTTTTTGCCATAGATGCAGATATAGATCTCCGCACAGTATAAATTCGACTCCTGTATATTTCTCAATGAGGTTGTCGATTGTAAGGAATACGCCATCCAAGAAGGCTTCGTTGGTAATAGCCATTGGGTTCCAGGATAAGTTCATGATTGCTATTTTCCTTTAGTGGATGCTTTCCGATGTTGCACAGTTTGGCTCGCTCTTTGACGTGATTTTAACGACTGTGTTTTGTATGCATGGATTGATATTTGTTGTCTGTAGTATAGACCATGTGGTATCAATCTTAATTTGCGTTAATAGCCCCGATGAGGGTCTTCCTTTGGTTCTTGTTGGAGCTGGATTAAGGAAGGCTAGAAAGCCATCGCAGCATGGAGTAGTGGAGAGCCAGGTTTCATGGAAGAAAATGATCTGGTAGCAATCGAATTCCGGCGATGGATCGTTAAACAGGTGGGAGTTTCCCCGTGTGTTCCATGAACACAGGGTCCAATTTTTTGGTCTATTGGTTGAAGGTTATGAAATATTGCTTAGTTCTGCATTGTCTTGGTAATTCAGGCTATCGTCCATTTCTTGTTCTGCACTGCCATCTGTAGGAAGTAGTGCATATTGCAAAATGCAAATTACCATTTGCATCAGGACATTGACGTGAATTAGGCCAGATATTATTACTGGGAAAATATTTTGGCCAAAGTAGTGGACATTTTTGAATTAGGTAGATCCTAAGAGATCACTGGGATGGGTCTGTATCACTGGAAATCGATGAGTTCTGCTGTGCGATCATAAAATGTCTTGGATAAAAATACATTTCTGAAATGCGCGAGACTTCGATGAGACCCTGACAGTTCCATTCTATGAAGGAAGTGTAGCACATCATGCATGATACGTGTGTCACACTCTGAGAGTTTCCAGCTAGGAAGAGTGGTCAGCAAAGCCTAAGCCTTGTGCCACACCTTAAGAGTTCCCAGATATGAAGATAGATTAGCAAATCCTTAGACCCGGATCAGACAGCCCCTCAGAGCTCCCAGATATGAAAATAGCTCAGAAAAGACCAAGACTTGGGCCAGACCCTGAGAGTTCCCAGACTTGAAGATAGTTTAGCAAATTCTTAGCCTTGGGCCAGCCCCTGAGAACTCCCAGATATGAAAATAGCTCATAAAAGCCCAATACCTGGGCCACACCCGGAGAGTTCCCAGACTTGAAGATAGCTCAGCAAAGCTTAGGAAATGGGTCAGAACCTGAGGGTGTGCCGATCTGGTGCAGTATACAAGATTTGTAACATACCATAAAGTCTGAAGGCAGCTCACAAAGGTCTGAGAGTTGGGCCAGACTCCAGCACCTGGCTGGTGACTCACGAGTTACCAGGTCTGGAGGCATTTTAGACATTTCTGAGAGCTGGGACAGTCCCTCAGAGCTTCTGGATCTGAGCACAGTTTAGCAAAACCTGAAAATTGATTAAAGGTCTGTGAGTTCCTAGAAATGGAGAGAGCACAGCACATTCATAGAGTTGAGAAAGACCCTGAGAGGCCTGATGAAGAAGGCAGTCATGCCGATCTTGAGGCTGACATCAGACTCTCAGGGCCACCAGGTATAGAGACTGCGCAGCAATCCTGATACCTCACTCCAGACATGTGACTTCTCAGATATCGACATAACTCAGCAGACCCTGAGACTTAGAATTGCCTATTTTAATAGGCTCCAAATAAGGGCTATCCCCTCTCTCTCTCTTGTCTGTCTCTGGTACCCCTCAGCCCAGCCCAGACTTCAATAATACCCAAAGTGGTCACTAGAGATGGGTAACCACTAACGTCTAGATTCTGACTGGCTACTGGGAGGACTTACAGTCAACTACCGTGCCCTTCTGACTCCCTCTGGCGTCTTGTAGGTGGATCCTAACCAGGTGTCCCACAATGAAACTGATCATAGTAATGGGTGCCTTCCAATTGTTCAAGTCTCACTCAACCTTTTCCTCACGCGCCCTTCTACTCCTTACATTGAAGTTCCTACCTTCCTTTCCCTTCCTTCTACTCTCCTCCCCCTCCTTCTCACACTTCTGCTCTCTCTCCCTCTCTCTCTCTTTCCCTCTGATGTTCCTCCCTTTTACTCCTTACTCCTATGCTCAGCTCTAGTCTCTACTACCCTCCTCTCCCACCACTCTCTACTACTTTCTCCCCCACTACTCTCACCTCCCACTACTCTCCACTCTACACTACACCCCACCCCTCCTTCTCTCACTTATGCTTGCACGTAACCTTAGTCCCTCTTCGTATACCATACACACACTGTCACTCCCAAGTACAAATGTCTCTCACCAACTAATACTGCATCTTGCACACTCTCTGTGATTCGCTTCCATGCCCCTCTTTAATGTCCTTCCTCCTACTGGTTTCTCAGTCCGCCTTCACCCCATTTGACCACACTGAGACAACCCACACTCGTGCTGTCTTCCTGGGCCCTTTTATTCTCCTCCTCCTGCTTCCATTGGCTCTCAGCCCATTCCCCAGACCAATCTCTGCCTTGGTCTCTCTCAGGGGCCGGGTTCCAACAATGAGAAAAAAGAAAGCACCAGATAAGCCCCACCCCGTTTTCAAACGCGGGTCCTCCATTGTCCCACAATGGCGGCCTGCATCCATCAGTCTTTTTCAAAGTTCGTATTCTGTTTTTGATGCGCGTCAGGATTGCCTGTTAGCCGCGGCAGACGTTCCAACGGCATGATGTTCGCCACCGCCTCTCTCGCTGTTGGACTGCATATTTCGTTCTCCACTGCAAGGAATTCTGCTCTCGCCAGTCCTGAAAGGCAAGAGAGAAGACACTGGCCAGCAGGTTATATGGCAGATATGTGTTGAACAACCATGGGGGCAGTACTGAGCTTTGGGGTACTCCACAGTTAGTGGGTATCACCGTTCAAAAAGGTACCCAGATCACACTTGAGATTCTCTTTTTGGTAGGTTGGAAGAGATCCATTTTAAGGCAAGGCCATCAACACCCATGTCGTTTTTTTTATCTTTCTAATAAATGTCGTTGTTTTAATATATTCACACACTCGAGACCTCAAGTGGAATCATAGTTACTGGGATGTTTATAACCAGAGCCAATAGGGGATTGTATTTACTTGTTTACACAGTACATTCAGCTCCTCTGATTGGCCTATTCTCTAAATGATGTTCATGAAAGAGGTTTGGGTTGTTACTGTACTTCTGAAGTTGGATGGCAACCCTTTTCTGGAGGAGATTGCTTATAAAGAGGGTATAGAAAGAGGACACTGGGTTGCTAGGATGTGTGGTCTGCGGTAGGCTTTTTAACGAAGGTGCTATGCATGTGAGGAAGACCTTGGATGATTTGTTGTGGAAGGATGATCTGCAGTATGGACGAGTGGTTTCTTCTTCTTCTTGATAGGTAGTGTCTTGGAGCTATGTTGTTACTTGCACATGTATTTGTGTTGCCTTTCCTTGGGGTCTGCACCTGCAGCGTTCACGTTGTATCTGTTCTTGTTTCAGAAGGGCAAGCCGTACCATTTATTTTGAGTTTATAGAAGGTCTTATACTCTTTCTAAACATGTGTGTGGTATGTTGTTAGTGTGCGCGTGAAAAGAGAAAGGGAGAAAACCTTGATGGAAGGTGGTAGACTTCACCCTTTAAGATAAACAAAAAAAAAACATGTGACCATTAGTCACACAGCTGGGTTTTTGAGAAAACCCCTTCTGCAAAGGGGAATTTCCTTTGACTTTCAAACACAGCCCTGGACTGAATCTATTAAGAAATGCAAAACTGCGCTCTTGAGAATTTGTCATTCTATGGAAAGTGAAGTTACTTTTTTTTTTAATAAACTCTTGCAAGCCCTTTTTTCTACTTGAATTTTGTGGATATATCAGAGTGGTATTGCAGCCTATTGCAGCATTTCACACCAGTACCAGCTCTGCAACCACAACGAGGAGACGTGTATGGTCAGGTATGCAAACCCTCCCTGGTGGACTGCCGAGGTCCAGCGCCCCTTTGCCACTGTGGCCTCCAAACCACTTCATTTTCTGAGTTATCCATTGGAATTTGGGAGAACCTCCATGGTTAAATGCACACTTTGCAGCTGACTTGGCACATTTCTCCCTGGGAATCATCCTGGCCGTGCTACTCTCACAGAGTGGACCCCGCGCTGTGCACACAGGCGGGGGAGACTTCAACCTGCACACAGCAAGACTGACGCTCAGATCACGGGCGCGCACACATGACGTCACTTCGGGACAGTAACTGCAGCTAATGACTAGCTTACCATGGCTGGCTAAATGCACAGTTCCTATAGAGTAGCCACTCTCCGCCAGGGCTCGAAAAGAGTACCCAACTATCACAGTTACCCATACCACAGACTTCAAAAACGAAACCAAAAATGGTTCCAAATTGATGGTGACCAAATATTCTATGCACTATTTCTAAACATTCACAGTGAATAGATTTCGCTTTCTGCTCTCACGCTACCATTCCGGTCGTTCCCTCTTAACACACCTTTTCTCGTGTCCTGGTCCTCTGTGAATAATTTAAAGGCACTGAAATGACTGGCCGAGGAACAGTGTGTTACTATTTGATAAGCATTGAGAGCCAGAAGCTGCTGAACTCTGATGTGGGGACTTTGCTGCATGTTGACTTGGGATTGTTGACTAAAGTCTGGTTTTAGATTCACTCAGTGTAAGGTGCTTCGCAGGTTATATGGCACACTTGCCTAGCTTTCTACATGTGATCAGACAGGCACTGACCAATGCCCCGAATGTTTTGCTCCAGGCCTGGGTTCTGTGGTTAAGGTTTAGAACTGCTCATATCTTCTGGGTTTCTGAGGGAGTGTCGCGCTATGGCACGCAAGCTGTGGCTCTCAAGAGGTGTTGGTCTAGAAGTCCCATGAGTCCTAGCCAGCATAGCTAATGGTGAGGGATTATGGGCGATGCAGGCCAGACATCTACAGTCTGTATCTTGCTCACCACTGCATAGCTGAAGGACTCTCTGGCTTAACTGATAGCCCTGCCTCGCTAACCCCAGTTGAGTACCTCGGGGTGACATTGGCAAGCTCCTTGTCCTTACCGGTAGATATTTTGTATCCTTCTGTGTCTGCCAGCCAACAGCTGAATCCTCAAATACTGGACCCCCAAGACTGCCCCTCTCATTCTGAGTCCCTACGGTTCTATCATATGTGATTAACAGAGAAGAAATGCAGAAACATATTGATCCTGCCAGACTGTGCCATAAGGAATTATAGCCTGTTTTACACAATTATTTACTGCTACAAGACTCAATATGAGGTTTAGTAATGTTTGGATTTCTTCGGTACCTTTGATTAGTCACCTTTGCTTTTGAACTTACTGGCTGCTCATTGATATTTGGTCTGGGGCAGGAACCAGATATTATCACAATGAGAAATTACTCAGTGCTAATATTCTTTTTTTAATGGGAAATTGGCTTAACATGATATGACTTTGCTGATTCCATACAAAAATACTCTGAACCAAGATGGCGGCCAGGAAAATAGTAAAGGACGTAAGTCCCTTTGCTATTTCCCTGACAGCCATATCAGGAGAAGATGATGGTGTTTAACACAGGATTGAAGTGGGGGTTGCCATCTAAGTGGGAGCTGCAATGGGGAGGCTGTCATGTGCCTGTCATGGCCGTCCCCAGACTCCTTCCCTGTACAGGTGCGTAGTGACTTTATCCACGGCGGTGTCGGCACAACAGGAGCATCCAAACTTCCAAACATCCAAACTTCCTAGGGTTGGTCTCCATACAACGGCCAACACTGGTCACGGCGACAGAGCTCTGCCATCTTTCCTCCAGTGCACATGCACGGAGGCCTCTGGCCCCATTCTGCACCGGCGCACACTCCTTCTGGTTGTGGTTGCTCTGCAACAAGCAGTGAACAGTGAGAACAGGGCATTCAGGCTACATAAGCCTCTCTGAGACTGCGCTCCAGCGTCTCAACTTCTTTAGTCATGCTTTGCTCATTTCTTCTCCCTCTTCCATCCGTCTCCACCCTGGAGTTCAAGCTCTTTGCCTGGGTCTTCTCCTATCTGCTCCTTTTTTGCCTTCTCCTTGTTCCCTTCGTCTGCCTTGACGTACTGCGTGAACTGCCTCTATTGTTCACGGCCTTTCATCGTGTTCTCAGTCCTTTGTTTTGCCGCTCTTTCTTCAGACACCCGAAGGATCATCGGTGCCATGGGTTCAGTGCTTGCACTGTCCTCGCACCATACCATACCAGGCCCTCTTCTGGTGGTGTGGGTGGGTAGACCGGCGTGGGGTTCTCCAGGTGTGCTATCTACGTGAGAGGGTCTCGGGCTGTCTTTTTAACTATCCCTGTCTACAAGCCTCTTAGTACCAGAAAGCGTGGACAACCTGGCGCAACTTCCTCACCTCTACGACTGGATTTCAGGTACTAGTTGACAGCGCGCAGTGGTGCATGATAGAGGCATTGGGGCAAGGGGCGGCCAAAACATGGGGAACCTATGGCAGAGACACAGGTGGCCAGGGAAGAATGTGTGCAAGTAATGGTGGTTCCACCTGTGTTCCTGGCCACCTGATTGGCTGGAACCTCACCTAAAGGTGCTAATACTCTGATACTTTGTGTCTACAATTGTTATATATATATCTTTTGTCTTCGAATGGGAAATGAGGACTTTATTTTATGTGATATCGAGCTTTTCAAAGAAGTTGATAAAAATGGAGACCCTGCCAAATTCTACAGCAATTGAATTATTTTATAAATTAAAAAAAAAACAATGTGCATGAACTTTGGCAAATTAGACTGATGCTTCATCACTATAATGGCAAGGAAAGGGAAGGATAGAAACCATTTAAAAATGTGCCACTGTGATTAGAAATACAGAAACAGAAAATCCATCTACTCTACGGTTCAATAGGAAAGAGAAACGTGCAATTATCATTAATTAAGCAATAAGCCGCGAGCCGCGGGGGCATTACTGAGTCAGGTAATGCCCCGGGGCCCATAGTTACAGGCATGAGCTAAGCGAGGCCCTTAACGAAGGCCCCGGGGCATTACCTGACTCGGTAATGCCCCTGGGCTCAGGGCTTATTGCTATTGGTACCCTGGCCCGCAAGACCCCGGTACTAACAGCATTACTTTTCTGTTCCGAAACGCTGCAGCGTTTCTGGAAAAAAAAACGGCTGCCAGGGAAGGATAAACAGAGTCAGTGTTCCCTTTACATGGCGGCCATCGGGAGCATATGCGCTGGGGACAGAAGTGTTCCCAGAGCGTTTGCTCTCGAAAAAGGACCAAAAAGAAGGTATGTGGGGTTGGGAGGGTGGTGAGGGGATTGTTTGGAGAGGGGGAGGAGAGAACACTTACCTGAATCCCCGGCAGGGGAGGATGACAGCCTCCAGCTGTGTGGTGGTTCGGAGCTGGGATTACCCCATTCTGAGCCTCCTCATTGGCTGAGGGGCTGCCACACCACCGCGCCGGGGATGTGAAGGAAGCTTGAGCTTCGAGGGATTCTGCGTCAGGTAAAGCCCTGGTGAGAGCCAATCAGATTGTGTGTAACAATCTGATTGTCTCTCACCGGGTACTAATACACCATATAGTACCCTCCAGCCTATTATCATGAAATTTCACCCCAAGATAAAACTATATGCAGAAGGTATGACTGTGAAACCTTTCACTGAATCAATAACTCAACAAAAAAGTGCATGAGATATTGATTCCTGGTTTTATAGCAAAAAACAAATTGCCCAGAGCATGGGTGGGCAAGAAAGTGAAGCTTTACCACTTGATTGTAGAGATGAAGACCAGTTGTACATAATCGGAAAGTCAAACATAGACTCCAAGGATTCATTGGCTAAATGTCTTCTCTCTAACTCGCCAAGACCAGAAAGATCTGGAAAGCAAGGTTGCTAAAAAGCTCTAAAGTGGAATGGAATCAGCTCTTGCTGGCACTGAAGATCTGTTTAGCTCCCTAAAGGAAATTGTTGTATTCTATTGGTTGTTACAGTTTTTATATAACACTGTAGCTATGAGATGGAAGGTGCAATGTAGACTGCATAGAATCTGTGGTGAGGTGGTAAAGGTTCTGTAGAAGGCAGTTGGAGAATGGCTGGCGAGTGATGAGCACGTATGGTGGGGCCTGTTACTACTGATGAATTATCTTAATAAAGATACTTTGAAAGACACAACCTGTTTGTCAGAGGCGACTGCTTCAGGAGGCCACTGGACAGCACTGAACTGCCCAGACCTCTGCCCAACGTATGTCTTCATCCACCATGACATGCTAGACTAGATGATGGCGTGGAATTCCTCCCTCGGCTAGATCAAAGCAAACCGATAATAGGGAGTAGGCCTTTGATCACTTGTGGTGACTCCTCAGGGTTCCTTCTTTTCCCGACTCCTTTTTAACATCTGTCTGTGCCTCCTTTTTGAATTAATCTCAATGAGTACCATGTATGGCTGCAGATGTGCACAGTTGATATCAAGATCCTTTCCTGGCTGGAACATGTGTCTGGATGGTGTTGTAACACTTTCGAGTACATGAACCGCATTTGGTTTTGGATGAAGGAGAGCTACCTAGACCTGAATGGTGCCAACGGAGACATTACGGAGAAGGTCCATGATAAAAAAATGTTCAGGTTTTTCATTTGATTGCCCCCAAATCTTTGGACGCAATTTTGCTGAGCCTAGGAGGAAATAATATGAAAAATGACTTTCATGGAGAGTCCGTTTCTCTTAGTCCTTGCTCCCACTGCTTCACAACTTTTTTTTTAAAATATATTTTATTAGTTTCATAACATGAGATAATAGAACTGGCATCAGTGGTAATAGATCAAGCATATCAAAAGTAAAGCCCGCAACTCCCCCCCACTTGTCCCCCCTCCTCCAAGACCACGGTTAGTTCATTGTTCCTCTCGAGTCCATGCCCAGGCCCGGGTCGCCTTCCCTGTCTGGCTCGCCCTCCTGCGACTCAGTTTGGAGCAAGGGTACTGTTAAGGCCACCCAACGGTGTAGCTCCTCGCTAGAGTCTAGTCTCTGCACTTGGATCGCCGTCTCCCATGCCGCTGTCTCAGCTGTGATCCACTTCGAAAGATCTCCCCACCATAGGGGCATAAGCAGGCCTCTGGGGCTTTTCCACCCCATGGCTATACGCCTTTTGGCCGTTATATATATAAGGTCTCTGAGCTTATTTAGGGGTTTATTCTTCCTGCTGCGCCTATATCTGCCCAGAATACATGCCGAGGGTTCGTCCACTTCAATTTCAATGTCTGCCCCGGCCACTCTTTCCTCCAATTGTGACCAGAACTCTCTAATCACTGGGCATCCCCAGAACATATGGGTCATACCAACCTTGGGTTCCCTGCATTTGGGACATAATTGGGTGCCAGCGCAGGTGAATCTTCCGGGGTGAGGTACGCTCTGTTCATGATATACAGTTGGATGAGCTGTAAGCGGGCATTTCGGGAGATTTTTTTGTGGTAGTGGGTTATATCACCCCAATCTTTGTCTTCAAAAACAAGGCTTAATTCATTCTCCCATTTGTTCCGGCATTTGAGGTCGTCCTTGGTGGAGCCCCACAGTAGGGCCTCGTAGATACGTGAGGTTTCGTGGCCCCCTTCAGCAGCGTTCAGTATCGTTTCGATGCATTCGTCTTCCTCAGTCTGGTCGACAGCGACCGGCCATCTGCTTTTCAAGGCTTGTATGACCACTCTGTGCAACAGAAATTGCCCTGCCGGGAGGCCCGTGGCGTCGCAGAGATCCGAGAAGGTTAAAACCTCTCGTTCTTGGATCAAGTCTCCCAGTGTGGCCACCCCGAAGGGCTCCCATTGTGTACGAGTCTCAAATTGCCCCCAGGAATGATTGGTCATGAGTGCTGCAATGGGGATCTGTGGGGAGTACGGATCTTCAGACCCGACTAGCTTGCAGGCCCTTTTCCAAAGTCGGATCCCTAACTTGACAAGGTAAGGGCAATGTTCAAGGGCACCTTTTCTGGTCCAAAGCATGTCTCTAAGTAGCAGCTGGGGGAGGGCCGGTTGGAGGAGGCGAGTGTCCGTTGTGTTCTCATCGGCCATCCACTGCACAACGTGTCTCAACTGGCTAGCAAGGAAGTAGAGTTCGAAATTGGGGATCTTCAGTCCTCCCCTCTCGTATGGTCTCTGGAGAGTCTCCAATGCCACTCTGTGCCTGCCTCCCTGCCAGAGGAAGCCCTTACAGAGTTTGTTGAGGTCTTTAAAGAACGAGGGGGGGGGTGTTGAAGGGAATGTTAGTGAAGTTATGCAATAGGCGGGGAAGGGCGACCATCTTAAGGAGTCCCGCCCTCCCGGCCACCGAAAGCGGGAGCCGACCCCAAAATTCCATGGATTTCGTTAGAGAGTCTTTGGCCTTAACTGTATTAAGAATATGTTCCGTACCGGGGTTTCGGTGTATAGTTATCCCCAAATATTTGAAAGATGTCACCTGCCATTCGAGGTCTAGAGGAGGGAGAGATCCATATTCTTCACTGTGTAGTGCAGCTAGGGGTAGAGGCAAGATTTGCTCCTATTAATCTGGATCCCAGTGTGCTTGTGAAAGCCGTCCAGGGTTTCTAGGATGTAGGGCAGGAGGTGTTCAGGGTCTTGTAGGTACAAGAGGGTGTCATCAGCGTACATAGAGACGAGATGAGTCGTATTCCTGTCTCAGGTAGGCTGCCACAGGTTCCGCGGCAATGATGTACAACATGGGGGACAGAGGGTAACCTTGACGGGTGCCCCTGTGTAGGGACCATTTTGCGGAATAGGTTCTATTGGTGCGTACCCTTGCAGTTGGGTTAGAATAAACCAGCTGAGTCCATTTCAGAAATACAGGGCCTATCCCCATTTTGGCCATGGTAGCATATAACCATTCCCACCTCACGGATTCAAAAGCTTTGGTGGCGTCCAGTGACGCCACTGCAAGTTTCTGTGGTCTTCCCTCGGTACTATAAATGACATGGTGTAGCCTACGCAGATTCTCAGTGATGGATCATCCGGGGACATATCCGGTATGGTCTTGATGAATCAACAGTGGGATAACTCTACGTAGTCTGTTAGCAAGCAGTGCAGTGAGGATCTTGCAGTCTATGTTTAGCATAGAGAGGGGCCTGTATGAGCCACAATCTGCCCCGTCCTTCCCTGGTTTGAGTAGGGGTATTATCACGGCCTCGCTCAGGGAGTCCGGGAGGGCGCCACGCTCGAAGGCCTCATTATAGACCTGGGCCAATATAGGAGCGAGTGTTTCCTCATAGGTCTTATGGAACTCCCCGGGGAGGCCGTCCGAGCCCGGGGTTTTCCCAGCTGGTAGCGATCTAATTACCACCCTGACCTCGTCGGGAGTGACGGGCTCGTCAAGGGTCTCAGCCATGTGCGAGTCCAATTTGGGCAAGTTGATGACGTCAAGGGCATCTTCGATCCTTGTGTGAGAAGGGGGCGGGGTCTTGGAGTACAAGTTACGATAGAAGTTAGAGAAAACCGAATTAATTTCCTGTTGGGTATGCACGGCAGTGCCGTCTGGTGTGATTATGTGGCAAATGGGTGGCCTGGGGGTTTCCCTTTTAGAGGTAGAGGCAAGATTTGCTCCTATTAATCTGGATCCCAGTGTGCTTGTGAAAGCCGTCCAGGGTTTCTAGGATGTAGGGCAGGAGGTGTTCAGGGTCTTGTAGGTACAAGAGGGTGTCATCAGTGTACATAGAGACGAGATGAGTCGTATTCCTGTCTCAGGTAGGCTGCCACAGGTTCCGCGGCAATGATGTACAACATGGGGGACAGAGGGTAACCTTGACGGGTGCCCCTGTGTAGGGACCATTTTGCGGAATAGGTTCTATTGGTGCGTACCCTTGCAGTTGTGTTAGAATAAACCAGCTGAGTCCATTTCAGAAATACAGGGCCTATCCCCATTTTGGCCATGGTAGCATATAACCATTCCCACCTCACGGATTCAAAAGCTTTGGTGGCGTCCAGTGACGCCACTGCAAGTTTCTGTGGTCTTCCCTCGGTACTATAAATGACATGGTGTAGCCTACGCAGGTTCTCAGTGATGGATCATCCGGGGACATATCCGGTTTGGTCTTGATGAATCAACAGTGGGATAACTCTACGTAGTCTGTTAGCAAGCAGTGCAGTGAGGATCTTGCAGTCTACGTTTAGCATAGAGAGGGGCCTGTATGAGCCACAATCTGCCCCGTCCTTCCCTGGTTTGAGTAGGGGTATTATCACGGCCTCGCTCAGGGAGTCCGGGAGGGTGCCACGCTCGAAGGCCTCATTATAGACCTGGGCCAATATAGGAGCGAGTGTTTCCTCATAGGTCTTATAGAACTCCTCGGGGAGGCCGTCCGAGCCTGGGGTTTTCCCAGCTGGTAGCGATCTAATTACCACCCTGACCTCGTTGGGAGTGACGGGCTTGTCAAGGGTCTCAGCCATGTGCGAGTCCAATTTGGGCAAGTTGATGACGTCAAGGGCATCTTCGATCCTTGTGTGAGAAGGGGGCGGGGTCTTGGAGTACAAGTTATGATAGAAGTTAGAGAAAACCAAATTAATTTCCTGTTGGGTATGCACGGCAGTGCCGTCTGGTGTGATTATGTGGCAAATGGGTGGCCTGGGGGTTTCCCTTTTAGAGGTAGAGGCAAGATTTGCTCCTATTAATCTGGATCCCAGTGTGCTTGTGAAAGCCGTCCAGGGTTTCTAGGATGTAGGGCAGGAGGTGTTCAGGGTCTTGTAGGTACAAGAGGGTGTCATCAGTGTACATAGAGACGAGATGAGTCGTATTCCTGTCTAAGCTAGGAGTTTCCCCAGTTTGTCCCCCAGGGCATGGATTCTTTCCGTGTGCTTGGCGTAGCTCAGTTTACCTAGGGCTTCCCAATGCGTTAGGCAGGTTTGTCTAAGTTCGGTAATTCTATGTAAATGATCAGGGGATGGGTCAACCCTGCCTTAGAGGACACACAGGTCTCTCTCGGCTCGCTCCAGCAGGGTTGTGATGGATCTCTGGGCACCCCCAACTGCTGCGATCATCTCGCCCCTCATGACCACCTTACATGCCTCCCAGGTAGTGCTCATGTATTTAACGCTATGTAGGTTATTCTGCCAGTATTCTTCAGTACTATCCCTTATGCGTTCTCTGAATGCAGTATCAAGTAAGTCTTCAGCTCTCAATCTCCACGTGGGTATAGGGGGTTTTGGCGGGAACCCCTCCCAGGTGACCAACAGAGGAGAGTGGTCGGACAGTACCCTCGGCAAATAGTGCGCGTCAACAAATGCAGACTGTTGTGTTTGGCTGAAAAAATATAATCTAGCCTGGTATGCACGGCATGTGGTGGGGAGTAGAAGGAATACTTGCGTTGTTCCAGGTGCTTGTCCCTCCAAATATCACTGAGTTGCAACTGTTGGACTAATTTGGAAAGTATTTTGGCCGGGGGGAGGGGCGATCGTGCTTGTTGTCGGATCTATCCAGCAGAGGGTCAAGGTTGCAATTATGGTCGCCTCCCCATATCATGATTCTGTCCATATATGGGGTGAGTCGTCTATAGAGGGAGTGGAAGAAGACAGTCGTGTCATGGTTGGGCGCATAAGTACTAACTAGGCATAACTCTTTACCCTCGATAGAGCCACAAACCACAACCATCCTCCCCTCGTTGTCAGATTTAGTACTAGTAAGCCTGAAGGGGACCGAAGGGGCAATCCAAATCAGGACCCATCTGGCATAGGAGGAGTAAGCGGAACCCACTAGGGTGCCACGCCAGGTGTTGGCCACGGCATCTAGTTTTTTCGCAGTTAGATGAGTCTCTTGAAGCATGGAAATTCCGACCTTGCATCTCTTCAAGTAGGAGTGGATGCGTCGTTGTTTGACGAAGCTGTTCAGGCCTCTGACGTTCCAGGTGACGATCTTTACTGTGTCAGCCATAGGTGTTACGTGTACGGTCATATGGGGCGAGCAGGACTCGGGGTCTTGTTAGTGCAGCAATGCGTATAGAGGGCTCCCGTGGTCTCGGTATTTTCCGTTTATAACCTGGCTTGAGTTCCCAACTTTGGTACCAACATCTCCCATTCCTCCCCCCAATAACTGTAAACTCCCCGAAACTTAACAAACAGTTCAGACTGAAAGCTGGTCCAGCGGGGTTCCCCCCGTTATGACTACCCCGTTTCCGCTCCATTCAACCAGACATAGGTCTCATGGTGCCGAAAAAAAAAAAAAAAAAAAACCTAGTCTGGGGTTTGAAGAATTGACGTTCCATTCCTAGCGGTGCTCTCTTATATGATCATTCCTGCTGCTCTCCGCTGCAGTTACCAATTGATTTCGTGGATTTGTATGTTGCCAGCCAAATCTGGAATCGCTCATGAAGCAGTTTTGCGCGAGCTGCGCCCTTTGTCTTCGACGTCAGGGATCTGCTCCCTGTCCATCCAGTCACGGACCTCCGCAGAGGTGTCGAATAGGTACGTTTTGTTATTGCGTGTTACTTTTAGTCTAGCAGGGTACAGGAGCATGTAGCGCAACCCGGCCTTCTTAAACCTGGCTTTAGAGTAAATGAATTGCGCTCTTTGCATCTGCACCTGAAATGTATAGTCAGGGTAAATAGCAATCTTTGCTGAATCCCGCTGTATTTGGCCACCAGACCTCGAGAAAGCCAAAATAGTCTCCCTGTCCTTGTAATTCAGCACTTTGCTATAACTGGTCTGCGTGGGGCGCAGGGGGCCGGTCTTTTGGTAAGCGAGCGGTGTGCTCTTTCAATTGTAAAGCCCTGTGATAGCTTGCCTGCTCCGATCTCGTGAATCAACAGGTTCTCAACGAAGTTAGTGGGGTCGGCTCCTCAATGCCCTCAGGCATTCCCAAGAGTCTGATGTTATTTCGGCTTGCCCGCCCTTCCGCCTCCTCAGCCCTGTCCTCTAGGTTCTTCACCCTTTGTTGTAGCGCATCGACATCTTTTAGGAGCGAGAGTTTCGCCTCTGTGTTTTCGCGGACCTGGGTTTCAGGCACCTTGGTCCTGCCGGATATGGAGCGAACATCCTGTCGCAGGAGGCCCAAATCCATGGCTACTGCATCTATTTTGCTTTCCATTTTGGTTTGAAGGGTCATAATGGCTTGAAGAATCTGGGAGTTGGCAGGTTCTCTTGCTCCCTCAGAAGGGCCCTGGAGTACCTTCGTCTCACCCTTTTTTTCAGTGTCGGGTCCCGTGGGCCCTCCGGCCGCGTAAGTTTCCATTGTCGTTTGGCACTGTTTGGCTTTGGCGCCCTTCCCGGTCATCCCACCAGCGCCGACGGGGGACGTTGCAGATCCTCTGCTAGTGCTGTGTAGCGACTGTTTCCCTGATTGAGTGTAGGGGTGGCAGCGCTGCACCGAGGGCCCCCAGCGAGGCCGGCGCTTAATGTGTGTGTGCTCTCCAACGCCTGCGGGGGGAGGAGCACGGGCCTGTCAGTTCGCAGTGGGCTGGTTGTGCTCTCTCACCATGCTCCACGGTGCGGACCTGGAGCGGGCCGGTAGAAGCTCTGTAGTGGGCTGGTCAAGTCCTGTCCCTCACTGGGCACAGGCCGGACCCTCAAGGCGTTCTGCGGTCCAGTGGTCAGCGCCGGCGGGCCTTCTATCTGTTGGCTTGCGAGGTATTCCCCCCCCGGAGCGCTATCTGGGCGCCGTTCGCCGTGTGTGCTTCTGTCTGTGGGGAGGGGGGGAGCAGGAATCGCAATGCGGTGGGCTCACCTCCGGGGCTCCTCACCTCTTAAGCTTGCCCGGAGTGGCAGAGCCTCGGCAATCACGGCTCCCGTCTCCAGTGGCAATCGCTCCGCTCTCCACCGCTCCATCGTCGCGGCTGGCTCTGCTCTGCACCTTCTGGGCGCCGTCCAAACCGCTGGTGCCCCGCTTGCAGCCTCCGCTCGGCCGGGATCGGCGCAGCTTCGCCTCCCTTCTTCTGGTTCTGCGACCGCCAGGCGGCGGGCAGCCCAGGAGCAGCGTCTTGCTCGTCTCCTCACGCCCGGCGCCTTCCGGCCCGGGAAGCAGGTCCTCAGTCCTCCGGGGCCGCCGGTTTGGCCAGACCGCAGCGCAGCCCCTCGGGGGAAGCCCCGCGCACAGGGATCCCATGTCCACCTCGGCGTCACACGGAGCGCCGCTCTCTCGTGCCGGGCACAGTGGCGTCCCTTCAGTGCCGGCTGCAGGTCATGTGCGGGGGACTCTGCTCTTCACCCCGGAGGCCACAAGCAGCGCCGACCCGGTCAGTGGTTCCCCCAGGCGCAGCGCCGGTGTTCAGGCGGTGGCCGCCATTTTCTCTCGGCTTAGCGGCGTCTGTTGGATGGTGGCCTGTGCTCCTCTGGGCGCGTGGAGCCACAGGATTTCCACAGGTGGGTCTCTGGGATGTTATGATGAAGATCGTGGCAACTGCAAAAGTTATTGAGCTTCGAAAGAACGAGTTAGGCAGCAAATGTTGATCACATCACACGGAGCTCGCCAGGGATGCGTCCTCTTCACATGGCGGTTAGCCACGCCCCCCCACTGCTTCACAACTTATTGGAGACAGCCTGAATCCACAAGCGGGTCAGAAAAGCTGGCTGAAAAAGATAGCTGTCACTTTACGAAAATCTTTGGGATGCTTTGGAAGCCTTTATCCGCATGTGTCTCGCCGCACGCTGGTCCCCACCTTCTGTCCTCACGTCAACAACCGCCAAACCCAGTCCAAACATATTTTTTCTCTCGCCTAAGATGATTTCAGTAAATGATATGCTTTACTGGGAGGTGGGTGTTTTGAAGGTGGGAGAATAAGGACTAAGCGAACCAAAATTGCCATGAAAGTAATTTTAAATGTCTCTGTCATTTTGCTCTCCCTCCTTCCCAACTGGATGGGACCAGAATAAAAATCTCTTGAAAGGCGAAGGGCGCAGGCAACAGCATATGTCAGTGAACTTCAAGCAAATGGGTTGCAAAACCCATCTTGGCCAAAACAAGTATCTCTTCTGGAAGATGCATCTTAAAAGTAGTGCTTTCAAAAAGGGAAAAGGCCAAAATGACCGAAAACAAATTACTGAATGGGAGAGTTGGCTGAATTTTGGCCGTCCGAAAAATTTGCATAGCCGAAAATCTCAACCAAATCCCCCATCCAGTGGCATTATAGTGAAGAAGGGCAGCGGGGTCTGCGGGGCTCCCCCCACACCCTTGTTGACTATTATGTCAGTGGTGGTTGCGGAGGGTCCCCCGCAGCTGTTTGCGTACAGTAAAAGGAAAAAAAAGAAAAAAAAGGACCCTGCGGCGCTGGTTCCCAGTCACAGAAGTGAATGGGAACAGGCGTTGCAGGGACGCAGTGAGTCAGCGGCACACAGTGAAGTTTGCTGCTGCAAGGTAAGTAACAGGGGTGGGTGGTCGTCGGCAATGTATTTAATTTGGGTTGTTTTACTATAATGGCCAAACCGTATTTCCGGCCAAAACGACTATGGTCTTTTTGTCCGCAGTTTGTTCTGTTATGGTAAAACAACCCAAATTCTCAAAAGGCAAGCATAGTAGCCCGAGCAGCAGCCCTACAGATTTCAGAAATATGGACACGATTTATAAAGGCCATCAATGCTGCCTTGGCTCTAGTAGAATGAGCCTGAAGTCACTGCAGAGCCACAAGCCCCTTCAGGCCATAAGCTTTTGCTGTGCAAGAGACCACCCGCCTAGTGATAAGGGCCTTAGCCCTTGGATGCCAGGTGGAAGACCACCATAAGTTATGACCAATTGGTCCGATCGCCAAGACGGTTTTGTACATTATATGTGGAACTTCAGAATCCTTGTGACATCCAAATAGTCTAAAGCCTCTTCTGCCGGAGATGAACGAAAACTAGGGTCAAAAACTCGAAGGAAGATAGAAATCAGAAACTATGGGCCTCATCACGACTTTGGCGGTAACCCTTAAATCCAGCGGTAGCGCTATTACCGCCGGATTTAAGGGTCCGCCAAATCAGGACTTCGGCGGATTTCGCCCCAGCTCTGAGCTGGGAGGAAATCCGCTGAAAATTCGCGCTATTACCGCCTGCGGGAAATCCGCCGGTCGTAAGAGCGCAAATTTTCCCCATTGAGCCCAACGGGGAATGGGGTATTCCCGAATGGGCTCAATGGGGAATGGGGATTTACTTTACCGCCAAACTCGTGATCCGGCGCTATTAGCGCCGGGGAGTTCGGTGGTAGGGCTAATACTGCTGGCGGTAATACCGCCAGCGTTACCGTCCAAGTCGTGATGAGGCCCATGTCTGGTAAGAACGAAGCAACCGTCCAAAGAACTACCTTATCCTTAAGGAAAAAGAAGCTAGGAGGTCTCCACATCTCCTTGCTGGTTTCATTTCTACCAAAGGGGCGGTTCTCGGGCAACAAATCAATATCACATGCAGCCATAGGTTCAAAAGGTTTGCGCATCATGCAGCTAACTCCAACTGAAGATCCCCTTGAAACTGAGGCTCTCTAATGAGCGGATATAAGCGAAGAAGACATTCAAAATGGCTTCTGGATGACATTATTTGATAGAGAAAACGACTTATGTTTTTGTTTAGAGAACCACGTATCTCTGAGAGGCAGTGCTAAAATGTGTCGATCTTAATGGCTGTAGAGGTTAAGGATGAGATCAATGGCATTACATTGTATTCCGAGACCTGTTATGTTTTGCTCAAGAGTCCAATAACAAAAATGCACCCACTTGCTTTTATATTGCTTTTTTGTGGCTCTGGTCACGGCAACGATCTTTCAATTCTGCCCTGAAACATACAAATGGGCAAGGGCTAGTTTCTCAGGAGCCAAGCTTTCAAGTTCAATCATTTGATGGAGGAGTGACGCACCTGCCACATCTGCTGAATTTCGAGGTCTGCCATTAGAGGCAGATCCTAGGGAGGTAGGAGGAGATCCGAAAGCTATATCTGGCACAGTTCCAACAGGGCCGCCATGGTCATCGCTGAGTTCCATGCAAATCTGAACCTTATCAGAGTCCTATGGATCAGGTGAAGCGGAGGGAAAGCATAGCACGTTTTGTTTGACCATTTTGTCAGGATAGCATCTCCCAGAGAATAATGATATGCCTGCCTTCTCTAAGATGCATATTGGGGACGAAGCACATTGAATTCCATGGCAAATAAATCCACCTCTGGAAAAACCCATTTCAGGAACAGCATTTTCGCCACTGACAGTCCCCGTATGTGTGGTGACACAACTATCCTACGTAGACTATCTGTTCACAAATTCTTCTTCCCATCCAGGTGGGACGCAATCATAAAAAAGGGGGTTCTGAAATACCAAAGTAGTTCCACCAGAAGACATACAGTATGGGAGCTAGTCCCTCCCTGCTTGTTTATTTTATACATGGTTGTATTATTGTCCATAAGCACTTGTACCACCTTCCCCTGAATGGAGGGAAGGACCTATTTTAGAGCATCGACAATGGCCCTGAGCTCCAGGACATTTATGATAGTTTACATTATGAACATGAGTTAGTAAATGAAAACAAGGTGATCCCCAACCATAATCTCAAGAGTCAGTTGTCACATAGATCTCAGGCTGAGGTTAATTAAAAGGGATACTGACCAGAGGTGCTCTGATTTGCCCCACCAAATTAGTGTGTCAGAGATCAACTTGCTTTGGTGCCCTTATAACTGATTCTCAATTCGGGCAAGATGCCACTGCAGGGTCTGTCTACCCGGTCCAAGCCTCTGAAAAGGGACCCGGTCGATGCATGACGCCATTGAGACTAGAAGCCTTTTGAAACCACCACGCCAAAAATTCTTGACAGCGCAGAAAGAGGGAAAAACCTGTTGAATTGCCAAGAGTCTGCTGTGGGGAGGAAAGATCTTGTTTAAATTGGTGTCAAGCCCTGCTCCAATAAACTGGAGACTCCTAGATGGAATCAGGGTTGACTTGGGAACATTCACGGAATACACTAGTTTAAACATAGTATTGCAGGCTATCAGAACCTTCTTAATTACATGGCTTGGAGACCTGGCCTTTATTAGCCAGACATCTAGGTAGGAGTATAAGTAAACGTTCTTCAGCCACAGAGGAGCAGTCATTACTGGCAACAGTTCCATTAACATTCTATGAGTTCTGTATCACATATGTTACCTCTACCAGATGTTGTATGCATGTCACACTTTGCTATGCAGTATACGGGAAGATTGTAAAAGAACCATGCGAACAACTGTAACCTAACAAACTGTCTCTAAGCACTATTTTTGGGCCGCTTATTGTAACCCACAAGCAAGCCTTCTTAAGTGTCCTTTAAAGCGCCTCGATGCCTGTGGGCTGTAGTGCGCTCTGCAAATCCAAAATAAATCAATAAATTCTGGGAGCTGAATTTAAGCCAAGGGGAAGACTAGTGCATTGATAGTGGTTCTTTCCCACTGTGAAACAAAGCACTTGACAATGCTCTTTTGCAATCGGTATGTGAAAATAAATGTCTTGATGGTCTAACAGTGATATCCAGTCGTCCAGCTGAAGGTCCAGGGAGGCTTCCAACACTAGGATATCCATTTTTGAGGCATACATTTGTTAAGAGCCAATCCCTCATCAATGACTTCTAAGCATTTGAAAATAATGCGAACTACGATAAAATGTCAGGGTTTTCACCGGCAGCTGTGTATGTCCAGATATGTTATGTCATTGTATTTCCACCAGGCACTACTGCCACTTACAATGTCTCCTAGTGCTCTGATGGATCTGGAGGAGAGTTGGTGGATTTGGTGAGGTGGGAGCAGAGGGAAAGGCAAGACTGCAGTGCTCTGTGTTGAGGTTCCGGGTCGGAAGCACCCCGAGGTTTGCAGGTGTGTATGCTTTCTAGATAGTGTAGGATGCATTGAAGGCTTTGTGTCAGGAGGGGTGGCTACATCCTTATAATGTGGTCGTTTGCTGGCCTGCATGTCAAAAGAGGCTGAACAACGGCCTGAGATAGAACTAAAAAAGCATGAACGCAAAATAACAGCCCTGTGAGATGCCACACAATGAAAGTATACGGGAGCATAAACATGGAGTTGGATGACTCAGGGTCTTGGTCCCTCATCTGTAAAATGCCCTGAATCCTTCACCAAGGGCTCCCCTCAAGAATCCTTTATTTGTAAAGACCTGAATTCATCACTGGTGTTTGATGCCTGAACCGTCACTGTTTGACCACCTCCCTTCGCTATGGGATCAGGCCAGCATCAGTGTAATGACCACCACTGCTTTCTAAGCAATGGACTATATGGAAGCCCCTTATCTTAATGCACGAACATTTTGAGGTTACTGTAAGGTGACAGGTTGGTGTGCAAGAAAACAATTAAAACATCCAAACGAGTGGCTTAGATTTCAGTGCTCTAACACAGGCAATAGATGAAAAACCTTTGGCGAAAGACATAGGCAAGCCTACATCCTCTGAGTGGGTGGCTAGGTTTGGTGTTATATTAGAAGCTTGTGGTCTGCAGTGTATGTGGGTGACTTAAAGAGGTGTGGAAAAGCGCATGATTCGAAGACTTGTTGCTCAAGGGTGCTTACTATAAAGAGACCTACGCTGCCTGAAAGCATTCACATGTTAGTCAATGAATGATGTCACATCCGGCCTCAAAAGCAAGAAAGGGACATTCTGGAATGCTCATCGTTGGTGATTGTTGATGTGGCAGGCATGGGTAAAGAGAACATGGGTTTACCTTTTCCTAGATAGCCTTCTTAGTTGATGCCGGACATCCTAAATTCTTATCCTGGCGAATCTGAAAAACTGTGGTAGTGAAAGCAAAACACGTCAATCAGAGATTTTCTGTGGATCATTTGTCATAGCATCATATTCTGTTATGATGCAGTGTGGCATTTGAGTACCAGGACATCCAATTATCCTCAGAACAATAAATGGCTGGTATGAATGGTGTCTAAAGCTGTGTGCTTTCACTCCTTTGTGTGCAGCAGGGAAAGGCACCTGTATGGAGTTAATGTATGCAAAGGATTCTTACTTTAAAAGGGAAATCCTTTTATCAGTAAGGAAATATGTGTTCTCATGATAGTGTCTTTCTCTAAAAAGGTGCTTACATACAAACGCGGGCAAAGTGATGCCCACCACCTTAGTCTGCCTATTTTACTCTCTACTCATGAACCAGTGTTCATAGCTGGTGTCGAGCTTGTGTAATATCCATGGATACAGCAGCAGGCATGTAGCCAAGTATGTCCTTGTGCGACATGCACAGGTGTCCCATAAGAAGGCGGGGGTGCACCAGTGGAGACATACTGCTGAGTAACAAGACCACGTTTCACAGTTGTTGATATTTTCAAACAATGAACATTGTAAGATATAAACTTCGCATTTAAGTAAAACTAAATTGTTTTTGCACTATTATGACTTGTATTTTTATATTATGCTTAATTCAGGTAATGAAAAGACGTCGTATTGAGATATCTCACACCTACAATGACAGTTGTACAAATCTCACAAATCTCTAATTATAGATGTGCATAGCTGCATTCTTTAATTCAGATTAAAATATAGTCCTAATATCCACATTTCTTCGATCAATCTAAAATGATCATCCCCAGTGACACATCAAGGCATTACGCGACTAATCGACAATAACGACGCGGTCCGGTCGGAGCTCTACTGAAATATTTACTAAAACCAGTAGTAGAAGGGGCTGTAGATTTGATGAAAGTCAGAGATCTAGTTAACAATCTCATGGCAGAGGAATCCAGTGCTCTAACAACCAACTGTTCCTTATGTCCCTTTATGCGAAATAGAAATGGCAAATGGTTTCTTCTATATTAGCCTAATATACACAACTGCTCCCACTTCCGCCTTTCCATGTTGTCATAAAACGAGCAAGAGGTGCGATAGATAACGAGATTAAATTTTACCTACTGCACGTTATGAGTAAAACCATTGATAGCATTTGAATGTGGATACGACCCCACAAGATCTCTATGCAACAAGAATTCTTAGGTGGGAGGGCAGGCCATAGATTTCGGGTTCATGTCTTGAAAGAATGTCTCTGTGCAGAGATCTTTAACATTGAGAATAGCCTCATCAGTCACACTCATTTCTCCAAATAGCAAATAAGGAAAATGCAGGTTTTTCAAAGTTGCTTTGATACTGTAATGCCATTTCAAGTTGGCTTCACAATTTGCTCATCAATTTTCCTTGAGTAAATTTGACTCAATTAATTTATTTTAATTGTTTTTTTACCGTACCTGAATTCGGTTTCTAAGAGCAGATCCAGGATTCAAACCTCTGTTGCTCTGCGTGGTCTTGCCCTTGTGCTATCCTCAGATCACAATGGCACCACAGCATCTTCATTGAGCAAAAGCTGTCCAGGTGTGTTCAGTGTGAGCTAGCACAGTGCTGCTTTCATATTTGCTTCATACCTTATGGGACCCAGACTTACCTCCAAATGAAGGGGTATTGTAGCAGTACTTTGCAGGAGAGACAACGGCTATTCTAAAAAGCCCTTTTCATCACTCTAAAAAGCTTTGGAGCAAATGTGGCCCCAAAATTCGGCACAATATGAGGCAGCAGATCTAGATGTGGGTTTACATATGTTAATAGCCGGGAGGGTTGCTCACCCCTCAAATCATTAGGCAAATGAGGGATTAGCCCCAGCACGACTCACTTTTCCAAATTTGGGGCAATCAGGTCGAATTTTTGGGAAATCTGATTCCCAGGTTATGAAGCTGCTTTACTCATTGGATGATGTTTTCAGCAAACATCAGGGGTACCCCTAATAAATCTGGAACGGTCATTGCATCCGTTCTTGTGGCATAATTAGCAAATCTCACTCAGCGCCTGACTCACCTAACACTTTCAGCAGTTTCTTGATATCTGTGGGAATTTTAGACATGATTGCGGCGTCATTCCCTATTCTAGGAGCCTCCGCGCCGTGATTGGAGGATATCCTATTTGCCTGCTCATTTATGTATGATAGAAACAGAAAGGGGGTGGCCGGGGCGGGCAAGGTACAGCCTTGGCAGACTCCCGACTCAACAGGAGACAGGGCAGTATTTTCCCCACCAAATCCCCTTCTGACCTCATGCTATTACCATATAACTCCACAATTGATCTTAGAAGAGAATCGGGGCTGCACATGGCATCTAGTGCCCTCCACAGCATAACTCTCTCTACACGGTCTAATGCCGTTTTAAAACATTTAAACTCTCTCCGTTGTGTAACACAATTTTGTAAAACCATAGATAAAGGAAATGCCTGGTCTCCCGCGACTACCCCTTTCTAGAAACCGGTCTAAAACGGATAGACGCCCTAAGATTCTAATCCTGGTGAGAGCTTTGACCTCAGTGCAGGGTTTAGTGACATATGGGGCAATTGCATTCACCAACATAACAAAAGATTATTCAACCTCAATCCTATCCCTTCCCTCAGTGCTGTCCAAAGAAAAGGTTTCAGTAATCGGTATCACAGAACTATGCAGGGTGTTTAACTGCTAGGAGCTATTTAGATCCTGGTTAGGGTCTGGTAAGCAGTTCATCAGAGTATATCAGGGGCTGTGTGTGGCACCCAAGTTACCTGGTGCCACACTAATGTGCCTGTCTGGTAGGAAGAGAAGCTCCTGCTTTGCAGTAAATCCAGACAACGAAACACAATGTCCAGCTCCTGGTCCACACATTTCAATTTCCACACCTGGCATATATTTATGGAAAGCAAACCTCCAAATTGAAAGTTACCTCTTTTACTAGAACAAGGCAGTACAATATCCCTGGATTTGGCAATGATCCAAGCTGTATTATTAATCCTGATGTCCAATTTCAAATGCATGGTTACAGGACGGTTATCCCTTTCAGTAAACACAGCCTCATTCATAATATATTTATTCATTCATAATGTAACGCCATCCAGTGGTCTCAAGAAAAAGCTAATCTGCATGTAGCTTCCCTCCTACAGATAAGAACTCCCGGACTGTGTCCCTTTAATCTACTATTGCATCATCTCAGTCTTAATCCACCAATAACTTGCGCCAATCTGAGGGTGAAGCTATGCAGGAAAAAACAGCGGAAATGCAGCAGTAATTCTGTTATCGCTGTATTCCCGCTGCATCCCCGCCAAAAGCTGGAGGTGATTACAACTCACTACCACCAATTTCCAATGGAATTACCGCAGTGGAATTGCCGCCGGCGGTAGTTCAGCCAAAATCACCATGGAGTCCCATGGACTACAAAAATGGGAATTCACACCGCTATACCGCCACTTCTAATCCCATTGTAAACCCACGGGACCAAGTGCTGGTAAGTGTAATCGATTTTGATAGTAGTTCAGCGGAATACCACAGAACTATGCCAAACTCGTGATGAAGCCCTTAGTCTCTTCAATATTCAGATTGCTAGCTATACATCAGGCCTATAACTGGGTACTTAAATCACCAAAAGGTATCATACATTCTCTACTACCTCTACTGCTCAGAATACCTTCCCTACCTACCTACTCCTAGTAGGCCCTCAAGTTGTTCCAATAATCTAGAGTTATGGCAGTCAACACACAGTCTACGATAGGTGATTAATAGGAACATGTTTTAATGTTATTCATCTATTACCCTACTCAAAGGCAATGATTTTATCAGCCTGGAATGTTTGGAAGGCTGACTTGCCTATCTTGTGATTTAAAGCTATGACCTCTGTTTTACCAAAAGATCTCCACAGCGAGTGCATGAATCCCTCTTTTATCTCAACAGCAATACATGCATGTGTTCATTATAAAAGCACAAACCACACAAACCCAAACCCAGCTCATCTACAATCTTACCAAGGCAGGGATGGCATTAGGGCCTTTCAACCTTTTCAAATGAAAGGGGCCTCAAGTTTCAGGGGGCCCCCAACAACTGCCGCCATGCTGCCAGTGAGCAGTCATGTAACATTGGCAATATACTAATATCTATATTTTCGTTTTGGGACTTAAAATGTGTGCTTTTCAGCGTTCGCATTATAATCTGCGTTTTGTCTTCCCATGGGATAGACAGTAGTGTTATCACCTCATTGCCTTCTAACACTGGTTCCTCCACATCAGCCACTTGCCAACAAAGAAGGGTTTAGAGCTTGTGAGTGGGCATTTAGTCAGGGATGTCAATTCACCAAAATGCCCAGGGTAACGGAAGTGACATCACACGACCCTTGACCTCTGGTGACATCACAGGAAGTGATGTCATTTGACCCCCATCCCGAAGTGACATCACGGAAAGCGAAGGCAACACTACCTTTCACCCTTTGACAAAACAGAAGGTGGCATCACATAGCATTGTTCCTAAGTACACTTTGAAAAATATGGTTACGATATCACTATAATGTGATATACATTTCATACAAGAATGGATTTCCATATGTATCGTTAATATCAGCCTGTGCAGGCCCATATTACAAAGTTACTGTGAATGCAAGCAGACGTCCAAAGGCCAAATGATAATGATGTGTTAATATATAGCACTTACGCTTAACCGCTTTATATAGAACAATAATACATACAATATCACCCAACCTGTGTTGAAACTCATTTTTTGACCTCAGAAGGATGAAAGGCTGAGTTGGCCTTACCGGGATTCGAACCTGCAACCTACAGAACACATATCGCAGCACCAAGCGCTCAACCCACAGAGCTATTTTACCGACTATAGCTTTCTACCGGCTATAGTAAAATGAGCAATTACATGTCTGAAAGTTCTCCAAGTCAGAAAGAAAATTCCATTATGTAGTGGATACCATTAAACTGGTAACTGAGATTTAAGAGGAAGGCCAGTTCATCTGCAGGTCTGGTGCAAGGTGTTGGCCACATGTCAAGCCTGCGTGTATCTACTTTTCAGGCTTCAGAGGTTGGCAAAAATACATACCATTGGGAGGGTTCATAACTATGTATTAAAGAATTTAGAGTAGCGCAGGGAAACCAGCAGACTCACATGGCATCCCATACTCCGGGCACTCGTTACTCATACATGCAAACATCCTGAACAGCATACCAGGGAGATAGGAAAGATAAACACCTTATAACCAAGCTTTAATTGTGGCACAATGAAATCAATGGCCACTTTATGTGCTATGGTCAAACATTTCTACAACGTACACAAGCTTTTAGCTACAAGGATTTTGTCAAGTGACCGAGGATAACGAGATGGAATGTCTTGTGATGATCGTAACAGAGACAACGGCCGAAAAAAAGCATGCTATAACTGAAACTTGGGAAAAGCAAAATACATAGGGCCTCATTCCGCAGTTGGCAATAAGGGGTTAACGTTGCCGGTAAAGTTGCCGGAGCCGTCAACCCCTTACCGCCCCATTAAGAGTCTGCTCGCGGGACCCGCAAAGGGTGCCTGGTAAATCCGCTAGCAGACCAGGGTGCTAACAACGGGCCCGTTATTAACGGGCCCGTTGTTAGCACCCTCCCCATTCCCATGTAGCCCTATGGGGGCTCAAACGGGAATGGGGATGGACCGGGTCCGGGTTCCCTGAATGGGGAAATACCTTATCTTTGTTGCCATTGTAATGTATTCACCCCACGGGTGCCACAGACAGTTTTTGCAATAAACAGGGGGCCCCCAACCATCATGAATGGAGGATAGCACAGGGGCAACGCACTGGTCTTGGAAGCAAGACCACGCTGAGGAACAGAGGTTCGAATCCCGGATTCACGCTTAGAAACCGAACAAGGTATGGTATTAGGCACATTATAAAAAAAACAATGAAATAAATAAAATAGATAAATGTTGAAGTGGGCCCCCACACGTCTTCAGCCGGGCCTGTGCCAGTGCATAGAGAGCAGGACCCTTCCCTTCTTTACACATCAGCACCTCTGCTGTCACATCTTGCCTCGCTCTAACTATACTTCTTCCCTTTCTCTTGCACAACCTAGTGCTAAAAGGCTACCCAAATGGCAGAAGTCCAGCTGTATGGGACCTGGTATGTTGACATTATACAGTATTTCCATTATTGCAAAATTCTTATATATATTCTACCACATTATGATTGCTTTTTGGTGCTTTAATGGACAGGTGTTTCTGTAGTAAAGGCGGGGGATCAAAAGATGGTAAATATATATTAAACTAGTGTACAGGCCTGTGTACACGGGCCAAAGTGCAGGTTTTCATTGACACAGTAGGACCAATATATATCTTAAGCCAATAACTCCCTCCAGCGGTGACAACCTTCGAAGCTATGCAAATTGGACCACTGTAAAACCTAAGGCAACAGCTCCGGTGACAACAGGCAAAGCGAAGACAGCGTCGGACAAACATACAGGCAGCCCCGATTCTTGGCCCGGGCAGAGTGGGCGACAGCCCGGGGCGCAGGAGGTCCAGGGGGCGCAGTAAGAGGCCCACCCAGAAAGCTGACTCTGTTCTTACCGGACAAAAGGTTAAGCAGCCTGCTGTGCAGGTGGGTGCTCCTCTGAGATGTTCGGCTGGCTGCTCTATGCCGACTCAACTCTGCATCAAAGTTCTTTTAATTTTCTAACAAGACATCCACTGCCTAGCGTGCATACCAGATGGCAACTCAATGTTCCTTGGCACCTTGATTAGGAAAGTAGAGTTCATTGTGTGTCACCATGCAGAAAGTAGTCCATGGCACATCAATGCAGTGATGTGTGTGCAGCAATGATTTTTGCGCTGCACAAGCCACCACCCTGTTGCTTAATGGCATCTATGTGGCGCTCCTGTGTGTAACAGAACATATGCCTGTTTTTGTCTGCTGTGTCCAATGTCCATACAATAGCATGCTGGAAAATTTTGTGTATGTGGCTCTGACGAGCATGCCATACTGTCCCCCCACTTAAATGCATAAAACAATCATAGAAGTTGGTTCAAATTGTACATCCACTAGGCCAAATGGCCATTCTACACTGCCACACCATGCGTTTCACTAGCTGCAGGCCAGCACTAATAGGACATGCTAATACCAGCTCTGTTAGATAAAGCATGGGCCTGCTCTTCTTTGCAGAAATAACCCCTGAGGCCTGCACAATGGTGAGGAGGCAGTGGCCTAGGAACTGTGGACCCTTTACCATGCATTAGCAGCCGGTTTTGTTTAAAACGCTTCATCAGCTTATTACTGGTCAGGCTAAAGTTTGTAAGAGGTACATACCTTTCTGTGTAGCCTTTCTGTGAATTGTTTATTGGGTCTCTCTTCCTCTGTTTGGTTTGTAGATATAATTCCCAAAAGATGTTCCAAAAACATAAGTTGTCCAAATGAGTAAGTACGGTTTATGGTTACAAACATTTTAATGTTAGGGTGAGTGTTGTGAACAGTGATGGGAGCACCAAGCCATGCCCTTGTTATGAATTAGAGATTCACACATACAATCCTTTTATCACAGACTTTTTAATCCAATATAAAGATCTCTGATCACTGTTATATTCCTGAAATCCTCTGTAATTTAACGCAAAGCATACAGGAACCCCCACTGGTGCTATTTGTCCCCTTTCCCACTCTCATAGAGTTATTTTGCAAGAGTACAATAAGGGCTCGATTCATGGAATTTATTGCACGGTTCAAAGTGACTTTGCAGCACTGAAAAGTGACATTGGTTTGGTTTGGTTTATTATTTGTAATGCGCGAGCATACCCTAAGGTAACAGGGCGCAGCCTTTACATGAATATGCGAAGCTTAGTTACAACAATCATAAGATATACATAAACACAATAAAAATAAAACACAGGGTAATGTACATATATACAGGTAAGCACAGTTGTTACAGAGTGTGCAGCAGGTATGAGTGGGGCAAGTTAAACACCAGCGTGAGTTTGATGCTTACTTTTCAACCATGAGACTACCTTCAATCGGAAGCTTTGATAAGGTAGGTCCCTTCTGAGAGTAGGCGGTAGTGAGTTCCACAATTTAGCTGCTTGCACTGGGAAGCTGTTTCCCCCTATTGTAGAACGCTTAAAGTTAGGGATAGAGAGGCAATCCTTGTAAGCTGTTCTTATCGGTCTCTCAGAGGACTGTCTATGGAATCTGTCAGATAGATAGATAGGGGCGGCGTTGTTAAGGGATTTATGAGTGAGGGATGCCGTTTTTAGGGTGATTTTATCTTTGATAGAGAGCCAGTTGTTCTGTTGGCTGTGTCCAGTGATGTGCTCTCTTCTAGAAATGGCCAAGGCCGCTCTAAGAGCATTATTCTGAAGAGTTTGTAGTTTGCTAGTGGTGGCTTTCGAGGATCCCAGATAGAGGGCATTGCAGTAGTCCAGGCGGGACAGAATGAGGGCTCTAGCGATGGTCAGGCAACTAGCGTCTGACAGGAAGGGTTTGGCAGTGCGGATCAATTTGCACGTATATGCCGTGGAGGAGGCTAAGGAGTTTACCTGTTTTTTTGAGAGTGAAGTTAGAGTCCAGGTAAAAGCCCAGTGTTTTAACTACTTGTCCCACTTTGATGCTGTTCCCATCGATCAGGAAGGAACTATAGGCAGGGCTTAGTTTCTTTAGAGTAGTGGAGGTGCCTAAAATAATGAGTTCAGTTTTATCATCATTCAGGCATAGCCCGTGTGTGGCCATCCATGCGTGGATGATGATGTATACTCTATTAACCAAGGCCAAATCCTTTTCATAATCTCCAGAAAGCGCAAGGAGGATCTGAGTATCATCTGCATAGTTAGTGTAGGTGATACCGAGATGATCCAAATCATTGAAAAGGGGCTTGGTAAAAATATTGTACAATGTGGGGGAGACACAGGAGCCCTGTGGCACGCCACACGTGATGGGTATAGGGTCTGATGCCGCTGTAGGTGAGAAGACCCTCATGGTTCTGTCATTGAGACAAGATCTGATCCAGGTGATAGCCTTGGCCGAGAAGCGGGCTGAGTTGTCGAGGTGTGTGCACAGGACGGAGTGATGGACCAAATCGAAAGCTGCAGAGAGGTCAAGGAGGAGCAGTAGGGCTGCTTGGCTATTGTCTCTGAGCTTGTCAACTTGTGCTTTCAGGTCGATGAGAGCAGTTTCAGTCCCGTGTTGGGGCCGGAAGCCTGATTGTCTCGCTCCTAGGAGGTGGTGTTCTTCCAGGTGCCTCTGTATTTGTATATAGGCGACCTTATCCAAGATTTTTAGAAGGAAGGGTACGGTTGTTATGGGTCTGTAATTAGTAGGCGTGGCCGGGTGAAGTGTAGGTTTTTTAGTAGGGGGAGTACCCAGGATTGTTTTAGATTTGAGGGGATGGAGCCAGTGAAGAAGGAGGCATTAATTCATTTTGTAATGAAAGGGGAGAGGTCACGGGCGGCATCTTTAATGAGCTGTGCCGGGCACAGGTCTCCCTGGCAATTTGAGGGTTTCACTGACAAGATGATTTTTTCCACTTCTAATGTAGTCACTTTAGAGAAGTTGAAGTGAGGGGTTTTGTTTGGAGTGGGTTTCTCAGGTGGATTAGATGGGGGGGATCATTTAAAGTAGCTTTTTTACGAGTGATTTTGTTTTGGAGGGTAGCAATCTTGTTGGCTAATGCGTTTTGGATTTCAGAACACCAGTTTTTATCTTTGGTGCAGGTATCTAATGGGGCTACGGGGGCTTACACTTCTTTCAAGATGGAGAATAATTCCTTCGTGTTAGATTTTGCTTTGGATATCCGGGAGTCAAAAGAAGTACGTTTAGAAAGGTAGATTTCTTTTTTGTAGAGGGTGGTTAGTTTAGAGAGTTTAAGTTTATTGGCTACTGAGGGGACTTCTTTCCAAGTGGCCTCACAGTTTCTTTTTTGCAACCTTAAATTTTTAAGGAGAGGTGTGAACCAATTGTTTAGGTGCGATTTAGGCTTGCTAGATCTAAGTTTGAGGGGGGCAATATGATCCAGCGAAGTGGCCATCATTTTATTATAATCTTCGACCAGAGTCTCTGGGTCCAAATACTCAGGAAGTGAGTTGAAGGTGGGGAGTATGTTAGGGATAAGTCTCTCTGCGGTAATATTTCTCTTCTTTCTTGTGAGTGTAGGGGGGGCCTGGTAGTGTGGGGGTAAGGGTCGAGTAGTTGAAAGCATAAACGATACCAAATGGTGGTCGGTCCAGGCTAGAGGTGAGATATTGGTGATATTTGCTAGACAGTTGTGGTCGGCTATCCAATCAAGTATTCGGCCTTTGTCATGTGTAGGTTCCATACTTCTTTGTGTAAAACCTAAATCAGAGAGGGTATTGACAATCGTACTGGCGCATGAGTCTACAGGGTCATTATAGCCCAGGTTGAAGTCCCCAAGGGTAAGTACTTGGGTGGAACTTTTGAGGTTGTTAGTTAGGATAGTGTTGATGTCCTCGTCAAAAGTGCCTAAAGGACCTGGCGGGCGATAGATCAGGTGGATGTTAAGAGTTTGAGTATTAGTAAGGGGGACTTTAACTGAAAGTATTTTGCAGGAGGGGACATTAATTGTTGCTGCTAGTCTCATAATAAGATTGCATTTGTGGATAATGGCGACCCCTCCTCCCCTGGAGTTGGGTCGATCTTGTCTCAAGATGGAATAATTATCTGGGATAGCCAGCATGAGCATCGGACCTGCTGCTGGCTGTAGCCATGTCTCAGTGATGGCAAGGAAGTCAAGGTCTTCTTTGAGGATCAAATAAGAGATTTCTGTTGCATGTGCTACTAGCGATCTGGCGTTGATCAGGGCTCCCTTGATTTGGGGGCTTGTCAGAATTTTAGTAGGAGTGGTGTGGCAGCGGTCCTGAGATATGTCGCAAGGAGGGTCCAAGTTAGTGGGGTTGGGTGGGTGAGTTTGGTTGAGGTTCCGAGGGGAGTTAGATTTTCTTGTGGGTGGTCTCGGTTGGAGTAGTATAGTTTTGTGTTTTAGTTGGGTAGGCAGTGAGCGGGCAAGGGGCTCATATATTTTAGCTAGTCTAGCTCTGAGTCCAAGATTCCTTTCAGAGGTAGAATGGGGAGGCATGTGGGTATCGCTGGCAGTAGGTCGTTTAAGGCTAGATGTGCGTTGCTAGGTAGTTGCATGTTGAGCATAGTCAGATGCAGTGTAGCTAGTGGGAGTATCAGTCTCAGTATAACTAAGATATTTATAAGGTACAGGACACTGGCGAGCACACTTGTGAGCAATGGAGGCATGCTGATTGATAAGGCAGGATGATGTAGGCCTGACACTGCTACAGGACTAGTGATGAAGCTAAAGCAGGGTAGATTTCAGGCAGTCTATGTGTTATTATGCAGATATAGTCAGCAGGGTCTCACACAGTCTGAATGCAGTATTTTAAGTAAAGCTAGAGATTTTTCGGGCAGTCTAAGACCAGCTTAGCAGGTGAGGCTAGAATCAACACAATCAGAGCTAGATGCAATATTTCACATGAGGCGCTCTAGGGAGGGCATATTTCCAGGCAGGCTAATTGCAACTTTTACAGGTGAGGCTAAAATCAACACATTCTGGCATAAGCTAGATGCATGTAGATAAGAAAAGTAAAGGTGCATTCGCAACATAGTAAGTTGCCGGTTGGGAACGTTCGTTATAGCTAACTTTACTGACGAATCACCTCGGTGCAGTTATGAGCTACTGCAGTGTATTTTAATGGGGGATAGTCATTACCGTGGCATCCACATTCGTTCGTAGTGTAGGCTGAAGCTTACGAGCAGTGGTGGCAATGGGAGGAGGGGCAGAGTGGCGGGCCCACGGCCCTTACACAGTGGTCGAAGTGTAAGAAAAGAAGTAGTGGAACTATGTTCCCTGCTAGCCTGTCCCGGGTCCTCGCAAACCCCATTGCCCTGCCCCCTCCCACACACAATACAAACCCCCAAACACATTTTCCTGCTGTTTAAGGGAATGCTCAGTGCTCTGCACTAAAAGTGCAAGTTTCTACTGCTTCCTACACTGTTATTTTAAAACGAAACCGTTCCGGAATGGTTTATTTTTAAAATAAAAGTATAGGAGCTGTAAAACTGAATTTAAAAAAAGTAGAGGAGCACCGCTCGAGACCGCTCCCGCTCACTTCGACCACTGCCCTTACGGCCACGACAGGCCAAGACAGGGGTAGTCCTTTGGATTCAGTCTTTGGGCGTAGGACCAAGGAGGAAGTAGAGGCAAACCTCCATTTGGCATGGAGCAGCAGCGGCTGCAATAGTTGCTTAGCAACCAAAATAAACACACACGGCGGCGGCCACTTTAAGGCAGGCCTCGTGTCGGCTCCGGTTAATACGGAGATAAAAACATATGTATGCTTAATGCAGCAGGCAGATGGCACCGTGAACGCTGATCAGAGCGTGCAGCACAATAACAGATAAGTAGCTGAAGGCGGCTACCTGAGGATATTCGTCGTGGTGTACGGCATTCGTAGGGAGGCTGGTAGGAGGGGCTCCTGCCCTTTCTCGACGTCGCGGGGTAATGTGCAGGCCAAGACAGGGGTAGTCCTTTGGATTCAGTCCTTGGGATGAGGTCCGGCTGTTGCATTGCTGACACAAACCCTGATTCATGGAACTGTGCAAATTGTATGTTTGCAGTGCCAAGTCAGTGCAAAGTCATTTTTGCAGTAGAAAATGAACTCTGCACTGACTTTGCACTGCAAAAATACACTTTGCACAGTTCCATGAATCAGAGTTTTTGTCTGCAGTGGAAAATCACTTTTCAGCAGTTCAAATTCACTTTGAACTGTGCAACAAATTCCATGAATCAGGCCATAAGAGTGTACCAGATTGTCCACCTTGGAATGATAACCTTCCATCAGAAGATCAATCATATGGTTAGTCTAGTATTGCCCCTTGCGAAATACAAGTGAGGTGGTACAAAGAGAACACCTGCAACAGAGGGCAGTGGTCAGTGGACCCTCAGACCCCAGCAGGCCGGTCACACAGCAGTGTGCCAGTACCGACAGTTTGAAACTGCATTCAGGAAGGCTTTCCCTAAGAGCAGGTGACAGAAAAACCATTTACTTGGACAGCAACAGCTGTGTTTTCACATTAGAATTCTTCTGTAAAGTACTTGCATTACAATGTATTGAAACCAGCTTAATTTATATAGCAATTATTTATTCATTTTGAGGCGTTTTGTTGCACGACACAGAGGTGTAGTTTGAGAGTGACTTGTGCCAGTCGGGGGGAGGGAGTCATTCTGGTGTTTTGCCCTGGGCACCAAGCTGGCTAGGAACTGCCCTGAATCTAGGGACAAACATACATATGGCCTTTTATTAAATTGTTAGATATCTAGGCAAGTGTTGGGGGCATAGAGCCCAAGGATGTCATTTAGGGGTCGCCAGAGGTCGCAACTGCAACCTCTGAGGTCTCCCTTGCGACCTCTGTGGTCTCCCTTGCGACCTCTAAAAAATAAGAAAAAAAGAAAATAAAAAGATATATTTTTTTGTTTTCTTTTTGTAATGCAAGCTCCTGGGCTGTGGCCAGCACCATGTGGCTCTTTACTTCTGGAGTTGCTGGCTTTCTTGTCCGGGCCCCTTAAAAAAAGAAGAACAATAAGAACAGGAGTGCCACGAGTCTAACACTTTCAGCACTGACCCTAAATAAGAAAGAATAGGAATACCAAATAATGTGTCTTTCTGGAATTCTATACAATAATTGCTAGACTCATTGAATGTTTATTTCAGGCACACTTCAGGGGGTGAGTCACTGATTTAGTCTGTTCTTAAATGCCTCATCTCAGCCTTTCATCCTTCTGAGGTCGATAAATGAGTACCAACACAGGTTGGGTGATGTTGGGTGTATATTTTTTCTATATAAGGCGTTTAAGCGTCAGTGCTATATAATAACACATCATTATCATTTGGTCATGGACGTCTGCTTGCATTCACAGTAATTTGGTGAATGGGCCTATACACACTGATATTAACGATATATATGACCATCCATTCTTGTATGAAATGTACATCACATTATAGTGATATCGTAACCATATTTTTCGTAGTGTCAATGCTATGTGATGCCAATTCCTGTTTTGTCAACGGGTGAAAGGTCGTGTTCTATCGCTTCCCGCCATATCACTTCGGAGTGGGGTCAAATGGCATCACTTCCCGTGATGTCATCAGGGGTCAAGTGTCATGTGATGTCACTTCCCCTACCCCTGGCATTTTGGTGAAATGACGTCCCTGGTAGAGACACTCACCAGACCATCCAGTAGATAGGGATTTCGTGCTCGCAACAAAAAAGCGCATAATGATTTTTAAATGTGCCACAAAACTTTGAAATACTGCTAAAAAGGCACACAATATTTTATTTTACCCATCTGCCACTTATAATTCATTTGACCTACAAACCTGTGACAATTTCTGATAATTATTGCCAACAGCACAAGCAGTGCAAAGTTCCTCACACCCAGCCCATGCAGGAACCCAGTTTCTGAAGACTGTTTCAATCAGGAGTCGTTAGAAATGGAATTGTGTACGTTTCGTAACCCACTAAAGCCTTTTACGTAGGCACAAATGTCGCAACATTTTGATAATTGTCCGTCAAATATTTCCTTTTTCTTGCCACAAAAGTAGAAAATATATTCGACTCACCATTGCCCTGTTCCATGGCTTTTCAGCGAGTGTATTCAGCCCAGGCAGCCCCTGTCCGCTCTGGTGCCGTTGCCAGTGTGACGACGAGTGACTGTGAGAAGTTCCCCCTTTTCTCAGCTCTGCCTTTCTGAGATCAGGGGTAACTGCACGTGTATGTAGTACTCATCTCTCGTGCCAAATAAAGTCTCCTGACCCGCCCCAGCTTCCCCGCCATGCCCTCCGTCGTCAAGAGGAGGGGGTGGGGAAAGACAGTGAGGGGGGCTTAGAAACTCAGGTGCTTCCTGTGCAGTCAGAGGCCGCGAGGCACGTGTGAGGGGCGGAGGGGAGGGAGAGCGGGCTGACCTCTCATCGGAGGGGACGCGAGACAGCTGAAGTAACTTACATGAACCCTTCTCCCAGAACTTCACATTGCACCTCGGCATCCACCATACGGTGTTATAAGTGTGTCTGTGTGTTTATAGAGAGGTGTTTATAGAGAGGCACAGCTCACCCTACTGATGAGGTTCAACCAGACTGAATCAAGTGTCTGGGGTTGCTGTTGGTACTCTTGTTCAGAGGAGAATTGGCTAGCATTTCGGTGCTTGTAACCAGGACTCATGTCTGGCAGAGATTCTCCCATGATCCCCCCCCTTTGTTATTTGTGTGTTTGTAGTGACAAGCTTTCAGCACTGGCAGTGGGTGATTTTTTTTAAGTGTAGGGATGTGTGGGTTCTACCCCTCACTCCCGCGAGAATTCTTTTTAAATAATGAGTTAAAATGGTGCATTTTACAGCACATGTTTTGGAAAACGGTTAAACAGGCAGTTTGCAATTGATTTTGTAGGGTAACTCATGAAAAAAATCATGAAAAAAATCCAATTGACGCAAGTTTCCAACATGCACAGGAGCTTTCCGCCAACATATTTAAATGATGCCTTTGACCACAATACGTGCAAGTATAAAAACATTTTCTCACTGGCTGTGCCCGTACCTATTGGCTGCACCAATATATGTGAGTATTCTCTTACAAAAACATACTTGTGTTTGCTTGGCACATAATGCCAGTAATGATACTATAAGGCAATGATCCCTGTCCCGGGAGGATAGCTCAGCGGCAGCGTGCGCGTCTTGGAAGCAAGACGACATGAAGCAACACAGGTTCGATCCCCGGGTCCGCGCTTAGAAACCTCTGGGTGTTTAAGAGCATTTTAAATACGTAACTAAGACAAAAAAACTATTCCTGTAACAGCGCCTCGATGCCTGCGGGCTGTGTGAGCGCTTTATAAATGTAATTTAAAAAAAAAAAATATGTCCACGCTGGCGCTGCCAATTTATGCCATTACCCACACAACTACTCCTGTTGGCTTCACCAAAATGCATGCCGCAGCGCAAAAACATATCCAAACTGACTCCATGAAAATGCCTGTCCATCCACATAACACTTATTTTTTTTTATTTTTATTTTTTTTATTTGATTCAATTGTATAAACAATTTTTTCAAAGGTAAAATAAAAAAAAGGTCCAATGTATCCGTAAAGTTCCATTAAGATCCCCTTCAACATTAAGTATTCCTAAAAAAGCAAAAGGAAAGTCCCTTCCAGGTCCTCCATTTTGACCATTTCTGATGTTATTGCAGCCTGACCTATTGAGTTCCTTACGTAAACCTAGTTGTACTAAAAATCTTTAACCAGTTTGTGTTGTCACACTTCTTTCCATTACTTATTTAATCCCTTAGTCCGCTTCACAATGTTCACGTTTTTGTTTTGATTTCGGTTTTTATAAGACGTGCTCAGACATTTTCACATATGAAGTCTTCTCCTTCGATGAGGTTTTTTCACACATTAGACCATAAAGAAGTTCCTCATGTTCCCTTTACTTCGTTGTCAGCTTAATATTTTCGAAGAAGGATGCCACCGCAATCACATTTTTAGTATTTTCTCCTTCGTTAAAGGCCTGCCACCAATTATTCTCCGTCAGTGTGGTAAATGATTACATTATTTTCCCTAGATAGACTGATCTCGATGTACTGATACCTTCACATTTAAGTAAAAGATGTCGGCTAGTTTCTACTGTCTCCTCTGATTTGCAGTATCTACATTTGTTATGTGATGACAATTTCCTTATAAATTGAATTTCGTTAGTTTGTAGTTGGTTTAGCCGAAATCTCAGATATGTTCTGGCCAACCTTTTAACCGGGAACTTTTTCAAGTAACGTCTTGTGTCATATAGTTTTTTCGGGACCGTTGGGAAGTCTTTCATCAACTTATATGCTCGCGCTATGTCCTCTGTCCTGATCCAGTCTGCTTCAAAGAGTTTTTTTGATATTTTGACTGGGTTTATTTCAAGTGTCTCTTCCGAGACGTCTAGATCTCTCAATAACTTCATATTTCTCAGCTTCCAGTCTTTTAGTACATTGATCTTGTCCGTTGTCATCTCGTTCTTCACCAGCTCCAATGGTTTTGGTTTATTCTCCAATTGGAGTTTTCGGTATAACATTAGCATGTTTCTCTCCTGGATCGCTTTTAGTGACACGAGACATAGTTCTCTCCTTAATAGTGGCATCGGTGTTGATTGTGCCAGATTGAGCACTTTCTTCCAGAAATAGCTCTCTAGTTTAATCCAGAGTGCTTCAGGTATTAGGAACATTGCATCTGCTCCGTAAAGGATTGAAGGGACCACCTTTACTTTATAAAAGTTGATTACTGCCAGTAGTGAAAATTTCCCGTATTTTTTGTCGATCATCCGTGCTTGTATCGTTAAAGTTTTTATCTTTGTCCATAGCTGGTTTTGCATTGTTGTTTCGGACTCACTGATTGACATCATGACTCCCAGATATTTGAAGTCTTTTACTTTTTCCAATTTTAGCCCCTCCGCGAACCAGTTCTGCTTGCTTTGTTTCTTCTTTTTCTTGCTTTCCCAGGCCATTATTTTGTTTTTTTTCTGGATTCAGCTTTAGATTGTTTCGTTTCAGATATGTGATCAAGTTCGTCAACTGTCTTTGCAGACCTATTGGCGTGTTATCCAGCAGGATGATATTGTCTGCATATAACAGGCTCGATATTTTTTCGCCGCCAATAGTTGGAGGGAAGCATCTTATTTCCTTCTCATACTCAGCATAGTCAGCGATATACGCGTTATATAATGCAGGGGCCAGGGGGCAACCTTGTTTCACCCCTCTGAAGGTTGGAATTTCCCTCGACAGTAGTCCATCTTGCCCGAGCCTTACTTTAATAGATGTATCCTGGTACAATGTTTGAATCTGGCCCATAATAGCTGCAGGGCACTTCATAGCTTGCAGCTTTTCCCATAATATGTCCCTGTTGACCTGGTCAAATGCCTGTACCAGGTCAACAAATGCCATGTATACGGGTTGAACGGTCTGCGTGGCCTTGGCTTTGATTGTTGTCAGCATCAATATATTGGTCGATGTTCCTGCGTTTTTTACAAATCCTGTCTGGAATGGATCGCCCCCGTTTTCAGCTTTGATCCAGGCTTGAAATGCCTCCAAGGCGAGCCCGCCGTATATTTTCCCAATAACATCCAGTAAGGATATTGGGCGATAATGGCATGGATCTTCTCGATTTCCGCGTTTAAAGATTGGGACTACTATAGCTTTTCTCCATGAAGCCGGTATGTTTTGCTCCTTGTTGCAAGTTTTAAAGATGTTGCTAATCAAGGGGCCCCATATCTCTTGATGTTGCTTTAGGTCACTATTTGTGATCCCATCAGGCCCCGGGGCCCTTGAGTTGTGCTAGGATATCTTCTTCCTTTGTTGTGATCTCCCATGGAGACTCAGTCCCCTTTTTCTTTTTTCGCAAGCAGGGACTCTCCATGACGGGCAGTGGTGCATATAGGTTGGAAAAATGGGAGATCCACCTCGTTTCTCCGACGCTATTTTGTAATGCGATAGTACAGGACATCATAGTGCCCTTTATTAGGGTCCAAAAGTCTCTTGATTTTTTCCCACATAATGTTTTTAACATTAGTTCCGAGTCTGCCTGGTATAGGGAATGCCTTTTTTGTATTATCCAGGATTTATAGTTCCTATTGGCGTTCTTCCAACTTTCATCCGCCAGGTGTGTACCGGATCTGTTTGCTATCCGTTTTAATTTTCGTAGGGTTCTATCACAAAGGTCAGCAATGTCCTCTTCTTCAAAGGAAGTCTCAAACCCCTCCCCCTCCTCCTCACCTCTGTCTTTTCTCCTGATTTCCTGGTTTCTCCTTTTTTTTGTGAAGATAGGGACGGCCGCGAAAGGACGCCACCGCGATACCGTATAGGTAAGGCGGTGAAAGATCCTCCGCGACCGTCGTATGAGGGGAAAAAGCCAAAGGCACAAAAAACCCCTTACGGGAGAGTTCAGGTGGTGGTCCGTAAACAGACGGAGTATACTTGAAGGATCGAAGTCACCAAAACGGAAGGCAGAGGCAGTCCAATAAAACAGGCAGGGTCGGAACACAGGATGATCCAAAGTTCACTACAACGGGAGGCAGGGGCAGTCCAATAGCAGGCAAGGTTGGTACACGGGAAGGCAAGATTGAACAGCAGCGGGAGGCAGAAGTAGTCCAATAGCAGGCTAGGTCGGTACACGGGAAGGCAAAATGTTAAGCAGCGGGAGGCAGAGGCAGTACAATAGTAGGAGTGAAAATTAGAAAGGAGGGGACAAGAAGAGAGAGAATGGGTTAGGTAAAAGAGGGCAGAACGGGAAGAAGGAAAAGCGAAGGAGAGAAAGAAAACAGCAGGAGTGAGCGGAGGATACACAGAAGGCTTCCTAGCAACGCAACGACAAGCGAAAAACCAGGGAGCGTTGCAACGCGTACGCGACCCGGAAGCTGAAGGCTAAAAGCTCCCGGTCGCGTACGCGATCGGAGAAAGACTAGACCTGCAGGCACGTAGAGGGAGGGGAACGTGGCGGCAGACTCTACGACAGACTACGTCGATATCGATCCCAGACTCGCCATCTGCCCCACGATGTGACAGTATGCCCCCTCCGAAAACATCCTCCCCCCGGTTTCCCCGGATGGAAACGGTGGAACTGGCGTAACAATCGAGTGGCGTGAATGTGGGATTTGGGCTCCCAAGTGTTTTCTGAACAGGGAAATCCTTTCCATCTTACCAAATATTCGAGGCTACCCCTATGATACCGTGAATCGCATATCTGAGCGACTTCATACTCTTCTGGAGTAGGATCAGTGGGAAGAAGATTGGATTGAGACTTACGGGACCAGGTATCTTCTACAAATGGTTTCAATTGGGAAGTATGAAATACTGGATGCACCCTTCGTAGACTAACAGGAAGTTGGAGACGAAATGCCACAGGATTTATCTTGTGCGTAATCTTGTAAGGACCTAAGAACTTAGGAGAGAGTTTAGAGGGATGAACCCACCGGGGTAGATATTTGGTAGAGAGCATGACTTGGGATCCTACTTCCCACCCTGGAACCTGTCTACGATGTTTGTTAGCCTGGATCTCATAACGATCTTGTGCCTCCTGAAGGCTCAACTTAGCCTCTTCATGTACCTTCTGTATGTGAGAAAGAGAAGAATCCACCGAAGGTGTGTGTGAGGGGGTTAAAGAGATGGGTGGAATGGAATGGGGATGATAGCCATAGGTGCAAAAGAAAGGACTTATACCAAGTGCAGAATGAACGGAATTGTTATATGAGAACTCTGCCAAGGGTAAAAGAGGAACCCAATTATCCTGTTGTCGGTTGATGAAACACCTTAGATACTGTTCGAGGGTTCCGTTAAGTCGTTCCGTTTGACCATTGGTCTGAGGGTGAAAACCCGAAGATAAGGCTCTCTCTATGCCCAATTTTTCACAAAAGGTCTTCCAGAAGCGTGAGGTATATTGACTCCCCCGATCCGAAATGATCTTAGCGGGTATTCCGTGAAGACGAAATACATCTTTTAGAAAAACCTCTGCCATTTCTGCAGCGGAGGGAATGCCAAGTAGGGGGGAAAAATGGGCCAGTTTGGAAAAAGAGTCCACCACCACCATGATACAAGTGCAACCCTGAGACCGGGGTAACTCTACGATGAAATCCGTGGAGATGGTGTACCAAGGTCCTGCAGGAACGGCATCGGACTTCAATAATCCTATTGGTCTATGATGAGATACTTTGTTGCGAAGACAAATAAGACAGGACCGTACGTACTTCTTAGCGTCCTCCTTTAAATTTGGCCAATAAAAGTGCCTTAGAAGATATTCCTGGGTACCTCTGATGCCTCTATGTCCTGCAATCTTAGAATCGTGACACCATAACAGTGCCTTCTTCCTCTGTTCAAATGTGGGTAGATACAATCTATCTTTTACTAGATAGAACCCATCCTTGATGTTATACTTGGTATCTATGGGGTGGAGATCCCCTTCGAAATTTTCTTTAGAAGTATCTCTGACTTGCTTAAGGAATGTAGACAGTTCTCCGATTTGTTTGGTTTTCGGAAACATCAAATCTCGGTTGCCCTCTGTCTCTGTAAGGTAATCACTGCGACGAGAAAGTGCGTCCGCCACCAGGTTCTGTTCTCCAGGAATGTATGTGATGTTGAAGTCGAACTGGGCAAAAAAGTGTGCCCATCTTGCTTGTCGGGTGTTATAACACTCAAACTGTTTCAACACTTGTAGATTCTTGTGGTCAGTCCTGATGGTAAATGGATAAATGCCTCCTTGTAACAGATGTCTCCATTCGACACACGCTAGTTTCATGGCAAGTAGTTCTCGTTCGATGACCGAGTAATTCTTTTGACTAGAGTTGAGTGTTTTTGAAAAATAAGAGACAGGATATTCGAGATTGTCATGAGCTTGAAGTAGAACTGCCCCAACCGCCATCGCCGACGCATCAGTCTCCAGTATAAAGGGGAGATCCTGATTCGGTTGTCGTAGAATGGGAGCAGAGCAAAAGTCTTCTTTGAGAAGATGAAAACTCTCCTCGGCTGCATCAGACCAAGTAAACGGCATAGAAGACTTCTTAAGTAAAGATGTAATGGGTAACACTCTTTGGGAGAAGTTTGGAATGAACTTCCGATAGAAGTTAGCCAATCCTAGGAACTTCTGTACCTCCTTTACTGATCTTGGCGAAGGCCAATTTAGAATAGATGTGACCTTCTGTGGATCCATCGAGATACCCTTACTAGAAAGGATAAATCCCAAATAGGAGATAGAGGATGCAGCAAAAACACATTTGTTCAGTTTGACGGAAAGATGATTATCTTTGAGACGTTGAAAGACTTCTCTAACATGTTCCTTGTGGTCTTCTGGTGTTCGAGAAAACACTAAAATGTCATCCAGATAAACGATGGTAGTATGGCATAGGAGATCTGAAAACAGGCGATCCATGAAGCGTTGAAATATGGAAGGAGCATTGACTAAGCCAAAGGGCATTACCTGATATTCGAATAGACCGTATGGAGTCCGAAAGGCAGTCTTCCACTCATCTCCTGCTTGGACTCGAAGTAAGTGATATGCGTTTCTTAGGTCAAGTTTTGTAAAGATGGTGGACCCATGTACAGCTTGGATTATCTCTGTTATAAGTGGCATGGGATACCGGTCTTTGATGGTTACTTTATTTAAACCCCGGTAATCAATGCAGGGACGTAGCTCTTGTGACCCTTTCTTTGGTATGAAGAATAGCGAGGCCCCTGCCGGAGACTTTGAAGGTCTGATGAGTTCATTGGCTAGATTCTTGTCCAGGTATTCTCTGAGATAGCGTCTTTCTTCCAGAGAAAGGGGGAACATCCGACAGAAAGGGACCAGAGCCCCTGGCATGAGATCTATCCCACAATCTTCAGGACGGTGAGGAGGTAAATCCAGAGGTATCTTTTCTGTGACTACCTCGGTGTATTCCTGAAGATCAGTGGGCAAACAATGAACAGATCTGGTCTCACAACAACTTGATGTCTTGACAATTTCATAACTAGGTTCAGGCAGGCACTCAGACTTGCAGGTAGCGGAGTGAAAGCTAAGAAGGTTCTTTGTCCAATCTATTTTGGGGTTGTGTTTTCGTAGCCAGCCAATCCCAAGGATGATGGGGAAGTGAGCCGCACGGATAAGGTCAAATGATATCTTTTCAGTATGTTGTTGGACTGACATCACTAGTACTTCCGTGGTGTGTGTTATCAAGCCAGAGCTTAAAGGTTCGCCGTCGACCCCCTCCACCTTCTGATCCTCCTTCTTGGCAATACGAGGCACACACTTCTGAGTGGCCCAGTAGGTATCCATGAAATTGCCAGCGGCGCCACAATCCAATAGAGCCTGAGCCTGAATCTCCGAGTCACCCAGTAATAGAGTTACTGATAAAATCATAAGGCGAGCATCTTCTGGGATCGCAGGGGTAGAGACTGAAAGAGTAACATATGGACTATTCGAAGCCCCTCGGAAGTTAGTCCTGACACTCACCGAGGGCGACCGTTTCCCGACCGTCTTGGAGGGACATCTGGGCAGTCCCTAAGGAGATGAGTCGAAGCCCCACAATACATGCACAGGTTTCCTTCTCTGCGCCTCTTACGCTCCTCAGAAGTAAGTGGAGCACGAGTAGTCCCTATCTGCATTGGTTCTTCTCGAGTGGATCTTGAAGAGGATGTAGGGACGGGAGGAAGGGGAACCAAAGGAAGAGACGCATAGGGTTTGGATTTCCTTTTCTCCGCGCGTCGTTCAGCCAAACGGAAATCAATACGAAGTGTAGCAGTCACGAGTTCATCAAACGTTGTTGGACGAGCGATACGGGCCAGTTCATCCTTGAGATCCTCTCTCAACCCCCGTCGAAAGATGGCATACTGCGCTTGTTCCTGCCATCCTGCTTCTGAAGCAACTTGTTTGAAGTTCGTGATGTAAGTAAGCAATTCTGACTCGCCCTGGCGTATATCCAGCAGATCTTCAGACGCCAAATAAGTACTCTCGGTTCGTAAGAAGGTTTGTTGTAACAAAGTCCTGAAGGCGTTATAATCTTGCAGCACTGGATCTGTTCGGTTCACTAGGGGGGTGGCCCAAGCAAGGGCATTGCCAGTCATATGAGTAATCATAAAGCCAATTTTGGCATGATCGGAGTCAAAAGTATGTGTACGAAAAGAGAAGTGAAGATTACACGCATCCAAAAATTCCTTGACCCTTTTGGGGTTCCCATCGAATTTGCCGGAGACTAAAGGAAGAGGAGGTAGATCTGTTGAAAGGCGTTCTCTTTCTGTCACTCGCTGTAGCAATGTTGCGTTTGCACTTTTTAAATTCTGAACCTCCAGGTTCAGGTTCTGTACAGCGGCTACTAATTCTTGAATCTGTTGGGGAGTTGCCATCTTGGTATTGGGGCGTTGCAAACTATCACAAAGGTCAGCAATGTCCTCTTCTTCAAAGGAAGTCTCAAACCCCTCCCCCTCCTCCTCACCTCTGTCTTTTCTCCTGATTTCCTGGTTTCTCCTTTTTTTTGTGAAGATAGGGACGGCCGCGAAAGGACGCCACCGCGATACCGTATAGGTAAGGCGGTGAAAGATCCTCCGCGACCGTCGTATGAGGGGAAAAAGCCAAAGGCACAAAAAACCCCTTACGGGAGAGTTCAGGTGGTGGTCCGTAAACAGACGGAGTATACTTGAAGGATCGAAGTCACCAAAACGGAAGGCAGAGGCAGTCCAATAAAACAGGCAGGGTCGGAACACAGGATGATCCAAAGTTCACTACAACGGGAGGCAGGGGCAGTCCAATAGCAGGCAAGGTTGGTACACGGGAAGGCAAGATTGAACAGCAGCGGGAGGCAGAAGTAGTCCAATAGCAGGCTAGGTCGGTACACGGGAAGGCAAAATGTTAAGCAGCGGGAGGCAGAGGCAGTACAATAGTAGGAGTGAAAATTAGAAAGGAGGGGACAAGAAGAGAGAGAATGGGTTAGGTAAAAGAGGGCAGAACGGGAAGAAGGAAAAGCGAAGGAGAGAAAGAAAACAGCAGGAGTGAGCGGAGGATACACAGAAGGCTTCCTAGCAACGCAACGACAAGCGAAAAACCAGGGAGCGTTGCAACGCGTACGCGACCCGGAAGCTGAAGGCTAAAAGCTCCCGGTCGCGTACGCGATCGGAGAAAGACTAGACCTGCAGGCACGTAGAGGGAGGGGAACGTGGCGGCAGACTCTACGACAGACTACGTCGATATCGATCCCAGACTCGCCATCTGCCCCACGATGTGACAGGTTCTTCTTCTTGTTACTAATTCCTGGTTATAGGCATGGAGATAGTTCTTTGGGGTCTCTTTGATTTTATTTGCCGTCTTTATATATTTTTTTTAACAGGAGTGTATAGTCCACCATCTTCTCTGACTTTTTTTTTGTATTGGCTTCCCCATCCATTATGATGGAATACTTTTCAGAAATTTGCTTAATTGCATTCTCCGTCAGTTTTAACCTGGATCCCTTGATCTTCACATCTAGGTCATGGTTAGGAAACTGTTGGGATTTCTGTAGGTTCGGCTATCTTGTATGCTGTAAATTATGGTCACTATTTAGAGTCTTTACCATCGCAAAACTGACCGTCATTCCCAGCAGCTCCTTCGACACAAATGTATGGTCTAATGTCGCTGATTGTTCCAATCTTTGCCAAGAAGGGATCTCCAGATTTTTATCTGATCGTAACCAATGTAGGTTGTGCAGGTCTCTTGATCCCAAGATTTTTTCGAGGTTCTCGCCTCTTTTCGGGATTGGCGCGGATTTTGGTAAATGTGGTCGTTGGTTTCCAATATTCTTGCATATAGCATTGAAATCCCCTGTGATTATTGTATGGTTGCAAGCTTGGTTTTCGGCATCTTCATCTAGAATGATTAAGAGGTTTTCCAGATATAACTCGTCCCCACTTGTATCAGGGTTCCAATAAGTGTTAATTAGTAATATGCGCTCTTCCTTTTCTATACTTCTACTGTCTATGTATTTCCAGGATATTATTAGGACTTGAAATTGATCGAGAGAGTCCCTTTGTTCCGTCACCTCCAAACCACTACCTGCTCTTATTGCTGTAAGTAAACCGGCTGTGGGACGACCCTTTGGGCCCTGTTTCGCTGCTATGGTAAATGTTGAATATCCATCCATTTCCGGTTTCTGTGTTAACCATTTCTCCTGTAAACATAATAAATCCCATTGCCCCAGATTCACATCACTCTTTGCATTTAGGTGATTGAACCCTCGTATGTTCCAAGAGGCCATATCTATGAAGAATTTTCCCCGTGTCACTAAGGAACATGCTTTTACAAGTTGGTCATCCTGCAGGATCCTGATCGGCTTTTCTGGTTGCTAGTTGTGTTTCTTTGTATGTATGTCAGACGATTTCCATGACCAGTTTGGCGGCGATCTCCTCAGAATTTCCGCTGTGCGATTGCAAGCACCGTTTTTTCCCTTTTCTGATTTGGTCTCCTTTCTTTCATTATGTGATAGTTTATCATCCAAATCCGAGCTGTAGTTGTCCCTAGAAGAAGAAGATCTTTCTCCTCACTTTCCTTTTGGCCTTGTACCCGTCTTATCCTTAGAATGGTCTTGGTATATTCTTTGCTGTTCCGACCCATGGTTACTCTCGCGTGCCGAATCTTTTCTTCCCCTTGTTCCATGTTGGTTTTCCTTTTCTTTTTCCTCATTTGCTGGGTGCTTTTGGTTTTGGTCGACTCTACTAGTCCTTTCCCTTTTCTTTAGATTTCCACTCTGGGTTTTTCCTGAGTTTTTATTTAAAGTTTTATTGATTTCATCCTCAGGTCTTGAAGCCTCAGTCCATGATTTTCTTAGATCATATCCCAATAGATCAAAATTTGATGTTTCTTTCTGAAGCATCGTTTTAATAACTTCTGACTTAATATGTAGATATGAACAGTCTTTTCTCCCAGTTTCACAAGGTTCTACCATCCATAAATCTTGATTTTGGATGTATCGTAGTCTTGGAATCTGTTTGAATAGGTTGATGATTGTATTTCTGTTTAGAATCAAGTTGTCTTTAGATCTTTTTTTTCTTTCCAGACGAAATATGCAGGAGCTTTGTATTCTTGGCGGGTATGATTTTTCAGTGTGCTCTTTTTTTGGGGTATTTTGCCTTTGCTCATTACTCATCCTTCGTTTCCGGCTTGTCGGGAAATAATTTCTAGTCATGATGTTCCTGGATTTATTTCTAGGTGGAGTAACCCATGTTTCCTTCTTCTGCTCCTGTTACTTTCTTTGAACTTCTTTCCGACCTGCTATGCTTTTCTGTGTCTGCTTACCTTCCTCTGGGGTTAATTTTCCTTTCCCTATTGTAAACAACCTATCCTCTTGATTTTCTTTTGGTTTGCTTACAGCCTTTTGAGCCTCATCATGTTTTTTTTCTATGATGCGAACCTTTTTCTTAGGTTCCATTTCCATGTTAGAGAGGTCCAATATGACTGCTTTTCTTTTAAATCTTGGAGATGCTTTATTTTCTGTTTCGTATCCGTCCACTGTATATACACTCCATTCACTTATATCACTTCCTGAGTCTATTGTCTCATCGGCTGGTTGGCTACAGATAGTGATCATTTTATTTAATTTCTTGTTGACATTTGTCTCCGTACACATTTTTTTTCTTATTTGCTTAGACTGACCATTAGAGTTCTCTGTACTTATTGACGTCTGTTAATTGCTCACAATTGATTTTTGGTTGGTAAATATTCCAAATGTGAAGTTTGCTTTGATTCCTGTCTCTTTCCCTTTCCCCATCTGGGTAATAACCACTTTTTCTTTCTGTTGTTTTAGCTGCTTGTTCTTTATTTCCAGCCCCTCTTGGGTCTCCTTTCCTGCAGTTTTAATGTTTCCTTTTGGTTCTTTTGAGGACACACTTTTTCTACCCTCTATCACAGTCTTCTTTTCCAGATCTGAGTTCGTAGGTAAAATCCCTCCGTTCTCTTTCTCTATTAGACCGTCTTCTTGTCTTTTCAATAGCCTATCTTTTGCTACTACATATCCTTCTAGATATGTTAATTTCGTGTTCATGAGGGCAATCCAAGAAGTCTGATCCCTTGCTGTATCATTTAAAGCCTCATATAGCTTTGTGAAGGGTGCTAAAGTTATGGTTAAAGTCGACATTATAGACATTAAGTCTATTTTTTGTATTGAGTCGGTACTTGAAGTTGAAGTATCATCACTACCTCTTCTGCTTGTAGTTATTGTTTTGTTTTGTGCAGGCACTTTTGTTTGTGGAGATCTTATGTTTATGTTTAGTTTTTCCTTTTCATCATTTTTACTAAGGTTTATGTCAGTTTGTATCCCGACTGTCACTCTTTTCAAAATATTTGCTTCAGGTATTAATACTGTTGTCTGCGTTGTAACTGACATTTTTTTTGTTTTGTTGCCATTGGTTCTGTTAAAAGCAGGGTGGTCTGGGTGCTAGTGGCTGGTGTTTCGGGCCTAAGGGTCTCGGTCTCCTGCGTTTGCAGTGAAGGCGTGGTAGAGAAGATCGATTTTCCACTGGGTAGTCTGTGTGTAACGGCCGGTTTCTTAAAATGCCATCTAACCGGCGCATTGTTGGCTTCATTCGCTTCCTGCCCACTGATATACTCTCTCTCCTTATCTGGCGTGGTATCATAGTCGTCCGTCTGTAATACGCTACTTAGTAAATCTGCATCAGATATTTCTTCCTCTGTGTGCTTTTCCTTTAGTTCTCTAAGGCCAAAGTAGCTTTTTATACAATCTGCCTTTGTCAAATTTAACAGTCGTTTTATAGGCTGACTTTTTGTTTTGGCCTTTAAATTTAGGTGGGTTAATCAATGGTATTTTGCAAGGCTGTTGTTTTTGAGATTTCTTTCCCTGCTTTAGTCTACCACCCTTTCCGCTTTTCACCGGTGTGGACTTTATTTTTACTTGATCTACCGACTCGCATTTCCTGGATTTGTCCTCCTTATCTGGTCCTGTCTGTGTTTCATACATCATTTCTGCTCCCCCACTTAGATTTTTCTCTCCAGGCATTTTATCAGTTATTAGGTTTGTATCTGTCGATTCATCCATCTTGCTGTTCAAAAGCTGATGCAGGCGATCGTATAAGGCCGCATTTGGTGTTGCATCTATGTCGTCTGTGTTAAAAGTGTCATATGTCGATGTTATTTCTTCTAATGAATCATCCGTGATTGCTGATGGTTTGCTTGGGTTTCTTATCTTGCTGATTGGGGTTTGTCTAGGAGTTGCATGCAATTCCACTGTAATTTCCACATATTGGTTTGTTATCTGGGTTTGCTCCAAAGGGTTATCATCTTTTGCAGGCGAGACCGTTATGTTGAATTTTTCCAAGGCTTTCTCTTCTAGCATTTGCAATTTAACTGGGTCTTCTGTGTATACCTCAGCCACAGTACCCTCTCCCTCCTCCTCCTCAGACTGTGTTTTTTGCCTTATTTAATTCAGGCCTTTGCAAAGACTCTCTGCATCCTGTGCCATCTGAGGCTCCTCAACCATCTCTGTTCTTTCTTCCGTTGTTATTTCCTCTGAGGAAATGATTGCTTGTGCCTCAGTTGCCAAGTCAGTATGCAGGATAGATCTTGCCTTATCAGCGTCTATTGCCATGCAGGGGTTTACCCCGTCATTGGCTAGGCGTTCCACATGTTTCACCCCTGTGTGGGCATCACAAGAAGCAACTCCCCCATAGGTGGCCCTATCCTTATCCCTCAACTCCGTTATTCCTGTTCCGGAGCTACACTTCAGGGCGCTTCTGAGTAAGGGCCCCGGATTTCCCAATCTCCCCCCTTCTTTTTCCAACTGACCCAGTATGGATTCTATTCTCCTCGCGGGCCACGAGGTCTCCCCTCTCTTTGCAGCGGTCCATTTTATTTTGGACTGCAGCGGGTCCCTCGTCGGGGCCTTCAAGTGTCTCTTCACCCTTTTTGATTTTCCCTCCGACATGTCTTTGCTCCTCACAATTGGACCTTGTACTACCGCCGGTAGCAGAGACATGTCAGCTGGCAGATGTGTAGAAACAGAGTCATGGGGGATGGGGGGAGGAGGCTGAAAAGGTGACAGAGAGATCCTACCTTTATCCACGTTCTCGCAGGGTATTGATTCTGAGGGAATCAGGATTCCTACATCTTCCGTTTCGGGAGCCAAGTCTTCGGCCCCTCCCTGACCCTCTTTCTCCTTGGATTTCTTAACTTCCAAGAGCATGGGCGTATCTATTTCCGAATACGCGCCCACTTCTAAGTCAGCTCCTGGTTTGCATCTTGGAGTATGTAGCGGGTTTAACAGCTCCTTTGGTGAGGCGGGACTCATCCTAGCTCCCGGCTTCCTCGAGCCACCAGCGGACCCACACTTCACACAGCTCCAAACAGACTCCCAACAGACTTTGCCTCCACCCTTTTTCGCGACTCCGGCTTATCGCCGCAAGGGCGTAACGGCAGGCTTTTTGTCCATCTGATCAGATCACGTGATAGGTCACGTGTCACGCTCGTTTCCCAAACAAATTCAGCTGCGAGAGCTCAGCTGAGAGATCAGGCTACGCTGGTTAAAGGGGCAGAGCCCTAATACAGTCTGTAGAACGTTGATGCAGCTTGCCTCACTTCCAATTCCTCATCCTGCAGTTCGAACTCCTGAAACCACGGGTGCACGCACACAGGAGAAGCACAGGGGTCACAGCTCCACAGACTCCCAACAGACTTTGCCTCCGCCCTTTTCGCGACTCCGGGCTTATCATGCTTACGTTGACACAGATGCATAGTCAAAAAATTGCTGCGCCTCACAACATAATCACATTATGATTTCCACAAAAAATACAATTATATACTTCTTTATGCATCAGAGTGCCATCATGCTATGTGCCAATAGTGAACAACATGTCATGGGTTGGGATTGGTTAAGGGACACATCTAGATATACAATCATATTGGGGCACGGTTTGTTATTGGCTGTCCGATTTCAGGTGGACAACTTATGCCTACCACTTCTTAAGTGTCATTTATAAAATATCAGTTACACAATGTTATATTGGTTTATTAAGCTATAAGGTCCTTTATTATATGGACTAATACAATTAGTTTGGCACCCTTGTGCCATGTCTGGAACATTCGGTTCAATTAGCAGCACAAAAGCTAAGACCCAGGTGCAAGTCGATAGGACATGAAGCTGCTCTACCATCCAATTAGCCTAGCATCTCTCATCACCCATGTCTTCTGCCATTAAATTCTCTTTGTACTTGGCCTTGCAGAGTATTCTCGACCTGGGAATGCAACGGGACTGCGGCCATTCACTATCTTATATGGAACTCCAAGTTCAAGCCCTATTTCCATCCTCGTCTCACGTGACAAGAGACCACGGATCTATTCATTCTGAAAGCTTTTTAAATGTTTTAAATTAATTAAGACTTGGCATCCTTTGTGTGCTTTCTCTTTCTTGCACCGTAACGTGAGACGATTCATCCTCCACACACATGGTCCTCTTCAGCGTAGATAGCTGACCTTGTCTTCTCAGTTCTTGACTTCAGGCCAGACAGCCTCCCAACGCAGCCCCAATAACCTGCTTCTTCTACTGTGACAAAGCCTTTCATTCTTTCTCCATGATTCTTTGGCTTATTATTTCATGATACCAATGTCCAGTGTCTGTGTAATGGTGGCTCTGCCCGTATTCTATTTGCTACTTATAGTAAGCCTATACGATGACCTGGTCTATGTTTTGTTTCAGCGTCTGTACATTCTTCATGCCTCTGATTTCTGCAGAGCTTTTTGCGGTGTACTCTTCTTCTTTTACACTTTAAGATTCACGTGATTCTTTACTTCGTCGTTTTTCCTCTAGGATCCATACATCGCCTCCATTCAGTATCTCGGGACGTCGTGCACACTTTCTTATGACGTCATCAGTTCACTTTCTTAGCTCTTTATCACAGCCATTCAGGGAGCTCCTCCTATAGGCTGTCATCAACTTGCAGGTACATTTGATATGGTTGTCTTAATGGATACCGTCTTCCATATGCTCGCTGTATTATTGGTACAGTAGCTGAGGTTAGACAGGGCATGATCTCATGGCTCCAATACAGGGGAGGTAGGGGGGTAGGATCTCCTGCGGATATGTACGTCTGCTCCTCTACATTGTCATACAAATTAGCTCAGGGGCAGCGTGTTTATCTTGGAAACAAGATAATACAGAGCAACACAGGTTTGATTTTGATCCTTTGCTTAGAGACTAGTCTTCAGTATTAAGCACGTTAAAAAAGATTAATTAATATTAGTGGCACCCAGAAATTCATGCTAACCATTGGGCAGAGTACAATGTTAAAGGTTCTCCATCAGAGCCGGCAGTGATACTGTTAATGTTCCCTCTTGTGGCACAGCTCTGTGGTACCACTGCTAATGGACATATCCATGAAGTTGTCTGGGGTGATACAGGGTGCATGCTCCTTTTTGGTGCTGGTATTTCTACCCCCAATATTGTTTGGCTGCATCTATGAGCCTGTTAGGAAGGGCTTGTGTTTATGTAAGGAGGTCTGTGCAGATGGGGGCTTGTCATATGCATGCAATACAGCACAGGAAATGGGCCAGAACAAGAGGAGCAGTGCTCCTGGCAAGAGTTATCTTGCTGAAGACTCTGCAGCGCTGTCAAGTCTTCTGAAAGCAGTATACTTGTTGACTTGTGGGTTGCTTGTGCTTGTGATAACTTGACTTTCAACAAACAAACACTTCCAGTAGACTCACGGAAAACTGAATAGAGAAACAGCCAAAGCCTCACATGGTTACAGCTGTCGAAACTGGTATATATGTCCTGCAATTAAGAGACCGTTTTTTCTTAGGGTGAGTCATGTGACCTATCACAACTGCAGAGACCAACTACCAATATTCGCTCAAAATGGTTTCTTACTGAATCACTATAAGAATTATTTAAAATTTAGTATTGGGCACATTCTTCTGTTCCTATAATCATCTTTGCTTTCATGCAAATCGTCAGAATTGGGTTCTATGAAGAGATACTCTATTGCGTGACCTGGCCTGGGGCCACTCCCCTCAGCCCTGCCCCTTCCTCCCCGGAGCCCCGCCCCTCCAAGATTGAGAGGGTTCCCCAAGTAGATGTTTTCCATTTCCAGCACTGAGCGCATGCACTCGGGAGGATAGCTCAGGGGCAACATGCTCACCTTGGAAGCAAGATGACAAGGAGCAACTCAGGTTCGATCCCCGGGTCCACGCTTAGAAACCTCTGGGTATTAAGCATGTTATAAATAACCTATCATATCTCTCAACAAAGCCACAGACACAAAGTTCCATCTCAAGCTCCCACACACCAACATCTGGAAGGGCAATGTCAAAGTAAGGCAGGATTCCTTGCCTCACATGACATCACCACACACTGACATCTGTCCACAGTGGAAGCCCCCAGCGTGGCTCCAACATCTACTCAAGGAGGTGCGCTGGGAGCATGGCTTACAGAGCTCAAAGAATTCACAGAATGAGTGGGTCATGGTGCCCACAAGGCTGCTCCCAGGTGGCGGCACAGAGGAGGGCCAAGCTCCCTCCCTCACCGAGAGCATGCCACAGCCTAGCAGGAACATGCTGCCGAACCTACACAAATATGGAGACACCCTGCGAGCATAGTCCCAATGCCCAAGGAAGAGAGTGGAAACACAGGAGGGAATGCAGAAGGTGGAGAATAGGACTCACATGCGGCTGGAGCTGAGCATGCCAGTGAAAGCATCAGACACCATCCGGTGAGGAGGAGTATGCACATTCAGTGGAACAGCATGGCAGGGATAGCCCCTACCAAGGAACCTATGTGGGGGGCAAAGTAATAAGTGAAACCAAACATGAATGGAGTAAAACAGGCCACAATTTATTCTTAGGGTCATCTTTCGGGCAGTCCCAGTATGTCCTGGTTCCCCTTTGAACCAGGCTCCAAGACTTTACTTCCAGGTGGCGCTTTGCCGTTCCCAGGAATCAATATCCGGAAACGTGTGCCACTTCTGGCCTATGGAAAGTAACCCCTATGGAAGGTAACAGCATGCAACAGAGCATCAGGAAGGGAGGCGAATGCCTATGGAAGGTAACAGCATGCAACAGAGCATCAGGAAGGGAGGCGAATGCCTATGGAAGGTAACAGCATGCAACAGAGCATCAGGAAGGGAGGTGAATGCCTATGGAAGGTAACAGCATGCAACAGAGCATCAGGAAGGGAGGCGAATGCCTATGGAAGGTAACAGTGCATAGATACTCATCAAACATAGTACATGAAACAGTCTGCGTCCTTTTTGCCCTTGTGAAAACATTTTTAGATAATACAAATTGGGGCTAAATCTGTTTTCTCCATCACCAATAATCTAAGCAGAAAAATCGGTACTAAATTCTTTTGCTTCACTTTTTTGCACCAGTGCAGAGCGCTGATAATCTGGCCCCTGTATGTCATGTTTGGTAACTTTTACACAAGTTGTAAATCAATGGTTCCAGGAGCACACTTACCCGATAACTGCTGTCTGCACTATATATGTCCTGTATTACTTCCGGTGTCACGCTAAGGCAACATCCCAAATCGTCCAATCAAGAGGAAAATATAGCTGAGAAGTGCTGACGCAATGGAGGGACCAAGCCTGATTTGCATATGGCCTTCCCTGTTCTGTAATGGCTTGGCAGGCTTAAAAACAATGGTCTTTAGGGTTGCCAAGAGCAATGCCAGAGGGTATATATTCATTTGAAACCTTCCAGCCATCACTCTTACATTTTGCTAAAGTTACCCTAAGTGGGACGGGTATGCCCAGATGTGCCTGCCGAGCTTGCCATGTCTAGAAACACAAGCCACACCTCAGTGACAAGACCCATTGAGCTGAAGAATTTCTGGCTAGTCTGTGGTCTCTTGCAGGATGGATGTGACCTAGCAGTTAGGGTAGAGTGGCTTCTTTTTGGGTGAAACCAACTTGATTTGCATATGGACTTCCCCTTTCTTTAAAGGCTGTCCTTGCAGAGCCTGTAGGCAAGTTCATTTCGATGCCCACGTAAAATGGCACAGAGGCAGTGAAACATCAAGAGGCACATTTTCACCCTCATTTTTAGTGGAGCAGTGCGTAAATGGAAACGTAAAAGGGAGGCGTGATGCTTTCCTCCTTTAACGCACTACCACATTTTGGAGCAGTGACAAAGCGGAGGAGGGACGCGGAGCAGACATGGGATCCCGTCCTCCTCTGCCTCGTCAGTTCGCCTCGCAGTGTACTCCTGCGTGAGATTTTCATGGAGGCGTACAGCAAATGGATGCCTATGGAATCCACCTCGGTTCTGCACCTGGTCAAAACCAGGCAGACTCCGTTGGAATCCATTAGGAAACTCTCCCTACAAGAAAACTTTGCAGGCGGCGTTTGCCCTGTCACAAGAATGAGGGTAAAATGAAAGCGTAAAAGCGAGTTTGCCTCGTGTTTACTCTTTCCTCCTCCCCCCTCATAAAGGTTTAAAATGGCATGCAGGGGTCATGACACCACGTCAGTGGAGTAACATTGGTGGTCCTTTGCATGAAACTTAGATTTTTTATAAAATGACCATTCTAGTGTTGCAGCGTCTTTGCACATTTTAATGGCGAGTACCCGCATGCAGTGGGAAAGCCGCTCTGTGTGTTTCCCCTTGCTCTGAAAGCGATCTACATGCAGCCTCTTCCCCCCAAATAACAACTGAGCCTCTTTGTGTACATGGACTTCATTTAGGTGTCGCCAGGGGTCACATCTGTGACCCCTGAGGTCTCTCTTCCTACCCCTAAAACAAGTTTTGAAAACACTTTTTTTTAGTCTTTCTTTACGTTGAGGCTCATGGGCTGTGCATCAGGTGGCTCTTTGTTTCTGGAGTGGCTGGTTTTCTGATGGCTATAGCCGGTAAGATAGCTCAGTAGGTTGAGCGCTGGCTGCTGCAATGTGTGTGTGATCAGCAGGTTGCAGGTTCAACTGCTAGCAAGGTCAACTCAGCCTTTCATCCTGCTGAGGTTTGAGAAATGAGTAACAACACAGGTTGGGTGATATTGTATGTATATTTGTTCTATATGAAGCGCTTAAGCATAAGTGCAATATAATAACTCATCCTTATCGTTTGGCATTGGATGTCTGCTTGCATTCACAGTGATTTGGTAATATCGGTCTATACGCACTGATATTAACGACACATGTGGTGATCCATTCTTGTATGGACTGTATATCACTTTGCAGTGATATCGTAACCATATTTTTCGTAGAAAGAATGCTATTTGATGCCGCTTCCTGTTTTGTCATGGGGTGAAAGGTCATGTTCCATTGCTTCCCATGATGTCACTTTGGGGTGGGGTCAAATGACATCACATCCTGGGATGTCATCAGAGGTCAAGGGTTGTGTGATGTCACTTTCGATACCCCAGGCATTTTAGTGAAATGACGCCCCTGTTTATGTATTACAAATGCTCCTATAAATTATCACTTTTCTGTCCGGCTGCGGCCTACAAAAGTGAATCTGGCACTACCTAAAAATAGTAATATGTCTCAACAATCTTCAATTTGCTTTCTTTTACACGTATGCAGCCAATTAAAATCTAATTTGGTTGGAGCTAGGGCAGTTTTGTAGACGATGCTAATGACCCCTGCAGGTATAGGGCACCCCAAAATCCTCTATAGCTGCCCCCCTGCGTTAAATGGCCACACGTGAGTAGATCCCCAATGAAATGGCTGACCCGGAAGACTGGTCATTTGGAAAGACTCTGAAACTACAACAAATCAGGTGTATGCATTCATGTGCATAGGGGGTGTATTAAGTGCAAGCCTAGCTGGAAAGCAATGGGGCACTGTGCATAGGGGACACGCTCACGGGGGGTTACACGTAAGGGTTCAGGGGTAGCAGAGGAGCTGAGACGGTTATCAGGAGCAGAGGAGGGGGAGTGCTCCAGAAAAAGGTGTACTTACCAACAAGTTAAGATAATAGTACCGTGCCATCCGAGAAGCACAACTTCCGCCCATGTTAGGCTGGCTTCCGGTGGCCTGACTTAGAAATGCTGGTCCATTTTCACCTTATCTCTGATTTAAACCCCCCCGCCCCCGCGCCCGTGTGCTATCTGCCCCACATCTGCACTTCCTAAGAGTGACTCTCCAATCATCAAATGATTTTCTGCGAAAAGCATCGTGAGGTTCGAGATAAGGCCGCGGAAGCTTCTTTGCATTCTGCTGTGCGTCCATTTCCCATACCGCCTTGCAGCAGCCTGATGTCTCTGTCTAAGGAAAAGCCACTGAGGGCCTGCACACTTCTGCGCTTGACCCCCTAGCGCCATCGCTCCTTTGCGGACACCCTGTCGCCTATGGGGACACATTTCATTTGCAGATCCCTCTCCCTGTGGGATGGTGGGATGTCCTAGACATATTTGAGGAGATGGCTTTCAACCCTCCTCTAAAAAAGCCCACGTGGTAACCCACTGATTTGAACCAACCTTTGTCTCATATTCAGGGGCGTTGCTGGGGGAGGGCTAAGGGGACTAGAGATCTCGGATCTATAGTCCGGATAGAATCTCAGGAGCTACAGCCAAAAGACTAGCTAGCCCCCAATCCCAACAGTTCCGACATCAGCGTAGCCCCGGGTCTTTTCCAGACCTAGCAACTCCCCTGCTCATATTTTTATTTAAGTCCAGGTCAGTTTGCTCCAAAGACTTTTCCCCCTCCCAGCTGCACTGCTATTTAAGTTAGCAACTTGGAGCCGGCGCAGTGATAGAGTAATTCCAGCTTTGCCAATTTGGGCCATATTTAGGAACTGAAAATTAAATGACCCTACAAATGTGAGAATGAGGGTCGGCTTGGTTGATAGCCAAGTCCATGCAAAAGGCTGACCTGCACTCTATCCCCAGCCTCTACACCCCTCACTCTTCAACCTCAGAGTGAGGCACAACATTGCCTCCATACACCAGGGCACTAACTGTGCACTCACCATTAGTCATTGGCTAGTGTAGAGTAATAAATGGTGTTCTGTGTGTATGTATAGAATTGAGGTGGCAAGTGGATTTTAATGGCTGGCTAGTAGCTTGCAGCTTGAACTTTTGCCCCATGCCTTACACCATTCACATACCACTAACACGTGTGTATTGTCAGGAGAGCATAACTTTCTTATCTAACCTGCAAAATTGAATGATTTGGCAATTTAGGGGCTCAATCATGGAATTTGTGCACTGAAAAAACAGGGATTTGTGCGCCATTCTGCCCGCAAAAATCCCTGTTTAACAGATGGGGATTTGCGGCCAGAATGGCACACAAATCCATGGTTTTCAGCGCACTAATTCCATGAATAAGCCAGCCCCTTAGTGTGCTGACTTAAACTGAAGTTTATAGGTTGTGAACACATTTATTAACAACAATTATGGTATTAAGAGTAATAAGTATCCGATGGTGGGCTCTGAGGGGCTTGCGGCCTCATAAGCAATCAGGTGGCTCAAAATGAGCGCTTTACCGCATGGTAAAAACCCTGCTCTGAGCCTTCACGGAAGTGAGAGATGACCAACTTCTCGTCGAGAATCAACTAACTGCTCCCACTTGCTCCCTTTCCACTTCTCCCCCCGACCATCAACTGCAATTTCCACATCCCCCTCCCCACTTCTCTCGGGCTTCTAACTTGACCCTGGGTCATTACCTGGTAAACCCCCGCCCGTCTGGGTTTATTGCTTAAATAAAATAATCACTTTATTTCCACATAAGCTGGTAGTTTCTGTCCATTTCCTTTGTGTGGCATTGCTGCAGCATTATGACCGAGGAAAAAGTAATGTTAAGCGGGGTGACGACATCGCTGAACCGTGTGGTCCCGGAATGCAGGCCGTGTAACGCGTGCACAGTGTAAATGAGCACACATGCCCGCAAGGGAAAAAAAGGAACTTGGTCATACCTCTTAAAAGCACCTGCTGCAAGGGTAGCTTGCAAAGCATAAACAAAACCTGGGAACAGCCTTTAAAGGGGTGCTCTATATTGGTTGGTGCAATTTAAATGGCGAGTGCTACACAGCCCATAACCTGGCTGTAGCCAGAGGACCATCAAAAAGCAAAAAAAGGGAACCTGTTGTTGGCTGAAGAAGCCAGGCAACCCTTTGCTAGTGGGCAAGAATAACTTCAGCCTGAGAAGTACCCAGAAAGAGGGGATTCTGCTGCTAATTGTTTAGGGTACTTCCTAGGATAAGGGCGAATCCCGTGTTCTTGGCATGAAACCATTTTGGGTATCCTCTGAGGCAATGGGGAATCAAATGGTGTTGCCTCATAGGTCTCCATGAGGTCTATACTCCACACCGGAGAACACCGGAGAATCAGGGAATGGCTCGCGAAGCAGTCAGCAAAGCGTGCTGCATTGTTACTAACAGTCTAGATTTGAAGATAACCAGCGGGACTATAAAACGGCAACTGTGGGTCATATTATAAGGCACTGCACTTGGTCTAGGATACTAGTTCCTCCTAGAATAGCCACTGGCAGTTGTGTTGCTCCAACCCTTTCCTGACACAGTTAAAGCAAGTTATATCCATCCCTCTTGTGTGTTAATGGCCATCCACTTCTCTCCCATCCCCGAGACCTGTAGTTCTGCCTCCACTCTTACCTTTGAGCCAAATCAGGAGGGGTTGAGGTAACCCAGAGGCTGAAACCTTGAAAACAGGCTAGGGTGGGCCAGGTTTGGTCCTGAGACTTGGGGCCTCATTACGAGTTTGGAGGCATCCATGCCCTTTATAAGGGCATGGCTGCCTCCAACCTCGGGTCCGGGTTCCCTAAATGGGGAAATACTGGGCCATTCCGACCTTGGAGGGCCCCGTATTTCCCCATCCAGGGAACCCGGACCCGGTCCATCCCCATTCCCATTTGAGCCCCTAAAGGGCTCAATGGGAATGGGGAGCATGCTAACAACGGGTCCGTTAATGACTGGCCCGTTGTTAGCATGCTGGGACGCTCGCGGGACCCACTAAGGCCGACTGGTAAAACCAGACGTCCAGAGCGGTTCCCGCGAGCGGACCTCGTAATAGGGCGGTAAGGGGTTAACGGCACCGGCACCTTTACCGGCGCTGTTACCCCCTTACCGCCAGAGTCCTAATGAGGCCCTTTGACTTTCATTCACCACCCATAGTTTGTGTTCTTGTCCCTGAAGCAGCCAATGTGTCAGTGTTCTGCTGTTGTCCTTACCTTTGCTTCCCATAAGTGTTCTGACCCCGTCTCACACCAAAATCATAACCCTTCAAAATAAAACAAAGTAATCGGTGGGAATTTAACAAAAAAAGTGTTAAGGTTACCACATATAAAGCCTTATATCCTACAAATGTTGGGAATGTCAATGATAAGATTTCAAGGGGACATACGTTTTTTAAAAAAATACATCTTGTTCTTATCTTTTAATGTTTTTATCTTCTCTGTATTTTCCAGCATAACTTTATTTTTCTCTATTTATCTTCTTTTCAACATTTTTGTGGGCATATTTCCTGCTACAGTTGCCCTCCATTTTGTGAATTGCTATGACGCCCTTGAAGAGGAAGTGACATCAGAGGAAGAGGGTAAGTGCAGACTACAGATCAATTTCTTTGACTTTACAACAACAGGGTTACTTAGCTACTAATCCCTCCCCAATAATAGTAGAAGAACAAGAAGTAGAATTAATGCTACTATCAGTAGTATTACTATTACCAGGAGGATTTCCACAACTACCTGCAGCAGTAGCACTGCTATCAGTTGCAATACAATTGCTGCAAACACCCGTTGTAATACTTTTAGCAACAACCGCATTATGGATCTCTAACAGGAAGTATAGCTCAGTGGCTCTTCTCTTGGAAGCAAGACGAGGATGACGAAGAGTGGATGACGAAGAGTAACACAGGTTCGAATCCCCGGTCTGTGCTTAGAAACCTCTTCAGTATTAAGCGCATTATAAAAATACAATTATAATTACTAGTGTAACCTGCACTACTGGTAGTAGCAGAAGTAGTAATACCATTCCTACCAGCAGTAGAAGTAGTAGCAGCATCATACTAACAGTAGAGTGAACACTACTACCAGAACTAACACTGCCGACAATATGAACTACTACTATGGGTACTAATAGGTTAATTTCCAGTAGCAGTATTATGACTAAAACTACTACTGCTACAGTACTACTAGAAGCAATACTGCTTCTATTGAAACGAGTAGTAGCTGTTCTTCTAATAGAACTGAAGGGTAGTTTTAGGCTCTAGGGTTGGAACCTGCCAGTGCTGAGCTCCAGTTATATTGATCATGAGCAAGATCACAGGAGTGATTGTAGGGGTTTAGTCCAAGCCCCTGTTTGGTTGGATAAGAAAAATGGTGGTACGCCGCCGAGGACTACAGAGAAGCACTCAGGGCCCAACAGGAGCCTGGACTGACGTAAGGACAGTCCACATTCTAACAGAGCCCCACAGAGGGCACACACCAGAATTAAATGCCTTGAGAAAGACCGTACGGGTCGAAACACGTGTCGGCTGACCTAACTTGCTTATCTAGGTTGAAACAGTGTTTCTCAAAAACAACTATGAGTATGTAATAAACTCAATGCAAGTACAACCACCACTAATAAAAACGAACCAATTCGTATGGAACAAAGTGTCACAGTAATTACTTCACTAACTTCCAAAGCGAGATAACCAGGAGACCACCATTTTTCTTTTCTAATAGAACTGCTTCCAGCAGTAGTACCAGTAGTACACATTATACTACTGCTAGTAGTAATACTACGTCTAAGCTGCAGGTGCTAATATTGCTTCTGCTACTAACGGTATTAATAGTGCTATCAACGCTACTGGTAGCAGCCCTATAGATACTGGTGGTATTAGTATGATTACAATTGGAAGTAGTACAGGTAGTAATACATTTCTGATAGTATTGCTACTATTATAACTGGTAGAAATACTATTATTATTAAATGCACTACTGCATATAGTAGAAAGCATGACTAGATACCCTGCTGATTGTGGCTATTTCTAATTTCGTGTGAGTGTGAGAAATTGTGTTTAAGAAAGTGACTTAATTTGACCTGTTAATAGAAATACCATAGGGGGCAGGGGAGCGGGGGGAGGTTGTTCATGTAATGCATGACCAGCATGGCATGAATCTGAAGAGGCAAATAATGGATGTAGCATTTTGCTTTTCATCCATTTAGAACCGAAAAGGTCCTTACCGCCCTGACCCCGCGTGATGGGAACTTATTGCATGTCAACTCTGTGCTAGTGTACGCCTTTGCTTACAAGGGTGATCTGGAACTGTCTTTCCTAATTTAAATATTTTTCTGTTGCTGTTAGAATCCTTGGATTGTCACGGGAGGATAGCTCAGGGGCAACGTACTCACCTTGGAAGCAAGACGAAACGGAGCAACACGGGTTTGATCCCCAGGTCCGCGCTTAGAAACCTCTGGGTGTCAAGTGCGTTATAAATAACCTATCATATCATATCATATCATATCATAACCCCGGGTACATTCTGAATGGGTCTATGGAAACAGGGAGATAGGCTAGGGGGGGGTCTGTTTCTGTAGGGAGTCTCCCCATCCTCTGTTCCTCAAGAGAACCTCTCACTTATGGCTGTTTCATTGTTTTTTTTTCGTCACAGAGGAACTTGTATAATACAAAGGTGGAAAAAATGGAAAGATTGAACAGGTTGCGCTATCCAGGTCATTTGCACAACATTCATGAGCACTGTTTGTGTCTGCAAAAGCACCAACCATTCTGTCAAAACCTCCAGGGGTTACTCATCCGCCTGCTTCTCTCGCCTATTTGCTCATTTCTGAATAGCAGGTTCTCCAACAGGTCCACTAAGAGCAAAGACTTGCCAAGGTCTGCCCTGGCTGGGAGGATGCTGCGTGCTGTCAAATTAGAAGATCCACCCACCTATCTGTAGAGGAAGCACCTATACAATACTGCTATGATTTATGCATTTACAAAGATGCTCCACTGCTGCTCATGCCTGCACCGCAGCAGGAGCATGGTCCATTGCTACTTAGACGACATCTCCTGGACCAGCTCATGGTAGGACATATTGCAGCGCTGTTGATCCCCATCGCTGTAGATCAGAGGCACGCAACCTACTGTTGTCCAGATGTGTTGAACTGCTTCTCCCATCAGCCCCAGCCAGCATCGTCAAAGGTGAGGGATCATGGGAGCCACACTCCAAAACATCTGGAGAGCTGCATATTGTGGTTCCCTGCTGTGACATGTCTGAAAGCGAGCACTGGCTATTAGATCAGGCATTTCCTCCACAATTTGACTTGCAAAGGTTTACCACGAGTTGGAAGTTGCAGGGATAACAGTCTGTGCATTTTGGGACCTTACAAGATATGGCTGTAGATATAATGTTGGACCGAAAGCCAGACCCTGTGCCTTCTGAGCAGCATTTACTAAGATTCGCAAGACGTCCATGTTGCACCTGTGCATTCTTGACTTGATCTTGAGTACTATGAGTGGATAATAATGATGACACCAATTATTACAGTGCTTAGATATTAGTAGACTCTAGAATAAAGCGCTATATGCATCAAATTATTATTACTATTAGTCGTGGTAGCATCTCGTAATCAGCACTGACTCTAAAGCACATTTGCTGTTGGTCATGCAATATGTGTTTTGTTGACTTGCTCAGATGTCTGTTTTCTTTGTTGCATCAAAAGATTTGCTGCGGTCTCTCTGTACCTGGTCATAAGGTTCTGGGACCACTGGCATGTGGAAGGAATATGAACAAACCCAGATTCCCCATACAGTACAGCCCAGATATAATATGTATTGTCCTGAGTTCTCATAAGGATTCATTGTAGGCACAGAATAAAGCAAACAATAGAATTGTGGAGTAATAAACACCTGATAGCCCCTAATATAATTGTAACCAGCGATTGTAACCTACAATACGAACCCCTAGACCTAATGAGAGGCGACCTGGATGATGACGATGAGGTGTGGGAGAGCCCCGGTTTATCTGCCACAAAGCCAAAAAGGCAGAAGAAATGTGCCCTCGAGACTGTGAGCCTGTGCTTTCCACTCATGCTAAGAGCCTGTAATTGCCAGATTGACTGTGACAATCCTGCTTGTGCCACCTTCGTTTGTGAGACCTGATCTAGTGTGATAGATAGTTTTTTACTGAACCTGGAAATGTGGGAGTCAATAGAAAAGAGGTACTGCCCCGCACCAAGAATGACCACCGTCCATTAACTTTAACAGTAGCCATGTGCGACCTCCTCCAAGGTTGGTTAGGGTGACATAACGGAACATACCTATAACTATCTCTGGCCAAGCTAGACAAAAAATGAAATCGTACTGTATTGAGAAAGCTAAAGTCCTACCCCCAGTCTATGCACAATCCTAATGCCACAGATAAAGCTATTCCCATATCTTACACAGAGACCATAAATAACTTTAGACCCCTACTGACTAAAGCTCCCAGTACAATAGCAAAAAGAGTGTATAAAATGACCCTGTGGTTCAATGCTGAGTGCCGGGAGCCCAAGTCAAAATTCATCGATTGGTCCAAGAATATAGTTAGCCTAGGGAAATTGATCCTGCAAAACGCTAGGTGCAATTACAAAGACTTGTGTAGGGGAGGTCCCCCAATCACCTTAACCCACAGTAGGCCCATCTTTTAAGAAGCAAGTGCACATTTTGTCCATAAAGCAATTTTATTGTACAAACGCTGGGAGTGTCTACAGTACCCTATGGAGTCAAACTAACCCAAGCCTCCCAGATCCACACTAGTTGATACATTATATGCATTTTGCAACAGTTAGAACACTCCCATCTATTTTATTACAAAGCACCCCCATACGTGATTGGTCAAAATCTATATAAAGAAATCCCATCTTTCTCCAATTCCCCCATTCTTATTGGTGGCTAATATCTTAACTACCATCTTCAGCTCATTTGTAGAACACACCTCTTTTTAAGAATTCCCATTGGTAGGTCATGACATAATCATACAGTTATATATTCACATACACACATAATTCATTACAAGTCCCAGCTGGTCTGAGACCTCTTAATCCTAAATGTAATTTGCACATGTGAAAAACCAAAGGAAATATCAAGGCTTAGTACCACCTAAATGAAATACGGCAATCACGAGTTCAGAGTTACAAGTATACTTTTTAATCAATGTACAGATAGCTATGCTCTTAAGTGCCTCGCAGTGTGTACCAGCAGACACTGTGAGGGAAGAGAGTGCTGGACATCATGAAGCATTCATTATTTATACACAGTCCCGGCCACATCATCCAGCCATTCTCCAAGTTAATATCTTACAAGGGTTCATGCCCAGTTCACATGACAAATACTACAATATTGTCCTCAAATACTTCAAATGTTTTCGAGTCTACAAAATACAATGGTTACAACTTTGTTCTGTCTGGTCAAGTTGGTTCTCCAGCTTAAAGTAAGTCCAGTTTCAAGAAACAAATTCAATGGGTTTCTGCAAAAGCACATAGTTTTATTTGTCCAACATTCAGTTCAAGTGTTTGTATAAAGATGAAGCTATTGGTGCAGACAACACTTGAATTGAGGTTCACTTTGGCTCCAAGGTTTCTTAACACAAGACAAACATTCTGCTCTCAGCAGCCTCAATGTTGACATAGTTCAAAGTTCATTTTGCTCTGCTGCAGCCAAAAACACAGTTTAACATTTTAGGACAGAAAGCAGGAGTTAGGATCAAAATGGCAGATGGTTCTAAGATGGCGACGAAGTCAATTCTATTCAGGTCTGTTTTAACGCGGTTTTCAATACAAATGTGCTTAGGCCAATGTTTATAATCAGACGGTAATATGCGTAAATAGTTTGACAAATCCTCCTTTTGGCCTAAGCCAAGAGCATTACTCAATCATTTTGACTGTACAAAGACCATGGGCCTCATTACGAGGTTGGCGGTAAGGGGTTAATGGCAATGGTAAGGGTGCCGTTGACATCAACCCCTTACTGCCGCATTACAAGGTCCTTTAGCGGGTCCCGCTAAGGGTGCCAGGTTTTACCAGGTGCCCTTAGCGGGAGCGGCTAAAGGATCAGGGAGCTAATAACAGGCCTTATATTTGCGGCCCCATTATTAGCTCCTTTCCCATTCCCTTTGAGCCCTATGGGAGCTCGAATGGGAATGGGGAATGGTTTTCAGAATGGGGACTTACCTCCAAGGTTGGAATGACCCAGTAATTCCCCATACCGAGAACCCCGGACCCGGTAGGCGGTATGGGGTAGCCATGGCGCTAATAGCACCATGGCTACCTCCATACTCGTAATGAGGCCCCATGTGTCACTATTAGAACACTGTAACGCTCACCTGGTATCCACGGGGATGTCACTCAGCCTGTTCTGACCTCTTACGACCTCAAACCCTTCCCTGGAGTCTACTCGACTGGAGACTGGGCCTGAAACACAGGATTGGTAGAGTTTAACTCCCTATTGTCTCTGTGCTTGAACCCCTTCTTCCCCGGAGTCCAACCCTTCCCTTTGATCCACAGCTCACCTTGTTTTCTTGGAAAGTGTGCTCTCCATCCTGCTTTCAGCGCAGGGGCGCGTTGATTGAGTGGGCTCGTTGCTGCCTAGTTACTTCACTGGCAAGAGTCCGACAGGTAAGTATAATGAGTCTTTTGAACAGTTCTCTAACTTCGTTCTTTTCCTTCCTTAGATGATGGCCGGTGTCCAGGGATGGTGACATGCTGCTGAGATGAGTAGTGCTGAAGGTGAGTGAGAGCGCGATGCGTGATGCGACCCTTTTGTATTTGTATTGAACTGAGTTCTTTTTCTGTGTCTTTTAGGTGCTGCAACGTTTTCAGCGTGGATGCCGGTTATGAAGAAGAAATGCGGTGAGTAAGCGCGGTATGCAGTGCCTCTAGATGTTTCCACGCTAACCTGGAGTGTGTTTTTCCTCTTGCAGATGGATGAGAAGTTCCGGAGACAGAGTTCCCCCAGAGCGGCTGGCATTCAGCTAAGCGTTTGAAGCTCGCACAGTCTTTAAAAATAAGCAAAGATTTGCTGAAGGCTTACTAATGCCTTTTTTCTGTTCTTTTCCCTTTTCCTTAGGAAGCGGTGTGCCGGGATGGGAATGACACCGCCGAAGATGCCAGCAGAACAGAAGGAGCGATGAATGATGGGCAGAAGCGCCGCAAGGTAAGGCTGTTCCTAACAGTGTTATTGTTCTTGCAGGAGCTGAGCGCAGAAGATGCAGGCCTACTGGAGACCGATCCGAACACGGTGAGTGTCACGCTGCAGGTGCAGAAAACACAAAGCATGTTTCTCAGCCTGGGCATGGCTTAAATAGTCTCTGGGTATCCCAGGTGTCTCTGGGCTGAACCACACCCAAAAAACTAGACTGCACATGCAGTTCTGGGAACCGAAATACGTGGGGGCATCCATCTTATCCCCATCAAAGCACTACAAGTCCAATCCCCAATGTTATCCTATGGGAGTGAGTGAGTCTGGTGCCACAAGCACCAAGTCTGACTCCAAGTGGGTCTTTGGAGGGATGGAGAGGCCCTTGAGGGCCATGTAGGTGATCGTGGCCTGGCTCCAGGCTGACATCTTGGAGGGCTGGGGACAAGAGGGGCAGGAATCATGACAGCACTCCCCCCCAAGGCCCCTCTCAAGGTGGCTCTTCTGTCTGGTCCTGGTTTGTTTGGATGGTTTTGATGAAATCGTCTAAGCAAGCGAGGTGCATGATGTACTCACAAGGCTCCCATGTCCTGTCTTGTGGACCATACCCCTTCCAGTCTACTAAGTAGTATAATTTGGATCTGACGTACTTTGAATCCAGGATGTCCTTGACTTCGAATTCTGGCTCCCAGGCGACTACTACTGGCTGCGGTGGCGTTGCTACCCGGGTCCCAGGTTGAACAGGTTTAAGGAGAGACACGTGGAACACAGGATGAATCTGCATGTTTGACGGAAGAGCTAGTCGGACCACCACAGGATTTATCACGGAGGTGACGGTGAATGGACCCAGGTATCTTGGACGGAAAGTTCGGGTTCCTTTAATGGACACATGTTTAGATGCCAGCCAGACTTTGTCTCCCACTTGGTAGTTGGGGGCCTTTGCTCGGTGTTGCTCAGCAAACTTCTTTTGGCGATTCTTAGCTTGAAGTAGGTGTTCAGCTGCTCTTTTAAAGATTTGAGAAATGGTTGTGTGCAAGGTTTTGACTGCTGGCATTTCCAGGGTTGTAGGAACGTCCAACTCAGAAGTACGTGGGTGCCTGCCATACATGGTATAAAAGGGTGTCTGCCCAGTGCTGGTGTGTAGGGAATTATTATAAGCATATTCAGCTATCCATAATAGGTTGAACCAGCTTCCTTCAGCTTGGTGTAACATGCAACGCAGATACTGCTCGAGCGTCTGATTTGTCCTCTCAGTTTGACCATCCGTTTGCGGATGGTGACTGGTGGCTAGCCGGATGTCGATCTGGGACATAGAGCAGCATTTTCTCCAGAAGTTAGATACAAATTGAGTACCTCGATCTGAGACCAAAACTGAAGGAAACCCATGGAGCCGTACAATGCCTTCAAGAAATACCTTTGCCAGAGTGGAAGCATTTGGGAGCCCCTTAAGAGGAATGAAATGTGCCATTTTTGAAAATAGGTCCACGACCACAAGAATAGTGTTAAACCCTTGACTGGGTGGTAAGTCAGTAATAAAATCGAGGGACAACGTGTGCCGGGGTGCTGGTGGGATTTCCAATGGTTGTAATAGCCCAGCCGGTTTCTGCTTGGATGACTTGTTTTGAGCACACACTCCACAAGATAGGATGAATTGGATAATGTCTTTACGCCACGTGGAGAACCAATCATTTTGTTTTACCTTGGCTAGGATTTTAGCGATTCCAGGGTGGCCCTCGATCAAGGAATCATGAAACCCGGACATGACTTGTTCTCGTAGTTCTTGGTTTGGTAAGACTAAACGATTCCTGAAGTAGGGCAACTGATCTTATATCATTTAATGTTCTCCTTGTGCACTCTACGCTTGTAATTGCTCATCAGGTTTTGGATTTCTTCATGTAATTCTCTCTGAGTTATAGTTGCTGTGATTCCTAGGAGCTTGTCACTCGAGATGATTGCTATTGGGTCAGGGGTCTGATACCCTTGCTCTTCCACCCCCATACAGGAAAGGGCATCGGCCTTCCCGTTTTTCACCCCTGGTCGAAATGTAATCATGTTGTCATATTCAGCAAAAAAAAGAGCCCAATGTAGTTGTCGTGAGGATTGGGCCTTTGCTGTTTTTAGGTACTGGAGGTTCCAGTGGTCAGTTATTACGGTGATTGTGTGTCTGGCGCCCAAGAGGTAGTGCCGCCATGCCTTAAAGCCTGACTTAATGGCCAGGAGTTCTTTGTCTGTGATAGCGTAATTGAGTTCAGGGGATGTGAATTTACGTGACCAGAAGGCAACAGGGTCTAACTGGCCCGTTTCAGGGTCCTTTTGTGAGAGGACGGCTCCCATAGCCATGCTTGAGGCATTTGTTTCCACCAGGTATGGGAGATCAGGGCGAGAGTGTCGTAAGATTGGGGCAGATGTGAATCTTGCTTTGAGTTCCTGGAAAGCTTCCTCGGCTTCTGTTGTCCACTGGAACTTTTTGTTGCTTTTCCTTAGCAATGATGTGATGGGATGCACGATTTGCGAAAATCCTGGGATGAACCGGCGGTAGAAGTTTGCAAAACCAAGCATACTTTGAACCCCCTTGAATTAATTTGGGGATGTCCAGTTCAGGATATCATCTACCTTGTGTACATCCATTCAGATTCCATTCGGGCTGAGAATAAAGCCCAGGAATTCCACCTCGGAGATGTGGAATGAGCACTTTTCGAGCTTGGCATAGAGCTGGTGTTTACAGAGTTTCTCCAATACGGATCGGACGTGTTTAACGTGGTCCTGCTTTGATGCGGAATATACTAAAATATCGTCGATGTACACTAGAGCACAGACATCAATCAATTCCCGTAGGACATCGTTCATGAAGTATTGAAATGATGCAGGCGTGTTGCAAAGGCCAAAGTGCATTACTTGATATTCGTACAAGCGTATTTGGTGCAAAAAGCAGTTTTCCATTTGTCACCCTGTTTTACGCGAACAAGGTGATATGCCCCCCTCAGGTCTAGTTTTGTGTAGATTTCGGCATCTTTGACTTGATCAAGCAATTCAGGGATCAGTGGCAGGGGTTAGTGTTTTTTTACGGTAATCTGGTTCAGTGCGCGATCGTTGATGCACGTTCTCAAGTCCCCCTCCTTTTTCGGCACCAAGAATAGAGGACTGGCTGCTGGAGACTTCGAGGGACGGATGAACCCGTTGGCCAGGTATTGCTCAAGATAGGCCTTCAGGTGCTGGTTTTCTTGTTCTGTGAGTGCGTAAATTAGCCCACAAGGGATTTGTGCACCGGGTATCAGGTTGATTTGGCAATCGTATGGTCTATGCGGTGGCAGGGCATTAGCCTGTTCTTTCTGAAAGACATCTTGAAAGGCCTGGTATTCACTTGGTAGGGTGCCGATTGCCACAGTCGCAAGCGTGGAGGTTCTGGTGTCTATTGGTTGTTTCTCTTGGTGATAACATGTGTGGGCGCAAGTCTGGGGAAAGGCCAATTCTTTTGCTCGCCAATCGATTCGAGGATTGTGAGTTACCAACCATGGCATTCCCAAAATCAACCAGAACTGTGGTGCCTTAATGAGGTCAAAAACGATAGGTTCTTGGTGTCCATCCTGGCACACAAGGGTTAAAGCTGCAGTGCATTGGGATACTGGACCAGAAGCTATTTCTGTGCCGTCAGTGGTTGATTTAGGGCGTAACGGAAGCCTCATCTTTGCTGCAAGATCCTGGTGGATGTAATTCCCAATGGCTCTGCTGTCAATGTACGCTCTTACTGCGTGCATCCGAGATGGTTGTTTTTGATTCATCAAGACCACAGATAGTGCAAAATGGGAGCTCTGTAGTAGTTCACTTTCTTCGCCCGACAAGTGGACCCCTACACTTGCCGGACTGGGGAGTTTTCCGATTCCTTGATGGTATCTTCCTTGTCCGTGGCCCCTACCGTCCTCCTCGGTGGCTTCACAGGGCACTCTTTAAGGAAATGACCTGACCTTCCACAGTACAGACACAGTACAGACATAACTGCTACTGTCTCCTTTTATCCCTTTCCACTTTATTCAAGGGAGATCTGACCCCCCCCCATTTGCATTGGTTCTCCTGCCTGAACCTGCCGTTGTGCGGGCAATATTGTCCTTTGAACGCACATACATAGGGTGAGGGTCCGGTCTGATTTGATTTGCTCTTCGGTCCTGCAACCTATGATCCAGTTGAACAACAAGGTCAATGAATTCTGAGCAGTCTTTCGGGGGGTTCACTACTTGTGCGAGAACATCCTTGAGCTCCCCCTGCAACCCCCGATGAAATAACATGGTTATCTTCTCCACTGGCCATTCTGCTTCAACTACAAGTCTATTGAACATGGCTATGTATGTTAATAGGTCTTGATTCCCTTGGCGTAGAGACAGAAGTTCGTTGTCTAATGCCTGCCCATGAGTATGACGGGTAAACAGCTTTTCCATCTCCTGCTGAAAGCCCCTGAAGTCATGCAGCAAAGCATCATCTTGGGCCAAAAAGGGTAATGACCAGTCCGTGGCGCTACTACTCAGATAGGATAGCACAAAAGCGACCCGTGATTGGTCATTCGGAAAGGCCCCTGGTCTACAAAGGAAGTGCAGGCGGCACTGGTTCATGAACGTTGCAAACCTCTTGGGATCCCCCGTAAATCGTTTGGTCGGGGCCAACGGAACTGCCCCAGGAAGGGTTATCTGAACAGGATTGGCTGATGGTGCTGGCATCGAGGGCACGCTTCCTGGCTCTGCTACATGCCCTGCTTGTGACTGGAGAAGTTGCCGGTTTAAATCATCAGTGCGTTCTTTGGCTACTATCAGCTCTCTCCTCAGGGTGTTGTTCTCCTGCCTTGCTGCATGTACTTCGGAATGTAGCTGCCCCAACATGTGGGCTAACTGGTCGGTTTCTGACATTTCCATGATGCCCAGGTGGATTTTGACGTGAGGCTTTGTCTTCTGTAACGCTCTTACGACCTCAAACCCTTCCCTGGAGTCTACTCAACTGGAGACTGGGCCTGAAACACAGGATTGGTAGAGCTTAATTCCCTATTGTCTCTGTGTGCTTGAACCGGTCCAACCCTTCCCTTTGATCCACAGCTCACCTTGTTTTCTTGGAAAGTGTGCTCTCCATCCTGCTTTCAGCACAGGGGCGCGTTGATTGATGTGGGCTCGTTGCTGCCTAGTTACTTCACTGGCAAGAGTCCGACAGGTAAGTAAAATGAGTCCTTCGAACAGTTCTCTAACTTTGTTCCTTTCCTTCCTTAGATGATGGCTGGCGTCTGGGTATGGTGACGTGCTGCTGAGATGAGTAGCGCTGAAGGTGAGTGAGAGCGTGATGTGCGATGCGACCCTTTCGTATTTGTATTGAACTGAGTTCTTTTTCTGTGTCTTTTAGGTGCCGCAACGCTTTCAGCGTGGATGCCGGTTATGAAGAAGAAATGCGGTGAGTAAGCACGGTATGCGGCGCCTCTAGATGTTTCCACGCTAACCTGGAGTGTGTTTTCCCTCTTGGAGATGGATGAGAAGTTCCAGAGACAGAGTTCCCCCAGAGTTGCTGGGATTCAGGTAAGCGTTTGAAGCTCGTACAGTCTTTTAAAATAAGCAAAGATTTGCTGAATACTTACTAATGCCTTTTTTCTGTTCTTTTCCCTTTTCCTTAGGAAGCAGCGTGCCGGGATGGGAATGACACTGCCGAAGATGCTTGCAGATCAGAAGGAGCGATGAATGATGGGCAGAAGCGCCGCAAGGTAAGGCTGTTCCTAACAGTGTTCCTTTTCTTGCAGGAGCTGAGCGCAGAAGATGCAGGCCTACTGGAGACCAATCCGAACACGGCGAGTGTCACGCTGCAGGTGCAGAAAACACAAAGCATGTTTCTCAGCCTGGGAGTGGCTTAAATAGTCTCTGGGTATCCCAGGTGTCTATGGGCTGAACCACACCCAAAAGACTAGACTGTACATGCCGTTCTGGGAACCCAAAATATGTGGGGGCAACCATCTTGTCTCTATTAATGCACTACAAGTCCAATCCCCAATGTTATCCTATGGGAGTGAGTGAGTCTGGAGCCACAAGCGCCAAGTCTGACTCCAAGTGGGTCTTTGGAGGGATGGAGAGGCCCTTAAGGGCCATGTAGGTGATTGTGGCCTGGCTCCAGCCTGACATCTTGGTGGGCTGGGGACAAGAGGGGCAGGGATCATGACAAACACCCTGAGTCACTGGTTTCTAAGACATCAATCGCCATTAACTCTTTGATTGCAATTTCCTGCATTACTAAGGCATTGGTCGCTTTTTCAGGCATTTGTATCTTAGGTTCTAGTGTACCTATTACTTGTGCACAACATCCTCCTATCATGGAACATATGACAGGCAGACATTGTATACTACAACAGCAGAACAGAAAGATACCAAGGATCACCATTAAGACAGTGAAAATGTTCCAACCCCAAGACCGCAACAAATCTCAGAACCATGTACTTAGATTCCAATTTCCCTCTGGGACATGTACTTTAGTGATTAAGGTATGCAAATTCTGAATTGCCTTAAATATGGCGGGGGAGGAATTGGGTACAAAAACACAACATGCAGATCCCTCCATTTTGCATACTCCACCACGCTCAGCTAAACTGATCTCTAACACCATTCTGTTTTGGAGGGCTACTAATCTAATTGCCTTTTGCTCTAGCGTCATGCTGTACAAAATATCAGTGGTCCTATTGATGGTTTTCTCTCATACCCTTGCTAATCTTCTGATATCCTCAGAATTAATTATCTGTCCCCAGAATGGCACAAAGGACTTTGCAACATCACCCAAGACTTTTGAAGGAGTATCACAATTCTCATCTCGCCTTGGATCTATCATATTCACGTTTCAGCAGATGAACAGAGTATAGACTACAGTACTAACACACCATTGATTCAAACATTGCACTGTGTTTAAGTACTGTTAAAAACATTACACTATCTATACACTGTTCATCTGCTGAAACATGAATATGGTAGATGCAAGCCCAGTCAGAGGACTGGATCTGCTAAATAAAAGCATTTTTTTTTCTGAGCATAAAACTGATGTCTCAAGGGATGTGCATGGACCAGAATACAGAGTAAAACGACCATACTATGGGGTACTTAGCTTACTTTTGAAGCATTAATATAGAAATGATAACTGATACAGCACAGTAGACACTCGAATTGGATAGGAGTGTCAACTAATTGATATGTGGTTGGAGCCCACCCTTTGTTTTCCACAGAAAGCCTAATAGAAGCAACATTGCGTTTGCTCCTATTTGCAAAGAGGGAACATCCTAAAGGTGTTAAGACTCGTTTCCCAAATTCATTTAGATTAGTCCCATCAAAGTTCCCAGAATTACTGTAATTCCAACGGCCAAAGAATAGTACTCTGAGCGAGGCACAGCAAGCGGTAGTTAAAGGGAGAGGATGAATATACCAGCCTAGTCCCTTTTCCCCATGTTGTGGAAAATGTGAACACACCCAGCAAAGAGTGTTATTATGACAACCTCCTCTGTGCTGGAGGTCTCGCGGAGGAAGAGTATGCAGATGCACTGAAGGCGATGCATAGTTGGGATACTTGCAGTAGGTGATAAATTATCAGGTGGATGCACACTTTATAGATACCAAAACCCAATTGAAAATACGATGACTAAACAAGCTGCTATTGTGACCAGTAACCATTTGGTCCTCGGGGACCATGACCCTTGATGGGCAGATTCAATTTCGTGGTTGCAGATCGTACCTTAAGACTCCAGGTAAGGTGTGATCTGCAAACAGAGTGTTGTCGTTTCCTGAAGGCAATAAAGACAATGAGGAAGGAGAAGCAAGATTGCTTGATGTTGAAGAAGAATTCAAAGAAGAAGCAACAATCACCCCAGGCCCCACGGGCTTATGAAGGTCTTTCGTAGACAAAGCAGCAGTCTCCCCAAGCCCCACGGGCTCAGGAAGGATTTCTGGGACATCCTCTGTGTCGATTAGAACAGGCTCATGGTGAGCATCAAGATCACCAATTCCCTTCTCCTTGCCTTTGTCGTAGGCCAGAGGAAAAGGAATCCTCTTCACGTGTGTCGCGTGGATCCAGTTCTTTTTGTCGGTGACTCCGACAGCAATCTGTGTGGCCAAGAGGACTTGATGTGGTGCTCTCCAGCGAGGTGCGAGACAGGAGGCTCTTTCAAAGGCTTTTAGTAGTACCCAGTCATCAGGTCGAGTTGATCACCTGGACCCTCGTACTTTACTGGGAGGGCCTCTTGCACCTGTTGATGAATCAAATACAAGTTGTGAGATAACTGGTCACAATATTCAGAAAGAAGTACATGCTCAACATCCTCCAATAACTTGGGTTTTGGCATCTTCCATATGTTGACTGGTCTCCCCATGACAATTTCATAAGGAGAGAGCCCTGTCTTTGATTGTGCAGTCGTCTGCATTGATAATAAGGCTATTGGTAAGGCGTCAGGCCATTTCAAGTTGCTATAGGTGCAACCCTTCGCAATCTTATTTTTCAATATGCCGTTATGGCGTTCTACAAGTCTGGCACTCTGAGCATGCCTGGCTGAATCGAACCATTTAACGATCTGTAATCCCGCGCATACTTGCAGGATGACAGCAGCGATGAAATGTGGACCATTATCAGACATGTGACTCTCGGCAAGCCAAACCTAGGAAAATATTCCTTAAGCATGACTTTCGCCGTTGACATTGCTGTGGCATCTCTTAGAGGAAAAGCTTCAACCCATTTACTAAAAGCGCAGATGACTACCAAAACAAATTTGTAATTTTGACAGCACTCCATTTCGATAAAATCAAAATGCATGACCTTAAACGGTATGGAGGGGATACCAAAATTACCCTTTGGTGTCAATGTACCTTTGCCAATATTATGCTGTAAGCATACCATGCAACTTTGGACAAGACGCTCAGCAGTTTTTTTAATATCGGTATTATACCATACAGGATCTAACAATTTGCAAATCTTTTTGGCACATATGTGTGTTAGACCATGAGCCATTGTCGCCATAGCAGTAACATAGGCATTGGGTAGCATCCATTTTTGTTGTTCCTTATCTACCCAACAACCCTCATCATCTAAACTTGCTGGACCCTCAGCCCACTGTTTAATTTCATCTCGAGTGGCGTCAGTCTGAATTTCTTTTATGCAACCAATTCCTTCATCTATCAGACAAGTGTTAGTGAGCCCTTTTGTTATTTCTAACACATATATTTTGGAATGCAAATCGGTGGCAGTCTGTTTGGCTATTCTGTCAGCAAAAGTGTTTCCTTTTCCCACATCGTCCATTACTTTCTGGTGTGCTGCGCACTTCATTATTGCTAACTGTGTAGGAAGCGCAAGGGCTGAAAGTAGCCGAACTATTAGAGTGCCGTGCTGTATCTTAGTTCCATGCAATGTCAAAAAACCTCTCTCAGCCCATAGTTGACCAAAGTTGTGAAGTACCTCAAAGGCATACTGGCTGTCCGTGTATATGTTCACACTAAGCCCTTCAGAAAGTTCACAAGCTCTAATCAATGCAATAATCTCTGCGGCCTGCGCAGAATTATGCAGAATTTGTTTGGTCTCCACTATAGTGCTTAATGTAGTGATTGCATAAGCAGCGGTGGATGAACCGTCTGGAAGTTTGAAGCAGGAGCCATTGCAAAACAGCTCCCCTTGTGAATTCTTTAAAGGTGTATTGGGTCAATTCTGCCCTTAGTCTCTTGTTCTCTGGTATAGAGGCAGTCATGTGACATTTTGTCACTGCAATCAATTTCTTGCAGAAGAGGCAATAGTTTGGCCGGATTTAATGAGCAACATGCAACATCTCTTAATTTGGATATGCGGAGCAAATAGAATCAGCTTGTACCTTGTTAGTCATGCTGATGTGAGATGTTGCATCTGCATTCTGTTTAATAGAACGTCTACAGAGTGAGGTACCATCAATGTTAAAGAGTGACCCAAAACCATACCCTCACATTGTTTCACGGATGCAGCGGCAGCAGCTAGAGCTCTCAAACATCTCGGCAAAGCGCATTCAACAGGGTCTAACGTGGAGGAAAAATAGCTGCATGATCTATTCTTGCCCCCATGTTCCTGTGTCAAAACAGCTAAAGCGCATCCATCACATTCATGCACATACAACACAAATGCCTTTTCGTAATTTGGTGTGCCTAAAACTGGTGCTGAACACAACACAGCCTTGAGCAGATCAAAAGCATTCTGGCAATCCATGTTCCATGGTAAAGGCAAAGAAATGCCCTTCTTTGTCAATGCCAACATTGGTTTTATCATTAATGAAAAATGTGGGATCCACTGTCTACAGTATGAAGCCATACCTATTAAGGCTCTGACCTCTTTATGTGTATTTGGGACACATGCTAGAGATGGTTTGTATCCATTCAGGTGTCAATCTTCTTCCCTTCTTTGACAGGAGGTAGCCTAAATAGGCGACTTCCTGTTGACAATACTGAAACTTTTTTAATGAAGCTTTATGCCCATGTTCTACTAAATGAATAAGCAGCAGCACAGTGCCCTCCTAGAAGCAAATCGTCTACATACTGCAACAACGTGCAAGTAGAAGGTAACTCAAGTGTATCAAGCTGTTCATTCAATGCTCTACTATAAATGCTGGGACTCTCTGTGTACCCTTGTGGCACACGAGTTAACGTAAACGAGCGTTCCCCTAGGGTGAACACGAACAAATATCTACTGTCAACATGCACAGGAATACTGAAAAAGGCATTCTTTAAATCCACAACACTAAAATGAGTAGCTGAGGCTGGAATCATGGTCAATATTATAGTAACATCAGGGACAATTGGAAACTGAGGGGCAACAACCTTATTAAAAGCGCATAAGTCAATAATAATGCAAAAATAAATCACATTATCCCCTTTCTTATACACACATAGAATCGGACTATTACACACGCTGCCTGCAATTTCCTCCATCACACCTATGCGTGCAAAATCAGAAATAATACTATTCAAAGCCTGTTCTCCTTCAACGGAAATCTTACACTGTGGAATACGTGGCAATTTAACACCCGGTTTCAACACAATCTTAACTGGTTTAATTTGTAAAATGCTGACGTTGTTATCATTAACTGCCCATAGACATGTGGGAACCTTATTCAATTCCGGTGGTAAAGGTCTAGACAAAAATTGTGGAACGAAAGTTTGTTGAGGCGAAATTGTTAAATACACTCCATCCAGAGAAGAGTAAATTACAGCATTCCATTTTTTCAACAAATTCAAACCCAACATATTTTCGCCACAATTTGTCGTTAGAAGGAATGGACATGAATCAGTAAATGGCCCCAGTGAAATTGGTACCGGCTGAGAGACTGGACTAACCACTGGTGTACCAGAGAACCCTACAGAAATATTGTTCTGCCCTGACAGGGGAATATCTGGAACCCGTGAATGATCAATAGAACACGCCTGTGCTCCTGTATCTATCAAAAATAGATTCTCCCTATTCCCCACCTTCATTTCAACGTAGGGCCCTTTCTGATTGTCGGGAATAGGTACTGGTTCCAGACTCTGCTTCGGGTTGTCCTAACGGAGCAGTATATCATCAAATGCAAGATCCTCCGAAAAATAGATAATTGAAGAATTATCGAAAATGTTCCCACTATGTTGCTGACTATCCTGTGAAGATGACTGTTGATTCTGAGTGAACTGACTTTTACCAGGACCCCGTATCCCAGGACGGCCTCTGAATCGTCTGCCCATGACACCATATGTGCTATTCTATCTCTGCTGAAGGATTGGGCATTGTGCTCGCCAATAACCTTCCTTTCAACAATAGGCACATTGGTTCATGTGTTCAGGACCCAGTTGGGCATTACTCTGTAGTGTAAAGTGGTCTCTAAACAGTGTATTCCCACCTCTGGCTCGTCTAGCAATCTGCTGCAACAGTACTCTAGTTTTCAAGTCTCCCTTCTTCTTTTCCACTCTTTCCTTCTCTGAATTAACTCTATTTTCATAGTACTCAGCCATATGTAATACTTCAGATTGTGATTTTCCTTGCCAAGCACTTTCAGAAGTCATTATCTGTGATTGAATTTCAGGCAATAATCTACGTACAAACTTGTCTACAAATAGTCTTTTCCCTGACTCCGTACTCAAATCTTGACCACTAAAGTCTGAAAATACTTGCTCAAATCTATTAAAATACTAGTTACACCCTCTGACTTCAATTGTACACAAGCCGTAAGATTGTCCCATATGATTCTTTTCTCAGGAATCAGCGTTTTTAATTTAGCTGCTATTCTGTCTGGCAACATCAGTATCACTTGTGGCGGTTTCTCACCAGCATTCCTTTCTCCATCTAACGGTAACAAGTTATCCCATGTATCACCCTTCCCTGCCTGATCATCTACAGTTCTAATCTGCTTCTATAAATCAGCAGGGAGGATCATGAGAAACAGCAAATCTATATCACTCAGCGTGAAAACTGATGAATGAAAGACAGATTCAATTTCTTTATAAAAATCCTGTTGGATTCTTTCTAATGTCTGGAATCGTTTGTCTAATGGTATTCACTTCCTGTCTAGAAAATGGGACACGGACAAACTCTGAGACATAATGTGCTTCAATAGTAGTGGCTGGTGTACCTGCTGCAGCATTTGCTGGAATTTCTACTTTCGGAACAAATGTCGGAGGAAACTCTCTCATTGGCAATTGAGAAATATGCAATTCTGAACGCTTATTAAGCAACAAAGCTAAATCAAGTGACAAAGTAGTCAAAGCAGTATCGGGCTAAAATGCTCTCTTATAAATGACCATCAAATCTGTGGGACAACAAACCTTTCTCTTCACAAACTCATCTTGTAGATACTCTACCATCACCTGTAACACTTTCCTTTGCATTGCCGGAGCATACTGACTAAACGCGTCATGCACTTCAATGGGAGAAATTGAAACATCCGAAATCCATCTAAGGGTGTCTCGTGTACAAATGCGCATTTCTTCACTCATTGGTTTCAATGGAGGAAGAAATTGTTTCTGCACATGTGAGGCTTCCAGTATATTACCATCTAATTCATCCTTCTGTAACCGATCTTGCTCCCTTTTAAACTGAAATACCTTCTCAACATGCTCATGTACTTTCTCCGCAGTGTCCCTTGAGCGGGCTAGGACATTAAAATCCCTCAACCCCTGTGGGACATTCATGTCTGTCGAATCACTCCAAATATCAGCCAAATGCGTTCCCATCCCCTCTATCAAAATAGTCTGTCCGGGAATACTTTCTTGGACAGAAATCACAACTAAAACAGCTGATTCTTCACCCTCTTCTATATATTTTTTAGCCCATGTATACAATTCTCTTTTTCTAGCTTTAGATACTGTACCACAAGTCACTATTCTTGAATCAGCCCTCAGCCCTTCAACAACTACAAGTGGAGCAGAACCACTTGGAAAAGAAAGTTCAGACAAATCGTGTTCAATAGGTAGTGGAGACACTACCGCTGGCAGTGGAGACGGAATTAAGGGAACGGCAACTGTCGGTAAGGGTGGAGATGCAGGAGGAGGAAAAACAGCAGGTAGAGGAACAACAACAGGAAGAGGAACTACAGCAGTAGGAGGAGGAACTACAACGGGAGGAGGTGGAACAGCGGGAGGAGGCACATAAGGAGGAGGTGCAGTTGCAACAGTTCTACGTTCATTGAACAGTTTGTTAATTAGTTTATCTGATGTATGAAAATCCTGAGATGGATATATCTTCTGTACATCAAGTGAAATAGCCCTTTCTATTCTTCTAAAAAATTCTGACTGTTTCTGGTGATCATACTATAGTGCTTTTTCAGCATTATTCATGTCCCTACGTGCATGATTTTCTTTACTTCTCATTTGCTGCATAGCTTCCTTTCTCCAATCTTTAATTACATCAAATGCTGCAGGCCTAGCTTTTTTCTTCAACAATATAGATTCTAAATACTCTAAACGGGCAATTTCAAAACTGCCATGAACTGGCCATTGAAGTTCGGAAATGTCTGTGTTGTCTGTGCCAAATATCATTAAATATGATACTGTTTAGGCTGTATTTCCAGTACATTAAACAAGCCGGCGACCCAACGGGTGGCACCGGTTGGCCTCATCCCAAAGATTGTCTATCTCTGCAGAATAATATCCTGAAACAGGATGACAATTTCCCAGGCATGTCACATTACTGGTGTTACCTGGCGTCGTTTGGACTTGCAAGTGTAAAACTGCAACCAATATCAGGATTCTTAGGAATCGAGGAATGACTCACCTGATTTCAAAACAAAGGAGGTCCGATCAGATTACAAAGGATCATCAGGGTTGGCGATTTTGGAAAATGCCTGCCTCGATATGCAGACCCTTGTCAAGATGTCCTCTCAAACCACTTGCTCACCGTCCAGGGATCGGATCCTGCAGTACTGTCGAGGTGTTGCATCTCATACAAGGGGCCCCTTCACTCTCCGATCCCGGTCCGATAGCCATGTCTCCTTGTTCAGCGAGGTGACATCAATCTTGAGGGTCCCTATTCGGGTGCCATTTTAAAGACCAAAGGAAATATCGAGACTTAGTACCACTAAAATTAAATATGCCAATCACGAGTTCAGAGTTACAAGTATACTTTTTAATCAAAGTACAGATAGCTATCTGGCTCTCAAGCACCTAGCAGTGTGTACCAGCAGACACTGTGAGGGAAGAGAGTGCTGGACATCACAAACCATGCATTATTTATACACAGTCCCGGCCACATCATCCAGCCATTCTCCAAGTTAATATCTTACAAGGGTTCATGCCCAGTTCACATGACAAATACAACAATATTGTCCTTAAATACTTCAAATGTTTTCCAGTCTACAAAATACAATGGTTGCAACTTTGTTCTGTCTGGTCATGTTGGTTCTCCAGCTTAAAGTAAGTCCAGTTTCAAGAAACAAATTCAATGGGTTTCTGCAAAGGCACATAGTTTTAGTTGTCCAACATTCAGTTCCAGTTGTTTGTATAAGAATGAAGCTATTGGTGCAGACAACACTTGAATTGAGGTTCACTTTGGCTCCAAGGGTTCTCAGCACAAGACAAACATTCTGCTCTCAGCAGCCTCAAAATTGATATCGTTCAAAGTTAATTTTGCTCTACTGCAGCCAAAAACACAGTTTAACATTTTAGGACAGAAAGCAGGAGTTAGAATCAAAATGGCGGATTGTTCTAAAATGGCGGCAAAGTCAACTTAATTCAGGTCTGTTTAAATGTGGTTTTCAGTACAAATGTGAATGCGCTTAGACCAATGTTTATAGCAGAAAAAAACAGGTTCCCTTTGACCTGTCAATAACCATCTCACCAAATCCTGCTTATTTGCGTCATTCGAAAATCCTAATCTAACGACTAACAATTCAGCACCCATGGCACATCCTGAAAATAATTGAAACACAGAGTATCAGTCAACCCTGGCCCCAAGTGTCGTTCAGTCCACCTTTATTGTTTGTCAACAGCAAATATTTGGATCCCTCTGCAAGCCCCCATACACTTAACAAAGATTACATCTGCCTTTGCGATACTACCAGGCCATAAAACCCTGGCCAGCTAAGCTGACCATCTGCAAAGGTCGTAGTTACTTATTTACCCTTCTTCAGGCCTCTGAAACTCTGCAAAACAAGTTTCTCCAAGCCACTTAAAAATCACCTTGTGAAACCCTGATTGCCGAGTTTAATTCATTTATTTAAAAAAAACCCTACATGTAGATTTATAATTCTTTGTGTATGTATATCAGTGTGCATGCATGTTTAATAACTGTTATGTTTTCTTCACAGTGGGTTCTCTATGATCAGTTCCCCTCCTTACATTTGCATTATGAAATTCCCTGTTGCCCAGTTTCTAGGCACATCATAGCACACCATATCTGGATCATGTTTTAAATTTAATTTGATGGTTTTGGCATTTATATTTTTACGTGTGTGCAAATCTAATATGTATCAATATTGAACACAAAGTAACACTAAAGTAACCTATCCCATTCACATTTAACTACACTGGATACATACGAAATTGCAACATTGTACCCATTTCGCCGCACCCCCAGTCACAAATATGGTGCGTGCAACATGAACCCCTCTTCATCCTTTTGACCTTTCCTGACCACCCCAACTTTTGTTAAAGAAAAAGAAGGTGGTGTATGCAAACTCTACCTGGGATTCATTACTTGAGGCGATAAATAATAAAGACACGGCAGCATTCTGGCGTATCATGGGTACCGGGTTATCAGAGAATAGGTCAGTCCAACAATGCAGCATTCCCAAAGTGGCATGGTACACTTATTTTAAAGATCTTTATGGTGAAGTCAGGGAAGACACCCCATTCAGTGCTGAGCATAAACACTTCCAGCCTGAGAACAAGCCACCCCTAGTACTTACTGCAGAAGAAGTTGGTATTGCCCTTAGCAAACAGAAACATAATAAGGCCTCAGGTCCAGTAGATCTGCTCAAGTCCGAACCCTGCATCTGGGTACCTTATTTGACGCATTTATTCAATAGCCCTCTGACGAGCAACAGTGCCCCTGAGTCATGGACAGGGGCTGGAATAATACCTCTGTATAAGAAGTGTGGTCGTGAAAACCCAGGTAACTATAGACCTAATTCCTTATTGAGCTTGGCGGGCAGTTGTTTGCCAGAGCGTTATTGAAGGAACTCAAAAACTGGATGGAGAAAACAGACCTAATTAACCATTTACGGCCGGGCTTCCAGTTGGGGATAAGTATGGTCGACCAGTGCAAGTGATTACAGCTCTTAGTAGAAACATGTGTAACTCTAAGGAAAATGAATCTCTAGGGCATCTTTATAGAGCTAGAGAAAGCGCTTGACAGCATTCCTAGAGCTGGGTTATGGAATGCTCTCCTTAAATTAGGGATCCCTCATGCACTGCTTTCCCTCTTGAGGCTCCGCTCGGATAATGTAGCCAAGGTGAGCTGGGACTTAGGTGGCAAAGTGTCCAGGCCATTTAAAATCCAAAAGGGCTGTGTCATGAGCACTGCTCCCGAGAAGCCAAGTCAAGCCCAGCATCCCCGGAAGCAGACTCACGACCCTCGTCCCCGGCTCCAGCAAACCCCTATTGGGGCCCTTTGGACCATGCCCTGGCGCCTCTGGCGCCAGGCTCATATGGAACCTCAGTCCCGGCGCCAGGGGAGCCGGACTCATAATTCTTGCAAAGGTGCTTGGGTGGACCTACCTGTAGCAGACCATGCTGCATACTCACCTTTGCAAATGCTGGCAGGATGAAGTCCCCAGCCTTCTGCTGGGAGGAACTATTCCCTGAACTGGGACTACTTTCTTACCTGGGTGGGGCTGGTGCCACTCCTTAGCTCTGGAACACAGGAACTCTTTTACCTGGGCGAGGCTGAGGAAGAAGACACCCAATCACTCCAACACTATTTAAACCACACCAGATTGGGAAAACGTGCTTCGCGTTATTCTGCATCTGCAGCAGGACGCTCACCGAGTCAGCTCCAGCATTCCAGTGACATCTCCAGCTTCAGCTCAGCAACCTGTGGACACGAGAACTATACTTACCATCCAGGAATCCAGACACCGGCAGAACCTGCAAGCAAAAGAAACATAAGGTTAGCAAGTTGCAACACATTCGCAGCTGCGCTCGCTTACCTGATCCATCTGTGCTTTCACAGATTCTTTGCGGCCTTCTCTTCAGCAGCCTAACGGCACCTGTAAAGACAAAGAACATTGTTAAGTAGGAATCGGGTGAAGGCGGCAGCATTTACTTTTCTTACCTGCTTTTGTGGGCGTATTACGATCTCTTCAACCGCAGCAGGCCGGCACCTGAAAACAAGAAAAGACATTATTAAGTGCCATTAAAGACTGCAAGAAAGCCTAACACTTACGTGTTTCCCCACGTGCATCCGCGACTGGGAAAACACCCGCAAGGTCCCGACACCTGCAAATAAGAAAAGAACATTCTTAGAGATGCTATAATAAGGTCACAGATCATTATACTCATGTACTTTGCACGTGCAACGGCAACGGACGAACAACACCCGCAACATCTAAGGCCTGAAAACAGAAAACAAGGGACATTATTGAGGTGTCATTGAAATTCCCATACCTACGAACAACCGCACGTGTTGCGCTCTCAGTGACCACGCCCTCAGCATCCAGGCACCTGAAAAAGACAATTCAAAGACTTCATTAAAGGTGCCCATCTCTTCAAGACTATAAACTCTTTATACCTACTGGCATCCGCTTGTGCAGTAACGGCGGCATCACCTTTTGGCATCTCAGCACCTGTGCCACTTCTAAGGCCACAAAAGACTTTGAGGACCTCCAGTGACGTAACTGGAACCCACGCAACCCTGCATAAGTCGCAGGATGGAGAGCCCAGCATTTATACGCCTAAGGTGAGAGCTCGCCGAGACAAGTAGAAAGCTAGGCTGTGGGAGAAACTGGCGATTGGTGGGAGAAGGAATCCCATCAAACGGTGATTAACCCTTTTTCTTCCACCTGCAGAAAACTTACCCTGCAAGTCAGACATTCGATAAGAGCAAGCCCAGTCCTGAGAGTCGTCCGAGCTCTACGCTTCTCAATTGAAGAAACGATAGCCGCCTAGCCGGGATCAGCGCCTCCGTGGGAATCAGGTGAGCGTTACAGGCTGTCGCCAAGAATGCGTTTTTGCACCAAAACTGTTTTGTTTGTTAAGTGATTGCACAGGTATCCTTTACTGATGTTCGCTGATGACGCAGTACTCATCTCCCTTACACCAGTTGGCCTCGAAAGCCACTTGAACATGTTTAATACGTTTTGCTTAGAGCAAGGTTTACAAATTAATGGTAGAAAAACGAAGTCGTTGTTTTTTTCAGGTAAAAAGACAAAGGGCCTCATTACACGGATGGCGGTAAGGATTTACCGGTACCGGTAAAATACCGGTACCGGTAAATCCTTACCGCCTTACTACGAGGTCCCTTTGCGGGTTGGGGGATTTAACGCCTGCTTTTTGCAGGCGTTAAAAACCAACCCGCAAAGGGACCCAGGGAGCTAATTACGGTACCGCAATTTGCGGTACCGTAATAAGCGCCTTCCCCATTCCCATTGAGCCCTATGGGGCAAAAATGGAAATGGGGAAGGGCAATGGGGGAAGGGGGAATTACCGCCCCGCCAACCTTGGAATGGGGCGGTAATTCCCCTTTCCGCCAAGGCGGTGTCGGTATTTTACCAGCATGAACCATGGCGCTAAAAGCGCCATGGTTCTCCGCCATCCGTGTAATAAGGCCCAAAGACTCCAAAACTGATTATAATGTTGGATGGATCTAATATTGAACACATACAGACATTACATTCTGGGTATGAGGGTGACAGAAAAGGGCAACTGGAAACCCCAGCTCGCAAAAGCTGGCATGGTTTTCAGCAAATACAGTCGGGCAGTGGTTAACATCTCTGGAACCTTCTGGAATGGAGCAGTGAGAGTAACATATAAACAGCAGGCCAATAGGCTGCACTCTCTGATGCAGAGCTGTAGGGTCCACTAAATTGCAAAGCCCTATCGGAGATAGAACCTGGCTTTCTAAAGGGGATTTTAGGCCTGGCTTACAGCACACCAACCATTCATTTTGCATATAGAGTTGGGATTACAGCGTATAGGCAGTGGTCGAAGTGTACAAAAAGAATTAATGGAAATATGCTCCCTACTGGCCAACCTCTATGGCCACAACTCCTCCCACACACAATACAAATCCTCGAACATATGCACCTGCTGTTTAAGGGGACGTTCAGTGCAGTGCACTGAGGTGCAAGTTTCAGCACGTTCAGTGACCTTAGACCTCATGGATAGTCAGTAAAATGGCTCAGCTTGGTAAGTGCTCATCTCGGGTATCTGGCAAAACGGTATTTCTCATGCCTGTATCCTGACATGTCTGACATTTTGTGGTAAAATAAATGGCGTAATTTTAAATTGGGTTATGGGAGGAATAGGGCAGCAGTTAATTAGTCTCGAGAGCCATGAGGAGGGAGCAATGCACTTCAGTGACTTTGCTTCCATTTGACTCGAACCGATAGTCCCCACCCCTTCCACCTGTTCCCCTCAAAGATAGGACAGCTTTAATCAGGAGCAGAGTACATCATGTTTCGCGCTGCGTATCCTTTGTCAGAAAAGTGTGCCAGCAGAAGCAGGGACGGCATCAGGGCCTTTCAACATTTCAGTTAAAACAGGCCCTGAGCCTCAGGGGAACTCCGAGCAGCAGCCCCACATCAGCTGTTTTATAACAAACCTACATATATGCCTTTCATTTGGGCATTAAATGCGTGCTTGGGACGGTTGGTTTTAAAATAAAAGTGTAGGAAGAAGTTGCAGCTTGCACTTTCAGTGCACTGCCCTGAACGTTCCCTTAAACAGCAGGCACGTATGTTTTGTGGTTTGTATTGTGCATGGGAGGGGTTGTGGCGATGGGGTTTGTGGAGAGAGGTGCAGAGCAGTAGGGAACATAGTTCCAGTACTTCTAATCATTCACTTCGACGACTGGGGTATGTCAACAATACGTGTTCATTTTGGTGTTTGCAGGTGTTTAATCGACTATTACTGTTGATTAACCTGTGGTACTGCTTATGCAACCATTCTATCGTTTTATGTCTTGAAAACAATTGGTTTTGGCTGTACTTGTCGAAACACGTGTCGGCTGACATTCTGAAGAATAAAGACACTGTCGATATTACTTCCATTTAAAAAGCATACAGATTACGATTCTTTATTCTCTTGGACTGATATTAGGGCACGCGCGTGACTCACCTGTTACACTCTAACTACTGCCCTATGAAGGGGGTGATCTTTTTTTCCCAACGATAGACTATGCCCTCAAGGTAATAAAAAGATATACCGACACTACTCGCTCACTCACATCTTTGCAGGGAAGAAAGACATTTCATCCCTTTAGGGGCACCCCAGGAAGCGCCGGATCCTCCACCTCCACAAGAGGGAGTTGAACATATACAAAAGGAGCATAGTACTCCCTGGGTTACAGGAGGTCCTATCAAGGTTATCAAATGTCCAAGGACTGCAGACACCTGCGGAGGCACAAGCAAGCCCCAAGCTCCGAAAGAGGGAGACATTGGATGCAACTACCATGACTGCAAGTAAAACCAATGCAGGTGTGGGATAATGTGTCCGACTATGTACAGCACTGGTGCCAAATAACTACAGACAAGTGGGTGTTGGTGGTAGTCACCCACAGACACCTATTAGAGTTTACAACATGTCCCCCCGACATCGCCCCAAGCCTCCACACACCAACACACCTAAGCAAGAGGTATTGCAAATGTTGGCAAAGAATTCCATAGAAAAGGTGCCAAGACGTCACAGGGGAAAAGGGATTTGCTCCTGATGCTTTGTGGTGCAAAGGACAGACAGCAAGGGATGCCCTATACTGGATCTTTGGAGCCTAAACCAATTCATCAAAAGACAATAATTCCAAATGGTGATGTTGCTGCAAGTAATCAAAGCAATACAACCGCAGGATTTCCTGGAGTCCCAGGACCTCCAGGATGCGTACCTCCATATACCAATATACCTGAAACACAGAAAGTACCTAAGGTGCTGGTATAAAACAGCCACTGACAGTTTTGGGTGCTGCCTTTTGGCCTCAAGCCAGCCCCTCATACCTTTACGAAATGTCTAGTTCCCATAGCTGCAAGCCTACAAAGGGAGGGCCACCATGTTTACCCTTATTTGGATGACTGGCTTATAAGGGCATAAAAAATACCAGGGTGCAGGAATCCATTTCGGACATGGTGCATGAACTCCCGAGCCTCAGCTTTTCAATAAACTACAAGAAATCCTTTCTGCAGCGGTCCAAGACTTGAATTTTTCTTGGGGCACAATTCTCTACATGGGAGCCGCGAGTGAGACCATCAGTAGACAAAGTGAACATGCTAACTTCACTAGCTCCCACCTTTGCAACAGGTAAATGGATATCAGTAGGCAGGTGCATGCACCTTCTAGGCACTACGTCATCTTGCATTCCACTGATACCCAACTGCAGGCTCCACATGAGGCCTCTTTAGGAGTTCATAGCCGGCAATTAGTCGCAAGTGGCAGGAACATGGGCAGACAGGATACAAATGACCCCGAAGCTGGTACACAAGCTTTGGTGTTAGGCCAACAAGAACAACCTTACAAAAGGAAATCTGTTTCAGGAACTACGTCACCACAAGACTCTCATCACGGATGCATACATGTCGGGCTGGTGAGCCCATGTCAACCAACTACATGTCAGGGGCACTGGAAAGCTGAGGAGGTGGCACTTCACATCAATGTGCCAGAGCTAAAAGCAGTGTGATAGGCCCTCAAATCCTTCATTCTGGTGCTAAAAGGATGCAAAGCATGGATTCTCCAAGACAATAACACTGCAATGTTTTACGTCAGGAAACAAGGAGGAACAAAGTCTACAATACTGTCCCAGGAGGCCCAGCTTGTGTGGCCCTGGGCCAGTTCAAACGGCATGCTCTTGCAAGCGTTTCCATCTCATGGGAGGCCATAATGAGAGCCTGAGCAGGCAATGTACGCATTCACACGAATGGGAGCTCAACAACAGTCAACTTCAAAGAATGTTCTGGCGATGGGTGCACACATTCATAGACCTCTTTGCCACCAACTGCAACAAAAAGTGTGCGCAGTTGCCAGCAGAAGTCCAAAGCAGGGTTCGAGGGGAGATGACTTCTCCTTTTACATGGATGAACATGTTTGCCCATGCATTCCCACCAATTCCCGTCATACATCGGAGAATATAAAAGATAAAGGCACATCCGTGCTGACTCATCTTGATCGCTCCTAACTGGCCACACCAGACGTGCTTCTCAGACCTTCTCCAACTGTCAGTGGAAGAGCCGATAATGCTACACAACCAACCAGTCATCATATCCCTAGACCATGGCAAAGTCCTGCACCACAGCCCACAGTCCCTAAAGTTGACAGCGTGGATCCTGATTTCACAGACTTTGGATCCTCAGCCATTCCTCTAGATTGCAAAGACATCCTTTCAGTAGCCAGAGAGCCCTCCACAAACCATTCATATAGTGTCAAGTGGAAACAGTTCTGTGCATGGTGCGCGAAACAGCAAGCAGTTCAACCACCATCATTCAGCTGGAACATCTTCTTCCGTATCTACTGTCTCTGACAAAAGGGGGACTCAGTCACTCATCCATCAAGGTGCATCTAGTGGCCATCTCCAGATACACTAGAAAAAGCAGACATGCACCCTTGTTCACTGACAGATTTTTTAAGCATTTCCTAAAAGAACTTTTTCGAGCTTTCTCTCCAACAAGGAAAACTCTGCCGGATTGGAGCCTGAATACAGTCCTAGCAGGGCTTATGAGAAAACCTTTCGAACCACTAGCCACAGCGAACATAAAATATGTTTCATGGAAGGTCACATTGTTAGTGGATATCACAACAGCCAGAAGGGTGTAAGAGCTGCAGGCGCTGGCAGTCAATGAGCCCTACTTGAATATTCATTAAGATATAGTTCTGCTAATGACCAATCTGTGTTTCATTCCCAAGGTTCTCAATGAGTTTCATAAAAACGCAACCATTGATTTGCCGGTTTTCTTTCAGAATGCCACTTCCCCAGCACTGGTCAGATTGCATTCTTTGGATGTTAAAAGAGCCTTCAAGTACTATATGGACAGAGCCAATTCGTTCAAAGCTTCAACAAAGCTCTTTGTAGCATTTGGATTTACCAACAAAGGCAAAACACTATCCAAACAGGGGATCTCCAGGTGGATCGCCTCATCTATTTCCTTCTGCCATGCAAAGGGTGGCAGGCCGTTTGTTAAGCCGCTCCATGCTCATTCTACAAGAGCTAAGGCAGCATTGGCGGCCCTATGGGCAGGAGTCCTGCTCATAGACAATTGCCATGTAGTGACCTGGGCGGAGCCTCACACGATTACAAGGCACTACTGCCTGGAAGGACAGCACCCAACAGACGTTCAAAGGGAGAGCCGTTCTACAGCATCTGTTCAAATAAGGGAGGCATTTTACCTGCTTAAAACCACCAGTTATTTTACTGCTACATATTCTATTCACAGCATTTGAATCTATGAAAGATCCTATGCTGGAGAAGGAGTATGTTGCTTACCTGTAACTCCTGTTCTCCAGCATTGGTATCTTTCATAGATTCACATGTGCCCTCCATCCACCACTGCAAGGTAAAAGCCTCATAGCTCAGTATATATCTTGCCAGCATGACTGGTCCGAATCTGAAGAGGGGCTGTAGAGGAGGGGCTAACTAGTCAATGTCCCATTGGATGGGACCAAAAAAAAAACAAAAGGAGGGAGATAGCATGCAAAATGGACAGACAAAAGGATAACTGAGAATTCCCAGCTTGACGCCGGGGAATATTCACAGCATGTGAATGTTAGAAAGATACCAATGCTCAAGAACAGGAATTACAGGTAAGCAACTTACTCCTTATGTGCTGTCCGTCACTTACAGCCTGCTTGATTTTAAGATGAAATATCCACTGTACTTTGGGTGTGCTGTTGGTTGTCTGTTTATCTCAGTGTTAATTTCTACCCGCAAATCTGTCAATCACCTACCCTGCCCTAATGTTGAAAACCTAAGATATCCAGTTGACGTCCCAGAGCCCTATGTCTCATCAAACTTTAACCTGGGTCTTTGGAATGCTAGACACTCCTGATTTGGCCAGTGGACTCTTCTGCAGCCTCTGTGACTTTCTTTCTATCACCATTCATCCCTTCCATCCGACGCACTCAGCCGGACATACCTTGGATGCTCTCATCTCAGCAGACATCCCCATCTCCAACCCTCTCGCTACACCTCTCTCCTGGTCAGACCATGCTCTCCTTTCCTCTCACCTGAATCTCTTAGGTCCACCGGCTAAGCCTCTGCCTGCACTGCCAGTCTCTTTCTTCATCATTCAACTGATGAAGCGAGTGTCAGTTTCTGCTTTTGCAGTCACTTTCATTCCCCCCCCCACTCATGCCACAACCTCACACACTGAGTATGCCCTTGTTAATCTTCTGCTCTCTATTACCAACACCCTGGACATCCTTGCCCCTGTCATGAGGATCTGCATGAAGTCTAACTCTGAGCGCAACACCTGGTATGACTCTGACCTAGCGTCTCTGAAACGCAAGTACAGAGTTGCTGATCGGAAGTGGTGGGCATCAAGCACTTCTTCTGACAGACTGGCCTGCCAACTGCTCCAAAGGCAATACAGACTCTCCATCCGCTCGAATAAGAGGGCCCATATCCAAGCCTGCATTTCTGGGGTCTCTAACAATACAGGCAAACTATTTAAAAGCAGTAAGGTACTTGCCAATCCTTCTGCAGTCTCCACTTCTCCCCTGCCATCCCTGACCCTCTGTACTTCACTGGCCTCCCACTTCTTAACCAAAACTCAGGTCATCCTGTCCTCACTCTCCTCTACTCTCCTCCCTCCCCCATCCCCATCTCTCAGACCTCACTTGGCCCCCCTCTCCTCTTCCCTCCTACTCTCCTGTTTCTCGCCCATAGCACCAGATGAGATCTCTAGACAAGTCCTCTCTATGAAAGTCTCCTCCAAACAGGTGTTCCTCTGATCCTCCAGAACTATCAAGGACAACATTGTCTCCCTTCTGCCAGCCTTTGCTGATTTTTGTATACACTCCTTTGCCACTGGCTCCTTCCCGCTACCCCTGAAGAAATCCCTTGTGCATCCCCTTCTCAAAAAGCCCTCTGCCGACCCCTCCTGACAGGCTAACTACCACCCTATCTCCATTACCCCCTATCTGGTCAAACTCCTGGCGGAAGCTAGTCATCTCCCAACTGATCCAATACACTGAATCTGTTGGTTGTCTCCATGACCAGCAGTCTGGCTTCAGAGCCGCCAGAGGCACCGAACTTGCTCTACTGAACACCTGTGAAGACTTGCTCTCAAATCTCGATTGCAACTCTCCATCCGTTCTTATCCGTCTGGATCTTTCCTCTGCATTCGACACAGTCAATCATGCCATCCTGACAAATTGTCTCTGTGACATCCTAGGCATCACAAGCCTGGCACTGGACTGCTTGACCTCATTCCTCTCTGGCCAACCTTCCCAGGTTCAACTGGGCCCTTTTTCTCTCCCCTATCACATTCTCCTCCTGCAGCGTTCCTCAAGGCTCTATCCTCTCACCGTGACTTTTCAACATCTACCTTGCCCCTCTGGCCCACCTGATCTCCTCCTTCTCTCCTCACTTCCAGTGTTATGCAGAGGACATTTAGCTCTCCTTCAGGCTTCCCTCTACTGCCTCCTCTTCCTCCTTTCTTATCCCTGACTGTTTGACTGCTATTCAGGCATGGTGTGTTGCCAATGATCTGTGCCTTAATGCCAGTAAGACTGAGATCCTTCTCATTTGGACCCCACCAGCAGCCTCTTTCCTTCCTATCATCTGGCCGTCTTCAATGGGTCCCACCCCACACCCTTTTGTGAGGCAAAAAACCTTGGTGTCATCTTTGACTCATCTCTCTCCTTCTCTCCTCACATCGCAGACCTTCCCAAGAAGGCCCACTATCAACTTCACCTCCTCAGAGACCTTCTTCCTTTTCTCACCTTCCCCAGAAACTCAATGTCTCCAGAGCTCTGGTCCTCTCTAGGCTGGACTACTGCAACAGCCTCTTCCTCAATCTCCCTTTGACCTCCCTACGCCCCCTTAAACTAATCCGGAATAGAACTGCAAGACATCCTTGGCCTCAAGCCCAGGGACCACATCTTTCCAGCCCTAAAATCTCTCCACTGGCTCGCAGTTGCTGCTAGGATCAAGTTCAAGACCCGCTGCATCATCCACAAGGCTTTCTGGAGCCTGGGGCACCTCTACATCCAACTCTCTCTCCCTAAATACTTCTCTGCTAAAGCCCGTCAGTCTTATAGCGCCAGCTCTCTCCAGATCAGATGCTTCTCTAAGCAGAGAGTGGGGAGATAGATCTCTCTCCTCTGCAGGAGCCTCCCTCTGGAATGGATTGCCTGCCCCTCTCAGGCTTCAGCCAGGTTCTGGAAGCTCCTCAAGACCCTCCTTTTCTCTTCATCCTTCCATCGCCCCCTCCCCTGTTAACATCCCCATCTGCCACAGTGACAGGCTGCCTGGGTCCCTCTGAGTTCTACAGGGTGCCAACCCCCTACCCAGTCCACCCCCCTCCTCGCAATTAGCATGTCGACCCTCGCCCGCTCACCCCCTGCAATCCCTAGCTCTTGCCCTCGTGGCCTCCTCTTAGCACCAGCCTAGCCCCTGTGGCCACTTTTCCCCCCATCGTCCACTCCCCCTTTCACTTGTACTCTCTCCTCTTTATCCTGCTCTTCCCTTCCCACCCTAGCACTTTGCATTTTGCACGGACCGGCACCCCCAATCTTCCTCGCACATCTTGTTACTGCGCTTGCACCAAATGTGACAAGGCCTAGTAGGACTGGTATTGTTATCTTTCTTCCTTGTTACCCCCACCCCCTTTTTGTCTTTTGGCATCTTGAAACACCATTTGTGGCACCTTGAAAAACCATTTGTTGTATAGGCGCCTTCCAAATATCCAGTCAAATAAATAAATGCATTGTTTCTAAAACTGGCATTGTTTTTGGACACTTAAACCTGGCTTCGCCCCAGAGGTACTGCTATGGTGGCTGCTCTCACTTTATCTAGTTCTTTGTTTTCTTATACTCTATGCTAACTGGCAATTGTGGCAGCGTTGCTATTCTTTATTCTCCTCGTGGCCAACTGCTACACATGGGTTACCTTTCTTTTATATGTTCCTTTGAGTTTCATTTCATCTCCTTTTCAGTCCCTCATTGGTATTTTCTATGAGGGACTTGTATTTCTTCACTAGCTTTACCTCTTATTGCGGCTGGTGATTTTAATATTCATCTGGCTGAGTCTTGCTCTACTCCTCTGATACTTGTTACTTTATTGTATAATCTTTTTGTTCTCCCATCTTCTGCTGCTCAAACTAAAGGTGGTCTTTATTTCTTCTGGTTCATCCAAATCTCGACTCTATCATTTCTTTATTAGAATTTATGTTCAGCGCACATCCTTCTCTGAGGGCCTTGTAGTGCCTTACAATGGGTAGCAGTGGAGATGGATGTGTGGGGTTATGTGGAGGGGAACGTATGTTTTGAGGCTCTTTCTGAAAGTGGTGATGGATGGTGCAATGCAGATGTGAAGAGGTGTGGTGTTTCATGCACTGAGTGCCCCTTGAGCAAATGCATGTTGGTGTGTGCATGTTATTTTGCAGAGCGGAATGCGTAGGACAGTTTGGCTGGCTTGTCTGGTTTTTGTGTGCATGTTGGGTTCGATTTTGCCGTGAAGGTAAGATGGGGTTTCATGGTGGATGTCTTTGTAAACAAAATAGAATCCTTTGAAGGCAGTTCTTGGGGTTACGGGTAGCCAGTGGAGCTGGTTGAGAGCTGGGGTAATGTGTGAATGTTTGGGCAGGTGGAGGATGAGTCTGCTAGTTGTTTATTTTTTAATGACTTGCAGGAGGGTGCATGTGATGTTGTGGAATCCAGTGAGGAGAGCATTGCATAGTCCAGTAACTACAACAAATTCAAAATCTTTATAGCTGCTATGATTATGTGGTAATAGCCTCATAGTCTTTCTCGGTTGGCATAATGACCCTTTCCCAACCTATGGCCTGTGGGAGTGGGTTAGTATCCCATGATAACAACCCCTCCCTTGGTCTACAAGGCTATGTTAATAATTCACTACTGCATTTGGCTTACCACAATCCATCTCTTCCAAGGCTCTGGCGCCATGTTATAAGAAATGAGTCTCAAGTGTTTTTAGTACTGCCGGCATATTCCAACAAAATGAAATAATATTTTATTCACATCGCGCTCGTACACAAGTGTTTCAGAGCAAGGCCAGGCAAAAAGGAAGGGGGACAAGGGAAAAAAACAATCTTACTAGGCCCAGTGACATTTAAGAAAGTACAAGTGCATGGACCAGGGAAACGGGAGAAAGTGCATGGGACGGGGCAGGGGGAGAGGAAAGTGCGGAGGAGAGGAGAGAAAACAAAAATAAATATAAAATAAATTAAATAATAAATAAGGGCGATAAACCATGGTAGTGCAGCCAGCAAGTGGCAGGAGAAAGTTAGTCAGATAGGGTATATCTGATAAGTGCAGGAGAAAAGTGGGAAAGGGGAATGTATGGGTACAGATACAGAACCCTAGTGCAGAGGGTGGCCTGGAGGCAGTGCAGTAGGGTGGCAGGGTGAGCAGATACCTGGGCCCGAATGACAGATGGTGGCCAGGTGCACGATGCCGAGAGAAGAAACAGATCAACAGGGGATAAGGGGGGCAAAGGCAGAGGCAAGGAGGAAGGTCTTGAGATGCTTCCGGAACCAAAGATGGTTTTCCTCAAGTTTCAAGGTGGCCAGGAGGCTGTTCCAAAGGGAGGCACCAGCTGAAGACAGAGATCTACCCCCAGCTTGTTTCTTTGCAAAATGACTAACCCTGAGGGAGTTAGAAGTAGAGGAACGAAGGGCTTGAGAGGGAAGGTATTTATTGAGGGATAGTTGAAGGTATTTTGGACCCCGGCCCCAGAAAGCCTTTTGGACAATGCAGAGGGTTTTAAATGTAATCCTTACATCCACTGGGAGCCAATGAAGGGATTTCAGGGCTGGAGAGATACAATCCCAGGGCTTGAGGCCAAGGACAAGTCTTGCAGTCCTGTTATGGATTAGGCGGAGAGTGGAGGCAGGTACATTTAGAAAGAGGCTGTTACATTAATCCAGTCTGGAAAGAACCAGAGCTTGGGAGACAGTGAGCTTTTGAGGGAAGGAGAGGAAAGGCAGAGTACCGCTAAGGAGGTGAAGTAAAAAGTTTGACTTTTGGGAGACAGCAGAGATGTGTGCGAGGAAGGAAAGTGTAGAGTGAAATGTAGAAGGAAAGTGTAGAAGTGTAGGATGAAAGCCACTTCTGTTTTCCCATAGGCCTCACAATGGGTTCTAAGAGTTTCCCAGATTTAAACCTGCAGTATGAAGGTCAAAGTATACTCTGACGACTTTGTTTGCTGAAGAGACCTTTTTTGGTGTGAAGCAGGAATGTAAGAGGAGTTATTGCCAGGAAGACGTTGGAAGACGTTTGAATCGTAGCCGAATAAGAAATGTTTGGTGGTTGCATTTTGCAAACAACACCCATTTGTGTGGTTTCTGACAGATTTCAGGCAAACCCCTCAGTTCTCCACCCTATTCTGAGTAATGGCACTATGCCTACATGCAGCAGAATCACATCCTGCATCTTCAGGACCCACCACATGAAAGGATGAGGCATCACGGGCACAACTGCATGCCTACCAACAATCAACAAGCCTCCCAGTCAGCATCAGACTCGCCCCCACGCTCCTACAATTCAGAAAAACAACTCAAGACCCACCTCTTCAAGGAGTCTCTCCTCCACAACACCTATGCCATCACATTGCCCCTCGCACCACCTGACCTGATGTACATTATCTGCCTCTCTGCTCCCTGACACGGGACAGCTGTTCCCCTCCTCTGTGCCCCTCTGTGTCCTACCCCCCACTAAATATCTGTTCTGTTGTTACCTCTGAAAAGCGGTCCATTATGCATCTGTACTGTTGTATATTGCTGTAAAGCGCTCCTTTGTATCTGTATTGTTCTATACCTCTGTAAAGTGCTACATTGTGTATCTGTATTGTTGTATACCACTGCAAAGCTCTCCATTGCTTCTCGAAGCGAGGTCCATGCTCAATAAATACCATAATAATTCTCAGGCATTTGTAATACAGAGATAAGGCAGGGCCAGGCCTAGACAATAAAGCAGCATTCAGTTCTAGACAGACTTTATGTTTTGGTCTGGAGAGGTCAAATTAAAAGATAGGCTGTTGGAGTGTGCTTCTATATGCCACATGTAAAGCGGTGAGGACAATTTTACACGGTTTCCGACGTGAGGAGCCATCAACAAGGGCACTACTTTGATGGGGTCTGTTGGGACAGTGGCTGACCTATATTATCCCTGTGGCTGTCCCAACTCTTATGACTGGGGTGGCACTGACTTATGCAGGGGTGTCATGAAGTACGAGCGCACACACACACACACACATAACGATCACAGTTCAGGATAATGAGGTGGCACCTGAAGTGGCCAATCAGATTCCAGGGGTAGCAGATGACATCCCAGGCCACTCCCCGGACACACCACTGTAAAATCCCTCTCTCTGCACTGGCAAACCTGACGTACTCAAATGTTTATTTATATTACTGATGTTGAGGTTTGTGAAGGACTAGCCTATGTGTTGTGCCCACGCCAGGGTACTTCGTGGGACGGGGTAACAAGGAGCAAGCCCAATGTGTTAAATATTCTTCAGCACAGTGATGGATTTCTTGTTCCCCTGCACACTCAAGAGATGTCAGTCTCTCATAGAGCCCTACTTGTCAAGAGATTGTGCTTTCTCGATTACGTAACTTGTGCGAAACTGTCATTGCCCAATCAAGGAATCGAAAGGCGGCTGAGGAGGAGTGGGTCGGAATGGGGGAAAAGGGGAAACACCCTTTGCAGTGGAGGGTGTGGAGAATGTGGGGATATAGAATGGGAGGAGTGGTGGGGCTCCGGGTGTGTCCCTAAATATTGGATGGAAGGCTTATGGAAGGTGGAGAGGGGGTAGGGAGATGATGTGGCTTCGGGGGAGCACCCCAGAGAGCGAGCATGAGGAAGTAGAGGTGGGAGTGGTCACAGAGTTGTTGGGACAGCCACAGTGATAATATAGGTGAGCCACTGTCCCAACAGACCCCATCAAAGAAGTGCCCTTGTTGATGGCTCCTTACGTCGGAAACCGTGTAAAATTGTCCTCACCTCTTTACAGTAGAGAACAATTTCGGAACTCCCATTATGTGGAGAACAGACCACGGCAGTTCTGAAATAGTTAAATTTTGAGCTGGACACATAAAATCCAAGAGACAGTATGCCGGAAGGTAAACCTTAATGTCCTCGAATGCTATGCCTGTTGCATAAACAGCCTGTGGCGGTGTCCAGTTTTAGGTCTCTGACCAGCAGTATATACATTTACTGTTCGTTACGTGAGTAACTGGCGAGCGGTAATGACTATGGTGTGCAGAAACATGGCGGTGCTTCAGGGTGACTGGGCACAAAAGCAAGCAAGTCCACTTCGAGTCTTAGATAGAGAGGGGGGTGGAGTTCCAGAAGCTGGAGCCTTGTTAACCTTGGCACTTGGCTACTTCAAGGTTCACACACCCCCCTCTTACTTTTCTGGCAACCCTGCATTACCAAAGGTACCTGCGGCATAACCTTTAAAGTAATAACAAATGTCATGACTGACTTATTGCTTGTGGCTTAAAAGGCTGCAGATTTATTACATATGTACGCCAATCAACATTTATTCAGTTGTATTACATGATTGTCAATACTGCAATTCATATTTTGGTTACATTATTACTCCTTGGTTCAAAACGTTATATTTACATTAAAACCATTACTCCTTACATGGCGACCAGCCGACTAAATCAAAATGTTGCTACTTCCCCCTCGAATCAATCAACCCCATATCTTATTAGGCCAAACCTCCCCAACCAAAGGTCTCATCGGTCTGCCTGCCCATGCAGGAGATCCTGGACTGGAGGAGTGCTGTTCCTGACGGGGGAAGCTGAGCTTTATTCATTTATTAAGCCCCCCCTCACTGCTGGGCCTCAGAGGGAGGCTCCCCATGGGAGGGGCCAAAACCCTTCCTGATTATTACCAAGCTCACTTCATAGACTTTTAAGTCCAACTGGTTGCTTACGCAACGCCACGCCACAGAACAGTCCATGCCCCCATGACGACCCCCCATGCAATTCCAGCAACTTGGTATATACATTCCATAAGAAAAGGATCACTGTCATTCTCGGAAAAGTGCACCACTCTCTCCTTTTTAATTATCATGCTCTTAAGCTCCACCCATCCCATTCTGCTCTTACCAGACCACCAAATGTCAGTCTTTTTGAGGGCCCTCGTTCTTTTATTCCTCCTGACGTTTTCCCATTATGCTGCTCTCCCTCCTACTGAGAGACCAATCGCCCCTGCTATTATTCCACCACTCGTGGCGTCATCTTATCATCCCCGTATACTGGGTGGCATGTGTCGCAATACAGCTCCCCGGCCTACTCTCATGGATTGGATTTTCACCTCCACACAGAGTCCCGATACTACTAAATTCGGGGGTCAAATAAATTCTTTCCCATTGACCCCAACTTTCCAAAACTTGGCCGGGTGATAAATGCATAAAACCACAATTTCACCTACAGTGTCATAATACCACTCCCCAATAAACCTACTGGTGGAATTTAAGTTACCACGTCCGGCTGAGAATGCCATTTTCCCTTCAAGCATTTAATGATGACGATATGTTATTCCTCCATCGCTCAGACCTAAGCACTTTACAAAGAACCTATCTACCCACATACAATGTCACCCAACCACAATTGATACTCATTTATCGACCTCTGGGGGATGAAATGCTGAGTTTGCCTTGACGTGATTCGGGCTGACTGCTCCACCCACTGAGCCATCTTGCCGTCGGCTCCCTATTATCTGGGAACCACCCTCGAGAACACTCTGCTTCCAGCTAATATAATTAAGCAGAACCCGTCACCTTCTCCTCTTGGACCGGTCGCGAAACGCTAAAGTCGCGGACATCCTCAATACCTCCATGCTCCAATGATCATAATACCCTGGTAATACTTTCAAGATGGAGGACCGGCTGGGTAATTAGGCCCTGCACCTGCTCGCACTATTCACAACCATTCAAGTGGTATTCCCCCTCCCGAGGCCTTGACCAACTTACAAATGACTTTTGGACTGAGCTACGGTTAATCCTGTCCCAGATTCTGAGAATACCAATGAGCGACTATCACAACAAACTGTCAAAACGTGACCACACAACCAATGTCTTTGGACTGGACTGTTATAACTCCTGTTCCCGTCCCTTGAGAATACCATGCACCACTACCGTAAACAAACTGTCAAAACGTGTACTAGCCTTTTCTGCGGGGAAAGGCCATATGCGGCAAAAGCAGCCCTACTAATGCACCACGGAATGATAGTTAAGAATGTACAACGGAAATTCTTTCCCCTAAGCAGGCAATCACTGCTTTATTGCTATTACTGTACTTTCTCCCCCACTCTGGGTCTTGTTCACTGATACTAACCATGGGCCGATATGGAGAAACCAGTGTCAAAAGGCAACAAGGAGATAATAGTTCTGAATATCCTGTGTGATGGAAAACTTGCAGCTCGAGAGCAGGCACTGCGTGGCTCACCTTTTGAACGTATGGTTCTTTAGTAACGTGCATGCAATGGATGGGTTCACAGAATAACTCCAGTCCAAATAATCAAACCAACTCAGGAAGATGGCAAAGATTGCTGTTTTATTAACAATTATCTAAAACAGGGAGGGTACAACGGACATCTACGGACGTTAGCTCAGCTCTCAACAGTTTTCTCATTAAACATAGACTTTATACTAAAATTTCATCAGAGGTGACCTCATATTACCTGGCAAATAAGAAAAACCTACAAGCAATTATAATTGGTTCAAGGGGAACATCTAGGTATATTTACTATAGGGAATAGGATTGTGATTGGCTGCCCTACTGTCAGGTGGACAACGTTTGCCTACCTCTAAAACATGTAATCTCCAACACTATTAAGTACATGGTTTATCATTGGTTCTCAAATTATAACGCCCTTCCTTATACAGCCCTCTACAATTGGTTGGCATGCTCATGCCATGTCTGGAACATTTGGTTCACTTAGCAGCACGTAAGCTCAGACCCAGGTGCCTGGAGGTGGACTTGACTTTACCTCCTCACCCAATTAGCCCAATATCTCTCATCACCCATGACTTCTGCCATGAAGATTGTCTTTGCACTTGGCCTTGCAAAGTATCCTTGTCTGTGGGAATATATGGGGGTGCAGGCTCTCACTATCATTGTTCTAGGATTCCAAGCACCACTCTATTTCCATCCATGGCTCACCTGACAGGAGACCACAATTTGGTCCATTGTACAGCATTTAAATGTCTTAAATGAATAAAACTTTGCACTCTTGGTGTTCTTTCTTTGCCCTTTAATGAGGGATTATTCATCCTTTGCACGTTCACTGCTTTCAAGAATAGATAACTGACCTAGACTGCTTCTGTTTTGATACCAGGCCAGACAGCCTCATCAGGCTCTTCTATGATCTCAGCTTATTTTTGCTGCAACACAATTCTCGGTCTTTCCTCTCCATGGGCCCGGGCTTACTAAATTCCTGATACCAATGTCCAGCTCCTATACAATGGCAGCTTCGCCTGCATTCTATTCACTACATATAGCTAGCTTCTATGATGACTTAGTCTACTTGCGTTTCAGCATCTGTATAATTATTGAAAGGTTGAATTTCTACAGCACTTCGCACATGTGCAATCTTCTTTCCACATGTGAAAGTTTACTTGATCTTTATCTTCATCAGTTTCTGTAAGATCCATGCATTCCCTTCAGCAAGTATTCTCAGGGCGTCACGCTTGTCTCTTGTGACATCACTAGCTTCTCTATTTTGCTCCCTTTCATATTCCTTCAGGGAGTTCCTCCCTCAGATTGTCGTCTCTTCAGGGATACATTCAATAGGGTTCTCTCAGTGGATAACCTTTTTCTAATATTCACTACAGTATTGGCACAACTGCTGGTGTCAAACATGGCACAGTCTCAGACTTCCAACATGTAGGAGGTAGGGGGTGGGATTTCCTGTAGAGGCATGCGGCTGCTCCTATACACTTTCAAACCCTAGTACCAAGATAGCTGAATCAAATGATTGTTCCATTTCCCAATTTGGTATCTCCATAGTTTTTAGCCAGATGATAAACTAAACAGCGCTATTACTTCGAAACCAGATTTCTAATTTCAGGCAATTAACCAACATAATGTAACTGGCTGATAATAAACTGACAAACAAGGTACCTTGGAACTGTTGACATTAGACAATCTCCGTCTTTGCCCTCCAGCTAATCACTATGTTTGCACATATCCAGGCACCAGTGATCCCCCATGCCAGCTGCAAAAGCCAAAAGCTATTGCCGCAGGTTCATTGCGCCTCACTCTGCCATTCTACTTACACCTGTAACTGCCATTTCACCTTCTCATGCCTGAGAAGGGGCTTGAAACCCTGAATTCGAGGTTGGTAGACCCATTCTCTACCTGCTGAGCTATTGGGATCCCTCTCCTAAATATTTAGAACTGCAATGCTGTGTTGACCTTCCATCGATCCTGTTATTGGGCTACTGATTTAAATGCTGCCCTTGTTGCTTTTCAGTGGTCGCAAACGAAAAAGAGGGTCCTGCAGAGGTGGGTCACCTTTATATACTTGTAGAGGGGGAAGCCCCCTACTGGCCGCCTTCTCCTCTTCTGTCTGCAGACCCCAACGCCCTTCCACTTTTCAAACCCTAAGCTCTTTTTTCACGGGCTGCTGCCCTTTCCTTGTTACCCTCCGGGGCCGCTGCACAGGTTAATCTTATTCCTCCTCCAGGGTCAGCTCCACCTCCCATGTTCCCCACCACAATAATTCTTAATTGTCCAGTTGGATGGAGAGAAGGGTTCAGGGAGACTGAGTTGGTATGATGAAGGAATAGCTTGGAGACGTACTCTGAGGCTCTTTTGTGAAAGGCCTTGTGGCAGTGCAAAGGGCTTTAAATTTCCATAATGCACTTCACTTATCGGGAGCCAAGGAAGGATCTGCCATGCTGGGTTGATATGCAGTGCGTGGCACAGTCTGAAGATGTTAATGGTGTGGATGAAGTGGTCTTGAACTGTTTGGAGTTCACTGATTAATTTAGCAATGATGGCATTGCAATATTGTAGTCTTGCATTGGCCACCAAGAAGGCAAGGGCAACTGGTGGGGCAAAGATAGCGGGAGGACGTCCTTAGTAGATGCAGGAGACAACACACACTTTTATCAACCAAATCTGTACATTCTAATGAAGTCAAATGTATTTTATTTACGCCACAAAAATATATTTAATTATTCATTCTGAGGCATTTCCGTTATAAAAAATGGTTGCTTTATCAAAAACAAATTCAGGGGGATAGCTGAGATGTGTATGAAAAATTCCCATTATTTAGTATATGTTTGTGTGTTTTCTGATGTTATATAATCTATTGTTCTGGGCACGCAGATGATATCTTGTATAGGCACTGCACCTCTTCCTTTTCTTCCCTTTGATAAATGCAACAATTTTGTATTGGCACCCTGGCAGGGGAGCCAGCCAATCATATGGCTAGGAACGCAGACTTGAACTGCTGGTACAAGCCACCCTTGCATGCTGCCTGACGGCCAGCTCCCCGCTGCCATCTTTCCCCCTGCCTCTGTCCCTTTTTTACCTTTTTTTCAGCCCCCCTACTTAACTTATTTCGGCGGCAGCGCTTCCCGCTGCCGCATCTGTTCCTTCCCCTTGTTCCTGCGGGCCACCATGGAAAGGGAAGAGGGGCTCTGTACGGAGCACCACCTTCCCTTTCCATGGCAGCCATCTTGTAAAAGGATTTTCCTTCGTACAATGGGACGTTGCATGCGTCCCATTGTACGAAGAAAAATCCTTTCTTTTTTTAGCACCCCGGGTTTACGCTTTGATAACCCGGGGTGCTAATAGACTTAATCCCCCATATCAGTGGCATGAACTGAGGATAATGGCCCAGAGCACTTGTTATCTTCGCTCGGGCTGATAACTTGGGCTGCCGGGCTGTTATCCCCCATTCCAGCTACTGGAACGGGCAATTGACGCCAAATGCATCAGAAAGAAAAATTCAATATATTTTTGGGGCCTAACTTAAATAAATTTGACTTAATCTGACTTTAAAGAATTGGCTGAAAGATTATATATTGGGGGAATAATTAACTATAAGCTCCCCCTCCTTTTGAAGGAAAACACTTTTAGTCAGTTCAGTAATTCAGTAAATTTGTAGGACGATGGTCAGGTTGGCATTGCATATCATCCACCAGTTAAGCACTCTTTGTGCATGTAAAAGCATAAATCTATGGATGTAGCCCATTTGGAAAGAACATGGGACTTAGGCTGATCAACAGCTCAGATACGGGTGTGGGGGAGGGGCGGTAGGCAGATATTATTACAGTGCATCAATTCTAAGGCGTACACAAAGTTGTTGTCAGTCACCTAATGATTTTAGATGAAGCTAACCATCGTGAGCATATATAGGAAATTCTGCATTGTGGGATTTAACAATGTTGGGGAGAGGAGTCACAGATATGTTAAATAAGATCAAGCAGTGTTCGGACCCATAAGGTCAAATCCTTCCCACCTTTTTAAAAAGGTACAGATCAGTCTAAAGACTGAGTTAAAATCCCTGCTATGGTGAACCCTCAGAGATCTCCCCTACCCATCACCTCCAACCTTTCCCAATTTTTACTTGGTGCATTCCTAGGTCACTTGTGCATTCTTGGTCCAGGCTGAATGCCAGTTGGCTTGTTCAAGATCCCATTGTTCAAACTAATTTGGAAGACAAGACTTTTCTAAACTCTATCCTGAACCACAACATGTAACCATAACCCCAACGTTTTGGCATCAGTTCCCATTTTGTTTTTACGGCTTTACTCCCAAATGTTTAGAGATGTTTTCAGCTACCAGTCAAAACAGCAGGGGCCTCATTACGAGTTTGATTTACGAGGCTGCCTCCAAACTCGGGTCCGTGGTCCCTGAATGTGGAAAAACCGGGCCATTCCGGTCCTAGTTCAGGATCATAGTTTCCCTTATATTGAAGAGGAAACACAAGTAGGGCTGTACCGAATAGCATATTTAGTATTCGGCTGAATACAAAATGGTTTGTTAACTATTCAGCCGAAGCAGAATATGAAACCGAATAGTTGCTTTATTTAATAAATCATGTTCCAAACTTCAAAAAAATAACATTAAAAAAACAAATAAAGCACCATTTTAAATGCATTCTATACTTTTATTTCTCTTCATTGTAATTAATGTAGCATCTTTATTTAAAGTATAAAGCCAGAAATAAAGCAGATGAAGGGACCAATTGTACAGAAGATTGTTGCACATGCATTGCCAGGTAAAGTAGGAGGCTTCACAAACGCAAAAGGACTGCCTTTGTGATTCAAATGCATTGCATTCTCTATCCAGTAGCAAAGTCAATGCGATCGAGTTTCGAAACTTCTTTGCAGCTCACATAGAAATGTATAAAATGGTTCATGTTGGCTCATGCAGGACACAAGTCACGAGGAAATCTGAAATGCGTGAACTCCATTTCACAACTATTCATCCCACCCAAACAAATGTTGCTCACTTCTCACTTATCCTAGCCACTCTTTCTTGCCAACACACAAACATATGCAAGTTATAATTTCCTGATAAAATATTAGATAATGTTAAACTCAGTACTCAAGTCCTTTAAAAAAGAAAAGGGGGACTATGACATACGCAATGGGAAGTGACATAACAGGAAATGAAAGAATCTATGCACATTTCTTTCAGTTTGTTTTTCCAACTGAAAAAAGTGCACATTGCATATAAACATTTGCCAAAAGAAAAGATGTTCCTGTATTGTTGCAGGCTAAGTATAAAAGATGAGCACCTTTTTTGTCTAAGAATCTGTAACAAAACATGCCCTAAAGATCACATTACAATATAAGATATTTTTCAGCTTTGTGATACCAATTTGTCTGTCCTAATTCTATTCAGTTTTGCAAACTGAAGTCTATATTTGCCTTTCTGAGTTCATGTTGCATTGTATTCAAATGAGAATGTCAAAGTATTCAGCAAGAGCTGAATAGCAAGAAACTATTTGGCTGGAGCCGAATAGCTTTTTTTCAGCCTGAATTCGGCCGAATACTTACTCGAAGACGAAGTTCGGTACTCCCCTAAACACAAGGGAGGTCATTACAACCCCAGCGTTAAGGGTTAACGACGGCGTTAACCCTTAACACCGGATTCCCACTTTAACGCCTGCTTTTGGCAGGCGTTAAAGTCCATGGCGCTAACCCGCCATGGTGCTAATTACGCCGCCGTAATTTACGGCGGCGTAATTAGCGCCTTCCCCACTCCCATTATGCCCTATGGGGCAAAAATGGGAATGGGGAAGAGAAAATGGGAAATGGGGATTTACCGCTCCACTCACCTTGGAATGGGGCGGTAAATCCACCATCCACCATGGTGTAAACGTAGTTTACACCATGGTGGTAAAGTTGGTGCACTTAGCACCAAGGTTGTAATGACCTCCAAGGTACTTGTCTTTTGTGTTACAGGGATAAAACTCCTGTGACTTTTGGCCCTGGCCCCAGTGACTGCCCCTCTGGTGTTGAAGGATACAGAAGTGAGAAAAAGAGGGGGGGGTGTGGCCGGCTGTCCGCAAAATGGTTGCCTGACGCGGGAGCTCCCCTTGCTGGTGCCCACACTGCCGCTATCCTTGCCCTCTATTTGCCCCCATCCTGGCCTACAATTGAGGGGGTGAGCTCAGACACCCCCCGCAACCCAACTGATGAGGAGCGGCTCCCTCAAGTGCAGCGGTTCAATGGCGAGCAATGACGGCTCGCTACTCCATGGTGCGGGCAAGAGAGAAGGTCAGGAGACTGCATAACTGCTGACACTGTTCTGTGGCATCGGGGCTCCCATGCGATGAAGAGACTGAGACCGCTTTGGAAGATGGCTCCACTGGAGCAGTGGAGAGGGCACAGCGGGTAAGGCGACCCGAGGTACTGCAGCAACGGGGAACTGCCAGTGCTGAGAGAGCAGAGCTGCTGGAGTGGCGCGAGGACAGCAGAGCATGCAAGTGCATGGCACAACGCAGCCCACTAGTTTAGCAGCTGGTGAAGCACAGCCCTCGGCAAGGAGGTAGACACATTGAGCCGGCCTTGGAGCAATGCCTGCATGGTGCGGGCACACGTCAGGAGGAGGTGGAATAAGATGGAAGCCATCTTGGATGGGTGATCCAGTCTGCATAGTACCCACTCAAGGGCATGAGGGCCAGGGGTAGAGTGGGGGGGTGAATACTGCTATCCCTGATACAAGGCACTTAGTCTGACCCTGCACATTGCATGGTAAGAGAAGGAAGTAGGTGGAGATTTTCAGACGGTAGAGAATATGTTGGAAATTCCTCCTAACCCCTTCAAGGACAAAGAGGAGTGTTGCAGTGCAGAAGGGGGTGAGAGTAGCTGAAAAGGAGGAGGGCTCGCATCTGATGCAATTTGTGAGTGATCCAGAGGAGTGGGCCTGATAGAGGTCTGAATCATGCTTGGCTGGATGGGTGAGCAGAAAGACTCACCGGAAGCAGCAAAGATGGACTTGCTCTTGCTGCAATTCTCCAGGATAAGTAATTCAATGTCTGGCATCAACTCTAGGGTGAGGGACACGTCTGCAGAGGTGCTGCAAGTGAAGTCGGAGATGGGGAAAGTTAGCAATAGACTGTGGAGGTGAAAGAGACAGTTGGACGGGTGGACGAGGTGGCGGACCGAGTTTACACCCTGCAGGCGCAGATAGATGAACTGAGGGCTGAGAAGATTGACTTGGAGGACCGTAGCAGCCAATGCAACATTTGATTCTTTGGCTTCCCAGAGGAAGCAGAGGGGGAGACTGATCACCTTTGTAGAGCAATGGATCAGCACAGCAATGCAAGTAGACTTCACAAAACCTCTTGACATACAACGAGTCCACAGAGTGAGGAAGAGGGATGCGCAGCTATTGAAAATGCCTAGGCCTCTGATAGCCTGCTTTTTGAGATTCAAACACCTGAAGCAGATCTTGATGTTGGCTAAAGATAAAAACTTGTTTCTGTGGGAAAGCCATAAAATATATGTAACACCAGATTGCTCCAGAGCCTCGATGGACACAAGGAAGTGGTTCCTGGCCCTCAGGCCCCTGTCGAGGAAACATGAAATCAGGTATGACTTGCTGGACCCTGCAATTATGCTGATTACCAAGGAATTTACGGACCCAGAGACCCTTTGGGAATGCCTGCAATGGTTTGAGACTTCTCCAATGGATACCTCTCACCTCAAGCCGAATGGAGTAGAGATTAGAGAGAGAGAGATCTGCAGGAGATCAGAGGAGAGTGGCAGCAGATAAATGCCACGGACTAGCATCAGGGTTGTAGGCACATGCTAATAAATGTAAAGGGGAGTCAAGGTGATGAAAGAGAGGGAGACTGGCCCAAGGAGAAATCTAAGTCTCTGATCAAGACGCATCCAAGAGACTCAGTCAGCTGATATACCGTACACAGGAGCATGCTTCTGCGTATTTGAGGAACATGGCTGACCCCATAGAGGGGCTGTGAGAATTTGCTTACTCGCTGCAGGTGGGTTGATGCTGACTGACTGACTGATAGGGAAGGTGAGGAGGGGGGCGGGTTATAGTTTTATGAGGTGGAGGGGAATATAGATATGGGTCACAGGATGTTCAGAATGTGTATCTGGTGACAGGGTGGTACTGGGGGTGGGGGGTTGGGTGGCCGGTGAGGGGGTGCTGGGGATAGGGTGGACAAGGCAGGTGCTCGATTCACAGTTTGCTAGGTAGAAGCTGGTATGAGATTTGGGGATTGGGGTCACCAACTCTGAGAGGGCCAGCCGCTGTCTGCCAAAGGTCAATGATGGACATGTGGACGGCGGGAGCTAAAGGAGGAGTGGACACTATACAGGCTGGGTGGAACGTACTCTGTTTGTTGATGTTGTATGTTTTTAAGTTTGTTGTTGGAACCCAGCTATTTGGTACTAGGTATTTAGCCAGATGCATGCTAGGGGTTGAGGGAGGGATGAATACGCCAGTGGGCAAAGGCCCTGGGGAGAGATTGTTCAAGACGATGAGAGGCGGGCTCTCAGATCAAGACCTTCAGATAGAGCTTGGCGGATAGAGATCTCAGAATCATCTCCTGAATGTGAATGGCCTCAATAGTTATATCAATCTGGCAAAGATCTTGCAGTACTTGAAGGAGCAACGGGTGGATGTGGCCCTAATACAGGAAATGTATCTTAAGCCTGCAGAGGTGGAAAATCTGATGAGAGGGGCTGGATGGGGAAGGTGCATTACAGTTGTAGAAAGGGGGGAGAAGGGTGTGGTCATCCTGGTGAGTGGTCTCCTTCCTATTAGGGTCTCTAAGATGTGGTCAGATGGAGAGGGGTGATTTGTGGCAGTCAAGATGCATATAGGGGACCCGGTGGTGGTGGTAGGCTCCATAAATGCTCCATCTACTGGATGGCAGGCATTCGTCTATTTTTTGCATAGGATACTTGCATAAATGAGCAAGAAAACTGTGATCCTGGGGGGATTGGAACCTACCCCATGATCCCTATGAAGATAAATCGGATAGACGCGTAGATGGGAACCAAAGGGACAGGGAGATGCTTAAAGAGGTTTTTGAGGACCATGGCCTAGAAGACCCCTGGAGGCGTGCCAATCCTACGGCGCAAGACTACACCTTTACATCCTGCGTACATGGTACATGCACACGCATTGATTATTTTATGGTGTCACCTGAGTTGCTCTTTAAGGTGTCCCGGTGTGATATTTTGCCAGGGGGCCTTTCATAGCACTGTGCCATCTCCATAGAGCTGGACCTACACCTTGAATACCAGAGGGCTAATAGTTGGAGCATGAAAGTTTGCCTCCTAAAGATCCCCGGGGAAAAAGAGGAGTTGCAGAGCTGGTTGAGAGAATACTTGATTAATAATGTTGACTCCCTGAGCTCAATGGCCATGGTCTGGGCGGCGGGGAAAGTTAATATCAGGGGCAGGCTAATCCAGAAGGGAGCTTAGAAGGAATATAGTGGAATAAATAAAATCGATAGAGAGGAGAACCACAGCTCTGACAAAGGAATAGGAACGACTACCTACCAGAGACAAGCTACTAGACCTCCGCAGGGCAACATTTGAATTGAATAACCGCTTGACAAAAAGGGCAGAATACACCTTGTTTAGACTGAAACTGAGGCATTATGAGCAGGGGAGAAAGCAGCCCACCTGTTGGCAGCTAATTTGAAGCAGAGGGAGGAGCAGTTCCTGCAGCTTAGCTAGGGGTGGACCAGTGGGCATGGGCTGTGTTGGAATACCCCCTCATTATCGCATTGGTATGAGCCTGAGCTCCCCTTAGGGTCCCATTGGGAAATGGGTGGGGCTGGATGAATTGGCGACATCAAGGAATCTGGCTGTGTGTTTGGTTTGGCTATATTGTTCGGTTGTATGCTGCATTTTCTTTCTCTTTTAGGCTGTCTTGCTTTCTAGGAAAGTTGGGAAGAGGTTACCACTAGACTTTTGGATGAGGCAGCAGTACCAGTATAGAGGACCGGGCTTGCAGCCCCTATGTCCTGACTTGGGGCCTTCATCTTGGCGTGGAACAGGGAATGTATGACTTCAACCTGCTAGCTGCATCCTGCAGCGTGTGACTATGTCCCGGCAAGCTGCACCATGTGGTGCCTAATGAACGAAGGGGGAGGAAGAAGGTTGTAGTAAGGAGGTATGCTCTGCAACACCCGCCTTGAGTCTCGCAACTCTATTGGCTACAATTTGGGACCATATGAACTGTTCTTCGGATGTTAATATTGAGGATCCTGAAGAGTGCCACTTTGGCGTTCTTTCATAGGCATTATAGACATGGTTTTAGTCACGTGTTGACTGCCTGCGCGACGTTCGCCTTGTGTTGTGACCAGGGAGCGGGTGAAGATTTTGTGCACATTCAGATGCAGTAATAAGCAATGGCGCTGCCTTTAGCTCCTAGCTGCTACATTGCCTGGAATGTATTCATGCGTGGTTCTAGCTCCAGCTGGCACCTTATTGTGATTAGTTGGGCTACTTGCCTAAGTAGTGAAAGCCTAACACCCAATTCTGACAGAAGGAATCAGTGCGCAGCCCACTCCCATTGCTGATATGTGCCCCGCTTAGGGCTTAATTACACAGCCCTTATGGGTGTGTTGTCACACACAGTGTTATGTTAACCAAGTAATGTCATGTCCTCATGAGAGAGTGCATTTCCTGAGATATTGTTAATACCGTGATGTAACCCCTTGTATCTTACTTTGGTGCATCATTGATATTCTTATATGCTTTGATGCCCTGGAACCTAGTCCCAGCTCCAGCGATGAAATACAAGTGCTGTTCTTCATCTGAAGGACTGGGTGTTCACTTTATGTGCATCATATTTATGTTCTTGTGGTTTATAAATAGTGGATAGGTCATCGCACCTCTTGAGTAAAATGTCCTCGATGACTTCCAGGGTCACTCGGTCGGGAATATTCGTATACAGGGATTGTATGTCCAGACAGATAAGGAGATTGTTGGAAGGGGCACATTATCCTTAAGGTCTGACCAATCTTATCCACACTTCAGACTTAATTGCATTTAAAGGGCTCAAAGAAAATGACCTATAACTGACTACACTAGGACTACTCACGTCTGACCCACCTGTTAATCTGCAGCTGAACGCATACCTCCTTGTTCATCACCCTCGCTTAACCCACCTTGCTCCTTGACATTCAATGTCTACTGTGTATACACCCCTGTGTACAATCACCTGTGTATGTAACCATGTATATTGTCATCATTTACTGTCAATGCACCCTGTAACCTTCCTGAAATGTGTAACTGTAACATGTAAGCTTAAAGTATTCTTGAACATGTGCCCGGATACCCTCGGGTCTGGCGCACGCTATAAATAAATAAACAACCAACCAAACAAACATTCTAGACCCTCTATCTTGATGGGCATCTCGACGACACCTACCCCGCAAACTACCTGTGGAAAGAAATTGACAGCTAATGACCCCGAATGTAAACTAGATAGACAAACAGAATTAAACGAGTAAAGTAGATCAAAACAGTGAAGCGGTTAATAAGAATAAATCATAGGGAAACTCTAATAAGATGTAAACTGCCGAAACGCACATAATGCATGAAGAGGGAACGAAATGAATGTCAACGATGAAATAGTTAGAATAGATGAAGCGTGTTGAACAAGATGAATGCACTGAGTGAAAGAATGCATGAATGGAAGAACTGATGACTATATAGACTGAATAAGTGTGTAAACTAAATGATTATGTACATCGGATAAGTGTATAGAATGGATGAACTTGCTAACCGTTTGAGTGTGTAGAGTGGTTGAGTATAAACTGTTGAATGCACTGAATGGAAGAATGCATGAGTGGAAGAACAGATGACTACATAGATCAAATGAGTGTGTAATTTGAATGAGTATGTAGATGGGATGAAGGTATAGAATGGATGAACATGCTTGGCAGATGTGTGTCTCGAATGGTTGAGTGTGTAGAGCGGATGAGCGTGTATGGTGGATGAGTGCATAAATACAGAGAAGCGGATATAGAACTGATGAATGGACAGAACGTATGAGCATGTAGAGTGAGTGAGCATATAGAGTGAATTAGCGTGTAGAGTGGGGGAGCGTGTAGAGCCGGGGAGCGTGTAGAGCCAGGGAGCGTGTAGAGCGTAAGAGTATGGAAATGTGGATGAATGTGTAAGCGTATAGAGCCGATCAGTGTATAGAGCGGATGAATGTGTGGAAAGGGTGACAAGTGTATAAAGCCGATGAGTGTATGGAATGGATGATGAGTGTATAAAGCCGATGAGTACATAGAACTGTTAAGGGTATAGAACGGATGAGGTCACAGAGCGGATGAGGTTACAGAGCGGATGAACTTATAGACCACGATTACTGCGTATTACCAAATGCCTCTAAGGGACTGATGAGTGCATATTAATGTTGAACGCGGGGAAAGCATGAATGCATAAAGCGGATGAGTGCATAGAGCGTATGGGTGCACGGAGCGGATGAGTGCAGGGAGCAGATGAGCTGAATGTGTGGAAAGCAAGAATGCATTGAGCGGATGAGTACAGGGAGTGGATGAGTACAGGGAGTGGATGAGTACAATGCGTGGAAAGCATGAGTGCATTGAGCAGATGAGTACATAGAGCGGATGAGTGCATAGAGCGGAGAAGTGAGGAGAGCTGATGAGTGAGGGAACAGAAGAGTGCAAGGGAGCGGATGAGTGTGGGGAGCTGGTGAGTGCGGGGAGCTGGTGAGTGAGGGGAGCTGGTGAGTGCGGGGAACGGATGGGTGCCGGGAGCAGATGGGTGCAGGAAGCGGAAGAGTGCCGGGAACGCGTGAGTGCAGGAGCGGGTGAATGCGGGGAGCGGGCGACTGCGTAGGGTGGATGAATACGAAATACAGGGGCAGACAGGACTGTATGCGTCGGGCAGACAGGAGTGCATGCATGGGGCAGACTGGAGCGCACATGGTGGACTTGAGCGCACGGGGCGGACGGGAATGCATGGAATGAATAAAAGTACATAGAACGGACTGGAGCGCATAGAACTGCGTGACGTACATAGTATGGTCTGGAATACAGGGACCGTTTGAAAGAACATGTAACCCATCATATCACACCCCACGCTTACTCTCTTCTATACACCACCACTCAACTAGAACACAGAGATACTATGACACCATTCGGTATAACTGTTCACATACTAACATCTCCCGCTCACTCCCCATCATTCTAAGTAAACGCTGCTGGTTACACACCCCCAGCCAGGCGTTATCCTCAGGCCTAACGCAGCCACAGTCGGTCTGGATAAATCCTGCCAGAACGAACACATACCCCTGATCTCAACCATCACACCTATCGCTAAGAAGCAGCTATTTCACAAATACCGCACCAGCTGCACACATACTCGGTGCGCACACACGCCATTGACTCTCCCTACTCTCTCTACTGACCTGAACTTCGGTTCCCAAGGGATTTCAACCTACCAGCACCTTCAGTCCATACCAATGGTATATAAGGCGCTATATAAATGCAAAATAACATAACATAACATACCATCTTAAGTATCCTGGATAAAACATTTCATCCCAGAAATAAAGGGTCAAAGGTAGGAGTCTATATATTTGGAAAAGGGTTCCAACAACGGGTTGATCCCTGAAACAATTTGCCTACCTGGTGATTTTTCTTGGATCTTATGGATTTTGGAAAAATTTAGAATATTGGCACTCTTGCATTCTCTTGCTTGCTAATCAAAGGCATCACTACAGCGTTCTCCACCTTGGTCCTGATTATTTTCAATAATCTATCACTAGGGTCTTGTCCAATTTTTTGATAGCATTCTGGTAGCTTTCCGGAGCTTACAGCAGAGCGGTGTAGGAACGGTGATGACTTCATAACTTTTAGGTAGGTGTTCCTAATCTGGGAGTTTTAGTTGGAGTGCACCTGTTTTAGCTCGCTCAAGGTGGGGAGTTGAAAGAGACTGATCAGTATGTTGTTGGGATGTCTTTACAGGTCCCACACAGCAATGGTGACAATTCTAACCATTCAACTACACTAAGGTTCCATCAGGGGATTGGAACCTAACATTGGGATAGAGAATTCTGACTCCCCAAGTAAGTCCCTTTTCCATACTTTACCTCAAAATTTCACAAGGATTAGGACAACGTTACCTTCTCATGTGGTACATTCAGTCTTCCTGTGTTTCCACCCATCATAGCTAGTGCCATTGTATTAATGGGAGAAGAGGTGCATCAGGAAAGAGAGAGTTCCAGCCTCCCTTAGAGCTAAGAGTTGAGTTCACATGTGAGTATTAAGAAATAGTAGTTCCTATATGAATCAACAACTATTAAGGTTGTTTTTCTCTTCCAGTAGAGAGAGGGGGCCTCATTACAACTCAGGCGTTAAGGGTTAACGCCACCGTTAACCCTTAACGCCTGATTCTGATTTTAACGCCTGCTTTTAGCAGGCGTTAAAATCCATGGCGCTAACCTGCCATGGTGCTAATTACACCGCCGTAATTTACGGCGGCGTAATTAGCGCCTTCCCCACTCCCATTATGCCCTATGGGGCAAAAATGGGAATGGGGAAGGGAAAATGGGAAATGGGGATTTACCGCCCCGCTCACCTTGGAATGGGGCGGTAAATCCGCCATCCACCATGGTGTAAACGGAGTTTACACCATGGTGGTAAAGTTGGTGCACTTAGCACCAAGGTTGTAATGAGGGTATTATGTGAGGTCTAGCAATAGGGCAATTTTTGTGTATTTAATATGTTTGTCTTTACTCTATTTGGGATCCTCAGGAATTCCAGGGTTGAAACCTAACGCCAGCCAGTACACGTTACACACAAGTGGATTTGTTGTGGCCCTGATGAATGTCCGGCAGATTTAAGCCTGAAAAGGACAGAAACGTGTATAAGGGCTAGTAGCACAGCGTGTACAATTTTGTTTAGTAAATCCACGCTTATGCAAACTAGGTAAATGTGATACAGCTGTTAATGTTTGTTGTGTTATTCAATGTGAAGTTTAATTTGAGAACCAGTTTTGGGGTTTTATGCATGCATTTTAGTATTTTTTGCTATTATTATTGTGTGTGGAGTAATACGTTTGCTTAGCGGTTTAATACAATTGAGAAGAATTGTTTTAACATACATAAAGAAATTGAGTTGAGTGGGTGGACAATTATTTGTTTGAGACCAACACTAGGATATGAGGAGGAAGGAATTACTGACACCCACGAAAATACCTTATTTTTGTTTGTTCAATGCATATGTTTCCCACGAGGTAGGAAGGTGGCATATCCCCATGTGGCACTAGCCGATGTGAGATTGGTGTAACCAATATTACTAACCATATGCTTTATTATGCACTATTCCCAACACATTTTACCACGCCACCTGCTAGCATTCCTTCCCCAACTTTGTGCTTTCAATTCGATATATGTTGAGTAACATTACAAAATTGTTGGAGGTTTGGTTGTGTTGAGTTGCGAAGTCAACAGGAAGAGTTGTGCTTGAGGCCGTCACTCCCTCACCCACAAGGCACTCCATGTTCCTTTTGCTTCATTGAATCTTCTGAAAAAGCTAAGCTGGCCCTCTCTCCATAGGTATCCCCCCAAACCATTGCATCCATCTGTACCCTCCCAAACCATTGAAGCCATTCCATCTAATGTTACCATGACATTTTAATAGGGGGGCTAGCTGGTATGGGGTGAGAAAAATGTGGGTTATAGGAGAAAATGGGTGGGGGGAGGGGTCATGGGAGCTGGCCCCCTAAAATATAGCAACATTCGGTGAAATACCCACCGCAATGGAATATCTTAGATCCCTCTCCACTGGAGGTTCTTTGCTTTCAGAAGAAATATTTTGAGATTTCGTTTCAAGTTCAAGCAGAGAACCCCTGAAATTCCTTGCTTGAGGTCATTCGCAGTACCCCATTTCTGAGTTTTTTTAGACACAAGATCACAACTCTACTCTATTCTGTCAGCCAACCATCGGTGGGTAGATTACCCGTTGGCTCATTAGGGCTACACAGATGCCAGTAGGTGATAAATGCATGCTTAAACGCTTCAAAACCAGAATTGCCCATCCTTCAATCTTCCTAAGAACCACTAGGCAGACACTGGCATCATTTCTTTTTTCGTGGCATCTCCCAAAGCTATAGATGTAGTTTGTTGAAAAAGTATAAACATGTGGGCCACTGAATCATTTAACAGAGAAGACTTCCTCTCATAGTTTGGTGCCTTCAAATATAATAATTGCAAAACAAATTATGCAACTTGCAGGACGCAGGCCCTTCTGGCCGGGGATGTTACCTGCAGCTGCTCGTGCGAAACCCATATATCTTCGTGCCGACCTGTCAGAGAGTGTGCACCACTTCCTGAGAAGCTGGCTTCTTCACCACACCCTTGAGTCGATGGAGGCAGCCCAGACCCGTAGCCGAGGGAGCCCCCCCCGACCCAATATACAGTGTGCGGCTTCTAACGCTGTGGCTACAATTTCCTTAACCTATACCATGGACCGCATGTCAGAAACAGCGGCTTGACAGCAGCCCCAGAATCAGCGGCATCGCCAAATAGCCCCTTGTCAGAACAGCACTTTTCACCCGTAGACTTGTACTTTTGCTTGTTGCATCAGAAATATGGGGGGGTGCAAGTACCAGCTCACAAAGAGATGATGGGATCAGTTGATGTGAGAACTGGAGGTTGGGCTGTAAACAGTGAAGATGATAGCTTTTGGTGCTGCGGGGGTCTAGGTCGGGGGACTGTCTGCTCCTCAGGAGGCACCAGGGTTCTAAAAAATTCGCAGTCACTCATGGCTGGCATATATTTTCAGTGACTTGGCCTAAATCTCAATTTAGAGTGAGCGACTAAGCGCAGTGAGAGACTCGGAAATAAGGGGAGTTAGAGGGTGGCGGTTCTCCCCCTCAAATTATTTTACAATATTTTGTTGAAATGGTGCATTTTACAGTACAATATGTGAGAAAATGGGATTAAAAGCCATACAATTTACATTTGATTCTTAAGGTAATACATGAATAAATGTAGTTAATACCATGTACATAAAGTACACTTGCATGAAGCTACGGCCGCAATATAACTATACAGTAATGGAAACTGTAAATCACTTGCATGAGACTACAGCAACGATCTAACTTTGCCAGTAATGGTCACAGTAAATCACTTACATGAAGCTCCGGCCACCATACATATATGGAGTAATAGTCATTATAAATCCCTTGCATGAGTGTGTGACCACATTCTATCTATGCAAGTAATGGTCTCTAAATTACATGAATGAGGCTGTGGCCAGGATTCATCTCTGCTAGTAATGCATACTGTAAATTACTTTCATTAATCTGATCCCACAATAGATATCAGCATTGCTAACTGCTACTGCCCCACTCCCCCACCATGCAAACACACCCATGAATTGCATTCATAGGCACCCTGATATGCAGATACCCACACAGTCAGACAAACAGACACTAACTTGCACATACAAAACACCTACACACAATGCTTGTGTGTACACACACATACACACACATGCGCACAATGCATGCATTACATTCAAACACGCACATATGTAGTGAATGATTGCTATCTGGCAAGGGTATTAAAACCTGGGATTTTTTATTCTTCTTAAATATGAAGTGATTTGGGAAATTCTTTCTTAGAGAGGGGGATCGACTGGTCAGACTCTTCTCTCCACAAACTCCATGCCAAAAGCACAGTGTGTATGTGTGCCTGGTTGAATCAGTATCCTGATCTTCAGCGCCTCCTCACGTGTGAAAAGAGCAGGTCTAGTGAGCACAGGTGCCCTCTGACAGCTGCACTTACACGCAAACCATTCCAGCACAGGTGCTGCATTTAAGATATGCATCCCTTATCCCAAAACCACATATCAGAGTTGCTATCCTGGTGGCAGTTGTATACTTCATAATATAAGCAATTCCTGAGTTAGGGTATAGTGGGTAGGATCTCTCATACTTATTACAGCCACATTAATTAGATATCATACCTGCGCGAGCACCGTGAGCCCAGCTCAGCTGTGAAAGGGTAAGTCTATTCTTGTCAGACAGCCTGGCCCTGCCAAGCGACGGCGCAGGAAACTGGATGGCTATGCCTCTCCTATTGATCCTTCCTGAGGTTGGGTAACACCTCTCCTCTGTGAGCCACACTCCCAGCAGGAGCTTGCCTGGGAAACAGGAATCAAAGAGCACACACATCCCAAAAGGACTAGCTTCACACCAAGGTGTGGAATATCAAAAGGGCAGTTGATACTATTGGCAGGGGCAGAGTTAGGGTGGACAGGGGGAACTGAGACCAGCTGAAGGATGATTACACTATATTGTTTTCTCTCTTTATCTCTCTTGCTTACTCGCTCCTTCTCTTCCTTTATCACAAAGGAAAGTATGATGTCCAAAGCCAGAGTCCACTTGTTCCAAGGGCAGAGATTGTACCCATAATGCAGGCTTGCTTTAGTCCAATCATCTAGAAATGTTTGCCTTTAAAAGAAGGGGCCTCCCACTACTTCTTTGATTCACGTTAGAACAAACACCGTAGGAAGAATTCATTGGACCTCTGTTGGCAGAGTTCACTTTCCAAAGCCCTTCATCAGTGAGGTGATGGCTGAGTGTCGAAGGGAGAGGCGAGCTATGTTCTCTCTCCCACCTCTTCCACTTTGTGTGTGACTGCCACACTGCTGCACAGTGTTGAAGGATTCCTTAATTTGCGGGCCAGTCTCCCTTGCTTGGAAGCACAGAGAATAAGGACTGAACTTGTACCTGAAACCCCAGAGTGGGACTCACAGCATCCCAAGAGCCAAGAAAACAGGGATCGCTGTTTTTCTTTGCATCAAGCCTATAAACTGCCTTTGAACCATGTTTGCTGCATTTCGGACCTCATGACCCACCAGTGCTGCTTTTGGCATTCTACCCAACCTATGAACCACTGTGCTTGCAACCTCGAACCAGATCAATGACGCACTGTATCCTTGCAGTGCCTGTGGCCTGCTCAGCTCGGATAAACCATTCAGTGCCATAAATCTAACCGCTGGAGGGTCACACATCGACTCGGACCAGCAGTTAGCGAACAAATCAATCCGGCTCAATGGAACATCAGGATTACAGGATTACTGCTTCACATCATCACCGACTTTCAACTCGAACAGCTGTAGAGTCACACATTGACCCTAACCAGCAATTATTATATATCTTGACCCTGCTCGACTCCAACCAATCCTGGTGAGCACTACAACCTGCATTTCTCAAACGCTGCCTTTGAACAGCTCTGACCCATATCTGAATCAACTCGATACCAGTTCGCTGCTTGGACCAACACAAATTGCCATTCCCAAACTGAACTCGACAACTCGACCACTTCACACAATAGCTCAAAGCCTGGTTTGATGTTGTTGAACCGCCAAGAAGGTACTATTGTCCCATAATAAGGTCCGCCCCATCCAATTTTGGCTCTAGAGACTTGTTAGCTCACTTGTGCACCTTTTTCCTCAAAGACATATTCTTTCAAAGTTGTTGAACTGCCTTTCACCCCAGCATTCTTATTGTAATGGGTTATTTATAACGCGCTTAATACCCAGACGTTTCTAAGCACGGACCCAGGGATCGAACCTCGCCTTGCTTCCAAGGCGAGCTCGTGGCCCTTGAGCTATCCTTCGGCCCTCTAGAGTATGTTGCGCCTTTCTTTCTCTGCATCTTCTCTGTTCTTTCCATTGGGGTGGATTTTGTACAGTGTTTCCCTATTTCGTTTTCTTGCAGATGGTGCGTTTAATTAAAGTATATATATTTTTATTGAACCTTGATTGGACATTGCCTTTATATTTTAATGTTATACTTTGCTTTTCAGATTGCCTCTGAATAAGATTCACACTGCTCCTGAGAGTATAGCCTTCCCTCGGCCCACGTTACCACAAAAGGCGAAGGAGTTATATCTTAACTGTGTCACTTTTACCTTTATTGTCTGTAGAAGTGTGAGGACTGGGCAAGCGTTTTAACTGTTTCTTTTCCTTGTTTTGTCACACACCCACACAGTACAAACACGTGTTGTTTTTAACTTCATACCTTTAAGTCTGTCTTCTCTTCGAGTGAGGTGGTAGCAGGCCACAAGCAGGCAGAGCCAGAAGGCCCAGAAGGAATTGAACATGCGGGTTGCACCATTCACTGGTTGTCAGCAACTTGGTTGCTTTGCAACCAGAGGCGTTGCTAGAGGGGGCTGAGGGGTCTTTATTCCTGGTCTTTTTTTGTAGCCCTGGTTGAATCAGTATCCTGATCTTCAGCTAGCCTTGAGACCTGACAGTCCTGACATTAGTGAAGGCCCGGATCGTTTTCAGACCTAGCAACAGCCCTGTTTGCAAACGGAGGGTGGGGTGGCAGGGCACACACAATCTGGCACACACACTGCTTTCTTTTTATAGTTAGATTAAAAAATGTAATGCTCTGTTCAAGACAACACTGCAGTGGGTGGGAGGGGGGGCATAATGGCCAAACAAGCCGGGCTCTGTCTGTGGCTGTATGCCCCAGTAAGGATTGTCTAGGTTCAAAGGTCATCCTCCTAAATCTTACTGATAGCCCTGCATTCACACCTCTATATCTGTAGTCAAAATATAGTTGTATATATTTATATATACAATATATATATAGGTTTATATAGGCCTCATGTTCACCCTTTGGTAGCGAGTCTGAACCCTCAGTCAGAAAAATGTGGTTAGTCGGGTTCAGATTACAGCATAGCACATTCATAAAATCGCAAAGAAGTCACACAGTTATAGCAGGTAATAGATTTTTATTTACTGAACAATATCATACAATTATGCATTTGCAAGGGTTTTGATACTGAATGACAGAACTAAATAGCTGTGGTATCACAACAAAAATATAAATGAATAGTTTTGGCAATTTGTATTAATATAGCAAATCATTCAGATACAAAGCACTGGAGATTTCCTATGCTCATGAAATCCTGGCTAAGTATTCCAAACCCCACGCGCTATTCAGCTAAAATCGGTTCCACATCACGATGAAGCCTGCGAGCTTGCTCATTTGTAGGCTAATTCATAGAATCCAGCGCACAAGTAGCGCACGCGGCTGGCGCACAGCGTGCGCCTGCGATAGTCTGCGCCAGGCACGTGCGCTAAAACAGATTTCCGCGCACAGCGTATTCATGGATTTCAAGCTCCCAAACCAGCCGTGGCGCAGAGAATCGCAGCGAGCCTGCAGCAGCGCCAGTAACGCCCCCAAGAACGCCCTCGCGCAAGGAAAAGCCATCAAAATCGCTAAATCATCGCTAAGGGCTGCGCTAACCCTGGACCACTTCACAGGGCAGGCAAACAAGGAAAGAAAAGCGGGCAATCTTCAAATCAGGAGTACGCGGGAAGTACTACACGCGACTAGGCAGGGAACGTGAATTACAGGGGTACGCGGGAATCATCACACGCGAACAGCCAGGGTACGTGTATTACAGGGGTAGCGGGAAGTTCAACACGCGATTGGCCAGGGTACGTGTATTACAGGGGTACGCGTGAAGTAGAACACGCGATAGGCCAGGGAACGTGTATTACAGGGGTACGCGGGAATTATCACACGCGAACAGCCAGGGTGCGTGTATTACAGGGGTAGCGGGAAGTTCAACACGCGATTGGCCAGGGAACGTGTATTACAGGGGGACGCGTGAAGTAGAACACGCGATAGGCCAGGGAACGTGTATCACAGGGGTACGCGGGAATTATCACACGCGAACAGCCAGGGTGCGTGTATTACAGGGGTAGCGGGAAGTTCAACACGCGATTGGCCAGGGAACGTGTATTACAGGGGGACGCGTGAAGTAGAACACGCGATAGGCCAGGGAACGTGTATCACAGGGGTACGCGGGAATTATCACACGCGAACAGCCAGGGTGCGTGTATTACAGGGGTAGCGGGAAGTTCAACACGCGATTGGCCAGGGTACGTGTATCACAGGGGTGCGTGGGAATTATCACATGCGAATAGGCTGGGTGGGCCCTCACAGGTGTACCCTGTACACCCTCCACGGCCCCTGCAGGCAGCCCACAAAACAGTGGACTACCCTGCACACCTGCTCATGTCCCCCTGCACCCCCATCCACCAGGGGCACCCTCCACCAGGCCCCCACCCATGTCTCCCACCACCCCCACCCCCCAGCAGTGCAGGGGCACCTGCCATCAGGCCCCCATCCATGTCTCCCACCACCCCCACCCCCCATCCACCAGGGGCACCCTCCACCAGGCCCCCACCCATGTCTCCCACCACCCCCACCCACCAGCACTGTGGGGCACGTGGCCAGCAGGCAGTCAGGCAGCAGCCGATGGCAGGTGGGAGCGTGCTCAGGGCTCTGGGGGACTTAAATTTGGCCTCCTGGCCAGGAGCCTTGTCTTTCGTGTTTGAACGCGTGGACAGCCTGATAGGGAGTGATTTTGCACGTGAAAACCCCACACTCAGCGAATCGCGCGAAAACCCGTCACCAGCATATGTGCGTCAATAGTTACCTGCACGTGCAGTGTCAAAGCGTGTGATTGGTGAAAATGGATCTACACGCAGGAGTGACAAAGCGTGTGATTGGTGAAAAGTGAGCTACACGCAGGAGTGTCAAAGCGTGTGATTGGTGAAAAAGGATCCACACGCAGGAGTGACAAAGCGTGTGATTGGTGAACATGGGCCAAGCACGTACACGCCGTAAGTGACGCTGTACGTGTGGGCCTGTATAAAAGGTAGTGTTGAACACCATTTCCTTGTACGTGCTTTTCGTGGAGAGCGAGTGGGTGAATTCTGTACTTCTTGTCGTTTCACACGCGATTTACTTCACGGCGTTTCCAGTTCGTACTCCCTGTTACCTCTGACAGCTTTTTCTCTTTTTCCTCTTGTACTGGTTTACCTGGGCCTGTTCCCTCAAACAGTGTCCCCTTCTACTGTTGTCCTGTCTCCTCAGACAGCGTACACATCTTCTTTTGGCGGGGGTGTTGCCAACCAAAAGAGCTCATTTTTCACGCTCTTTTACCTGGCAGACGGTGAGTCACGCACGTATCTAACATCTGTGCTTGCCCCGTGTGTAGCCTACCCCTTCAGAGGTCAATCTAGGCTGCGTGTGACACGCATACGTTCATTGTGTTACTGGATGCCACAGCGTAGTGCAGGGTTTTCCATCAGCACACGTGGTCTAGGAGGGGTATTGTGCACGTTCCTTAACTTTTTTGGGGTGCCTGTGCGTTGCGTGACCCGTCATCTTTCCCCAGGGGTGTCATATAGCCTTGCCACTGCACTAGGGTACGAATACCATCTGGTACCCAACCCCTTTGACACCCAATTGCCCAGGACAATTGTGCACACCGACTCCCATACGCACAATACCATCAGTGCCATGGTTGGGAGGCGTGCAAGCCGTAAGGGTGGCAAAGGTGGCCGAGCCACACGTGGTGGCCGTGGAGGATCCACTAGGGGACGTGGTTGTGACTTGCAGGGTGCCCCTGTCCCCCCCAGTCTGGAGGACCAGTCAGGGACACCCATGCCCCCCCCCCCCCAGTTGAGAGTCATGTGGCTGATACCAACCCTGATCAGCCCTTGTCGGACCAGGCCATTGTGGCACCAGACCTGTCCGAGGGTGATCCCATCGCTGACATCCAGGTCAGCAGGTCCACTGCACGTGCACCGGTGCACATTGGTGTCATCAGGGCACGCGCATCTATGCCAGATAGGTCATCTGCTGGCCCCCGTAGCCAGGGTGTGGCTCCATCCACCCCACCTCTCATACACCCTGCCAAGACTGTGTCGGTCCTAGTTCATGCACCTCAGATCAGGCCTGACCCCATCCCACTACCCCCAATGCCTGCACCTACTCCCATGCTGAGTGGGCAATCCCACACACCCAGTACTGAGTCCACCACGACTCCTGCCCCTAGTGTCCACAGCGGCGTAGGACACTCTGGATCCCCACCCCCTTCCAAGCGCAAGAGGAAGAGTGCACGTCCGGCACAGGCTGATGCCCCAGGCACGGCTGCACAGTCCGGCCCATCAAGGAAGCCAAGCTTCACAGACGCCGAACTGAATGCACTTGTTCAGTATGTGTCAGATCATGATAGGGAAATGGTCATCGTTGCAGGGTCCAAGACCACACATGCCAGACGCCAGGCACACTGGCAGACCATTGCTGACAGAATAAGTGCCCTTGGAGTAGTGAGGCGCACAGCTAGTGATTGCCAGAAGCGCTGGAATGACCTTAAGCGCAGGGCAAAGGATAAGCTGGCCTCAAGTCATGCCGCAACCTTGGTGACTGGAGGTGGGTCCCCAGCACAGGATATAGAACTCACACCACACAAGTCTGTAGCTGGATCCTACGTCACCGAGGGACAACTCCAAGGTGTGGGAGACCTCCCTGATTACGAGGCATCATCCGGTGAGTGCACATGCATGTGTGTATTATCCATGTGCATGGTGTGTGTGTGAAGCATTCATGTTGGGTGCCTGTCAAGGGGGTGTGTGGCAGAGTTGATAGTGGCACCCATGTGCCTCATCCAGTATGTTCAGTGCAACACCATCTGGCCACAGCACTATCCCTACTGGCAACAGTGCACATATGGGCCGACACCATGGAAGTTGCCCTTGAATTGTCATTTTGTCACTACATTGTTGCTCATACTCCCCTGTCTATTCATCTGATGTCTTACATACCATTCCTATCCTTTCCCCCAGCCATTAAAGTTTCATCTTCACATGCCTGACATGCAATGATACCACATGCTAATGCGTCCTCTGTATATAAATGCCAACCAACATGCTGTCATACTGTGGATGTTGCCTTGACATCCACCTCCCACCTGTGGGCTTTGGTACCGTCTGGTTTCGAGCCCCATTCCCTCACACTCCATGCTGCTCTTCATGGTCTATCTTCCATGACTCCTACAGTTCAGACCATCGTGCCCTACTCACGACACCTGCTTGCCAAAAGTCAAATGAGGGCACCCTGCCCTCCAATGCGACCCACCCTATTGCTGACCAGTGCATCTGAGCCTACTCTAAGCTAACTCTCACTGACATCTGCTCATACATGCCTTTGCCTGTCCCATAGACCCTTCACATGGTCCCTGTCCTCTCTCCTTGCTCCTCTTCCACCATCATTGGTGGGACCCGTTGGGGTGTACTCCTGGCCTCCTTCCAATCCTCAGAGGCCACTATTGATGTGCATGGTAATGGGAGCGTCTCAGTCCAAGTCCCTTAGGCCAACCTCAATCTCCTTGAGAAATGCTACCCACATCTCATCAACTTCCTTACCTCTCCTGCTGTCCCCCCTCCTCTCTCCTCATCAATCCTGCACTGCCTCCCTGCACCCTCCCATGAACCTTCTCCGCCTCCCACTCCAACTCCTACACATGCTGCACCTCTGATCTCTAGCACTCCCCGTAAGTCCTCCAAGGCTGTCAACCTCCTCCACAATTACACTCCTTTCACTGCGGCTGCATCAGGCATTCCTCCGATATCTGTCACTTACATGAGGTTATGCACCTTGACATCCTTGGTCTCATGGAAACATGTCTGACGGCCAGCTCTGTCTGCATCCTTGACCCTCTCCTTGGCCCGCCACTACTGTGCAGGGGGGGTGTGCCCTTGGCTTCCCTGAGGGTATTCCTGCCACTGTCACTCCTACTTAGACCTACTCCACTCTGGAATGGCTTGTGTGAGGTCTCTCTCCACCACACCTTGACATTCTCAAACAGTGCGTACTGTGTCTGGGAAAACTGGTCAAATGTACTACTTCCTTTCTGAGTGTCCTCACCTCTCCTCCTCACTCATGTCCCCAGACACAGAAATCCTCATCCTTGGTGCTGTACGCATCCACCTGCATGCTTGTTGACGCCCCCACGTGACCTTTCTGTGACCTCAGCAACTCCCTCTCACCCTCTAGACTCCCGTCTGTCCCTACTCATTCTGCAGGGCACACTCTTGATGCTCTGATCTCATCTGACTTTCCCCTCTCCGTCCATCTCTGCACTCCTCTCTCCTGGAGTGATCACATTCTCCTCTCCTCCCAGCTCACCCTCACCACCCCACAGGCAAAGCCACCCTCACCACTGTCACACACCTTCTTGGTATTCCGACCCATGAAGTGTGTGTCAGTCGAGGCTCATGCAGCCAAAATCTCCCCCCCATCCAGCTCCCCCTTAGGCTCACTCCCATCCTGACAGGGCCCACTCCATGCTCCACTCCATGTCAGGTACACTGGATGTCTTTGCCACGGTCATGACCACCTGTCTGAAGCCCCATGCCAATGCAGAGTCCTGGCATGACTCGGATCTTGTGAACCCAAACCACAGGTGCCGGGTGGCAGAGAGGGAATGTCCTGCATCATGGCCATCCTCTGGCAAACTGGCCTGCCACATGCTCCAAAGGCAATAGCGCCTCACCCTTTTCACCAAGATGAGATCCCCAATCCAAGGGCACATATCTGCGGCATGTGACAACTCTGCAGGACACATAGAAATCTGAAAGGACCTTGCCGAGCCAGAAGCAGTGTGTACCTCCCCTGTCCCCTCCGAGCCCACAGCACTGCATGATTGTCTCTGTACCCCTATAGGCCACCCCCCCAGCACTTGTCTGCGCCTAACACCATCTGCCCTTGACGTCAAGTCCTACTTACCTTGTACAGCACTTCCAGCCGCCACTTCCCCTTGCACTTCATTGTGCCACCCACCCCTGCACTTGCGTGACATGAATGACACCAGCACCAGTAGGATTGTTGACTGGCATCCCCTTCTGCCCCACCACCCCTCAGTGCTCCGCTGTACCTTCATACATTACTTGACCGGTGCTTCACGAATGCAATATGAATCCTTTACAGGTGATGGGGAGGTGGAATCACATTGTTTACTGCATTTTGTTGATGTAGACAAGGCACTGTGCATCGTTGCCAATTTGGACTAGCAGATCCATGTACAACATGTATACTTATGGATGTGACGATGCAATGTCAGGACCAGAGTGGTTGAAATCCAAAAAAGTAGCCCTCCTCTCCCTCTTCACTTGGTGGCTATGTCACATGCCATGTGTGTGATGGCATGTGCCTTTGACATGCCAATCACCGGCCAATGTGTGATGGCAGTGCTAGGCAGCAAGGTGAGCAGGCGTTGCTCTCCAATCTGTACATTGTATGCCCTGAGCCTCCCCTACAGACCCAGTGATGGTGAATGCATAGGAGGTCTCCCAGTCATGTTGGACATGTGTCGTAGAACTACTGCCTCTGTTGTTCATCAGCCCTTGGTGCATGCCATGGTGCTAATGCCTGTTTCCATTTTTCTCTTTCATGTCTTTGCAGGGGACGAAGCACTTGTTGATGCTGGGGATGTGGTGGTGGAGCCGTCCCAGGAGGGCAACCCGGGCCGACCTACCACAAGTGAGGGACGTGGTGTGTTTGTGGGTGAAAACCCACAAGTGCTGCAGGCCGTGCTGTCGAGGGGTGTCTCTGGGGGTTCCTCCCCCGAGCAGTATTCAGGTGTAGACTCGGAGGATGACACCTATGTGCAGTCGCAGGTGAGTGTTCTTGGGAGAGAATCTCCTCTGTCCGACCCACCTGCAGCCGGGCCATTGCCCTCAATGGGGATGTCAGTGTCGGCAGATCAGCCTCCGGTGGTTACGGATGCAGGGCCACACCACCCAATCTCTGATCCTGTTCCTGGGGCTGCAGATCAGAGAGGGAATGCAGTCCTGCAGCCTGAGGCCTTGCCGGCACAGCAAGGCGCAGTCCGCCTTGCCCCAGGCAGGTGTGGTGCCCGTCAACGTGGTGGCCGTATGCCACCTGGCAATACCGTTTGGGAGCAATCCATCTACGGTATGGCCACCCAACAGGCAGCATCATCCGAGATGATTGCACAGGCCATGGATAGGGTGGCCACTTCCATTGTCCCCCCAGAAAGGCTGATGGAGCGACTGGAGCAGGCTACAGAGTCCATCTGCCAGGCACACAGGGAGGATATGTTGGCGTCCAACATGGACAGGCGGGCGGCACTGGCGACTCTGCGGGAATCACTTTCCATGGAGTCCCAGCGCCACAGGGAAGGCCTGAGGGAAGAACTCCGTCACCTCAGGTCGACCCTGTTAGAGCTTGAGGCTTCATCCCATAGAAGGACAGAGGAGCAGCTGGAGCGTCTGACACGGACGCTCTCGGCCGAGATGCAGGCAACTCGTGCGGAGGTCAGGTCATCCCGGGAGTTACTGCATGGGGACCTCCGCATGATTATAACCCAGAACCAGAACTACCAGACCCGCCTGCTTGCAGCCATGGAGGAGCAAACTCGTGCTTTGCGTGGGCTGCCTCCCATTGTCACACCATCTTCTGAGGCAGCTCCCCCACCTCCAGAGTCAGCTGCAGGGTCTGGCCAGAGCCATAGCGACTCATCTCCCACAACAGAGTAGCCGTGTGGGCCACGAGCCTATGGGGTGTTTTCCTTTCCCATGATCCACACAGGTGGATTGTGGCGTGCATCCTGTCCTCGGACCTCATAGGTGGCCCCCCCCCCCCGCCGGCCCTTTCATGGCCATTTTTTCTCGTTTTTATTTTTATTTTGCAAGAGTGTTGCCTTGTGTGGGTACCTGGGCATACACTGTATTGTGGCTGGGCACATGCAGGCTTGTCCTGAGTTTGGTTTCGATGCTTGGGTAGCAGACATCCACACCCCTCCTGCTTCCGTTTCCATGGGCTTGCAAAGGGTGTGCCCAAGTGACAGCAAATTACACGGTGACATTGGACTCCCATGAGCTGTTGGCCAGTCCATAGTCAATACTGTGTAGACATTCATAGTGTTCATTGTTGTTGCACCTAACTATGCATGATGGTTTGATATGTGCCTCTACTTACATATGTTGCTCATGTTTTGCAGGTATTTCACACAGATCTTCACAAGGGCATACTCTCTGGAGTCAGACTACATGTCGGTAGATGTGCACTGACACTTTTGCATGGCGCCATCACTGTACATCTGGACGGTGAGGACATACCAGCAAAATCAGGTAATGAGACTACCATTGATTACATGCAATGTGTCTTGTTTGGGTGGGCTTCAGGGTGGGTTGGTGTGTAATTTGATTGAAAATACTCTTACACAGGTGTGTAGTAGTGGCTCCAGGGCGGTTAGCTGCTCAAGTGCGGCTATGTTCCATTTGGGGCACTGCTATTTGTGACACTGGTGTCATGTTGTGATGGCCAGTTTGTTTGCTGTCACATACCATGACATGGTGTCCTCAGTGGCGGGACTGTGAAGGGAATGGTTGACATGGCAATGTTGTCATGTAGTGAATCGCCTGTGGCAATGCATATTAGACTGATGGAGTTGTGTCTTTGCGTTGTGATGCATTGCTGGTGTATGTGTAGCTAGGGGTGCACACATATTGACACTTCCATGTTAACAATCTCAGGCTGATGTGTATCTGACTGTTTATTGTCAAGTAATTTTCAGACATTGTCAGGTAGTGTCATCATTGATTGTCAGATGGTATGTGCCAGAGCAGTGTGCACTAGCCAGCACTGTGATTCCTAGGTGAAGAAGTTGGCCACCAGTTGCGTACGGGCTGCCTCCCCCCGTGCCCTTTCCCCTCCCATGCGCAGCGGGCGTGCATGTGGTTGTGGATGTGGGGGCACCACCATGTCCACGGGCAGGCCCCGGCGTGTTGCAACGTTGTGCAGGACACATGCTGCCACTATGATCCTGCACACTATTCGGGGAGCATATAACAGCTGCCCGCCAGAACGGTCAAGGGAGCGAAAGCGTGACTTCAGCACTCCGAATGTGCGCTCCACTATGCCCCGTGTTGCAATGTGGGCTGTGTTGTACCTTACCTGGGGTGGCGTGGTGGGGTTCCGGATTGGGGTCATCATGTGGGGGCTGATAGGGTAGGCACTGTCCCCTGCGGAGGTGGTGATGGGTATCATTAGTGGTGTTGTGTCATGACCCAGTATCTGACATGCATGCATGTGCAGTGGCATTCATGCTCACCAAGCAGCCATGTATCTCCATGCTGGCCAGCCTCTAGGTCCCGGCATAGGGTAGACATTCTGTAGATGAAGCTGTCGTGGGTGCACCCTGGATAGTTGGCATATACTGATGTGATGATTCCCTTGGCATTGCATACAACTTGCACGTTGATGGAATGCCAGTGCTTGCGGTTTCTATAGATGTGCTCTGTTGCCCTGGGTGGACGTAGAGCCACATGTGTGCAGTCAATTGCACCAAGCACTTTGGGGAATTGAGCCACACCATAGAATTCCTGGATGCACGTCCGCCTTTCTGCATGAGTCCTGGGGAGATATATGTGCCTGCGGACTGATGGCCGTGCAGTGATGATGTTCAAGACCTGGTGTAGGCAGCGTGACTGCGTGGCCTGTGACACACCACCCACTATGGCACTTGTCCGCTGAAAGGATCCAGTGGCCAAGAAGTGCAGTACATTCAGGACCTTCTGCAGGGGGCTGAGTGCTTGGGAGCACAGGGTGGGTGATGTGAGGTCATCCTCCCACTCACTGACCAGGTCCAGTATGATGTGTGCTGGAAACCTGTACCTCCCATACACCTGGTCATCAGGCATCCCGAATAGGCTGGTTCTGGGTGTGAATATTCTGGCCCTGACTCTCCTCCTCCTCCTCCTTTGGTAGCCCACTGCCACTGCTGCTAGGAACGGTATGTTCATCCTGGCATCTGGCTTGTTTATTGAAAAGTGCGCAGAATAATGCCTTGCGCGTGTTGTAGGCGAGCGTGTGAGCCTCGCACCCCTGGAATCGAGTTCCCACTCCAATCGCGTGTGGAAATTCCCACGCAGCAGGCATACAGGTGCGCTGACGTACTTGCTTGTGTAAGTGGCCGCGCGCCCCTGAAATACACGTACTTAGGCCAATGGCGCGTACGCGCACTTTTGGCCAATTACACGCGATGAAATACACGTACATAGGCCAATGGCGTGTACGCGCACTTTTGGCCAATTACACGCGATGACACTCTGACGTGCAGTATTTCCACGTGTGCTCCGTCTTCACGTGCTGAGTGGGGAACGCCCGTGCGGATCACGTCAGACGCGCTTACGCGATGAGGGACTCTGGTCCAATAGAATCGCGTATGCGTGCTGACGCACTTACGCGCTAAGGGCCTTTCCTCGGATTTCACGCTGACGTGCAGGAATTTCACGTGCCAAATCACTCCGTATCAAGCTGGCCACCCGAAAACACACGGAACACCACGCTCCTGCCCCGAAGGCCGAGTTACTGCCCCCCCAGTGCCCTGAGCAGCCTCCCACGTGCTATCTGCTGCTGCCTGCCTGCCTGCCTGCCTGCTGCCACCGTGCCCTGCCATTTGGTGCCTGCACATCAGCCATCTGCAGGGGTCCACTTGCTGTGTCCACCCCTGCTGGAACTGAAGACTCCCAACTGGGATTACATCGCTCCACAGCCCAGCCCCAGGACCCAGTTGCCCACCCACACCTGCCTCTGGGGTTGCCATGTCGGGCACTTCTACATCTGGCACCAGTGGCAACCCCAGGCCAGAGGGGCAGAGGGGCACCAGCTTCACTGCCACCGAAGTTGGTGTCCTGGTGGAGCATGTCCTGGGGCAGTATGATGCCCTCTTTGGATCTTCCCGCGCCAGCAAGGAAGGACGGGAGAGGATCTGGGCCGACTGTGTGGTTGCCATCAACGCGGAGGGGGTGGCAACCCGCAACGTCTTGAAGATCAAGAAGCGCTGGGAGGACTTGAGGTCCAGGACCCTTGTGAAGGCCCGGCGCCTCGTGGAGGGGGGCCGGGGCCACATGAGTTCCATCCAGAAGAGGGTCCTGGAACGCGTACGCCCAGCGCTCCACGCCCAGATCCTTGAGAGGGAGACCCGTCTGGAGTTGAGCGGTAAGTGTCCAAGCATCACTGTGTGAGACAGGGCATGTTGCGGTGTGCTGGTTCTATGATACTTGCCTGTATGTGTGCCATGGGCCATGTATGCATGTATGTGTGCTGGGACATCATGGTAATGCATGTGCGACCAGTGATGTGTGACCCACATGGTTGTTGCATGTGTTGAAATGCGGCATGGGGAGCACTATGCAGATTTGGGACATGAGAGCATGCCAGTCTCTGTACCTGGACATGGATGGGGGTGAAGGATGGGTGCTGATGCCAGGTACATATATGGTAGCCATGTCTGTGTGCCTGACCTGCATGTCTGTGACTTGTGCATGCCATGGATGCATGACTCATGTGTGTGACAATGCACAGATTCAGTGACGCACCCAACTTACCCTTGTTTTGCCTGTGTTCGGTGTGATTGGGGCCAGATGGATGTGACTGAGGTGAAGTGTGTGCATGTGATATGCATGAGCCATGATGCATGTGAGTTACATATCATTGAATGTTTCAAGAGTCAATTGGACATGCATGGAAATGTGCATGGCATGCACCATGCCTGTTACTGTGTGTGTTTTGCCTGGACTGACCCATGTGTTGTGGAGGGACATGATGGAAGTGTACTTTGACAGGGGTGCTCATCTGCTATTGCTTCCTGTCTAGGGGACCATTGTACAGTAGCCTGATGCTTGTGTCCTTTGTCTCCCTCTACGCAGCGGCTAGTGAAGAAGAGGGCGGAGACGGCGCTGTGGAGCAAGGCGGCGGGGATGCCCCCACGGCTGCAGCGGAAGGGGTGGGTGAGCCCCCACAGGGGCCTGCTACGGCGGGAGACGGTGAGGAGCCATCCATGTTGGTGGTTTGCACAGAGGAGGAGGAGGCCGACACTGGTGCACACATGGGGCCTGGTGGGAGCATCCCTGCTGGTGCAAGTGGTGCAGTCCAGGGCCAGGGGCAGGAGGCAGCACAGGTCACCGTGGAGGTGCCTGTGCATGTCGCTGTCCCTGACCCTGTGAGTGCACCACCATGCACCAGCAGGGATGCCCCGTCCCAGGCCCGTCCGCAGGTAGAGGGGATGTCCATGTCAACTGACTCCCCTCCACCTGCGGCCGTGGGAACCCCTGGCCGCGTGGAGCAGGTCCTGATTGGGGTCGCGATGCGCACGGCTGTGATTCGTGATGCCGTGCGTGCTTCCCGGGAGGAGCACGCACGTCATCACGAAGTGCACCGTGCCGACGTGGCCCAATTGGGATCGGCCATGTTCGGGGGGTTCCTGCATGTGTTGGCCAATCTGACGGCCCTCTCCTCCTCTGTGCAGGCTATCCACCGGTCGTTCTCCTTGCCGTCTTCCGGCCCAGATGCCACCATGGCCCCCTGTGGACCTGCCCCGACCAATGCAGCGAGCTCGGTGGGGATCCCATCCCTGCCGCAGTTGGGAGTCGGAGGTCCAGCAGGGGTGGACGACACAGCAAGTGGACCCCAGCAGATGGAAGATGTGCCGGCATCATCGGGCAGGGCACGTGCACGACGGCGTCGGTGGTTACCATCAGCCTGGATGCCGTCGTGCTGGCAGAGGCAGTGGCGTCGGAGGCAGCAGCGGGCTCGACGTGGGAGGCATCATGGCTCAGGGCCATCAAGATCGGAGGGGCAGGCATCGGCCGGAGGGCAGGGCAACCCTGGCATGGCAGTGTGTTCCGTGTGGGAGGAGTTTGGCCAGCGGATAGGTGCGGAGCGGCAGCGGGCGGAAGAGGAGCGGCTCGCCATGGCCAGGGCGGAGATCTCCATGCATCAGGCATTGAGGCGGGCTGAGTGCCTCGAGGAGGCTCGCAGGGAATTTGGTGAGCACATGGGGTTGTCCCTGCGAGACCTCGGGGCCAGGACTGAGTCCCGCCTCCAGGACATTGACATGGAGTTCGAGGATGCCCTGGCCAGCATCACCAAGTGAGCCGCAGGACTAGCCCGCTGCCTTTGTATATAGTTTTTTAGTTAGTTAGTGCTAGGTTTCCTTTATTTCTTTTTATTATTTTGGACCGCTTGGACAATGGCCACTTCTTTGTACATATTTTTTTAATTAGTTAGTATTAGGTTTCATTAGTGGTGTTGGGCTCATGGACCCTTGAACAATCCTGTATATATTGTTATTTTTTGGGAGGTACATTTTTTTACTTTCATATTGTTTACACCATGTCGTAATGGTTTTTCTTTCATTTCATACTACATGTGTTTACTTTGGACAAAATCTATTGATTTTTCTATCCTTTGTTTTTTGGTTTCTCATTTTTGTTCCCGGACATGGACCTTTTATTTGCTTTGCCAGATAGTTGTAATAGTTTACTTGATATTTTTTGTAATACATTTTTATATTATCTTACACTTGTGTCATTTTTTCTTTGGTTTCTTACATGTCATGATATGGGTTTTGACATTCACTTGCACCCGTTGTGTATGTGTGTGTGGCGGACATGTGTTCTTTTGCATACTTGCCTTTGGGGTTGTGTCATGTGATTGCATTCACTATGTGGGTGCATGCAATCCTTGCCTGGGTGTTTGTGCTGGGTATGCTGGCCATTACTGCCATTATTGTGTATCGTCAGGACCAGGGGCCAGGGGGACATGGGTGGGGGCCTGGTGGAGGGTGTCCCTGGTGGATGGGGGGTTGGGGGTGGTGGGAGACATGGGTTGGACATGGGTGGGGGCCTGCTGGCAGGTTCCCCACAGTGCTGGGGGTGGGGGTGGTGGGAGACATGGGTGGGGGCCTGGTGGAGGGTGTCCCTGGTGGATGGGGGGTGGGGGGTGGTGGGAGACATGGGTGGGGGCCTGGTGGAGGGTGTCCCTGGTGGATGGGGGTTGGGGGTGGTGGGAGACATGGGTTGGACATGGGTGGGGGCCTGCTGGCAGGTTCCCCACAGTGCTGGGGGTGGGGGTGGTGGGAGACATGGGTGGGGGCCTGGTGGAGGGTGTCCCTGGTGGATGGGGGGTGGGGGGTGGTGGGAGACATGGGTGGGGGCCTGGTGGAGGGTGTCCCTGGTGGATGGGGTTTGGGGGTGGTGGGAGACATGGGTTGGACATGGGTGGGGGCCTGCTGGCAGGTTCCCCACAGTGCTGGGGGTGGGGGTGGTGGGAGACATGAGCAGGTGTGCAGGGTAGTTCCCTGTGGTGTGTGCTGCCTGCAGGGGCCGTGGAGGGTGTACAGGTAATGCCTGGGAGCACACAGCCATTTCGCGTGTGCAACTTCACGCGCACCCCTGCAATCCACGTAGCCGGCCATATCGCGTGTGGAACTTCCCGCGCACCCCTGGAATCCACGTAGCCGGCCATATCGCGTGTGGAACTTCCCGCGCACCCCTGCAATCCACGTACCCTGCCATATCGCGTGTGGAACTTCACGCGCACCCCTGGAATCCACGTAGCCGGACATATCGCGTGTGCAACTTCCCGCGCACCCCTGAAATCCACGTAGCTGGCCATTTCGCGTGTGGAACTTCCCGCGCACCCCTGTAATCCACGTAGCCGGCCTTTTCGCGTGTGGAACTTCCCGCGCACCCCTGCAATCCACGTACCCTGCCATATCGCGTGTGGAACTTCACGCGCACCCCTGGAATCCACGTAGCCGGACATATCGCGTGTGCAACTTCCCGCGCACCCCTGAAATCCACGTAGCTGGCCATTTCACGTGTGCAACTTCCCGCGCACCACTGAAATCCACGTAGCCGGCCATTTCGCGTGTGGAACTTCCCGCGCACCCCTGTAATCCACGTAGCCGGCCTTTTCGCGTGTGGAACTTCCCGCGCACCCCTGCAATCCACGTACCCTGCCATATCGCGTGTGGAACTTCACGCGCACCCCTGGAATCCACGTAGCCGGACATATCGCGTGTGCAACTTCCCGCGCACCCCTGAAATCCACGTAGCCGGCCATTTCGCGTGTGCAACTTCCCGCGCACCCCTGAAATCCACGTAGCCGGCCTTTTCGCGTGTGCTACTTCCCTCGCACCCCTGTAATCCACGTACCCTGCCATATCGCGTGTGGAACTTCCCGCGCAGCCCTGTAATCCACGTAGCTGGCCATATCGCGTGTGGAACTTCCCGCGCACCCCTGTAATCCACGTAGCCGGACATATCGCGTGTGGAACTTCCCGCGCACCCCTGAAATCCACGTAGCCGGCCATTTCGCGTGTGCAACTTCCTGCGCACCACTGAAATCCACGTAGCCGGCCATATCGCGTGTGGAACTTCCCGCGCACCCATGTAATCCACGTAGCCGGCCTTTTCGCGTGTGGAACTTCCCGCGCACCCCTGCAATCTACGTACCCTGCCATATCGCGTGTGGAACTTCACGCGCACCCCTGGAATCCACGTAGCCGGACATATCGCGTGTGCAACTTCCCGCGCACCCCTGAAATCCACGTAGCCGGCCATTTCGCGTGTGCAACTTCCCGCGCACCCCTGCAATCCACATAGCCGGCCTTTTCGCGTGTGCTACTTCCCTCGCACCCCTGTAATCCACGTACCCTGCCATATCGCGTGTGGAACTTCCCGCGCAGCCCTGTAATCCACGTAGCCGGCCATATCGCGTGTGGAACTTCCCGCGCACCCCTGTAATCCACGTAGCCGGCCATATCGCGTGTGCAACTTCCCGCGCACCCCTGAAATCCACGTAGCCGGCCTTTTCGCGTGTGCTACTTCCCTCGCACCCCTGTAATCCACGTACCCTGCCATATCGCGTGTGGAACTTCCCGCGCACCCCTGTGATCCACGTAGCCGGCCATATCGCGTGTGGAACTTCCCGCGCACCCCTGAAATCCACGTACCCGGCCATATCGCGTGTGCAACTTACCGCGCACCCCGGTATGCACGCACACGTTTATTTTTTCTCTCTGCGCGTGTGTGTGTTTGTGGGTACCCCTTTGTACGTCTTTTGTCCTGGAGGGCCACAGTATTGGACATTGATCATGTCTGTATATAGGTGCTATTTGTTGGCGCACCTTTTAGCGCACATTTCTTGCAGGCGCAGAGACGCTACCGCCTGCTTTCTTGTGGCGGTCGTGTTTGTGCCTGTTTGTGCCTGTGCGCTGCTTTGAGCGTGCGCTTTTTTGCCCTATTCTATTCCATGAATACGTGTTGTATGCGAGCGTGTGGGCGTTCCGCGCACTTGCCTCCTAAACTTTCCCCGTGCCGCCCACATTCTTCCCCATTCCGAGTGTTGTGCCCCATTTTATTCCCCATTCCGAGTGTCCCGCCCTGTGTCCCGCCTACTTTAGAGCTGTGCGCTGCGCTCGGAGTGATGGCGCAGTGGCCGTGGCGCACGACGTTGGTTGACCTGTGCGCCGGCCTGCGCCGCGCGTTTTTTCCGCGCACGTCCTCTGCTTTTCTTGCGCAGGGACTTCCATGAATCGACGTGCGCTGGTTTCCCTGCGCTTTGCGCTGATTTTCGGCGCAGCGCACGTATTGGCCCCTCTGCGCCGGGATTTTCGGCGCACATTTATTCCATGAATCGGCCTGCTGCAGAAATGTGTACCCTGCAGGCCACAGCATTTTGAAAACCGGTAGGGCTGGCTCCTCCTTTCACTCCTTTCAGCTTATTAAGATGAGTACTCGTTAGTTGCGTAATAGCAAGTGGAAAACTAAAAGCCCAAAGCGACAGGAACCAAGATTTAACAACAGCTGTTAACTGCAAATCACAGATCCATATAATTTCCTGCAACCTTCAGTGCTCGTCAAATATCTCACAGTGTCAGACTGAACAGCTGCATTATCCTAACTAGGAAATGTGTATCCATTGCTGGCACCAATGTATCATAGTATTCGGGAGAATAGCTCAGCGGCAACGTGCCCGCCTTGGAAGCAAGGCGACACGAAGCAACACAGGTTCGATTCCCCTGGTCTTAGAAACTTCTGGGTTTCAGTGGTTATAAAAGTGCAACTAAGACAAAACAATTACGCAACTAAAATACAAACTATTAAAATACAAACTATTCCTGTAATAGGGATGCCTGCACTTTAAAAATGCAAAAAAATAAATCAAAATTGTGGATAAGGTTCTGACCACGGTGCTAGTCAGTTATAAAATATTCACCTAGATCAGACGTCATAATATCATGCAGGAGAGAGACACCAACTTTGGTTAACCTTCTCCAGCCAGTGCTACATTTTTGTAAAAGAAATCAGTTCCAGGGCCCAACTAACACTCCTGTGACAGTGTGGGTGAGCACCACCGACACTGCTGCCACCACCCAAAGCTGATCTCCACAGTGTCCACACATTTGGGGTTACAGTACTGCTTGCACATGATTGTGGTTGATGGATGCACTGACTATCACCACTTCATAATTAAAGTGAGTCTGAGACATTAAGTGCCAAGGCTCAGTTGGCTCAGTCCTGGCAAACACCCCCACACATTAAGCACTGGCCCTGTCCCTGATCCTCACCCCACGATCTCCCACACCACCTTCGAGGCCCATGTCTCACCAAAACTCCATCCCCACTTCGAGGCCTCACCCCATCAGATCCTCTCCCCCACCGGGATCCACCCGTGCTCAAATGCTGATCCTCACTTTCCACAGAGAGAGTAGTCAACTTCTCCCCCCTGTGGTATCAGAATGGAAAAGGCGAGGAGACAAACTTTCATGTGCATACAAAGAGACACCTCGGCCCTTTGGGGGGTGGTGGGGAACCTTAGGGAATAATACAATACTAAAGTTATACAATAGCGCAATAACTTCTTATGTAGGCTAGGAATGTAATGTGATGGATGGAGAAAAGTAAAACAGGCTGAGGTTTTAGAAAAGGGAGAGTGGAGTTCCATTAGAGTAAAGATTGACAAACACGGCAACCTCTACTGTAGTTGCGCACTGCATATCTTTTCAGAGGATGCACGCCCAACACTTGTGCATCATAACAAAGATATTTTTTTAAAGAACTGCAAAGTGTAATATTGAAAACCAGTTTTACACTGGTGTGACACTACATTACAAGCACTACTGGGTGGAAAGTGCAACTCTAGGCAGCACTAATAGGTTGTTCAGTTCTTGACAGCAAAAGGTCGAATGCCCAAATGCCGATGGAACAAAGCGAGAGATACGCAGCCCCAATCACACATGATCGAATGTAGGAAATCTGAGTCCGAGATCATAAGCCAGCGGTCTGCAGCCCGCAGCTCTCCAGATGGTTTAGAGTACAATCCCTGTGACCCCTCACCATTGACTGTGCAGGCTAGGGCTGATAGGAGTTGCAGCTCTTAAAGAGGTGCTGATGATCACACAATCAGTCAGGAAAAATACTCAGCGATGGAGGACTCAGGTGCATGTCAAAACCCAGCTTTATTCAAACAAAGAATCTAAACTGGGACAACATACAAGCATCTATCTCCTCTTGTAAGTCTCCCAATCCAGACGATTACAAGCTGGTTTTGTTACAAAATTACATCAGAACTGATGTCACATTATCAATTTACAAAACGTATGGGAAAGTGGGTTTGGTTAATAAGTCGAGCTACATATAGAATGTTTGGGGGTTAGTCACTTCATTGGTGGATAACTACCTGATGGCTCCACCTGTGCCCATCCTACATAGAAATACAATTTTGAATACATCACTATAGGGCTAATTAATTGGTTGTCTCTGTATATCATTGGTGGTGTGTTAAGGGGACCTGCCATAGGTTGGCATTTAGCTTACCAACCTTGGACACTTTGTCAGGACGTCAATATATGAGTGAGACACAAGTGGGGGAAGAGACATCTCTGGTCTGACATATTTCCAATTAATGAATAACCCTAATCATCCCAAGGTGAGGAGGCCCTCCTTTATTCTTTTAATGTGGCTTTGTGTTTGAGTGCATATTGAGGAAGTTCTCCCCATTTTCTGTCGAGGTTTGGCACATAATAAATTGAACCCTTATGGCCCTTTTAAGTAAGGTAACAAATCATACAATGGACGGGATGCAGAATAACTCGTACATCAATAATAGGAGCCACTCAGGAAGTAGGCAAAATGTTGTTTAATTCTCAATTATCTACAACAAGGAGTACAACGGACATCAACGGACGTCGCACAGCATAATCCTGAAGCATTTCATAAATAACAACACTTTTATAGCAAAAACTAGTCATACGTGACTTCATACTATGTAGAAAACTAAGAAACCTATGGGGGATTGGGATAGGCTTAAAGGGAACATTTAAGTATACTTTCTATAAGGGATTGGATTGTGATTGGGTCTCTATAGTCAGGTGGGCAACTTATGCCCTCCCTTAGTGCAAGTCATCTTCAACCGTTTTTAAGTACATAACATATCATTGGCTCTCAAACTATAGGGCCCTTTTTTATATGGCCTTCTACAATTGGTTGGCATGCTTGTACCCTTCTGGAACATTCGATTCCCTAGCAGCACGTAAACTGGTACCCCAGGTGCTGGTGGGTGGACTTTACGGTACCTCCCCACCTAATTAGCTCATCCTCTCCCATCACTCATGCTGTCTTCCATTTAGATTGTCTTTGAACTGAGACTTGCAATTTCTTCTTGCCCCTTGGAATATAAGGGAGTATGAGCACACGCTATCTTCAGTCTGGTGCATCGTGCTCTCCGTCTACTTATAGGGCCCTTTTTTATATGGCCTTCTACAATTGGTTGGCATGCTTGTACCCTTCTGGAACATTCGATTCCCTAGCAGCACGTAAACTGGTACCCCAGGTGCTGGTGGGTGGACTTTACGGTACCTCCCCACCTAATTAGCTCATCCTCTCCCATCACTCATGCTGTCTTCCATTTAGATTGTCTTTGAACTGAGACTTGCAATTTCTTCTTGCCCCTTGGAATATAAGGGAGTATGAGCACACGCTATCTTCAGTCTGGTGCATCGTGCTCTCCGTCTACTTCCATCCTCAGCTCCCGTGACTGGAGACCGTAAATCGGCCCATATTATAACATTTAATTGTCTTAAATGAAGAAACTTGACGCGCATGGTGTTCCTTCTTTGCAACTTAACAAGGGATACCTCGGCTTCTCACGTTCTCTGTTCTTCAAGGACTGAAGAAGAATTTTTGGTCTTGCTTCGAATTTTAGCTTATTTCTCTGCTGCGACACACATACAGCTACCAATCCTTTTTTCTCCATGGGTTGAGATTACTAAAATTGTGTCATTGAATGTTCAGAATTCTATATACATATATTGGCGGCACCGCCTGCAATCTATTCACTACGTATAGCCAGCCTTTATGATTACTTAGTCTGCTTGCGTTACAGCATCTGAACAGTTATAAAACGGTTTGCATTTTCTGCAGTCTTTCTTCATACGTGAAATCTTCATTCCGCACATGAAAGTCTTCTCGATTCTTTACTTCGACATCAGATTCTATACGGTCTATGCATTCTCTTCTTCGATCATCCTTCTCAGTGCATCAAGCTCAGGTCTTGTGATGTCACCAGCCTCTTCTTTTCAGATCTTCACACTTCTTCAGGGTTTTCTCTCAGAAGACCATCATCTCTTTGGGGGTACATCCTATTGGGTCTTCTCAATGGATACCTCGCCTCAAAAACTCTTCGTGGTATAGGCACCATCACTGGCGTTGCACATGTCACAATTTCCGGTTTTCGACATATAGGCAAAATAGGGGCGGGACTTCCTGCAGAGTCATTCAGCTGCTCTGCTACAAAACAGACAGTGTTTTTTATATCTGGGTCACGTGTTTGGATACCGTGTTTGAGAGCAGATCACCTTCTATTTATTAAGGTTTAAGCTCATTCGAACATGCATCTGCTGTTCCTTGTGACCACTCATGAGGCTAGTCCATTACTTTCTATAAAGGCTTTTGGCTAGCTGATCTCATGCACCGGGGCTTCAGAGGTTATTTGTGCTCTCTATTTACATGTGGGGCAGAATCTTAATGAATACTGAGTTAACCACATGGTCAGACAACATGGCAGTGGTACCTGTCATAAATAAAGGCGCTTCTTCATGCCAGCTGGTGCTTACAGTGCTGAGGGAAATAACCAAGCATGCATTAAAATAGAACATTGCCCTAAAAGCCAGGTATATCCCCGGCAAATGTAATGACGCTGCTGACGCATTGTCTCATTTTCATCTAGAAACCTTTAGAGTTTTGAAACCACAGGCAGAGCCACTGGGGACAGCAGTTCCAGAGGAGGTCTGGGGAATACTGGATGAGGAGCTGTGAAAAATCACACACCGGGCAAAAGGAAGAAAAGAACAATGCCCCAAACTACACACAAAAGCACCCTGAACACGGGTGCTGGGAGACGGGCAATGCAACAATCAGCATTACCAGGTGAGCCCACAGGCTGATTTGGTGAGCTGGTCAGGACTGCTTTGGCCCAGAATACGACAAAGCTTTATAGTAAGTGCCTAAAGAGCTTCTGGGAGCTATCCAAGGCTAGTAACAGTAAGGACATTTCCTGGAATGGTCATTTAAAAAGAACAAAAAGAAATCGTGGGCATCATCCCACCTGGCTGCAATATCTTATTTCATTAAATTAGTGGGTGGCGTGGATCCCACAGACAGCTAACATACAACATATGAATTAAAAGGATGGGCTAAGCTAGAACGGTTCAAGAAAGACTCAAGGCACCAATCTTAATTGACACACTGCATAAAGTATGCAATGACACATATGAGACTGCAATGTTCAGGGCGGCTTTCGCATTGAACTATTTCAGGGCTTTCAAGATCAGCGAGATAGTGGCCAAAAACACCCTCAGTAAGACCAAGGACATCAAGGTTTAGTTCTTCAAGGAGGTGGCAGATGTCAGAGGAGTGTTTGACAGCAGAGCGAGAGTTGAGAGTGGCAATATTTAGAAGGTTGCCAGCCTTAAAGACCTTCTGGGGAGGGGTACAGATCAGAGGTACGTCCTGCGGAGGAGAAAGAGCCCTAGGAGGGTCAGCGGAGGAGGAGGAGAGAGAGGGCAAGGTAGCCAAAGGAGGAGAGGAGGGGACAGCAGGAGATGAGAGGAAATTGATGAGGCGAGGGAAGTGCCTATCAAAAAGGAGGAGATTGGCCTGAAGGCCTTGGACCATGACAGTGCCATTTAGGTAGACATTAATGATGACTTTAGAGGAGTCGAAGGAAGCCATGAGAACTTCCCAGGGAGTGCCACCATTAATGGGAGAGGAGGAGATAGGGCAGAGCACAGAGATCATATGAGGAGTCCATAGATCTGATGAAGGAATGACAAAGAGGATGTTGGTGAAGGTCTGTCTGGAGGCAGCAGTAGAGTATGTTTTGGCGATAGGAAGACCAGGGTTAGAGGCCAAGATATCCTTGATGGAGATAGAAGATAGCTAGTTTAGCAGGGTAGAAGGAGAGCAAAGGAAGAGGAAAGGAGGAAGGTCTTGAGGAGTTTCCAGAACTTAAGAAGGTCATGCTCAAGACAGAGGCTATTCCAGAGGGAGGCCCTGCTGAGGATAAGGATCTCCCTCCAAATCTCTGCTTGGAGAACTGGCTCACTCACAGAAGGTTGGAGGTAGACGAGCGGGGGGCTCTTGAGGGACAGTATTTAGGTAGGCAGCGTTGCAGGTAGGTAAGTCCCAGGCTCCAGAAAGCCTTGTGGACAATGCAGAGGGTCTTGAACTTGATCCTTGCAGCCATGGGGAGCCAGTGAAGGGATTTCAGCGCCAGAGAGATGCGGTCCCTGGGCTTGAGGCCAAAGATAAGTCTTGCGGTTCTGTTCTGGATGAGTTGCAGAGGGCACTGTCATGGTCATGAAGTCAGGGGCACAGGCATACAGGGGTAGCATGCACAGGATACCTGGGTGGACACTGCCCTGGCGCCTTTGGCACCAGGCTCAAGAACAAAAGTAAACAAGAACATCCATTTAACATCAAAAAGCTTTTATTATGGACATAGCACTTCAGAGCCATTAACATTGAACATTCCATCCATTAAGCAGGATGCATTAACCTTGAACATTCCATCCATTAAACAGCCCCAAGTGTATTCTTGGTTGTGGCTGCTAATGGATTGCCTTTGCACGTGCTCACTGTCTAGGAGTGGCAGCGTGTGGCTGGTAACCCGTTCCTGATGGGCATGCCCACAATCTCAGCTACATAAGCTGCCCCGATCCTCAAGACAGATGCTTTGCATTATTCTGCACTTGCAAGCAGCGTAACGCGCACCGTTGCCTGAGGTCAGACTTACCTTTGAAGATCCTGCTTCCTGGACATCCTGCTTCCTGCCAGCATACTTACCAACTGAGGGAAGCTGTTCTTACCTGTACATCTCTTCAGCGAACCAAGTATTCATCTTTACACTTTCCGGAAGCTCCGAAATCTTCATCTTGGCACTGCAGCATGACACGCTCCATCGTCGACAGCAGCGCCTGCAAGGAAAAACAGAAATCAAGGTTAGACATAAAAAAAAACAGTCAGTTTAAGGTTGCGCTTCGCCATACTTCGCTTGCGCTTTCTTTAAACCATCACTTACCTGCTGTCGAAAATTGCGGTAGCATCCATTTTCCATCCGGCTGAGTCTCGTGTCTCACAGCTGCATTGAGGCCGCATTTCCATCTAAGGGAAGAAAACAGAAGTGAGACATTATTGCGGCATAAATGGGAGCAACATATAAAGACATTAAACCGAACGAACAGCATCACAAGAGCTCAAGAAAGACTTACCAATCATAAGGAGAAGCATAGTCGCAGCTGGACTGGACTAATCCTTATCAAGGATCAGTGAAGGAACTAGATCCCATTTGACGCGCCCCTGCCAGAAGTAGCAGGACGGAGAGCTTATCTTCCATAATTCAAAGGTGAGCTTTATGCGCCGGCGTATGCTCACAGGAACCGTACTTTGGGGTGAAGGGTTTGAGAGGTACAACAATCACAGATTGGCGAACTCACACACTCTTATCTCCATGCAGGAGCAGTATCACCATGTACCACCACTCACAGCTGTTCTACTGAGGGTTCAAGTTCAGGGAGGGCTGCAACCGTGCCCCAACGCCTCCCCAGGGACCAGGTGAGCGTAACAGGCGCAGGGCAGAAGAAGGGAGGTTGAGGAAGAGGCTGTTGCAATAGTCCCGCCTAGAGAGAACCAGGGCTCTGGAGACAGTGAGTCGCTGGGAGAAAGTGAGAAAAGGTAGAGTACCTCTGAGGAGGTGTAGCTGATAGTTAGACTTTTTAGAGATGTCAGAGATGTGAGAGGAGAAGGAGAGAGTGGAGTTGAAGATGACCGCAAGGTTTTTTGCCTCGCAGGTGGGTGCAGTTGCAGTCACATGGCCAAGGGAGTCTGGCCTGAGTGAAAGTGGGAAAGCTGGAGCAGGGGTCCCAATGCGAATGGTGTCAGTCTTACTGCAGTTGAGGCAGAAGTCGATTGCAGCACACCATAACTGAATAGCGGACAGTCCGATATGAGCTTTGAGGAGGAGGTGGCTAAAGGTAGCCTGAAAGATAGTTGCGTGTCATCCACGTAACACTGAATGTTAGATGTGAAAGTGGCAATCACACGTGCCAAGGCAGCCATATAGACATTGAAGAACCAGGTGGAGAGGTTAGATCCCTGGGGAACACCACAGGTTGAGAGAGCAATAGTTGAGAGAAAGGGTCTGAGTTCCACCTGGGATGGGCGGTCAGAGAGAAAGGAGACTAACCACGCCAAAGCCTGACCTGTGATTCCCAGGGTGTCACAGAGATGTGCGATCAGGATCTTGTGGATAACCGTGTCAAAGACAGAGGAGAGGTCAAGGAGAATGGGGACAGAGGGAGTGCTAGTGTCAAGATTTCAGAGCAGGTCTTCATGGGTGTTCAGAAGAGAAGTTAATGTGCCTCTGGATGCTCTAAAGCCAGACTGATGGTCGTGGAACCAACCAATAGATTCAGTGTGGAGGGTCAGCTGAGTGATAGCCAACTTCTCCAGGAGTTTGCCCAGGAAAGGAGTGATGAGATAGAGCGGTAGTTTGCCAGAATTGAGGGGTCGTCAGAGGGTTTCTTGAGCAGAGGGTGCACAAGGGAGTGCTTAAGTGTGATTGGGAAAACTCCAGTGGAGATGGAGAGATTGCAGAGATCAGCCAGTGCTGGGACGAAGGAGTCAATATTGTCCTTAATGGTTTCTGACGGGCAGTTGTAAATATGTAATATGTGATTGTAAATATGCAATAATTAACTGTGGCCTTGTTTTGCCACAATAAGAAGAACTTGGTCTGTCCCCAGTTATTCGTACAGAGTAAGCCACAGATTAATTGTGGGGTGTGTTGAAGGGGGGGCAGCTCTGCTCTGATGTCACTCCTGGGAAATGTGTGTGTCAGTTAGCCTGGTGCCTCCAACATAGGGACACACCGCAAAGTGTCCCATATGATGCTTGAGATAAAGGCACATTTCAGCACGAGATGTGTAGGCGGGTTAAAGGGCGTGCTCCTTTAATACAAACACAGGTAGTATGAAAGGATTTCTTAGTGGAGAAGTGCACAACTTTTAATAAAACAGCAAAGAATTGAACTTGGAAAGAAGAAATGTCTGTCTTCTCAGTGCAAATCCTTAATCAAACACATCCGTCTCTCTGGCACAGCCTTCAAATTTGAAAGAAAATGATTTCAGTTCGCAAAGTGGGCAAACTGAAAAATGAAGAAGCTGGCCTGTAAATAGAAAAATGTGTGTATGAAGTGCATTAGTACAGGGAAAGGGATATGGCATGAGGTCACAGTCAGCAGGTTTATAAACTTCCTCTCATCAGCTGCAGCTGAAAACACCCAAACATCACGCCACCCATATGTTGGGTCAACAGAAGTGATTCAGAAGCGGCATTGCATGTGGAAGTGAAGACATGAGCTCTGTTGGACACGGGCTCCAGTAAGAAATGAGCTGCATAGCGATTAGGGAGTTACCTGTGTGTTCATAGTATACCTTTTGCATTAATACCTTCTCAATACTACCTTTTTCGTTAAAATCGACTTTTTAAGAAATGCATTTTTTGATATTTCATTTTTGTTATCTCTTTTATTTCCTGTACTCACGGTGTGTTTCTGCCACTTTCTCCCCCTTTGTTTTATTTTTTACCCTTCCCACTGTTCCTATATTTTTTTTTCCTTATGTTGCGTGTTCTTTTATTGTTTTTGACATTTTTCCTCCTCCCTTGCTCCTTTGGGGGGGTAGACCGCTGCCCAATGCTCCTCTTCTCCGACTCCCTGTATAATCCATCCTATGAGAAAATACAGCTTGATTTACAGAAAGAAAGCCACAGTGTTTTATTCACACAAAAGACATTCATGTCTATGCAATTTAGACCTGGCTGATTTCTGAGGCATGCATAATAGGTGCTGTGGCAGACATTTATTTTTTATTTTTTTATTAAAATGTTATAGTTTGATCACAAACTTTTAATTTGTATCCTATTTATTGTTCAAACATTCTTTGGTGATTCCTTACTCCACTTACCTCCTTTGACCGTTATCAGTTACTATTCGTTCAATTGTCCGTACCCATCTTCTGCAAGCTGTTCCAGAATTGTACAATGGTAAAAATCAGTTTTTTATCTTTTCCTAGCAAGATCTGTGCCCATCTTTCCTCTGGTTCCATCTGTTTCTCCAGTATCCCAAAGAAGTCCCGAAATAGGTTTCTCTTCTCTTTCAACGCTAAGCACTCCATCAATACGTGGTATAGCGTTTCTGTGACTGCTCTCTTATCGCTGAAGCGACAGTGTTGTTCTGTCGGCGGTATCTTTTTCGTTATCACTTGGAGCTCTCTTGTCGGGAGTAAATTTAGGCGGAGTTTCAGGAATGTGTCACAAATTGATTGGTTTGGAAAGATTTGCGAGTAATCTGGGAGCTGATTAATAGATCTTGTCTCTATGTCACCGTTCAGGTTACGCGTATATGTTGCGTTTTGCTGTGTGGTCTTTATCCAATCGTTGCGTTGGATCTTTCGTTTGGCGTATTGTGGACGCAGGATCAGCATTTCTGAGGATATATCTTCTTTCGCCATTTTCATTTCGATCTCGTTCTTCCAAGCGGTCAATGCTTTCACGTTTGTGGAATTGCACTTGTGGCAGACATTATAACATGTAAGCATTGGGAATCCCCTTCAAGGGCAAATCTATAATAATATAAATTGGCAAACCCGATAGGCCTGGCGTTGCAAATGGAGAGGGTAGGCCTTGCTTGTCCTGTGGGCACCTTATACACACATCTTTCTCTCTCCATTTAAAAAGCCAGACCTAGTGCTTATTTTATGTTTCTTGACTTTTTTGAAGCCTATATTTAACAGAAGATTTGTTCTTGAGTCTGTGCTTTGCATCCTTCCCCGCAGGGCTGGGTAGACTACAGCAAAAGAAATGGTCCATGGGGCAGGGGGCATTAGCTCCTGAATGCTGAAATGTACAGTGGGTGGGTACTGATTGCCCACATAAGCTAGATACTGACTCATCAAGACATTTGCAGAGAGTTAGGTCGGTGGCAGGCATCCTCTTGGGCAAGGTGCTGCCCTATGCCCCATACACAAGTAAACACGAGTAGAACACACCATTTCCTTGCCCCCTCGCTGTGCCCACCGTGGCAGGCCATTACTGCTAATAAATGCGCATTAGGTAGCTGTTCTGTTTCACTAGTTCAACAGAAAGGGGTGTCCTACTAGTGACACAAAATAGCCTCAGGTGTTCTTTGGTTTCTTAATTGTGGTCATAGGTGGGGATTTAACTGGACCTTAAGATTTGTGTCATAGGTGCCATTTACTACCAGCTATTTAAATAGTTTTAGCTCATAGATGGTGCTTCACTGCCAGAAGGGGCCTAATCATTATTATTATTATTAGTGTTATTATTAGAGTATTTATTAAGCCCGGACCCAGCTTCGGGAAGCAATGGAATGATTTACAATCATAGGGGGAAGAACATGGCGAGGGAAGCAGAGAAACAAGGGAGGGGGGAGCTAACAAGGGAGGGGGAGGGGCAATCTGGCAGCAAGGATCTACAAGCTCCTGGTTGTATCAAGTTTTTGCACTTTTGCTTGGAATTTGTGTACAGTTTTATTGAAGCACACCAATTACATGACATGATTTTGAGGCGTTTTTACTCTAAGCACACGTAGTTTAATTTAATAAGATTGATGATTACGTCTTTTAAAGTCTTGGTAAAGGGTCTGGAGTGAAAATGTATTTTATGTTAATTGTGCCTATAAAAAAATATGGCTTTAGAAAGACCGCACTGAGACCGCCGCTCAGCATGTCCATTCAAAAGCGCACTGTCACCATGGCCCTGCTGCACACGAAGCGCGCAGGGGCTGACGGGCACGTCCAGGCCCGGCACAAGATGGAAGCCATGGACACAGCAGCTAAGGGTGTGTGTTTCTGTTGGTGCTTGTGTGTGAGGGGAGGATGTGTCAGGTAATGCAATGGCAGCGCAGGGACCAAAGAGGAGTTTGGGGGGGCAAACCCCTGCTGTAAAGAGTAAAAGAGGGTTGTAGGGGCAAAGAGGTCAGTGTGAAAAAAGTGAAATGTGCAAATATTGAGGGCCGCAACAAGAACGGCTGGAAAAAAACAGTCCATCATTATTCGGAAATGTTACATCGAACCTTGTAAAGTGGTTCATGTTACGGTGTGCAAATGTAATAGATTCAGTATGCGTTGTTTTCGATGTATGCATTTTAGGAGGTCTGTTGTGAAATATTACTGTATCATCGATTGTAATTGTTTTGGAGATGTTGTATTTGCTTGTGTCGTATGGGTTAACACCCGAAATAAAGTGATTTGACTGACTGGATCTACAAGCAGGGGGGGGGCAGTGGGGAGCAGATCACCCAGTTTCAGGTAGGAATGGGAGTGAAGAGTGAGTAGACCTAGGTGTTAGGGATGAGGTTTTCGTTGAACAGGAGGGTCCTGAGCTCCTTCCTGAACTGTGGCAGTGAGGGAGCAAGTCGGATATTGACCAGGAGGATGTTCCAAAGTCTTCGGTCATAGATAGAGATGGTCGTTTGGCCATTTCCTTTCTGCACTGGTAGAGTTCAATTCCGCACACTGCCTTTCTTCTGGCCTAAGATATTGTCGTAGGTGTGTGGGATGCAGCATTCAACTGACAGCTCACACTGTCACTGGTGAGGCCGGTGCAACCCACAGGCTGGTGGCGCAGTGCTGCTAGCAGTGCTCCTTCCACATAGGAAGCCACAGTGATGGCGCAGTGCTGCTAGCAGTGCTCCTTCCACATAGGAAGCCACAGTGACAGCTCACACTGTCACTGGTGAGGCCGGTGCAACCCACAGGCTGGTGGCGTATGGGGAGTGCTGCTAGCAGTGCTCCTTCCACATAGGAAGCCACAGTGACAGCTCACACTGTCACTGGTGAGGCCGGTGCAACCCACAGGCTGGTGGCGCATGGGGAGTGCTGCTAGCAGTGCTCCTTCCACATAGGAAGCCACAGTGACAGCTCACACTGTCACTGGTGAGGCCGGTGCAACCCACAGGCTGGTGGCGCATGGGGAGTGCTGCTAGCAGTGCTCCTTCCACATAGGAAGCCACAGTGACAGCTCACACTGTCACTGGTGAGGCCGGTGCAACCCACAGGCTGGTGGCGCATGGGGAGTGCTGCTAGCAGTGTTCCTTCCACATAGGAAGCCACAGTGACAGCTCACACTGTCACTGGTGAGGCCGGTGCAACCCACAGGCTGGTGGCGCATGGGGAGTGCTGCTAGCAGTGCTCCTTCCACATAGGAAGCCACAGTGACAGCTCACACTGTCAAAGGTGAGGCCGGTGCAACCCACAGGCTGGTGGCGCATGGGGAGTGCTGCTAGCAGTGCTCCTTCCACATAGGAAGCCACAGTGACAGCTCACACTGTCACTGGTGAGGCCGGTGCAACCCACAGGCTGGTGGCGCATGGGGAGTGCTGCTAGCAGTGCTCCTTCCACATAGGAAGCCACAGTGACAGCTCACACTGTCAAAGGTGAGGCCGGTGCAACCCACAGGCTGGTGGCGCATGGGGAGTGCTGCTAGCAGTGCTCCTTCCACATAGGAAGCCACAGTGACAGCTCACACTGTCACTGGTGAGGCCGGTGCAACCCACAGGCTGGTGGCGCATGGGGAGTGCTGCTAGCAGTGCTCCTTCCACATAGGAAGCCACAGTGACAGCTCACACTGTCACTGGTGAGGCCGGTGCAACCCACAGGCTGGTGGCGCATGGGGAGTGCTGCTAGCAGTGCTCCTTCCACATAGGAAGCCACAGTGACAGCTCACACTGTCACTGGTGAGGCCGGTGCAACCCACAGTCTGGTGGCGCATGGGGAGTGCTGCTAGCAGTGCTCCTTCCACATAGGAAGCCACAGTGACAGCTCACACTGTCACTGGTGAGGCCGGTGCAACCCACAGGCTGGTGGCGCATGGGGAGTGCTGCTAGCAGTGCTCCTTCCACATAGGAAGCCGCAGTGACAGCTCACACTGTCACTGGTGAGGCCGGTGCAACCCACAGGCTGGTGGGGAGTGTGCTAGTAGTGCTCCTTCCACATAGGAAGCCACCTGCCTCGGGCTTGCTGCCTGGGTTTGGAACGAGGGCCTCATGGCCGTAGCAGTTCTCTTTGGAAAAACCAAAACTATTGGCTTTGCCAGGGCTTGTTTGGCAGGCACCCTCCAAAGCCATCTCGCCTGCTTTGCTTATTTAAATCATTCACAGCGTGAGAACCTATTGGCAGTTACGTCATTTGTAGGTTCGTCAACCTAAATCTTCTCATTGAAGCAGGTCTCAGCACAAAAGGATTAAAGGCCAATGCTTTAAAGGCGAGAGTTCTAATTGCGGACAAGATACAACAGCAACCATGGTATTTTTACATTATGACCTACAAGAGCTAAAATGGCCTCATTTTTTAAAAATTATCTCTGTACATCTGTTCTGGTCAGATGTTTTTCAAATCTCGGATCACAAGTTTTGTCGCATGGTGTTTAGATACTTAGATTGATTCCAGGAGCAGGAAAGTGTGTGTCACACCATCGTCAATAACCCTAGCAGTGAAAATACCCATAGAAGTTCTTACCGATGGCTGTATTTATCATATGTGGTGATAGCATTTTGCTGGTGGTAATCTATATTTACAATATCACCGCCTTTCATGGCAGGAGTAGTGGCACGGTGGTATTTTACCAATGGCTGTATTTCTGATGTGCCCTTTCTTTGCCAGTGAAGACTGCTGGCATATGGCCCAACTATAGTATAGACTCTTGGCACAGAGCCTTTCTGAAGGTATTACCCAAATTGGTCATTTCCAATTGACTGTATGGTAAATCTGGCTGAATTCTGAAGAGGTGGCTGGGCTGACAGATTTTGTTCAGAGCTGTCTCGTAGTGAGGGTGGATGAGCAGAGACGCGTGCTTGTGGTGGGGACATCTTGCTTCTCAGGCTCCAGCATCTAGGGGAAAAGCACAAGAAGCAAGAAAACAAAAAGCCACTTCAAAGCACTTGTAAGAAGGTCACATGGTAGGTGTACATGAGCGGTTAGCAAGAGAGACATCGTAGGTAAGGCAGCCTGCAATCCTGAGCAACATCTTTAAAAATGTCTGCACCTTAGTACCCAGCGCGGGTGATCGTGTAGCTGGGTCCGAGCACTCCAAAACAGTGTCCTCATCCACCAGGCTTGGCAATCCAAAATTAGCATTACCAGTGAGGTGGCATCATCCATAAAAACAGTATCATCAGGCTGCAGTGTCCTACCACTAAAAACAGTATCATAGCCCAAGAAATGTAGGGTGACACAACAACAGTATCCTCACCCTACAATATGTTATCACCATAAATATTATCATGACCCACAAACGTGCAGTGACTCAAAAACAGTATCAACACTATACAATATCTTGTCAACAAAAACGGTATCACCACCCAGAAAAGTGTTGCTACTCTAAAACTGTATCCCCCACCCAGCAATGTTTTATCAGGAGACAGATGAACACATCATCAGATGTGTCGGTCCCTCCCCCGACTCCATACTGGAGAATTGATGGTAGGGCATCATTCATGGAGCCTGTCTCCTCTCCGCCGCCATATCATGAAAATAAAAGAAGGTATAGACTCAGCCAAACATACTGCTCTTACCTCGAAGCAATCAGGGAGGAGATGAGCATCCAGGATCAAGAAGAGCTGAACCTGTTGTGACGAGGGTGCCAAAACGAATGACGTCACTGTTGGAACTGACACACGCAGACACATTAAACACGAAGCAGATACCGATCCACCGCAAAGCTACACAAACAATAGGTCAACCTGCACTTAGACACGAAGAAAGGCATGCATTCAACAGGTTAGAAAACATATTCTATATACGCTGAAACACAAGATGCTTGAGAAATACACATAAAGCCTGCTTAATGCAAATAGCAACAAGAATGAGTGGCTATGTAAAACAAGATGGACAACACAGCCACAGTCGAATAAGTGGAAGGCATTAGGGAAAACACGAAGCCTGCAAACCGAATAGGCCTGCTGAAATTTGCTGAAATCACTGGGCCAAGCAACACAGAAGTCAACTAGCTGCCCAAACCCCACCAAGGTTACAGTAGGAAGGAGAGGCTTGAGCTGGTACCGAGGAGAACAGAAGAAGGAAATGCCCAGGGGCAAAACACATCTCTCGTAGATTAAGTCAAGGAACGAACCAACTCATTAAAATCCAGGTGCTCATTAGTTAAGGCACAATATTGAAGAAAAGTAGCTTCACCAAGTCTCTAGAGGGCAGAAAGTGTGAGAACACCACATCAAAATAGACTAAAATCCCAGTAAAAGATGAGCAGAGTAGCTCAAAACGTGGTTTCGTCAAACGTGACTGCGAATTGAAGACAGTGGACCTCATTACAAGTTGGCCGGTAAAAATAGCAAATTACCGTCAACGTGGTGCAACCATGTCCATGTAGCACTGCTGCCAGAATCAATGGTTGATTCCAAGTCAATGTGCACGCGCATACCGGCATGCTGGTAATGGCTGCACCCGCATGCTGGTAAGGCCCTCCAAACCCCTGATAGCAGCATCATCAATGCCACACACACCAGCACCAGTCTCCTAAATTCTGTAAGGAACGGTACCATTGATACCAGTATTGTAAATACCGGTACCGGAAGTGCCGGTACCGGAAGCAACACCATTGCGCCGGAACGGGAAATGCACCGGCGGCCATCTTTAAAAACACAAGCCATTGCAATTCTATGCCTACAGCACCTGGATTGGCGAACTGTGGACTGTGTCAGGAAGGTGATGGTCAAAGCAACCAAGAAAGGCACAGCAGATCTACGCAGTGCGGCACAAATCCACAAAAGAAACATCTGGGAGGAGGTGGTGCAAAAAGTCTCTGCGGTGCGGACAACCCCACGCACCGCAAAAGACTGCAGGAAATGCTTGGATGATCTGCGACTACGTGTCCGCAACATCCTCTCAGCAAATCGCAGCCAGGGCCAGGCCACAGGTGGCAGAGCATCATCCCCTATAAAGCTGCTCCTTGGGAGGAAACATGAAGCTCCGTCATAGACATGGAGGCCATCGAGGGGGTTGGCCATTCTGAGATGGGAGTCCCTTCATCGGCTGATGGCGGTGAGTGACCCTTAGCATAATACAAAAGACACCACACACACCTAATACCCCAAGTACAATGGTGGAGTCCAAATGACAAGTAGATGAGAGGAAATACATGGCCCATCACCTCTGACCTGAAGTCAGCCCCTACAAACTGCACAAACCCTGCCATGAAAACAGATTAAAAAAAACACTGACTCAAACCACATGAGTCCCCAATAGCAGACACATGCACCATCTGCCATGCACACACACATATACATCACCGTACAGATAATGGCCTGACTACTGTGCCATCCCATAACATGGTGCACACATCACCACTACTGACTGCACATTTGACACACCCACCATGACCATGCACAAAGTGTAAACACCAATGCAACAACACACATTGTGCAAGCACATCTGACCCACATCTAGACAACACATGACACACAGCCCCTGAGGCATGGCCACAACACGCAAGCCACAATACACCTGTCGGCCACCCAACAGACACCATGCCCATCATGGCTGCACCAGAAGGATGCCCAAACACTGCACCCCCCAACTCCTGTAAGCACCATCGCCGCCCCTCCAACATGTACACGAGAATACACAGGACTCAAAATGAACTAGCATTGATGTATGTAGGATGTACGTTGACCCATAACTGATGCCCTGCATCTCTCCCCCCACAGGCACAGGATCAGACTGTGAGACGGAACACACTGCAACACCAATGAAGACACCTGCACGCCTGAGCCGAGGCTACGACAATGCCTCCAGGCCCTCCACATCAAGGACAGGCCACAAGCAAACCACTGCTCCCTAGCCACAGCACCCCAGCCAACATGGCGCAAAGGCTGGAGAACCTGGCGAGCAGCTACCACCAACACCCCGGAAGTAGCCCCAGCAAGGACACACTGCTGCCAAGAAGGCACCCATGCCAAAAGGCAAACCTGCCACAAATCCTTCTACAAAAAAAACATCAGCCCCACAGGAAACACCTCAGATGGAAGAGGAGGGATCACCTTCCGGCCAGTGACATGGAGGGGCCACAGCCGACGGCCACCAGTGATCTTGGAGAGGCGGCACAATCAGCACAACATAGCATGGAGGAGGTGGAGGAAGAAGACACTGCAGTCTATAGCTTGCCTGAGGACATGCAGGACACCCCAACCATGCTGGACAACCCACAGCTCTCACCCGAGCCTGGCTCCGGAGGACACTCCTCTGCGGATGACATGCCCATAGTATCACGCAGCCCCAGAACCACGCACACACCACCACTTCCCGTGCAACCACCAGCTGCGCAATCCATCCGGGGCTTGGAGGGGCGGATGACCCGCATGGAGGAGCGCCAGCAGGCCATGCATGACATGGTCAAGCAATATGTTGTGGAAGGGGAATCCACATGCCTGGCCATGCAAAAGAACACCAGGACAATAAGCCGTGCTGACAACCGTGGGGCCCAGCGCGTGTGCGAGGGCATGGCAGCAATGACACAGGCTGTCACCCAGTTGGTTGCCACCATGGCCCAACATCGTGATGCAGAGGCCGACCCACAACCCCCACCATCGACCAGTTCAACCCCAGCGAGGTCTACCCAGACAAGCCCAGTGCGGAGGTCACTGCGCAGTATGCGCCACCCAGAGGAACAACCCCCACTACCCAAAAGGGGGCGTCAGTAGCCTGACACACATTGACATGTCAGGAGGGGGTCCAGTTAAACTGAAAGTGGGTGCAGGGGGGTTGGGGATGTTGTGGGGTGGTAGGTGGGGGACAAGGGGCGTGGGTGTGTGGGGATGTTGGGGGTGGGGGTTTGGGGGTGGTGGAACCTGGGTGTGTGGGGATGTTGGGGGGTGGGGAGTGTGGGTGTGAGGGGATGATGTCAGGGGGTGGGGGTAGGGGGCATGGGGAGATTTTGGGGGGTGTGGGGTAGTTTGTTGTATATTGAGGGGTAGAGGTCCATGTTGGTTCCTGTTCACTGCACATAGTTTTAATTAATTCAATACACCTGGTGTGCATAAGAAAAACACATGACTGGACATTGCTTTTTGAGTGTGTGTCAATTTATTTCTTAACAGTGCCCAGTGCTCAGTGTCCCCCATTCTGAGTGCCTTGTGTTACCCAGTCTATCAAAAGTATTGTGCAATCAAAATTGGGCGTACAACACGTCCTTCATTCACATTGTGCCGTTGTCGATATGCATCTTCTTCACCATCATCCTCCTCATCTTCAGGTGCAATCTGGTCGGTGTCAGGGGGCAGGGGTACATTGCGCCGGATGCACATTTTGCGCAGCATGGCAGATGCCAACACTATCTTGCCCACCTTCTCAGGCCTGTATATGAGTGCCCCACCCGACCTGCTGAGGCAGCGAAATGGGCCTTCAACAGGCCAAATGTCTGCTTAATCGTGACACGAGTGCATGCATATGCAAGATTGTAGTCCTCTTCATGCCTGTTGACTGGTCGCCTGATGGGGGTCAGGAGCCACGGCTTCAGCGGATACCCGGCATCACCTGCAGAGGAGCAATGGAAAGTGTATTTGTGAACATTGTTGTCATTCCTTGTGTGCAATGCCTGTACAGTGTTCATGGTCACATGCTACAGATTAATCATGACTGCACTTGACATTTCCTTATAGTGAGCACCAGGTAAATGTACTTAAGGATGATCCATGCTTGTGGGGCATGTTATGTTATGTTATGTTATGTTATTTTGCATTTATATAGCGCCTTATATACCATTGGTATGGTCTGAAGGCGCTGGTAGGTTGAACGCCCTTGGGAACCGAAGTTCAGGTCAGTAGAGAGAGTAGGGGGGAGTCAAAAAGTGCGTGTGCGCACCATGTATGTGTGCAGCTAGTGCGAAAACAAGTGGTAGCTGCTTCTTAGCTGTAGGTGTGGTGGTTGAGAGATCAGGAGTATGTGTTCGTTCTGGTCGGCTTTATCCGGAACGAGTTTGGCTGCGTTAGGCCTGAGAAGAACGCCTGGCTGGGTGGTGAGAAACCAGCAATGTTTACTTAGAGTGATGTGGAGTAAGCGGGAGATGTAGATATGGGAACAGTTATACCGAATGGTGTCATAGTATCTCTGCGTTCTAGATGAGTGGTGGTGTAAGGGAGAGGGTAAGCGTGGGGTGTGGCGTGATGTATGTTTTCAAGAGTTTCCTTCATTCCAAGGCATGTTAAGTATCGTCCGTGTGCCATTCACGTTTTAGGGACCGTCCCATCAGGGACAGCACTCACACAAATGAGTTGATAATGACCATGATCGGTTGACATCTGATGGGTGTGTTGCATTTGAGATTTGTACTATACATGTGGAGTGCATCATGACATATTTGCCTAATGTGCTTCATGATACACAGTGGTTTGCTAATCATGTTTACGACTACTTGATATCACCATGTACTTGTCCATCACTGCCTTCCCCATATGACCAAGGCCCAATGGCAATGGTTGTATGGTCCGCAAGTGACTGCAAATATTTCTGTGATGAGGCTGGGTGTGTACTGGCATGGTGGAGCAGAGGTACTGTGGATGGGTCCTGCACCACTCGCTCATATCTTAGTGGTGGTAACTGATTGGTGATTACATTAGTTTCCTTGCTTGCACCATTGCAATTGTAAGGGTCCCTTGAGGTGCCTCGGCTGGCATACTGGTCTGCGGTGTACCTGTGGGGAGTGTGAAGTGACAGAGATTTTCATGTGTGGCAGTTGGATTTGCCCCAGGCATGGCTGCATGTCCCGTGATGGACTTTGCTCCACTCATGTATTTCAGGCATTGTGGCTGCAGGGTGGTGCATCGTGGTATTCATGGTTTATGTCTGATGGTGTTCAAGGTGCTTGTGCTGGGGTGGGTGCTCTGTATGTTGCTTACATTAACATACAGCTGTGTAGGCATGCCACATCTGTATCCATTGGCTGTGCTGAACATTCTTTTGAGGTGATTGGGGTCACAGTTTTGCTACCCAGGCCGCTGTGTCCCCCCCCCCAGGCAATACCTCTCATACCCCAGCCAGCAGACAGGTTGCCTATGCTTGTGGTACCCCCCCCAGGCAACACCCCTCATATCCCAGCCAGCAGACAGGTTGCCTATGCTTGTCCCCCCCCCAGGCAACACCCCTCATACCCCAGAGAGCACACTGGTTACCTATGCTTGTGCCCCCCACCAGGCAACACCCCTCATACCCCAGCCAGCAGGCAGGTTGCCTAGGCTTGTGGTCCCCCCAAGGCAACACTCCTCATTGCCCCGTTGTTGGACTTACCCAGCAGCCAGGTACGTTGTACAGCGCATCGTGCCATGTAGCAGGGAAGCATGGAGTTATTCAGCACCATGGCATCTTGAGTGGATCCCGGCAATCCTGCACAGCAGTGCGTAATTGGCTTGCATCACACACCATCTGGACATTTAGGGAATGATAGAGCTTCCTGTTGCGGTACACTTCCTCCTCAACATGCCAGACTACCAGCTCCACATTGATGTAGTTGATGGCACCGATTACGTTTGGCATTCCTGCCAGTGTATAGAATGCTATTTTGGATGCATTCACCTCCTCCACAGTTCGTGGTAAATATATGTGGCCCCTTCTATGTTTCAGGAGGGCATCTAGCACCTGGTTGAGCACACTGGAGAAACATGGTTGTGAGATGCCATGCAGCTGCCCCACTGTGCGCTGGTAGGTGCCTGTGGCAAGGAGGTGCAGCACAGACACTACCTTCATCAAGGGGGGGTGAGGGGGTGCCTGTCCGGATGTTGATGAGGCTTACCAGGTTGTCATGGATGATGTCCACTATTGTGCATATGGTGTCCCTGTCCAGGCAGTACAGGGTGTGGACAGGTGCAGGGGTTAGGTCAAATGGACTGGCCCTTAATCGAGGGATTGGTGGCTGCCTCCAGGGTCCCACTTGGGTAAAATCTCAGTGGCCCCACATAAACTCAAAAGTGGCCTCGGCAGATCTTTTCCCACCCTCACAGCTGGTCTTTGCAACAGTCTTCCGAACCATATAAGACTAGAAACTAACTACATTCGTTTCCGCAAACTGGTGAAAGCCCATATCTTCAAATAAACTAATTTCTGCAGGCCAATTCTAGCCCCTGAGTAATTTTACATGGCTGTCCTGTCTTACTTTCGTCAGTCACTGTTTTTGTCCGTCTTCGGGTCCCTGTTTCTGCGCCCCGATGCTAGCGAGCTACCGGCGCTATATAAATATTAAATAAAATAAAATAAAATAAATAAAATAAAGGGTAAAACTGCCTGTCCTGGTGGTATGTGCTGGCCCTGTCTCACCCTCCTTCTCCTGCACCTCTGCTGCATTCCCTGGTTCAATGCCTGCTGGAATAGTAGCAGTGCAGGCATGTCCTCCAGCCCAATATTGCAACTGCTAATGGTAGCATTTTGGATTTGGAAGGGGTGTGGTGTGTGGGTGTGCTTCTTTTGTGCTGTACCATACTCCATTTCCTCCACCCATGCTGATTGTGTGCACCTGTGGCAGGATTCTACACAGCAGATAGCTAGTTACGTCTGCCCCGCAATGCTGTGTTAATGGAATCACGGTAACCGTTCTTACCGGCATCTGGATGCCGGTAGGGGCATGTCTGTGAACCTCGTTATGTGCACTTCCTTACGGCATGCCGGTGTTACTGGCATGGCTGCTGCGTGCCCGTGCCCATTCTGGGAAGGTGTTACCCGGTCACAACGGGTCCCTGCAGATGCCGGTAGCACCGGCATCATAGTTCGTAATGCAACGGTCCGGTAAACAATGCTGGTATTCCCTTACCGGTATCGTTATTACTGGACCAGCAACCTTGTAATGAGGCCCAGCATTTTTTCATTAATGCTAGATACAGGGATGCATCTGCCGACAACTCCCTAAAACGTTATTTGAACTACAACACGGGACAACGTTAAGTTCAAAACTAAAAGTCCTGGCTCGCATCCTAGAGAATTAGAGATGCTAAGTTGTAATTGGGAAAGCAGCCTCTCGATGTCGCTCCCTTCACCGTTATCATTGTTCACGTGTTGATGACCTGCCAAATTACCAAGGCTGGCGTAGTCCATGCCAACCAATCCCCAGCCTCCATTAGCACTATCTTATAATTGATGCTCCGACCAGTCCAGTGATAGAGAAATTACATGTAGTCACTGTTGTCAATTTAGTGGTGGTTCCAGGTGGAGCTATCAGATAAGGCATGGCCAATAAGGGTACTAAACCGTATACATTGTGTACATAGATGATTCCTCTAACTAATCCCCTACCCTCATATTTTTTTGTATCTAAGTTTGTCATACCATGTAAATGATGATGTGTTTGGTGTTTATAACCTGTTACCTGCATTGAAGAAGGTCAGCGCTCTGAGAATCTGTTAGTTATTGCTGTCCCTGTTTATATGACTCATAATGAAACAGGTTTTTGTCATTTACTTTGACTCTTTTGTTTATTGGGGCCAGAACTTTCCGTTTTTTCTGGTCTACATGAGGGCTTGGATTAACCACCCTGCCATTACATATGGTAGCAGGAGATGGTTGGCCAGGAACCCCGGAATTGTCGTATCTTTCTGTCGCAAGCCTGAAGAATGCAGAGGTGACGGTGAAGACCAGAAAAATCACGCTTGAATAAAGGCGGCCATCAAGAGCCTCATTGGAAAAAATCCTGCCTGATTGGGGGAAGAATGATACTGAGTACCTCACCGATCCACGAAATCTGTAAGTATAGAGCACTGACCTGACAAATGAGGGAGAGGTTTTTGCTGTTATATACATATGGAAGAGATTGGAGATTTGAATACTCTGGGACAAGGGTTCTGGAAGATATTGTAGAACACCTCGTTACGGGGTACTGATTATTGATTATTGGTTATCCTCTGGTAAGGGCTAGGAAAGTCTACTTGATAAATCTTGGTGGCGGGGTAAAAAAGATAAAGGAGGTTGCCTTTCTAGGAGAGCGGGAAGACGGGTGTGAGTTTGGGGGATTGTATATTGTTGTGTTGTATTGAGGGGTGCATCCATATGTGTACAGATTGCTGGCGCCAACAGAGAAAGTGAAAAGTGGCATTTGGTATAACAACAATGATTTGTGGATAGTTGGTTTGTATCAAAGGGCAGAGCCTTTGGTGTGGATTTAAAGGCGGGGGGCCTGAGTATGAGAGGCATTTGTGATGATCGCCCAAAGTGTTGGTATTGAAGTCAAGGAGGAGTATGGGAAAAGGTATGGAAAATGGTGAAAACTAAGGAGAATTGTTAGTAAAGAGAGTGTGAAGGAAATGCGAGAATATAGAGTGAAACTTGAGGGGTTCAAAAGGTCCAGTAAGTATTGGTAGTCAAGAGAATGACGTGCCATCATGGGAGGAGATACTCCCCTTGTACACCTGTGCAAATCCTTGCCGAGATACAAAGACAAAATCCTCAAGTATCACAGGCAAATGTTTCTACCATGGCCCCAGGAGGGTGCTCTCTCAAAATCAGTGCTGCAACACATGAATAGATATTTACATGTGGCGTTGTGAGAAGTCTGAGGGTGTCCTTACTTCTTTCCCCCAATATACTCCCCCCAGCTAGCCAGGGAAAGGCTGTCGCTATTGGATCCTGACTCTGGGATATGCGAGGCAAGATCACTTGGGTGGAGAAGACTTGGGAGCAGGGATGAGGCACTCTTAGGGAGCAGGGATGAGGCACTCTTAGGTGAGACATGGTGAGACATGATATCCCCCATTCCACTTTCATCACTGAGTCCAATATCTCCCAAGCCTTTATAGGCTATTGTCAATCCCTTCCCTATTTCTCCCCCCAAACATTCCTGAGTCAGCTGTGTCGGCTGTGGAAGCAGGTCTATGGACTGCTGTATGAGAGCAGACCTCTACTGGAAGGTGGCGTGGCAGGCGGTGTGCTTGAGACCCATTAGAAGATGCAGAGTGTATGCAGAGGGAAGTGAGGCTAAAGGAAGCTGGAGGCCGGTGCAGACTGTGGAAAGGGAACCAGCGTGACCAGGCGAAGCAGCAGTGTGTGGCCCGAGCTGTGAGAAAAGCATTGGAAGGGCGAGCAAAGCCACGGAGAGCTCTGTAGAGATGGAGCAAAGTGATGTATGAGCATGATTGAGCTTGTGGCAGCTGGAGGCCTCGCTGGAATGGTGCAAGCTTTGACCAGTGAATCAACCTGGGAAAGGAGACACCGGGATGACAGGCAAACACGCAAAGCATTTATTGAATGCCGATTTGAATGAAAGGAAATACTTTTTGAATACTGAACTGAAAGAAAAGGAATGGAAGTACTTTGTGAATACTGATCGGATTGAAACCAAGTTGATGAAGTTTCCTGATAAAATGAACTGTGTAATTTGAGAAAAAAAGCATTGGCAAACAAGCATTGGCAAGAGCCATGTGAATATAAAGACCTGTGTGATTTGAGAAAACAAGCATTGGCAGGAGCCATGCGAATATAAGGAACTGTGTGATATGAGAAAGCAAGCATTGGCAAACAAGCATTGGCAAGAGCCACACAAGTATAAGAACTGTGTAACCTGAATGAACAAACATTGGCAAGAGCCAGGAGCGCATGTGAAAGTGCAACAAGTGAATGGTGGCAAAACAAGTAATGATAAAACATCATGAAGATGTGAAATGAGAATGCACCACTGTAAAACTGAAGCGGTAATACTGTGTACATGAAGCAGATTAAGTGTGTCGGATGCATGACCTGTAATAAGTGGACTGTGTGGTCTGACAACTGTACCTAGACCAAGTGCCCTCATCTCTGGAAAAGCCACTGGAAGCACCGACAAAGAAGCTTGTGCTTGAGTAGAAAGGAAAACCAGTACGATCTGAAATGAAGGAATTTAACTATATTAAATTGGTGAAAAGTAACCAGACCAGAAGAGCCGGGAAGTGTCCCCAGAAATTCTGTTGTTTTCAAAATGCTGACCAACTTGAAAGCTTGGGGAAGGGAACCCCTTTGCATTGAGAACTATTTTGATCTTGGGGAAGGGAAACTCCTAACAAAGAGCTGGATGAAGCTCTGAACTTTAACTTGAACGCTACTTATTTTGAAGCTGACATCCCTACACATTGTATACAGTTAGATTTGAGGGCAAGTATAGGTTTTGGACACAGAGCGACATTTGTTTTGGACTTTCTGACACAGGCCCTCATTACGACCCTGGCGGAAAGGGGTTTACGCCGGCGTAACCCATGGCGTACCTTTCCGCCCGACTACGAGTTCCCGTAGCGCCATGGTGATTTTTACGCCTGCTTTTTGCAGGCTGAAAAATCCATGGCGCTACGGGACTTGTCGTTAATTACGCCACCGTAATTTACGGTGGCGTAATTAACGCCTTCCCCACTCCCATTATACCCTATGGGGCAAAAATGGGAATGGGGAAGGGTAAATGGGGATTGGGGACTTACCGCCCCGCCAACCTCGGAATGGGGCGGTAAGTCCGCCAACCCCCATGGCGGAGTTGGTAGCTTTGCGCCATGGACCATGGTGCAAATTGCACCATGGTTCTCCGCCAGGGTCATAATGAGGCCCACAGACTATCCTTAGTTTTATTTAGGTAGGGAAATCCCAACTTAGCATAGGGCACGTTAGGCCTTTTTGCAACCCTACATTTGATTTAATAAAAGTTTATAGCCCAAACATAATTAAGTTGCGTTATTCAGTTGTCTGTGTCTACTTCATGCTGCATTCACAAATGGTGTCAGGATTGGGATGTGGCTCAACCAATACAAGTTGGGGAACCCTGAAGTTTGAGAAGTTGATTCCCAAAGTGCCTCAGTAGCCATAGCAGGCTCTATTGGGTGTGATATCTGCAGCAGTATTGAATAAATCATTCCCCCAGGTGCAAGAAGACTAATACCCACTGATCTGGTTTTGATTCCAATCCCAAATACCTACATCAGATTGACGCCCAATTTGGGGTTAGCGTGGGGGTTTGGAATTGATGTGTTAGCAGGGGTTATAGATCCAGACTTCAGGGGAGATGTAAAGGTGTTACTAAAGGAACATGGGAAAGATCCCTTCCAGATCCATCAGGGGTATAACATTGAACAGGGGATACCTGAAAGAGCAATATTTCCAAGGGTAAAGGAAGGGGCTGGGAAAGAAGTAACAGATCGAGGTACCTGACACCACACAAAAACCTGAGCCCTGAAGGGTCAGAGAAGAAGAACTCCCATCTCTTCCCAACCTAGCCTTTTCCCAAAGGAATGACCCACTATTGGCTGAGGTCTTCTTACAAATCATGCCGGAACAAGAGGGTCATGAAAAAGGAGGACCCTTTTTCTTTTTAAATCATGGGTTAATGTCCCCGGGAGACACCACTTCAGAGGGCATGGTGAGAACACAGTTGGTCATACCTAAAAGTCATAAACATGTTGTCCTGGAAATAGCCCCATTCCCATCTGACGAAAGGTCACTTAGGACAGATAGAAACCAAGGCAAACATTCTTAATAAATTCTACTGGCCAGGAATTCATGCAGACATTAAGAACTATGTCCAGTCCTGTGCAATTTGTCAAAAAAGCCATGTCCATATGCCACCACCAGTGCCCTTGCAATCACTCTCAATCATTGAAGTGCCATTCTCTAGGATTGGCATGGACATTGTAGGACCCCTGGAAACATCAAAGTTGGGGAACAGGTACATACATGTAATAGTAGACTATAAACCCTGATATCCAGAAGCCTTTCCCCTTAGAGTCAAACACCACCCAGTAGATCCTGAAACACCTACTTCCCTTCTTTTCGAGAGAAGGGTTTCCCAAAGAAATCTTAATGGATCAGGGCTCTACATTCATGACCAAACTCATGGGGGAAGTGAAACAACTATTACATATTGCCACCTTAAGGACTTCAGTATCGCACCCACAGACAGATGGCCTTCTAGAAAGGTTTAATAAGACCCTGAAAATGATACTTCGAAAGCTAGTGGAACAAGACGGAAGGAATTGGGATCAGATAGTAACTTGGGTTTTAATTGCTGTTAGAAAGACACCCCAGGCTTCTACAGGATTCTCTCTGTTTGAATTACTTTACGGATGGGAGCCCGAAATATCCTGAATATGTTGAGAGAGACCTGGGAGGAAAGAGATTAAGCCCCAATTCCACTTTCCCAAACTGCCCACAATCTTAAAAACCACATGACTGTAGTAAGATCTCTAGTTCAAACCCATATGGCCAAGTCACAAGAACAGCATAAAAGCTTGTACAATAGAAAGGTCACCTGTAGATCTTTCTTAGTAGTAAAAAAGGTATAAGTGTTATTGTCAACCATGGAGAATAAACTAATATCCAAATCGCAAGGCCCTTATGAAGGTGCTAGAACAGACAGGACGATGTAACTACAACATTCCCCAACCTGACCGTCTATTGACAACACAGATTTATCATATCATTATTTTAAAAGAATGGAAAGAAAACCCTACAGAGTCCAATAACACCATTCTATCAAGTGGAACAAGGTTTCTCTGACCTACTCCTCCAATTTCCTGGGATAGTGAAAGGAATATACCACCATATCCACACCCCTCAGGGCAAAGTGGTACACCTAAAACCTTATAGACTACTTGAGGCAAGAAAGGTGACCATTATCCGGGAAGTCAAGCAGTAGCTTGAAGCTAATAGTATTGAACCATTATTACTATTGAACCATCTAATAGCCCCTGTCCTTCCCCCATTGGATTCGTGGACAAACCTGATGGGAGCTGGAGAGTTTGTACTCACTTCTGGAAAGTCAATGCCATATCTGCCTTTGATGCCTACCCAATGCCCTGTATTGATGATCTCATTGATCGGCTTGGCAACGCTGTCTATCTCTTTACCATAGACCTTACAAAAGGCTATTGACAGGTTCCATTGTATGGTCCTGATAAATAAAAACTGCCTTTGCCACAACCCTAGGTTTGTTACACTTTAATGTCCTCCCATTTGAACTACATGGGCCCCCCGCAACATTCCAACGGTTGATGGATAAGATATTACAACCCTTCTCTGATTTCTGTGTGGCCTACATAGATGACATTGTGGTACACAGTAGAACATTGGAAGATCATGTCTATCACCTCTATACAGTCATGAGAGTCTTGAGAGCAGCATGGTTAACAGCTAATCGTAAGAAGTGTAAATTGGCCCAATCCACAGTAAAATACTTGGGGTTCTGTGTGGGGAATGGCACAGTACAGCCTCAACAGAAAAACGTTAAAGCATCCTAGACACCCCTACACCAAGAACAAAGAAAGATCTTAGGGCTTTCTTAGGACTGATCAGCTATTATCGCCGGCTCATCCCGAATTGCTTTAGTAAAACCACTACACTCACTGACAAGTTGAAAAATGCAGAACCCCAGAAGAGCAGATGGAATGAATATCAGAGTTATACAACTTTAAAAGAAACCCTCTGCCAGAGCATGTTAAAGGTAGCCGATTTCTCATAAAGATTTCATCCTTCAAACGGATGCATCGGTAGTCAGACTGGGAGCTTTTGAACCAATCAGCCTGGTTGGAGGTTTAAAAGCAGGAAGTATGGCGAAATTGGAGTCAGCTGCAGTAGCTGTGGTAGCAGGGGCAGCCGAGTCAGCTGTGCCAGCTGTGGAAGCAGGTCTATGGAAAGCTGTGCGAGAGCAGACCTCTCCTGGAAGGTGGTGTGGCAGATGGAATGCTCAAGCCCCTTGAAAGATGCAGAGTGTATGCAGCCGTAAGCGAGGCTAAAGGAAGCTGGAAGCCAGTGACGGACCGTAGAAAGGGAACCAGGCGAAGCAGCAGTGTGAGGCCGAGCTGCGAGAGAAGCATCGGAGGTGCAAGCAAAGCCACAAAGGGGATCTGGTCATTTTTTTTCGAATGCATTTTTTCGAAATGCAATTATCTTGAAAACATTTCGTCAAAAAACATTTTTTCGAATGTATTATTTTTTTATTTAATACGTTTTTTGGGGGGTTTTTTGTAAGTTAAAAAAAAGTATTAAAAAAACAGCAGTTTGGGGGGAACCAGGGGAACCCATCCATTAAAAGTTTTTTTTAAAAAACATTCGATTTTTTTTTTTTGACGAAATTTTTTCAAGATAATGGCATTCGAAAAAATGGCATTCGAAAAAATCACTATACACTGCCACAAACAGCCGCTGGAGAGATGAAACGAGGTGCTGCATGAGCAAGAGAGGGTTTGTTGCGGCTTGAGTCCTTGCTGGAATGGCGCAAGCGCTAAACGGTGAGCCAACCTGGGAAAGGGGACACCGATGTGGCAGGCGAACACGCGAAGCAGTTACTGAATGCCGATTTGAATGAAAGGAAATACTTTTTGAATACTGAATCAAAGTACTTTGTGAATACTGATCTGATTGAAAGCAAGTTGGTGAAACTACCTGATGTAAGAACTGTGTAATTTGCATTGGCAAACAAGCATTGGCAAGAGCCAAGCGGATATAAGGAACTGTGTGTTTTGAGAAAACAAGCATTGGCAAGAGCCATGCAAACATAAGGAACTGTGTACTTTTGAGAAAGCAAGCATTGGCAAACAAGTCTTGGCAAGAGCCATGAGAATATAAGGAACTGTGTGATTTGAGAAAAGCAAGCATTGGCAAAAAAGCATTGGCAAGGTCCACAAAAGTAGAAGGAACTGTTTAACTTGAATGAACAAGCATTGGCAAGAGCCAGGAGAGTATGTGAAAGTGCAACAAGTGAATGGCGGCAAACAAGTAATGATAAAGCATCATGAGGATGTGAAATGAGAATGAACCAAGCACCACTGTAGAGCTGAAGCAGTGGCAATGCGTATAGGAAGTAAGTAAGGTATGTCGGTTGAGTGACCTGTAATGGGTGGTGTTACGCTCACCTGGTATCCACGGGGACGCCACCCAGCCCTGGTTGGATGATTTGCACTCTCAAACCCTCTCCTGGTCCCTTCGTAAGGCCTCTGGTTAAAGACGGGTCTTAATATTGTAGAAGGTGGATTCTCCGTCCTGCTCCTCATGGCAGGGGCGCGTAGATGTGGGGGCGAGCAGCGACCAAGTTACTTCACTGGTGCAAGCCCCCCCGTGGGAGTCCAGGCCTGCTGCGACTCCGCAGGGTTGCTGCTTTAGAGTCTTTATATGCTGTTCTTATGTTCCTCTTAGTTCGAATAATAATGTCTTGCTTCTTTCCTTTTAGGTATGGAAAGGTATTTTGGAGTTGTCATGCAGTTTGAAGATGAGCATGGGCCGGTAGGCGAAAGCGCGGTGTGCGCGAAGCTGTCTGCTGAGTAATGCGCGATGCGTGGCCCTGTTTCGCCTTTTATATTGCTAACCTGTGTCTTTTCTCTCCTTGCAGGTTGCAATGTTCCTCGCCGAGCACCGTAATGTTCCAGCAATGATACTGACCAGGAGATAACTACCCAGGTAATAATTGTGTGGCTTTCTTCATTCGGAAGGAAACGTGAGTAAAAGCTTACTAATGCTGTCTTTCTTTCTCCTCTTTCTAGGTTATGGTATTCCAGGATGCATGCAGTGCCGGATGATGAAGTTCGTACCTTCATGTGAGTTGAACTGAAGTCGGCGATGGATTGAAGACAGGATACTGTTCCAGGTAAGTTCCGTAGTGTTCTTTCTCTCTCTGCAGGTCCTTAGTTTCAGGTAAGCTGGCATCAAAGAACTGGACACGGAGAGTGTTACGCTGGCCACAGCAGAATAACGCAAAGCATGTTCTGCTGTTTGGGTGTGGTTTAAATAGTCTCAGGTAAAGTAGTCCAGGTAAAGTAGTCCCAGGCCTGCCCCACCCAAAAGACTAGACCGCATATCTCAGTTCCTTGTAACTGAGCTATGTGTTTGACTCCATGTTGGCTGAACCCTCCCCCCAAGTTAAATAGTCCCAAGTAAATAGTCCCATTCTAATGTTGGTCTTCATGATGGTGATGAGCCTGGCACCAAAGGCGCCAGGACTGACACCAAGAGAGTCTTGGATGAGGTTTTAAGGCCTTGACCTGGCCCTAACTGGAAGGCTGACTTGCCAGTGAGGGCCAGAGGCAAGGGTCATGACAGCTGGACCTTGCTCCTGACAACTGTGCCTAGACAGAGTGCAGTAGTCTATGGAAAAGCCACTGGGAGCACCCACAAAGAAGCTTGGGTTTGAATAGAAAGGAAATGCTGTATGTTCTGAAATTAAGGAACTGAATTATATGTAATTGGTGAAAAGTGACCAGACCAGAAAAGCTGGGAAGTGTCCCCAGGAATTGTGCTGTTTTGCAATGGTGAAAAACGTTACTGCTCGGGCAAGGTAACCCCTTTGAATTGAGAACTATTTTGAACTTGGGGAAGGGAAACCCCTAACAAACCAAGAGCTGGATGAAGCTCTGAACGTTTATTTGAACACTACTATTTTTAAGATGACATCCCTACACATTAGATGTGAGGGCAAGTATAGGTTTAGGACACAGACTATCCTTAGTTTTCTTTAGGTAGGGAAATCCAACCTTAGCATAGGGCAAGTTAGGCCTTTATACAACCATACATTTTATTTAATAAAAGTTTATAGCCCAAACCTTATTCACTTGTCTGTGTCTACCTCATCATGCCTTCACAGTGTACAAAGGGCACAAATTGCAGAAAAGGTTGGCCATCCTAGAGCTATAGAAAATGTTCAGGGACAAGGTGGAAGATCCACCCTTGAAGGAGTGGATACTTAACCAGCATGAAGGGGAGGGCACCACACCCTTGGTTCCTCCTCCTTCTCCCCTTAGCATCGATCCGCCAAATGAAGGACAGGGATTTTACCCACATAAAGAGCTGTGGCAGGGTACACTAACCCCACATATGGGACATCAGCTTATATTAATGAAGATGTCATTAGTGGAGCTAAATTAAACAGACAAAAGTTTCTGCCCTTGTGCAATGAATATAGCGAGAGCTGTGAGTTACAGGCAAGGCAAAACGAGGTGAAGCAAGAGATCCAGAGACAAAATGGCCAGCTGAAGGATAAGGAGGAAACAGCGATAACCTCAAATGAGAGGGTGGGAGAACAAAAATGACTTAAACTTGATGGAAGGAATGTAGAAGACCCTGAGAATGAAGAAGAGGAAGTGAAGCGACAAATGGAAAAGGAGAAATTAGATGGAATGCAGAGAAGGAAGTTGGAAGACGAAGAAAGAGAATGGGGCAGAATAATGGAGGTAGTGGAAAAAAGGGAAAGACGACATAGGGCGAACCAAGAAAAAGAGAATAAACAACAGGAAGAAATAAGAGGGAACCATAAGAAAGAGAAATGGAGGGAGAGAGAGAGAAGACACAGAGAGAGAGTGAGAAAGCAAAGGGAAGTAGAAGAAAAGAAAGCAAAGAAAATAGAAGAAGAAAGAGAGACAGATAGAGTGGAGCAGAGAAAGGCAGCGGAAAGAAGTCCAAAGGCTCATTAAGGAGCGCATGCTTCGAGGAAAGGAGAAAAGTGTTGGACAGAAATGGGCAGAAGAGAGAAGTATATAGAGGCGCCAGGGCTCCAGACAAGGCGAATACCAGGCCTTTTTATGCATGAAATCTTGTAAATATGCAAGCTTTATTATTTTTCTGGGTACATTTACACACAGGTTTAGAGCAGAGGGCAGTGCAAAGATCAGGTTACTTGACAGAAACCAGAAGGCTTCTTGTGATTTTTATCTACATGGATGTAATTGCAAGCCACATCTGAAACAGAATGTATTTCTCTGAAGCCTTTAAAAAAAATAAACTGCACACTGATAAAAGGAATGTTTTCTTTCCATTCAGCTTCAGAAGCACTGTGCATGTTTTCCTAGAATTTTAGGATTGTATAATTAATAAGATGGAAAACTAAGTTGCAATTGAGATTTTTTTTTTTTAACAAGTTATGCTTTTTTTACAGTGAAAGCAAACAGTATTGCACAATTGTATTTTTCAAGGTTCCAGTGCTGTGTGCATAATCATGCAGAGGCAGATCATTTTTACACTTCTAATTTAATTTACAGTCTAATTATAAAAACAGTGTGTAAAATGATGACTATGCACAGTCTAGTTTACATCCATTCAACCTTGCAGTCAATGGGGTACATTACTATAAATGGTCAGTGGCAGCAGAGTCTTTGCTCAAGGGTGAGTAATTGTCATTGCACTGATCACAGGTGTTCTAGCCTCTCAAATCTTCAAGACTACAAATAAAACATCCAAAACCTGACTCTCAAGAAAGTGCAAGCGCTGTTCAAAAACAAACAAATGAAAGTTACGTTGGTAATTGAAATAGAAACTCAGCAAATCCTGTCCCTGTGATAATCCAGATAGGTATTTAACTTTATGTAGTGCTTCATAAATGGTTTGTCATACATCTAGGTACTGTGATCATTATACCTCAGTCGATACTCAGTTAAGCAACCTCTGAAGGATGTTAGCCAATAAGATAGCTCAGCCGGTTGAGCACTCGTTGCTGCAATCTCTGCATGATCTGTGAGTTGTAGGCTCGAATCCCGGCAAGTCCAACTCAGCCTTTCATCCTTTTGAGATCGATAAAGGAGTACCAACTTTGGTTTGGTGGTAATTGTGATAAATATGTTCTATGTACAGCGCTTTGCCAAAAGAGCTACATAAATAACCATTTGACCAATAGATTAGATATAGAATTTAGCATGGAGTCCTTTCCTCTCTGCACTGTTGTATCATAACATTGGCTTACCATTGGCTATCGAATCTCAAATCACACAATACAAATTCATGTATGCTTTACTATATAATTGGCTAGGTTTTAGTGATTTGAACATTTAAATATATACAGGAGAGCTCAAAAGGCCAGAAATAATGAAAGGTGTATTCTGTCACATTGCAGAAAGCTGCCGCATAGTAATGATTTCCATACAGTTTTTTCACACGTCCATGGCTGGATGTCGCATACATTTTACTCTCTTGCAAAGGAGAAAAGGAGAAAAGTCATTTTTACTCTCTTAAAATCACATTTACTCTGAAAGTTTAAAATTAGAGAGTAAAATACTCCAACCTCAAAATCTTATCTGGAGCACCGAGAGGCGCACTAGAGAAGTGGAGGACATAAGGAGGAATAATACTTTTCTAGATGAAGATGAGGGAGAAGCAATACACGGGAGGATTGGAAACCTATATAGAAGCAGGAGGGACAGTGGGGATGCCCGTAGAGTGAAAAGGAGTGTAGTAGGGTCTCCACCAAGAGAGGCGAGTTTACTGGAACAGGCGTTGAGGGGAATATATGGGACAAACCCTCTAAAGCGTTTAGACTTTGAGGAAAGTGAAGACAAAGAATGTGATGGCAATTGTGGGACAGTGTGAACCCGTAGGCCCTTTAAGCAAGGTAATGATTTATTGGATGGATGGAGATGCAGAATTTACTCTTACACCAATAATAAGACTGACTCAGGAAGTTGGCAAAACTCAGCTGTTTTATTTGCAATTGTCTAAAATAGAGAGTACAATGGACATCAACGGACTTTCACCCAAGTCTCTCTCAACGTTTCACATGAAAAAATAAACATTTATAGCAACTCGTCATCACTGACGTCATACTACGTGACAAAATAAGAAAACCTAAGTTGGGTTGTGGTTGGTCTACAGGGAACATCTAGGTATACTTTCTATGGGGGATAGGATAGTGATTGGGTCTCTATAGTCATGTGGACAACTATGCCCACCCCTAGTGCAAGTCATCTTCGCTGTCATCAAATACACAATGTTTCATTGGCTCTCAAAATATAGGGCTCTTTGCTATGTGGCCCTCTATAATTGGTTGGCACGCTTGTACCCTTCTGGAATTTTCCTCTCACTAGCAGCACGGCGGCTGGTACCCCAGGTGCTTGTGGGTGGATTTGAACATGCCTACCCACCCAATTAGCCCATCATCCATCATCACTCCTGCTGTCTGTCATTCGAATTTGTCTTTGAACTCGGCCTTGCAAAGTATCACTGCGTCTGAGAATAAAAGGAAGTGTGAGCACAGCTTTATCTTCTGTCTCGATGTAACTTGTCCAAAGTCTATTTTCATCTACACCAGCCGATTCATGGGACAAATGTGCACTGAAATTTGTGGCGCAAGCTGGCGCAACCGTGAAAAAAGCAAGCGCACGCGCACGCATGCGATTCATGGAAGGCCCTGCGCATGTTTTCCCCGAGATGTGCGCCAAATCTGCACGTGGCACACACAGTCGCACATGTCACTGCGACATCCCAAACGCTGTGCGCGACGCGCACAGCAAAAGCGCACAATGTGTAGTGCACACACAAAAAAGGGGGCGGAACACGCAGAATGGGGAACAACGTGTGAAAATAAGGGCGTAACAGGGGAAGTACTTCTGGGAAATACATGGAACGCCCACACGCACGCGAACTACACGTATTCATGGAATCGAATAGGGGAAACCCGTGCATGCCAAAAGACACGCACAGGCCTAAACACGTCCGCCACACGAAGGCAGGCGGAAGTGTCCCTGCGCAGTATAAAAGTGCGCGCAAACAACAAACACGTATATACCGCTAAGATGAATGTCCCATTTCTCGCAGCACTGATCATGGGACACCGCAGGAGGAGGAGAATAGCCAGGCCCTGCATTTTCTTGCCCCGGACCAGCCTTTTTGGGATGCCTGATGACCAGGTCTATGGCAGGTATAGGTTTCCACCTCATATCATCCTAGACCTGGTCCAGGAGTGGGAGGAAGACCTCACATCACCCACCTTGTGCTCCCAAGCACTGAGTCCCTTGGAAAGGGTGCTCAATGTACTGCATTACTTGGCAACTGGGTCATTTTAGCGGACCACTGCCATAGTGGGGGGGGGTCTCACAGCCCACGCAGTCACACTGCCTACACCAGGTGTTGACAATCATGACTGAGCGACCCTCAGTCCGCAGGCACATATACATGCCCAGAACACCCTCAGAAAGGCAGGCCATGGTCCAGGACTTTTACAGGGTGGCACACTTCCCCAAAGTGCCCGGTGCCCTAGATTGCACCCATGTGTCCCTACGTCCACCTAGGGCCACAGAGAATATCCACCGCAACTGCAAGCACTGGCATACCATCAACGTGCAGGTTGAATGCGATGCACAGTGGATCCTCACCTCTGTCTATGCTAACTATCCTCGGTCCACCCATGACAGTTTCATATACAGAATGTCTGCCCTGAGCCGGGACCTGGAAGCTGTGAAGCATGGCGACACATGGCTCATTGGCGATTACAAATGCCTGTGCACATACATGCATGTCACACACAGACAAATACACAAACCAAATTAATGACAACCATTATCACCTCCCCAGGGTACAGTGCCTACCCCCTGAGCACCAACATGATGACGCCAATATGGAATCCCACCACCCCACCCCAGGTAAGATACAACGCAGCCCATATGGCAACCTAGGCCATAGTGGAGCGCACATTTGGAGTGCTCAAGTCACACTTCTGCTCCTTTGACCGCTCTGGCGGGCAGCTACCCTCTGCACCCCCAGTAGTGTGCAGGATAATTGTGGCAGCATGTGTCCTGCACAATGTTGCAACATGGCGGGTCATACCGGTGGACATGGTGGTGCCCCCACATCCCCAACCACATGCACAGGCGCTGCGCATGGGAGGGGAAAGGAAACGTGGAGGCGGCCCAACTGAGGCGCCCCTCACCTTTTGTGGCCTCCCAACCATGGCACAGATGTACTAGTACCAATGGGAGGTGCACACAACAATTGTCCTAGGCAACTTGGGTGAGGGGGCAAGGTATGTGATGCAAACAGCACACCTGTGCTCCTGCAAGGCTGCCTGTGGTCCCTTAGGAAAAATGACAGATCATGCAATGCTCAGGCATCCCAAATAAGCAGAAAAAGAGATACGCGACCCCTGTAGCCCACGTGCATGTTAAAAAACACACGTAGTTTGCTGTGGCAGCCAGGAACACAAAAAATGCGTACGTGATCGACACGCGGGCTAGTATGACCGAAAAAAAGGGGTACGTGAAAAACAGGGACACTCACAGTGGGGAAAATAGCGTGCGTGACTCACCGTTTGCCTTGCATGTAGAAGAAGAACGCGCAGGCAATAACCCTGCCAAAAGAAGAAGTACCCACTGTCGCCGCTGTGAAGTAATCGCGTGTGAACCCCAATGTCTGGAAAACACATGCACCGCTCTCCACAAAAAGCACGTACAGAGCGATGGAAACCCACGTGGGACCTTTAACCCATGCCAAGGAAAATGCTCATGCGTGTTACGTCACATGCGCGCTTACGCGCTAAGGGCCTTTCCTCGTATTACACACTACGTGCTGTTTTTTCACGTGCCAAATCACTCCGTATTAAGCTGGCCACGCGACGACAGATGGAAGACCACGCTCCTGCCCAGAAGGCCATTTTCCTGCCCCCCAGAGCCCCGAGCCAACTCCCACCAGACATCTGATGTTGCCTGTCTGCCTGCTGGCCACGTGTCCTGCTATTTGGTACCTGCACGTCAGCCATCTACAGGGGTCCAGTTGCTGTGACCACCCCTGCTGGAACAGAAGACTCCCAACTGCAGTTCCATCGCTCCACAGCCCAGCACCAGGATCCTGTTGCCCACCCACACCTGCCTCGGGGGTTGCCAAGTCGGGGGAAACACCATCAGAGATCACTGGCAACCCCCAGCCAGAGAGGCAGAGGGCTGCCAGCTTCACAGCAGGAAAGGTTGGCACCCTGGTGGAGCAAGTCCTGGTGCATTATGATGCCCTCTTCAGAAGAACATGCGCCCGCAAGGATGGACGGAGAAGGACTGGATGGACATCGTGGTTGCCATCAACGCAGAGGGGGTGGAAACCCGCGACCTACCACAAGTCCGTAAGCGCTGGGAGGACTTCAGGTCCAGGACCCTCAGGAAGGCCCGGCGCCTCTTGGAAGCAGCGGATGCAGAGGGGTGCCGGGTCCACCTTACCAACGACCAGATGAGGGTCCTGGAATGCATACGCCCAGCGCTTCACCTCCAGGTCCTTGAGAGGCAGACCCGCCCGGAGTCGAGCGGTATGTGTCCATGCATACTGATTGGACGCAGTGCATGTTGAGGTGTGCCAGGAGTGTGCAGCTTGGAAATATGTCTGGAAAGGCCCATGTATGGATATGTATGTGCAGGGACATGAGCCTGCCGAATGTGAGTCCAGTCATGTGTGATGCACATCAATGGTGTATGTGTTACAAAGCATGATGCACAACTGCATGTGGAGACACACACATGTTAGCATTTATGTGTGTGTACTATGCCATGGTTGTGGTGTGACACATGGATGCTGGTTCCACCTTCATGCACGTGCACGGTGTACATGTGCATGTGTGTGTGTACCGATTGGCAGATGTGACATAGTTGCCGGTGATTGCACTGTGACAGGTGGATGGGATGTACAGATGCATGTCTGTCTGGTGGCGTGTGTGCATGTGTTTGGCACTCCCCGTGTTGCTTGTGACGTCAGGCTGACCTTCAGATGTTCATGCTGTTGTGTGTATATGGATGCTGCTGCCTGCTGCACCATTCCTGTTAATTTGGGCATGTGTGTGGGTTCAAATGATATGTGTGTTGGGGAGTGTGATGCCATCTGTGAAGTTTGGCACTGCCACTCATGTGCAACTGTCATGTGTGTATATGACCATTGTACAGTGCCCTGATGCCTGTGTTCTGTCTCTCCCTGTCTGCAGCGTCGACTGATGAAGAGGGCGGAGATGGTGCTGTGTAGCACAGCGGCAGGGATCCCACCGCCAGCCGGAGACGCAAGGTCCAGCTCCCCTCCCAGGTAGTCATCTCTTCGGGGAGTGAGGAGTCTGGTTCCGCGTCCATGACCGCAGCTGCCGAGGGAAGGTCCAAGAGGCAGCGTTTGGAGGTGGACTCCTCGGCAGCAGTAGGGGCAGCTGAGCCCCCACAGGGGCCTATGGAGGAAGATGGCACAGAGTCATCCAGGTTGGTGGGGGGTTGGGTTGAGGAGGAGGCCGCGGATGGCCCACGGATGGGGCCTGGAGGGGGGATTCCACTGGTGCTAGTGGTGCAGTGACAGGGGGCAGCACAGGCCGCCGCGGAGGTGCCTGTGTGTAATCCTGTCTCTGATCGTGTGACTGCATCATCCGGCACCAGCAAGGATGCCTCCGTCCAGACCAGTTTTCAGGAAGGGGATGCAGATTCAACAACTGGCCTTCCTCTCCCTACGGACGTTGCAATCCGTGACCGTATTGAGCCTGTCCTAGCTGGGGGGGTGTTGCGCCAACGTGGGATTCGGGATGACGTGCAGGGTTCTCGTCTGGACAATGCACGTCATTTCGGATCCCTCTTTGGCTGCGTCGACCTACTAGGACAGGTCGTGAGTCGGGGCCTACTGGCAGGTGCCCGTCACTGGAGGTGGGGTGTGGGGACATGTGTCAGGGCTCCCAAGTGCATGGTGCCATGTGGGCTGCCTTCGGGGCATGGTCTGGGGTGATGGGCTGCCTGCGGGGCATGCCCAGGGGTGATGGGCTGCCTGTGGGCCATAGGGAGGGTGGATGGGCTGCCTGCGGGGCATGCCCAGGGGTGTAGTGTGCTTCCCTGTGGTGTGGGCTGCCTGCGGGGCATTGGTAGGGGGGGAAGGACACACCAGGGAGGGCCCACACTGCCAAATCGCGTGTCAAACTCCCCGCGCACCCCTCGGAATACGCATACCCCGCTCGTGCCAGGCCGATCGCGTGTAAAACTCCATGCGCATCCCCAGAATGAGCGTACCCCGCTTGCGCCAGGCCGTTCGCGTGGAAAACTCCCCGCACACCCCTCGGAATATACGCAAGCAGACCATCCACCCCCATGGCCCGCAGGCAGCCCATCCACCCCTGGGCATGCCCCGCAGGCAGCCCATCCTCCCTCCCTATGCCCTGCAGGCAGCCCATCCACCCTCCCCATGGCCCGCAGGCAACACATCACCCCTGGGCATGCCCCACAGGCAGCCCATCACCCCTGGGCATGCCACACAGGCAGCCCATCCACCATCACCATGGCCCGCAGGCAGCCCATCACCCCTGGGCATGCCCGGAGGCAGCCCATCACCCCTCGGAATACACGCAAGCAGACCATCCACCCCACGGCCCGCAGGCAGCCCATCACCCCTGGGCATGCCCTGCAGGCAGCCCATCCACCCCTGGGCATGCCACGCAGGCAGCCCATCCACCCTCCCCATGGCCCGCAAGTAGCCCATCCACCCCTGGGCATGCCAAGCAGGCAGCCCATCCACCCTCACCATGGCCCACAAGCAGCCCATCACCCCTGGGCATGCCCCGCAGGCAGCCCATTCACCCCTGGGCAAGCCAAGCAGACAGCCCATCCACCCTCACCATGCCACTTCTGCACTGAGTTCTATGAATTACCCATCATGTGTCAGGAGACCGTGTTTTAGCTCCTTCTTCACCTTTAATACTATTAAATAAATAAAACTTGGGACTTGCAGTGTTTTTCCATTGCACCTCAACAGGAGCATGCCTCGCTTCTCAGGTTCACTGTATCTTCTCGAATAGATAACCAGTTTTCTGGCTGCCCCAACCCTTGACACTGGGCCAGGCAAGCCTTTTCGATTCTTTCTCCATTGTCAGTCATCTTTCTTTGCTGCGGCAGACTTTCAGCCCTTTTGCTCACAGGGTCCTAGTTTGTTAAAATATGACGTGGAACATCCAGATTCTATATACAAATATATATTATGGTGGCACGGCCTGCAGTCTATTCACTATGTATAGTGGGCCTTCATGGTTACTTAGTCTACTTGTGTTTCAGCATTTGTACAGTTATAAAGCAATTTTGCATTTTCTTCAGTGCCCTTCACACATGCAATCTTCATTCCCACACATGAAATATTACTTGACTCTTTACTTCGTCATCAGATTCTATAAGGTTTATATACTCTCTTCCTTGACATCTCTTCTTGGTGCATCACCTCAGCTTCATGTAACGTCACCAGTCTCTTGCCTTCACTGCTTCACACTTCTTCAGGAACCTCCTTTAAAAGACTGCCATTTCTCTGCGGATACATCATGTAAGATCTTCTTAATGGATACTTTGTTTCAAGAATTCTTTGTGGGATAGGTACCATTATTGGTGTCGTACATGTCGCAATTTCCGGCTTCCAACGTATAGGAAGAAGGGGGGCAGGACTTCCGGTCGAGGCATTTGGCTACTCCTCTACAAGTGGTTCAGATGAGGAAGGTTATAAAAGTGACCACAAGAAATAAGAGGGAGTAGGACAAGGCCCATCTGCGGGAGTGAACCCAGAAAGAAAATAGAGTGTTTGGATTTAGAAGAACTAGAGGGGGAAAGCTCTAAACCCGCAGCACACACCAAGCATTCAAAGTAACTGTTGTGTAGCTTAGAAGAAACAACCCCTTATACAAATAGGGTAAGGATGTTACCAGGATGAAGGAAAGTGAGCATGACGGGTGCATTTACAAAAAAAAGGGTGTGACTGAACCTAAACATAATGTAGAATTAATACAGTTCCTATTGTTAGAAAAGGGAGGAGGACGACCACAATATATACCAAGGCCACAGATGGATAAAGATAATTTAAGATGTAAGTTGCCGGCTTTGACATCGTGGGTGGGAAAATGGATTTATGAACTGGAAAGAATGACGTTGGGTATGACATTAGCAGTGGGCGACATAAAAAGCTTGCTCGCTGTCACCATTGGGGAAAGAGCTGATGACATTTGGAAACGAGCCGGTTATACCGGGGTGACCATACGGAACATGGCTCATGATGGAGCACCATTTATTATTTACAGGACAGCAGTATGGAAGGCTCTCAGAGTACAATACACTGACACGTCAGACATGAGTGCGATCATGACACGCAAGGTGCGTGATGATGAGGACCCTGTTGCGTACATTCAGGAGAATCAAGAGCATTGGCGACTCGAAACTCGAGCGCTGTGGAACAAAACCATAGCTATTTTTATCACATACTATGTCAAAGGTTGCCCAAGCAAGTACAGAGACAATTGTAGAAAGTAGTGGGGATGGAGGCAAAACTGTGGCCAGAGATTCAGCAGACAATAGTTCACCATTGTCGACTATTACAAGAGAAGGCGAGAAAGAAGCTTGAGGAGAGAAGAATAGAGGCAGCCAAACGAGTTCAGCAAAAACTGTTGAAGTTCTCTGTGGAAAGCGCTGTGTTGACAAGTGGAGAGGGACGGGTTGTGCAAGATGCACAGCAAGGACAGATAATGGCTGGAGGGAATTTTGCAAGAAGGGGAGAATATAATAATTGGCCATGAGGAAGAGGGGTTGTGCCATGAAGAAGAGGGGTTGAGTTTCAGACACCACAAGAAGGGGGATTTAATGGGGGGAACCACCAGATTTGGGGGAAGACGCCAGCAATGTTTGACATGTAGAATAATGGGACACATCGCCCGAGTGTGTAGAAGCTGACTTAGGTTGCAACAGAATTGGCAGGACCCAACAGGGGGGTTTGATGAACTGCTCCAGCAGTGCGAACGTGAGAGATGCCGGAGGGCTTGAACTCGAGGGATTGGACCCTATATAAAAGGAACTCAAACAAACCAACAAGGACTATAAATTTCAAAATGCTGCGAAGCACAAATAGCCCTGATTTGAGAAAGGCTTTCAGTAGCCGAAACACGTGTCATCACTAAGGGCATAACATTAAAACTCAAGTTTTTGGTATAAAGAAAACCTGCTGCATTTCTTGATCTCTGAGTATGTACGAATACCCTAATATTGGTACATATTTCTTTGGCATGGCTTCAGGGAAAAATAACCAAAAATCTACCATAGCCTCAAAAGAATCACAAGTTACTATAGCTGCCAACAAAAGGCTAAAAAGTGACTCGCCCGTACCCCCTCATGGAACCCGCAATTGATACCATACTGCAAGAAATAAGGTCTCTTAGACCGTTTATAGAAACCAGAAACCAAAAGCTGCAGCAGTTGGACGATAGGTGGAATATCTTTGAAAAAAGGATGACAGAAATGGAGAATAGAATTGGTATCACAGAGGATATCTCCCCTCGAGTGTTACTGTTAGAGAAATCTGTAAAGGACCTTTCAATGCTCAACGAAGATTTAGAAAATAGAAGCAGACGTAATAATGTACGTATTACAGGACTTCCAGAGGGCAGTGAGGGGAATGATGCCATCAGGTTTCTTCAGAATCTACTCTCAGTAGTTCTTCAAATACCTAAAGAGATACCACTCAATATCCATCGGGCACATCGCATCGGTCCTGCCAAAACCTACTCAACATTGCAACGCTCCTCAAGAACTATGCATTTTTGCTCACTGGAATACACCCAACTTCAGCTCATCATATTGAAAGCCAAAGAGAAAAATGCTCTAATTTGCCATGGCAATAGGATCTACAAATCACAAGATATTTCCAAGAAAACTGCTCAGTGCAGGAAGGAGTTTCTTTCTTATCGCCCTGCGCTATAACAGCTAAATGCCAGGTACGGCCTATACCATCCCTGCACCTTCAAGGTACCCTTTGAAGGCTGTACCTCAATATTTGATGAACCTGCAGATCTCAAGGCTTACATTTGCAACCTTAAAATGAAAACATGGACACTTTGCTGCCCATCACCCCATCAACATCCGGAACCTGACTATTTTTTCTGTTACATCAAGGTATGCTGCAACTCTTAGAATGTACCCACTCGATTGGTGGGCCAGGCACCACCTGACAAACTCCATCTCTCACGGCTGGTTTTCTTTTGGCCCTGCTGGTGTCATCTGCTCCAACTGTTTTTGTTGTCCCTTTTTCTGCTTTAGGGTATTTTACCCCTTTTTACGCCTCTTCTTGACTATATATTATTATTGATATGTTCTGCAGTACTTGGCTTATAACTATTTTTTCTTTGTTTTCGGTCAAGTTTACCCCTTCCTTCCCATGTCCCTTTTGTGTTTTCCTTATGTGGCCACCCTTACTACTTATCGTGCATCTGATATATATATATGCAAGGGCACAGACTGTAGAATGTACTATCTTGCTTGTAATATTTATTTTTCCTTTATTCTTTGGTCTCTTAATGTACTTATAGTATCATTTTCAGTGAGTTACAATGGTACTTAGATGTGTAACATGAAATATTAGGGGCTGTAACCAGCCAATCAAGTGACACACGATCATATGCCATGTGAAAAAGGTTAATTGCTCTATTACATGTTTGCAAGAAACCCACCTCTCCATCCCAGAAACCGTGACGCTCAAATAATTTTGGGTTAAAGACATAATAGCAAGTGCAGCAGAGGGTAAGAGAAATGATGTAGCTATTCTAATTAGTAAAAAACTGTCATATAAAATTGTGGCTCAAGATGTAGATACCAATGGAGATTGGGCATGGGTTAAATTACAAATTGGACATGACACCATCATAATCATGAACATATATGGTCCCACTCTTTCCGATACTGACTTTTGGTCCTCAACCAAACAGATCATCCTCACATCAAACTTCCCCAACCTCATACTATTTGGAGACATGAATCATGTGTTTGACTCCTTCTTGGATAGAAAATCCAAATGTTAATTTAAAAAATACAAGTCACATAAAGCCTTCAAGCAGTGTCTAGTGGAGACAGGTCTTATTGATTCATGGAGACTGGCACATCCGGTGGATCTAGATTATACCTTCCATTCACATCCACATGATACACTATCTCCCCTTGACTACATCTTCATTACCAAACCCCTTACAAACTCTGTCACAGACTCCCATACCTCAAATATTATCATCTCGGATCATGCCCCCATCATCACTACTTTAGACCTCTCAGATATTAAAAGACCTCAGATATTAAAAGACCATCCTCCAGATGGGGATAACTGTCTCCTGGAAGATAAGGAATTTATTCAATCCGTTCTAACATTTCAACATCAATATTTTGAAACAATTCTGAGAATGACACCTCTATAAGTAATAATTGGGATTCCACAAATCCACCCTAAGAGGACACATTATTGCCTTCTCCAGCATAAAAAAGAAACAATACAAAAAAGACCTTGACAATCTTTATTTGCTTCTTACTCAAGCAGATAAACAATTTTATCTTTCCTCATCCAATGTTGACTTACGTACCGTTCTATCCATACATTTCCAAATCAATAAAAAACTTAAGGAACAAGCATCAGGTGCAATATTGAAGTATACATCTAAAATATATCAATCTTCGAATAAAGCTGGTCGGGCCCTTTCATCCTATCTCAAAGCAAAAGAAAAGAAAAAACATTAATTACGAGCATCAAAAAAACATCAGGAAGAATAATTACTGATCCTTTGAGCATTATAGAAACTTTCAAGGAATTCTATTCTGATCTATATTCCCCGGACGCAACCATACCAGAAGCCAATATTTCCAATTGCCTTGATAATATTGACATGAGTTCCTATCCTAAAACAGATCTTACAAACCTTGAAGGTGAACTTACAACTAGTGAAATAAATCAAGCTATTAAAGGGTTAAGCAGAAGCAAAGCCCCAGGACCTAATGGTCTTTCTTCAGAATTCTTTTTTAATTTCTCGTGTCAGCTTACCCCCAGACTTAAAACTCTATTCTCATCTTTCCTGTCCAAGGGATTTTCATCTGGTACTTTCTCTGAAGCCCTTCTCATCCCATTCCCCAAACCAGAGAAGGATCCCCATTACCCTAAGAACTATAGACCCATTTCCCTTGTTCATGTAGAAAGTAACATTTTTGCCAAGATATTAGCAAATAGAATAGAATCTCACCTTTCCAAATTGATTAAATCTGATCAAGTCAGATATGTCAAAGGCAGAAACATCTCAGCCAATGCCAGACCTTTGCTTAATGCCTTACATATTACTGCCAAAGATAAAAATGATAAACAGGGATACGCCGCCATAGCATTAGATGCCAAAAAGGCCTTTGACCATGTTCATTGGGATTTTATATTTCATGCACTTAAGTGGCATGGGTGCTGTGAGGGCTTCATTTCCCTAGTTAAACCCCTCTATTCAAATCCAAAGTCCTCCATATTCATAAATGGCCAAACCTCTTCATCCTTTCCACTGCAAAGAGGTACTAGACAGGGTCTAGACACTATTCTTTATGTACTATCTCTTGAACATCTTTTGGAAATCATTAGACAGGACAGGAATATCCCAGGTATTTCGGTTGGTAACTATGAAACTAAAGTAGTGGCATATGCAGATGATATTCTGCTAGTGTCAAAAAAACCGAAACAACACCATCCAGATATACTGGATGCACTACAGAAATGTTCCGCCGTATTAGCCTATAAACACAACAGAGACAAATCAGAGTTGATACCCCTAAATCCTTATTGTCTTAAACGTGAACATGACATTTTGGGTTTTAAGTGGTGTGCTAACTCTGTTAAATATTTAGGTATACAGTTTGCCTCCACTATCAACAGTACCATTAAAATCAAAACAGACATCTTACTTATTAGGCTTTCCGATCTAACCTCCACTTGGTCCCCCCTATTTCTTTCTTGGTGGGGTCGTCTTGACACCATCAAGATGATGCACTCCCCTATCATATTATATATGCTACAAATGCTTCCTGTTTCCCTTCCAACCACATTGTTCAAATCCATCAATACAATCCTTCTTAACTTTCTCCGGGGCAAAGGCAAATCTAAAAGAATCACACTCAATAAACCCAAAACTCCCTTTGAACAAGGAAGAGTCCACTTTCCTGATGTCAAGAAATATCGTCATGCTTTTATACTCAAGCAAAGCAGCTGTTGGTACGCCCTGTCGCATTCAGAATACCTCCCTTCCTGGTGTAAGCTTGGAAAACAAATAGCCCTCCCTCATGACATCACAGACACCATTTTTCTTTTTCACCATACTACCTCCATCCTTTTCGGAACCCATCAAAATATCTAGATCTGCCCTCAGGATCTTCCTTTTTCCATCAGCCAAATCCCCTTCCCGAGAGCTCTCACCATATCTATGGTTTAACAAATCAATCACTATTACCAGTAGAACCTTCTCCAGGAAAATCTGGCTCTCCAAGGGTATTAGATATATAGACCAAATTGTTCACGACAACACCATCACATCATTTCAGGATTTTAGAACATCTTTCTCCCTACCATTATCAGATTTGACTTTCTACAATAAATAGGTGAATGCATGCATAGATGGATTACATGCACATGACAACAAGGTCTTATCTCCTGAAACAATGAAATTACAGTTACTCTCCACTAATTCTGATATTAGGGCTGCCAGATTATATGAACTATTAGAACCTGCAGAACCATTAACGCTGAAATAGTCTGTTCAAACTCAATGGGAAATTGATTGTTGTACTACATTTGATGATTACACATGGTCTCAGATATGGTCTAGAATTAGGAGGGGTCTCTACCCCGGCCAGCATTACCCAAAACCTTCTATTTTTTAGGCACAGAGCATTTATTACCCCTGTTAAATTTACAAAAGCTCAAGCCCACACAGATGGTAGTTTTTGGTCTTGTGGAGATACCCCTGGTTCATATAAACACATGTTCTTTGATTGCCCTCATGTTTTCGATAATGGTAAGATGTTTGGAAATACATGATGATCATCTTTGATGTTCAGATACCTCTTACTTTTGCTAATGTGTTTCTTGGGAGTAATGCACTCAAAGAGAAAATATCCTTCCCATCCTCAATTTTTTAGGATCTCCTCATTGCTATTGCCATCAAACTTATCACCACCAATTGGAAACAATTTCAAAACATCTCCTGTAAGAACTGGTGGAACAATGTTTGTCATACTCACAGAATTGAGCATTGTATGGCTTCCTATTTAGATAAATTACCTAAGTACAATATGAAATGGGCCCTTTTCATTAACTACCTAGATTATCATAATATGTCAGCCCATGGCTCATAATTAATGTCTTTTGATATTATAATCCTAGATATACTGGCATGTTGTATCTCCCCATTTGTTAAATGATGCACCTCTTTGTTTATCAGGCCATTAACCTTGCACCTTTCCATCCCCTCCTTATTGTTTATTCCCTTCCTGTCTCGTATTGTCTCTTATATGTCTCCCCTGTTTGTGTACAAGTTCTTCTTCATATACAACAATATTTTATTAAGGAACCATTATATACCGCATAGTTACTGTTTAGACCGTCTTCATCTTATTTACACTAATATTTTGTTCTTCATATATTGATACAGTATATATAATATTTGTATTATATCAAATTTATTCACAGTTATTGTAACTCATGGTTGCTACCTTGAATTGTTATATACTAAATAAATACAAATCATTAAACTAAACTAATACTAAAATGTTAATAATACACAACTGGTCTATGATAAGTTTTTTTATTCTGTACTGTTGTGTTTATCGATATTGAAAGTTTGAGCCTGAAAGAAATGTGATTTGCTAATTTGTGTGCAAAGGAAAGTAAGAATAAAACTTAAAGAATCAAAAAAGTATGAAATGTATCATTGGCAAAAGAAAAGAGAAACATAAGTGGGGAAAACACCTCCACTTCTGAGTCTATCTTATGGTTGTTCAATGCGGGGCGTGCTATCAACTTTTACGTATCCATAGTAATGGTTTACCGGTTTCAGTGGATTTGTCAATTATACCACCTTCATCAGGACAGTAGGATCTGGTTGAACCGTCAGAACCTCCTTGGTTTTCGTACTCTATTTGCCATGGTACCCCATCGCTTAGGATGCTTGATGCTATGAGTGTGATCTGCAGGGGACATAATAAAAATAGAGACACAGTGTTCTTCTTCATATACAACAACAGCCTTGGGGGGCCAGGACCCCCAAGGCTTACACCTGCCCCCCATAAAAAGGAGGCCTTGTTAGTGGTGTTTGTATTCTTTTTGTTATGCAAAAGATGTAATGTATTTTAACGAAACGCAATAAAAAATAAAAGAAATTGGAAGTCCCCCACCCCTGGGACTGAGGGAGCTACTAGGGGGGTTAGATGCAGGGGGGAGTTAGCTATTAGCATTCTGATGGGCTGCACTGCAGGAGGCCCAGTCCGGATTTGTTTGCTTGCCTTGGACAAGGATTTATGCCCCACTGCCATGAAAGCAGAAATGACCAGGGAGATGAGGGGCCATTAACACCTCTACGTAAGGTTGCACACTTGCTCAAGCAGGCAGCCTTCAACCATCTAGCAAGATCCTGTGTTGTTTTTTTAACTGCACTGTTCATCTTACTTAAATTTCAAACCTCACATTACATGGTAGCTATTTTCTTAAACATATCAAGTTGATTTCAATAATTTAAAGTTGGTTTGTATGTGTGGAAATATAACTGTTGTTCCCAACATGCTTAATAAGATGGTTAACTGGAGCTAACAATACATGGCCGGTGATGATGCTTGGACACAGATTTCTGCACCAGTTGCATAAACGGCTATGGACCAAGACACATTCCATTCACTGGAACACAAGCCACTGCAAGCATTGTTAGGCCTTGTGGCCAGCAGTTTGGGCAGGGCTGCTCACATTGGTGGCAGGGAAGCCAAGACTGATTTGCAAACAATGGTATGGAAGCCTGACCAAAGCAATGTCAGTGGTTATGATTGATTCAGAGACTTACATCCATCAGACTGAGGACCGTTACAAATTACATTCAAGGCATATATTCTGCTGCATGAACTACTTGAGTATGAAACAATAAGATTGGTAGTAAGACAAACATAATTCTGGAGAGCAGAGTGTAGTCAGACCAAAGTGACTTGGTGTAGGGCTTTGAAATAGGCTATTAGGTGTACGCCAGAACAATTGCATTGTACCACAGATAAGGAGGTTAAGAGAGGCACACATTCTACGGATGCATTTGTCCGTTTATCCATCCATTGTCACGTTAAACCCTAAAGTATTCTCACTAACTACCTGCCCTCTCCCTGCTGAAACATACCCTCTTGGCTACTGTTTGAGCTAGCTCTGTCACAAAGTAACATCAAACTTGGTGCTGTATTGGGCCTGCGTGTGTTATATCTAAGCATTCTTTTGAGTTTTTAATGACTTAATTACCTCTGTAAATGAGCTCCTGTTGTAATACAAAATCAATGTGTGTTTTCTGCCATTATATTTAAAAGCAACATTGGTTTTCCTCACATCTGTTCCTTGTACTGCACCAAAATAAGCAATCACAAAGCCAATCGTTTTGACATGTGTATAAGTATTACACAGGCATTTGCCAGACAATGACATCCTATGCCCAGTTACTCGCACCGTTTTCTAGATGTTCCCACCTTTTTTGCCAGGTTGTACCCTTATAGCAGTGCCTGGCAAATGTCTTTCCCATGTGTACTCAAACGCCAAAACTGATGGCTTTGTCTCCCTAAGTGAAAGTATATTTGCCCGGATGTGGGTGCTTTGTCTGCTATGCTGAGGGAATCATACTGCACCGACCTGAGTTGGTCCAACAAGAACCCACCTGAACATATCAAGGCTAGGACGGCATGTATGGACCAGCTTCAGATCTTCGTCTGATGTATAATAATCAGTGTGGTTCTGACCTAAAAATATTTATCTTTGTCTGTGCAGAAGCCTAGTTTGCCTGGCCAGAACTTTTCATGAAATTAACAGATGATTACTGCCTTGATAACATCATACTGCTGGAGTAACCATTAACAATGTTTGTATGCAAACAAAATGTGTATTGTGGGTCTTATTAAGAAAAGTATGATACAACTGCTGGGTGTTTAGGCAGTGCCAGAAATGGCTATTTATTGTGGGATCCCACACGTGACAGAGGAGGGAAGGTCGGGACTGGACAATTGCACCCCCCCGGCCAATAAACATTTGCCTCTCAGAAGATTGATCATGAAACCTTGAAAATAAAACAAGAAAAGGGCATTTCCTATTACGTTTATGGTCAGGTTAAACGGTGCACATCTGTTATACCTAAAAAAGGGTATTTAAATATTTCCTGCAGAGTGCAATCAGAGGTGGATTTAACAGCCGGCAAAGGGACAAATACACATGGGGCCTCCTGCTCTGCCTTTCTCCTCTCAAAGTCTGCCAGGGCTGCACAGGCCATCCCAGTGCGACCATATCTTTTTAACATGTGTCGGCAGCAGATTATTTAAAATAGGAAGTGATTAGTGATGACTAAAGGTACTTTTTTCTTTAAATTATATAAGCTTTTAATAAGCTATTTAAGAGTGATTCTTGAATGATTAGACTTTACCAGGATACAGAACAAGCTGTGTGAAACAATGACTTTGTAATGCATTTCATTTCACTTTGTGTCTGTAAAAGATTTTTTGTAAATTTTCATTAGTTTGCATTCTGGAGCTTGTAGCCTTCCATTTAGGATGGGGAAAATAAAGTTACAATCAAATAATTTTACTGCAATTTTTTTCACTCCGCAGGATTTGGAAAATGATCACCTTTGATTGTAGCTTTTTTGGTAAAAGCAAGCAGATTCCAAATCATTTAATTGTGGGTGAGATTTAAAATGTTCGAGCAGCGTAGTGTAAAAGTGAAGAGAAAAGGCAATTTTGTCTATGTTTTGCTAGTTACTTTTACAGTACTTTGTGGAAACCATTCAAATTGCTTGTAGGCTCCTTTTGCAAAGAAGTGCAAACAAGAGTGGTCCCCTTCATGCAATTTAGGATTCAAAACAAAATTACCCCAATACTCTTGTTCATCAACCCATTTCTACAATGATGTTCACATTGTCGAGTTGCTTTATCATGTGACATGTGCATTTGTAAAGTAATCAGTATCAAATTGAGTATTTTTTTACCGTTTATGGTTTATTACAAACATTTACAAAAGAAGTTAGTGAAGTAACAAAAAGAAACTAAATAAATGGAAAAAGTAAAGTACACAGAACTGTCGAATACAGAAATGTACAATAATAAACAACATTTCATTGTCATGGCTTTTAATCATTGGTAAAAAAAAGTATACAATTCATAACAATAACAATTATTTTCCTATTTCCTATAAATCATCCCTATCACTTAAGGTTTCTTTTATATACAAAGTAGGAGCTATAGTAAGCAGGGAATAAGTACCTTTTAAAATTCTGTACAAAAAATGTGCAAAGACTCAGAATGTTATTATTTGAAACCAAACTTCAACGCATATTTGTACCAACTTGAGCTGGGAAGATGTGTGGTCAAGTACATACATTTCAGGCTAGGCTCAGATTCTGGCTTTACCACTTAACTAAATTGTGTAACGCTGGGCAGATAATTTAATCTCACTGTGTGTTTCCTGCCAAAATTTGGAGCCAGCCCCTAGAGGTGATTCAGTTTGCAGTATGAGCTATTCAAAAATGTCCCACTCATGGCTTAATAGATGGGCAGCGCAGGGGTCAGGGCCCACCAAGCAGGTCAGGGCCCACCATGCAGTCACACACACATGAACGTAAGGCCCCTTGGGAAGTGTGTCATGCAGTGAATGGGAAGCAGAGTAACTTGTACACCAAATAATCAAACCAACTCAGGAAGATGGCAAAGGTTTCTGTTTTAATATCAATGGTCTGAAAGAGGGAGTTACAACGTACATCAAAGGACGTCGCAGAAGCTCTCGGTGCATCATACAAACAATTACATTTATATATAAAAGTTCTTCATATGTGATGTTACACTAAGTGGCAAACAAGACAAACCTACAAGGGATTGCGATACGTTCAAGGGGAACATGTAAGTATACTTTCTATAAGGGGCTGGGTTGTGATTGGATATCTTCTGTCTCAGGTGGACAACTTATGCCCATCTCTAGTGCAAGTGATCTTCATCACTATTGATTCCTCAAGGAGCATGCCTATCTGCCCTCCTGTTCAATCTCTACTTGATCACCCTCCCACCAATAATTCGTTCACACAACATCCTGTGTTACAACTACGCTGATGACACTCAACTAATTCTAAAACTCTTGAACTCAAAACCCAACCGCTAACCTGACCTCGCCTCCTGCCTCCTCGACATAAAGCTCTGGATGACCCAAAGTCACCTCTTGTTAAATACCTCCAAAACTGAAATCATGGTATGTGGCAACTCTGAACTTCTTCCACACCCACTACCCTGGCCATCTGCCATGGGCAACTCACCGACTCCCTCTAACTCAGTAAAAAACCTTGGATGCACCCTTGACTCTGACCTAACACTCTTGCATCAAGTCAACAACGTCTCAAAGTCCTGCCACTACCACCTTAAAACTCTTAAGTGAATCTTTCCATATCTCTCCTTTCCCAACAGTCTCTCCGCGGTCCAATCAATTTTTATATCAAGACTGGACTACGCTAACCTTGAAAAATACCTTGAAAAAAACCACCTCCTAGGTATCCGACAATCAGGTTTCAAATCCCAACACGGGACAGAAATGGCCCTCATTGATTTAAAAGCCCATATTGACACCCTCAGAGACAATGGGAAAACTGCCTTATTACTTCTCCTGGACCTCTCTGTGGCTTTCGATCTAGTCGATCACAAAATCCTATGCGATCACCTGGACTCAGCTGCCCACTTTTCTCAAGAAGCCATCAACTGGATTGAGTCATTTCTCAGCAATAGATCCATGCGTTTCTTTTCCACCTCTGCCGCCGCCGACCCCATCCCCATCACATGTGGAGTACCACAGGGCTCCTGCGTCACTCCTACACTGTACAACATGTTCACGAAGCCCTTGTTTGATGATCTAGATGACCTGGGTATCACCTACACCAACTATGCCGATGATACACAGATCCTCATCCCGTTGACGGGAGATTACAACCACGATTTGGCCTTGGTGAACAGCCTGAATGATGACAAGACTGAACTCATCATCCTTGTCTCCTCTACTAACCTAACTAAATTGGACCACAACTACGCCAACTTCATTATAGACGGGAACCTAATCAAGGTAGCCAAAGAAGTGAAAACATTAGGAATATATATCGACTCCTGCCTCTCCTTCCACAAACAGGTTAGCTCCTTGGCATCCTCCACAGCTTACACATGTAAGCTTATAAGAGCAGCCAAACCCTTCCTTTCCACCCCGAGCTGTTTAACCTTAGCCAGAGCCCTGGTATTATCAAAACTGGACTACTGCAATGCCCTCTACGTAGGAGCTAGCAAGCAAATCACCAACAAAATCCAGACACTACAAAATAATGCTCTCAGAGCAGCGCTCAGCATTCCCAGGAGAGAACACATCTCCAACATTAGCAGATCCCACAATTGGCTCAAAACCACTGACAAAGTCTTGCTAAAAGTAGCCTTTCTCACACACAAGTGCCTCAACAATGCTGCCCCACCCTATCTAGCCGATAGAATAAGCAAATACACCCCCAACAGACCCACCAGATCCTCCAACGCAAACCTGCTCACAGTTCCCAGGTTCAAACGCATCAAATTGGGAGGTAACAGCTTCGAGGTTAAAGCTGCCCAACATTGGAACGCCCTACCACCCCCTCCTTAGGGCACCCCAAACCTACGCACACTTTAGACGAAACTACATCCAATGGATAAAGAATAAGGACCACTAATAACATTCTATAACATAGGAAGTATACCGAGATGTAAATTTGACAATTATATGCCTTCCTGCGGTGTCCGGACATTTCGTCGAAAGACATTTCGTCGAAAGTCATTTGGTCGACGGAATTTGGTCGAAAACCAAATGGTCAAATTTTTTTAAAATTTATATATATATATTTTAGGTTTTAGTTTAGGAAAAAAAACATTCGACCATTTGGTTTTTCGACCAAATGGTTTCGACCAAATGTCCTGTCGACCATTTGTTTTCGAAGAAATGTCTGGTAACCCTTCCTGCTTGTTTGTAAATTTGTAAACTACCCTGTAAACTTGACTCTGTAAATCTGTAAATTTCTGCCATCTCTGTCACAATGTAATACTGTATTGCATAAGTAACCTGTAACGAAGTTGTGAATAACCTGTTGATCCTACGCCCAAATACCCTCGGGTCTGGCGCGCATTACAAATGAATAAACAAAACTAAACTATCCCCCTCTACCTCGGAGTCCACGCTTATCAACTGAATAAACTTCAAAGAGCACAAAACGCTGCAGCCAAACTGCTACTTGCGCTCGGCCCAAGAGACCACGTCTCCCCAGCCCTTAAAACTCTGCACTGGCTTTCAGTAGCCCGTAGGGTGACCTTCAAAACCTTATGCATCTCTCATCGAGCATTGCATAAAACCGGACCTCAATATCTTCAAGACAAACTAAAACCCTATCACCCTCCACGTACTCTGCCGGCCTCCTAGTCGTACCTAAAACAAACTCAGTCAGATTAGGCGGATCATCATTCTCAGCCTTGGCTCCCACGCTGTGGAACGCACTCCCACCCCACATCCGCCTAACTGAAGATCTAATGTCTTTCCGCAAACTACTGAAAACTTTGCTCTTCCCCTAAAACCAACCCGTACACAAAGCAACCCAAACTGATTAACTGCATCTCAATGACAACAACCCAACAAACAACTAGATCTTGAATAACAATAAGACAAATAAAAACACAACATCAACATCCATGCAAGACAACCAATGGCCGCTAATGTAAACTAAAAGAACAAACAGAATAGAAAGAGTAAGTTAGATCGAAGCAGTGAAGCGGATAAAAAGAATAAATCATACACAAACAGTAATGAGGTTTAAATTAATGAAATGGATGTAACGAGTGCAATGGACAAAATGAACGAAACGGGTGAAAAGAATAAATAGAAGAAGATGGAAAGATGAATTCAAGAGACTATTTGAATGCACAGACAGTTGACACCGACAGTGTAAGTACATGGCATAAATAGAAAGTACAGAATAGACGATTCAAGTACATGAGACAAGCATAGTGCATGAAACAGATAGAGAACACGGAACGGTTGACAAGTGAAATGGCCTGAAATCGATAATGCATGACAAAGGAACAAAGTGAATGGAGCGGATGAAATAGTTAGAATGGATGATGCGCGTGGAACGGATGGATGAGTGCGTGGAGTGGATGAATAAGTCGAACAGAGGAGTGTGTTGAGCGGATGGGGTGTAGAGCGGATGAGCGTGTTGAGCAGATGGGGTGTAGAGCGGATGAGCGTGTAGAGTGGATGAGTTTGTAGAGCGGATGATTGCGTAACCGTGGAGAAGTATGTAGAACGCAGGGAGCACTGAGCAGATGAATGTGCAGAAGGGATGAGTGTAGAGCAGACGAGTGTGTAGAGCGGATGAATGTGTAAGTACGGTGGAATGTGTAGAACACAGGAGTGCATAGAACAGATGAATGTGCATAGCGGAAGAGTGTATAGAGCGGAGGAGTGTATAGAGCAGAGGAGTGTATAGAACGGATGAGTGTATAGAACGTATGAGTGTATAGAGCGGATGAATGTATAGAGTGGATGAGTGCGTACGAACGAACGTCTGTGTAGAGCAGATGAGTACATATACCAAATGAGTGCGTGGAAAGAACAAGTACATAGAGCGGATGAGTGCGTAGAGCTGATGAATGCATGGAGCAAATGAGTGCGTGGAGTGGATGAGGGTGTGCAGCAGATGAGTGTGCAGAGCATGATGGGTGCGCAGAGCGTGATGGGTGCGCAGAACAGAAGAGTGCGCACAGTGTGATGGGTGCGCAGAGCGTGATGGGTGCGCAGAGCGTGATGGGTGAGAAGAGCATGATGGGCGCGCAGAGCGGAAGAGTACGCAGAGTGGAAGAGTGCGCAGAGCGGAAGAGCGCAGAGCGGAAGAGCACCAAGAACGGAAGAGTGTGTAAGAACAGAGGAGTGTGTAGAGTGGATGAATGGGTAAAACAGACTAGTGGGTAGATCGGACGAGTGTATGGAGCAGACGAGTGCGTAAGAGCGAATTAGTGCGTAGAGCAGATGAGTGCGTAGAGCAGGTGAATGCGTAGGAGCGGGTGAGTGCGTAGGAGCGGGTGAGTGCGTACAAGCGGGTGAGTGCGTAGAGCAGGTGAGTGCGCAGTGCGTAGAACGGATGAGTGCATAGAGTGGATGATGGCATAGAGCGGATGAGTGCGTAGAGCGGATGAGTGCAAAGAGCGGATGAGTGCCTAGAGCGGATGAGTGCCTAGAGCGGATGAGTGCCTAGAGTCATTGAGTGCCTAGAGCGGACGGAACGGGTGAAGTATGTGGATAGAATGGGTGAAGTATGTGGATAGAATAGGTGACATATGTGGATAGAACGAATGACGTATGTGAACGAAACTGGTGATGTATGTGGATGGAACGGTTAACGTATGTAGATGGAATGGGTGACGAATATGGGTAGAACGGGTGACGTATGTGGATGGGACGGATGAAGTGCTTGGAACGGATTGGAGTGCTTGGAACGGATTGGAGTGCGTGAAACGGATTGGAGTGCGTGGAGTGGACTGGAGTGTGTGGAGCAGACTGGAGTGCGTGGAGCGGACTGGAGTGCGTGGAGCGGACTGGAGTGCATGGCACCGACAGGAGTGCATGGCGCCGACTGGAGTGTATAGAACAGATGGGAGTGCATAGAACAGACGGGAGTGCATGGAGCGGAATGGAGTGCATGGAGCGGTCTGGTGTGCATGGAGCGGTCTGGTGTGCATGGAGCGATCTGTGAGTGCATGGAGCGGTCTGGAGTGCATGGAGCGGTCTGAAGTGCATGGAGTGGTCTGGAGTGCATGAAGCGGACGGAAGTGCATGGAGCGGATGGGAGTGCATGGAGTGGACGGGAGTGCATGGAGCTGACTGGAGTGCATGGAGCTGACTGGAGTGCATGTATCAAATGGGAGTGTATCGAGCAGGCAGGAGTGCATGGAGCTGCCCGGAGTGCATTGATCGAACGGGAGTGCATGGAGCAGGCGGGAGTGCATGGAGCGTACTGGAGTACATGGAACAGACTGGAGTGCATGGAGCAGATTGAAGTACACAGAACGGACCAGAGTGCATGAAATAGCATGACTTACATGGAATGGTCTGGAATGCATGGAGCATTTGAAAGAGCATGTAACCCATCATATCACATCACCACGCTTACTCTCTTCTTTACACCACCACTCAACTAGAACACAGAGATACTATGACACCATTCGGTATAGCTGTTCTCATATCAACATCTGCCTCATACTCCCCATCACTCTAATTAAACACTGCTGGTTACACACCCCCCAGCCAGACATTCTCCTCAGGCCTAACGCAGACACAGTCGGCCTGGATAAATCCTGCCAGGACAAACACATACTCTTGATCTCTCAACCACCACACCTACCGCTAAGAAGTAGCTTTTACACGAATGCCACACCAGCGCACACATATCCGGTGCTCACACGCACCTTTCACTCCCTCTACTCTCTCTACTGACTTGAACTTCGGTTCCCAGGGGCGTTCAACCTACAAGCGCCTTCAGACCATACCAATGGTACATAAGGCGCTATATAAATGCAAAGTAACATATCATAACATAACATAACATAACATTAGGTACACGGTTTATCATTTGCTCTGAAACTATGAGGCCCTTCGTTATACGGCCCTCTATAATTGGTTGGCACACTCGTGCCAGTCTGGAACATTTGGCTCACTAGAGGCACATAAGTTCATACCCCAGGTGCCAGGAGGTGGACTTGACTGTACCTCCCCACCCATTTAGCCTAACCTTTCTCATCACCCATGCCTTCTGCCATGAAGATTGTCTTTAAACTCGGCCTCGCAAAGTATCCATGTCTCTGTGAATTAAAGGGAGTGCGGGCACACACTATCATTATTCTGGAACTCCTCGCCCAACTCTATTTCCATCCTTGGTTCACATCACAGGAGCGCATGATTTGGGCATTTTGCAGCATTTAATTGTCTTAAATGAATAAAACTTGCCACTCATGGTGTTCTTTCTTTGCACTTTAAGAAGGGATGATTCAGCATCTCCTGGTTACTGCCTTCAGGACTAGACAACCAGTCTTGGCTGCTTCAGGCTTGACACTAGGCCAGACAGCCCTTCCAGACTCATCCATGATCGCGGTTAATTCTTTGCTGCGACACAGCTCTCGGCTCTTCTCTCCATGGGTTCGAGCTTACAAAATATGTGACACCAATGTCCAGTTTGTATATAATGGCGGCTTTGCCTGCAGTCTATTCACTACTCATAGCCAGCTTCTAAGATTACTTGATCTACTTGCATTATAGCATCTGTACAGTTATTGAACGGCTTGTATTTTCTGCAGTGCTTTTCAAACGTGCAATCATCTTTTCCGCGAATAAAAGTTTACTCGATTCTCAACTTCATTATCAGTTTCTCTATAAGGTCCATACATTCTCGTCTTCAGCCTGTCTTCTTTGTGTGTTACACTCGTCTTTCGAGATGTCACCAGCTCCTCTTTCTCTCTTCTTCATATTACATCAAGGATATCCTCATTCAGATTTTCATCTCTTTGGGGATACAATTGATAGGGTTTTCTCAGTGGATAACTTATCTTGAATATTTGTCATGGAATAGTCGCAACTGCTGGCATCAAGCATGGCACAATTTCAGGCTTCCAACACACAGATGATCGGGCGTGGGACTTCCTGTAGAGGCAATAAACTGCTCCTCTACACTCCCCCGTCTGGTTGAGTGATCAACCACACCTTCAACGGTCTCCACATTTTGATATCTCCTCTTGAAGAAGTGCTTCTTCGGAGTACAGACTTTCATCACCCCCTTAAGGGAACGGGCTAATTTTAAATGTTCATCCACACTCCAGGTCATGTAGCTGCACTGTCCATTCAGATTACAATAGACCCATAATCATATGTACTTCTTGTGATTCTTTGGATACAGGAACTTCATCCCCTCAGGTGCTGCGATGCTGGCCTGTATATATTTTCTGACATCATCATCAGTCAATTCCTTGGGTCCAAATCCTGATTCGACATCAATCATGATCTTCATCCCTACGGCTTTCATGGCTGCCTTCTTGCACTGTGTGATTATTATCCTGATCACACAGAATCCAAGCATCACCATCACTAATACTGCTCCAAGAAACTTGAAGATTTTCGCCATCCACCGTGGAACCCATGAGAATATGGACCCAAACCAACTATCATCTGTGATGTCCTCTGTCTCGTCTTCCATTTTGTTATGCAGATTCATCAGCACGGTTATGGCCTCTGTCATGGTTCCATTCTCATCATTGTGAGATGGTGTGAATGTGCAACATGATGGCCCAATTTTAGCGCAAATTCCTCCTTCCATTGCAGTGGCCCTGTCTAGGATATATCTGTTCTGCATGGTCATCTATCATATGGCCCTCAGTTCTTCCTTGATAGGCTTGAATCCATTTATGGTGGTGTTGATTGTTTGAAAAAACTCCCATCTGGTAATTTGCAAACCATTTAGCATTGGCCATCGTCTGGGTCGCAGGCATGAAGAAAGTCATGAAGATTGAAGCAGTCTTGCTGAATAGTCTGTGTTCATACGGAATGGCCTCATATGCCTCTATTGACTTTGCTGGGAAGTAATTCTCTCTTCTGGTTCGATTGAGAAATGTAAGGGATCTTCTTTCAGAAATTCTCCAATGTTCAGGTCACTCTGAGGGATCCCCAACACTGGAACATGGATAAGCACCAGGGAACACGTCCCTCCCCAATCCTTGGGCAGCTTCATATAGGCTCTAGGCCCACAAGCGCAATATCAATCCATCAGGAAAGCTGTCCCTGCTCCCATTCTGGTAACGTCAACTGTAGTCTTGCAGCCTATGTTATCTCCCACATGTTTCCTTCCTTCTCTCCGGAAATATAATGTTGCATTCGCCAATGGAAACACAATCATTGGACCTGATTCATCTTCAATCCATGTCAGCAGTTTGACATGCTTGCCCCATGACTTCAAACACCCATCGTTTACTCTCTATACCTCTTGCACATCTACAACCAGTCAGTTCTTACAGCCATAAACTCTATTGCCCCATTCAAACTTAGAAGACCCAAACAACACGTGCACCTTAACTCGTGGTTTACACCACAGCTTAGAGTGCTACGCAAAGAGAAACGCAGTTCAGAGGCACGCTGGAAAAGTCACCCCTCTTACACCCACAAGGACAGCCTCTTATTAGCCACCCTCAATTACAAAGAAGCTCTACTCCAGGCCAAAAAAGATTCATATAACAACTGCATCACGTCAGCACAATCAAATACGAAGGAATTATTTAAAATTCTTAAGGAACTCGAGATACCTGCAGCCCCCCCTGATTCCTGTCCTAAAGACAGCAACTGGTGCACAAATATTCAGACAGCACTCCTAGGTAAAACTGCCACTCTCCAAACTAAAATCAGAGATAAACAAAAGTCTTTACAGTTGAACCAACCATTATTCACATCTACACCTAGCAGCCAACAACAAGCCAACCCGGCTGTTAAACCATTCGCCTTCTCCCCTCTTACCACCCTTGAAGTAGAAGGAATCATAAACAACCTCAAACCATCTAACTGCCAAAGTGACCCCTGCCCGGCTCCTATCATTAAGGAAGCATCGCACCACCTTGCCCCTTTCATCACATCCTTCCTAAATGCCTCCTTCAAAACAAGTACAGTCCCTGACAATCTCAAGGATGCAAGGATAATCCCACTACTCAAAAAACCGTCCCTCGACCCCAACATCCCGACCAACTTCAGACCTATCACTACGGTCCCATTCCTGCTTAAGATTCTTGAGCGCGCAGCCTACTTGCAGACTCAAGACTACCTTGAGTCCAACAAACTCCTGAGGCTAAGACAGGCTTCTGCCCCAAACATGGCACCGAATCAGCCCTGATTCATCTGAAAACTCAGATGGAAACACTAAAGGACAATGGAAAGCTAGCGCTTCTCCTGCTCCTCGACCTCTCCGCAGCATTTGATTTGGTCAACCATCAAATACTCTGCCAACATCTCAAATCCGCTGCCTACTTCTCTGACTCTGCTAATGCCTGGATCCACTCATTACTCAGCAACCGATCCATGCGGGTCTTCTCTCCCTCAGCATCGGCAGACCCCTCTCCCATTCTTTGCGGCACCCCCCAAGGCTCTTGTGTATCGCCTACACTGTACAATGTATTCACCAAGCCCCTCTTCGATGTGCTTGACTATCTGGGTGTATCCTACACCAATTACGCAGATGACACCCAGATACTCATCCCCATTACTGGTGACTACACTGTTGATACCAAATATTTGAATGATGTCTACTCGTCATTTAGGCCTGGATGGCGCAACATGAACTCTGCCTCAACGACGATAAAACGGAGCTCTTACTACTAGGATGACACCTATCGTCTTAACAAACTCGACCAAGCCTATAAGGCCTTCACTATTGACGGCAACGTCATCAAGGTCTCTAAAGACACCAAAACCTTAGGCGTTTATCTGGACTCCACCGTCTCCCTGAACAGACAAACAAATGCTGTTAGGTCTGCCTCGGCCTATACATGCAAACTTATCACCGTCGGCAGACCATTTCTGAACCTTCACAACTGCACTACTTTGGCTAGAACACTCATCATGTCCAAAATCGACTACTGTAGCACTCTCTACCTAGGGACTAGTCAGTCCAACATCAATAAACTTCAAACTATCCAAAACAATGCAATAAGGGCAGCTCTCAATATCCCTAGACAGTCCCATATCTCCATCATTAGATCTGACTTGCACTGGCTCCTGTTAAAACAAAGAATTGCCCTGAAAACGTTAGCCTTGACGCACAAATGCCTGAACAACAATGCCCCACCCTACCTCCCCTCGCGTCTCGCACTTCACTCCTCATCCCACCCCACCAGATCAGCCCAAGTTCACAGCCTAACCCTGCCCAGATTTAAACTTAAAAAAGCGGGCGGTGTGAGCTTCCCTGTTCTAGCCTCCAAATTGTGGAACTCTCTGCCAACCCACATAAGAATTGAACCTTCGTTCCTAACCTTCAAGAACAATGTCAAAGCTTGGCTGTTCACCCAGAAATCATAAGGTTCCGCACGCCAGCCTGGCTCTCTACCTTCAACTATCTTATCTATGTACATTTGCCACACTGTACCGATCATAACCTGTAAATTTGTATATGTATCATTTTGTAAAGTTTGTATATTTGGTACTATGTGTATGCGCCCGGTTGCCCACGGGCCTGGTGCGCTTTACAAATAAACTAAACTTCAAACTGCACACAACATCAGTCTTCCTTCCCATCCATTCTTAGATTTCACTTGTCTATAGACTAAGACTTGAGTTTGTTCCCAAAGATGCAGCTATTTCTGGGATATCAGGGCATTCCATCCTCTTCATGCCTCTCACAATGACCTCTTCCTGTTGTTACGCTCACCTGGACCCCACAGGGGTGTCGATCGGACCCAGACAGCTGATGTCTCCGTCAACGTGATGCGTAGTGCAGAGATGACTGTCTGGACTGGCCCGCCTAGTCTTGTCTGCTGGACCCGGAGAAGTATTTTCCTGGAAGTGGAGACAGGGATTAGCCACCTGTGGGTTTTAGTGATGGCCTCCCAACTGTTCTCGCTCTCCCCCACTAATTACCTCCGATATCCCCTTAGTAACCTCACCTTATGTTTGTAAAAGATGAGCTCTCCATCCTGCGTGTCTTGCAGGGGCGCGTAGATACCAGTTACTTCACTGGTTTGAAGGCGTTGGGAGAGTTCCGGTAAGCATTGACTCTGAAGTCCCAGGCGGGATTGGTAAGTATCAAGTTCAAAGAGTTCAATGTGCCCGATGTTCACTCTTGTCCCCTTCCTTCCTTAAGTTGCAACTGAGTTCGTGAGAAGAAGGTCTCGTAGCTGCTGCTGGCGTTCAGGTAAGAGTCTCTGTTACCCAACGCTGTCTGGTAACTATTACATGTGTTAACGTGTTGTTTTTCTCCCTCTTTACAGATGCGGCATATGAAGATATGGAGAATAATACCGCCGGTAGTAAATCAGGTAAGTATATGGTGGTAAGAGGTATTTGTTGATTCCCTTGGCTCACCTTGTTATTCTTGTGCCCCTAGGTGCCGGAGTACGATGAAGAAATGATGGAGACAGTGCCGGATCGAAAGATGCTGTGAGAACTAGTGAGTAAGGCGCCGTGCTGGAGCTGGCGAAGCGACGCGTGCAGGACTGATGTACTTCCAGGTCGGGAGATGAAATGGATCCGGAATCAGGTGAGGAATTTGAAATAAGTCTGTTTTCTAACCTTGTCCTTTTCTTCCTCTTTATTCTAGGAGCTCCGGATTTGAGGCGGGCGTGGCAGAAGACTGGATGCTGGCTGCAGGCACGGTGAGAGTCACGCTGCTGGATGCAGAATAACACAAAGCATGTGCTGCTGTTCAGGCGTGGTTTAAATAGCCTCCAAGTAGTCCCAGGAAAGAAGTTCCCCAGGACCACACCCGAGTAAAAAATAGTCCCTGTAGTAAAATAGTCCCATCCAGGCCTCACGTTGGCTTAGATTTATTTGCATCATGGTCTGCATGAGGTAAGTAATGTCTATGAGCCTGGCGCCTATGGCGCCAGGACTGATTTTTATTATGAGCCTGGTGCCTACGGCGCCAGCACTGAACCCAGACAGTCCCTAGCTGGGGCTGCTAGGGTTCTTGTAAATGTCTGGATGCCTGCTCCCGGGGCTGATGGGCTTGATCCGGATGCCCGGGGGTAGGCATCATGACAGCACCCCCCCCAAGGCCCCTCCTAAAGTTGTTCTTCCCCTTGGCCCTGGTTTGTCTGGGAAGTTCCGATGGAATTTGAACGTGGTCACTAGGCTTCCATGACCTTTCCTGTGGTCCGTAACCTTTCCAGTCGATTAAATAAAAAAGTCTTGATTTAACCAACTTAGAGTCCAGGATATTCTTTACCTCGAATTCAGATTCTCCATCTATTAGGATGGGGTCAGGTGGTTTGGCAAGTCTTGTCCCGGGTTGAACTGGTTTCAGAAGTGAAATATGAAAGACAGGATGGATCCGCATATTATAGGGTAATTCCAACTTGACGGCCACCGGGTTGATAATGGCCTTAATAGTGTAAGGTCCCAAATACCTAGGATTAAAAGTCTGAGTTTCTTTTAGAGGTATGTGTTTTGTAGCCAGCCAAACTTGATCCCCAATCTGATATCGTGGAGCATCACTTCTATGTTGATCAGCATTTTTCTTATATTTCTCTTTCGCTTGTTTCAAATGTTCTGTTGCCTCCTTAAAGGCTTGTGTAATAGTAGAGTGTAAATGGCTAACTGCAGGCATTTCTAAGTGCTAAGGCGAATCGAGTTCTGAGGTCCGAGGGTGATGTCCGTATATGGTATAGAAGGGGCTTTGTCCGGTTCCAGAATGTACTGAGTTATTGTATGCATATTCGGAAATCCATGAAATATCCTTCCAATTGCTTTTGGTCTGGTGCAGCATGCAACGTAGGTACTGTTCAAGGGTCTGGTTGGTCCTCTCTGTCTGATCATCGGTATGGGGATGGTGACTGGTTGATAACATCACGTCGATTTGCGCCAATTGACAACATTTCTTCCAAAATTGTGAAATGAATTGACTGCCTCGGTCAGAGACCAACACGGAAGGAAATCTGTGTATTCGAACAATGTTTTCGAGAAACTCCTTGGCCAAAATTGAAGCGGAAGGTAATCCTTTTAAAGGAATAAAGTGGGCCATCTTGGAAAAAAGATCCACAATAACTAGGATGGTGTTAAATCCATTACATGGAGGTAGATCTGTAATAAAGTCTAAAGACAAGGTGTGCCATGGTGTAGGTGGAATATCCAAAGGTTGTAAAAGGCCAGCGGGTTTTTTCTTCTGGCTTTTGTTTTGGGCGCAAATTCCTCAAGACATCACAAATGACTTCACTTCTTTTCGCCAAGTGGGCCACCAGAACTGTCGCTTAATTTTCGCTTCAGTTTTTGCGATACCTAGGTGCCCTTCCATCAGGGAGTCATGGTAATTGGAGATGACTAGTTCTTGTATTTCCTTGTATGGTAGAAATAGTCGTCCGTGATAGTAAGGTAGGTCATTGACGACTGAGTAGTCCGGGCCTTTCTTTACCCAGTCCTGCAGGGTTGCTGGATCGAAGAGTTGTTGGATTTTTGAATGAATATCTTCTAGTGTCTGTAGAGTAGTTATGCCAAGAATTATTTGCTCGGGAATTATTGGCACCGGTTCCGGGTTTGCATATGCTTCTCCCATCCCTATTCGGGATAAGGCATCTGCTTTGCAATTTTTGCGGCCTGGTCGATAAGTGATCACAAAATCGAATTCGGCAAAGAACAATGCCCATCGAAGTTGTCACGATGATTGGGCTTTGGCTGTTTTTAAATACTGCAGGTTCCGGTGATCAGTGATTACGGTAATGGTATGCCTGGCACCAAGAAGGTAGTGCCACCAAGCCTTAAAGGCGGATTTGATAGCTAATACCTCTTTATCGGTAATCGCATAGTTTAACTCAGGTGCTAAGAACTTTCTGGACCAAAACGCTACTGGGTGAAGTTGACCGGTTTCAGGATCCTTCTGGGACAGGACAGCTCCCATGGCTAAACTGGATGCATCAATTTCTACTATGTATGGAAGCTCAGGGCGTGGATGCTTTAAGACAGGTGCTGATGTGAATTTCGATTTTCAGCTCTTGGAAGGCCTTTTCAGCCTCTTCGGTCCACAAGAAGTGTTTGTTTTTTCGCAAAAGTGCTGTGATGGGGTGTACAACATGGGAGAAGTCCGGCATGAATCTGCGGTAGAAATTAGCAAATTTGAGCATGCTTTGTACCCCTTTGACAGAACTAGGTGATGGCCACTTGAGAATTGCGTCCACCTTTCGAGAGTCTATTCGGACTCCCTTTGGAGTCAGGATAAATCCAAGAAATTCAACTTCCGTAGCATGAAAAACACATTTTTCCAATTTTGCATATAACTTGTGCTGGCATAGTTTCTCAAGGACTGCACGCACGTGCTTAACATGGTCTGATTCTGAGGAGGAGTACACTAGAATATCATCTATGTGTACGACGACACAGACGTCAATCGGTTCACGAAGGACATTGTTTATAAAATACTGGAAGGCTGCTGGTGCATTGCACAACCCGAAGGGCATCACCTGATATTCGAATAATCCGTACTTGGTGCGAAAGGCAGTCTTCCATTCGTCACCTTTCTTGACACGTACCAGATGATATGCCCCTCGCCAATCTAACTTAGTGTAGATACAAGCATCCTTTACTTGGTCTAGTAATTCGGGGATCAGAGGCAATGGGTATCGTTTTTTTACCGTAATCTGATTTAATGCACGGTGATCTATGCATGTTCTAAGGTCACCTTCCTTTTTTGGCACGAAGAATAAAGCTGAGGATGCAGGAGACTTGGAAGGACGAATAAAGCCATTAGCAAGGTATTGATCCAGGTATTGCCATAGGTGAGGATTTTCAGGTTCCGTGAGGGCGTAGATTCTACTGCATGGGGATTGTGCACCGGGTAGGAGGTCGATTTGACAATCGTATGATCTGTGAGGAGGTAATGTATTGGCCTGTTCTTTTTGAAAAACATCCTGAAATTCTTGGTATTCCTGAGGTAACTGCACGATTGGGTTAACGACTGTAACCAGGCCTTTGTTCAAAGTTTTCTCCGGGTAACAGGTGTGTGCACAATCCCGGAAGGTTATTCTCTTCTCTCGCCATTCTATACAAGGATTATGTGTTTCCAACCATGGAATCCCCAGTATTATCTGGAACTGTGGGGCTTTGATTAGATCAAACACAATAGTCTCTCGATGCCCATCTTGACTCAACAGTGTCATCTCTGTAGTGGAATGAGTTACAGGCCACGAGGCAATCTCAGTTCCATCAAGAGGTAGATTCATCCTTGACACCAATCGTGGTCCATATAGTTTCCTATGGCCCCGCTATCTATGTATGCCCTTACTGCGTGCATACGTGATGGCTGCCTGGGATCAAGTAGGAACATTGGGATGATCAGATGCAAGGTCTGAGTGTCCTTCTTTAAGCTCGGCAAGCGGACCTCTACGCTTGTCGGGCGTGGTGGTTTCCCGAATCAGGCTCTATGTGGCTTTTATCAGCAACTCCTACCACCTTCTTGGGTGGTTTTGTAAGGCAATCCCGTAGAAAATGTCCTGAGGTTCCACAGTACAGACACAACTGCATCTGTCGTCTTCTTTCTCTTTCCTTTTGAGTTAAGTGTCCTTTAACCCCCCCCCAATCTGCATAGGTTCAGATGCATCTGTTCCTTTGGGGGCAATGTTGGGTTTAACCAATACCCGATTCTCGAACTTAGCTCGATCAGTCTTTCGGTTCTGAAGTCGGTGGTCTAGCTGGAACACTAAGTCTATAAATTCTGTGCAATGTTGAGGTGGGTTCACAACTTGAGCCAAGACGTCTTTGAGTTCTCCCCGAAGTCCACGATGAAACAATGTAATTCGTTTTTCCTCCGGCCACCCGGTTTCCACCACAAACCTATTGAAGGTTGCAATATAGGTTAGCAGATCCTGGTTACCCTGTCGTAAGGATAAAAGTTTGTTGTCCAGGGCATGACCCTGTGAGTGTCTGGCGAATAGTTTTTCCATGCTCCTTTGAAAACCCTGAAAATCCCAGAGAAGAGGATCATCCTGGTTGACTAACGGAATGGACCAATCCGCTGCACTGCCACTAAGATATGACAATACAAAGGCTACTTTGGCTTGGTCATTTGGAAAGGCTCCCGGTCTGCATAAAAAGTGCAAGCGGCATTGGTTCATAAACACAGCAAACCTTTGGGGGTCCCCAGCAATACGTTCTGGTGGAGCTAACGGAATATTTCCTGGTAAAACCACTTGCACAGGATTGCTTGATGAAACGGGGGTTGGGTTTCCCCCATATCCAGCTAGGGGCGTTTGCCCAGCTTGGTTTTGCAGTAGTTGCCTAGCCAGATCATCAGTGCGCTCATTTGAGACAATCAGTTCTCTCCTGAGGGCATTAGTCTCTTGGCGAGCGGCATGTACTTCTGCCCTAAGTTCCCCCAATAATTGGGCCAGTTGGTCGGTTTCCGAGGTTTCCATAACACCCGGGTGGGTATTTTTAGAAAGGCTTTGTGTTCTGTTACGCTCACCTGGACCCCACAGGGGTGTCGATCGGACCCAGACAACTGTGGTCTCCGTCAACGTGATGCTTAGTGCAGAGATGACTGTCTGGACTGGCCCGCCTAGTCTTGTCTGCTGGACCCGAAGAAGTATTTTCCTGCAAGTGGAGACAGGGATTAGCCACCTGTGGGTTTTAGTGATGGCCTCCCAACTGTTCTCGCTCTCCCCCACTAATCACCTCTGATATCCCCTTAGTAACCTCACCTTATGTTTGTAAAAGATGAGCTCTCCATCCTGCGTGTCTTGCAGGGGTGCGTAGATACCAGTTACTTCACTGGTTTGAAGGTGTTGGGAGAGTTCCGGTAAGCATTGACTCTGAAGTCCCAGGCGGGATTGGTAAGTATCAAGTTCAAAGAGTTCAATGTGCCCGATGTTCACTCTTGTCCCCTTCCTTCCTTAAGTTGCAACTGAGTTCGTGAGAAGAAGGTCTCGTAGCTGCTGCTGGCGTTCAGGTAAGAGTCTGTGTTACCCAACGCTGTCTGGTAACTATTACATGCGTTAACGTGTTGTTTTTCTCCCTCTTTACAGATGCGGCATATGAAGATATGGAGAATAATACCGCCAGTGGTAAATCAGGTAAGTCTATGGTGGTAAGAGGTATTTGTTGATTCCCTTGGCTCACCTTGTTATTCTTGCGCCCCTAGGTGCCGGAGTACGGCAAAGAAATGATGGAGACAGTGCCGGATCGAAAGATGCTGTGAGAACTGGTGAGTATGGCACCGTGCTGGAGCTGGCGAAGCGACGCGTGCAGGACTGATGTACTTCCAGGTCGGGAGATGAAATGGATCCAGAATCAGGTGAGGAATTTGAAATAAGTTTGTTTGCTAACCTTGTCCTTTTCTTCCTCTTTATTCTAGGAGCTCCGGATTGGAGGCGGGCATGGCAGAAGACTGGATGCTGGCTGCAGGCACGGTGAGAGTCACACTGCTGGATGCAGAATAACACGAAGCATGTGCTGCTGTTCGGCCGTGGTTTAAATAGCCTCCAAAGTAGTCCCAGGAAAGAAGTTCCCCAGGACCACACCCGAGTAAAAAATAGTCCCTGTAGTAAAATAGTCCCATCCAGGCCTCACATTGGCTTGGATTTATTTGCAGCATGGTCTTCATGAGGTAAGTAATGTCTATGAGCCTGGCGCCGACTGATTTTTATTATGAGCCTGGTGCCTATGGCGCCAGGACTGAACCCAGACAGACCCTAGCTGGGGCTGCTGGGGTTTTTGTAAATGTCTGGATGCTTGCTCCCGGGGCTGATGGGCTTGATCCGGATGCTCGGGGGTAGGCATCATGACACCTGTCCGCCTGTAGGATACACAAGCATCTTGCTTTCCCATCCTGGTTGCTCTTCCATCTGTGACGTGTTGACGTCCTCAAATGGAAACAACCATTTCGATCTCCCATCGCAAAGTGGCCCAACTTCCCTGAAATTGTCCTCTAGTCATGCATGCTGCAAGATGAACGAGGCATCTGGCATTGTCTTCTGGGACTTCTCTTGATATTAAAGTTCGCACTGTATTCATGGCATAGGGCAATGATCCCCAATGTGTAGCTCGGGAGCAACAAGTTGCTTGCATGCCCTAAATTGTTGCACGCCAGTCACTCTTGGCCATGGTGTGAAGGACTAGAAGGAGGTGCTGACGGGATGAGACCTCGGTAGCAGTATAGCCATGACAGAGTCTTGGACTGTGCACGAATTTAGAAAATTAAGCCTCCTGCATTTCCAGTTTGGTTATTTTTGTAGATGCAAGATTTGAGTTTGTTGCCACCACGCAAATTATTTTTCAGTACATGTCCTTACTTATTATGTCAGTGTCATTGTTCAAACCGTGTAAACTTCAGATACTTTGACGAGCTGACAAATGTATTAATGAGCAAATTAATTAAATCATGTTCCCATGTTTGTGTCCTGGAGAAAATGGTCATATTGTGTTCCTGTGTACAGTTAGTAGGAGCATAATGGGAAAATAAGTGCCATGCATGCCCAACTTCCCTTTATTAAAACATTTGCAGGCTCTGTTTTTTGTACAAGTCAAGTTTGTGTTTGATGCCTCTATGCACACGATTTATCTGAAATATTGCTTTTAGTGTCACCTATATTTATTACTTCATAATGTCCTGCTGCAGAAATTGCCATAGTTTGATACTATGCCTATCTGGCATGTGGATGATGGGCAGATAAGGCAAATGCATGCCACATATTTCATAATTAATTTGCATTATATTCAAATCCAATTAAGTTACTGTTAATCAGTTTAAATTAACAAGGCAATTAATCCAAAACCTAGTTAACACCACCACACACCTCTATGAAGTGGTCGTCAAATGCTCAAAGTTTTGGCCAATGTTTGCAACCAAGTTTTGTGTAAAACTCCTTTTGGGCAGAGAAAAGAGGCACCAATTCCTTCAGAAAAATATAATTTTTATTCCTAATTACTCACCTTTTCACCAATGTATCAGGCCCCAGGTGCTTTAAAATATACAATTTGCAATTACATGCCAAAATAATTCTTAGGAAGTTATCTCAGAAAACCCCAGTGAAGTGATCTGTAAAGCCTACCATATAATGGCCAGTATTATCCAATCAATATTTATTTAATCATGTTTCTCCATTAAGTTAGCAACATTCAAAAACATGTATCATATTTGATGAAATTCACATCGAACAAGCACAAAATAAAAAAGCAGCTTTAACATACTCAAACAAGCTATACATAAAAACCTGACCCTTACAATTAATTGTATAAACCATAGCTTCCACGCATGCCCATGCTTCTGCCAAACACTGAAGCAATGACAAATTAACAGAAATTGAACCAAATCTTCATTGACCCCCATTTTGCAGGCACACTTTGTGCTTCCTCATGCACAACTTCTTCATTTATTCAGGGCTGGGTACATTTAAACATTCCTTTAGCATCGTCCTCCTGCATTCTGGGGATCTTATTTCCCAGATTTCTCCTTGCCGTCTAATATGTATAAGCAAGGCTAAATATAAAGCTAAAGAGGGCAGTTTATGTATATTTTGGACATGTATCTCTCACCCAATCGGACAAGCTCTTGCTTAAAGAGCTATTTTGAGTTGGCTGAATGTGCCAACTTTTGTTATATCCCACCCCTATGCAAATGGACTCTGCTTTACAATTCCCCATACCACAAGAATTCTTCTTTATCAGGGGAGGCTGCAATCACATGTACACTGAAATTCACTTCACGATTTGCAGAAAATCACAGATGTGCTTTAAAAAAATAAATGAAAATTCTTAACTAGGCCAACACCTTCAAACTGAATACCCCAAATTCAGCACATCGGGCGCTACCAGGTGTACCTGGAGGGAGACCTGCTATTTGGCACAGGAATGTATTTTGCAACCTCTCCATGACATGACCGTTCAAACCACCCCAGATTTAGCTGCCATAAAAATTCATGGATTATTCCTTTGCCTTATATACCTCCAGGCACTTGTCCTATCTGAATGCCCCAGACGTGAAATAACATTTTAAAACACCTTTTAAACCTTCATGATGCCCTTTCAGCTGTCTTCTTAAAATGAGTGACCCAAGCACCGCTCTTTGAGAAGAGTAGGCTCAAATAAATTGGAGACTACCTCCTCATCTCTACATTCAATTAAAAACCAGCTACAACATTTCACACTTTTCCCAAATAACATCATTTGGCCCTATTTCATTTAAAACTATAACTCCCAAAATAGTAATTTGTGTATAGCAGGCCCTGTTGTAGACCTGCTGGTGTTAAGTCCAAAATGGCTGTATCATTGACATAAAGAAACATGCTATAAAATGTATCCTTCAGAAAGGGTGTGTTAATTATCTTAAGAGAAGTACCAGAGTCAAAGTCTGAAAGGAATAAATTGGCGCCAACTGACATCTCTGCTTTTCACCTTTATTGGTGGGGGACAAACAATGAATTCCCCCATCTTGTTTATAGGACAGACACTGAGATGTCTGCATATCACATTCAGATAATATTTAATAAACTAGGGACCCAATAAAAAGCAAATTATGCCACAAGCTGTTTCTATCAATCAATTCAAATTGTTTCTCCAGATCTGAAAAAAGCTACAAATAATGTCCCTCCCTTAACCTTACCGTATTTATCCACGACAGTTCCCATGGGGAAGCAGTGGTCCACTCTACTAAGCCCTCCCCTGAAACCTGCTTTGGATGGCTTCAAAATATTGTTACTTTGAGACTACTCTTACAGGCTGTGCAACAAACATTCGGAAAATATCTTACTACTAATGTCGAGTAAGGAAATTGGCCTATAAGCGTGGTGGGCTGATGAGCCAAGTACTAATTGTTCAAGAAGACGGTGTAATGCCTGTCTTGACAATCGTATTAAACAATTTGATGTCATTCGAAAAAGATCACATTATTTCTCAAGAAATTATTTTTCTGTCTTTTAGCAGTGTTTATATGCCCTTTTAAAAATATAGATCTGGCCAGTTGTGTACAGATTACTCATTAAATCATGATTCCAATTTCTATTCGAGATTCTACATTCTGCACCGAACCATGGGGCATCCCTTTCTATAACCTCGACCTCCTGAACTGGGGGACACCATTTTCCAATAGCTCTGTCCCCTCCTACTAACACAATCACAGTCCATGTTATCTACTGCCCACCTGGCCCTATCCTAACCTTTGAAGAAGAACTTCTCCGCACGTTAGGAGATAATGTGAAATACTCATCGAAAGTGATCCTCCTTAGTGACCAGAACTTGGGCCTTAACAACCCTATTGACCTGCAAGCGTACTCCGTGGCCAACTCTGTCCCGGATAGTTTCAACCAAAAAATAAACTGGTACTTTCCTTTGTGGCCTATGAACTGTTTAACAGTTTTAAGCTAATGGGCCTCATTATAAGTTTGCTGGTCCGGTAACAACAGTACCGATAAGCTTGCCTGTACCTTTGTTACCGGACTGGCAAACTACAAGTTCAGCTCGTGGGTGGCTTCGCGCCTGCCAGGTCTGACCTGGCGGGCGTACCGGCACCCGTGAGCAGAGCATGTCAGATGCACGGCCACCATTCAAGAATGGTGCCGATGCATCCAACCTCCCCTTTCACTTTGAGCCCTATGGGGCTGAGATGGGAATGGGGAGCATTTATTCGGGCGACCGCGAATGGGCAATTACCGGGTCCGGTGGGGCCATAATGACCCGGTAATTGTCCATTCGAGGGTGGCAGAAAAATGTGCAAGTTTGGCGTCAGCCTGCCGGTTTTACCGGAAAGGCTACCGGCAAACTTATAATGTGGCCCAATATCTTAATTTCTTGTGAATTGGTAGTTCTTTCCAATGCCTCCTTGCCAAGTTTAGCCATCGCCAAATAGCTGTCAGACATCTTCTTGGTGTCCTCCCCATGCCATTGGAAAATGAACTCAAGTGGATAGTGATCACTCTCTGTTCAATCAGAAATACAAAATTTCATAACATTCCTAAATACAAAACAGTCCACAATACAGAAATCAATGAATGACTGAGAAACAATATTACTGGTCTCGTATGCTTAGTAATGCACCAATTGCCACTAAAGATCCCAGAAAATCCCTGGGCAGAATCCCAAAGTACACCTGAAAATCAGTCTTCCATTTGTGACCAATTTTACTGTTCAAACATTAGCACTAACTTTCTTAAAAATATTTAGTGAAAGTGAACCCCAACTTACAGGATCACCCCTTAAATATTTAGGGGTACCCCCTGATCACGCTGAAACCAGAGTAAATACACCCCTCTAGGGAATTAAGGTCATGAGTCTATCTTGCAAGAGATAACACATTTTAATCTTTACAAATCATGAGGATTGGGGGAATGTGAGAGGACTCTGCCATTTCCGACCAGCATTCTGTCATCCGTGGCTGGCTCCCAGGCCTTGAAGACTGGTGCTGGGCCTGGAGCTTAAATACTCTTGACTTGGTTACTGGATACCGGCAGAGCTCATCCAAAACTGTTCTTCTTGTCATACTAGGGATTCTGCAAAGTCTTCCTTTCTTCATCATCTGCAATTCCTGGCAGCCATGCTACTTAACATATGAATACCTGGGAATATGGAGAGAACTCAGGTTACCCAACCCTTTTTCCAAAAAGGGTGAGGTAGCCTGAGTCCTCGACATATTCCCTAGTTCATTACCCTCATGACACAGGGCCCCCTATAACAAAAAAGAGGGTCCCAAAACACCCCTCACACAAACAAAACATATGAATGCCTTACATAGACACACACTGCAGCCCTGCAGATTTTTTCAAACTTTAAGGCCTAGCCCACAGTAAGAACTAAACATTTTTATATCTAATTTTAATTCATACTCTACACATCTTACTCATATTTTTATGTGGTCCTACAATCTCTTTTGAACCTGATTCCATAATTCTGTATGTCGTGCATTGACTCCTATTCTTAGTCTGCATGGGCTATTGATGAACAGGAACAGCTGCTGAGTTACCTCGTGCTCTCTGCCAGCATGCATATAGTCTATTTACAAATATATCCATCTAAATAGTTATTTGCACCTTATATTTCAATCTTAACTATCTTTATTTGCTGAACCTCCCCCCGGACTCTTGTAGTGCTTAGAAAACAGTTAACAGAAGTCTTGCCTAATTCTAAAGCGCTTGGAAAGTTTGGAAATTAATGAAAGCACTAGGCTCCTTCCCAACAGCACGAGAAACTGAAGCTACTGGTAATGGCTATCTAGTCCTACAATATTTTTGAACCACTTGACTGGTCCCATCTGTCTATAAAGGTCTAACTGAGCATTCAAGTTCCTTAACAACATTTCCTGTAAACAACCACTTATTGTCAAATGAAGCTAAAGTCCTTGCAGATTTACTTTACTAGAATTGTACATGGTCTAGATAACTGTTGGACTGCAAATTAAAATGTTCTATTAGCAGTCTTAGAGTTAATTACATTTCTCATTTGCATTGCAATTATTTGTATCCTGAGTGCTGATATGATCTGTCGAAGAATGGATGTTGCTCACGATTTCATTTGATATCCAAATTTTGCTCATTGTGCACAAAATGTTGGGAACCCCTGCTCGAAGGTGTTAAGGAAGTGACCCAAATGGTTGAAAAATAACACAGCCTGCATCATGATTGGGCAGCTGCACTTTTAAAAGAAAAAGCAGCCCCAAGCCCGGTGGGGGCACCGGTCAGCATGCAGGGCCAGTACATAAGGCTATTCACGGTTTCTGCCGGTCTCTGCCGAGACTACTGCAAAACGCACGCCCTCCCGAGCTCTTCAGGATCTACGAAAATGTCTCCTTCCCAGTCTCCTGTAATCACGCTGTTTGCTCAAGGTATGCCCTGTGATTCTGAGCCTACGATCCTCCAAGCAGAAACCGATCCCCAAGGCAACCCATGGTTACGCACCCCTTTTATTCGCCTCATCTGCGCTACTCATATCCCTCTCCCCATGACCACCCCCTTCCTCATGCCGCTATCTAAGCCACTCAACGGGCCTATGTTGCTGTATCAGGCAGCCACACTGTTCCCTAAGTCCTACCCAGACCATCTACGCACCACCTTCAGTGCCGAGCACGGTCGCACAGAGCCACTTGCCAAGCCTCCATGTTCCCGCATCTTCAAATCGAATTCAGGTCGCTCTCCCCCTGACCTCCGCACCCTTAGATCGTCCACACAGCTGCTCAGCTTCCCCAACACTCTCTATGATGCCAGCCCGACTCATAACAAACGCTCCAAGAATAGTTGTCCACAATATTTAAAGTGCAGAAATCACAATTTGCAGCTGAGAATGCACCTCCTGCAGTACAGTGTCCTCACTTGTTCCTTAATTACCAAAGAGACCTGCACAAAGGTGATCACATGCCCCAGAACTACACCTGATGATGAAAGCCTCAAGAAAAACACTACGTTAGTCTCCCACAGCCAGGCAATAACCACACTACGACTAAACACTGGCTCCCACAGCGCGTCTACTTATGTGACTCGCACTGTGAACTAAGCTAAGACCCATGCATCAAATGTTACCCGTAAATGACTATTTGTCTCAGCCTTACTATTAAAGGATCCTGCCACACATCGGATGAGCATAGTTGTGTGAAAAAAGCTATCTGCCTAGCCAGCCCCCTGTGCACTGTAAACTGCTATGCACAATGGGACGGTTGCACTAGCCACCTCCAAAAATGCTATTACCTCCACTTGTGATGCCCTTAGCCTTGAAAATAATGCCAATTGCCCTGCAACTCATGCCATTTGCTCTGCCACCGACACCATAAACCTTGATAACAATGTTACTGCCTCCACCTGTGAAACCCTCCGCCTTGACAAAAATGCAATTTGCCTTGTGACAAAGCACTGAAGAAAATGTACCACACATTTTAAATGATTCCCACCCCCCCAATTCAAATGGTACCCGTTAACAAACCTACAGGGATCCACTTTCTACCTTGCCATGGTCAATGCCCGCTCTCTAACAGCCGAAGCACTTGACATTCATAACCTCCTTACAACAGGCAATCTTGACGCCCTTGCCATCACGGAAACATGGCTAAATGCAGCCTCAGGTCATGCCCTCTCACTAGCAATCCCGATAGGCTACACCATTTTCAGGAATGATAGACTCAACACCAGAGGCGGTTGAGTTGCCCTTATAGCAATAGACCCCCTCCGTGTAAGGCCATTCGACACCTCCCTCAATGAGAACTGCGACATCGTATCAGTGAAATTGACCGCTCCCTCCTACTAACACAATCAAAGTCCATGTTATCTACCGCCCACCTGGCCCTATCCTAACCTTTGAAGAAGACCTTCTCCACACGTTAGGAGATAATGTCAAACACTCATCGAAAGAGATCATCCTTGGTGACCAGAACCTGGGCCTTAACAACCATATTGTCCTGGAAGCGTCCTCCATGGCCAACTCTCTAAATGCCCTTGGTTTCAGCCATCGCATTAGTGCTCCCACCCATGCCAAAGGTCACACCCTGGACTGGATCGCAGACCTTGACTGCTTTGTCACCATTCAATCTAACTGTCCTTGCCCGTGGTCTGAACACCACAGTATTGTCTTCACAATCCCACTTTGCGAGCAGACGACCAAACCTACTACCATACTGCTGCTACCTTCTTTGCCACGCAGCTCACGCAAACTAACCAAAGATCACATTCTACCCTTTCTCAATGCACTGAAACAGGAACACCTCTGCTCACAGGATCCTAAAGTACTAGCAGATCTCTATGCCACAACCTTAACTATCGAAGTAGACACTATCGCCCATCTAGCACCTAAAAAAGCAGAACCTGCAGGACACATCAACTCCTGGTTCATCCCCAACCTCCTTGAACGCCGGACAAAAATAACCTTGCTGAGACACGCTGAAAAACAACATCCTTAGACTCGCCAAAGGCTAGTGTTCATGAGGGCCTCCAAGCTGTACAACCAAGCCATCATTAACGCCAAAGTTACCACCTTCAAATGCAGAATAGCCAATGCCCAATCCGGCACCAGAGAATTATTCACTATCCTCAGGGAACTGGAAGCCTGTACCACCCCGCTCCCTACCCTCACCAAAGACAAAGCAGGGTGTATCAATATACTAAATGCCATGTTACTAAAAATTGATATGCTACGCAAAAAAACTCTCACCAAACGATCCACTCTGAAACCCACTTGCCCGGCCACTGCAGCCACCACCTCTCCTATTGCCAATAGCCTGGGCGTCCCACTGTTTCGCTTTCAAAAAGTGTCAGAACTGGAAACCTTACACATCCTAAAGAGCCTGAAACCCTCGAAATGTAAACGTGATGTATGCCTTGCCTCTCTCTTCAAAGATTGCGCTGAAGCATTGACACCTTTTATCACTACTTTCATTAATACCTCATTCGCTGCAGGCACAGTGCCCTGCCCCTGTAAAGAAGCCTGGGTTCTCCTATTACTAAAAAAACCCTCCCTAGACCCCGCCCTCCCCAATACTTACTGGCCGATTACCACGGTCCCTTTCCTATTAAAAATCCTGGACAGAGCAGCCTATGTCCAAATTCAGCACCACCTGGAAGCAAAACATATCTTGGGAGTTCGCCAGTCTGGCTTCCTGCTGAGCCATGGCACGGAGTCAGAATTCCTAGACCTCAAAAGCCAGCTTGATTATATCAGGGATGAAAGCAGACCTGCCTTGCTCCTCCTTCTAGATCTGTCCGCAGCCTTTGATTTAGTGGACAATAAAATCATTTGCCACCATCTCACCACCTCAGCGTTCTTTTCACCTGAAGCTACGACCTGGATCGTCTCCAACCTAGAGGGCAGAGCAATGTGAGTGTTCACTGAGAACGCCAGTGCTCCACCAGCACCAATTAGATGTGGAGTACTACAAGGATCATGCATCTCTGCAAAGTTCTATAATGTCTTTACAAAGCCACTTTTTGACCTTCTGGACTCCCTCTGCATAGCCTACGCCAACTATGCTGACGATACGCAAATTCTCCTGCCCCTCTCTGGAAACGGCTCAAATGACAGTCACATTCTGAGTGCAGCCTATGTGACCATCCACGCCTGGATGGCAACGCACAGCCTCTGTCTGAATGACAAGAAGACCGAGCTCATTCTAGTCAGACTGTCAATGGTGCTAAATAACCTTGACCCCAAATACACAGCCTTCAACATCGATGGCACCCAGATTCCGATCTCCCTTGCGGTGAAAACATTGGGGGTCTACCTCGATACCACCCTATCACTGGCCCGCAAAGTGAACGCCACATCCTCCTCAGCAGCGTGCACGACAAAATTGATAAATGCTTCCAGACCTTTCCTAGACACAGATATCTGTCTAACGATTGCTTGTACAGTTGTCAGCGCCAGGCTTGACTACTGCAATGTACTCTTTGCAGGCATCTCTACACATAACATAAGAAACTGCAGACCATCCAAAACAACGCTCTTCAAGCAGCCTTGAATATTACTAAATCGGAACACATCTCAGCAGCATGAAGAACTGTACACTAGCTCCCGATTTGAGAAAGGATCATTTTCAAAACCCTATCGATCATGCATAGGTACCTTTTCAAGGTCTACCCCGCCTTACCTGTCCCAGAAAATATGGAAGGTGCACCCGTCTAGGTCCACTAGAACACCATACTCTCATCGGCTGGTACAGCCTAAGTCTAAACACTCTAAAGGAGTTTGCTATCCATAGCAGCTAAACAATGGAACCCCCTTCCACCCGCCCTAATGGCCGAAGAGTCATACTTGGTCTTCCGTAGAGCCCTCAAAGCTTGGCTGTTTGCATAAACTGGTGAGCCCCATCCTGGATCACTACTGTCTGTATGTAACCACTAATTTGTTCTGCACTTCTGACTGTATGTAACTGCTAATTTATACTGCATATAATTACTAACTGCCAACTGGTCACAAGTAACTGGTACTTGTAACAGCATCTCGGTGCCTTTGGGTTTTGCGTGCTTTATAAATAAATGCATTAATAAATAAATAAATAAATAAATAAATAAATAAATAAATAAATAAATAAATAAATACATAAGTAGTGTTGGAGATAGAATTATGCAGTCAACCAGGGCAAGGTTTTGAACACCCCCCCTCCCTCTGCACCCACTCCAAGATGTGTACAAATCTGCTAAAATATTGGCATTAGGAATTACTAAAGTGAGGCCCCAGCAATCAGGAAGGTCCACCTACTAGAGCCCTCTTTCGATTTCCCTTTTGTAGTTCTGTAACTTCAATTTAAGCCACCTGTTAAAATGATATAATTCCTATGGGCATTACTCATAGAAATATGAAATATAATGCCTAATTCTTCAAGGAGGTTGATGTGGTTGCTGTTTTCCATATTCCGATAACCACTGACCACAAAGATCTCCAAATCACTATTATCCCTTTTTGAAGTATGATTAACAGCTAAAAGACCATCACAGCTGGTCTACAGGATTTCCCTGAAGAACATCAAATGTATATCATTATCCGAGAGTAATCCCCCACTCGGTCTTCCCCTAATGCTTTGTTTAGCCACTTTTGAGAAGGTGATGTACCCCTTTATAAATAAAGAAGAAGTCATCCACGTCTCCTGGAGCATGAAGAGGCCATAGTTAAGAAATGTAGGAAGATCTTCTGAATTGCTTAAAATGTTTATGTTACCACAACAGTACCAGGAAAGAATCTTTAAGTGTTTCAAGCCAAAGACAAGGGATGGAATTGACATTTGATTTTGAATTAATTGAAATGTTGGGTAGACAAGACCAGTTGTTTTGGCCTTCCTTTACAATAACTTCCCCACCAGTTTCTCACACATCCCTTCGAACACCACCCCCTCCCATATCACAATTAATGGTTAGAAGCGTCGGAAGGTAATTCTTGACATCCTTGTCAGAACCTTTCTGTACTTTGTTCTTGTCATCTTTTAAAGATCCAATCCTATGGCTCGTAAGCCATCAATCTGTTCTCAAATCAAACCGGTGATAAGGTTAGAATAAAATTATTCCACCACATTGTCCCCTCAGTCATTTTTAAATTCAACCAAGTCCATGTCTGAAGTGTTGACTAGCCTAAGAGAGGAAATAAATGAGAGCAAAGATAATATCCAAAGAAAGTCCTCATCCCACAGAATAGACTCGAATCCGATGGCATAATCCCTCCCTATACTATCAAATGCCCCATTGCTCGTCCTCATTGTTAGAAAAATCTCTTTAGAAGCTGCAACCCATCTTTTGACACTTAAGCTCAGATAGCTCAGGGGCAACGCACTCACCTTTGAAGCGGAGCAATTTCTCAGGGAAGACAATTCCGGTTCATTGACATGTCCACTGTTACCTTCCTCGTCTGCACATAATTCCAAAAACAGCTTTTCCATATCCACAACTGTAGTTTCTACTTTCTCACCTGAAGTTAATGGGTTAAAAAAGTAATTATCTTTTTCTGCTCATGCTTTCTCTTTTTCTTAGTACAATTGCCTTACTTGGTTTATTTTTCTTGATTTCTTGATCGACTCCGCTATCTCAGTGGAGTCATCCACCAAATTCTAAGCTTCCTCAGACAGCAATGTAAATGTTCTTAGAAATGTTCTCACAGACTGCTTCCTGTTTTGATTGATTTTATTTGTTATTATGTTTTTGGATTGACAGCTCTCCCTTTTGTCTTATTCCTCTGTACTTCATGAGAAACAGTCATTCATAAATAATCAGAATATCCAACGATTCGAAGCCGGGTGGTACCCCCACCTAAAGAAATTAGGAGTACCACTAAGGGGCTCATTCCGAGTTTGGCAGTAGTTCGGTAGAATTACTGCCGAACTACTGGCAAACGAAATTACTGTTACTGCCAGTTGGTCACATGGGTTTACCACGTCATGTCAAGTGGGGGTAGGTGGTGTAAATCCACATTTTTAAGAGTCCATCGGTCTCAATGGGGATTCCGGCAGAATTATCACCAGCTGTAATTCTGCCTCCGGTAATTCTACTCATTTTGCTGATTATTCAGTGGAAAAGTGGAGGATTTACCTCTAGTATTTTGCTTGAGAAAAATCCTCCACTTCATGGCCAAACTCAGAGTTTAGCAAAGCAGGAAATGTGGCGTTAACGGGATCGCCGCTCGGCCAAACTTCGAATGAGGCCCTAGGTCTTTCAGTCACTGTTACCTTCCCAGTAACTGGACGCCCCCTGTACTTCTGTTTTAAGGGAGTAGATACCTCTCATTTTATTTGTTTTATTAATGTATTTATATATAGGGAGGAACAATGCTCTTTTGAATACAAAAGAACGTACAATAGATAAGAAGTCAGATTTGATGGGAATCAGGGAGCTTCTTACAATGGTGGTGAGTTTGAGTGACCCTTTCAGATGCAAAGCAAGCCTTTAATCTGCTGGCAGTGGCTTTGCTTAGGGCTGCTACTGCAGACTGTAGCAGGCCTTTGACCTCCTTTCATGACCACAGCTTTGCTGGTTTGCCAGGCCCTGCAGCCAGCCAGTCCCCCCGCGCCTCCCACCACCAAAACGGTGAATAGAAGGCTGCTGTGTCTCTAATGCCACTCTCCCACACCTGGCATTAGAGGCTTCCAAAACACACACACAGCAGCTGAGAACAATTTTTCCACAAAATCAAAAGGAACACCATTGCAGTCCCACCACTTTGTAACACGGATTAAAGGGTACATTAAAAGTGCAATGCCTTACACACTTCCACTTAGAGGTGCAAATAAGATGAAATGCTCGCCTGGCAAATACAGTTACTTAAGGACAGGTCATCTCTTTTTGGGAAAATACACTTATGTACACTATTAAACACCATTACAAAAGGTAAATCAGAGCGAACAGAGCTTGTTCCTGTTTCTTTTGCAAAGAGCACTAAATGTGGTGGGTTCATAGCATATTCTATCTTTTTTAAGGGGGTTGGTGTGGTTATGCATTCTTCCTTGATAGCCTTGAATCCCTTTATGGTGGTGTTGATTGTTTTCAAAAGCTCCCATCTGGTAATTTGCAACAATTAAGCATTGGCCATCGTCTGAATCGCACGCATGAAGATAGTCATGAAGATTGAAGTAGGCTTGCTGAATAGCCTGTGTTCATATGGAATGGCCTCATATGCCTCTATTGACTTTGCTGAGAAGTAATTCTCTCTTCTGCTTCGATTGAGAAATGTTAGGGATCTTCTTCTAAAATGGGCATCTACTTTCAGAAATTCTCCAATGTTCAGGTCACTCTGAACGATCACCAATGCTGGAACATGGATAAGCACCAGGGAATACGTCCCTCCCCAATCTCTGAGCAGCTTCATATAGGCTCTAGGCCCACAAGCACTATATCAATCCATCAGGACAGCTGTCCCTGCTCCCATTCTGGCAACATCAACTGTAGTCTTGCAGCCTATGTTATCTCCCACATGTTTCCTTCCTTCTCTCTGGAAACATAATGTTGCATCCGCCAATGGAAGCACAATCATTGGACCCGATTCATCTTCGACCCATGTCAGCAGTTTGACATGCTTGCCCCATGACTTCAAACACCCATTGTTTACTCTCTATACCTCTTGCACATATTCTAGCTTCAGTAGATGAGCTGCACACAACATCAGTCCTCCTTCCCATTCCTTCTTAGATTTCACTTTTCTATAGACTAAGACTTGAGTTTGTTCCCAATGATCCAGCTATTTCTGGGATATCAGGGCATTCCATCCTCTTCATGTCTCTCACAACTACCTCTTCCTGTCCACCTGTAGGATACACAAGCATCTTGCTTTCCCATCCTGGTTGCTTTTTCATCTGTGACGTCCTGATATGATCATCCTCGAATGGAAACGACCATTTCGATCTCCCATCGCAAAGTGGCCCAACTTCCCTAAAATTGTCCTCTAGTCATGCATGCTGCAAGATGAATGAGGCATCTGGCATTGTGTTCTGGGAACTCTCTTGAAATTAAAGTTTGCACTGTATTCATGGCATAGGGCAGTGATCCCCAACGTGTAGCTAGGGAGCAACATGTTGCTTGTGTGCCCTAAATTGTTGCTCGCCAGTTGCTCTGAGCCATGGTGTGGAGGATTAGAAGGAGGTGCTGAAGGGATGAGACCTCAGTAGCAGTATAGCCAGGACAGAGTCCTGGACTGTGCAAGAATTTAGACAAATGAGCCTCCTGCATTTCCAGTTTGCTTATTTTTGTAGATGCAAGATTTGAGTTTGTTGCCACCATGCAAATTATTTTTCAGTACATGTCCTTACTTATTATATCAGTGTCATTGTTTAAACCATGTAAACTTCAGATACTTTGCCCAGCTGACAAATGTATTAATGAGCAAATTAATTGAATCATGTTCCCATGTTTGTGTCCTGGAGAAAATGGTCATATTGTGTTCCGTTGTACAGTTAGTAGGAGCATAATGGGCAAATAAGTGCCATGCATGCCCAACTTCCCTTTATTAAAACATTTGCAGGCCCTGCTTTTTGTACAAGTGAGGTTTGTGTTTGATGCCTCTATGCACGCGATTTATCTGAAATAATATTTTTAGTTTCACCTATATGTTTTACTACATAGTGTCCTGGTGCAAAATTGTCATAGTTTGATACAATGCCTATCTGGCATGTGGATGATGGGCAGATAAAGCAAATGCATGCCACATATTTCATAATTAATTTGGCATATATTCAAATCCAATTAAGTTACTGTTAATCAGTTTAAATTAACAACACAATTAATACAAAAAACTAGTTAACATCACCACACACCTCTATGAAGTGGCCGTCAAATGCTCAAAGTTTTGGCCAATGTTTGTGACCAGGTTTTGTGTACAACTCCTTTTGGGCAGAGAAAAGAGGCTCCAAATCCTTCATAAAAATATTATTTTTATTCCTAACCACCTTTTCTCCAATGTAACAGGCCCCGGGTGCTTTAAAATACACAATTTGCAATTACATGCCAAAATAATTCTTAGGAGGTTACCTCAGAAAGCCCCAGTGAAGTGATCTTTAAAGCCTACCATGTAATGGCCAGTATTACTCAATCAATATTTATTTAATCATTTTTCTCCACAAGATAGCAACATTCAAAAACATGTATCGTATTTGATGACTGTATCATACCTTCATGACATGACCGTTCAAACCACCCCAGGTTTAGCTGCTTTAAAAATCATGGATTATACCTTTTCCTTATTTACCTCCAGGCACTTGTCCTATCTGAATGCCCCAGACTTGAAATAACATTTTACAACACCTTTTTAAACCTTAATGATGCCCTTTCAGCTGTCCTCTTAAAATGATTGACCCAAGCACCGCTCTTTGAGAAGAGAAGGCTCAAATAAATTGGAGACTACCTCCTTATCTCTACATTCATTTAAATACCAGCTACAACATTTCACACTTTTCCGAATAACATCATTTGGTCCTATTTTATTTAAAACTATAGCTCCCAAAATAGTAATTTGTGTATAGCAGGCCCTGTTGTAGACCTGCTGGTGTTAAGTTCAAAATGGCTGTATTATTGGCATAAAGAAGCATGCTATAAAATGTATCCTTCAGAGAGGGTGGGTTAATTTTCTTAAAATAAGTACCAGAGTCAAAGTCTGAAAGGAATACATTGGCACCAACTGACATCTCTGCTTTTCACCTTTATTGGTGGAGGACAAACAATGTATAATTCCCCCATCTAGCTTATAGGACAGACACTGAGATGTCTGCATGTCACATTCAGATAATATTTAATAAACTAGGGACCCAATAAAAAGCAAATAATGCCACAAGCTGTTTCTATCAATCAAATAGTTTCTCCAAATCTGAAAAAAGGTAGAAATAATGTCCCTCCCTTAACCTTACCGTATTTCTCCATGATGGTTCTCAGGGGGAAGCAGTGGTCCACTCTACTAAGTCTCAAAGTAACAATATTTTGAAGCCATCCAAATCAGGTTTCAAGGTTGAAACCTGATTTGGATGGCTTCAAAATATTGTTACTTTGAGACTACTCTAACAGGCTTTGCAACAAACATTCGGAAAATATCTTACTGCCAATGTCGAGTAAGCAAATTGGCCTATAAGCGTGGGGGGATAATGAGCCAAGGAATACTTGTTCAATGGAGATGGCATAGTGCCTGTCTTGACAATTGCATTAAACTATTTGATGTCATTGGAAAAAGATCACATTAGTTCTCAATAAATTCTTTTTCTGTCTTTTAGCAGTGTTTATATGCCCTTTTAAAAATATAGATCCGGCCAGTCGTGTACACATCACTAATTAAATCATGATTCCAATTTCTGTTCGCGATTCTACATTGTGCATCAAACCATGGGGAATCCCTTTCTATAACCTCGACCTCCAGAACTGGGGGACACCATTTGCTAATATCTCTGTCCCGGATAGTTTCAACCAAAAAACAAACTGGCACTTTACTTTGTGGCCTATGAACTGTTTAACAATTTTAAGAGAATGGGCCTCATTATAAGTTTGCTGGTCCGGTAACAACGGCACCGGTAAGCTTGCCGGTACCATTGTTACGGACCGGCAAACTGCGAGTTCTGCTCGCGGGTGCCTTCCTGCCTGCCAGGTCTCGCCTGGTGGGCGTGCTGGCACCCGCGAGCAGACCATGTTGGATGTACCGCATTCAAGAATGTTGTTGGTGCATCCGACCTCCCCATTCCCATTGAGCCCTGTAGCAGGAGAAACTGAAGCTACTGGTAATGTTTATGCAGTCCTACAACATTTTTGAACCACTTGTCTGGTCCCATCTGTCTATAAAGGTCTTAATGAACATTCAAGTTCCTTAACAACATTTCCTGTAAACAACCACTTATTGTCAAATGAAGCTAAAGCCCTTGCAGATTTACTTTACTAGAATTGCACGTGGTCAAGATAACTGTTGTACTGCAAATTAAAATGTTCTATTAGCAGTCTTAAAGTTAATTACATTTGTCATTTACTTTGCAATAATTTTTACGCTGAGTGCCGATATGATCTGTCGAAGAATGGATGTTGCTCACCATTTAATTTTATATCCAAATTTTGCTCATTGTGCACAAAAGGTTGGGGACCCCTGCTCTAAGGTGTTAAGGAAGTGACCCAAATTGTGGAAAAATAACACAACCTGCATCAGGTTTGGGCAGCTGCACTTTAAAAAGAAAAAGCAGCCCTAAGCCGGGTGGGGCCACCGGTCAGCATGCAAGGCCAGTACATAAGGCCATCCACAGTCTCTGCCGGTCTCCGACCGAGAATGCTGCAAACCGCACACCCAAGCTCTTCAGGATCTACAAAAAAATGCCTCCTTCCCAGCCTCCTGTAATCACGCTGTTTGCTCAAGGTATGCTCTGTGATTCTGAGCCTACGATCCTCCAAGCAGAAACCTATACACATAGCAACCCTTGGCTGCGCATCCCTTTCATTCTTCTCACCTGCGCTTCTCATATCCCTCTCCCCATGACCACCCCCTTCCTCATGCCGCTATCTAAGCCACTCAACGGGCCTAAATTGCTGTATCAGGCAGCCACACTGTTCCCTAAATCCAACCCAGATCATCTCGCACCACCTTCAGTGCCCGGCACGGTCGCACAGAGCCACTTGCCAAGCCTCCATGTACCTGCATCTTCAAAGCGACTGCAGGTCGCACCCCCAAACCTCCCCACCCCCACTGCCGCACCCGAATTTACCCGCATCTTAGATCGTCCAAACAGCTGCTCAGCTTCCCCAACACTCTCTATGACGCCAGCCCGACTCGTAACAAACGCTCCCAGAGTACTTGTCCACAATATTTAAAGGGCAGAAATCACAATTTGCAGCTGAGAATGCACCCCCTGCAGCACAATGTCCTCACTTGTTCCTTAATTACCAAAGAGACATGCACAAAAGTGATCACATGCCCCAGAACTGCACCTGATGATGAAAGCCTCAAGAAAAACATGTCCTGCACTATGTTAGTCTCCCACAGCCAGGCAATAACCACACTACAACTAAAGACCGGCTCCCACAGCCCGTCTACTTATGTGACTCGCTCTGTGAACTAAGCTCAGACCCATGCAGCAAATGTTACCCATAAATTACTGTTTGTCCCAGCCTTACTATTAAAGGATCCTGCCACACATGGGATGAGCATAGTTGTGTGAAAAATGCTATCTGCCTAGCCAGCCCCCTGTGCACTGTAAACTGCTATGCACACTGGGACGGTTGCACTAGCCACCTCCAAAAATGTTACTACCTTCACCTACGATGCCCTTAGCCTTGAAAATAATGCCAATTGCCATGCAACTCATGCCATTGGCTCTGCCACTGACACCATCAGACTTGATAACTGTTAAGACGGATTTCTGAACTCTGTCCTGGTGGCGCAGAAGTTCAGAAGGCCAACCTAATTACTTGGAACAGGGTAACCTCTGGACAAGCCAGACCAATCAAGGTAGCGATCGCGGCGGTCTAGACTAGGTCTCAAGAGGGGTGAGGGTGACTGAAAGCCCGCAGTGAGCACACAAAGCAAGAGCGCTGACAAACTACTCCAAACAGTTGTTATATCAAAAATAGATACACATTTATTTTAAGGCCTTTAAAATAATGACCGTAGCGAGAAAATCACAATATCACAATATTAAACCAACACATACCATATCAACACAATATATATACAAATACACAGTCGCAAGCGTTTAAAGCACGAAATATGTAGTCCACCTGAAAGGAAAGGAAAACAGGCAGTGCGATAACGCTTTAGACTCAGTTCGCCTTCAGAGGCACCTAACTAGATGGAAGTCCGAGCCCTGCGAAGAGTGGAGCCTTGTGCTCAAAGTACCTGCCACGCCGGTGCCAACGGGCAAAAGGGGAAGCTCTTCGGAGGAAGTCAGGCAGTTCGGGTTAGTGCACAGCAGAAGGAGAACAGGTTCCGCAACTCAAGCGCAGCCTCCACAGCGGGCAGAAGCAGAGCGCGAGTACGGCCAAAAGGGTGCTGTTTTTACACAGCAGGGAAAAGCAATGGGATACTGCAGGAGGGCGACCAGATCCTAGCTAAACTACTCACCGGTCCCCGAAGCAAGCAGACCCAGGCTTCTCCACGTTAGTTTCAGCAGCTGGCAGGTTCAGAAGAGCAGGGAACGCCTCGTAGTCGTGTAGAGCAAAAAGACGTCCCAATCGACGAAACCAGCACAGTTTTGTTGCCGCAGCAGGACAACGGAGCGGCCGTGTGTATTCGAGCCAAATGTACACTCCTCCCTTCAGACCTGGGGACGCCAAGCGTACGAAGCGTGGGAGAGTGACAAGGACTCGAAATACAACACAACCTGGCGGCGGTTACAGAGCAGGACTCCCTTGTAAGCTGGTCAGTCAACTGGATGGCCCAGAGACACTTCCGAAGGCTTACTTGGCAGGAGTTGATGAAGTCGCCGGGAATAGCTGTTCCTGCTATTCCAAAGGTCGAAGCACCAGTACAGGCCTTCTGGTTCGATCAAAGGAGGAAAGGGTTTCACAGGACGACAGCAGTGCAAAGGAGGATTCCTTCAGCGGGTCACCAGCGATTCCTCGGTCCAGCCTCGTGGTTGCAGGATACTTGGCTCCTGTATTCCTTCGTTCATGAGAACTCAGGAGATCGACATGGTAGTGGTGTTTCCAGCTCCCTCTTATCCACGGTTCCCTTCGCGCCAAAACGGAGGGGAGCCAATGGGAGATCCGCTCCTCAACACACATACCATACGTGGACCAATCACGGACCACGGTGGTCCCAGGCATTCACACCACCCTAGACTCTCTGGCACCCAGGATGTGTATTGGGACCAGACATCCCAGCCCACACCCTGGAGGCACACAAACGACATGTAGAAGCCCGCGAAAGCAACCACGTTCCGCGGGAAAGTACATGCCCAAATAAGGAAGGCCCCGGGTCGCCCGACCTGGGGAAGGTGAAGGGGGCAAGACGGTCAGTGGACAAGACAAAGGAGCCTCGTGGTCTGGCCATTTTGGGAGCCAGGCCACCATTTTGGGTTCAGTGCGAAAAACGTGCTCAGAACGCCAAAAGGAGCTCAAAATAAACAAAACGATCGCTGCCACCATTCGAGTCCCTGAATGACTTGCACCGATCAAATACCATCCTAAAAGAGTATCTAGGGCCTGTAGAAGGCTAGAGACCCAAGAGAGCTGTAACTTAGCTTACAGTGCCCTCTTGTGTTATGTTGCACTAAAGCCGCAACACGATAAAAGAAACTACGGGAAACAGCGTTCCCCCGTACTGACTGTCTTAAGGGCATATCAGTTTCCCCGTAAGAAAGGAGCGAAAGCCCAGAGAAGTGCGGCAGAAGGCTGTACTTCTCTGGCAAAGTCAAGAACAAGGTTAAAAACAATAGCAAAAAGTTTAGGGGTTGCCACATGGAAGGAAAATTACCTACAATTACGAAATCTTTCCTAACACTCGCCTCTCCCAGACTATGGACAGGGGGAACTAATCCACCCCTGGATGAGTCTCTTGTTCAAGTCGGTTAAACATTCTGGACAACCCATCAGCATTGCTATGTTGGACACCTGGCCTATGCTCAATAGTGAAGTCGAAGCCTTGTAGACTTATGGACCACTTAAGCAACTTTGGATTCTCCCCCTTCATGTTCATTAGCCACTTTAACGGCTTATGGTCAGTCTGCACAGTGAAGTGGGTCCCATAGAGGTAGGGCCTCAGCTTCCTTAGGGCCCACACAACAGAGAAACATTCTTTCTCTACCGTGGACCATCTGAGCTCTCTGTCCTTAAGCTGACGACTAATAAAACCGATAGGGTGTTCCTTACCCTTCTCATCTACTTGTGATAGTACAGCTCCTATCCCAGTGTCAGAGGCATCCGTCTGCACGATAAAAGGTCTTTGATAATCAGGGGCCCTGAGCACAGGGGCCTGGCACAAGGAGTCTTTCAAGCCATTGAAGGCCTTCTCACACTCGTCGGTCCAAGTTACCTTCTTGGGTTTCTTCGGAGTTGTGAGGGCAGTCAGAGGAGCTGCTATGGTGCCATAGTCTGCCACAAAATTGCGGTAATACCCCGTGAGTCCTAAGAAGGCCCTCACTTGGGTTTGCGTAGTGGGGGTAGGCCAGTCTTGTACTGCTTGTACTTTACTGGGTAGAGGCTGTATCCTCCCTCCACCTACTTCATGTCCAAGGTAAACCACTGAGCCTTGTCCAATCTGGCATTTACTAGCCTTTATGGTCAAGTGGGCTTTCTGAAGAGCCTGGAGCACAATCCCGAGGTGTTTCACATGGTCTTCCCAGGTGGCACTGAAAACTGCTATATCGTCCAGATATGCAAGACAGAATTCGTCCAACCCATTCAACACATGATTCACAAGCCTCTGGAAAGTGGCAGGTGCATTCTTCAACCCGAACGGCATTACCCGGAATTGGTAAAGGCCGTCTGGAGTAGAAAATGCCGTCTTCTCCCTGGCATGTTCTGCTAAAGCTATTTGCCAATAGCCAGCAGTGAGGTCAAACGTGCTGAGGTACTTGGAGGCACCCAAAGTATCCACCAGCTCATCTGTTCGAGGCAAGGGGTGTGCATCTGTCTTGGTGACAGCATTCAGAGCCCTGTAATCCACGCAGAACCTCAATTCAGAAGTGCCTGCCTTTGGAACCAACACCACAGGACTGGACCAAGGACTACTGGAGGGTTCAATCACCCCAAGATCTAACATCTTGTTGACCTCGGTCTTAATATAAGACCGTACTTTGTCTGACATCCTGTATCCCCTACTTTTGGTAGGTACACTGTCTCCTGTGTCATTGTTATGTTTGCACCAAGGTGTCAAACCAGGGGACTGTGAAAACAGGGGGGAAAACTGCCTAAGCAAACTTTTCACCTCAGCCTGCTGATCAGAAGTCAGGTGAGGGGCCACTCGGACACCCTCCACGGAGCTATCTGAAGGACCGCTTTGGAACAGGTCGGGGAGAGGTTCTGACTCCTCTTCCTCAACATCTGAAGCCAGTAGCAGTGCTGCGATTTCGACTCTTGGGACGAAAGCCTTCAGCCTATTCACGTGAAACACTTTTGGAGCCTGTCCAGGCCTTCCAAGGTCCACTAAATAGTTCACCTCACCCAGGGGCTCCACCACTGTGTAAGGGCCTGACCATTTGTCCTGTAAAGCGCGAGGCCTTATTGGATTCATGATCAGGACTTGCTGACCAGGTGTAAAGTTGATGAGGGAAGCTTTCTGGTCGTACCAATGTTTCACCAGCGCTTGCCCTGCCTTCAATTTATCACTAGCCAAGCCCATCAGAAGTACCATCCGTTTTCTGAACCCTAGCACATAATCAACTACATTGGTAGTAACAGGGGGAGTGGGCATCTCCCATCCCTCTTTGACGATGGCTAAGGGTCCCCGTACGGGATGACCGAACAGAAGTTCGAAGGGGCTGAAGCCAACACCCTCCTGTGGTACCTCTCGGTAGGCAAACAGTAAGCATGGTAAAAGAAGATCCCATTTTCTTCTCTGAGGCTCCTCCAGAGCCCCAATCATGCTCTTTAACGTTCTGTTGAAACGTTCCACCAGACCATTGGTCTGGGGGTGGTATGCAGAAGAGAACTTGTAGGTGACCCCACATTCTTTCCACATAGCCTGCATATACTTCGACATAAAGTTGCTGCCACGATCTGACACAACTTCTTTAGGGAAGCCAACCCTAGTAAATATGCCGAGTAAAGCTTTTGCAACTGACTTGGCAGTTACAGTTTTCAATGGGATGGCCTCAGGATACCTGGTTGCATGGTCGAACAGCACCAGGATAAACCTATTGCCCGAGGATGTTTGCGGGTCAAGGGGACCAACGATGTCGATCCCTACCCTTTCAAATGGTACCCCCACAACTGGGAGCGGTACCAACGGAGCTTGGATTGTCGCGCCAACCTTACCAGACAACTGGCAGGAGGCACAACTCCTGCAGTGACTTTCTACTTGCACCCCCATCTTGGGCCAGTAGAAGTGCATGGATAACCTTTGCTTGGTCCTCTTCATACCAAGGTGACCAGCAAGGGGAACTTCATGCGCCAACTGCAGGAGGAAGGGCCTAACAGCAAGGGGAACCACCAACCTCCTATGGTCTCCTTCTGTAGACTCTGTGGGCTCACTATACAGGAGTCCACCTTCCCAATAAATCCTATGCTTCCCAGGAGGTTCACCCTCAAGCTGGGAGCAGGCCTGTCTCCTTAGGCCTTCCAGAGATGGGCACTCACGTTGGCCTTTACTGAATTCGTCCCTATCAGGACCTCCTTCAACTAACAAGTCTTTTAGTTCAGGATGATCGTTGGGGTCGAATACTTCAGGCATCGCCACCTCCTCGTCAGGCCCGGGCGATTGACCAACTTCCTCCACCGCAGTGGTAGGCGAGCTCGGGGGAATATTCTCTTTCCCTCGTTTTGACTTGTAGACTCCTTTCGCCTTGGGTTTCCCCTTTGGCTGGGGCGGCGTATTGGACTTGGCCAATGCTGCCCGTGCTTGAGACCGTGTGTAGGGTCTTTCGGCAGTGTCTCCTACGAGCCCTAAAGCTCTGAGATCATTACCCAACAAGACCTTTCCCGGGACGTTTCTCTGAATGCTCACTGGAATCCTGACTGCTGTACCATTTAAAGTAAGATTTACAGGGATCACGGGAAACATACGGAGGGGGCCGTCAGCCAACTTAGTGGGCATCAGAGTAGCTCTGGCAACTTCCTCTGAGTCTACCAAGGTAGAATCCACTACAGTGCGACTGCACCCACTATCCCTAAGAGCTGGAGTATCCACTCCATTGATCAGCACACTGTCTTTAAAGTAGTGCTTGGTATTATCCGGAATCCTAGCATAAGCCTCTGCGACTTTAGGCTCCCAGGAACCCAGGGACACTAAAACTACCTCAGCCTCTATCCCGCTGGGAAATGAGTCTGAGGAGAAGGATGCTCCTGTAATCTCTTCTTCCTCGTAGGAGGAGAAGGCCAGATTAGCGGAGTGGACCCCCAAAGGTCTAACCTTACAACGGGGATCCCCCTTCACATGGTCAGTTGCTCCACAAGAAAAACAAGCCCCAGTGGGTCTGTTTACGTAGGGAGGCTTATTGTAACCAGAGTTCTGTTTCGGAGGCGAACCTGCACTGCCCTGTGAGTTCTCTTGTGTCTTACCCTTGTTTTTCTTTTTGTGGCCCTTATGGGAAGAAGATTTAGCAGATTCCCCACCCTCCATATCTTTGGACTTTTTCCCTTCCTCCTGCTTACCAGGATGAGTTTTGTCCTTATGGGACACTCGATGTGACACCCATAAGTCTGCTGCAATGGCCAGCTTCTTAGGATCTATCTCCTTCGAATCGGCCAAATGCTGCTTAAGCTCCGGGGAAGAAGAAGCAAAAATATGTTCCAGCATGACAAGATTTATCATGCCTTCGAAGGTAGAAACCTTATAACCTTCGACCCAGCCAGTTAAGTTTTTCAAAGATTCAGCGACATAAGATACCCAAGTACCACCTTCCTTTTTCTTATACTCTCGAAAACGCTTTAAATATTGGGCCGGAGTCTTCCCAAACTTTAAAATGAGAGTTTGCTTTAACATTGCGAAATCAGCTCGCTCAGCCTTTGACATTTCCATAATGGCACTACAGCCAGAATGGGGCAGTCTACTGAGCAACCACGCAATCTTATCAGCACTGTCAACTTTTTGAACCTCGCATGCATACTCAAACGCATTCAGCCAGTCCATAATGTCATTCCTTTCTTCATACACACTGAGCAGATCTTTTGGAAACCGTGGATGAGAGGAAGCCCCAGACCCATGTCCAGGACCCTTGGACCCATTTGCAACCTAAAGCTTGGCCAGTTCCAACTGGTGATCCCTGTCTTTCTGTTTTTCTGCCTGTTCGATTTTTAGTTTGGCTATGCTGAATTCAAGCTCCTGCTGCCTAAACCGCAGCTCTTGCTTCTTGAATTCAAGCATAGCCTCCCCATCAGCACTGGCAGAGGAAACGTTAGACATCACATCCTCCCTGTCCTCGTGGTCGCGATGGATCAGTGCAGCAGCCGAACCGTCGGTTCTACCAGTGAGAGCAGCCCCACCACCTTCTGCACTGTCCTCGGAAGTTATAGCATCAAGCTGCGCTTCCTGCCACGCCACGATTCTCTGGATCATTTCCAATTTAGTGCCTTGAGAGGAAACACCTCTCTCCGCACACATCTTTTTCAGCGTTTCTGATTTGGAAGCATTTAAAGTTAACAACGTATTTGTTTCCATACTGTTTGATAGGACTATGGCCTTTTTAAAGTTATACTACAACAATTCACTACGTGTACTGGTTGGAATAACCTGAAATGCCTTAGTTCGAGCGCAACACTGGATACCTTCAGTCGTATCCCACCGCTGTACACCAATTTGTTAAGACGGATTTCTGAACTCTGTCCTGGTGGCGCAGAAGTTCAGAAGGCCAACCTAATTACTTGGAACAGGGTAACCTCTGGACAAGCCAGACCAATCAAGGTAGCGATCGCGGCGGTCAAGACTAGGTCTCAATAGGGGTGAGCGTGACTGAAAGCCCGCAGTGAGCACACAAAGCAAGAGCGCTGACAAACTACTCCAAACAGTTGTTATATCAAAAATAGATACACATTTATTTTAAGGCCTTTAAAATAATGACCGTAGCGAGAAAATCACAATATCACAATATTAAACCAACACATACCATATCAACACAATATACATACAAATACACAGTCGCAAGCGTTTAAAGCACGAAATATGTAGTCCACCTGAAAGGAAAGGAAAGCAGGCAGTGCGATAACGCTTTAGACTCAGTTCGCCTTCAGAGGCACCTAACTAGATGGAAGTCCGAGCCCTGCGAAGAGTGGAGCCTTGTGCTCAAAGTACCTGCCACGCCGGTGCCAACGGGCAAAAGGGGAAGCTCTTCGGAGGAAGTCAGGCAGTTCGGGTTAGTGCACAGCAGAAGGAGAACAGGTTCCGCAACTCAAGCGCCGCCTCCACAGCGGGCAGAAGCAGAGCGCGAGTACGGCCAAAAGGGTGCTGTTTTTACACAGCAGGGAAAAGCAATGGGATACTGCAGGAGGGTGACCAGATCCTAGCTAAACTACTCACCGGTCCCCGAAGCAAGCAGACCCAGGCTTCTCCACGTTAGTTTCAGCAGCTGGCAGGTTCAGAAGAGCAGGGAACGCCTCGTAGTCGTGTAGAGCAAAAAGACGTCCCAATCGACGAAACCAACACAGTTTTGTTGCCGCAGCAGGACAACGGAGCGGCCGTGTGTATTCGAGCCAAATGTACACTCCTCCCTTCAGACCTGGGGACGCCAAGCGTACGAAGCGTGGAAGAGTGACAAGGACTCGAAATACAACACAACCTGGCGGCGGTTACAGAGCAGGACTCCCTTGTAAACTGGTCAGTCAACTGGATGGCCCAGAGACACTTCCGAAGGCTTACTTGGCAGGAGTTGATGAAGTCGCCGGGAATAGCTGTTCCTGCTATTCCAAAGGTCGAAGCACCAGTACAGGCCTTCTGGTTCGATCAAAGGAGGAAAGGGTTTCACAGGACGACAGCAGTGCAAAGGAGGATTCCTTCAGCGGGTCACCAGCGATTCCTCGGTCTAGCCTCGTGGTTGCAGGATACTTGGCTCCTGTATTCCTTCGTTCGTGAGAACTCAGGAGATCGACATGGTAGTGGTGTTTCCAGCTCCCTCTTATCCACGGTTCCCTTCGCGCCAAAACGGAGGGGAGCCAATGGGAGATCCGCTCCTCAACACACATACCATACGTGGACCAATCACGGACCACGGTGGTCCCAGGCATTCACACCACCCTAGACTCTCTGGCACCCAGGATGTGTATTGGGACCAGACATCCCAGCCCACACCCTGGAGGCACACAAACGACATGTAGAAGCCCGCGAAAGCAACCACGTTCCGTGGGAAAGTACATGCCCAAATAAGGAAGGCCCCGGGTCGCCCGACCTGGGGAAGGTGAAGGGAGCAAGACGGTCAGTGGACAAGACAAAGGAGCCTCGTGGTCTGGCCATTTTGGGAGCCAGGCCACCATTTTGGGTTCAGTGCGAAAAACGTGCTCAGAACGCCAAAAGGAGCTCAAAATAAACAAAACGATCGCTGCCACCATTCGAGTCCCTGAATGACTTGCACCGATCAAATACCATCCTAAAAGAGTATCTAGGGCCTGTAGAAGGTTAGAGACCCAAGAGAGCTGTAACTTAGTTTACAGTGCCCTCTTGTGTCATGTTGCACTAAAGCCGCAACACGATAAAAGAAACTACGGGAAACAGCGTTCCCCGGTACTGACTGTCTTAAGGGCATTTCAGTTTCCCCGTAAGAAAGGAGCGATAGCCCAGAGAAGTGCGGCAGAAGGCTGTACTTCTCTGGCAAAGTCAAGAACAAGGTTAAAAACAATAGCAAAAAGTTTAGGGGTTGCCACATGGAAGGAAAATTACCTACAATTACGAAATCTTTCCTAACAATAACAATGTTACTGCCTCCACCTGTGATGCCCTCAGCCTTGACAAAAATTCTATTTGCCTAGTGACCCAAAACACTGATGAAAATGTACAACACAATTTAAATGATTCCCACAGTCCCAATTCAAATGATACGCATTAACAAACTTACAGGGCCCACTTTCTACCTTGTTATGGTCAATGCCCGCTCTCTACCAGCCGAAGCACTTAACATCCATGACCTCCTTACAACAGGCAATCTTGACGCCCTTGCCATCACGGAAACATGACTAAATGCAGCCTCAGGTCATGCCCACTCTCTAGCAATCCCGATAGGCTACACCATTTTCAGGAATGATAGACTCAACACCAGAGGCGGAGGAGTTGCCCTTATAGCAACAGACCCCCTTCGTGTAAGGCCGTTCGACACCTCCCTCAATGAGAACTGCGACATCCTATCAGTGAAATTGACCACCCCCTCCTACTAACACAATCACAGTCCATGTTATCTACCGCCCACCTGGCCCTATCCTAACCTTTTAAGAAGACCTTCGCCACACGTTAGGAGATAATGGCAAATACTCATCGAAAGTGATCCTCCTTGGTGACCAGAACTTGGGCCTTAACAACCCTATTGACCTGCAAGCGTACTCCGTGGCCAACTCTCTGAATGCCCTTGGTTTCAGCCATCGCATTAGTGCTCCCACCCATGCCAAAGGCCACACCCTAGACTGCATTGTAGACCTCAACTGCTTTGTCACCATTCGATCTAACTATCCTTGCCCGTGGTCTGACCACCACATTATTGCCTTCACAATACCACTTTGCGAGTAAACCACACCTTCTACCATAATGCTGCTACCTTCTTTGGTATGCAGCTCGCGCAAACTAACCAACGATCGCATTCTACCCTTTCTCAATGCACTCAAACAGGAACACCTCTGCTCACAGGATCCTAAAGTACTAGCGGATTTCTACGCCACAACCTCGAAGTAGACACTATCGCCCGTCTAACACCTAAAAAAGCAAAACCTGCAGCACACATCAACTCCTGGTTCCTCCCCAACCTCCTTGAACTCCGGACTAAAAAAACCCTTGCTAAAACACGCTGAACAAAAACACCCTAAGACTCCCTAAGGCTAGTGTTCATGAAGGCCTTCAAGCTGTACAACCAAGCCATCATACACGCCAAAGCTACCACCTTCAAATGCAGAATAGCCAGTGCCAAATCTGGCACCAGAGAATTATTCACCATCGTCAGGGAACTGGAAGCCTGTACCACCCCACTCCCTACCCTCACCAAAGACAAAGCAGGGTGTACCAATATACAAAATGCCATGTTACTAAAAATTGATATGCTACACAAAAAAACTCTCACCAAATGATCCATTCTGAAACCCACTCGCCTGGACACTGCAGCCACCACCTCTCCTATTGCCAATAGCCTGGGCGTCCCACTGTATTGCTTTCAAAAGGTGTCTGAACAGGAAACCTTACACATCCTAAAGAGCCTGAAACACTCGAGATGTAAAGGTGATGTATGCCTTGCCTCTCTCTTCAAAGATTGCGCTGAAGCATTGACACCTTTTATCACTACCTTCATTAATACCTCATTCGCTGCAGGCACAGTGCCGTCCCCCCGTAAAAAAGCCTGGGTTCTCCTATTACCAAAAAAAACCTCCCTACACCCCGCCCTCCCCAATAGTTACTGGCCGATTACCACGGTCCCCTTCTTATTAAAAAACCTGGACAGAGCAGGCTATGTCCAAATTCAGCACCACCTGGAAGCAAACCATATCTTGGGAGTTCGCCAGTCTGGCTTCCTGTCGGGCCATGGCACAGAGTCAGCACTCCTAGACCTCAAAAGCCAGCTTGATTAGATCAGGGATGAAAGGAGACCTGCCTTGCTCCTCCTTCTAGATCTGCCCGCAGCCTTTGATTTAGTGGACCATAAAATACTTTGCCACCATCTCACCACCTCAGCATTCTTTTCACCTGAAGCTACGACCTGGATCGCCTCCAACCTAGAGGGCAGAGCAATGAGAGTGTTCACTGAGAACGCCAGTGCTCCACCAGCACCAATTAGATGTGGAGTACTACAAGGATCATGCATCTCTGCAAAGTTCTATAATGTCTTTACAAAGCCACTCTTTGACCTTCTGGACTCCCTCTGCATAGCCTACGCCAACTATGCCGACGATACGCACATTCTTCTGCCCCTCTGGAAACGGCTCAAACGACAGTGACATTCTGAGTGCAGCCTATGTGACCATCCATGCCTGGATGGCAACGCACGGCCTCTGTCTGAATGACAAGAAGACCGAGCTCCTTCTAGTCAGACTGTCAATGGTGCTAAATAAACTTGACACCAAATACACAGCCATCAACATCGATGGCACCCAGATTCCCATCTCCCCTGCGGTGAAAACATTGGGAGTCTACCTCGATACCACCCTATCACTGGCCCGCCAAGTGAACGCCACCTCCTCATCAGCAGCGTGCACGACCAAATTGATAAATGCCTCCAGACCTTTCCTAGCCACAGATAGCTGTCTAATGATTGCTTCTGCAGTTGTCAGCGCCAGGCTTGACTACTGCAATGTACTCTTTGCAGGCACCTCTACACATAACATGCAGAAACTGCAGACCATCCAAAACAACGCTCTTCAAGCAGCCCTGAACATTCCTAAATCGGAACACATCTCAGCAGCTTGAAGAACTGTACACTAGCTCTCGATTCGAGAAAGGATCATTTTCAAAACCCTATCGATCATGCATATGTGCATTTCTATGCCTACCCCGCCTTACTTGTCCCAGAAAATATCGAACGTCCACCTTTCTAGGCCCACTAGAACACCATACCCTCATCGGCTGGTACAGCCTAAGTCTAAACACTCTAAAGGAGTGAGTTTGCCATCCATAGCAGCTAAACAATGGAACACCCTTCCACCCGCCCTAATGGCCGAAGAGTCCTACTTGGTCTTTCGCAGAACCCTCAAAGCTTGGCTGTTTGCATAAACTGGTGAGCCCATGCCTGGTCTTCCATCCTGGATCACTACTGTCTGTATGTAACCACTAATTTGTTCTGCACTTCTGACTGTATGTAACTGCTAATTTATACTGCATATAATTACTAACTGCCAACTGATCACATATAACTGGTACTTGTAACAGCGTCTCAGTGCCTTTGGGTTTTGCACGCTTTATAAATAAATGCATTAATAAATAAATAAATAAATAAGTAGTGTTGGAGATAGAATTATGCAGTCAACCAGGGAGAGGTTTTGAAACCCCCCCCCTCCCACTGCACCCCCTCCAAGATGTGTACAAATCTGCTAAAATATTGGCTTTAGGAATTACTAAAGTGAGGCCCCAACAATCAGGGAGGTCCACCTACTAGAGCCCTCTTTCGATACCACTTTTGTAGTTCTGTGGCTTCAATTTAAGCCACCTTTTAAAATGATATAATTCATATGGCCATTACTCATAGAAACATGAAATATAATGCCTAATTCTTCAAGGAGGTTGATGTGGTTGCTGTTTTCCATATTCCAATAAACACTGACCACAAAGATCGCCAAATCACTATTATCCCTTTTTGAAGTACGCTTAACAGCTAAAGGACCATTACAGCTGGTCTCCAGGATTTCCCTGAAGAACATCAAATGTATATCATTATCCGAGAGTAATCCCCCACTCGGTCTTCCCCTAATGCTTTGTTTAGCCACTTTTGAGAAGGTGATGTACCCCTTTATAAATAAAGAAGAAGTCATCCACGTCTCCTGGAGCATGAAAAGGCCATAGTTAAGAAATGTAGGAAGATCTTCTGAATTGCTTAAAATGTTTCTGTTACCACAACAGTACCAGGAAAGAATCTTTAAGTGTTTGAAGCCAAAGACAAGGGATGGAATTGACATTTGATTTTGAATTAATTGAAATGTTGGGTAGACAAGACCAGTTTTGGCCCTCCTTTACAATAACTTCCCCACCAGTTTCTCACACATCCCTTCTAACACCACCCCCTCCCATATCACAATTAATGGTTAGAAGCGTCGGAAGGTAATTCTTGACATCCTTGTCGGAACCTTTCTGTACTTTGTTCTTGTCATCTTTTAAAGATCCAATCCTATGGCTCGTAAGCCATCAATCTGTTCTCAAATCAAACCGGTGATAAGGTTAGAATAAAATTATTCCACCACATTGTCCCCTCAGTCATTTTTAAATTCAACCAAGTCCATGTCTGAAGTGTTGACTAGCCTAAGAGAGGAAATAAATGAGAGCAAACATAATATCCAAAGAAAGTCCTCATCCCACAGAATAGACTCGAATCTGATGGCATAACCCCTCCCTATACTATCAAATGCCCCATTGCTCGTCCTCATTTTTAGAAAAATCTCTTTAGAAGCTGCAACCCATCTTTTGACACTTAAGCTCAGATAGCTCAGGGGCAACGCACTCACCTTTGAAGCGGAGCAATTTCTCAGGGAAGACAATTCCGGTTCATTGGCATGTCCACTGTTACCTTCCTCGTCTGCACATAATTCCAAACACAGCTTTTCCATATCCACAACCGTAGTTTCTACTTTCTCAACTGAAGTTAATGGGTTAAAAAAGTAATTATCTTTTTCTGCTCATGCTTTCTCTTTTTCTTAGTACAATTGCCTTACTTGGTTTATTTTTCTTGATCGACTCCGCTATCTCAGTGGAGTCATCCACCAAATTCTAAGCTTCTCAGACAGCAATGTAAATGTTCTTAGAAATGTTCTCACAGACTGCTTCCTGTTTTGATTGATTGTATTTGTTATTATGTTTTTGGATTGACAGCTCTCCCTTTTGTCTTATTCCTCTGTACTTCATGAGAAACAGTCATTCATAAATAATCAGAATATCCAACGATTCGAAGCCGGGTGGTACCCCCCATCTAAAGAAATTAGGAGTACCACTAAGGGGCTCATTCCGAGTTTGGCAGTAGTTCGGTAGAATTACTGCCGAACTACTGGCAAACGAAATTACTGTTACTGCCAGTTGGTCCCATGGGTTTACCACGTCATGTCAAGTGGGGGTAGGCGGTGTAAATCCACATTTTTAAGAGTCCATCGGTCTCAATGGGGATTTCGGCAGAATTATCACCAGCTGTAATTCTGCCTGCGGTAATTCTACTCATTTTGCTGATTATTCAGTGGAAAAGTGGAGGATTTACCTCTAGTATTTTGCTGGAGAAAAATCCTCCACTTCATGGCCAAACTCAGAGTTTAGCAAAGCGGGAAATGTGGCGTTAACGGGATCGCCGCTCGGCCAAACTTGGAATGAGGCCCTAGGTCTTTCAGTCACTGTTACCTTCCCAGTAACTGGACGCCCCCTGTACTTCTGTTTTAAGGGAGTAGATACCTCTCATTTTATTTGTTTTATTAATGTATTTATATATAGGGAGGAACAATGCTCTTTTGAATACAAAAGAACGTACAATAGATAAGAAGTCAGATTTGATGGGAATCAGGGAGCTTCTTACAATGGTGGTGAGTTTGAGTGACATTCTGACCAGGTCGTAGAGGGAAGGAAATGGAAAAGTCACTGAGGAAAAAAAATGGGTGGACTTGCATAGATTAAGAACAACCAACCTTAGACATGTTTAAGTGCAGGTAGGCGGTACGTGCTGCTGTGTTAGGGATGTGACCATGATGGATGAAGAGCTAGGGTGGAGGGATAGAGGTAACAAAGAGGCTAGGGGAAAATGTTAGATAGAAGGCAGATGAAAGGTAGGTTAAGAGAGTAACTCGGTGGCGCGGAGGCAGGTTCATCTGCTGTTTTTCTTTGCAATTCATGGTAAGCAAAATCATTGATGCATTTTACAGGGTGGTCATTCGTTAGATTTGGCAGATAACACGTTTATGCGATTGGTGTTATGGTGGTCTGCTTCCTTTATACTGCCATACAGTCTAACTAGCGACTCTAAGACCAAGCAGAGCACTGACATGGACGATGGTCCTAACGTGTCTAACGGTGTAATGTCGTGGGAGCCCCCAGTAACATGTGACCTCTTATAAGGGGCTATTTGGGTTTTGAAGGTTCTAGGACACTTCCCCTTTGGTCTGCTACCCCTATGGACTCCCCTAGCTAGGTAGGCGATGATTGTCTCAACTGTCCCCTTTCGCTTTCCTCTCACAAATCCATAGCTGTCAAATGAACCGAAACTCACAGGTTTCGCAGCAAATTTAACACATAACCTCACGGCCGCAAAGGTGTCGCCACCAGGAGAGCAGGATGAGAAACTAGGTCATCACTTAATAAAGTGATGACCCTTTCAGATGCAAAGCGAGCCTTTAATCTGCTGGCAGTGGCTTTGCTTAGGGCTGCTACTGCAAACTGTAGCAGGCCTTTGACCTCCTTTCATGACCACAGCTTTGCAGGTTGGCCAGGCCCTGCAGCCAGCCAGTCCCCCCGCGCCTCCCACCACCAAAACGGTGAATAGAAGGCTGCTGTGTCTCTAATGCCACTCTCCCACACCTGGCATTAGAGGCTTCCAAAACACACACACAGCAGCTGAGAACAATTTTTCCACAAAATCAAAAGGAACACCATTGCAGTCCCACCACTTTGTAACACGGATTAAAGGGTACATTAAAAGTGCAATGCCTTACACACTTCCACTTAGAGGTGCAAATAAGATGAAATGCTCGCCTGGCAAACACAGTTACTTAAGGACAGGTCATCTCTTTTTGGGAAAATACACTTATGTACACTATTAAACACCATTACAAAAGGTAAATCAGAGCGAACAGAGCTTGTTCCTGTTTCTTTTGCAAAGAGCACTAAATGTGGTGGGTTCATAGCATATTCTATCTTTTTTAAGGGGGTTGGTGTGGTTATGCATTCTTCTTTGATAGCCTTGAATCCCTTTATGGTGGTGTTGATTGTTTGCAAAAGCTCCCATCTGGTAATTTGCAACAATTAAGCATTGGCCATCATCTGAATCCCACGCATGAAGATAGTCATGAAGATTGAAGTAGGCTTGCTGAATAGCCTGTGTTCATATGGAATGGCCTCATATGCCTCTATTGACTTTGCTGAGAAGTAATTCTCTCTTCTGCTTCGATTGAGAAATGTTAGGGATCTTCTTCTAAAATGGGCATCTACTTTCAGAAATTCTCCAATGTTCAGGTCACTCTGAACGATCACCAATGCTGGAACATGGATAAGCACCAGGGAATACGTCCCTCCCCAATCTCTGAGCAGCTTCATATAGGCTCTAGGCCCACAAGCGCAATATCAATCCATCAGGACAGCTGTCCCTGCTCCCATTCTGGCAACATCAACTGTAGTCTTGCAGCCTATGTTATCTCCCACATGTTTCCTTCCTTCTCTCTGGAAACATAATGTCGCATCCGCCAATGGAAGCACAATCATTGGACCCGATTCATCTTCGACCCATGTCAGCAGTTTCCCATCTCCCATCGCAAAGTGGCCCAACTTCCCTAAAATTGTCCTCTAGTCATGCATTCTGCAAGATGAACGAGGCATCTGGAATTGTGTTCTGGGACCTCTCTTGAAATTAAGGTTTGCACTGTATTCATGGCATAGGGCAGTGATCCCCAACGTGTAGCTAGGGAGCAGCATGTTGCTTGTGTGCCCTAAATTGTTGCTCGCCAGTTGCTCTGAGCCATGGTGTGGAGGATTAGAAGGAGGTGCTGAAGGGATGAGACCTCAGTAGCAGCATAGCCAGGACAGAGTCCTGGACTGTGCAAGAATTTAGACATATGAGCCTCCTGCATTTCCAGTTTGCTTATTTTTGTAGATGCAAGATTTGAGTTTGTTGCCACCATGCAAATTATTTTTCAGTACATGTCCTTACTTATTATATCAGTGTCATTGTTTAAACCATGTAAACTTCAGATACTTTGCCCAGCTGACAAATGTATTAATGAGCAAATTAATTGAATCATGTTCCCATGTTTGTGTCCTGGAGAAAAGGGTCATATTGTGTTCCGTTGTACAGTTAGTAGGAGCATAATGGGCAAATAAGTGCCATGCATGCCCAACTTCCCTTTATTCAAACATTTGCAGGCCCTGCTTTTTGTACAAGTGAGGTTTGTGTTTGATGCCTCTATGCACGCGATTTATCTGAAATAATATTTTTAGTTTCACCTATATGTTTTACTACATAGTGTACTGGTGCAAAATTGTCATAGTTTGATACAATGCCTATCTGGCATGTGGATGATGGGCAGATAAAGCAAATGCATGCCACATATTTCATAATTAATTTGGCATATATTCAAATCCAATTAAGTTACTGTTAATCAGTTTAAATTAACACAATTAATACAAAAACCTAGTTAACATCACCACACACCTCTATGAAGTGGCCGTCAAATGCTCAAAGTTTTGGCCAATGTTTGTGACCAAGTTTTGTGTACAACTCCCTTTGGGCAGAAAAAAGAGGCTCCAAATCCTTCAGAAAAATATTATTTTTTATTCCTAACCACCTTTTCTCCAATGTAACAGGCCCCAGGTACGTTAAAATACACAATTTGCAATTACATGCCAAAATAATTCTTAGGAGGTTACCTCAGAAAGCCCCAGTGAAGTGATCTTTAAAGCCTACCATGTAATGGCCAGTATTACTCAATCAATATTTATTTAATCATTTTTATCCACAAGTTAGCAACATTCAAAAACATGTATCGTATTTGATGACTGTATCGTACCTTCATGACATGACCGTTCAAACCACCCCAGGTTTAGCTGCTTTAAAAATCATGGATTATACCTTTTCCTTATTTACCTCCAGGCACTTGTCCTATCTGAATGCCCCAGACTTGAAATAACATTTTACAACACATTTTAAACCTTAATAATGCCCTTTCAGCTGTCCTCTTAAAATGATTGACCCAAGCACCGCTCTTTGAGAAGAGTTGGCTCAAATAAATTGGAGACTACTTCCTTATCTCTACATTCATTTAAATACCAGCTACAACATTTCACACTTTTCCGAATAACATCATTTGGTCCTATTTTATTTAAAACTATAGCTCCCAAAATAGTAATTTGTGTATAGCAGGCCCTGTTGTAGACCTGCTGGTGTTAAGTTCAAAATGGCTGTATTATTGGCATAAAGAAGCATGCTATAAAATGTATCCTTCAGAGGGGGTGGGTTAATTTTCTTAAAGGAAGTACCAGAGTCAAAGTCTGAAAGGAATACATTGGCACCAACTGACATCTCTGCTTTTCACCTTTATTGGTGGAGGACAAACAATGTATAATTCCCCCATCTTGCTTATAGGACAGACACTTAGATGTCTGCATGTCGCATTCAGATAATATTTAATAAACTAGGGACCCAATAAAAAGCAAATAAAGCCACAAGCTGTTTCTATCAATCAAATAGTTTCTCCAAATCTGAAAAAAGGTAAAAATAATGTCCCTCCCTTAACCTTACCGTATTTCTCCATGATGGTTCTCAGGGGGAAGCAGTGGTACACTCTACTAAGCCCCCCCCTTGAAACCTGATTTGGATGGCTTCAAAATATTGTTACTTTGAGACTACTCTAACAGGCTTTGCAACAAACATTCGGAAAATATCTTACTGCCAATGTCGAGTAAGCAAATTGGCCTATAAGCGTGGGGGGATAATGAGCCAAGGAATACTTGTTCAATGGAGATGGCATAGTGCCTGTCTTGACAATTGCATTAAACTATTTAATGTCATTCGAAAAAGATCACATTAGTTCTCAATACATTCTTTTTCTGTCTTTTAGCAGTGTTTATATGCCCTTTTAAAAATATAGATCCGGCCAGTCGTGTACATATCACTCATTAAATCATGATTCCAATTTCTGTTCGCGATTCTACATTGTGCATCAAACCATGGGGAATCCCTTTCTATAACCTCGACCTCCAGAACTGGGGGACACCATTTGCTAATATCTCTGTCCCGGATAGTTTCAACCAAAAAACAAACTGGCACTTTACTTTGTGGCCTATGAACTGTTTAACAATTTTAAGAGAATGGGCCTCATTATAAGTTTGCTGGTCCGGTAACAACGGCACCGGTAAGCTTGCCGGTACCATTGTTACTGGACCGGCAAACTGCGAGTTCTGCTCGCGGGTGCCTTCCTGCCTGCCAGGTCTTGCCTGGCGGGCGTGCTGGCACCCGCGAGCAGAGCATGTCGGATGTACCGCATTAAAGAATGGTGTTGGTGCATCCGACCTCCCCATTCCCATGTGAGCCCTGTAGGGCTCACATGGGAATGGGGAGCATTTTATTCTGGTGCCGACGAATGGGCAATTACCGGGTCCGGTGGGTCTGTAATCACAGAGTAAATGCCCATTCAAGGGTGGCAGAAAAATGTGCAAGTTTGGCGGCCGCCTGCCGGTTTTACCGGGAAAGGCTACCGGCAAACTTGTAATGTGGCCCAATATCTTAATTTCTTGTGAATTGGTAGTTCTTTCCAATGCCTCCTTGCCAAACTTAGGCATCGCCAAACAGCTGTCAGACATCTTCTTGGTGCCCACCCTATGCAATTGGAAAATTAACTCAAGTGGATAGTGATCACTGTTCAATCAGAAATACAAAATTTCATAACATTCCTGAATGCAAAACAGTCCACAATACAGTAATCAATGAATGACTGAGAAACAATATTACTGGTCTCGTATGCTTAGTAATGCACCAATTGCCACTAAAGATCCCAGAAAATCCCTGGGCAGAATCCCAAAGTACACCTGAAAATCAGTCTTCTGTTTGTGACCAATTTTACTGTTCAAACATTAGCACTACCTTTCTTAATAATATTTAGTGAAAGTGAGCCCCAACTTACAGGATCACCCCTTAAATATTTAGGGGTACCCCCTGATCACGCTCAAACCAGAGTAAATACACCCCTCTAGGGAATTAAGGTCATGCAAGAGATAACACATTTTAATCTTTACAAATCATGAGGATTGGGGGAATGTGAGAGGACTCTGCCATTTCCGACCAGCATTCTGTCGTCTGTGGCTGGCTCCCAGGTCCTGAAGACTGGTGCTGGGCCTGGAGCTTAAATACTCTTGACTTGGTTACTGGATACCGGCAGCGCTCATCCAAAATTGTTCTTCTTGCCATACAAGGGATTCTGCAAAGTCTTCCTTTCTTCATCATCAGCAATTCCTGGCAGCCATGCTACTTAACATATGAATACCTGGGAATATGGAGATAACCCAGGCTACCCCAACCTTTTGCCAAAAGGGTGAGGTAGCCTGAGTCCTCGCCATATTCCCTAGTTCATTACCCTCATGACACAGGCCCTCTATAACAAAAAAGAGGGTCCCAAAACACCCCTCACACAAACAAAACATATGAATGCCTTACATAGACACAGACTGCAGCCCTGCAGATTTTTACAAACTTTGAGGCCTAGGCCACAGTAAAAACTAAACATTTTTATAACTAATTTTCATTCATACTCTACACATCTTACTCATATTTGTATGTGGTCCTAGAAGCTCTTTTGAACCTGATTTCATAATTCTGTATGTCGTGCATTGACTCTGTACACTCCTACTCTTAGTCTGCATGGGCTATTGATGAACAGGAACAGCTGCTGAGTTACCTTGTGCTCTCTGCCAACCTGCCTATAGTCTATTTACAAATATATCCATCTAAATAGTTATTTGCACCTTATATTTCAATTCTAACTATCTTTATTTAGTGAGTCTCCTTTCCCCTAGACTCTTGTAGTGCTTAGAAAACAGTTAACAGAAGTCTTGCCTAATTCTAAAGTGCTTGGAAAGTTTGGAAATTAATGAAAGCACTAGGCTCCTTCCCAACATTAGCAGGAGAAACTCAAGCTACTGGTAATGTTTATCTAGTCCTACAACATTTTTGAATCACTTGTCTGGTCCCATGTGTCTATAAAGGTCTTAATGAACATTCAAGTTCCTTAACAACATTTCCTGTAAACAACCACTTATTGTCAAATGAGCTAAAGCCCTTGCCGATTTACTTTACTAGAATTTTACGTGGTCAAGATAACTGTTGTACTGCACATTAGAATGTTCTATTAGCAGTCTTAAAGTTAATTACATTTGTCATTTACTTTGCAATAATTTTTACGATGAGTGCCGATATGATCTGTCGAAGAATGGATGTTGCTCACCATTTAATTTTATATCCAAATTTTGCTCATTGTGCACAAAAGGTTGGGGACCCCTGCTCTAAGGTGTTAAGGAAGTGACCCAAATTGTGGAACAATAACACAACCTGCATCAGGTTTGGGCAGCTGCACTTTAAAAAGAAAAAGCAGCCCTAAGCCGGGTGGGGCCACCGGTCAGCATGCAAGGCCAGTACATAAGGCCATCCACGGTCCCTGCCGGTCTCCGCTGAGACTGCTGCAAACCGCACACCCTCCCGAGCTCTTCAGGATCAACGAAAATACCTCCTTCCCAGTCTCCTGTAATCACGCTGCTTGCTCAAGGTATGCCCTGTGATTCTGAGCCTACGATCCTCCAAGCAGAAACCGATCCGAATGGCAACCCTTGGCTGCGAATACCTTTCATTCTTCTCACCTGCGCTTCTCATATCCCTCTCCCCATGACCACCCCCTTCCTAATGCCGCTATCTAAGCCACTCAATGAGCCTAAATTGCTGTATCAGGCAGCCACACTGTTCCCTAAGTCCAAACCAGATCATCAACGCACCACCTTCAGTGCCCGGCACGGTCGCATAGAGCCACTTGCCAAGCCTCCATGTACCTGCATCTTCAAAGCGACTGCCGGTCGCACCCCCAAACCTCCCCACCCCCACTCCTGCAGCCGAATTTACCAGCATCTTAGATCATCCAAACAGCTGTTCAGCTACCCCAACACTCTCTATGACGCCAGCCCGACTCGTAACAAACGCTCTCAGAGTACTTGTCCACAATATTTAAAGGGCAGAAATCCGAAATTGGGGCTGAGAATGCACCCCCTGCAGTACAATGTCCTCACTTGTTCCTTAATTACCAAAGAGACCTGCACAAAAGTGATCACATGCCCCAGAACTGCACCTGATGATGAAAGCCTCAAGAAAAACATGTCCTGCACTATGTTAGTCTCCCACAGCCAGGCAATAACCACACTACAACTAAAGACCGGCTCCCACAGCCCGTCTAATTATGTGACTCGCTCTCTGAACTAAGCTCAGACCCATGCAGCAAATGTTACCCATAAATTACTGTTTGTCCCAGCCTTACTATTAAAGGATCCTGCCACACATGGGATGCGCATAGTTGTGTGACAAATGCTATCTGCCTAGCCAGCCCCCTGTGCACTGTAAACTGCTATGCACACTGGGACGGTTGCACTAGCCACCTCCAAAAATGTTATTACCTTCACCTATGGTGCCCTTAGCCTTGAAAATAATGCCAATTGCCCTGTAACTCATGCCATTTGCTATGCCACTGACACCATCAGCCTTGATAAGGATAAAATCTGCCTTATGCCCAATAGTATTGCTGCAAATGTTATTGCCTCTCCTGTGATGCCCTTAGCCTTGAAAATAATGCCAATTGCCATGCAACTCATGCCATTGGCTCTGCCACTGACACCATCAGACTTGATAACAATGTTACTGCCTCCACCTGTGATGCCCTCAGCCTTGACAAAAATTCTATTTGCCTAGTGACCCAAAACACTGATGAAAATGTACAACACAATTTAAATGATTCCCACAGTCCCAATTCAAATGGTACGCTTTAACAAACCTACAGGGCCCACTTTCTACCTTGCCATGGTCAATGCCAGCTCTCTACCAGCCGAAGCACTTAACATCCATGACCTCCTTACAACAGGCAATTTCGACGCCCTTGCCATCACGGAAACATGGCTAAATTCAGCCTCAGGTCATGCCCACTCTCTAGCAATCCCGATAGGCTACTCCATTTTCAGGAATGATAGACTCAACACCAGAGGCGGAGGAGTTGCCCTTATAGCAATAGACCCCCTTCGTGTAAGGCTATTCGACACCTCCCTCAATGAGAACTGCAACATCCTATCAGTGAAATTGACCGCCCCCTCCTACTAACAAAATCACAGTCCATGTTATCTACCGCCCACCTGGCCCTATCCTAACCTTTGAAGAAGACCTTCTCCACACGTTAGGAGATAATGGCAAATACTCATCGAAAGTGATCCTCCTTGGTGACCAGAACTTGGGCCTTAACAACCCTATTGACCTGCAAGCGTACTCCGTGGCCAACTCTCTGAATGCCCTTGGTTTCAGCCATCGCATTAGTGCTCCCACCCATGCCAAAGGCCACACCCTAGACTGCATTGCAGACCTCAACTGCTTTGTCACCATTCGATCTAACTATCCTTGCCCGTGGTCTGACCACCACATTATTGCCTTCACAATACCACTTTGCGAGTAAACCACACCTTCTACCATAATGCTGCTACCTTCTTTGCCATGCAGCTCACGCAAACTAACCAACGATCGCATTCTACCCTTTCTCAATGCACTCAAACAGGAACACCTCTGCTCACAGGATCCTAAAGTACTAGCGGATTTCTACGCCACAACCTCGAAGTAGACACTATCGCCCGTCTAGCACCTAAAAAAGCAAAACCTGCAGCACACATCAACTCCTGGTTCCTCCCCAACCTCCTTGAACTCCGGACTAAAAAAACCCTTGCTAAAACACGCTGAACAAAAACACCCTAAGACTCCCTAAGGCTAGTGTTCATGAAGGCCTTCAAGCTGTACAACCAAGCCATCATACACGCCAAAGCTACCACCTTCAAATGCAGAATAGCCAGTGCCAAATCTGGCACCAGAGAATTATTCACCATCGTCAGGGAACTGGAAGCCTGTACCACCCCACTCCCTACCCTCACCAAAGACAAAGCAGGGTGTACCAATATACAAAATGCCATGTTACTAAAAATTGATATGCTACACAAAAAAACTCTCACCAAATGATCCATTCTGAAACCCACACGCCTGGACACTGCAGCCACCACCTCTCCTATTGCCAATAGCCTGGGCGTCCCACTGTATTGCTTTCAAAAGGTGTCTGAACTGGAAACCTTACACATCCTAAAGAGCCTGAAACCCTCGAGATGTAAAGGTGATGTATGCCTTGCCTCTCTCTTCAAAGATTGCGCTGAAGCATTGACACCTTTTATCACTACCTTCATTAATACCTCATTCGCTGCAGGCACAGTGCCGTCCCCCCGTAAAAAAGCCTGGGTTCTCCTATTACCAAAAAAAACCTCCCTACACCCCGCCCTCCCCAATAGTTACTGGCCGATTACCACGGTCCCCTTCTTATTAAAAATCCTGGACAGAGTAGCCTATGTCCAAATTCAGCACCACCTGGAAGCAAACCATATCTTGGGAGTTCGCCAGTCTGGCTTCCTGCCGGGCCATGGCACAGAGTCAGCACTCCTAGACCTCAAAAGCCAGCTTGATTAGATCAGGGATGAAAGGAGACCTGCCTTGCTCCTCCTTCTAGATCTGTCCGCAGCCTTTGATTTAGTGGACCATAAAATCCTTTGCCACCATCTCACCACCTCAGCATTCTTTTCACCTGAAGCTACGACCTGGATCGCCTCCAACCTAGAGAGCAGAGCAATGAGAGTGTTCACTGAGAACACCAGTGCTCCACCAGCACCAATTAGATGTGGAGTACTACAAGGATCATGCATCTCTGCAAAGTTCTATAATGTCTTTACAAAGCCACTCTTTGACCTTCTGGACTCCCTCTGCATAGCCTACGCCAACTATGCCGACGATACGCACATTCTTCTGCCCCTCTGGAAACGGCTCAAACGACAGTGACATTCTGAGTGCAGCCTATGTGACCATCCATGCCTGGATGGCAACGCACGGCCTCTGTCTGAATGACAAGAAGACCGAGCTCCTTCTAGTCAGACTGTCAATGGTGCTAAATAAACTTGACACCAAATACACAGCCATCAACATCGATGGCACCCAGATTCCCATCTCCCCTGCGGTGAAAACATTGGGGGTCTACCTCGATACCACCCTATCACTGGCCCGCCAAGTGAACGCCACCTCCTCCTCAGCAGCGTGCACGACCAAATTGATAAATGCTTCCAGACCTTTCCTAGACACAGATAGCTGTCTAACGATTGCTTGTACAGTTGTCAGCGCCAGGCTTGACTACTGCAATGTACTCTTTGCAGGCATCTCTACACATAACATAAAGAAACTGCAGACCATCCAAAACAACGCTCTTCAAGCAGCCCTGAACATTCCTAAATCGGAAAACATCTCAGCAGCATGAAGAACTGTACACTAGCTCCCGATTCGAGAAAGGATCATTTTCAAAACCCTATCGATCATGCATATGTGCATTTCTATGCCTACCCCGCCTTACTTGTCCCAGAAAATATCGAAGGTGCACCTTTCTAGGCCCACTAGAACACCATACCCTCATCGGTTGGTACAGCCTAAGTCTAAACACTCTAAAGGAGTGAGTTTGCCATCCATAGCAGCTAAACAATGGAACTCCCTTCCACCCGACCTAATGGCCGAAGAGTCCTACTTGGTCTTTCGCAGAACCCTCAAAGCTTGGCTGTTTGCATAAACTGGTGAGCCCATGCCTGATCTTCCATCCTGGATCACTACTGTCTGTATGTAACCACTAATTTGTTCTGCACTTCTGACTGTATGTAACTGCTAATTTATACTGCATATAATTACTAACTGCCAACTGGTCACATGTAACTGGTACTTGTAACAGCGTCTCGGTGCCTTTGGGTTTTGCACGCTTTATAAATAAATGCATTAATAAATAAATAAATAAATAAATAAGTAGTGTTGGAGATAGAATTATGCAGTCAACCAGGGCGAGGTTTTGAAACCCCCCCCTCCCACTGCACCCCCTCCAAGATGTGTACAAATCTGCTAAAATATTGGCTTTAGGAATTACTAAAGTGAGGCCCCAACAATCAGGAGGGTCCACCTACTAGAGCCCTCTTTCGATACCACTTTTGTAGTTCTGTGGCTTCAATTTAAGCCACCTGTTAAAATGATATAATTCATATGGCCATTACTCATAGAAACATGAAATATAATGCCTAATTCTTCAAGGAGGTTGATGTGGTTGATGTTTTCCATATTCCAATAAACACTGACCACAAAGATCGCCAAATCACTATTATCCCTTTTTGAAGTACGCTTAACAGCTAAAGGACCATCACAGCTGGTCTCCAGGATTTCCCTGAAGAACATCAAATGTACATCATTATCCGAGTGTAATCCCCCACTCGGTCTTCCCCTAATGCTTTGTTTAGCCACTTTTGAGAAGGTGATGTACCCCTTTATAAATAAAGAAGAAGTCATCCACGTCTCCTGGAGCATGAAAAGGCCATAGTTAAGAAATGTAGGAAGGTCTTCTGAATTGCTTAAAATGTTTCTGTTACCACAACAGTACCAGGAAAGAATCTTTAAATGTTTGAAGCCAAAGACAAGGGATGGAATTGACATTTGATTTTGAATTAATTGAAATGTTGGGTAGACAAGACCAGTTTTGGCCCTCCTTTACAATAACTTCCCCACCAGTTTCTCACACATCCCTTCTAACACCACCCCCTCCCATATCACAATTAATGGTTAGAAGCGTCGGAAGGTAATTCTTGACATCCTTGTCGGAACCTTTCTGTACTTTGTTCTTGTCATCTTTTAAAGATCCAATCCTATGGCTCGTAAGCCATCAATCTGTTCTCAAATCAAACCGGTGATAAGGTTAGAATAAAATTATTCCACCACATTGTCCCCTCAGTCATTTTTAAATTCAACCAAGTCCATGTCTGAAGTGTTGACTAGCCTAAGAGAGGAAATAAATGAGAGCAAAGATAATATCCAAAGAAAGTCCTCATCCCACAGAATAGACTCGAATCCGATGGCATAACCCCTCCCTATACTATCAAATGCCCCATTGCTCGTCCTCATTGTTAGAAAAATTTCTTTAGAAGCTGCAACCCATCTTTTGACACTTAAGCTCAGATAGCTCAGGGGCAACGCACTCACCTTTGAAGCGGAGCAATTTCTCAGGGAAGACAATTCCGGTTCATTGGCATGTCCACTGTTACCTTCCTCGTCTGCACATAATTCCAAAAACAGCTTTTCCATATCCACAACCGTAGTTTCTACTTTCTCAACTGAAGTTAATGGGTTAAAAAAGTAATTATCTTTTTCTGCTCATGCTTTCTCTTTTTCTTAGTACAATTGCCTTACTTGGTTTATTTTTCTTGATCGACTCCGCTATCTCAGTGGAGTCATCCACCAAATTCTAAGCTTTCTCAGACAGCAATGTAAATGTTCTTAGAAATGTTCTCACAGACTGCTTCCTGTTTTGATTGATTGTATTTGTTATTATGTTTTTGGATTGACAGCTCTCCCTTTTGTCTTATTCCTCTGTACTTCATGAGAAACAGTCATTCATAAATAATCAGAATATCCAACGATTCGAAGCCGGGTGGTACCCCCCATCTAAAGAAATTAGGAGTACCACTAAGGGGCTCATTCCGAGTTTGGCAGTAGTTCGGTAGAATTACTGCCGAACTACTGGCAAACGAAATTACTGTTACTGCCAGGTGGTCCCATGGGTTTACCACGTCATGTCAAGTGGGGGTAGGCGGTGTAAATCCACATTTTTAAGAGTCCATCGGTCTCAATGGGGATTTCGGCAGAATTATCACCAGCTGTAATTCTGCCTGCGGTAATTCTACTCATTTTGCTGATTATTCAGTGGAAAAGTGGAGGATTTACCTCTAGTATTTTGCTGGAGAAAAATCCTCCACTTCATGGCCAAACTCAGAGTTTAGCAAAGCGGGAAATGTGGCGTTAACGGGATCGCCGCTCGGCCAAACTTGGAATGAGGCCCTAGGTCTTTCAGTCACTGTTACCTTCCCAGTAACTGGACGCCCCCTGTACTTCTGTTTTAAGGGAGTAGATACATCTCATTTTATTTGTTTTATTAATGTATTTATATATAGGGAGGAACAATGCTCTTTTGAATACAAAAGAACGTACAATAGATAAGAAGTCAGATTTGATGGGAATCAGGGAGCTTCTTACAATGGTGGTGAATTTGAGTGACATTCTGACCAGGTCGTGGAGGGAAGGAAATGGAAAAGTCACTGAGGAAAAAAAATGGGTGGACTTACATAGATTAAGAACAACCAACCTTAGACATGTTTAAGTGCAGGTAGGCGGTACGGGCTACTGTGTTAGGGATGTGACCATGATGGATGAAGAGCTAGGGTGGAGGGATAGAGGTAACAAAGAGGCTAGGGGAAAATGTTAGATACAAGGCAGATGAAAGGTAGGTTAAGAGAGTAACTCGGTGGCGCGGAGGCAGGTTCATCTGCTGTTTTTCTTTGGAATTCATGGTAAGTAAAATCATTGATGCATTTTACAGGGTGGTCATTCGTTAGATTTGGCAGATAACACGTTTATGCGATTGGTGTTATGGTGGCTTCCTTTATACTGCCATACAGTCTAACTAGCGACTCTAAGACCTAGCAGTGCACTGAAATGGACGATGGTCCTAACGTGTCTAACGGTGTAATGTCGTGGGAGCCCCCAGTAACATGTGACCTCTTATAAGGGGCTATTTGGGTTTTGAAGGTTCTAGGACACTTCCCCTTTGGTCTGCCACCCCTATGGACTCCCCTAGCTAGGTAGGCGATGATTGTCTCAACTGTCCCCTTTCGCTTTCCTCTCACAAATCCATAGCTGTCAACTGAACCGAAACTCACAGGTTTCGCCGCAAATTTAACACATAACCTCACGGCCGCAAAGATGTCGCCACCAGGAGAGCAGGATGAGAAACTAGGTCATCACTTAATAAAGTGATGACCCTTTCAGATGCAAAGCGAGCCTTTAATCTGCTGGCAGTGGCTTTGCTTAGGGCTGCTACTGCAAACTGTAGCAGGCCTTTGACCTCCTTTCATGACCACAGCTTTGCAGGTTGGCCAGGCCCTGCAGCCAGCCAGTCCCCCCGCGCCTCCCACCACCAAAACGGTGAATACAAGGCTGCTGTGTCTCTAATGCCACTCTCCCACACCTGGCATTAGAGGCTTCCAAAACACACACACAGCAGCTGAGAACAATTTTTCCACAAAATCAAAAGGAACACCATTGCAGTCCCACCACTTTGTAACACGGATTAAAGGGTACATTAAAAGTGCAATGCCTTACACACTTCCACTTAGAGGTGCAAATAAGATGAAATGCTCGCCTGGCAAACACAGTTACTTAAGGACAGGTCATCTCTTTTTGGGAAAATACACTTATGTACACTATTAAACACCATTACAAAAGGTAAATCAGAGCGAACAGAGGTTGTTCCTGTTTCTTTTGCAAAGAACACTAAATGTGGTGGGTTCATAGCATATTCTATCTTTTTTAAGGGGGTTGGTGTGGTTATGCATTCTTCCTTGATAGCCTTGAATCCCTTTATGGTGGTGTTGATTGTTTGCAAAAGCTCCCATCTGGTAATTTGCAACAATTAAGCATTGGCCATCGTCTGAATCCCATGCATGAAGATAGTCATGAAGATTGAAGTAGGCTTGCTGAATAGCCTGTGTTCATATGGAATGGCCTCATATGCCTCTATTGACTTTGCTGAGAAGTAATTCTCTCCTCTGCTTTGATTGAGAAATGTTAGGGATCTTCTTCTAAAATGGGCATCTACTTTCAGAAATTCTCCAATGTTCAGGTCACTCTGAACGATCACCAATGCTGGAACATGGATAAGCACCAGGGAATACGTCCCTCCCCAATCTCTGAGCAGCTTCATATAGGATCTAGGCCCACAAGCGCAATATCAATCCATCAGGAAAGCTGTCCCTGCTCCCATTCTGGTAACGTCAACTGTAGTCTTGCAGCCTATGTTATCTCCCACATGTTTCCTTCCTTCTCTCTGGAAACATAATGTCGCATCCGCCAATGGAAGCACAATCATTGGACCCGATTAATCTTCGACCCATGTCAGCAGTATGACATGCTTGCCCCATGACTTCAAACACCCATCGTTTACTCTCTATACCTCTTGCACATATTCTAGCTTCAGTAGATGAGCTGCACACAACATCAGTCCTCCTTCCCATTCCTGCTTAGATTTCACTTTTCTATAGACTAAGACTTGAGTTTGTTCCCAATGATCCAGCTATTTCTGGGATATCAGGGCATTCCATCCTCTTCATGTCTCTCACAACTACCTCTTCCTGTCCACCTGTAGGATACACAAGCATCTTGCTTACCCATCCTGGTTGCTTTTTCATCTGTGACGTCCTGATATGATCATCCTCGAATGGAAACAACCATTTCGATCTCCCATCGCAAAGTGGCCCAACTTCCCTAAAATTGTCCTCTAGTCATGCATGCTGCAAGATGAACGAGGCATCTGGCATTGTGTTCTGGGACCTCTCTTGAAATTAAAGTTTGCACTGTATTCATGGCATAGGGCAGTGATCCCCAACGTGTAGCTAGGGAGCAACATGTTGCTTGTGTGCCCTAAATTGTTGCTCGCCAGTTGCTCTGAGCCATGGTGTGGAGGATTAGAAGGAGGTGCTGAAGGGATGAGACCTCAGTAGCAGTATAGCCAGGACAGAGTCCTGGACTGTGCAAGAATTTAGACAAATGAGCCTCCTGCATTTCCAGTTTGCTTATTTTTGTAGATGCAAGATTTGAGTTTGTTGCCACCATGCAAATTATTTTTCAGTACATGTCCATACTTATTATATCAGTGTCATTGTTTAAACCATGTAAACTTCAGATACTTTGCCCAGCTGACAAATGTATTAATGAGCAAATTAATTGAATCATGTTCCCATGTTTGTGTCCTGGAGAAAATGGTCATATTGTGTTCCGTTGTACAGTTAGTAGGAGCATAATGGGCAAATAAGTGCCATGCATGCCCAACTTCCCTTTATTAAAACATTTGCAGGCCCTGCTTTTTGTACAAGTGAGGTTTGTGTTTGATGCCTCTATGCACGCGATTTATCTGAAATAATATTTTTAGTTTCACCTATATGTTTTACTACATAGTGTCCTGGTGCAAAATTGTCATAGTTTGATACAATGCCTATCTGGCATGTGGATGATGGGCAGATAAAGCAAATGCATGCCACATATTTCATAATTAATTTGGCATATATTCAAATCCAATTAAGTTACTGTTAATCAGTTTAAATTAACAACACAATTAATACAAAAAACTAGTTAACATCACCACACACCTCTATGAAGTGGCCGTCAAATGCTCAAAGTTTTGGCCAATGTTTGTGACCAGGTTTTGTGTACAACTCCTTTTGGGCAGAGAAAAGAGGCTCCAAATCCTTCATAAAAATATTATTTTTATTCCTAACCACCTTTTCTCCAATGTAACAGGCCCCGGGTGCTTTAAAATACACAATTTGCAATTACATGCCAAAATAATTCTTAGGAGGTTACCTCAGAAAGCCCCAGTGAAGTGATCTTTAAAGCCTACCATGTAATGGCCAGTATTACTCAATCAATATTTATTTAATCATTTTTCTCCACAAGTTAGCAACATTCAAAAACATGTATCGTATTTGATGACTGTATCATACCTTCATGACATGACCGTTCAAACCACCCCAGGTTTAGCTGCTTTAAAAATCATGGATTATACCTTTTCCTTATTTACCTCCAGGCACTTGTCCTATCTGAATGCCCCAGACTTGAAATAACATTTTACAACACCTTTTTAAACCTTAATGATGCCCTTTCAGCTGTCCTCTTAAAATGATTGACCCAAGCACCGCTCTTTGAGAAGAGAAGGCTCAAATAAATTGGAGACTACCTCCTTATCTCTACATTCATTTAAATACCAGCTACAACATTTCACACTTTTCCGAATAACATCATTTGGTCCTATTTTATTTAAAACTATAGCTCCCAAAATAGTAATTTGTGTATAGCAGGCCCTGTTGTAGACCTGCTGGTGTTAAGTTCAAAATGGCTGTATTATTGGCATAAAGAAGCATGCTATAAAATGTATCCTTCAGAGAGGGTGGGTTAATTTTCTTAAAATAAGTACCAGAGTCAGAGTCTGAAAGGAATACATTGGCACCAACTGACATCTCTGCTTTTCACCTTTATTGGTGGAGGACAAACAATGTATAATTCCCCCATCTAGCTTATAGGACAGACACTGAGATGTCTGCATGTCACATTCAGATAATATTTAATAAACTAGGGACCCAATAAAAAGCAAATAATGCCACAAGCTGTTTCTATCAATCAAATAGTTTCTCCAAATCTGAAAAAAGGTAGAAATAATGTCCCTCCCTTAACCTTACCGTATTTCTCCATGATGGTTCTCAGGGGGAAGCAGTGGTCCACTCTACTAAGTCTCAAAGTAACAATATTTTGAAGCCATCCAAATCAGGTTTCAAGGTTGAAACCTGATTTGGATGGCTTCAAAATATTGTTACTTTGAGACTACTCTAACAGGCTTTGCAACAAACATTCGGAAAATATCTTACTGCCAATGTCGAGTAAGCAAATTGGCCTATAAGCGTGGGGGGATAATGAGCCAAGGAATACTTGTTCAATGGAGATGGCATAGTGCCTGTCTTGACAATTGCATTAAACTATTTGATGTCATTGGAAAAAGATCACATTAGTTCTCAATAAATTCTTTTTCTGTCTTTTAGCAGTGTTTATATGCCCTTTTAAAAATATAGATCCGGCCAGTCGTGTACACATCACTAATTAAATCATGATTCCAATTTCTGTTCGCGATTCTACATTGTGCATCAAACCATGGGGAATCCCTTTCTATAACCTCGACCTCCAGAACTGGGGGACACCATTTGCTAATATCTCTGTCCCGGATAGTTTCAACCAAAAAACAAACTGGCACTTTACTTTGTGGCCTATGAACTGTTTAACAATTTTAAGAGAATGGGCCTCATTATAAGTTTGCTGGTCCGGTAACAACGGCACCGGTAAGCTTGCCGGTACCATTGTTACGGACCGGCAAACTGCGAGTTCTGCTCGCGGGTGCCTTCCTGCCTGCCAGGTCTCGCCTGGTGGGCGTGCTGGCACCCGCGAGCAGACCATGTTGGATGTACCGCATTCAAGAATGTTGTTGGTGCATCCGACCTCCCCATTCCCATTGAGCCCTGTAGCAGGAGAAACTGAAGCTACTGGTAATGTTTATGCAGTCCTACAACATTTATGAACCACTTGTCTGGTCCCATCTGTCTATAAAGGTCTTAATGAACATTCAAGTTCCTTAACAACATTTCCTGTAAACAACCACTTATTGTCAAATGAAGCTAAAGCCCTTGCAGATTTACTTTACTAGAATTGCACGTGGTCAAGATAACTGTTGTACTGCAAATTAAAATGTTCTATTAGCAGTCTTAAAGTTAATTACATTTGTCATTTACTTTGCAATAATTTTTACGCTGAGTGCCGATATGATCTGTCGAAGAATGGATGTTGCTCACCATTTAATTTTATATCCAAATTTTGCTCATTGTGCACAAAAGGTTGGGGACCCCTGCTCTAAGGTGTTAAGGAAGTGACCCAAATTGTGGAAAAATAACACAACCTGCATCAGGTTTGGGCAGCTGCACTTTAAAAAGAAAAAGCAGCCCTAAGCCGGGTGGGGCCACCGGTCAGCATGCAAGGCCAGTACATAAGGCCATCCACAGTCTCTGCCGGTCTCCGACCGAGAATGCTGCAAACCGCACACCCAAGCTCTTCAGGATCTACAAAAAAATGCCTCCTTCCCAGCCTCCTGTAATCACGCTGTTTGCTCAAGGTATGCTCTGTGATTCTGAGCCTACGATCCTCCAAGCAGAAACCTATACACATAGCAACCCTTGGCTGCGCATCCCTTTCATTCTTCTCACCTGCGCTTCTCATATCCCTCTCCCCATGACCACCCCCTTCCTCATGCCGCTATCTAAGCCACTCAACGGGCCTAAATTGCTGTATCAGGCAGCCACACTGTTCCCTAAATCCAACCCAGATCATCTCGCACCACCTTCAGTGCCCGGCACGGTCGCACAGAGCCACTTGCCAAGCCTCCATGTACCTGCATCTTCAAAGCGACTGCAGGTCGCACCCCCAAACCTCCCCACCCCCACTGCCGCACCCGAATTTACCCGCATCTTAGATCGTCCAAACAGCTGCTCAGCTTCCCCAACACTCTCTATGACGCCAGCCCGACTCGTAACAAACGCTCCCAGAGTACTTGTCCACAATATTTAAAGGGCAGAAATCACAATTTGCAGCTGAGAATGCACCCCCTGCAGTACAGTGTCCTCACTTGTTCCTTAATTACCAAAGAGACATGCACAAAAGTGATCACATGCCCCAGAACTGCACCTGATGATGAAAGCCTCAAGAAAAACATGTCCTGCACTATGTTAGTCTCCCACAGCCAGGCAATAACCACACTACGACTAAAGACCGGCTCCCACAGCCCGTCTACTTATGTGACTCGCTCTGTGAACTAAGCTCAGACCCATGCAGCAAATGTTACCCATAAATTACTGTTTGTCCCAGCCTTACTATTAAAGGATCCTGCCACACATGGGATGAGCATAGTTGTGTGACAAATGCTATCTGCCTACAAAGCCCCCTGTGCACTGTAAACTGCTATGCACACTGGGACGGTTGCACTAGCCACCTCCAAAAATGTTATTACCTTCACCTACGATGCCCTTAGCCTTGAAAATAATGCCAATTGCCATGCAACTCATGCCATTGGCTCTGCCACTGACACCATCAGACTTGATAACTGTTAAAACGGATTTCTGAACTCTGTCCTGGTGGCGCAGAAGTTCAGAAGGCCAACCTAATTACTTGGAACAGGGTAACCTCTGGACAAGCCAGACCAATCAAGGTAGCGATCGCGGCGGTCAAGACTAGGTCTCAAGAGGGGTGAGGGTGACTGAAAGCCCGCAGTGAGCACACAAAGCAAGAGCGCTGACAAACTACTCCAAACAGTTGTTATATCAAAAATAGATACACATTTATTTTAAGGCCTTTAAAATAATGACCGTAGCGAGAAAATCACAATATCACAATATTAAACCAACACATACCATATCAACACAATATATATACAAATACACAGTCGCAAGCGTTTAAAGCACGAAATATGTAGTCCACCTGAAAGGAAAGGAAAACAGGCAGTGCGATAACGCTTTAGACTCAGTTCGCCTTCAGAGGCACCTAACTAGATGGAAGTCCGAGCCCTGCGAAGAGTGGAGCCTTGTGCTCAAAGTACCTGCCACGCCGGTGCCAACGGGCAAAAGGGGAAGCTCTTCGGAGGAAGTCAGGCAGTTCGGGTTAGTGCACAGCAGAAGGAGAACAGGTTCCGCAACTCAAGCGCAGCCTCCACAGCGGGCAGAAGCAGAGCGCGAGTACGGCCAAAAGGGTGCTGTTTTTACACAGCAGGGAAAAGCAATGGGATACTGCAGGAGGGCGACCAGATCCTAGCTAAACTACTCACCGGTCCCCGAAGCAAGCAGACCCAGGCTTCTCCACGTTAGTTTCAGCAGCTGGCAGGTTCAGAAGAGCAGGGAACGCCTCGTAGTCGTGTAGAGCAAAAAGACGTCCCAATTGACGAAACCAGCACAGTTTTGTTGCCGCAGCAGGACAACGGAGCGGCCGTGTGTATTCGAGCCAAATGTACACTCCTCCCTTCAGACCTGGGGACGCCAAGCGTACGAAGCGTGGGAGAGTGACAAGGACTCGAAATACAACACAACCTGGCGGCGGTTACAGAGCAGGACTCCCTTGTAAGCTGGTCAGTCAACTGGATGGCCCAGAGACACTTCCGAAGGCTTACTTGGCAGGAGTTGATGAAGTCGCCGGGAATAGCTGTTCCTGCTATTCCAAAGGTCGAAGCACCAGTACAGGCCTTCTGGTTCGATCAAAGGAGGAAAGGGTTTCACAGGACGACAGCAGTGCAAAGGAGGATTCCTTCAGCGGGTCACCAGCGATTCCTCGGTCCAGCCTCGTGGTTGCAGGATACTTGGCTCCTGTATTCCTTCGTTCATGAGAACTCAGGAGATCGACATGGTAGTGGTGTTTCCAGCTCCCTCTTATCCACGGTTCCCTTCGCGCCAAAACGGAGGGGAGCCAATGGGAGATCCGCTCCTCAACACACATACCATACGTGGACCAATCACGGACCACGGTGGTCCCAGGCATTCACACCACCCTAGACTCTCTGGCACCCAGGATGTGTATTGGGACCAGACATCCCAGCCCACACCCTGGAGGCACACAAACGACATGTAGAAGCCCGCGAAAGCAACCACGTTCCGCGGGAAAGTACATGCCCAAATAAGGAAGGCCCCGGGTCGCCCGACCTGGGGAAGGTGAAGGGGGCAAGACGGTCAGTGGACAAGACAAAGGAGCCTCGTGGTCTGGCCATTTTGGGAGCCAGGCCACCATTTTGGGTTCAGTGCGAAAAACGTGCTCAGAACGCCAAAAGGAGCTCAAAATAAACAAAACGATCGCTGCCACCATTCGAGTCCCTGAATGACTTGCACCGATCAAATACCATCCTAAAAGAGTATCTAGGGCCTGTAGAAGGCTAGAGACCCAAGAGAGCTGTAACTTAGCTTACAGTGCCCTCTTGTGTCATGTTGCACTAAAGCCGCAACACGATAAAAGAAACTACGGGAAACAGCGTTCCCCCGTACTGACTGTCTTAAGGGCATATCAGTTTCCCCGTAAGAAAGGAGCGAAAGCCCAGAGAAGTGCGGCAGAAGGCTGTACTTCTCTGGCAAAGTCAAGAACAAGGTTAAAAACAATAGCAAAAAGTTTAGGGGTTGCCACATGGAAGGAAAATTACCTACAATTACGAAATCTTTCCTAACACTCGCCTCTCCCAGACTATGGACAGGGGGAACTAATCCACCCCTGGATGAGTCTCTTGTTCAAGTTGGTTAAACATTCTGGACAACCCATCAGCATTGCTATGTTGGACACCTGGCCTATGCTCAATAGTGAAGTTGAAGCCTTGTAGACTTATGGACCACCTAAGCAACTTTGGATTCTCCCCCTTCATGTTCATTAGCCACTTTAACGGCTTATGGTCAGTCTGCACAGTGAAGTGGGTCCCATAGAGGTAGGGCCTCAGCTTCCTTAGGGCCCACACAACAGAGAAACATTCTTTCTCTACCGTGGACCATCTGAGCTCTCTGTCCTTAAGCTGGCGACTAATAAAACCGATAGGGTGTTCCTTACCCTTCTCATCTACTTGTGATAGTACAGCTCCTATCCCAGTGTCAGAGGCATCCGTCTGCACGATAAAAGGTCTTTGATAATCAGGGGCCCTGAGCACAGGGGCCTGGCACAAGGAGTCTTTCAAGCCATTGAAGGCCTTCTCACACTCGTCGGTCCAAGTTACCTTCTTGGGTTTCTTCGGAGTTGTGAGGGCAGTCAGAGGAGCTGCTATGGTGCCATAGTCTGCCACAAAATTGCGGTAATACCCCGTGAGTCCTAAGAAGGCCCTCACTTGGGTTTGCGTAGTGGGGGTAGGCCAGTCTTGTACTGCTTGTACTTTACTGGGTAGAGGCTGTATCCTCCCTCCACCTACTTCATGTCCAAGGTAAACCACTGAGCCTTGTCCAATCTGGCATTTACTAGCCTTTATGGTCAAGTGGGCTTTCTGAAGAGCCTGGAGCACAATCCCGAGGTGTTTCACATGGTCTTCCCAGGTGGCACTGAAAACTGCTATATCGTCCAGATATGCAAGACAGAATTCGTCCAACCCATTCAACACATGATTCACAAGCCTCTGGAAAGTGGCAGGTGCATTCTTCAACCCGAACGGCATTACCCGGAATTGGTAAAGGCCGTCTGGAGTAGAAAATGCCGTCTTCTCCCTGGCATGTTCTGCTAAAGCTATTTGCCAATAGCCAGCAGTGAGGTCAAACGTGCTGAGGTACTTGGAGGCACCCAAAGTATCCACCAGCTCATCTGTTCGAGGCAAGGGGTGTGCATCTGTCTTGGTGACAGCATTCAGAGCCCTGTAATCCACGCAGAACCTCAATTCAGAAGTGCCTGCCTTTGGAACCAACACCACAGGACTGGACCAAGGACTACTGGAGGGTTCAATCACCCCAAGATCTAACATCTTGTTGACCTCGGTCTTAATATAAGACCGTACTTTGTCTGACATCCTGTATCCCCTACTTTTGGTAGGTACACTGTCTCCTGTGTCATTGTTATGTTTGCACCAAGGTGTCAAACCAGGGGACTGTGAAAACAGGGGGGAAAACTGCCTAAGCAAACTTTTCACCTCAGCCTGCTGATCAGAAGTCAGGTGAGGGGCCACTCGGACACCCTCCACGGAGCTATCTGAAGGACCGCTTTGGAACAGGTCGGGGAGAGGTTCTGACTCCTCTTCCTCAACATCTGAAGCCAGTAGCAGTGCTGCGATTTCGACTCTTGGGACGAAAGCCTTCAGCCTATTCACGTGAAACACTTTTGGAGCCTGTCCAGGCCTTCCAAGGTCCACTAAATAGTTCACCTCACCCAGGGGCTCCACCACTGTGTAAGGGCCTGACCATTTGTCCTGTAAAGCGCGAGGCCTTATTGGATTCATGATCAGGACTTGCTGACCAGGTGTAAAGTTGATGAGGGAAGCTTTCTGGTCGTACCAATGTTTCACCAGCGCTTGCCCTGCCTTCAATTTATCACTAGCCAAGCCCATCAGAAGTACCATCCGTTTTCTGAGCCCTAGCACATAATCAACTACATTGGTAGTAACAGGGGGAGTGGGCATCTCCCATCCCTCTTTGACGATGGCTAAGGGTCCCCGTACGGGATGACCGAACAGAAGTTCGAAGGGGCTGAAGCCAACACCCTCCTGTGGTACCTCTCGGTAGGCAAACAGTAAGCATGGTAAAAGAAGATCCCATTTTCTTCTCTGAGGCTCCTCCAGAGCCCCAATCATGCTCTTTAACGTTCTGTTGAAACGTTCCACCAGACCATTGGTCTGGGGGTGGTATGCAGAAGAGAACTTGTAGGTGACCCCACATTCTTTCCACATAGCCTGCATATACTTCGACATAAAGTTGCTGCCACGATCTGACACAACTTCTTTAGGGAAGCCAACCCTAGTAAATATGCCGAGTAAAGCTTTTGCAACTGACTTGGCAGTTACAGTTTTCAATGGGATGGCCTCAGGATACCTGGTTGCATGGTCGAACAGCACCAGGATAAACCTATTGCCCGAGGATGTTTGCGGGTCAAGGGGACCAACGATGTCGATCCCTACCCTTTCAAATGGTACCCCCACAACTGGGAGCGGTACCAACGGAGCTTGGATTGTCGCGCCAACCTTACCAGACAACTGGCAGGAGGCACAACTCCTGCAGTGACTTTCTACTTGCACCCCCATCTTGGGCCAGTAGAAGTGCATGGATAACCTTTGCTTGGTCCTCTTCATACCAAGGTGACCAGCAAGGGGAACTTCATGCGCCAACTGCAGGAGGAAGGGCCTAACAGCAAGGGGAACCACCAACCTCCTATGGTCTCCTTCTGTAGACTCTGTGGGCTCACTATACAGGAGTCCACCTTCCCAATAAATCCTATGCTTCCCAGGAGGTTCACCCTCAAACTGGGAGCAAGCCTGTCTCCTTAGGCCTTCCAGAGATGGGCACTCACGTTGGCCTTTACTGAATTCGTCCCTATCAGGACCTCCTTCAACTAAAAAGTCTTTTAGTTCAGGATGATCGTTGGGGTCGAATACTTCAGGCATCGCCACCTCCTCGTCAGGCCCGGGCGATTGACCAACTTCCTCCACCGCAGTGGTAGGCGAGCTCGGGGGAATATTCTCTTTCCCTCGTTTTGACTTGTAGACTCCTTTCGCCTTGGGTTTCCCCTTTGGCTGGGGCGGCGTATTGGACTTGGCCAATGCTGCCCGTGCTTGAGACCGTGTGTAGGGTCTTTCGGCAGTGTCTCCTACGAGCCCTAAAGCTCTGAGATCATTACCCAACAAGACCTTTCCCGGGACGTTTCTCTGAATGCTCACTGGAATCCTGACTGCTGTACCATTTAAAGTAAGATTTACAGGGATCACGGGAAACATACGGAGGGGGCCGTCAGCCAACTTAGTGGGCATCAGAGTAGCTCTGGCAACTTCCTCTGAGTCTACCAAGGTAGAATCCACTACAGTGCAACTGCACCCACTATCCCTAAGAGCTGGAGTATCCACTCCATTGATCAGCACACTGTCTTTAAAGTAGTGCTTGGTATTATCCGGAATCCTAGCATAAGCCTCTGCGACTTTAGGCTCCCAGGAACCCAGGGACACTAAAACTACCTCAGCCTCTATCCCGCTGGGAAATGAGTCTGAGGAGAAGGATGCTCCTGTAATCTCTTCTTCCTCGTAGGAGGAGAAGGCCAGATTAGCGGAGTGGACCCCCAAAGGTCTAACCTTACAACGGGGATCCCCCTTCACATGGTCAGTTGCTCCACAAGAAAAACAAGCCCCAGTGGGTCTGTTTACGTAGGGAGGCTTATTGTAACCAGAGTTCTGTTTCGGAGGCGAACCTGCACTGCCCTGTGAGTTCTCTTGTGTCTTACCCTTGTTTTTCTTTTTGTGGCCCTTATGGGAAGAAGATTTAGCAGATTCCCCACCCTCCATATCTTTGGACTTTTTCCCTTCCTCCTGCTTACCAGGATGAGTTTTGTCCTTATGGGACACTCGATGTGACACCCATAAGTCTGCTGCAATGGCCAGCTTCTTAGGATCTATCTCCTTCGAATCGGCCAAATGCTGCTTAAGCTCCGGGGAAGAAGAAGCAAAAATATGTTCCAGCATGACAAGATTTATCATGCCTTCGAAGGTAGAAACCTTATAACCTTCGACCCAGCCAGTTAAGTTTTTCAAAGATTCAGCGACATAAGATACCCAAGTACCACCTTCCTTTTTCTTATACTCTCGAAAACGCTTTAAATATTGGGCCGGAGTCTTCCCAAACTTTAAAATGAGAGTTTGCTTTAACATTGCGAAATCAGCTCGCTCAGCCTTTGACATTTCCATAATGGCACTACAGCCAGAATGGGGCAGTCTACTGAGAAACCACGCAATCTTATCAGCACTGTCAACTTTTTGAACCTCGCATGCATACTCAAACGCATTCAGCCAGTCCATAATGTCATTCCTTTCTTCATACACACTGAGCAGATCTTTTGGAAACCGTGGATGAGAGGAAGCCCCAGACCCATGTCCAGGACCCTTGGACCCATTTGCAACCTAAAGCTTGGCCAGTTCCAACTGGTGATCCCTGTCTTTCTGTTTTTCTGCCTGTTCGATTTTTAGTTTGGCTATGCTGAATTCAAGCTCCTGCTGCCTAAACCGCAGCTCTTGCTTCTTGAATTCAAGCATAGCCTCCCCATCAGCACTGGCAGAGGAAACGTTAGACATCACATCCTCCCTGTCCTCGTGGTCGCGATGGATCAGTGCAGCGGCCGAACCGTCGGTTCTACCAGTGAGAGCAGCCCCACCACCTTCTGCACTGTCCTCGGAAGTTATAGCATCAAGCTGCGCTTCCTGCCACGCCACGATTCTCTGGATCATTTCCAATTTAGTGCCTTGAGAGGAAACACCTCTCTCCGCACACATCTTTTTCAGCGTTTCTGATTTGGAAGCATTTAAAGTTAACAACGTATTTGTTTCCATACTGTTTGATAGGACTATGGCCTTTTTAAAGTTATACTACAACAATTCACTACGTGTACTGGTTGGAATAACCTGAAATGCCTTAGTTCGAGCGCAACACTGGATACCTTCAGTCGTATCCCACCGCTGTACACCAATTTGTTAAGACGGATTTCTGAACTCTGTCCTGGTGGCGCAGAAGTTCAGAAGGCCAACCTAATTACTTGGAACAGGGTAACCTCTGGACAAGCCAGACCACTCAAGGTAGCGATCGCGGCGGTCAAGACTAGGTCTCAAGAGGGGTGAGGGTGACTGAAAGCCCGCAGTGAGCACACAAAGCAAGAGCGCTGACAAACTACTCCAAACAGTTGTTATATCAAAAATAGATACACATTTATTTTAAGGCCTTTAAAATAATGACCGTAGCGAGAAAATCACAATATCACAATATTAAACCAACACATACCATATCAACACAATATACATACAAATACACAGTCGCAAGCGTTTAAAGCACGAAATATGTAGTCCACCTGAAAGGAAAGGAAAACAGGCAGTGCGATAACGCTTTAGACTCAGTTCGCCTTCAGAGGCACCTAACTAGATGGAAGTCCGAGCCCTGCGAAGAGTGGAGCCTTGTGCTCAAAGTACCTGCCACGCCGGTGCCAACGGGCAAAAGGGGAAGCTCTTCGGAGGAAGTCAGGCAGTTCGGGTTAGTGCACAGCAGAAGGAGAACAGGTTCCGCAACTCAAGCGCCGCCTCCACAGCGGGCAGAAGCAGAGCGCGAGTACGGCCAAAAGGGTGCTGTTTTTACACAGCAGGGAAAAGCAATGGGATACTGCAGGAGGGTGACCAGATCCTAGCTAAACTACTCACCGGTCCCCGAAGCAAGCAGACCCAGGCTTCTCCACGTTAGTTTCAGCAGCTGGCAGGTTCAGAAGAGCAGGGAACGCCTCGTAGTCGTGTAGAGCAAAAAGACGTCCCAATCGACGAAACCAACACAGTTTTGTTGCCGCAGCAGGACAACGGAGCGGCCGTGTGTATTCGAGCCAAATGTACACTCCTCCCTTCAGACCTGGGGACGCCAAGCGTACGAAGCGTGGAAGAGTGACAAGGACTCGAAATACAACACAACCTGGCGGCGGTTACAGAGCAGGACTCCCTTGTAAACTGGTCAGTCAACTGGATGGCCCAGAGACACTTCCGAAGGCTTACTTGGCAGGAGTTGATGAAGTCGCCGGGAATAGCTGTTCCTGCTATTCCAAAGGTCGAAGCACCAGTACAGGCCTTCTGGTTCGATCAAAGGAGGAAAGGGTTTCACAGGACGACAGCAGTGCAAAGGAGGATTCCTTCAGCGGGTCACCAGCGATTCCTCGGTCCAGCCTCGTGGTTGCAGGATACTTGGCTCCTGTATTCCTTCGTTCGTGAGAACTCAGGAGATCGACATGGTAGTGGTGTTTCCAGCTCCCTCTTATCCACGGTTCCCTTCGCGCCAAAACGGAGGGGAGCCAATGGGAGATCCGCTCCTCAACACACATACCATACGTGGACCAATCACGGACCACGGTGGTCCCAGGCATTCACACCACCCTAGACTCTCTGGCACCCAGGATGTGTATTGGGACCAGACATCCCAGCCCACACCCTGGAGGCACACAAACGACATGTAGAAGCCCGCGAAAGCAACCACGTTCCGTGGGAAAGTACATGCCCAAATAAGGAAGGCCCCGGGTCGCCCGACCTGGGGAAGGTGAAGGGAGCAAGACGGTCAGTGGACAAGACAAAGGAGCCTCGTGGTCTGGCCATTTTGGGAGCCAGGCCACCATTTTGGGTTCAGTGCGAAAAACGTGCTCAGAACGCCAAAAGGAGCTCAAAATAAACAAAACGATCGCTGCCACCATTCGAGTCCCTGAATGACTTGCACCGATCAAATACCATCCTAAAAGAGTATCTAGGGCCTGTAGAAGGTTAGAGACCCAAGAGAGCTGTAACTTAGTTTACAGTGCCCTCTTGTGTCATGTTGCACTAAAGCCGCAACACGATAAAAGAAACTACGGGAAACAGCGTTCCCCGGTACTGACTGTCTTAAGGGCATTTCAGTTTCCCCGTAAGAAAGGAGCGATAGCCCAGAGAAGTGCGGCAGAAGGCTGTACTTCTCTGGCAAAGTCAAGAACAAGGTTAAAAACAATAGCAAAAAGTTTAGGGGTTGCCACATGGAAGGAAAATTACCTACAATTACGAAATCTTTCCTAACAATAACAATGTTACTGCCTCCACCTGTGATGCCCTCAGCCTTGACAAAAATTCTATTTGCCTAGTGACCCAAAACACTGATGAAAATGTACAACACAATTTAAATGATTCCCACAGTCCCAATTCAAATGATACGCATTAACAAACTTACAGGGCCCACTTTCTACCTTGTTATGGTCAATGCCCGCTCTCTACCAGCCGAAGCACTTAACATCCATGACCTCCTTACAACAGGCAATCTTGACGCCCTTGCCATCACGGAAACATGACTAAATGCAGCCTCAGGTCATGCCCACTCTCTAGCAATCCCGATAGGCTACACCATTTTCAGGAATGATAGACTCAACACCAGAGGCGGAGGAGTTGCCCTTATAGCAACAGACCCCCTTCGTGTAAGGCCGTTCGACACCTCCCTCAATGAGAACTGCGACATCCTATCAGTGAAATTGACCACCCCCTCCTACTAACACAATCACAGTCCATGTTATCTACCGCCCACCTGGCCCTATCCTAACCTTTTAAGAAGACCTTCGCCACACGTTAGGAGATAATGGCAAATACTCATCGAAAGTGATCCTCCTTGGTGACCAGAACTTGGGCCTTAACAACCCTATTGACCTGCAAGCGTACTCCGTGGCCAACTCTCTGAATGCCCTTGGTTTCAGCCATCGCATTAGTGCTCCCACCCATGCCAAAGGCCACACCCTAGACTGCATTGTAGACCTCAACTGCTTTGTCACCATTCGATCTAACTATCCTTGCCCGTGGTCTGACCACCACATTATTGCCTTCACAATACCACTTTGCGAGTAAACCACACCTTCTACCATAATGCTGCTACCTTCTTTGGTATGCAGCTCGCGCAAACTAACCAACGATCGCATTCTACCCTTTCTCAATGCACTCAAACAGGAACACCTCTGCTCACAGGATCCTAAAGTACTAGCGGATTTCTACGCCACAACCTCGAAGTAGACACTATCGCCCGTCTAACACCTAAAAAAGCAAAACCTGCAGCACACATCAACTCCTGGTTCCTCCCCAACCTCCTTGAACTCCGGACTAAAAAAACCCTTGCTAAAACACGCTGAACAAAAACACCCTAAGACTCCCTAAGGCTAGTGTTCATGAAGGCCTTCAAGCTGTACAACCAAGCCATCATACACGCCAAAGCTACCACCTTCAAATGCAGAATAGCCAGTGCCAAATCTGGCACCAGAGAATTATTCACCATCGTCAGGGAACTGGAAGCCTGTACCACCCCACTCCCTACCCTCACCAAAGACAAAGCAGGGTGTACCAATATACAAAATGCCATGTTACTAAAAATTGATATGCTACACAAAAAAACTCTCACCAAATGATCCATTCTGAAACCCACTCGCCTGGACACTGCAGCCACCACCTCTCCTATTGCCAATAGCCTGGGCGTCCCACTGTATTGCTTTCAAAAGGTGTCTGAACAGGAAACCTTACACATCCTAAAGAGCCTGAAACACTCGAGATGTAAAGGTGATGTATGCCTTGCCTCTCTCTTCAAAGATTGCGCTGAAGCATTGACACCTTTTATCACTACCTTCATTAATACCTCATTCGCTGCAGGCACAGTGCCGTCCCCCCGTAAAAAAGCCTGGGTTCTCCTATTACCAAAAAAAACCTCCCTACACCCCGCCCTCCCCAATAGTTACTGGCCGATTACCACGGTCCCCTTCTTATTAAAAAACCTGGACAGAGCAGGCTATGTCCAAATTCAGCACCACCTGGAAGCAAACCATATCTTGGGAGTTCGCCAGTCTGGCTTCCTGTCGGGCCATGGCACAGAGTCAGCACTCCTAGACCTCAAAAGCCAGCTTGATTAGATCAGGGATGAAAGGAGACCTGCCTTGCTCCTCCTTCTAGATCTGCCCGCAGCCTTTGATTTAGTGGACCATAAAATACTTTGCCACCATCTCACCACCTCAGCATTCTTTTCACCTGAAGCTACGACCTGGATCGCCTCCAACCTAGAGGGCAGAGCAATGAGAGTGTTCACTGAGAACGCCAGTGCTCCACCAGCACCAATTAGATGTGGAGTACTACAAGGATCATGCATCTCTGCAAAGTTCTATAATGTCTTTACAAAGCCACTCTTTGACCTTCTGGACTCCCTCTGCATAGCCTACGCCAACTATGCCGACGATACGCACATTCTTCTGCCCCTCTGGAAACGGCTCAAACGACAGTGACATTCTGAGTGCAGCCTATGTGACCATCCATGCCTGGATGGCAACGCACGGCCTCTGTCTGAATGACAAGAAGACCGAGCTCCTTCTAGTCAGACTGTCAATGGTGCTAAATAAACTTGACACCAAATACACAGCCATCAACATCGATGGCACCCAGATTCCCATCTCCCCTGCGGTGAAAACATTGGGAGTCTACCTCGATACCACCCTATCACTGGCCCGCCAAGTGAACGCCACCTCCTCATCAGCAGCGTGCACGACCAAATTGATAAATGCCTCCAGACCTTTCCTAGCCACAGATAGCTGTCTAATGATTGCTTCTGCAGTTGTCAGCGCCAGGCTTGACTACTGCAATGTACTCTTTGCAGGCACCTCTACACATAACATGCAGAAACTGCAGACCATCCAAAACAACGCTCTTCAAGCAGCCCTGAACATTCCTAAATCGGAACACATCTCAGCAGCTTGAAGAACTGTACACTAGCTCTCGATTCGAGAAAGGATCATTTTCAAAACCCTATCGATCATGCATATGTGCATTTCTATGCCTACCCCGCCTTACTTGTCCCAGAAAATATCGAACGTCCACCTTTCTAGGCCCACTAGAACACCATACCCTCATCGGCTGGTACAGCCTAAGTCTAAACACTCTAAAGGAGTGAGTTTGCCATCCATAGCAGCTAAACAATGGAACACCCTTCCACCCGCCCTAATGGCCGAAGAGTCCTACTTGGTCTTTCGCAGAACCCTCAAAGCTTGGCTGTTTGCATAAACTGGTGAGCCCATGCCTGGTCTTCCATCCTGGATCACTACTGTCTGTATGTAACCACTAATTTGTTCTGCACTTCTGACTGTATGTAACTGCTAATTTATACTGCATATAATTACTAACTGCCAACTGATCACATATAACTGGTACTTGTAACAGCGTCTCAGTGCCTTTGGGTTTTGCACGCTTTATAAATAAATGCATTAATAAATAAATAAATAAATAAGTAGTGTTGGAGATAGAATTATGCAGTCAACCAGGGAGAGGTTTTGAAACCCCCCCCCCTCCCACTGCACCCCCTCCAAGATGTGTACAAATCTGCTAAAATATTGGCTTTAGGAATTACTAAAGTGAGGCCCCAACAATCAGGGAGGTCCACCTACTAGAGCCCTCTTTCGATACCACTTTTGTAGTTCTGTGGCTTCAATTTAAGCCACCTTTTAAAATGATATAATTCATATGGCCATTACTCATAGAAACATGAAATATAATGCCTAATTCTTCAAGGAGGTTGATGTGGTTGCTGTTTTCCATATTCCAATAAACACTGACCACAAAGATCGCCAAATCACTATTATCCCTTTTTGAAGTACGCTTAACAGCTAAAGGACCATTACAGCTGGTCTCCAGGATTTCCCTGAAGAACATCAAATGTATATCATTATCCGAGAGTAATCCCCCACTCGGTCTTCCCCTAATGCTTTGTTTAGCCACTTTTGAGAAGGTGATGTACCCCTTTATAAATAAAGAAGAAGTCATCCACGTCTCCTGGAGCATGAAAAGGCCATAGTTAAGAAATGTAGGAAGATCTTCTGAATTGCTTAAAATGTTTCTGTTACCACAACAGTACCAGGAAAGAATCTTTAAGTGTTTGAAGCCAAAGACAAGGGATGGAATTGACATTTGATTTTGAATTAATTGAAATGTTGGGTAGACAAGACCAGTTTTGGCCCTCCTTTACAATAACTTCCCCACCAGTTTCTCACACATCCCTTCTAACACCACCCCCTCCCATATCACAATTAATGGTTAGAAGCGTCGGAAGGTAATTCTTGACATCCTTGTCGGAACCTTTCTGTACTTTGTTCTTGTCATCTTTTAAAGATCCAATCCTATGGCTCGTAAGCCATCAATCTGTTCTCAAATCAAACCGGTGATAAGGTTAGAATAAAATTATTCCACCACATTGTCCCCTCAGTCATTTTTAAATTCAACCAAGTCCATGTCTGAAGTGTTGACTAGCCTAAGAGAGGAAATAAATGAGAGCAAACATAATATCCAAAGAAAGTCCTCATCCCACAGAATAGACTCGAATCTGATGGCATAACCCCTCCCTATACTATCAAATGCCCCATTGCTCGTCCTCATTTTTAGAAAAATCTCTTTAGAAGCTGCAACCCATCTTTTGACACTTAAGCTCAGATAGCTCAGGGGCAACGCACTCACCTTTGAAGCGGAGCAATTTCTCAGGGAAGACAATTCCGGTTCATTGGCATGTCCACTGTTACCTTCCTCGTCTGCACATAATTCCAAAAACAGCTTTTCCATATCCACAACCGTAGTTTCTACTTTCTCAACTGAAGTTAATGGGTTAAAAAAGTAATTATCTTTTTCTGCTCATGCTTTCTCTTTTTCTTAGTACAATTGCCTTACTTGGTTTATTTTTCTTGATCGACTCCGCTATCTCAGTGGAGTCATCCACCAAATTCTAAGCTTCTCAGACAGCAATGTAAATGTTCTTAGAAATGTTCTCACAGACTGCTTCCTGTTTTGATTGATTGTATTTGTTATTATGTTTTTGGATTGACAGCTCTCCCTTTTGTCTTATTCCTCTGTACTTCATGAGAAACAGTCATTCATAAATAATCAGAATATCCAACGATTCGAAGCCGGGTGGTACCCCCCATCTAAAGAAATTAGGAGTACCACTAAGGGGCTCATTCCGAGTTTGGCAGTAGTTCGGTAGAATTACTGCCGAACTACTGGCAAACGAAATTACTGTTACTGCCAGTTGGTCCCATGGGTTTACCACGTCATGTCAAGTGGGGGTAGGCGGTGTAAATCCACATTTTTAAGAGTCCATCGGTCTCAATGGGGATTTCGGCAGAATTATCACCAGCTGTAATTCTGCCTGCGGTAATTCTACTCATTTTGCTGATTATTCAGTGGAAAAGTGGAGGATTTACCTCTAGTATTTTGCTGGAGAAAAATCCTCCACTTCATGGCCAAACTCAGAGTTTAGCAAAGCGGGAAATGTGGCGTTAACGGGATCGCCGCTCGGCCAAACTTGGAATGAGGCCCTAGGTCTTTCAGTCACTGTTACCTTCCCAGTAACTGGACGCCCCCTGTACTTCTGTTTTAAGGGAGTAGATACCTCTCATTTTATTTGTTTTATTAATGTATTTATATATAGGGAGGAACAATGCTCTTTTGAATACAAAAGAACGTACAATAGATAAGAAGTCAGATTTGATGGGAATCAGGGAGCTTCTTACAATGGTGGTGAGTTTGAGTGACATTCTGACCAGGTCGTAGAGGGAAGGAAATGGAAAAGTCACTGAGGAAAAAAAATGGGTGGACTTGCATAGATTAAGAACAACCAACCTTAGACATGTTTAAGTGCAGGTAGGCGGTACGTGCTGCTGTGTTAGGGATGTGACCATGATGGATGAAGAGCTAGGGTGGAGGGATAGAGGTAACAAAGAGGCTAGGGGAAAATGTTAGATAGAAGGCAGATGAAAGGTAGGTTAAGAGAGTAACTCGGTGGCGCGGAGGCAGGTTCATCTGCTGTTTTTCTTTGCAATTCATGGTAAGCAAAATCATTGATGCATTTTACAGGGTGGTCATTCGTTAGATTTGGCAGATAACACGTTTATGCGATTGGTGTTATGGTGGTCTGCTTCCTTTATACTGCCATACAGTCTAACTAGCGACTCTAAGACCAAGCAGAGCACTGACATGGACGATGGTCCTAACGTGTCTAACGGTGTAATGTCGTGGGAGCCCCCAGTAACATGTGACCTCTTATAAGGGGCTATTTGGGTTTTGAAGGTTCTAGGACACTTCCCCTTTGGTCTGCTACCCCTATGGACTCCCCTAGCTAGGTAGGCGATGATTGTCTCAACTGTCCCCTTTCGCTTTCCTCTCACAAATCCATAGCTGTCAAATGAACCGAAACTCACAGGTTTCGCAGCAAATTTAACACATAACCTCACGGCCGCAAAGGTGTCGCCACCAGGAGAGCAGGATGAGAAACTAGGTCATCACTTAATAAAGTGATGACCCTTTCAGATGCAAAGCGAGCCTTTAATCTGCTGGCAGTGGCTTTGCTTAGGGCTGCTACTGCAAACTGTAGCAGGCCTTTGACCTCCTTTCATGACCACAGCTTTGCAGGTTGGCCAGGCCCTGCAGCCAGCCAGTCCCCCCGCGCCTCCCACCACCAAAACGGTGAATACAAGGCTGCTGTGTCTCTAATGCCACTCTCCCACACCTGGCATTAGAGGCTTCCAAAACACACACACAGCAGCTGAGAACAATTTTTCCACAAAATCAAAAGGAACACCATTGCAGTCCCACCACTTTGTAACACGGATTAAAGGGTACATTACAAGTGCAATGCCTTACACACTTCCACTTAGAGGTGCAAATATGATGAAATGCTCGCCTGGCAAACACAGTTACTTAAGGACAGGTCATCTCTTTTTGGGAAAATACACTTATGTACACTATTAAACACCATTACAAAAGGTAAATCAGAGCGAACAGAGCTTGTTCCTGTTTCTTTTGCAAAGAGCACTAAATGTGGTGGGTTCATAGCATATTCTATCTTTTTTAAGGGGGTTGGTGTGGTTATGCATTCTTCTTTGATAGCCTTGAATCCCTTTATGGTGGTGTTGATTGTTTGCAAAAGCTCCCATCTGGTAATTTGCAACAATTAAGCATTGGCCATCATCTGAATCCCACGCATGAAGATAGTCATGAAGATTGAAGTAGGCTTGCTGAATAGCCTGTGTTCATATGGAATGGCCTCATATGCCTCTATTGACTTTGCTGAGAAGTAATTCTCTCTTCTGCTTCGATTGAGAAATGTTAGGGATCTTCTTCTAAAATGGGCATCTACTTTCAGAAATTCTCCAATGTTCAGGTCACTCTGAACGATCACCAATGCTGGAACATGGATAAGCACCAGGGAATACGTCCCTCCCCAATCTCTGAGCAGCTTCATATAGGCTCTAGGCCCACAAGCGCAATATCAATCCATCAGGACAGCTGTCCCTGCTCCCATTCTGGCAACATCAACTGTAGTCTTGCAGCCTATGTTATCTCCCACATGTTTCCTTCCTTCTCTCTGGAAACATAATGTCGCATCCGCCAATGGAAGCACAATCATTGGACCCGATTCATCTTCGACCCATGTCAGCAGTTTCCCATCTCCCATCGCAAAGTGGCCCAACTTCCCTAAAATTGTCCTCTAGTCATGCATTCTGCAAGATGAACGAGGCATCTGGAATTGTGTTCTGGGACCTCTCTTGAAATTAAGGTTTGCACTGTATTCATGGCATAGGGCAGTGATCCCCAACGTGTAGCTAGGGAGCAGCATGTTGCTTGTGTGCCCTAAATTGTTGCTCGCCAGTTGCTCTGAGCCATGGTGTGGAGGATTAGAAGGAGGTGCTGAAGGGATGAGACCTCAGTAGCAGCATAGCCAGGACAGAGTCCTGGACTGTGCAAGAATTTAGACATATGAGCCTCCTGCATTTCCAGTTTGCTTATTTTTGTAGATGCAAGATTTGAGTTTGTTGCCACCATGCAAATTATTTTTCAGTACATGTCCTTACTTATTATATCAGTGTCATTGTTTAAACCATGTAAACTTCAGATACTTTGCCCAGCTGACAAATGTATTAATGAGCAAATTAATTGAATCATGTTCCCATGTTTGTGTCCTGGAGAAAAGGGTCATATTGTGTTCCGTTGTACAGTTAGTAGGAGCATAATGGGCAAATAAGTGCCATGCATGCCCAACTTCCCTTTATTCAAACATTTGCAGGCCCTGCTTTTTGTACAAGTGAGGTTTGTGTTTGATGCCTCTATGCACGCGATTTATCTGAAATAATATTTTTAGTTTCACCTATATGTTTTACTACATAGTGTACTGGTGCAAAATTGTCATAGTTTGATACAATGCCTATCTGGCATGTGGATGATGGGCAGATAAAGCAAATGCATGCCACATATTTCATAATTAATTTGGCATATATTCAAATCCAATTAAGTTACTGTTAATCAGTTTAAATTAACAACACAATTAATACAAAAACCTAGTTAACATCACCACACACCTCTATGAAGTGGCCGTCAAATGCTCAAAGTTTTGGCCAATGTTTGTGACCAAGTTTTGTGTACAACTCCCTTTGGGCAGAAAAAAGAGGCTCCAAATCCTTCAGAAAAATATTATTTTTTATTCCTAACCACCTTTTCTCCAATGTAACAGGCCCCAGGTACGTTAAAATACACAATTTGCAATTACATGCCAAAATAATTCTTAGGAGGTTACCTCAGAAAGCCCCAGTGAAGTGATCTTTAAAGCCTACCATGTAATGGCCAGTATTACTCAATCAATATTTATTTAATCATTTTTATCCACAAGTTAGCAACATTCAAAAACATGTATCGTATTTGATGACTGTATCGTACCTTCATGACATGACCGTTCAAACCACCCCAGGTTTAGCTGCTTTAAAAATCATGGATTATACCTTTTCCTTATTTACCTCCAGGCACTTGTCCTATCTGAATGCCCCAGACTTGAAATAACATTTTACAACACATTTTAAACCTTAATAATGCCCTTTCAGCTGTCCTCTTAAAATGATTGACCCAAGCACCGCTCTTTGAGAAGTGTTGGCTCAAATAAATTGGAGACTACTTCCTTATCTCTACATTCATTTAAATACCAGCTACAACATTTCACACTTTTCCGAATAACATCATTTGGTCCTATTTTATTTAAAACTATAGCTCCCAAAATATTAATTTGTGTATAGCAGGCCCTGTTGTAGACCTGCTGGTGTTAAGTTCAAAATGGCTGTATTATTGGCATAAAGAAGCATGCTATAAAATGTATCCTTCAGAGGGGGTGGGTTAATTTTCTTAAAGGAAGTACCAGAGTCAAAGTCTGAAAGGAATACATTGGCACCAACTGACATCTCTGCTTTTCACCTTTATTGGTGGAGGACAAACAATGTATAATTCCCCCATCTTGCTTATAGGACAGACACTTAGATGTCTGCATGTCGCATTCAGATAATATTTAATAAACTAGGGACCCAATAAAAAGCAAATAAAGCCACAAGCTGTTTCTATCAATCAAATAGTTTCTCCAAATCTGAAAAAAGGTAAAAATAATGTCCCTCCCTTAACCTTACCGTATTTCTCCATGATGGTTCTCAGGGGGAAGCAGTGGTACACTCTACTAAGCCCCCCCCTTGAAACCTGATTTGGATGGCTTCAAAATATTGTTACTTTGAGACTACTCTAACAGGCTTTGCAACAAACATTCGGAAAATATCTTACTGCCAATGTCGAGTAAGCAAATTGGCCTATAAGCGTGGGGGGATAATGAGCCAAGGAATACTTGTTCAATGGAGATGGCATAGTGCCTGTCTTGACAATTGCATTAAACTATTTAATGTCATTCGAAAAAGATCACATTAGTTCTCAATACATTCTTTTTCTGTCTTTTAGCAGTGTTTATATGCCCTTTTAAAAATATAGATCCGGCCAGTCGTGTACATATCACTCATTAAATCATGATTCCAATTTCTGTTCGCGATTCTACATTGTGCATCAAACCATGGGGAATCCCTTTCTATAACCTCGACCTCCAGAACTGGGGGACACCATTTGCTAATATCTCTGTCCCGGATAGTTTCAACCAAAAAACAAACTGGCACTTTACTTTGTGGCCTATGAACTGTTTAACAATTTTAAGAGAATGGGCCTCATTATAAGTTTGCTGGTCCGGTAACAACGGCACCGGTAAGCTTGCCGGTACCATTGTTACTGGACCGGCAAACTGCGAGTTCTGCTCGCGGGTGCCTTCCTGCCTGCCAGGTCTTGCCTGGCGGGCGTGCTGGCACCCGCGAGCAGAGCATGTCGGATGTACCGCATTAAAGAATGGTGTTGGTGCATCCGACCTCCCCATTCCCATGTGAGCCCTGTAGGGCTCACATGGGAATGGGGAGCATTTTATTCTGGTGCCGACGAATGGGCAATTACCGGGTCCGGTGGGTCTGTAATCACAGAGTAAATGCCCATTCAAGGGTGGCAGAAAAATGTGCAAGTTTGGCGGCCGCCTGCCGGTTTTACCGGGAAAGGCTACCGGCAAACTTGTAATGTGGCCCAATATCTTAATTTCTTGTGAATTGGTAGTTCTTTCCAATGCCTCCTTGCCAAACTTAGGCATCGCCAAACAGCTGTCAGACATCTTCTTGGTGCCCACCCTATGCAATTGGAAAATTAACTCAAGTGGATAGTGATCACTGTTCAATCAGAAATACAAAATTTCATAACATTCCTGAATGCAAAACAGTCCACAATACAGTAATCAATGAATGACTGAGAAACAATATTACTGGTCTCGTATGCTTAGTAATGCACCAATTGCCACTAAAGATCCCAGAAAATCCCTGGGCAGAATCCCAAAGTACACCTGAAAATCAGTCTTCTGTTTGTGACCAATTTTACTGTTCAAACATTAGCACTACCTTTCTTAATAATATTTAGTGAAAGTGAGCCCCAACTTACAGGATCACCCCTTAAATATTTAGGGGTACCCCCTGATCACGCTCAAACCAGAGTAAATACACCCCTCTAGGGAATTAAGGTCATGCAAGAGATAACACATTTTAATCTTTACAAATCATGAGGATTGGGGGAATGTGAGAGGACTCTGCCATTTCCGACCAGCATTCTGTCGTCTGTGGCTGGCTCCCAGGTCCTGAAGACTGGTGCTGGGCCTGGAGCTTAAATACTCTTGACTTGGTTACTGGATACCGGCAGCGCTCATCCAAAATTGTTCTTCTTGCCATACAAGGGATTCTGCAAAGTCTTCCTTTCTTCATCATCAGCAATTCCTGGCAGCCATGCTACTTAACATATGAATACCTGGGAATATGGAGATAACCCAGGCTACCCCAACCTTTTGCCAAAAGGGTGAGGTAGCCTGAGTCCTCGCCATATTCCCTAGTTCATTACCCTCATGACACAGGCCCTCTATAACAAAAAAGAGGGTCCCAAAACACCCCTCACACAAACAAAACATATGAATGCCTTACATAGACACAGACTGCAGCCCTGCAGATTTTTACAAACTTTGAGGCCTAGGCCACAGTAAAAACTAAACATTTTTATAACTAATTTTCATTCATACTCTACACATCTTACTCATATTTGTATGTGGTCCTAGAAGCTCTTTTGAACCTGATTTCATAATTCTGTATGTCGTGCATTGACTCTGTACACTCCTACTCTTAGTCTGCATGGGCTATTGATGAACAGGAACAGCTGCTGAGTTACCTTGTGCTCTCTGCCAACCTGCCTATAGTCTATTTACAAATATATCCATCTAAATAGTTATTTGCACCTTATATTTCAATTCTAACTATCTTTATTTAGTGAGTCTCCTTTCCCCTAGACTCTTGTAGTGCTTAGAAAACAGTTAACAGAAGTCTTGCCTAATTCTAAAGTGCTTGGAAAGTTTGGAAATTAATGAAAGCACTAGGCTCCTTCCCAACATTAGCAGGAGAAACTCAAGCTACTGGTAATGTTTATCTAGTCCTACAACATTTTTGAATCACTTGTCTGGTCCCATGTGTCTATAAAGGTCTTAATGAACATTCAAGTTCCTTAACAACATTTCCTGTAAACAACCACTTATTGTCAAATGAGCTAAAGCCCTTGCCGATTTACTTTACTAGAATTTTACGTGGTCAAGATAACTGTTGTACTGCACATTAGAATGTTCTATTAGCAGTCTTAAAGTTAATTACATTTGTCATTTACTTTGCAATAATTTTTACGATGAGTGCCGATATGATCTGTCGAAGAATGGATGTTGCTCACCATTTAATTTTATATCCAAATTTTGCTCATTGTGCACAAAAGGTTGGGGACCCCTGCTCTAAGGTGTTAAGGAAGTGACCCAAATTGTGGAACAATAACACAACCTGCATCAGGTTTGGGCAGCTGCACTTTAAAAAGAAAAAGCAGCCCTAAGCCGGGTGGGGCCACCGGTCAGCATGCAAGGCCAGTACATAAGGCCATCCACGGTCCCTGCCGGTCTCCGCTGAGACTGCTGCAAACCGCACACCCTCCCGAGCTCTTCAGGATCAACGAAAATACCTCCTTCCCAGTCTCCTGTAATCACGCTGCTTGCTCAAGGTATGCCCTGTGATTCTGAGCCTACGATCCTCCAAGCAGAAACCGATCCGAATGGCAACCCTTGGCTGCGAATACCTTTCATTCTTCTCACCTGCGCTTCTCATATCCCTCTCCCCATGACCACCCCCTTCCTAATGCCGCTATCTAAGCCACTCAATGAGCCTAAATTGCTGTATCAGGCAGCCACACTGTTCCCTAAGTCCAAACCAGATCATCAACGCACCACCTTCAGTGCCCGGCACGGTCGCATAGAGCCACTTGCCAAGCCTCCATGTACCTGCATCTTCAAAGCGACTGCCGGTCGCACCCCCAAACCTCCCCACCCCCACTCCTGCAGCCGAATTTACCAGCATCTTAGATCATCCAAACAGCTGTTCAGCTACCCCAACACTCTCTATGACGCCAGCCCGACTCGTAACAAACGCTCTCAGAGTACTTGTCCACAATATTTAAAGGGCAGAAATCCGAAATTGGGGCTGAGAATGCACCCCCTGCAGTACAATGTCCTCACTTGTTCCTTAATTACCAAAGAGACCTGCACAAAAGTGATCACATGCCCCAGAACTACACCTGATGATGAAAGCCTCAAGAAAAACATGTCCTGCACTATGTTAGTCTCCCACAGCCAGGCAATAACCACACTACAACTAAAGACCGGCTCCCACAGCCCGTCTAATTATGTGACTCGCTCTCTGAACTAAGCTCAGACCCATGCAGCAAATGTTACCCATAAATTACTGTTTGTCCCAGCCTTACTATTAAAGGATCCTGCCACACATGGGATGCGCATAGTTGTGTGACAAATGCTATCTGCCTAGCCAGCCCCCTGTGCACTGTAAACTGCTATGCACACTGGGACGGTTGCACTAGCCACCTCCAAAAATGTTATTACCTTCACCTATGGTGCCCTTAGCCTTGAAAATAATGCCAATTGCCCTGTAACTCATGCCATTTGCTATGCCACTGACACCATCAGCCTTGATAAGGATAAAATCTGCCTTATGCCCAATACTATTGCTGCAAATGTTATTGCCTCTCCTGTGATGCCCTTAGCCTTGAAAATAATGCCAATTGCCATGCAACTCATGCCATTGGCTCTGCCACTGACACCATCAGACTTGATAACAATGTTACTGCCTCCACCTGTGATGCCCTCAGCCTTGACAAAAATTCTATTTGCCTAGTGACCCAAAACACTGATGAAAATGTACAACACAATTTAAATGATTCCCACAGTCCCAATTCAAATGGTACGCATTAACAAACCTACAGGGCCCACTTTCTACCTTGCCATGGTCAATGCCAGCTCTCTACCAGCCGAAGCACTTAACATCCATGACCTCCTTACAACAGGCAATTTCGACGCCCTTGCCATCACGGAAACATGGCTAAATTCAGCCTCAGGTCATGCCCACTCTCTAGCAATCCCGATAGGCTACTCCATTTTCAGGAATGATAGACTCAACACCAGAGGCGGAGGAGTTGCCCTTATAGCAATAGACCCCCTTCGTGTAAGGCTATTCGACACCTCCCTCAATGAGAACTGCAACATCCTATCAGTGAAATTGACCGCCCCCTCCTACTAACAAAATCACAGTCCATGTTATCTACCGCCCACCTGGCCCTATCCTAACCTTTGAAGAAGACCTTCTCCACACGTTAGGAGATAATGGCAAATACTCATCGAAAGTGATCCTCCTTGGTGACCAGAACTTGGGCCTTAACAACCCTATTGACCTGCAAGCGTACTCCGTGGCCAACTCTCTGAATGCCCTTGGTTTCAGCCATCGCATTAGTGCTCCCACCCATGCCAAAGGCCACACCCTAGACTGCATTGCAGACCTCAACTGCTTTGTCACCATTCGATCTAACTATCCTTGCCCGTGGTCTGACCACCACATTATTGCCTTCACAATACCACTTTGCGAGTAAACCACACCTTCTACCATAATGCTGCTACCTTCTTTGCCATGCAGCTCACGCAAACTAACCAACGATCGCATTCTACCCTTTCTCAATGCACTCAAACAGGAACACCTCTGCTCACAGGATCCTAAAGTACTAGCGGATTTATACGCCACAACCTCGAAGTAGACACTATCGCCCGTCTAGCACCTAAAAAAGCAAAACCTGCAGCACACATCAACTCCTGGTTCCTCCCCAACCTCCTTGAACTCCGGACTAAAAAAACCCTTGCTAAAACACGCTGAACAAAAACACCCTAAGACTCCCTAAGGCTAGTGTTCATGAAGGCCTTCAAGCTGTACAACCAAGCCATCATACACGCCAAAGCTACCACCTTCAAATGCAGAATAGCCAGTGCCAAATCTGGCACCAGAGAATTATTCACCATCGTCAGGGAACTGGAAGCCTGTACCACCCCACTCCCTACCCTCACCAAAGACAAAGCAGGGTGTACCAATATACAAAATGCCATGTTACTAAAAATTGATATGCTACACAAAAAAACTCTCACCAAATGATCCATTCTGAAACCCACACGCCTGGACACTGCAGCCACCACCTCTCCTATTGCCAATAGCCTGGGCGTCCCACTGTATTGCTTTCAAAAGGTGTCTGAACTGGAAACCTTACACATCCTAAAGAGCCTGAAACCCTCGAGATGTAAAGGTGATGTATGCCTTGCCTCTCTCTTCAAAGATTGCGCTGAAGCATTGACACCTTTTATCACTACCTTCATTAATACCTCATTCGCTGCAGGCACAGTGCCGTCCCCCCGTAAAAAAGCCTGGGTTCTCCTATTACCAAAAAAAACCTCCCTACACCCCGCCCTCCCCAATAGTTACTGGCCGATTACCACGGTCCCCTTCTTATTAAAAATCCTGGACAGAGTAGCCTATGTCCAAATTCAGCACCACCTGGAAGCAAACCATATCTTGGGAGTTCGCCAGTCTGGCTTCCTGCCGGGCCATGGCACAGAGTCAGCACTCCTAGACCTCAAAAGCCAGCTTGATTAGATCAGGGATGAAAGGAGACCTGCCTTGCTCCTCCTTCTAGATCTGTCCGCAGCCTTTGATTTAGTGGACCATAAAATCCTTTGCCACCATCTCACCACCTCAGCATTCTTTTCACCTGAAGCTACGACCTGGATCGCCTCCAACCTAGAGAGCAGAGCAATGAGAGTGTTCACTGAGAACACCAGTGCTCCACCAGCACCAATTAGATGTGGAGTACTACAAGGATCATGCATCTCTGCAAAGTTCTATAATGTCTTTACAAAGCCACTCTTTGACCTTCTGGACTCCCTCTGCATAGCCTAGGCCAACTATGCCGACGATACGCACATTCTTCTGCCCCTCTGGAAACGGCTCAAACGACAGTGACATTCTGAGTGCAGCCTATGTGACCATCCATGCCTGGATGGCAACGCACGGCCTCTGTCTGAATGACAAGAAGACCGAGCTCCTTCTAGTCAGACTGTCAATGGTGCTAAATAAACTTGACACCAAATACACAGCCATCAACATCGATGGCACCCAGATTCCCATCTCCCCTGCGGTGAAAACATTGGGGGTCTACCTCGATACCACCCTATCACTGGCCCGCCAAGTGAACGCCACCTCCTCCTCAGCAGCGTGCACGACCAAATTGATAAATGCTTCCAGACCTTTCCTAGACACAGATAGCTGTCTAACGATTGCTTGTACAGTTGTCAGCGCCAGGCTTGACTTCTGCAATGTACTCTTTGCAGGCATCTCTACACATAACATAAAGAAACTGCAGACCATCCAAAACAACGCTCTTCAAGCAGCCCTGAACATTCCTAAATCGGAAAACATCTCAGCAGCATGAAGAACTGTACACTAGCTCCCGATTCGAGAAAGGATCATTTTCAAAACCCTATCGATCATGCATATGTGCATTTCTATGCCTACCCCGCCTTACTTGTCCCAGAAAATATCGAAGGTGCACCTTTCTAGGCCCACTAGAACACCATACCCTCATCGGTTGGTACAGCCTAAGTCTAAACACTCTAAAGGAGTGAGTTTGCCATCCATAGCAGCTAAACAATGGAACTCCCTTCCACCCGACCTAATGGCCGAAGAGTCCTACTTGGTCTTTCGCAGAACCCTCAAAGCTTGGCTGTTTGCATAAACTGGTGAGCCCATGCCTGATCTTCCATCCTGGATCACTACTGTCTGTATGTAACCACTAATTTGTTCTGCACTTCTGACTGTATGTAACTGCTAATTTATACTGCATATAATTACTAACTGCCAACTGGTCACATGTAACTGGTACTTGTAACAGCGTCTCGGTGCCTTTGGGTTTTGCACGCTTTATAAATAAATGCATTAATAAATAAATAAATAAATAAATAAGTAGTGTTGGAGATAGAATTATGCAGTCAACCAGGGCGAGGTTTTGAAACCCCCCCCTCCCACTGCACCCCCTCCAAGATGTGTACAAATCTGCTAAAATATTGGCTTTAGGAATTACTAAAGTGAGGCCCCAACAATCAGGAGGGTCCACCTACTAGAGCCCTCTTTCGATACCACTTTTGTAGTTCTGTGGCTTCAATTTAAGCCACCTGTTAAAATGATATAATTCATATGGCCATTACTCATAGAAACATGAAATATAATGCCTAATTCTTCAAGGAGGTTGATGTGGTTGATGTTTTCCATATTCCAATAAACACTGACCACAAAGATCGCCAAATCACTATTATCCCTTTTTGAAGTACGCTTAACAGCTAAAGGACCATCACAGCTGGTCTCCAGGATTTCCCTGAAGAACATCAAATGTACATCATTATCCGAGTGTAATCCCCCACTCGGTCTTCCCCTAATGCTTTGTTTAGCCACTTTTGAGAAGGTGATGTACCCCTTTATAAATAAAGAAGAAGTCATCCACGTCTCCTGGAGCATGAAAAGGCCATAGTTAAGAAATGTAGGAAGGTCTTCTGAATTGCTTAAAATGTTTCTGTTACCACAACAGTACCAGGAAAGAATCTTTAAATGTTTGAAGCCAAAGACAAGGGATGGAATTGACATTTGATTTTGAATTAATTGAAATGTTGGGTAGACAAGACCAGTTTTGGCCCTCCTTTACAATAACTTCCCCACCAGTTTCTCACACATCCCTTCTAACACCACCCCCTCCCATATCACAATTAATGGTTAGAAGCGTCGGAAGGTAATTCTTGACATCCTTGTCGGAACCTTTCTGTACTTTGTTCTTGTCATCTTTTAAAGATCCAATCCTATGGCTCGTAAGCCATCAATCTGTTCTCAAATCAAACCGGTGATAAGGTTAGAATAAAATTATTCCACCACATTGTCCCCTCAGTCATTTTTAAATTCAACCAAGTCCATGTCTGAAGTGTTGACTAGCCTAAGAGAGGAAATAAATGAGAGCAAAGATAATATCCAAAGAAAGTCCTCATCCCACAGAATAGACTCGAATCCGATGGCATAACCCCTCCCTATACTATCAAATGCCCCATTGCTCGTCCTCATTGTTAGAAAAATTTCTTTAGAAGCTGCAACCCATCTTTTGACACTTAAGCTCAGATAGCTCAGGGGCAACGCACTCACCTTTGAAGCGGAGCAATTTCTCAGGGAAGACAATTCCGGTTCATTGGCATGTCCACTGTTACCTTCCTCGTCTGCACATAATTCCAAAAACAGCTTTTCCATATCCACAACCGTAGTTTCTACTTTCTCAACTGAAGTTAATGGGTTAAAAAAGTAATTATCTTTTTCTGCTCATGCTTTCTCTTTTTCTTAGTACAATTGCCTTACTTGGTTTATTTTTCTTGATCGACTCCGCTATCTCAGTGGAGTCATCCACCAAATTCTAAGCTTCTCAGACAGCAATGTAAATGTTCTTAGAAATGTTCTCACAGACTGCTTCCTGTTTTGATTGATTGTATTTGTTATTATGTTTTTGGATTGACAGCTCTCCCTTTTGTCTTATTCCTCTGTACTTCATGAGAAACAGTCATTCATAAATAATCAGAATATCCAACAATTCGAAGCCGGGTGGTACCCCCCATCTAAAGAAATTAGGAGTACCACTAAGGGGCTCATTCCGAGTTTGGCAGTAGTTCGGTAGAATTACTGCCGAACTACTGGCAAACGAAATTACTGTTACTGCCAGTTGGTCCCATGGGTTTACCACGTCATGTCAAGTGGGGGTAGGCGGTGTAAATCCACATTTTTAAGAGTCCATCGGTCTCAATGGGGATTTCGGCAGAATTATCACCAGCTGTAATTCTGCCTGCGGTAATTCTACTCATTTTGCTGATTATTCAGTGGAAAAGTGGAGGATTTACCTCTAGTATTTTGCTGGAGAAAAATCCTCCACTTCATGGCCAAACTCAGAGTTTAGCAAAGCGGGAAATGTGGCGTTAACGGGATCGCCGCTCGGCCAAACTTGGAATGAGGCCCTAGGTCTTTCAGTCACTGTTACCTTCCCAGTAACTGGACGCCCCCTGTACTTCTGTTTTAAGGGAGTAGATACATCTCATTTTATTTGTTTTATTAATGTATTTATATATAGGGAGGAACAATGCTCTTTTGAATACAAAAGAACGTACAATAGATAAGAAGTCAGATTTGATGGGAATCAGGGAGCTTCTTACAATGGTGGTGAATTTGAGTGACATTCTGACCAGGTCGTGGAGGGAAGGAAATGGAAAAGTCACTGAGGAAACAAAATGGGTGGACTTACATAGATTAAGAACAACCAACCTTAGACATGTTTAAGTGCAGGTAGGCGGTACGGGCTACTGTGTTAGGGATGTGACCATGATGGATGAAGAGCTAGGGTGGAGGGATAGAGGTAACAAAGAGGCTAGGGGAAAATGTTAGATACAAGGCAGATGAAAGGTAGGTTAAGAGAGTAACTCGGTGGCGCGGAGGCAGGTTCATCTGCTGTTTTTCTTTGGAATTCATGGTAAGTAAAATCATTGATGCATTTTACAGGGTGGTCATTCGTTAGATTTGGCAGATAACACGTTTATGCGATTGGTGTTATGGTGGCTTCCTTTATACTGCCATACAGTCTAACTAGCGACTCTAAGACCTAGCAGTGCACTGAAATGGACGATGGTCCTAACGTGTCTAACGGTGTAATGTCGTGGGAGCCCCCAGTAACATGTGACCTCTTATAAGGGGCTATTTGGGTTTTGAAGGTTCTAGGACACTTCCCCTTTGGTCTGCCACCCCTATGGACTCCCCTAGCTAGGTAGGCGATGATTGTCTCAACTGTCCCCTTTCGCTTTCCTCTCACAAATCCATAGCTGTCAACTGAACCGAAACTCACAGGTTTCGCCGCAAATTTAACACATAACCTCACGGCCGCAAAGATGTCGCCACCAGGAGAGCAGGATGAGAAACTAGGTCATCACTTAATAAAGTGATGACCCTTTCAGATGCAAAGCGAGCCTTTAATCTGCTGGCAGTGGCTTTGCTTAGGGCTGCTACTGCAAACTGTAGCAGGCCTTTGACCTCCTTTCATGACCACAGCTTTGCAGGTTGGCCAGGCCCTGCAGCCAGCCAGTCCCCCCGCGCCTCCCACCACCAAAACGGTGAATACAAGGCTGCTGTGTCTCTAATGCCACTCTCCCACACCTGGCATTAGAGGCTTCCAAAACACACACACAGCAGCTGAGAACAATTTTTCCACAAAATCAAAAGGAACACCATTGCAGTCCCACCACTTTGTAACACGGATTAAAGGGTACATTAAAAGTGCAATGCCTTACACACTTCCACTTAGAGGTGCAAATAAGATGAAATGCTCGCCTGGCAAACACAGTTACTTAAGGACAGGTCATCTCTTTTTGGGAAAATACACTTATGTACACTATTAAACACCATTACAAAAGGTAAATCAGAGCGAACAGAGGTTGTTCCTGTTTCTTTTGCAAAGAACACTAAATGTGGTGGGTTCATAGCATATTCTATCTTTTTTAAGGGGGTTGGTGTGGTTATGCATTCTTCCTTGATAGCCTTGAATCCCTTTATGGTGGTGTTGATTGTTTGCAAAAGCTCCCATCTGGTAATTTGCAACAATTAAGCATTGGCCATCGTCTGAATCCCATGCATGAAGATAGTCATGAAGATTGAAGTAGGCTTGCTGAATAGCCTGTGTTCATATGGAATGGCCTCATATGCCTCTATTGACTTTGCTGAGAAGTAATTCTCTCTTCTGCTTTGATTGAGAAATGTTAGGGATCTTCTTCTAAAATGGGCATCTACTTTCAGAAATTCTCCAATGTTCAGGTCACTCTGAACGATCACCAATGCTGGAACATGGATAAGCACCAGGGAATACGTCCCTCCCCAATCTCTGAGCAGCTTCATATAGGATCTAGGCCCACAAGCGCAATATCAATCCATCAGGAAAGCTGTCCCTGCTCCCATTCTGGTAACGTCAACTGTAGTCTTGCAGCCTATGTTATCTCCCACATGTTTCCTTCCTTCTCTCTGGAAACATAATGTCGCGTCCGCCAATGGAAGCACAATCATTGGACCCGATTCATCTTCGACCCATGTCAGCAGTATGACATGCTTGCCCCATGACTTCAAACACCCATCGTTTACTCTCTATACCTCTTGCACATATTCTAGCTTCAGTAGATGAGCTGCACACAACATCAGTCCTCCTTCCCATTCCTGCTTAGATTTCACTTTTCTATAGACTAAGACTTGAGTTTGTTCCCAATGATCCAGCTATTTCTGGGATATCAGGGCATTCCATCCTCTTCATGTCTCTCACAACTACCTCTTCCTGTCCACCTGTAGGATACACAAGCATCTTGCTTACCCATCCTGGTTGCTTTTTCATCTGTGACGTCCTGATATGATCATCCTCGAATGGAAACAACCATTTCGATCTCCCATCGCAAAGTGGCCCAACTTCCCTAAAATTGTCCTCTAGTCATGCATGCTGCAAGATGAACGAGGCATCTGGCATTGTGTTCTGGGAACTCTCTTGAAATTAAAGTTTGCACTGTATTCATGGCATAGGGCAGTGATCCCCAACGTGTAGCTAGGGAGCAACATGTTGCTTGTGTGCCCTAAATTGTTGCTCGCCAGTTGCTCTGAGCCATGGTGTGGAGGATTAGAAGGAGGTGCTGAAGGGATGAGACCTCAGTAGCAGTATAGCCAGGACAGAGTCCTGGACTGTGCAAGAATTTAGACAAATGAGCCTCCTGCATTTCCAGTTTGCTTATTTTTGTAGATGCAAGATTTGAGTTTGTTGCCACCACGCAAATTATTTTTCAGTACATGTCCTTACTTATTATATCAGTGTCATTGTGTAAACCATGTAAACTTCAGATACTTTGCCCAGCTGACAAATGTATTAATGAGCAAATTAATTGAATCATGTTCCCATGTTTGTGCCCTGGAGAAAATGGTCATATTGTGTTCCGTTGTACAGTTAGTAGGAGCATAATGGGCAAATAAGTGCCATGCATGCCCAACTTCCCTTTATTAAAACATTTGCAGGCCCTGCTTTTTGTACAAGTGAGGTTTGTGTTTGATGCCTCTATGCACGCGATTTATCTGAAATAATATTTTTAGTTTCACCTATATGTTTTACTACATAGTGTCCTGGTGCAAAATTGTCATAGTTTGATACAATGCCTATCTGGCATGTGGATGATGGGCAGATAAAGCAAATGCATGCCACATATTTCATAATTAATTTGGCATATATTCAAATCCAATTAAGTTACTGTTAATCAGTTTAAATTAACAACACAATTAATACAAAAAACTAGTTAACCTCACCACACACCTCTATGAAGTGTCTGTCAAATGCTCAAAGTTTTGGCCAATGTTTGTGACCAAGTTTTGTGTACAACTCCTTTTGGCCAGAGAAAAGAGGCTCCAAATCCTTCAGAAAAATATTATTTTTATTCCTAACCACCTTTTCTGCAATGTAACAGGCCCCAGGTGCTTTAAAATACACAATTTGCAATTACATGCCAAAATAATTCTTAGGAGGTTACCTCAGAAATCCCCAGTGAAGTGATCTTTAAAGCCTACCATGTAATGGCCAGTATTACTCAATCAATATTTATTTAATCATTTTTCTCCACAAGTTAGCAACATTCAAAAACATGTATCGTATTTGATGACTGTATCATACCTTCATGACATGACCGTTCAAACCACCCCAGGTTTAGCTGCTTTAAAAATCATGGATTATACCTTTTCCTTATTTACCTCCAGGCACTTGTCCTATCTGAATGCCCCAGACTTGAAATAACATTTTACAACACCTTTTAAACCTTAATGATGCCCTTTCAGCTGTCCTCTTAAAATGATTGACCCAAGCACCGCTCTTTGAGAAGAGTAGGCTCAAATAAATTGGAGACTACTTCCTTATCTCTACATTCATTTAAATACCAGCTACAACATTTCACACTTTTCCAAATAACAACATTTGGTCCTATTTTATTTAAAACTATAGCTCCCAAAATAGTAATTTGTGTATAGAAGGCCCTGTTGTAGACCTGCTGGTGTTACGTTCAAAATGGCTGTATTATTGGCATAAAGAAGCATGCTATAAAATGTATCCTTCAGAGAGGGTGGGTTCATTTTCTTAAAAGAAGTACCAGAGTCAAAGTCTGAAAGGAATACATTGGCACCAACTGACATCTCTGCTTTTCACCTTTATTGGTGGAGGACAAACAATGTATAATTCCCCCATCTTGCTTATAGGACAGACACTTAGATGTCTGCATGTCACATTCAGATAATATTTAATAAACTAGGGACCCAATAAAAAGCAAATAATGCCACAAGCTGTTTCTATCAATCAAATAGTTTCTCCAAATCTGAAAAAAGGTAGAAATAATGTCCCTCCCTTAACCTTACCGTATTTCTCCATGATGGTTCTCAGAGGGAAGCAGTGGTCCACTCTAGTAATCCCCCCCTTGAAACCTGATTTGGATGGCTTCAAAATAGTGTTACTTTGAGACTACTCTAACAGGCTTTGCAACAAACATTCGGAAAATATCTTACTGCCAATGTCGAGTAAGCAAATTGGCCTATAAGCGTGGGGGGATAATGAGCCAAGGAATACTTGTTCAATGGAGATGGCATAGTGCCTGTCTTGACAATTGCATTAAACTATTTGATGTCATTCGAAAAAGATCACATTAGTTCTCAATAAATTATTTTTCTGTCTTTTAGCAGTGTTTATATGCCCTTTTAAAAATATAGATCCGGCCAGTCGCATACACATCACTCATTAAATCATGATTCCAATTTCTGTTCGCGATTCTACATTGTGCATCAAACCATGGGGAATCCCTTTCTATAACCTTGACCTCCAGAACTGGGGGACACCATTTGCTAATATCTCTGTCCCGGATAGTTTCAACCAAAAAACAAACTGGCACTTTACTTTGTGGCCTATGAACTGTTTAACAATTTTAAGAGAATGGGCCTCATTATAAGTTTGCTGGTCCGGTAACAACGGCACCGGTAAGCTTGCCGGTACCATTGTTACGGACCGGCAAACTGCGAGTTCTGCTCGCGGGTGCCTTCCTGCCTGCCAGGTCTCGCCTGGCGGGCGTGCTGGCACCCGCGAGCAGAGCATGTTGGATGTACCGCATTCAAGAATGGTGTTGGTGCATCCGACCTCCCCATTCCCATTGAGCCCTGTAGGGCTCATATGGGAATGGGGAGCATTTTATTCTGGTGCCGACGAATGGGCAATTACCGGGTCCGGTGGGTCTGTAATGACAGAGTAAATGCCCATTCAAGGGTGGCAGAAAAATGTGCAGGTTTGGCGGCAGCCTGCCGGTTTTACGGGAAAGGCTACCGCCAAACTTGTAATGTGGCCCAATATCTTAATTTCTTGTGAATTGGTAGTTCTTTCCAATGCCTCCTTGCCAAGCTTAGGCATTGCCAAACAGCTGTCAGACATCTTCTTGGTGCCCACCCTATGCAATTGGAAAATTAACTCAAGTGGATAGTGATCACTGTTCAATCAGAAATACAAAATTTCATAACATTTCTGAATGCAAAACAATCCACAATACAGTAATCAATGACTGAGAAACAGTATTACTGGTCTTGTATGCTTAGGAATGCACCAATTGCCACTAGAGATCCCAGAAAAACCCTGGGCAGAATCCCAAAGTACACCTGAAAATCAGTCTTCTGTTTGTGACCAATTTTACTGTTCAAACATTAGCACTACCTTTCTTAAAAATATTTAGTGAACTTACAACTTACAGGATCACCCCTTAAATATTTAGGGGTACCCCTGATCACGCTCAAACCAGAGTAAATACACCCCTCTAGGGAATTAAGGTCATGCAAGAGATAACACATTTTAATCTTTACAAATCATGAGGTTTGGGGGAATGTGAGAGGACTCTGCCATTTCCGACCAGCATTCTGTCGTCTGTGGCTGGCTCCCAGGTCCTGAAGACTGGTGCTGGGCCTGGAGCTTAAGTACTCTTGACTTGGTTACTGGATACCGGCAGAGCTCATCCAAAACTGTTCTTCTTGCCATCCTAGGGATTCTGCAAAGTCTTCATTTCTTCATCATCAGCAATTCCTGTCAGCCATACTACTTAACATATGAATACCTGGGAATATGGAGAGAACTCAGGCTACCCCAACCTTTTGCCAAAAGGGTGAGGTAGCCTGAGTCCTCGCCATATTCCCTAGTTCATTACCCTCATGACACAGGCCCCCCTATAACAAAAAAGAGGGTCCCAAAACACCCCTCACACAAACAAAACATATGAATGCCTTACATAGACACAGACTGCAGCCCTGCAGATTTTTACAAACTTTGAGGCCTAGGCCACAGTAAAAACTAAACATTTTTATAACTAATTTTCATTCATACTCTACACATCTTACTCATATTTGTATGTGGTCCTAGAAGCTCTTTTGAACCTGATTTCATAATTCTGTATGTCGTGCATTGACTCTGTACACTCCTACTCTTAGTCTGCATGGGCTATTGATGAACAGGAACAGCTGCTGAGTTACCTTGTGCTCTCTGCCAACCTGCCTATAGTCTATTTACAAATATATCCATCTAAATAGTTATTTGCACCTTATATTTCAATTCTAACTATCTTTATTTAGTGACTCTCCTTTCCCCTAGACTCTTGTAGTGCTTAGAAAACAGTTAACAGAAGTCTTGCCTAATTCTAAAGCGCTTGGAAAGTTTGGAAATGAATGAAAGCACTAGGCTCCTTCCCAACATTAGCAGGAGAAACTGAAGCTACTGGTAATGTTTATCTAGTCCTACAACATTTTTGAACCACTTGTCTGGTCCCATCTGTCTATAAAGGTCTTAATGAACATTCAAGTTCCTTAACAACATTTCCTGTAAACAACCACTTATTGTCAAATGAAGCTAAAGCCCTTGCCGATTTACTTTACTAGAATTGCACGTGGTCAAGATAACTGTTGTACTGCAAATTAAAATGTTCTATTAGCAGTCGTAAAGTTAATTACATTTGTCATTTACTTTGCAATAATTTTTACGATGAGTGCCTATACGATCTGTCGAAGAATGGATGTTGCTCACCATTTAATTTTATATCCAAATTTTGCTCATTGTGCACAAAAGGTTGGGGACCCCTGCTCTAAGGTGTTAAGGAAGTGACCCAAATTGTGGAAAAATAACACAACCTGCATCAGGTTTGGGCAGCGGCACTTTAAAAAGAAAAAGCAGCCCTAAGCCGGGTGGGGCCACCGGTCAGCATGCAAGGCCAGTACATAAGGCCATCCACGGTCTCTGCCGGTCTCCTCTGAGACTGCTGCAAGCCGCACACCCTCCCGAGCTCTTCAGGATCAACGAAAATACCTCCTTCCCAGTCTCCTGTAATCACGCTGTTTGCTCAAGGTATGCCCTGTGATTCTGAGCCTACGATCCTCCAAGCAGAAACCGATCTGCATGGCAACCCTTGGCTGCGAATCCCTTTCATTCTTCTCACCTGCGCTTCTCATATCCCTCTCCCCATGACCACCCCCTTCCTCATGCCGCTATCTAAGCCACTCAATGGGCCTAAATTGCTGTATCAGGCAGCCACACTGTTCCCTAAGTCCAAACCAGATCATCAACGCACCACCTTCAGTGCCCGGCACGGTCGCATAGAGCCACTTGCCAAGCCTCCATGTACCTGCATCTTCAAAGCGACTGCCGGTCGCACCCCCAAACCTCCCCACCCCCACTCCTGCAGCCGAATTTACCAGCATCTTAGATCATCCAAACAGCTGTTCAGCTACCCCAACACTCTCTATGACGCCAGCCCGACTCGTAACAAACGCTCTCAGAGTACTTGTCCACAATATTTAAAGGGCAGAAATCCGAAATTGGGGCTGAGAATGCACCCCCTGCAGTACAATGTCCTCACTTGTTCCTTAATTACCAAAGAGACCTGCACAAAAGTGATCACATGCCCCAGAACTACACCTGATGATGAAAGCCTCAAGAAAAACATGTCCTGCACTATGTTAGTCTCCCACAGCCAGGCAATAACCACACTACAACTAAAGACCGGCTCCCACAGCCCGTCTAATTATGTGACTCGCTCTCTGAACTAAGCTCAGACCCATGCAGCAAATGTTACCCATAAATTACTGTTTGTCCCAGCCTTACTATTAAAGGATCCTGCCACACATGGGATGCGCATAGTTGTGTGACAAATGCTATCTGCCTAGCCAGCCCCCTGTGCACTGTAAACTGCTATGCACACTGGGACGGTTGCACTAGCCACCTCCAAAAATGTTATTACCTCCACCTATGATGCCCTTAGCCTTGAAAATAATGCCAATTTCCCTGTAACTCAAGCCATTTGTTCTGTGGCTGACACCCTCAGACTTGATAACAATGTTACTGCCTCCACCTGTGATGCCCTCAGCCTTGACAAAACTTCTATTTGCCTAGTGACCCAAAACACTGATGAAAATGTACAACACAATTTAAATGATTCCCACAGTCCCAATTCAAATGGTACGCATTAACAAACCTACAGGGCCCACTTTCTACCTTGTTATGGTCAATGCCCGCTCTCTACCAGCCGAAGCACTTAACATCCATGACCTCCTTACAACAGGCAATCTTGACGCCCTTGCCATCACGGAAACATGGCTAAATGCAGCCTCAGGTCATGCCCACTCTCTAGCAATCCCGATAGGCTACACCATTTTCAGGAATGATAGACTCAACACCAGAGGCGGAGGAGTTGCCCTTATAGCAATAGACCCCCTTCGTGTAAGGCCGTTCGACACCTCCCTCAATGAGAACTGCGACATCCTATCAGTGAAATTGACCACCCCCTCCTACTAACACAATCACAGTCCATGTTATCTACCGCCCACCTGGCCCTATCCTAACCTTTGAAGAAGACCTTCTCCGCACATTAGGAGATAATGACAAATACTCATCGAAAGTGATCCTCCTTAGCGACCAGAACTTGGGCCTTAACAACCCTATTGACCTGCAAGTGTACTCCGTGGCCAACTCTCTGAATGCCCTTGGTTTCAGCCATCGCATTAGTGCTCCCACCCATGCCAAAGGTCACACCCTGGACTGGATTGCAGACCTCAACTGCTTTGTCACCATTATATCTAACTATCCTTACCCATGGTCTAACCACCACATTATTGCCTTCACAATACCACTTTGCGAGTAAACCACACCTACTACCATAATGCTGCTACCTTCTTTGCCATGCAGCTCACGCAAACTAACCAATGATCGCATTCTACCCTTTCTCAATGCACTCAAACAGGAACACCTCTGCTCACAGGATCCTAAAGTACTAGCGGATTTCTACGCCACAACCTCGAAGTAGACACTATCGCCCGTCTAGCACCTAAAAAAGCAAAACCTGCAGCACACATCAACTCCTGGTTCCTCCCCAACCTCCTTGAACTCCGGACTAAAAAAACCCTTGCTAAAACACGCTGAACAAAAACACCCTAAGACTCCCTAAGGCTAGTGTTCATGAAGGCCTTCAAGCTGTTCAAACAAGCCATCATACACGCTAAAGCTACCGCATTCAAATGCAGAATAGCCAATGCCAAATCTGGCTCCAGAGAATTATTCACCATCGTCAGGGAACTGGAAGCCTGTACCACCCCACTCCCTACCCTCACCAAAGAAAAAGCAGTGTGTACCAATATACAAAATGCCATGTTACCAAAAATGGATATGCTGCACAAAAAAACTCTCACCAAACGATCCACTCTGAAAGCCACTCGCCTGGCCACTGCAGCCACCACCTCTCCTATTGCCAATAGCCCGGGCGTCCCACTGTTTCGCTTTCAAAAAGTGTCTGAATTGGAAACCTTACACAGCCTAAAGAGACTGAAACCCTCGAGATGTAAAGGAGATGTATGCCTTGCCTCTCTCATCAAACATTGCGCTGAAACATTGACACCTTTTATCACTATCTTCATTAATACCTCACTCGCTGCAGGCACAGTGCCGTCCAGCTTTGAAGAAGCCTGGGTTCTCCCATTACTAAAAATACCCTCCCTAGACCCCGCCCTCCCTAATAATTACTGGCCAATTACCACGGTCCCCTTCCTATTAAAAATCCTGGCCAGAGAAGCCTATGTCCAAATTCAACACCACCTGGAAGCAAACCATATCTTGGGAGTTTGCCAGCCTGGCTTGCTGCTGTGCCATGGCATGGAGTCAGCATTCCTAGACCTCAAAAGCCAGCTTGATTAGATCAGGGATGAAAGGAGACCTGCCTTGCTCCTCCTTCTAGATCTGTCTGCAGCCTTTGATTTAGTGGACCATAAAATCCTTTGCCATCATCTCACCACATCAGCGTTCTTTTCACCTGAAGCTATGACCTGGATCGCCTCCAACCTAGAGGGCAGAGCAATGAGAGTATTCTCTGAGAACGCCAGTGCTCCAACAGCACCAATTAGATGTGGGGTACTAAAAGGATCATGCATCTCTGCAACATTCTAAAATGTCTTTACAAAGCCACTCGTTGACCTTCTGGATTCCCTCGGCATAGCCTACGCCAACTATGCCGATGATACGCACATTCTCCTGAACCTCTCTGGAAACGGCTTAAACAACAGTGACATTCTGAGTGCAGCCTATGTGACCATCCGCGCCTGGATGGCAATGCATGGACTCTGTCTGAATGACAAGAAGACCGAGCTCTTTCAAGTCAGACTGTCAACGGTGCTAAATTAACTTGACCCCAAATACACAGCCTTCATCATCGATGACATCCAGATTCCAATCTCCCCGGCAGTGAAAACATTGGGGGTCTACCTCGATACCACCCTATCACTGGCCCAACAAGTGAACCCAACCTTTTCCCCGGCAGCGTGCGCAACCAAATTGATAAATGCCTCCAGACCTTTCCTAGCCACAGGTAGCTGTCTAACCATTGTTTATGCAGTTGTCAGCACCATTGACTGCTGCAATGTACTCTTTGCAGGCACCTCTGCACATAAAATACAGAAACTGCAGACCATTCAAAACAACGCTCTTCAAGCAGCCTTGAATATTACTAAATCGGAACACATCTCACCAGCATGAAGAACTGTACACTAGCTCCCGATTCGAGAAAGGATAATTTTCAAAACCCTATCGATCATGCATATGTGCATTTCTAGGCCTACCCCGCCTTACTTGTCCCAGAAAATATCGAAGGTGCACCTGTCTATACCCACTAGAACACCATACTCTCATCGGCTGGTACAGCCTAAGCCTAAACACTCTAAAGGAGTGAGTTTGCCATCCACAGAAGCTAAACAATGGAACTCCCTTCCACCCGACCTAATGGCCGAAGAGTCCTACTTGGTCTTCCATAGAGCCCTCAAAACTTGGCTGTTTGCATAAACTGGTGAGCCCATGCCTGGTCTTCCCTCCCGGATCACTACTGTCTGTATGTAACCACTAATTTGATCTGCACTTCTGACTGTATGTAACTGCTAATTTATACTGCATATAATTACTAACTGCCAACTGGCCACATGTAACTGGTACTTGTAACAGCGTCTCAATGCCTTTGGGTTTTGCACGCTTTATACATGAATGCATTTATAAATAAATAAATAAATAAATAGTGTTGGAGATAGAATTATGAAGTCAACCAGGGTGAGGTTTTGCCCCCCCCCTACACCCCTCCAAGATGTGTACAAATCTGCTCAAATATTGGCTTGAGGAATTACTAAAGTGAGGCCCCAGCAATCAGGAGGTTCCACCTACAAGAGCCCTCTTTCGATACCACTTTTGTAGTTCTATGACTTCAATTTAAGCCACCTGTTAAAATTATATAATTCCTATGGCCATTACTCATAGAAACATGAAATAGAATGCCTAATTCTTCAAGGAGGTTGATGTGGTTGCTGTTCTCCATTTTCCAATGAACACTAACCACAAAGATCTCCAAATCACTATTATCCCTTTTTGAAGTACGTTTAACAGCTAAAATACCATCACAGCTGGCCTCCAGGATTTCCCTAAAGAACCCCAAATATATATCATTATCTGTGAGTAAGTCAAGAAATTTAGGAAGATCTTCTGAATTGCTTAACATTTTTCTGTCACCACAACAGTACCAGGAAAGAATTTTTAAGTGTTTCAAGCCAAAGACAAGGAATGGAAATGACATTTGATTTTGAATAAGATAAAAATGTTGGGTAGACAAGACCAGTTTTGGCCCTCCTTTACAATAACTTCCCCACCACTTTCTCACACATCCCTTCGAACACCACCCCCTCCCATATCACAATTAATGGTTAGAAGCGTTGGAAGGTAATTCTTGACATCCTTGTTGGAACCTTTCTGTACTTTGTTCTTGTCATCTTTTAAAGATCCAATCCTATGGCTCGTAAGCCATCAATCTGTTCTCAAATCAAACCGGTGATAAGGTTAGAATGAAATTATTCCACCACATTGTCCCCTCAATCATTTTTAAATTCAACCAAGTCCATGTCTGAAGTGTTGACTAGCCTAAGAGAGGAAATAAATGAGAGCAAAGATAATATCCAAAGAAAGTCCTCATCCCACAGAATACACTCGAATCCGATGGCATAACCCCTCCCTATACTAGCAAATGCCCCATTGCTCGTCCTCATTGGTAGAAAAATCTCTTTAGAAGCTGCAACCCATCTTTTGACACTTAAGCTCAAATAGCTCGGGGGCAACGCGCTCACCTTGGAAGTGGAGCAATTTCTCAGGGAAGACAATTCCGGTTCATTGACATGTCCACTGTTACCTTCCTCGTCTGCACATAATTCCAAACACAGCTTTTCCATATCCACAACCGTAGTTTCTACTTTCTCAACTGAAGTTAATGGGTTAAAAAAAAAGTAATGATCTTTTTCTGCTCATGCTTTTTCTTCTTCTTGGTAGAGTTGCCTCACTTGGTTTATTTTTCTTAATCGACTCCACTATCTCAGTGGAGTTATCTACCAAACCTCAGACAGCAATGTAGGTTGCCAGACATTTCGTCGAAAAAAATTCATCGACGGGACATTTGGTCGAAACCATTTGGTCGAAAACCAAATGGTTGAATTTTTTTTATTTTTTATTTTCACTTTTTTTTTGGGGGGGGGGTCCCCCCAACCCCCTTTTTTTCTAAAAAACCCTTTTTTTCCCTAAGCTACAACCTAAAAAATATATATATAAATAAAAAAAAAATCAACCATTTGGACAAGATGTCCGGACAGCAGCAATGTAAGCTTTCTTAGAAATGTTCTCATAGACTTCTTCCTGTTTTGATAGATTTTATTGGTTTTTATGTTTTTGGCTTGACATCTTTGCCTTTTGTCTTATTCCTCTGTAGTTCATGAGCCACATGCATTCATAAATAATCAGAATGTCCAGCGATTCGAAGCAGGGTGATACCTCCCATCTAAAGAGATTGAGAGTAACATTAAGGGGCTCATTCCCAGTTTGGCAGTATTTTGGTAGAACTAGTGCCGAACTACTGGCAAACGAAATTACTATTACTGCCAGTTGGTCCCATGGGTTTACCACGTCATTTCTAGTGGGGGTAAGAGGTGTGAATCCCCATTTTTAAAAGTCCATCGGCCTCAATGGGGATTTTGGCAGAATTACCACCAGCGGTAATTCCACCTGTGGTAATTCCACTGATTTTGCTGATTATTCAGTGGAAAAGTGGAGGATATACCTCTAGCATTTTGCTGGAGTAAAAATCCTCCACTTCATGGCCAAACTCAAAGTTTAGTGAAGTGGGAAAAGTGGTGTTAATGGAATCGCTGCACTGCCACACTTGGAATGAGGCCCTACATCTTTCAATCCCTGTTACCTTCCCAATAACTGTACGTTCAGTAACTGGACGCCCCCTATACTTCTTTTTTAAGGGAGTAGATACCTCTCTTTTTATTTGTTTTATGAATGTATTTATATATAGTGAGGAACAATGCTCTTTTGAATACAAAAGAACGTACAATAGATAAGAAGTCAGATTTGATGGGAATCAGTGAGCTTCTTACAATGGGGGTGAGTTTAAGTGACATCCTGATCAGGTTGTGGAGGGAAGGAAATGGAAAAGTCACTGGGGACAATGAATGGGTGGCTTTACAAAGATTAAGGCCAACCAACCTTAGACATGTTTAAGTGCAGGTAGGCGGTACGGGCCGCTGTGTTAGGGATGTGACCATGATGGATGAAGTGCTAGGGTGGAGGGACAGAGGCAAGAAGGGGAAAATGTTAGATAGAAGGAAGATGAAAGATATGTTAAGAGGGTAACTCGGTGGCGAGGAGGGAGGTTCATCTGTCGTTTTTCTTTAGAATTCATGGTAAGCAAAATCATTGATGCATTTTACAGGCTGGTCATTCGTTTATTTGGGGGATAATACGTTTATGAGATTGGTGTTATGGTGGACTGCTTCCCTTATACTGTCATGCAGTCTAACTAGCGACTGTAAGACCAAGCAGAGCACTGACATGGACGATGGTCCCAACGTGTCTAACAGTGTAATGTCGTGGGAGCCCCAGTAACATGTGACCTCCATAAAGGGCTATTCGGGTTTTGAAGCTTCTAGGACACTTCCCCTTTGGTCTGCCATCCCTATGAACTCCCCTGGCTAGGTAGGCGATGATTGCCTCAACTGTCCCCTTTCGCTTTCCTCTCACAAATCCATAGCTGTCAACTGACCCGAAAATCGCGGTTTTCACCCCCAAATTTAACACATAACCTTCAAGGCCGCAAAGGTGTCGCCACCAGGAGAGCAGGATGATAAACTAGGTCATCGCTTACTAATGTGATGACCCTTTCAGATGCAAAGCAAGCCTTTAATCTGCTGGCAGTGGCTTTGCTTAGGGCTGCTACTGCAAACTGTAGCAGGCCGTTGACCTCCTTTCATGACCACAGCTTTGCAGCTTTACCGGACCCTGCAGCCAGCCAGTCCCCCGCGCCTCCCACCACCTAAACGGTGAATAGAAGGCTGCTGTGTCTCTAATGCCACTCTCCCACACCTGGCATTAGAGGCTTCCAAAACACACACACAGCAGCTGAGAACAATTTTTTCCACAAAATCAAAAGGAACACCATTGCAGTCCCACCACTTTGTAACACGGATTAAAAGATACATTAAAAGTGCAATGCCTTACATACTTCCACTTAGAGGTGCAAATAAGTTGAAATGCTCGCCTGGCAAACACAGTCACTTAAGGACAGGTCATCTCTTTTTGGGAAAATACACTTATGTACACTATTAAACACTATTCCAAAAGGTAAATCGGAGCGAACTGAGCGTGTTCCTGATTCTTTTGCAAAGAGCACTAAATGTGGTGGGTTCATAGCATATTCGATCTTTCCTAAGGTGGTTGGTGTGGTTATGCAAACATGCACATTTTTGCAGGGTGTGGCAGAGGGAAGGTGGAGGAGAGATATTTGACAAAGTAGAGGAGACAGCTCCTGGAGTGTTCTGCTTGTCCAAGTTCCCTTGGAAGAAATCAGTAATTTTCCTTCCCTGTTTTTTTTTCTCGTTTCCATGCATGGCGTGCTCTTTCATATGCTTCAAGCAATGACCAGCCGGGTCAGAGGGGCAGCAGACAACAAGCAGCCAAGGATAGGAGAGTGTTGTGTTTTAACATAAACTCCAAGCAGTTTTGCAGGTAACAGATTTCATCACCAGACTGTATATGCAACTATGTTTATGGAACAGTTACTTCACTGTGTCACTGTGTCAATTGTCTATCAAAGTTCACTTTTGTTGAATTCCTAGGAGCAGTAGCTGAGTCCACCCGCGCTGTCTTCTTCACGCTATCTCTCTCTCAAGTGCGTGCTAGCCCTGTGGAGTCTTGCGATGCTGCAGCCCTCGCAGCATCTCGCGAGACTCTGCCTTCAGATACCCCCTTTTGTTAAGCAGCTTGGTCTCACTGCATCACAAATTCCTTGTACCTTGCGGTTCTGCGTCGCTCTCTTTGTGGGCGACCTTCTCCACTTGCTCTACTTGTCGATACGGTTACTGATATTCTTTTGTTGTCACACGCGGTCTAAGAAATGTTCCATTCACTCCATCGGATTCATGAATAAACTCTGCAGAGTTGTTATCGTGTGAGGTCTCTATCTCTTCAGATGTGTTTTCCTCTTGTGCTGGCAGTTCTCTTGTGGAGGATTCCCTTGACTCCTTTGGCTTCAACTCGTTCCAGGTTCCATCGTTTGGCCGTCTTGCGTGCATACATGGTTGGTGCCTCTTTGTACTACTCGGATACGTCTGCTGACCTTAGACCCTGTTACGTGTTCCTTGTGTGGTAAACAGGTTTTAACCATGCCCCCTTCATGAACCTCTGTTCTCTGGGCTGCTCTTGCTCATCACTCCAATTCTTCATTACTTCCTTGCTTCTTTTTATCCACCACTCGGCATCCTCCCGTACCTTCATCAACCATGTAGGCACTAGTGTGGATGCCCCTCTTCTTCCTTGTGACATGCAAAATAGTGACACATTTGCGGTCCCATTTGGGGTGAGCCGGTGGACAGCCACAACTTCTTTTACAGTCTTGGATGGATCCATGCCTGAAGCCTTAGCCACTTGCAGAGCACCTTTAATTAACCTATTAGTCCTTTTGACTAATCCATTGGCCTGGGGGTCATAGAGAGAGGCCTTAATTTGATTGATATTGTTGTCACACATACATTTCTCCATTTTGCCAGAGACTAACTGAACCCCATCGTCCGTTACTATATTCTTTAGCAACCCCTCTCGCTGGAACACAGGAGTGAGCACATTGATGACTGTTGCTGTTGTGATGTCGGGTACAAACTCCACTTCTATCCATTTGGATAGGTTATCAATCATTACAACTCCGTAAAAGAGGTCAGCTGACATAGCTTATAAAGGCCCAATAAAATCCAATCCCAATTTGTGCCACACTCCCTCCAGAATTTCTGCAGGGACTAACAGTGCTTGCCTCACCTTCAATCGCTTGTGGCTGTTTATGTACTCATGCCACCTCTCCATCATTACTCAAATGTCTTGGCCCATGCACTGCCACCAGTAATACTCTCTCACTTGGTGCCTCATCATATTGCTCCCCAGATGTCCCGAGTGGGCTCTGCACAGTATTATTATCGCCATGTCAAGGGGTGGGATAACTTGATCACCTCATTGTAGCAGCCTGTCAGATTCATACATTTCTTGGGCAAATTTGCAGTACGGCCTCAACCCTTCAGGGATAGTTCTTTCACGTGGCCATCCTTTCTTGACCCGTTCCTTTACCTTGCCGATTGTGGTATCTTTGGCTGGCTCTTTCCACCAGTGACTTTCACTCATCTCCATAAACTCTCTGCTTCTTAGGTCTCCTATGGAGGCTGCCATGCATTCATCTTTTAAGAATGTGCCTGCTCGCTCCCTTTGTTCGAGTAGCCATGACATGCAATCAGCTTGTCCATTGTTCCATCCTCCTATGTGTACTACTTCACAGGTGTGTTCCTGCAACTTTGCTGCTATGCGTGCCAATCTGGGGTGGACATTTAAGTACCTCCTGGGCTCAACATGTGAATAAAGAGTTTGTGGTCAGTCACAAGATGAAACTTTGCTCCCCATACGTATGTCTGAAAATATTCTACAGGCCAGGTGCACGCAAACATTCCTTCCCCCACGTAGAGTAATTTATTTCAGCTTCCGACAGTGCTTTATAAGCAAAGGCCACAACATGTTCTGTATCACCTTCCCTCTGGGTAAGTGTTGCATCCAATCCATATGCATTGTCATCAGTAGTTATGAATGTTTTACATAGTGGGTTAGATGGCTGCAAGCATGGAGCGCCTACAATCCTCTACTTTATTTCCTTAAAGGCTCCTTTCTGTTCTGTATGCCAGTCATACTCAGCACCTTTCTTTAACAATTCTCCTAATGGTGAAGTTGTTTCGGAAAACCGAGGCATGAATTTGGCATAATATTCTGCAACCCTGAAAAGAATCTTAGTTCTTCCTTGTTGGCAGGGGCTTTCACTATCGCTTGTAGCAAGTTGTTCCTGGGACTAATTCCCTTTTTTGATATCTTGCACCCCAATTATTCCACTTTGGTCACTCTGATTATGCACTTTTTGTACCTTAGTCTGACCCCTGTTTCTTGCAGTTTGCTGAGGACTTTTCTCAATACGACGTCATGTGTTTCTGTATCTTCTGCGTAGATACATTTATCACCCTGAAAGTAAGACACGTTGCCGATGTTTCGTAGCAGAGAGTTCATCATTCTCTGGAATGCTGATGCAGCCAAGGAGAAACTGAAAGGCATCCGTACGTACTGAAATGCGCCTAAAGGAGTGATGAAAGCTGTCAGTGGTCTTGACTCTTTGTGTATGCTGATTTGACGCTATGCATCCCTCATGTCTAATTTGGAAAAGTACTTAGTCTCCATCATCAGGATAAACTTGATGATTCTGGGAAGGGGGTAGCTTTCCGTGATCACTTACAAGTTCCAACAGCGAAGGTCGATGCATAGCCAAAGGTCCTTTGATTGTTGTGGTTTTCTTGGACCACTGAACTCAGCCATTGAGACGATTCCACTGTCTCTATTGTGCCCTCCTTGACCATATTTTCTAGTTAGTTGCCTCTGCAACATGTCTCTTGCCATCGCAGGCACGGGTCTCACTTTATACTTGACGGGAACAGAATTCAGTCTCAATCGGATCTTGTGCACATAGTTCTTGATTTGCCCTGGTTCTTCAGAGAATAGTCTGGGGAACTCACTTCTCGATACCAATGCTCTTCCTGTTTCAACTGATAGTACCTGGTCTTTGGTGCAGGGATTGAGCTTCATGTCCAGCTTAGTTTGGTCATCCCACCCCAACTCTGCTGGACCTTCCTCCAAGAACTAAACTGTTGTCTCTGTCTTCGTGCCTTTAAACTCGAATGTGCCGTTGATGTAGCCCAACAGGCGAACTAATGCACCTCCAAACACTGTGGGCCTGTGCTTCGTTCACTTGACTTCTACCTTATTCTAGCCCACCATGTCTTAATAGGTGCAGAGAGGCAAAATCGTAAAACCCGACCCTGAGTCACCCATTACCCTGGTTTCATTTCCATCCACTTGGATCATGGAGTGAGGCTTCTCTCTCCTGGCCATTGTGCTATTTACCATGATGATGGTCGGTCGGTCCTCCTCGAATGATTCATTATCCCCTTCTTCAACAACCGCCTCGATCAATGTGATTTTCTTCCCACGCCACTTGCAGGCAAGCACAATGTGGCCAAACCTTCTACAGTTTGAGCATTCTTCACTGCTGGCCTGACCGTCTATGTCATTCGCCAGGTGACAGGGCTATCAGGTAATAATGTCCCCCATACATAATGTCCCCATACATAATGTCTCTGTGAAAAGCCATTGGCGACATTATATATGGTGACATTATGTATGGGGCCAGGTTGAGGGGTTGTGGGGGTGTCCCCCACATGTTCAATGTAAGAATGTCTCTGTAAAAAACTGTGACTTTTTTGTCAGGGGACATTTTTGCTGGGACATTATTACATGGAACCAGTACGGGGGCTGGAGCATCTATAGCACTTGAACGGTTCTCTCTTTGCCCCACTCTCTTCTCTGCCGTCACACTGAAACCTCTCCTTGTTCCCCCTTGCGCAGATGGCATGCACTTCTGTGGGTTGCATGCTTCCCGCCAATTCTTTGCACCTGCTCGAGGTTTCTTCAACGGCTCTGGCAATTTGAACTGCCTTGTCTCACACCAGTTCCTTTTCCAAAATTAATTTATCCTGCACATTACTGGGGTTGGTGTGCACTGTTAACATGTCACAGATCATCCTCTCAGTATTTTCACCATATTCACACAGTGCGGTCATTTGCCACATCCTGGTTACAGTCATCCACCACTCAGTGTTCTCCTGTTTCCTGCAGTAAAAATTGGATCCTGTGTAGAACTGTATTTTCTTCATTGGAGAACCGCTTTACTATTCTCCATCAGGCTTTCTTGTACACATCATCATTGTCATCTTCAACATTTTCAAGCTTGAAACACAAACAGATCCTTTGCCTTTCAACGCCCATGGCATTGAGCAACATGGCTTTCTTCCTCGCAGAGGCATATTCTCCACCACCCAACACATCCAAGTACGTGACAAATAAGAGCTCCCACTGAGGCCATGGTATATCAGGCCTACCTGGAGCCTGTAAAAATGCTGGGGGCGGCATCGCTCCTTGAATCGTGACTGCCGTAGGTCCTCCAAGCACTCCTCATTGCCAATTATGTTGTGTCTTAACATAAACTCCAAGCAGTGTTGCAGGTAACAGATTTAATCACCAGACTGGCCCCACATGACCAGCACTTACTAACTGTACCAATCATAGATTTAGACAGTTTCAGGGGGGTTAATGAAGGCTCTATGTATAAAGAAGTACAGGTTTTGTGTGATGTTGGCAGAGGTGGAGATGCCCCCGACTCTAGTATACAATTGAGACCAAGTATGATCCTCCAAGCCAAGACCAAAGTCAGACTCCCATTTTGATTGAACAAGTCATTTTGTGGTAGGATGCGCCATATTAATCAGTACACTGTAATATTTGGCGGCTCTGATATCGGAAGCCATGGTTAAAAGCAAGAGTCTAGAGGCATTAGGGATAAGTCAGTCAGTCAGTCAGTCAAACAAGTTTATTCGGATTTTAAAAATCCATCAAACAATCAAAAAACATATACATACAATCAAAAAAGTTATACAATTCTTAAAAACTTGTACATACAGTGTTAAAACGGGGCGTAAAAGAATAAAACAATAGTTAATTCATAGTCACTAATTCATAGAATCCAGTTTTAACAGGGACACAGTGGGCCTCATTACGACCCTGGCGGAAATCATGGCGCCAAATGCACCATGGAGCACGGCGGAAAGCTGCCGATAGCGCCATGGGGGTTGGCGGATTTTCCGCCCCATTCCGACCTTGGCGGGGCGGTAAATCCCCATCCCCCATTTTACCCTTCCCCATTCCCATTTTTGCCCCATAGGGTATAATGGGAGTGGGGAAGGCGTTAATTACGCCACCGTAAAATACGGTGCCGTAATTAACAACAAGGTCCCGTAGCGCCATGGATTTCTCCGCCCGGAAAAAACAGGCGGAAAACGCTCCATGGCGCTACGGGAACTCGTAGTAGGGCGGACGGGTCCGCCGCGAATAACGCTGGCGTAAACCCACTCCGCCAGGGTCGTAATGAGGCCCAGTTAAATCATTATGCAGAGTAATTCCACTGTGTAGGTATTTCAGACTTTGCTTCCGTCTCCCTGGAGCCTCAACTTTTCCTAAAATACATTGCTCTTTTTAAAAATGTGAGCAAAGCCCACGCTGTAAAAACAGTGTCTGCACTCAAAAGAAAAGCGAGTGCAGCTTTATAGTGGCGTATCTCAGATTTCCTTATGGCGGGTAACAAAGTTGCTCTACGAATACCTGCATAATCCGGGCAAAAAAACATTAAATGAGCTAAATCTGCCCAGCTGGTGTCCACATACCGGACAGCCAGCCACATCTGGGAATCCTTTCCACCTTGCTGTGTTTGCTTGCAAGAGGAGGGAATCAAATCGTGCCCTCGTAATTAGCTACCTCTTTTTTGTATGGACTCCAAGTTAAATAAGGTTGCATCCATGGGGCCTACTGATCATAGAGTGGAATTTGTCACATTTATTGCCATATTCCAAAAGTATTCTTTTCCTCACTATGGCCTCTCTGATCACAATTTTGTGGCATGACCCCTCATTCTTAGCTATGAGTGAGACTGGTGTGAAAAGAGCACTGAGGTTGACCTCCCCAAGAGCATTAAAAATACACGCAAGTAAAGGGATTTTTTGCCACCCCGCTTTGCCCACCACAGTCCGAATGATGAAATGGCACAGGGATGCAAATTCGTTGGCCCACAATCGGATACAAAATAGGATCAGGGCCAACACCCACTGGTCCTCCCAGAACTCCATTCCTAATTCTCTATGTATTGAGATGCACGCTGCTGAGTTCGGGAGCCCCAATAGCTGTCTGAAGAATTTGTTTTCTTTAACTTGGATATCCACAGCACTTGTGAAACCCCATATAGGGGCGCCACACATAGTGACCCCATATAGGGGCGCCACACATAGTGACGGCCAATGTTTGGGCACCATAAATCTTCGTGATTACTTCTAAAGGCTGGCCCTTGCACCTAGACATAAAACGAAAAATTCCCCCAGTTTAGGCCGATTGTTTAGCCACATGGGTTCTACCATTCAAGGCTTCCGAGAAACTGATACCCCGGTAGTCAAATGCCTTGACTCTGGGTATGATTTCTCTGGCACAGAGCATCGGTTTCATAGCCACTGGGCGTTTTCTGCCCACACATGCCATCACTGCCGATTTTTTAGTGTTGATTTTTAAACCTAGATTGCACATGAAGGTTGTGTATGCGTTGATCAGGGCCTGTAAAGCTTTGGGGGTTCTTGCTAACGAAACTGTATCATCAGCATAAGCTAAAACTGGGAAACCCCGATCCCCCCAACACTAGGAAATCAGCCAAAATATTGGTAAGATCAAGTGACAGACCGTTGATATAAAGGCAGTAGCAGAAAGGGGCTAACACACAGCCCTGCCATACGCCACACCCCACCCTAAAGTTGGCCGTGCAGTGTCCCCCTGGGCCGCTACGTGCACACGCCTCATTATCAGTATGCAGCTCGACCAGTACCTTCAGAATATCCCCCAGGCACCCCAAGGAGCCAAGCACGGCCCAGAGCTTTGCCCTATCCACCTTATCAAAGGTCGTGCTTAGGTCCATAAAGGCCAAATATACTGCCTCTCCCCTACAGTGAACCAAATTGGCCACCAAAAGATAAAGGTTCAGGCTCTGTTCCATTGTGCCGACCCCTTGACGGAATCCAAACTGAATATCTGAAAGGATCGAAGCTTCCCCTAACCAGGATTCAATACAGGCCAATAATATTCTCCCAAATACCTTAAAGGAGGAGCCCAACAAGGAAATCGGTCTATATGCACTTGGACTAGCCATATCTCCTTTTTTAAAGATTGGGAAAATAATAGCCCTTTTCCACGAAGGGGGATAATTTCCTGATTGCATGCATGCATTAAATACCACCATGAGTAGTGGTGCCCACATATCGAGCGGGTCTTGAAACAGATAAGAAGGGATCATGTCCGGACCCGGTGCCCTGTTATGGGCTTGGAGGTTAATGGCCTTTCTGGCCTCCTCAACCTCAAATTTTAGACCAGACGCAGCAGATTCTACACCAACTTCAGTGTTTGCCACCCCAAACAGGATCCCGAAATGTCTTAGCCAGGCCCCATCCTCCACGTGTGTCCCGCTACCCATATTAGTCCTGCACCCCTCTGAACCGCCCTTAACAAATTCCCAGAACGCCTTCTGATCTCTACTATTAGCGGTAGGGATAAGAATAGTATTAGAAAAATGTTGAAGTGCATCAAAACACGCATTGACCAAATTGTTATCAAAGTTAAAATATGAAATAGGAATGAGGAAAAAGCATCTGAGCTGTTGGAATGAGAGAAGGGAGCTACCACGAACAATCTGGTGGATGAATCTGATGCCTTTAGTTAACCAGGACTTGCGATAAAGTGCTCTTCCATTGATAGTGATAGATTTGTTGTGCCAAAAAAACAGAGAAAGTTCTTTGGGCAGCGATTTGCTGTTGGGGAAAAGATGCAGTCTAAGAGCAGAGGTGGAAGCCTTGATGGGATCCGAGAGTGCCATCGAGAAGTTGCTAAAAGCAATAATTAGGTCCGAGACATCACATGGAAAAGCCAGTTGTTTTTCCAACTTGCACTAGGAAGGAGTATCAGAGGAGTCAGGAGGGGCAAACCGGCTACAGGGCTGTTCGAGAAGGAAAGCAGTACGACACCATTTAAAATCCGGGAACTTAACACCCCCCCATCATATGGGGTTTTCAGCTTGCTGACGGCAATTCTTTTACACTTCCCAGAACCCCATAAGAAATTGAGGAGGGTCAAGTTAATGGACTTGAAAAATGTGGAGGGTAGAGGGAGCGAGAGCAGTTGCAAATGATACAAAACAAAGGGGGACAACGTCAATTTAATGGTATCAAAACGACCCCACCAGGACAGGTAGAGAGCGAACCACATTGATATTAGTTCTCTAAGTCTGTCAGCCAATAATTCAGAATTGAGTTTAACATTATTATGCACCGAGGTAGCAAAGCGGAGGCCTAGGTATTTAATTGAGTCATGACACCATTTTAACCCAAATGCATCTAAATCATGTCTGACACAAAAGGAGTTAAGAGTTAATATCTCAGATGTATCCTTGTTGAGCTTGTAGCCAGATATTACAGAAAACTGATGCAATCTGTCCAATAGATGCGGAAGGTGCAGTTTGGGATTCTTTATCTGAATTAAAATATCATCTACATTAGCAGCTATTTTTGTACTGGATTTCCCACATGAAATCCCAGGGATGTTCCTATCAGACCTTTTAAATTCTAATAGGGAGTCTAAAGATCAAATGTAAAGAATAGGGTGCCAGGGACACCCTTTCCTGGTTCCCCTACGCAAAGGGAAGAAGGATGAGGATTGACCATTTATATGAATAGAAGATGTGAGGCATGAATAAAGAAGTTTAATAAGGGAGATATAACCCTCACCACAACCATGCCATTGAAGAGATTGAAACATGAAATCCCAGTTGACCCGATCAAAGGCTTTCTCAGCATGTTGCACCATAGCAGCATAACCTTGTTTGTCTTTGTTATCCTTTGAAACAATATGCAGAGCATCTAGCAGTAGGCTCTCGTTTGCTGATATGTTCCTGCCTTTGACCTAGCCGACTTGATCAGGTTAAACCAGTGCGGGTAGGGAAGATTAAAATCTATTAGCAAGAACCATGGCAAACATATTGCTTCCAGCATTAATAAGGGAGATTGGTCTGTCATTTTTGGGGAGATCGGGGTCTTTGTCAGCTTTGGGGAATAGAATGAGTAACACGTCAGAAAAGAATCCGGAAGAGTATTTCTGAGATACAAGTGGGAATATAATGCCCTGAGCCTGGGTGAAAGGGAGCGGGCAACGTGATTCAAATACTAAATAGAGATTCCATCAGGACCCGGGCCCTTCCCTCTGCCCAACCCCCTGACGGCATGGTTGATTTTGTGAAGGGTGACATCTCCCTCCAAATGGGTAAAGTAGATCGGGGGATATGAAAGTCTATCTATACTATTGAGAAAGGAGTCAATGCTGGTAGGAGAGACTGAAGTCTCAGGGGTATATAAGTCACAATAAAATAGCTTGAAACAGTTCAAGATGTCGTCAGGATTGGTAATGATGGTGCCAGATTTATCCGTAATATGCAAGATAACATTTTTTTCCTTTTTGGTCTTGAGATATGAGGCAAGCGATTTTCGGGCTGATAATTCTTGGCCTTATATTTTAATAAAGCACCAGAGGCCACTTCAGTGAGTTCCTTATTCATTTGAAACCACAAGGATAGGACCAAGTGGAGATTGGTGTCAGAGGGGGAGCGACAGAATTGTTTTTTGGTGTCAGAAAGTTAAAGGTGCAAATTCTCTAGATGTTTTTTATGCAATTTCTTTTTCCTGCTAGAATAAGCAATAATATTACCCCTTAGCGAAGCTTTGAAGTCATCCCACTTAATGACAACTGAGGTGTCACAGTCTAGGTTTTCTGCAAAGTATTGTTGCTGAAAAGATTGGAAGGATTGAATAAAATGTTGATCTTGTAGCAGTCTATTGTTGAATCTCCATCTAGAGGACGGCTTTTTGATGTCAGCAAGGTTAAAGGTAGTACTTTTGTGGGCATGGTCAGATATGATGATGCTAGAGATGGTAGAATCATTGATGGTGCCTGTGAGAGATTTAGATGAGAAAATGTAATCAAGGCATGAAAGAGTATCATGGGGGGTGAGTAAAACAAGTACTCTAAGTGAGTTGGATGAGAGAGTCTCCATGTGGCAATTAGGCTGGTTTCAGTCAGACAACGCTTAAAAGCTTCGGACTTGGAACTTTTAAAAATGCACTTAGATTTCCTGTCTAGGAAGGAGTCCAACACCTGGTTAAAATCTCCACACAAAATAAGATTAGTGAGACTGGAACCCAGAATGATTTCCCTAATGGAATCCCAGAAACCAGGGTCAGGAAGGGTGGGACCGTAAATGTTCAATATGGAAACCAAGTCGGAGCCAGTCAAAAGCTTGACCCATGCCCAGTGCCCATTAGCATCAGTGTCCTGGCCCAATATCTTAAATGAAAATGTTTTGCTGATAAGTATGGCGACACCACCACCCCTCTTCCCCGCAGCAGGGCTGGTGATCACATATTTGACCCAGAAGGATTTCAGTTTCATAGCTTCAGCATGTGACAGCTGGGTTTCCTGTGTGCAAGCCAATGATGGTTTATGTTTATTGAGGTGGAAAATGACCTTGTGTCTTTTAATTGGATTACTACATCTTTTGATGCTCCAAGTTACACCCCTAAACACCATTGCAACACATTCAAAATGCTAAGCACAAAAAATGCACCAAAATGATGCAGCAATGTGTATGAGCGAACCAGAAAAATATGTACAGTAAATATGATTCCTGAATCAATGACATGCAAACATGAAGAGGACGACAAAGGAGCCGAGGCGTAACACAAAACGAAGGTACATGAGGATAAAGGGAGTTGGAAGGGAAGCCTGAACACAAATGAAATGCATTGAGAAAAAGAAGAAAAAGTCCACTGATCCAGGCAGCAAAACACATCAATGACTACAGCTCCTAATAGAATAAGGCTGGGATGCTGGGAAAAAAGGGGGAAAAAGCAGAAGGAGTAGGTGACACATACAGGGCCGTCAAAAAGACAGAGACAGCCCACAAAAGGAGAAGGATGTCAAGATTACGCCCTACCCACCAGAAATATAAGGCAAGATTAGTAACAGCAATATTCATAATGTGTAAAGAATAAACCACTGTGTGCAGAGATCCATCAGGATCCTGAAGAGGATGAGTTCAAAGGGAGCGGCATGGCCATGCCCTCAGATTTTATGGAGCAAAAAAGGATTTTAGGTCAGCTGGGTTGTCATAGACATCAGTAATCCCTTAGTGGGTGACTTCAAAGGTGCAATGATGATATAGACCATATCTCATATTAAGCTGTTTCAAAGCAGGGTGAAAACAGGAATTCCTTTCTACGTTGGGCAGTGATCTTCACCACATCTTGTAAAATATGAACTCTGCTTCCGTGCCTACTGAGTGAGTTTTTCTCTTTGACCTTAGACATAATGAGCAGGAGCTGTGTGTATTCAAGTAGATAGAATATGAGCGTACGAGGAGGGTGGTGAGAGGAAGAAGGGTTTCTTACAGGGCCAATGCGATGGCCGCGCTGGATGTTAAGTGATATGTCCAAACGGAGGTGAAGCAGGGCTGGCAGCATCTTCTGTAGAAACGCGCTAAGCTCAGTTCCCTCACATCCCTTCGGCAAGCCAGAGATACGCAGATTATTGCGCCTGCTTCTGTTCTCCAACTCTTCATTATGTCTCTGGAGACTTTTAACCATCTTTTCCAGAAGCATCACCCTTGGAGAAACAACCTCAACAAAGCCAACCCTTCTCTCCATCTCATCCATTCTGCTTTCAAACCCCTTCCACCTATCATCAAGGTGCTGCAATTTCTGTTTGCAGTTTTGATGAAACGTCTTAATGCTCTTATTTTCTGTAAAATAGCCTCAATGGCTGGCTTAGCAGGGGAGAGGTGAATCACGTTTTGGTCTTTTAGAGTTCGTCGAGGAATGGATGACTCTTTGGTGATAGTTGATGTTTTTTGATTACCCTTACCAGTGGCCATGATATCAGTAAGAGTCAGGTAAGTAGCCAAGCAATGAACAATGGCACTACAATAAGCACAGGATAGTGTTAGTATTTAAAAAGGTATCCAGGAACAGCAACCAAGTACCCACAAATTGCCAAATTGAAGATACATCAGTCTTTGTCTTTCCAATTGATTGCCAAATAAATGTGAAATTACCTTGAAGACGTTTGCAAACCAGGTAAGCACAGGGCAGCGTATGTGTTTCAAAATTATCAGAGAGCTGCAGCCAAAAATTTCCACAAAAACCCAAATGGAAGAAGAAAAAGAAAAAAGAAAACAGCCTTTAAATGTCGAATTGTTTACAACAGGTGCAGTAAACTTGTAGAGACACACACACCAAAAGTGCACTGGACAGAAAAAAGAAAACAGCCTTTAAATGTCGAATTGTTTACAAGAACAGGTGCAGTAAGCTTGTAGAGACACACATACCAAAAGTGCACTGGACAGCGTTCAAATATTAAAAATATCCGGGGGAAACATAAAAAAATGGCCACACAAAGCCGAATTAAAGGTAATGTAGCCTTATAGTTTCAGGATGCAGCAAAACAGGTGTAATTAGCTTGAATCGGCATGCAGTGGTGCCACCCAGCTGAAAGGAGCTGACAAGGCCAAAGCGAGCCTGACGCCGGATGTCACCCCACAGGTGGCGGACGTTAATGATGAGAGCAGGCGCTCAGCGTACAGGGGGGCGAGAAAACTCACTGAGAGCACATACCGGAGCAGCGGACACCCGATAAGGAGTCACACCCACTAAGCGTTGATCCGGATAAGAGGAGCGGCACAAAAAGGTTGCGGTATGTAAGGGAAATGCATACCATGAGGCGTTGGTGGGTCGGAGCGGCACAATCAGGTGGCCATCATCCTCTGTGCCAAACCACGCCCCCGCCCAGACCGTATATTCAACTCTGTACATGGAACAGTTACACCACTGTGTCAATTGTCTATCAAAGTTCACTTCTTTTGAATTCCTAGGAGCTGGATCCATGTAGGCCTCTGGGTCAGGAAGAGCGCCAAAGTGCAACCGCTTTCTCTCTCGTGCAGGGTTATAAATAGGGTGGGGCATGTGTTTTACTGGGACAATGCCACCCCGACTAGCCCCAGCCATGCTGACACCTCAGGAAGCCATGTAGCTGAAGCGATGCACAGTTACACGGACTGCCTGCATGTGTCACCACTTCGGAAGTACTGACATCTGCAGGCAGCCAGTGTAACCCTGACTTCGGCTACATGCCTACCAGATGACTCTGAACTACGAAAAAGGAGGAAGGCTGGAGGGCCCAGTCTCTCCTTTTGTTTCCAAGTAAAGAGTCACCATGCAGCTTGAAGCGTTTTACACGAGCCTTCATGATACGAGATGACTTTTTACTGGGAAACAAAAGGAGAGACTGGGCCCTCCAGGCCTCCTTGTGTTTTAGCGTACAGAGCCATCAGGCAGCCCTTTCATCCAAGGTGCCCGTGGATTTTAAACGTGCAGCGCCTTGAATGAAAGGGCTGCCTGTGCGTGTGAGAGCAGGGGCACACTGGGCCAGCCCCAAGGGGCTATTTCGCACCAAACATAATAGCGCCAGTGCGTCCCATCCTATCACCAGTCCCCCTGCTCTCCATTGGCGAGGGCGAGGGGTTCTTGTTGGGGGGCGTGGCCTAAATACACGCATACGCAGGCCACGCCCCCTAATGAGAGCCTCCGCTCGATTTAGTATCCCACAAAATCCACTGCTCACGTGTGCCCGCCTTGTGCAGTCTCGCGATGCTGCAGCATTCGCGGCATCTCACGAGACTCCCTCTTAACAGAGAGGTAGAAGATATCACTCGAGAATTGTATTTGGGTGGTTTTACTACGTAAATTGGACTTGGATTGCACTGGTGTAAACATAACAGAATAGTTCGAGACGGAAAGGTGCCAAAAATGACACTATATGGTGAACAGGTGATCCTTTTTCAGACATCAAGATGTTTTGAACCGCGCTCACTAGTCATTTTTAGTAGCATACAGGCATAGTGAGCTGACAGAGAGTGCAGAGTCCTTTAGCAGGCCAGGGTGAATCACTCTTCCTGTAGATGGATGTTGTCACCTGGGGTCTGTGATTTGTGGCTTAGATTAGGCCTAGTGAAAGTGCACGTGGGCTGCACTAGTGGGCGAACCTCAGCTTTCACTCCACGCTTTGCATGCAAAGGGAGAGCGCTTCTCACGGCAGAAGGGACCAAAAAAAAAACCCTGACGGGCTTCGCTTTACTTTAAGGCACTCAGAAAGATCTTCAAAGGCAGGAAGCGCAAGGTCGACGGCTTCCCATGGGGTGCTGTAGGGCTGCGGTTTCTGACTGCCTCATTTCTCGCTTTCTTTTTCACGGGACAGATATGTACTATCTGTTTTGGGCAGCATTGAGGCCTTAACCAGGGCAGCTGTCAGTGCCTTAAGTGGCACTAGAAAATGGGCCAGGCTCATCAAGAAGGTGTGATCTAATGGTGGGGGGGGGTCACTTGCAGGCTTGTTAGGCCACGCCCCCCTGACAATCCCCTTATCAATGGGCTACAGGCACCCCAGCCAGGCGGCTTTTGGTAGCGATCACCGCCCTTTCCTCTCTGGGGGAGTAGGTGCTGATCTCTGCATTTGTTTGCTAAAGGCTTGCTTGGCAATGAACAGCGAAGCGTCTTACCTTTTGAGCCTTAATGGTGGCACTGCCCATTGCCAGGCTGGGGAGGGGCAGCGTCACCATTAAAGCTGTAAAGGTGAGGCAGCTGGAAGCCGAGGACTTTTTTCCTAAAGACTGAAACTCCCACGAATGTGCAGGCGCTTCAGACTTTAGAAATAAAAGGCCTCTTTTCCAGCAGCCTCGCCTTTCTTCCATAATGGTGGCGCTGGCCCACGGCCATCTCTTGCTTGAAGGGATGCCTGGCAGGTGCGCGCCACCATTATGGATTAAAGGCATCCTTTTATGAAGCCTGAAGCTCTCGCACATGAGTGAGAGCTTCAGGCTTTAGAAAAAAAAAGCCTTGTCCTGTATGGGCCTGGCCTGCCAGGGGAGATTGGAGAGCCTCGAAGTAACCCGCATCAGAATGAGATTTCTGAGCCTGCTGGGGTTAGGTCCCGGCTAGCCCTGGCCCACTTAAAGTCCTGCAAGCTGATAGAACTCCGCCCGAGTGCGCGTTGATTCAGTGGGCAGGCAAAACATCAACATTTCATAAAACACTCGAAACCAGATTGTGGAAGAAACCATTGGCTCATATTGACATGCATAATGAATGCATCGATCAGCAGATCGCTCTGGATAAATTATTCAAGAAGGCATAGGTCTTGTACACCTTTGACCACAGCCTTTCTTTAGGTCCCATTGCCACACAGGACGCTGTACATCTTCTAGCATGCTTTGCAATGGAGAGCTGACTGTATGTGAGAGCGACGGGCACCAGCAGCTGTGTGGCTGCCCTGAGTAACTCCAGCAGAACTCTAGCATAGTTGCGGGCCGACTCCTCCGCCCCTTAACCATTCCTTCTCTGAGCTATTTGGAGGTGGTCTGATTGATGCAAAAACGCCACGCTAGGACTAACATCACTTTGAAAACAGGAATAAACCCATGTATAGCCCCGAAGCCCGCAATTTAAACCCCACTCAGGCCTATTGCATTGGGTGCTGCTTTATGCTACCCTGGGGAAACCAACCCTGGCCCTAGAAGGCCTAATCTGACTAAATGGCGCCACAATGCGTCCACACTAGATATATGCTTTTACTAATTGTGCAGGAAAAACGCTCTAGTGTCGCCCCACAGTTAAACCCTGCAGGTTATATATAGAAGTGCTGGAAATATTTGTTTTACAGTGTATGGTGGGGGCATGAGATGAGCTGGCGTGAGGGGATGGGGCTGAATAAGCTGGGGGTTCCAGTCCTACTTTTATATTTTTTAGCCTGTCGCGGTTTTTGCTTTTCAAAATCTGGTCCCCCTACCCAAGAGGGAATCCTGCTCTTTCTTGCTTAACCCCAGTGCCGGCTCAGGGGGTGCAGCCGCACAAGGGTGCCCCCCTGGCAGAGCAGATAATGGAAGCCATGCCTCCAGCACAGTGATTCTTTACTAGGCGCTGGGCCAGAACGATATTTAAGTTTACAGGACACTGAGCTGGTCCTTACACACAATTTATAGGGACACCTGGGGGCTCAGTACGGAATATCAGACGAAACACAGAACTGAGCCCCCTGCTGTTCTGCATTTGTGGTGGGTTGGCTAAAATGCTGTCAGAATGTTGGTGAGGGTGTGGGTGGGGGACGGGGTGGGGTGAGGTAGAGTGGGGCACCGAAAAATCTCGCGCAGGGCGCTGGCAGACCGGGAGCCGGCACTGCATAACCCACACAGGCTAAGTCACCCTCATGTTCTTTTTGCTGGGCACTCTCGAGCGTGTACGAGGGCGCATTTGCCTTGATGTGATCATACGAAGGTTATTGAAGTTTAGTCATGTATTTTCATACTTTATGTCGGTGAGTGGAGATGGCAGTGCACCGGCTCTGTGGGCACAAGTTTACTCGAGGTGATTGTTAGAGCTCAGCCTAGCGGTCCCTCGTGCTCGCATTTTAATGGGTAAACCATTCTTTCATCAACAGCAGTTTTTTCGATGGAATTTTTGCTGAAAACATTCCATCAAAAAACTCATTGAAATATATATAGGGGGTGTGTAGGCAGTTAATAGGTGTCGGGGTTTGTGGTGGTGTTAATAGTAACAGAGGAAGGGGGGTTTGATAAGGGACCCCGCCCCCAAATAAAAAAGAAAACATTTCGATTCGTTTTTTTGATGGATATTTTTCAACAAAAAATGGTCCGAAAATTCTACTGTCAATGAATGGCCGTAGAACCTTTTAATGCGGCGGTCCCAACCTCAACAGTGTTGCGGTGGGAAAGGAGCAGGAGCCCTTTAAGAGGGACGAACTGCACCACGCAGGGTAAGATGGGAGGAGGGAGGGGAGGGGACATGGGAAGGGAAGGGCAGCTGTATGGAGGAAATAAAGGGACAAAGACATGAGCTACCAGCGTCCCGTGTCTTCTATGTATGAACGCGCGTGAGAGGGCCTCAACAACTGACAATGAGATGCTGCGACCCCATAAATGGAGGAACCAAGCGGACCAGGCAGGAGACTGCGACTGGCTGAACATCCAGGCGAGGAGAAGAGGAAGGACCGGAGGAGGCGGCCAGACCACGACGGAGTCGGCGGCGACAAGCCTGGCATCTGCCGATGCATGGAGAAGGATGCGCCAGCCCTGTGAGAGAGACCGGCGCTGGAGGAACAGGGGCCGGACCAGAGTGAGTACAGCGAGGGAGCCGCTGCATCAACCGGCAAGCAAGGAGCGATGCGCAGAAGGAGACAGAGCTGACACACACACATGTGCAAATCCGGCGCGATAGAGCAGTATGGAGGACAGACGCGGGGGGGTTGCAAGAAAGCTGCACACAGGAGCTTGAAGCACCTGACACGTGCTCCCCTTCCATTGGGCAGCGTATTATACACAACATGCGGCCTTGCTCCCGACTACGCCACAAGGACAAGAAGGCCCACCGGGGCTGAAAGGAACGCCTGCTAATACACCACGTCACAGGGGCCGCATAGCAGTAGCTACACGTGGTCTCCATCCAAGGAACATCAAGGAGAAAGCACATATACTACTCCCACATGGCCTCCATCTGTATAACGAGGGAGAGCAGGAAACCAGTGCAAAGGGGACAGTAAACCCTTCCCAACGTGGTGGCAGCCAAAGGACAATGCATTAAGCCGCCCACAGTGGCAGCCAAGAAGAACAGCACACACATAAAGACAACAGAAAGAGACAGAACATGCCAAGGGTCCATATGGAGGACAGGCACCTCAGCCATACCCACCCTCACAGACAAGAGAAACACTCACCCCCATCAAAATGTTGCAAGGAGCAGCAGCATATGCTGGAGCACAATGCGCCGTGGGGGAAAGCCTTACAACTTGAGCCACATTTCTACAGTGCCCCAACCCAACCACACCAAGACCAAGGCCAAAGATGGAAGGGATGGATGGATGAATTCAAGGACTTTATGAGAGCCGTGGGGGACCAGGAAGTACCCAACAAGATAGACATTTTTATGAACCCCGCGGGGAAGGAGATTAAGGGGATCATAAAAACCATCCCAACCCAAGAGAAAACAACATACCAACGCCTCACCACTGCATTTAACAGAAAGTTGGTTGTCCTCCCCAACAGGGATTATGAAAGGTATACATTCAACCAGTGCACACAACTACCACATGAGACAATCGGTGAATTCATCCTCCGACTTAAAAAAAAAATAACACTTTGCGATTTCGCCAACTTCAATAGCGACAAAGCCATCAGGCTGAGGGTAATAGAAGGATGCATATCCTCACAGTTTCTCAAACATCTATTGAAGAAACCCCTCCCTCTACAAGAAATAGCGGACTTCGCAAGAGTATATGAGAGGGTAGATGTACAAGCAGCCGCCATGGAGAACCCAAAGAAGGCGAATACCATCGCAGCCCTAGCCACCAGCCCACAAAGTCAGGCCCGGTACACTAGCCCACTGAGCCCAGAAACATGGAATTTGAACTGACGGACCCTGGCAGAGAGACAGTGCTACAGGTGTGGCTTTGAATTTCCCCACAAAGGCCAATGCCCGGCCATAGGGCAGATGTGCATGAGATGCAGAGAAGAGAACCACTTTCAAGCAATGTGCCAACAAAAAATACCAATGCTACCCGCATACAGACCACCACCATTGTCGGTGCCGACTAAGAGGTATGACCCACGGAGAGGGCCCATTCCTCGACCATACTAAGAAAGAGACAGTGGGATACCCATCCCAAGCAGTAATACGGCGACATACCCCACCCACCAGGGGTTCATAAGAGCTGTGGAAAACCTGAGCGTTGACCTGCCGGGAGGATACTCTAACACACCTGACTATGCCCCCACCTCACATCCAAACCATGAGGGGGAACAAAGGAACGGGCAAGATGAAATCACCTATGACCCCTACAAGAACCCACCGATGGAAGAAAAAGAACACCCGGTAGGGGAATCCTATAACGAATATGACAGATACAGCAAGGAATATGCCCGATTGATATACAACACCTCAGATGACAACACAGGGCCAAAAATCGCAGTACAAATAGGGTGGCTGAACAACCAATTGATCGTAGAAACAGGGGCGAAAGTTAATGTCATGAACAAAGGAGCCTACAACACCATAGCAAATGCATACACCCTACAACCCTTTCAGGCCCGCATCTTACAATGGGGAGCTACAGTCCCACTCCAATCCAAAGGCCAATTCAGCTGCAACCTGATCCACAGAGGACGGCATATATCTACCACCATCATGTCATACACAGCCCAACAACAGGGAGATTTCTCCTCAGTTACCGGACCGCCAAGGCTCCAGCTCTAATTGACATTCAATATGACCCCTCAGAAACAATACAAGGCCAAACTCCAGGCACCCAAGTCCTGAGGGCGCTGTCCCAACATGAACTGGATATAGAAGAACTTAAATGAACATTCCCAGAGTTATTTGAAGGAGTGGGAAAACTGAAAGACACAGTCAAAACTCCACATCGACCCAGCAGTCAGACCAGTGCTGCAGCATCCCTGCAGAATAGGGTTCCACCTACAGGCTCAAGTAACGCACGAGTTGCAACTCCTCCTCGATAATGCCATAATCGAGAGGGTGGATGGTCCCACAACATGGGTGTCCCCCCAGGTTGTAGTGTCTAAAACTGACTGCCGCCTACGCCTTTATATGGACATGCAAATCCAAAACACTGCAATCCAGAGGGAGAGGCACCCGGGACCCAACATCGAAGACCTGCTGGCGAGTCTCAACCAAGCCACTCGGTTCTCTAAATTGGACCTCAACCAGGGGTATCACCAGTTGGTCATTGACCCTGTCTCGAGACCAATCACCAAATTTACAACGCACATGGACTGTTCCGCTACAATCGGCTAAACTTTGGGAAATCGACCGCAGCAGAAATATTTCAAGACATGCTCCGACGGCTAATTTCACCCATCACGAATGCGTTAAACTACAGTGATTATATATTAGTATTCAGGATTACCCAGGAACAACATGACAATGTGCTAAGGTTGATGTGCAGCATCCTTCACAAAACCGGCCTTACCCTCAATGGACCTAAGTGCACCATTAACAAGAGAAACAGTCACATCTTCTCTGATCGCGAGATCATGGCCGATCCCGACAAGATAAGTGCCATTATCAACGTAGAGGCCCCGAACAATGTTGCAGAGTTGTGCTCTTTCCTGTGAATGGCAGGATATTGTGCAGGATATTGTGCCCACTACCTGCCCCATTATGCCACCCTCACAAATCCCCTTGAAAACTCCTAAAAAAAGACGCATTGTTTCAGTGGGATGAACACTGCCAAGACGTGTTCCGCACCATTAAGAATGAACTGGCCAACAACCGGTGCCTGGCATACTTCAACCCGGACTGGGACACTGAATTCACTGTTGATGCCAGCCCGTTTGGCCTGGGAGCCATACTTGCCCAAATAGACCCAACCAACCGTGGTAAGACTGAGATTGTAGCCTACGCCAGAAGAGCGTTGTCCACCATCGAACAAGCCTACTCCCAGGCTGAGAGGGAGAGCCTAGCAGCGTTTGGGCGTGTGAAAAGTTCCATCACTTCATCATCGGTTAGAAATTCGTTCTCATCACAGACCACCAGGCGTTGCTCTCCCTCTTTGGCAACCCCAATACCAAAATGCCCCTGCACGTAGAACAGTGGGGTATCAGACTCCAGGAGTATCATTATAGCATCATCCACAAACCAGGGGTGATGCCAATCCGGCCGACTACCTGTCACAACACCCAGAAGGAACAGCGGAGGATGCAATGGAGAAAGAGGCAGAAGCCTACATAGCAGACTTGTCGCTCAACACTCTACCCCCGCCCTCAAAGCAGCGCAGACCCCACCATCCAGGCAGCGATACACCTGATGAACACCAACAGGTGGAGACACCTTAATAAGGAACACTTTGTGAAAGGGGATGTGGACAAAAGAGGTTTCCAGAGGATGGCGAAAATCCAGAACGAGCTTGCCGCAACAGATCAAGGGACACTACTGCAAAGACAACCGCCTAGTAGCCCCCAAGAGCCTATGAAAAGTGTTAGTGATCATCGACCACGAGGGCCACCGGGGGGTTGCTAACACGAAGAAGATACTGCAGAACCAAGTGTGTTTCCCATATATGGACACCATTGTAGAGGACACGCTACTGCACTGCATACCTTGCCAAAAGACAATGGCAAACAGCCCCCTGTGCCCGCTCCAGACAGTACCCCTACAGGATGGACCATGACAAAGTGTGGCGATGGACTTTTATGACCCTTTGGAAGAAGGAGGACACCTGGTGACAATGGACGAGAACTCACAATTTCCCTTCATAAAACCGACAACGCTCCGCCCTTCCAGGGCCAAGACTTCCATAAGTTTGCTACGCACCTAGGCTTCTGCCACCAATGAATCACACCACTATGGCCACAAGCTAACAGCATGGTGGAACGGTTTATGGCCACCATCAAAAGGACTCGCCAGAAAGCAGCCGTGGACCAGATACCAATGCCACAAGCCATCTCCCAGATGCTAAGAAGTTACCGAAACACCCCCCATGAAACAACTGGGCCGACGCCCCTGGAGCTGATGATAAAATATAAACTGAGGACCCGGCTCCCACAGCTGGAAAACTATACACCAGAGGAAGATGCAGAGATCAGAGAAAGAGAAGATGAGAAGAAAAGGAAGGTAAAAGAATGGAAAGACTGAAAAAGGTGAGCCAAAGACCACCTCCTCCCAATCAGTGAAGTCGTACTCATCAGACAGAGTCAGCAAAAGAAGAGTGACTCTCGGTACGCGCCGGGGATGCTCCTGGTGACCGAAGTGAAAGGACCAATGGTTACCGCAATAGGGGAAGAAGGAGCGATAACCCGCAACACCTCATTCTTCAGTAAGCTATATCAAGAGGAGACGGACCTGGTCCTAAAGAGGACAATCGAAGAAGAGGAGCCGGGAGCAGAAGAGAACGGAGATCTGCCAGTCACCCGGCTGCCCGCAACGAACAACACAGAGACCTACACACCTCATTGAACAGATGAAGACCGCAAACCTCCCTGATAAGCAAGGGGGGTGTTGCAGTGGAAAGGGAGCAGGAGCCCTATAAAAGGGACGAGCTGCACCACACAGGTGAAGGCGGGAGGAGGGGGCAAGGGTCATTGGAAGGGAAGGGCAGCTGTATGGAGGAAATAAAGGAACAAAGAAATGAGCTACCGGTGTCCTGTGTCTTCTATGTATGAAAGTGCATGACAGGGCATCAACAAACGTGCTCCCCACTACTGCTTTCATTACACAGGAGGGCTTGTACTGTACAGCAAGCCTCTAGTGGGTTGTCAGAATATATTTTAGTTTTTCTCCGACACCACTTCCCTCAAGCAGTTGTCTTCCTGGTCCACATGTGCTTCTCTCCCACTCATTTGCCACCTGAGCATGCTCAGCATTTCATTGTGCCCGCTCACCATGTCAGCCTGCTCAGCTCCAATGCTCTACCCATGCCCGAATTGCAGTGGCTGACAGTGACATGTTCACTACGTACTCTAGCGCTCCCACCAGCCCTCAGTGCCACTGCTTGGGGTGGGGCGATGGGGTGTCTCCTCCCTCAGGGTTACCTTTCTTATGCAGGATAAAATTAAAGGTAAATTGCAGCGTTGAAAGAAAGGCACAAGGTTGTCTGCTAGGAAAAGGCAGAGCATATTACAGGGCACAGCTGGACCTAGTGAAAAGATTATCTTTAGACTTATACACTGCACTTCTTCTGGGGATGATATCAAAGAGCAGCATGCCAGCGTATCTGGCAGCTAAGCTCCACATATCTCGCCTTGCTACTGCGAGGTGCGCAGGCCGTTGTTCAACGCTACCCACACCATTTTAGCTCGCGTTTGAAGGTAAGCACTTTCGGGACTTTCTGACCCCGACCTCTGTGGCCCAATGTGTTAGATTTCATATTTACTTAAATGATGCTCTGCCCTGCGTGTGCTCAAACCCTAGCCTTTCCCTGATTCCTGAAGCAGACCTCTGCTCCAACTCCCAGCCCTCCCACCACCTGCCTGATTGGTTGATTATCTCACCTTGCTAGTGCAAGGTGTGCAGGCCATTGTTCAATGCTACCCACACCATTTTAAATCGTGTGTTAAGGTAAGCACTTTTGGGCCTTTCTGCCCTAAACTTTGTGGCCCAAATTGTTCGATTTCATATTTGTTCAAATTGTTCCCTGCGCTGCGTGCACAGGAACCCTAGCTTTTCCTGCTTCCTGAATCAGGTCTCTGCTAACTCCAAGCCCTCCCACCACCCACCTGATTGGTTTATTATCTTGCCTTGCTACTTCAAGGTCTGCAGGCCATTGTTCCACACAATCCACACAATTTTAGCTTGCGTGTGAAGGTAAGCACTTTTGTCCCTTTCTGCCCCGACCTCTGTCGCCCAATTTGTTAGATTTCATATTTGTTTAAATTGTGCCCTGCACTGCATGCACTCCAACCCTAAATTTTCCCTGGTTCCTGAATCGGACCTCTGCTCTGACTCCCAGCCCTCCCACCACCCACCTGATTGGTTCAAGATACCCAGTTAGTACAAGCACCCAGGGCAGCCTCTGCCCAGGCAGCCTTCAGCTAAGGGCCCCAAGGCAAAGGGCAGCCCAGGAAGAAGCAGCTCCACGCTGTGTTTGCCATGTTCACCTGGGAAGCCTGCCACCATCAACCAGCAGAGACTGATAAGGTAAGTGTGATCAGTGCGGGGAGTACAGCCATTACTGTACTCCATTAAAGCTCCACCACTCTTAAAACCTACAATAACAAAGCACACCTCTGTTATTCTGCGATTCTACTGTCATTTAGTGTTAAATTCTGATCTCCTTCATAACTGCTGTGTTCCAATTTCATGTATTTCTCCTCTAGAACTGTGTTTCAAATCTAGGTTTTTTTTCCCATTGATGCTGTGTTCCAATTTTAGATGTTCCCCTCTAGTACTGTGTTTCAAACCTAGCTGCTTCCCCTCCAGCACTGTGTCCCAGTTCTAGGTGTTTCCATACTGCTCCTGTGTTTTAAATCAAGGTGTTTTTCCCATTGCCGTTTTCTCCAATTCTAGGTGTACCCCCCCCCCAGCACTGTGTGCCAGTTCCAGGGGTTTCCATACTACTCAGCGTGGAGAAAGGGTGCAGGGTGTTTTACACCGCAGGGGACTGCTGTAGTGCGTCCGAGGAGGACTGCCGTCTTCTCGAATGCTGGAGCACCAGGCCACGCCCCCTTCACTACTTCCCAAGCCCCAGGGCAACCGTGGGCTGAAGCCCGTGGGGAGAAAGGGCACAGGGTGTTTCACACCAGAGGGGACTGCTGTGCTGTGTCCCAGGAGGGCTGCCGTCTTCTCGAGCTTTGGAGCACCAGGCCACGCCCTCTTCACTACTTCCCAAGCCCCAGGGCATGTGAGGGCTGAAGCACCACAGGGAACTGCTGTGCTGTGTCCCAGGAGGGTTGACGTCTTCTCGAGCGTTGGACCACAAGGCCACACCCACTTCAAAATTTCCCAAGCCCCATGGCACGCGAGGGATGAAGCCTTTGGGGAGAAAGGGCACAGGATGTTTCAACCCACAGGGGACCACTGTGCTATGTCTCAGGAGGGATGCCATCTTCTCAAGCGCTGGAACACCAGGCCACGCCCCCTTCACTACTTCCCAATCTTTAGGGCCCGCAAGGGCTGAAGCCCGTGGGGAGAAAGGGCATTGGGTGTTTCGCACTGCAGGAAACTGCTGTGCTGTTTTCTAGGAGTGCTGACATCTGCTCGAGCACTGGAGCACCAGGCCACGCCCCCTTCACTACTTCCCAAGCCCCAGGGCCCGCAAGGGCTGAAGCCTGTGGGGAGAAAGGGCGCAGTGTGTTGCACACTGCAGAGCGACAGCTGTGCTGTGTCCCAGGAGGGCTGCAGCGGCAGCAATATCGGTCCTGAAAGTATGGTTGACTAACAAAGTGGCTGCCATTTGCACACTACAATCAGGTGCTGAAATCCTTTCCAGCCACTTGGACATTAAACAAGTGCCCATTAACAAATACCCATTTCCCCGTGCCGACCTTTGCAGAGGACCAATAAAGTCATTTTATAAATCTGACCATGGAAGTGTCAGACCTCCTTTCATTAATGTGTTGGTGAAGTAGGTTGAAACTGTTCGCAGACGAAGAATCCTCTTGTGTATAGCGCTACATCTGGAACATATGTGGCCAATAGCCATAACCTTTTCAAATGTCTGATGTTTTCTGGGAACCACTGTGGCCCGCAATTATGGCGCCATGGGCATGATGTAGCATCAATTATCCGAAACGACAAAGGTACTACCCATTGGATTTTGCCTGACATGGATTCCCGAATCATCAGTCCATCCTGCAACCAAATTCTCTATTTGTTTTTTAGGAACACCCTCAGTTCTTCTTTCCCTTTACAGTCCTACCCAGACAAAGAATGTTGCGCTGCATCAAGCAAATGATTATATAATAGGTCTAAAATAGGGTCCTCTTTTTGTGCCTTGACCAAGTCCTGATCCGGGGTATCAGAACTCCACTGTGCTACTGGCTGATCAACTGTTCTCTGAGTTTTGGAGCATGTTACTGCATCAACCTGGATTTCACCCAGTAGGTTCTCAATGGGAAACAACTCCCCCATCACAGCCACATTATTGGCTAACCGATCTGCCTTGTCATTCCCTTCCTTGTCTTCTCCTGGTGTTTTCAGATGACCTTGTATCTTCTTCCAATGAATGATCATGTCATTTTCTGAAACAAGTTTGTCTATGGCTTGGATCATTTTCCCATGTTTGAGAGGTTTCTTGTGATATGTGGTCATTCCTCTCAATTTCCACCCGGGTAAATATTCAACAAAACTATTTTGGGCATAGCCAGAATCGGTGACTAAAACTTTTTCTTTGAATTTATTTTCTACCGCAGTGAATATTGCTTTATAAATGGCATCCAGTTCTGCAACTTGACTGCTTTTGGGTCCCAATCTCATGCCAACCCTTGGAATAACATTACACTTGGCCCACACATTTCCTATTCCTGCCACTAAATATTTTTCAGCATCATCTGCCACCTGGTATGCACATCCATCCACGTATACAGTTGGGAGACCCCTGCATGTTTTTTCATTGAATGCCTTGTGTGGAGATTGTTCAAATTTGGTTAAAATGTGTTTCTAGCTCTGAGTCTTCAGCTGCACAGACAGCTGCGCAATCATGTAAATCTGCTAGTCCCTGGGCAACTGGGCTCTTTTTATTCTGTCCATATATCACTTCCACAGGGAATCCCTTCAATGCTAACGTCCATGAAGTAATTCTTGACTGGGCCAAATTCCCAGATCTCATCCTTTTACTCTGTAAGAACTGCAGAGGCTGGTGATTTGTTTCAACAATCATCCGATCCCCTTGATTAATGGGACAGAAATGTTGTAACGCCCAGACAGTGGTCAAAAGTGTGTTTTCAGATTCGCTAAATTTGGTTTCTACCCATGACTATGCTTTGCTTGCAGACACAATGGTTTTATTATTTGCATCATGTTTTTGATAAAGGACCGCTGACATAAATTGATCTGTGAAACCTATCTCAATGAAGACATCCTGATCCTTTATAGGATAAACTAAACCTGGGGCTTTAATCAAACAGTTCTTCAATTTGCTCAATGCCTCACTTTGTTCCTTTGCCCAGTTCCAGGGTACCCCTTGCTTCAGTAATGTAGTCAAAGGTTGTGTAATTTCTGCATAATCTTCAATGAATTTTCTGTTATAACCTGTCATTGATAACAAACTCATTAGGCCTTTCAAGTTTGTGGGATCATTTAGCTTTTGAATAGCCTCCACCTTTTTCTTTTGTGGATTTAACCCAGGTTCTGTTACTTTATGCCCTAGAGATTTCACCCTCTTTCTGCACCACTGTGCTTTCTGTAAAGATACTTTTGCTCCAGCCTTTTGCAGCTGACCAAGCACATGTATAATTTAATTGAAGTGACTCTTTAAGTCTTCATTTTTTATTAGCACATCATCCACATATATCACAGTTCCTCTCTCTGCTGCATCTGGGAGTGCTTTACTTAAGAATATCCCAAACTCACTTCCACTATTGATATAGCCAAAGGGGGTCATGGGCCATGCATACTGTAATCGATTAAAGGAGAAGGCAAATAGATTTTACATATCTTTAGCTAATGGCACACATCAGTACCCAGCTGTATGATCCAGAGTGGTAAATATCTTTGACCCTTGAACTTGTGAAAGACCCAGATCAATAAATGGTGGAGGCCACCTTGAAACAGGTACCCTCTTATTTAGTTCTCTCATGTCTGAAGACAAGCACCATTGGCCATCGGGCTTTAGCACACCTAATATGGGAGTATGTGAAGTTCTATGGATAGGCCAAATAATCCCTCTGGATTCCAAATGTTTAATTATTTCTGCTAGGGACTTCAGACAGGCAAGGAATAACTTATATTGTCAGATACATACTGGCTCCCTTCCGCACCCTTCTGGTAATGTGGCAACATGCAATTGATAAACCAGCCATCACAGGCGCCTTTAGCAAATACCTCCTTGAACTTCGCAAACATTTTCCTTAATTGGTCTTTTTACCCTTTATTTGTGCAAGTCTACAGCTTGAATCTGCTTCTCTACCATTTTAGAGAATTCTGGGAAGTCCTCCAAGGGAGGGCCGTCTGTACTTTCCTCTAAGTGTGTGGCACTGTCCCACTGGAGAGTCACCACCCTTAGATATGTTGGCACATTAGCCTCCATTTCAACTTGCTGCATGCATCTCACCTTGCTGCTCTTCTCTTTCAGATACATCCACTTGAAATAGGATGCAATTGTCCTGATGACAGCATATCACATCTTTTGGTTCATATTGGTAAACAGACTGGATCCTGAAAACCCCTTTTGTTTAGAATCCTGTGACTCAGGCAATTCACCCCACAAGATATCATAGCCTTCAGGGATTGTCCCAATAACTGTGTTGTTTAGATCAGTAGTGTAGTGTGATTCCTGTATTGCCATCCCTAACGCTATGTTTTCGTCCAAATGTTCTGGCATCCCTTAATATTCACTAGTATTCGAATGGGGTAATCCCCAACCTCGACTAATGGTGTATATTCACATTCTAGCCCTTGCTGTTTCATGGATTCATTGAGGCACGCAAATGCATCAGGCCCTACCATCTGTTGTCCCTTCATGTACTTTAATGCTATTACAAATTGTCTGGTGAAAGCAGGAATATTGACATCCTTCTTTAACTGAAGCTCAACTGCATATGGCATCATTTGGGCATAATGGTAAATTTGTCTTTGGTTCTCAAATTCAGGTGCCGCTCCACCCAGCCTAGACCAAAGCTTTTGGTTCAAGACCATACACATTCTGTGCATGATGTCATTTCCCAAGTAGAACTTATTATTGGTTGCACTTAGCGACACAAACATTATGATGAATAGTTTTGGAACCAATTGTGATTTTTAACATGCATCTTCCCACAATTCCTTGCCCCAATTCAGGGACATCCAGCCCAAAGATTTGTGGACTTTATTTATTTTAAAACTTGGTATTTCCTCTCTTTCAAGTATTTGTTTAAACACACTTTCTTGAATGAAACTCTTTTCCTGCTCTAGGGTCAGCACTGCCTCGATCATTTCTGGAACATTTCTGGATGCTGTAAGAAACCTGGGGGTATTCTCCCATGTAGACCCCGAGAATCCTTTATTCAGGTGGCCTGGGGAGGGCCATCACTTTTGAATCCAAGGGAGGATCACCTGAAATGGGAAGGCCGGGATGCCCTCAGGAGAATACCCAGGGGAGACGCAGTATTCTAGTGGGACAGTGGTGGAGGAGGAAGTCCTAGATGCCTTCTTGGGATATCTTGATTCCCTTGACCCAAATCCAGGTACCAAAATCCTTAGATCTCATTCTATCCGTCATGACCCCAGAGCGAGAAAGGAAAGAGTTGATTACCCAAAAGGGAGAGGAAGGAAGGCGCAAGTAACACAAGATCAGAGCATTGAGAACAAGATATATTCATCCTCTAAAAAATCATAGGAAATACCACCTAGAACCCAATACACATAAGCCATCGGCAGACATAAAGAAGGGGACAACTTCCTCCTTAGGGGAAGAACGAGCTAGGAGATTTTCTTATGCCCCCTGGCAATACCCTGATAAGATGATCAGAACTGAATCTCAATTGTGTTACACTTGTAATCTCTTTCCCTTAACCTCAAGGGGATATTTACAATCTCCCCCCATCTCCCCATTTCCAACAAATACTGAGACGAGGAGGAGGCAACTAAGATCAGTAAAGATTACCCATAGGAATAACATGGGTAAAGTAAGGGAAACCTACCCTAGAAAGTACTCAGGTTATCCCACTAATAGAGTCAGGCAGGGTCAGGCATTCAATACAGGGTGACCAGATTTAAAGAATAAAAAACCGGGACCGGACAACTAACATAAAGGCACTACACTTCAGTAGCGTTTGGAGCAGAACGGGGTATAAGTGTTACTGTTCAAATAAACACATATCGTAATTAATTGGTCCCAAACTAACACTATCTTAAGTTGTAAAATGCAGCATTTCTTCTGTGCGAGAAACCTACTACAAAAAAAAGGACCACTGCATTTTCCAATGAAACAATATTGAGAAAGAGGGACAAAGCACCAAATTCTGTGACAGTCCCAGCAAAACCGTGACATCTGGTCACCCAAATTCTATAGTAACTATTCACACCTGACTCCACTCGACTGGTTTGTTTACTATTAAATTTGTGGTCTTGCACAAAGAAATTAGTGCTCTGGGGAGGCAGTCCGGACCGGAGGATCCTAGGAACAGAGAAGCAGGAGCTGCACGCTGGAGGAGGAAGATGGCGTGCAGAGATGCTGGCCCAGTGTGGATTAAGGGCTGCAGCATGGCGAGGGAGCAGTGCCTCCAGGGAGCCAGAGTAGCACAGCCTGCATTCTCCGGCCAGGTTCAGGAGAGTGCTTGTTCCCTTGGGGCATGTGCCCACCTCTAGGGTACCTGAGGGGCAAGTGGTGAGACCCTGAACTCAGCCCCGCATTTCCTAGAGGAATCGCCTCTCAATGCAATGCTGCCCGGTGAGTTTTGTGGAGAATGTAAGAGAAACTTGGGAGCATGCGTTTGGATGAGAGTGGAGCGGGAGAAAAGCACGGACAGTAAAAGCGACACTGAATTGCAAGGAAATGAAAGTGTAAAAGCTGAAAGCACAGCTGGAAGCAAGATCAAAGCAAAAAGTATAAAGGCTGAAAGTGCAGCTAAACGCAAGTGCAAAGCAGAAAGTGTAAAGGATAAAAGCGCAGTTAAAGAAAAAGCAAAGCAGAAAGTATAAAAGTGACAGAACAGAGCAGAAATTAAAGCAAAAAGTAGACCGGAGCGGAAAGTGAGCAAAAGACTGATCTGACCGGAAATTGAGAGAAAAATAAGAGTACAAAGCACAAGGGTGTGAGTGGCCCATACCGGATATGAGAGGGGCACAAGAAGAGTCAAGGAAAGGTGCCAGGGGCACAATAAAAAGGAAAACAGAAAAGAGGATGCAAGGTAGCACGAGACGAGTAAAGGACATGTGCCAGGGGTACGATAAGAAAAGCAAGAATAAACAGTGCAAGTGTGTACGGAAAGGAAAGAAGAAGTAAGGGGGTGCAGGAAGCATCTGAAGGGGAAAAAAGGTACCAAAAAAGTAAGAGTAAAAAAACAAAGAGAGGGACAGAGGATCAGAGTAGTCGGGCTTAGGAAAAGCAAAAAGCCTGGCGTTTTCTAAAGTCTCTGATTCTACCCCATGAAAGCATGGTATATGAAAAAGATTGTCAATAAGAAAAAGGTACTTCCTGACCAGCTGAATTTGTGTTTTGAATTGAAGGGGCCTAAACCTGGGGAAGGGCAGCCTATGAAATTAAGAAGGAACTGTGATAGATTGTGTTTTGTGTTTGAAAGCTGGAAGAGGCCTGAGCTTGGGGAAGGGAACCCTGAGAGACCTACCAAAGAAAGCATCCCAATAACATTGATTTTGTGTTTGGAAGTTGGAAGGGGCCTGAGCTTGGGGAAGGGATCCCTAAGAGGCCCAACCAAGGTGGAGACTTGTTTGTTTTCTTTATAGTATTGTAAGGATTGAAGCGTGGGGAAGGGATCCCCCAAGAAGCTTTCAAAAGGAACTATGATACATTTCTTCCATGGTGTTTTGAAACTTGAATAAGCTGAAGCTTGCGGAAGGGAACCCCAAGGAACTCAAAAACAATGAAGGTAGTTGGAATAACTACAAAGGCACTATGGAGAAGGTTTTAGGAACAGCCTTGTTGATCGAACTCGTTTGTGTTACGCTGACCAAACAGCACCTGGTGAGAAGACCACCTGAAACCAACTTTGGTTTCCTACTTTTTGTCAAACCACTATTTTTCCTTTCATCATTTTGTATGATACCTGTCATTTCTGCCTCCTGAAATATCTGTGGTTCAAAATATTCTTCAAGTGACTGACCTGCACCTGTCTCTTGGGGCACTTTCATTTTTGTGGAAGTATGAATAGAATGTTGGTTATCAAGCAAGGATTAATGGTCACTTGTTTCTCTCTATTCATTTATCATTGCTGAGATATTCAATGTACCATTAATCCTTCAATGATCCACCCTGCCACAAATCATCATTTGTTTGATGGCATGTGTTTCAATGTTATGCTGCATATTCTTTTTAAATTGCCTTCTAACTCGCTGGTCTTTTGGTTTTTCATGTTAATTTGTTTTTCCTATTCCCCATTTTCACACACCTGAATGGTCTGGTTCAAATCTAAGTTAATCCACACTCCCTTTTTGTGTGCGTTACTGTTCCCTGGCTCACTCTCATTTGTTTGTTTTCTAGGTTTTAAATCACTAAGCAACTCAGTGTTTCCTTCAAAGCTAATTCATTATCATCTGTGTTCTCATCATGGCAAAAATGACTAGTCACCTGTCATCCCGTGCAAGATAACTGCTGTGACATTCTGCACTTTCATTTGGCTGTTGTTTTTGTACTGCACACACTTTCCTTATTTGCTCAGATAACATTTTAACATGGGCCTCTAAGCGTTGGAACCTGTTCATGGGCCTCATTACGAGGTTGGAGGTAGCCGTGGCGCTATTAGCGCCCTGGCTGCCTCCAAACTCGTTCTGACTCCACCCTGGTGAATGGAGGAATTACCGGTCCATTCCAAGGTTGGCGGGACCGGTAATTCCCCATTCACCAGGGCCCTTCCCCATTCCCATTGGAGCCCCCATAGGGCTCAATGGGAATGGGGAAGGTGCTAATAACGGTAACGCAAATTGCGGTACCGTTATTAGCTCCAGAGTCCCTTTGCGGGTCCCGTCCTTAACGCCTGGAAAAACCAGGCGTTAAGGGAGGACCCGCAAAGGGAACTCATAGTAAGGCGGTAAGGGATTACCGGCACCGGTGCCCTTACGGGTGCCAGTAATCCCTTACCGCCCACCTTGTAATGAGGCCCCATGTCCCTAAACTCATCCCTCTGTGCGCCAGGCCGGTAGCGATTGAATTCACCCTGATCAGGCCTGTTCTGGTACCTTTCAGGAGATTGATTTCTGTTTGTGTTTCCCCATAATTCACGTGCCACAGGAGGTGGGGAGCGTGACATGACCATCCTTTGATCATGGTCGACTTGTGGTGGGGACTGACTATATTGGCGTGGTGTATAGTTCACATTATGTCTTTCATGTGGTGGGAATTGTTCTCTCTGTTGATTTCCATTCTCAATGAACCTATCTACATATCTTGGTCTCGCTTGATTTTCATATGCCATGGTGACAGGGTCAAATCTACTCTGAGGCCCTAATGACTGAAATGGCCCATTATACATCTGATTATGGGTGGTGTTTAGCTCTGGGATGCCATAGCGAAATCCCGCCTTGGGAGAATTACCAAGATACTGAGGACTAATGTATGTATTTCTGTCACTGGGATCTATGGATTGGAACATATGGGTGTGGGGTGGTGCCCTTTGGGAGGTCCCACCCCTTTGACAGTGTGGTGTGTCATTTTGTATTCGAGTCTGAGCTGTCTCTAATGGCATATTTCCAGATTTCACCTCTAGAATTGCAGGTATAGATTATTTGGCTTTTGGTTTAGGTTCTCTATTCTTATCTGTCTCTTCCTTCTCATGGGAGATTATTTCATAGATTTTGGAGGCTTGTCCAATGATACATTCTAAGGGTTTCTCTCTGTCAAATTCACACACCAGCTGATATACAAAATTTCGCCGGAGTCCATAGAAGTAAGCATTCTTAAATTCTATTGAGTGGAGGTCATTGGCCACATCAAAAAACGTGAGAATGCCGCTTTTAGGTTTTGTAGGAATTGGCGAGGTGACCCATTTGGCTGGGCTGACAAACTGTAAGCAGCCTTTTTGGCCCGTTGAATGAAATGATATGGTGAGAATAGCCCTCTAATCTCTTTTTCAAAATCCTCCCAAGGCAAATTCTGTTGCTCATTTAGGCCTTGAATAACACTAGCAGCGATGTAAGGTAAAAATAGTGGCCATTGTGGGGCCCAGGAATTTGGAGCATATGTAAATCCTTGGTCACAACTTTGAGGTGATTTTCGATACAGCTATCTGATCCCTTTTTGAATGGTTTGATCAAAGTCTTGATAGACTTCATTATCTTTAATGCACTGCACAGTGCATTGTGCGATGTGTCATTCTCCCCCCCGTTCTCTTGTGCCAGAGCATGTGTTTTAGCACTTTTGGGTGGTTCAGCCTCCTATACTTGACCATAGCCAGGCCTTGTTGAGTAGACAGATGCTGGCAAGTTCCCCCGACTAGAGATGCGATTAAATTCAGCGTCAGTGAATGTGGTGCACTGTCACTTGCCTTAGGATTCAAAATGTGAGATGTGTCACTTAATTTCTCTGCACTGAGCATGAAGCTGCTGTGTTTCATGATAAAGGGCAGACTTCTCACCCCTCGCCTTTGTGATTACCCCTTGCAGTTAATTAATTTGTGTCTGGTAATGATCAACTGTTTTGGTTTTTCCATCATTTTTGTCCAAGAGCTCAAAGATTTCATTTTTCATTGGCTGAATTTCCTTGGCCTTTTCACTACAATCCTTCCTAAGTGTCTGAGCTTCTGAAATTGACAAGTCTCAATTTCTTTGGAAACTGTCTAACACGGTTTTCAAATTTATTAATTCTTCCTCACTCTCTGCAAACTGTCTTTCTGAATCAACTGTGCACTGAGATTGTTACATTTAGTTTGAAGCTGCATGTCCAGCTCTTTATGTTTCAAATCTGCTTCCATCTTTGTCAACCCTTCACGTTGGGGCATCCAAACTACACTGTAAATCAGCAATGACATCAGAATCTTTTCCTCGCAGCCTAATAAGCTTGTGCAAGGAAAACCACAACTTGGCACAAAACCGAATAATGCAATCAACCTCTTGTTTGCATTCTTTTGCCTAAAATAGTCAAAGGAAACACGTTTGTAAAAGGCGCCCCTTTTCAGAAATGTCTACTGGGGTTTCTTTCTCCACTTCATTGTTAATCCTATCTGGCCAAGTTAACTGATGTTCTGATGTCCACGAAGCGAAAGCAAAATGTTTACCCTCGAGATAACTAGACAAATCAGAAAACCCAGCTTCTATTTCTGACATGTCGGGACCCAATGCCAACAAAAGAATAAAGAGAAATTCTGCGTGCACACTGCACAATCACTGCCACTTCCCTCGCAATGCACAACAGTTCATGGAAAGAGCACACAATATGACTATGCTATACTATGCAAAGCCAAGCCCAGTAATTGCTTTACTGCTGCCCGCATTCTCCACCATAAATATGTTGGGGTATTTTATGACCCCCGAAAGACATAGGACTCACTACCTATTCTTATATTGGGTTCATGAGTGGCAATACAGAAACCGGACCTGGTAAACACTACGGCACAATATCTCTACCTTGGTGGTATTCCATGGGTGGTACCTCATTGGTGGTTTGGTGTAGAGGCTCAGAATAGACTCATCAGGTCACCTGAAACTGCAATATGAGGAATCAGCTCCTTAGAATTTTACAAAGTTCACAATGTTTCTGTGTACCTTACTTTTTACTGCTGGCGGTAAAAAGGGAAAACATACCTCCTTAACTTTGTACCTCTCTGCGTGTTATCACAAGTAATTAGGGCATGCAATAAATAGACCAAAACCCTTGTTGAAAATCTACATGTACTTCATAAGCAATGGAGGTTCATGACAAACACAAAAAAAAATATGCAATGCAATGTGTTCAGCATGACATTTTCAGTAATACAAGAATGAAAGTGCATATTGCGGTCTCACATTTCTCCTCGCAGCGATAGCAGATTCTATTATTCAGGCCAAAACAGGGCTACAAGCACAATTCATAGTAACTGCCTCCCTGTAATAATAACCTCTCTCCTGCAATAAGCTTCATTTACACTTCTAGAGTTGGCTGGCCAAAGCACTGCTATCCATGGCCTTGAAACGTATAATTCACTTTGGCAGAGTTTTAAGCATTCAGTTTATATATGTGAAATTTGCTTCTTGAGGGGTGCAGAAAACCATAAAAATAGCTGTCTACATTTGAAAGTGTGAAAAGGTTTGCTAGGCCTGCAATTGCCCACAATTTGCAATAATACAAACACATGACCTCACTTAGTACATGCTCTCACCTAAGGAAGGCTTTTAATATTCCCTTCAGTAGATTCAAAGAAAGATCAGTACTTGTCTGCCTCGGTCTGCTGGAACCAGATTGCCTCACCTTCCTCTGCTGCTGAGAGTCTCTCTCACCATAGTCCGCCTGGGCAGTGCCTGCACACAGAAACCCTTTTTCTGCTTCTCTCCCTTTCGGCAGGAAGGGCCCAGCAAACACACTGCAGTCTCCAAGAACCAACCTCTTTTTCTCTCCCTCTAGCCTCCCTTTTTAAGGCATCGTCCTTCAACCTGCCCCTGCAAGTATATACTCTGACACCTTGTGTCAATTACCCTGTCCCTGACAGTAAAATCACATGCCAAACAGACACCACTCCCCAATTGGCCAAACCTCTAGAAGGTTCCAGAGAACAAGTGTTCTGCCTGTCACTTTTCCACAGAGATTCAGGGCAGCAAACGGGTGCCAATGAGTTACATTTATCTATGCTGGCTTCCACAGGCAATGTAGGTACTTTGAGCAATGTGACTTTTCACATTCCTAAGGTCACATCTTCATCGCAAAAGCAGCTTTATTTCTTGCATTTTTCAAGCAACACTGCACAGCATCTGCTTGCAATCTCATGCAATGGCCCAATTTGTACCAATGATCTGCATCAATGTTTTGCACTAATGAGCTGCCTTCAATATTAGTAAAGCATTAGTAGCTTAGGGTATTGATAGTAAGTAATTATTAGTCTTCATTGCAACTCAGTCTATGCCCACAGTGTGATGCACTATGCTATGGTATAGCTACCATGCTAAACTGGGTTCAACCCCCCCTTTTTCTTTGTTTTATATAGATTCATGGTACTGACTCACACCAGATTCACACCAGAGACTCACACCAGAGTCTTGCAACTCCTGCTGTCTGAGTCTGATTTTTTGATGATATTCTGCCCCAGCTGAAATTCAGAGCCTCCATTTCCCTACAGCCCCCTCTAGCATATTGCTGCCGTGTTTAAACTATGGGTGTTGTGAGGAATCTGAAGGCACTCTCACAACTATGCCCCAGAGATCTTCTGTTCAGTTGGCCAGGGAAGGTCCATCGCTTTTGAATTCCGACCCTGGGGGGGATTAGCGAGGGAGGATCACCTGGCCGTAGGGTCCTCTGGCATTGGGGAGATTGTGCCAGAGGGCAAGACATGATATCCCCACTTTCCTGACATTGGGCCTGATCACGAGTTGGGCGGTATCCCGTCTGGGATACTGCCCAATGTTATTAGCGTTAGTGCCCACCCGTCCGGCGGTATTAAACCTAAGGTCCTTAATCAGTAGCATGGCATGTATGGATAGGATGCAGAAAAACTCTTACACCAAATAATCAGACCGACTCTCAACGCAAATCACATAAAAGTATACTTAAGTACTGAAAATTCATCATAAGTGACGTCATACTACATGGCAAATAAGAGAAACCTACGGGGTGTTGTGGTTGGGTCAAGGGGAACATCTAAGTATACTTTCTATTTAGGAACAGGTTGTTATTTGGACTCTACAATCAGGTGGACAACTTTTTCCCACCCCTACTGCAAGTCATCTTCAACACTTATTAAGTACATAGAATAGTATGGCCACTTAAACCATAAGGCCCTTCGTTATACGGCCCTCTATAACTGCTTGGCACACTCGTGCCATGCCTGGAACATTCAGCTCCATAGCAGCACGTAAACTCATACCCAAGTGCCGGGAGGTGGGCATGGTTTTTGCTTCCCACCCAATTAGCCCCATATCTTCCATCGCCCATGCCTTCTGCCATGAAGACTGTCTTTGAACTTGGCCTTGCAGTAGATTCTTTTACCTTGGGAATAAAAGGGAGTACAGGCACACGCTTATCACAGTTCTGATCTGCATGCCCAACTACTATTTCCATCCTTGGCTCACGTGATAGGAGACTCTTTTTTGGCCAGTTTTGCAGCATTTAATTGTCTTTAATTAATAAACTTGACACTCATGGTGTTCCTTCTTTGCACCTTAACACGAGATGATTCAACATTTCATGGTTTCTGTTCTTCATGGATAGAAAACCAGTTTTTGGCTGCTTCAGCTTTGATACCAGGCCATACAGCTTCACCCTTCAAGTCTGTTATATCCAGTTAATTCCTTGCTGCAACACACACAGGTCTTGATCCTTCTTTCTCAGTGGGTTTGAACGTATTAAAATGTGAGGCACCGATGTCCAGACACTATATAATGGCGGCTTTTCTGCAGTCTATTCACTATGTATAGCTAGCTTCTAAGATCACTCCGTCTAGTTGCATTGCTGCATCTGTACAGTTATTTAACGGCTTGCATTTTCTGCAGTGCTCTTTACACGTGCAATCTTCATTTCTGCATAAGGATGTTCACTTGATTCCTTATTCCTCATCTTGTGTGACGTCATCAGCTTCTCTTTCTTTTGTCTTCATATTCCTTCGTGGATCTCTTCCAAGAAATTGTCATCTCTACAGGGATACATCAGGTATGACTTTCTTAATGGGTATCTTTTCTCGAACACTCTACGCAGCATTGTCAACACTGCTGGTGTCAAACATGGTGCAGTTTCAGCCGTCCAACATACAGGCAGTAAGGGGGTGGGACTTCTTGCAGAGGCATTCGGCTGCTCCTCTACACTATTATCACTGGATCACAGGTTGGGCGCTAACTATAAGTCCCCATTCTCCATTGAGTCCAGGAAAGTTTCAGCGCAATTACAGGGCAGTAATACCGCCAGTGGTAATTGCGCCTAAAATGGGCATTTTCTCTGCATGTTTACCCCTGCTCTGAGCTGGGGGTAAACACGCCAGACTTGTGCTAGGTCCAGCCCTTAAATGTGGCGATAACTCTGTTACCGCCGCATTTAAGGGCTAACACCCAACTCGTGATCAGGACTATTGACTTATCCTACCCTCCCTCAGCCTTTGTGGGATACTGCTGTTCATATCCTAATTTCCCCCTGGTTTCCGTCCACTACACGGAACAGAGACAGCCTTAATTGACCTAAAGTCCCAAATAGACGAGCAGAGAGACAAAGGAAGGACAGTACTCCCACTCCTACTTGATCTTTCTGCCGCATTTGATTTGGTCAACCACAAAGTTTTATGCCGGCACCTTGACTCTGCAGCCCACTTCTCCACGGGTGCCATCAAATGGATTGAGTCCTTCCTGAGTGAGAGAACCATGAGAGTCTTCTCCCCCTCAGCAGCTGCCGACCCAATACCCATCCTATGCGGTGTTCCCCCAGGGTCTTGCATCTCGCCTACCCTCTACAATATCTTCACGAAGCCACTGTTCGACGATATGGACCAGCTGGGTATCACCTACACTAACTATGCAGATGATACTCAGATTCTCCTCCCACTTTCTGGGGATTACAGTACGGACATGGGTTTAGTGAACAAAATTTACCTTATCATCCAAGCATGGATGGCCACTCATGGCCTGTGTTTGAACGATGATAAGACTGAACTTATAATTCTGGGTTCTCAGGCTAACATTAAAAAACTAGGCCAAGAATTCTCCTCATTTAATATTGATGGGAACACCATCAAAGTCTCCAAGGAAGTAAAAACCCTTGGATTCTACCTGGACTCTACACAGTCCTTCGATAAACAGGTCAAATCCCTCACCTCTGCCATGGCTTACACCTGCAAACTACTTAGAGCTGGTAACCGTTCCTCTCTGACAATAGTTGCCTGATCCTGGCTAGAGCTCTAATACTCTCTAGAATTGACTATTGTAATGCCCTATACAGTGGTGCTAATAAATCTACCATCCAAAAGCTCCAAACACTACAGAATAATGCGCTAAGAGCAGCCCTAGGCATAAACAAGAAAACTAATATCTCTTCCCTGAGACGCCAACATAAATGGTTATCCACATCCAACAAAATACAACTAAAAACGCTTTCCTTGACCTACAAAGCCCTTAATAACGCAGCCCCCAGTTACCTTATAGATAAACTCCAGAGAAGAACCTCTCGCAGACCTACCAGAACTGGGAATGCTAACTGCCTGATTACACCCAAATATAAGCTCACCACTATTGGGGGCAATAGCTGTACTGTAAAGGCAGCTACATTCTGGAACTCACTGCCTCAGGAGCTGAGAGCGGACCAACCTTACCTACATTTCAGGAAAAACATAATAAAACACATCATTGCTACTGACCCTTAGTCTCCCATTACCTACTGGGGACCTGTCCACTTCCAAAGAGACTTGGTCATCCTGTGTTAATAGTGTACTACTGCGCTAACTCTGAAGACCTTGCGATCTACTTGGAAGCCTAAGTGCTTTACGAAGGGCCCCACTGTTGCATGCATATCTTTTGTACAGTATATTTTGTAACCTTGTAGATACTGTATCCTGTGTATATTCGTAACTTTTGTAAGCTTTGCATTTCCATATTGTTGCGCCCTTTTACTCACGAGTCTGGTGCGCCTAACATATGAATAAACAAACAAACAAACAAACAAGCATGCATGTTTTATAAAGCCTTTTGAGCCACTGAGAAAGACTGATATGTTGACAATAGAATACTTTGAAACTGGCCATCAAAGTGGTTAGGTGCAGGGCATTTACACTGTTTCCGAAGTCTCTGGATATCTGAGGAAGAATTAAAAGTATGTAAAACATTACAAATGAAGAGAAAGTATTTAAAAGCTGTTGAGCAAACAACAGAAGGGGGAGCAGTGAAGTGGGAGTGAAAAGAGAACCAAAAAGCTACAAACCCTGGTGAAGGGAGAGACAGATTGAATATAGAAGTTGGCAAGTGAAAATACAGTGAGCCAAGTAGTATCAAGGAGGAAGCTTGGACAAGGCCTGGAGCCAAAAACCTGAAGTCAAGGGCCCCTGGTTGCACGACCTGTAGTGGGTGAACCGTGCAGTCTGACAACTGCGCCCAGACAAGAGAGCCCTAACCAAGTATATGGAAGTTGCTGAAGAAACATGAGAACAAGTGTTTGTTAAATTCTTCCTGAACCAGTGTTTGAAGCTTGGGGAAGGGAACCCAGAGCTCCTTTGGAACATTGTTTGGTAAATTAGTGCTTGAAGCTTGGGGAAGAGAAAACAAAGTATTGAAGAAACATCTGAAGCCTATATTTGTTGGAACTGTATCTTGAACTTGGGGAAGGGGGGTGGAGATTACTCCAGACTTTATTTTGAACACTATTGAGCTAAAATAACCCCACAGTACATTTTGTATTAGATGTGAGGACAAGCATGGGTTTTGACCCAGAAAGAATTTTGATTTGGACTTATGGAGATACATTTAACTTAGTTTCTTTAGGTAGGGAAATCCCCACCATGGCTATATGGCAAGCTAGGCATTACACCCATCCTGATATTTAATAAAGATTCCATTGTTGACTTCATAATCCGCTGTCTGTGCTATCGGTTGATATCATGCCTGTCTCACAAGTGATGTTAGGAGAGGGATGCATTTGAAAAATACAGGTTGGGGGACCCTGAAATATCAAAAACAAAGTGACAGAGCCTCGAATCTCATGGTAGCCACAAACGCACCATCAGATTCGATATCTGTATTAGTAGGGATGAAATAATTCCCCCAGGACAGAGGAAATTGATACCTACTGACGTAATCGTAATTCCACCCCTGAATACATATATTAGACTAGCAACCAGGTTAGGGTTGGCATGTCGAATGGGATTGATTTATTAGCTGGGGTGGTAGACCCAAATTTCAGAGCTGAGGTTAAAGTATTAATATAAAACCATGGGAAGAGCCCCTTGTATGTTTACCAAGGCCATGTGATTCTGCAAGTGGTGGTTGAGAATGCAATGCTTCCCAGAATAGGAGAGAAGGAAGACACTGAAAGGGGGATCCAGAGTTTCAGGGAAGAGAAGGAAGCTATAGACGACATCCCCTTCTCTGTGTCTGAAAGAAAAGGTCATGGAGAATCAACTGTTCCTCCAGACCTATCAGTGGCCTAAAGAAAAGATCCCCTTCTAACTAAACAATGTTCACAAGTAGTTACTAAAAAGGAAGGATGTGAAAGAAGTTAACAATTTTTCCCTTTGAAAGAAGGATTTCTTTATAGGGGGAAAACCATCCGAGAATGCAAGATAAAGTTACAATTAGTGATTGCAGAATGTCATAAAAAGATGGTCTTGGAAAAAGTTCAGTCCCATCCAACAAAAGATCATACAAACCATAGGAAACTTAAACATTATTTAAGAGAAAGGTTTTTTTTTGTTTTGGGATGGAGGCCGATATTAAAACCCTGATGCAGACCTATATGACTTGTCAGAAGGTTGATACACCCATCATACCTGTATGTCCCTATAATGAGGGACTCGATATAAATCATAATTCTTTCAATTGAACAAGCTCACAAAACCTGAATGATGAAGAAAAGGGTCATTCTTCCAACCAGAAGGCTCATCAGATGGGATTAACCTTTTGGGCATTAAACACGCAGGCCATACTTCCTATCAGAAAATCTGTAGAAGGAAATTATTATCATCTTTTTTGACCTTATAACTGTCGAATACCAGAGAGAGATAAGATAATAATCTCTTTGGGTTTACAAATTGATTTTCCCCATGGTTTAGTCATATATATTATTACCACCAATTAGAACAGTGTTAAACATACAGCCTATAAACTCATGGGAGGAGGAATTAAAATGTGTCCTTTTGGGTTTTTCTGATGATCGCATTGAGATTACAGGGGTCAGCTGCTAGGAGTTATAAGGTATGAAACTTTAGGGGGACCTTTCTCCTATTCAGAATCAAAAGAAGATTATCAGAAAACCATTCCAGTAAAGGAAATAAATAAGGATCTGGATATTAACCTTTTTAAAAAAGACTCACAATGTTCTGGTACGGGTACTATGCTAACAAGTTCAGGTAGGACCTCAGAAGGTGTAGGGATTTCAAAAGTCATGGAAGAAGAAAAGGAAAATAAAGCTTTGACAAAACATTTAGAAGAAAGTTCAGAACACCCTAATTGTTCAATAAGAAAGGCAGTGTCCTCCTCAACACAGTTACTTGACATTCATCTTCCCCAGATAAGACCTTCTTTTGAAGCAGGGACTGAAAAGGCTGAATCCTGGATGGAACCAACAGGAAAAGAAAAGTATCCTGCAGTTATAAATAAATGTCTTGATCCATATCGAAAAGATATTTGTGCAAAGGGTTTGGACATCTGGCAAAAAACCTCAAAGAGAGCATAATATCTTTTTGTATACGAAGGGGAAATGGCATATAAAATTCCTGTTGTTTTAGAGAGAAAACTGATTTGGGCAGAATTGGATACCGTAAGTAAAGAAAGTGTCATAAGAAAAGAAGTACTTCCACAGGGGTGGAAAGTAGAGAAAATAGGAAAAGTAATTTGTATACATGGCCATTCTCAGAAATCCCCATTGTCTCAAATCCCAATACCTATTCTAGGAAGGAAAATGGCTTTAACTGTAGTAGTGGTTTCCGACTTGCCAAATCAATTAATTTTAGGGAACGATGTCCCTCACTTTGATCAATGGGTTTCACTAATAGCCCAGGTAAATTAAAAAAATCTTATAGTTGGGTCTCATGTCCCTTTGGAGACAAAGGGGCTGATTCATGGAATTATTTGCGCCAAAAAACAGGGATTTGTGTGCCATTCTGCCCGCAAATCCCCATTTGTTAAACGGGGATTTGCGGGCAGAATGGCGCACAAATCTCTGTTTTTCAGCGCAAATAATTCCATGATTCAGCCCTAAAAAATCTCCTGAATTCGAAACAAAGTTGAGGGTCCCATTAAAAGAACATAACCTTAACAGAATGCAGTATTTCTTGGACTGTTGACCTGCTGACTCCACAAAAGAACCTCGAGAGGAACGAAAGCAAGATAAGATAACTTTCCCCCTCTCTGTTTTCTTGTGAAACACCACAGTCCAACTGGCTTTGGGGAAGGGTATGCGAGAAACCTGAAGACACTCTCACAACTACTCTCCAGGGATCTTCTGTTCGGGTGGCCAGGGAAGGGCTGTAGCTTTTGGATCCAGACCCTGGAGGCGGGGGTACTAGCAAGGGAGGATCACCTAGGTGCAGCATCTTTGGGGATTTGGGAGAGGGTGATAGAGGGCGAGACATGATGCCATCCCTTTCCTGACATTGACTTATCCTACCCTCACTCAGCCTTTGTAGGATATTGCTGTTCATAGCCTAATTTTCCCCCTAAAACTACCCAAAGTACTGAGAAGAGGAAGATGCCTCAATGAGTAATACAGACTACGGTTACCAGACATGTCGTCAAAAGAAAATGCTCGACAGGACATTTGGTCGAAACCATTTGGTTGAAAGACAAATGGTCAAATTTTTTTTTTTTTATTTTCACTTTTTTTTTTTTTGGGGGGGGGTCCCCTCCCAACCCCTTTTTTTTCTAAAAAACTCTTTTTTTCCCTGAACTAAAACCTAAAAAATATATATATAAATTAAAAAAAAATGCGACCATTTGGTTTTCGACCAAATTCCGTCGACCAAATGTCTTTCGACGAAATGTCTTTCGACGAAATGTCCGGACACCACAGACTACCTATAGGAAACACCAATATAATAATGGGACAAAGAAGAAGGATCCTGAAGACTACAGAGCTGAAGAGCCGGCATGTTCCATTAATTGATCTAATTGGAATCAGGCAAACCAGGCAATTGAAGCACACCTGAAACCCGTTCATGGGGCGCAGGTATATAAAAAGTGTCAGCAGCAGAAAGCAAGAAGGAAAGCAGCAAGAAAGCCAAGACGGACCGTGGGAATCAGAGGAGAGCGAAACGCAAGAACGCTGGAAACTAGCAGAGCACTGTGCTCTGCGGAAGCATGGCGAGGGAGCCAGTGAGGCCGGAGGAAGGAAGCTGTGTGAAGTGTTGGCCCTTCACATTTGGTTCTGCAGTGCTTGTTCCCCTGAGCAGAGGAACTGGCCTAGGAGTGCCTGAGGGGCAGGTGGTGAGCCCATGAGCTCATTCCGCGAGAGGCCCTGAGAGCGGAGGAGCTGCAGCAACCAGTACCGCAAACAGTGAGTTTATGTGTGTGAAGAAACCCAGTATGCGAGTGAAAGAAGGGAAGATAAATTGTGACAATGCAGGTGCATGCCGCCGGCATATTTGTGAACACTTCTGAACTGAAGTAAGAATAAGGACAATTGAATGCTACATTAACAATGCAGTACATTGAAACCATGTAGCAGAGTGATCACGTATAGAAGACTTGAACGTTTTCTAAAGCTTTTTGAGCAACAGAGAAAGACTGATATGTCGACAATATAAGTTTTTGAAACTGAGCCTCAGAGTGGTCAGGTGCAGGAGATTTACACTGTTTTGAGAGTCTCTGGATATCTGAGGAAGAATGAAAAGTATGTAAAACATTATGAATGAAGATAAAGTACATACAAGCTGTCGAGCGAACAACAGAATGGGGAGCAGTGAAGTGGGAGCGAAAAGAGAACCAAAAAGCTGAAAAACCCAGTGAAGTAGGAGACATATTGAAAATCAAAGTTGGCAAGTGAAAATTCTGTGATCCAAGTAGCATCAATGAGGAAGCTTGGACAAGGCCTCAAGCCAAACGCCTAAAGCCAAGGGCCCCTGTTTGCATGACCTGTAGTGGGTGGACCGTGCAGTCTGACAACTGCACCCAGCCCAAAGAGCCCCAACCAAGTATATGGAAGTTGCTGAAGAAACTTAAGAACAAGTGTTTGTTGAACTCTTGCTGAACCAGTGTTCAAAGCTTGGGGAAGGGAACCCTGAGCTCCTTTGGAATATTGTTTGGTAAATCAGTTCTTGAAGCTTGGGAAAGATAAACCCAAGTCTTGAAGGAGCATTTGAAGCCTATATTTTTGGGAACGGTATCCTGAACTTGTGGAAGGAGCCTAGAGATAGCTCCAGGCTTTATTTTGAACACTATTGAGTTAAAAAAAAAACTACAATACATTGTGTAATAGACGTGAGGACAAGCATAGGTTTTGACATAGGCAGAACTTTGATTTGGACTTAGGAACATAAACTTTCCTTAGTTTCTTTAGGTAGGGAAATCCCCACCATAGTTATGGGGCAATTTAGGCATTACACCCATTCTGATATTTAATAAAGATTCTATTGTTTAATTCATAATCTGTCTGTGTCATCTCTTAATACCATGCCTGTCTCAAGTGTTTTCCCTCCAGCACTGTGTTTCAGTTGTAGGTGCTCCCCACGCTTCTTCTAAGCCACCCAAGCATGCCTTCAGGACACACCTTCCAGCCCTGCCCCAATAAAACCCATCCCCCATTCCACAGGTATTATCCCCTTCCATAATGTCCAGTAGAACCTGAAACCCCCGCTCTGCAAGCCAACAGCCCCCGACTGAGTCACACTCACAACCCCCAGACAATTACTACAAACAACAGAAGCCATCAAGAAAACCCCTACTAAAAGGGGACCCTCAAACCAAACAAACAAGAAAGACAACAACAATCACAGCAAAAACACAGAAAAAGCATCTGACGAGGGCTAGAGCCCCTGTGACCCAATTAGAGTAACATAAACTCAGAAAAAACAAGACGACTAAGGAGAATAGAAGGTGCCACACCAGAGAATAGGACAGCACAAGAGAAAACTAGTAGAAAGGATAAACTAAATGAAACTGCACCAGGCTACCACGGCAACAAACACGAGCACAGCAACGGAGCACACAGCCATAAGTGCAACTGTAGAAAGAACCAACTCAAAAACAAGACAAAAATCATTATACCTAGCAGCCTATGGACCACTCACCAGGGCAGCAACCGACCAACAGAAATTTTAGACACACCAGCAGGATATCGAGACCCCACAGAAAAAGAGCAGAAACATGCAGAATGAGAAAGATGGGCAATGACACTGTCACTCCATGCATTACCAAAACCCAAGGGTACCTCTGGCAACAACAGTTAGATACAAAAGAGGAACCAGAAGGAGTCATGGGCCCAATGCGAAACCTGTCCAACCTACTCAACGACGAAACAGATCTAAAATAACACAACCTACATCTCGAGGATAATGAGGAAAATCTCCAACAAGACCACACAAAGACGCAAGCAAGAACAAAATGGGACATTTTAAAGAAATAAATACACTGCAATCTAATCAACGCAACATCAATGTCCAAACACGCAACAGAGATCTATGATCTACTTTATGATGGTGGAATTGACATCCTATTCACCACAGAAACCTGGTTAGCTGACAACTACAAAGTCATAACTACACAGCTGTCTAGCCGACTACTTCAAATGCATACAGGTAAAAAGAAAAAGAAAAGAGGAGGAGGAGGACTTTCAGTAGCCTACAAAGAACACCTGAAAATAAAAACAGCTGAATCACTGAACTGCAAATCTCTCGTCCTTCACCTGACATCGGACCCGCCAAACAAACCACACATGTATACTCATCTATAGACCACCAACCTATGACACAACCTTCACAGTCAACTCTGTAGAAGCCCTCACGAACCTGCCCATCAAACATGATCACTTGATCATCCTCTGGGACTTCAACAAATGGTTCAAAGAAGAGAACGCAAAATCACTAACTAAGAAGCCTGAGACAATGAGTATATTACAGATGGTGAAATAAGTGACACATACGGCAGGACACACTCTTTATGCAATCTTCGCCAATAAAAAACTGATATCAACAGTGCCACCGATACAAATACTATAGAGTGACCACCTCATTATACTGTTCGTGATCCAATTACCGTCAAAGGCATCCGAAAAGCACCAAAAAAGAACCCCCCAATCTGGAAAAGAGACTGGAAAACTGTCAAAAGCAGTAACTTAGAGGAACAACCATAATCCTCAAAGCCATAGATTGCAACCTTGTACGCAACTGACTTAGACGAAACAGCAGACCTAATCCAATAATGGATCATAGAAACTATTGATAGCATCTCCCTGGAGAAACCCTCATCCCATCACCAAAGAAAGCAGTGGCAAGTTCATGCCCCACCTCAAAATTATGAAAAAAAGAAACCAGAAACTAGGACAAAAATGAGAAAAAACTACAACCAAGTCAAAAGATTGACTTATTAAATACAAATACGAGCACACATACAGGAAATTCTTAAAGCAAAAAAGAAATACTACAACGACCGGATCACAAAAGCCATCAACACACAGAAAGAACTATTCAACATGGTAAATGAGATGAGAAATCCCCCTGGATGCAATAACACACCTTGGCAAAAATTATGCAATGATCTTGCAGATCATTTTAAGAATAAAATCACTGACATACACCGGATTATACAAAGTAGACCAATCAACTAGACAGCGCACCATCTCCTACCAACTCCCGGACCACTGTGCAGACTGAAAACCTTTGCCCAAATGTCAAGAGAAAAACTACTCAGCTTGGCAAAAAAAGCAATAAGGCAGGCTCCTCAGTGGACCCCTGCCCACCAGACATCTACAAATCAATTATTACTCAGGTCACACCATCAGAATGCTAACTAAACTTCTTCAATCTATCACTCTCAACAGGGAGAGTATCAGAAGCATTCAAATGTTCCTACATCAATATACTCATCAGGGATGCAACAGGCGATGTGGAAGACCTCTCAAACTATAGACCAATCTCATTTGTTACCCAGCAAAACTATTAGATACATATGTCTATGAAAGAATACTGGAGCACATAGAAATAACCAACTATATGACCAGGCACAAGTGGGCTTCAGACCCATGCGAGGGACAGAGATAGCATTACTCTCTATGTGGGACAACCTAAATACCGATGCTGACCCCAGCACAAACTCGGCACTGATACGACTCAACCTCTCTGCAGCATTCGATACAGTCAATCATGACATCCTCATCAAGAGATTGGAAGACATAGGGATCATTGACACAGCGCTGCTCTGGATCAAATCTTTCTTGTCTGAAAGAACAGAAATAGTCTGGACAAGCCATTCAAATCCGCACTGTGGGACACCACCTGTGGAGTACCACAGGGCTTCTCGCTTATTTATTTATTTATTTTATTTATTTTGACATTTATAGAGCGCCCCTAACCCGAAAGCAACTGGGCTCTGGGTTGCATATAGGTGGTAGTTACAGTACTTAGATGATGCAGTAGGTTACAGGTTATGGTTGCAGTTAAAGTATGTTGTATGCATAACATAGTAGTTGCGGTTACAGGTGCATGTTGAGGTAATTTGCAGTTACAAAGTTTAGACAACAGCTGGATGCAAAAGAAAGTGTGTGATTGCAGTTCCTCTAGATATCCTGTGGAAAAAAGCCAGGTTTGAGGCCTTTGAGGAAGGACCAGAGGGAAGGGTCTGATCTAATCGCTGAGGGCAGAGCATTGCATTGTTTGGCCGCAATCACAGGGAAGCTGCTACCTCCGGCTTTTTGGCACCTGTATCTAGGGATGGCTAGAAGGCACGAATAAGCAGATCAGGTGGGTTGTTGTGTTTAGTTATTTATTTCCTTGTGTGTGATGTCAGCTCTTTAGAATGTTAGCCTGGAATGTGTATCTGTGAGATGGATTACACCTTCGAGGAAAGTCAGTTTGGACTTGGAGAGCTGTGAATAAGGGGCCGGTGGATGTCTCCCTCCGCATATACCTATGCACTCCATCCTCCTTGTGTTATTACCTCTGTAACTCCAGTCTGTAACTAGTAAATATTCAAACCCATATTACTGGCTGACTACACATTATTTACCCCAAGTGTTAAACCCAACATGGGTCTGTTGGATTGGGCGGATTGGGCCTTGGAGATTCGTCTAGCTCGGTAAATCGGGGCGCTGTTTATAGGCAATTTTGGGTCAGAAATAATGTTTTCAATGTGGTGTGTTCTTCAACAAATATATGACAGCACTAACCAACCTCATCAAAAGACATGGCTTCACTTGCTACATCTATGCTGATGATACCCAAATCACCTACAAATTGGCGATAAACAAGAAGAGAACACATTGCTAATAGACTGCCTCAAAGAACTCTACCAATGATTGAATACTTATAGGCTCGAAATCAACCCAGACAAGACGGAAATCATGATTACATCAAACAACCAAGGAAACAACCAGTACATCCCATGGCCCACAGACCTGGGAACCCCACACACTACATCCAAAGTTGTTAAAAAACCTTGGAATCCTAATGGACAGCAACTTAATACTAGAAATGCAAGTAAGCGCGATAGTCAAGAAATGCTTCAAAATGATTCTACCATTCCTCTCCTTCATGCACAAAACACTGGCCTTCATCTCCATCATGTCCAGGATAGACTATGCCAACAGCCTATACCTCAGAATGCCAAAATACTTACTGAGGAAGCTGCAACGAATACAGACCGCGGCTGCCAGATTTCTCCTCAAAATCTCATGAAGAGAACATCAAAAGAAAATCACCATCTACCAGCCGACTAAAACACTTAGATCCAGCGACGACACCCTCTTAGTACCTAAGGAAAAAACATGGTGGGTCAGCATTCTCTTTCTTAGCATAAAATCTGGAACTCTCTCCCCAGAGAAATACGAAATATGAAGTGCAATCTAAAAATCAGAAACCTTCTAAAAACCTGGCTCTTCAGCTCCAGATGGGATGCAAACGACTGAACAACAGCCATGCAACATGAAATAAGGACACATCTGAAAAGGAGATGGGAGCAGGCCGGAGTGGAGGGCAGAGGAGAAGAGAGGTGTCTGAATGGGAAGCGTGGTTTTGAGAACTGACTGTACCGATCCCAACAGAGGGCCTAAGGTGGAAACAGGGGAGGGAATACTGCCCCACCTAATCAAGCCACAGAGGGTATGAAATACATCTCACATAAAGGAATAGGGCTAGACGTAGAATCTAGACAACCCACAGGCTGATCACAGAGCAAAGGGAACAGACCTCCCCAGGAGGAAATCGTGGGGGCTTTAACTTCCATAACCTAGAATGATCAACAGAGAAAGGGAGAGGAATAGCACTTCGTCAATAGATCAGGAGTAGGTAATGTACTGCCACCAAAACAAGCATACAAAAAATTCACCCTTCTGCATATACCTCTCAAACGCTGGACTAAACACAGCTATAGCTCTACAGCACCACAGATCGCATATACTTTAGAACACCACAACAATGAAACAAACCACACATAATCTTGCCCAACAACACATGGTGGCCACCAACCAAAAATCACACCTACACTTAGTCAACGGTGTACGGAACTGAAACTGCCAACAGCACATCACAGCTCTCTTGCGCTTTTGCCGCTCAATCCTACTAATCCACTCCCTCTGCCCTCTTTTCATTACAGATCCACCAGAGTGCAAAGAAACCACGAAGGTGCCAACAGTGCACAGTATAAGAACACTTAACATATCTGGTGGTACCCACTCCTTCCACAGCAAATCAACCAACCAACTCAAATCACTGCAAATCCGCAAAGAGAGGACCCGCAAACAATCCTTCTCTTGTCACACACCCACCCTCTGGAACTCGATCCCAGTATCGACTCGGAATGCCACCACAATTCTCCAGTTGTGCAAATCTCTCAAAAGGTGGCTTTTTCAACAGCACTTGACCATTCACTGATCCCAATGGAAGTACAGAAAGCAACTCAAGGTACTGCACAACTGTTAAAAGATGCCAGTTGAAACACTAACTATGCAAACCTCGTACAGCGCTTTGCTGCTCTCGAGCTAGGTCTGTGCTCTAAACAATGAAATAAAATATTGGAAAGGCCCCACATAGGCATACAAATACAATCCAATAAAGTGGGTCTACTGGAGCCTCTGTAGATGCAACGATCCAAGAGACATTGGACTCTGCCCGTCTGGGTTCTAGACAATATATTTGCTTCTGCCTTTGATCATCTTATTGAAGAGATTATTGACTTTCACTGCCAATGCCTCAGCCCAACCAACCCATAGCCCAAACTCAGTCTATGCACCACAAGAACACATTCAAAACAAAACACATTAATGAGGATGCAAGAGGGTATTCTATTTCCCCCAGAAGACCTGAGGCATCAACAAGGGCTCTTAGAGGAGAATAGAAGAGGAGAATAGAAGACATCGAACTGGTTGTTCCCCTTAAAAGCAAGATCTCATTGGGCCTCATTACAAGTCCGGCGGTAACCCGCCGGTGCTACCGGCGGGTTGTCACTGACCTCATACCACTGATTATGCTGGCTGAGATCTCGGTGCCACAGGGACATTACAAGTCCCGGCGGCCTGGGATATCAGGCGGAGGAAAGTGTAAGTCCCCATTCCCATAGAGTCCCACAGGACTCCATGGAAATGGGGACACGGAAGCACCAGCCTTGTTGCTAACGGTGCTTCTGTGAAAACTCTGCGGGCGGGTGCCATTACGCCCGACAGGTCTGAGAGGCCCCCGCCCTCCTTGTTGTAGTGTTGCGGTCCTTAAAGGGTGCCGGCATGGTGCGACCGTCACCCCTATTTCCGGACCGCCACACTTGTAATGAGGCCCATTGTCACCACAGGTGTTTTCTCTTGCAGACTCCTCTTCTTCCCTTTAAGAGGGCTCAACCTCCATTCCAAAAGAGATGAAGAGTATACCTGAGGCCTCTACTCCCTCATGTTCAGTGCTCCTGGACAATTTGAGGGACACCCTATTTTGACCTGGTGTAATCTAGCACCTTAGGTCTAGAGAGTAGCACCCTTCAGAGGCATTGACCACTTTGCTGAGGCACTGGGTTCTTAAGCCCCCTACTATTCCAGACATGATGGCACAGAGACACAGGTTAGCCCACTCCATGATTTCCATCTTATCCATGAAGGGTAAAGATCCCAAGTTAACCAAGTGTGAAACTCTTGCCAGGATATTATTCTGGACCTTTTGGGATCTCTTACCTAGGCATTCAAGTTGTTGCTTCACCAAGCTGCTTCAGTCACTGATGGCTTCCCTCAGGACCAAGGAGGTGAGGATGATAATGTATCTAGATGGCATGCTTCTATTGATGCAAAACCTAAAAGCCCTTCATATACACCTAATATTAATGGTATGGCTCCTACAAACATAACATACACACCTAAAAGTCAGTGCTTAAGATTACACAATGCATCCAGTTTCTGCACTTCGTTATAGTGTTTAGGCAATGTCTTCTCCTCTTTCTAAAGACAGGAATGAAGAATAGGTCATGAGATTGCGAGGAAGAATGTATTTCCCCTCAGAATTTATATCGAGGCAAGGTAAGGTACGGTTAAGAGGTCTTATTTTACATTGTGCTTTTCTGCTAATAATATTGGCCTCACTGTATGGGTCTCTGTAAGAGACACAGGTGAGGGGTATTAGTGGAACATAGAAAGTCGGATGCGGATAATCTATGGTGTCGATGAGTGCAGGTCATAACAACCTGTTACCTGTGTGCTGGTCTGTTGTTAGGACAGCTTGAAGTATCGGAATCTGATCCTAAATGGGATTTTGATTTGAGGGTTGAAGAGAATGTGTATGATATATTGGTTTGTGAAATGCGACACCCATAAATCTCTCAGGTGGGGACAGAGTATTGTGATCGAGTTGGTCTAAAGGCTGGGATGTTTATTAGGTTGGAATGACAGTTTAGAGTGTCTTACCAAATGGGATGGCTGGCCCTGTCTGTGTACTATGCTTGTTGAGGGTTTGGGTAGGTATTTGTTTTGTGGCTGTTGGTTCATTGCTGGTTTTCTGGTTTTGTTAGTTGGAGAGCAATACTTTAAGCTGCTTCCTGGATGTCAGCTAGTTTTCTTGCTTGGGGAGATGTTTAGGTAGGATGTTCCAGAGGTTCATGCCTTTAGGGTGAATGGTAATCCTCTAAATTGTTTCCTATTGAAGTTTGTGACTACGACTAGTGCAGTGTTACTGGATCTCGGTGTACTGGAGGATGTGTAATGCTGCAATATCCTTCTCAATGATAATGGGCCTTGTCTGAGGTAGGGCCAGTGGGTGATTTAGAGGAAACAGAAACGTATCCTTTTCTTGGCAGGAAGCCAATAAAGTGTGTGTAGTACTGCAAGATGTGCTCAAATGGGTTAATCCAAGGGAGTAGTCGACTGCTGCATTTTGGACTCTTAGTAGCTTTCACTGGAAGTATTTCAGGAGTCTGAGATAGAGGTGTAGTCCAGTCTTGTTAGAACTAGAGACAGCATAGCCCTGGTTCTGTAGGAGAATGCTAAGTAAGGTATGATGTGGCGTATGATGCAGAGTTGTAAAAAGTAATTTCTGACTGGCTCTAACATGTGGCTCAAGTGTGGGAGCATTGTGCATCATGGTTCCAGGATTCATTACCACCAATGATGCTTTTGGCATTGAGTCCAACTCGTTGGATCAGGGGATTGAGGCAATTTTGGAATGCACAGGATGTAGTCTGTTTGCTGTCATTAAAATGTCCATGTGTGAAAGGCATGTTTCTATGTCAGAGTGTTCTTTCTAATCCGATGTCTCTGCAGTTTGTAGATTACATGTGTGGTGAATGTGTAGTTGTGGCAAGAGCCACCTGTGCGGTTGATGAGGACAGGTAGGGGTGTCATGTACCTTTTGGAAAAAATTAGGTTATAGAATGGATCTTAGAGAACTCCCCAGGTCAGCAGGTGGCATTGTGATTTGCAGTGGGCCGTGATAGTGTTTCGGTTCGGCCAGGGAGAACCGTGGCGATAAAACATAGATCTGTTACTTTGATTCCAATGCCTCCCAGTCTCTTTGGAAGGGACCCAGTATTGATGGTTTTGGAAGCAGCTGATAGGTCCTGGAGGACGAGTGGCTCTCTGAGGGCTTGTTTGCTTTGTTCTTAAATGTATTCAATGTAAAACACAGAGTTCAATCTGTACCCTTAGGCTGGGCCTCATCGAGGCTGTAGTTTCAATAAAATCCCCGAGTTGGCCATATATGAATGTTTTCAGTATTTTCAGAATAAGAGGTTGTTTGAAATGGGACAGTATCTGTCAGTAGCATTTTTTTGTTACCAGTGGTCCCATGTAAACCGACTTTTAGTAGTGGTGGGACAGTTCCAGTGTTGATAGAATTGTTAATAAAGTATAGGTATACACACACCAGTTCCAGATGTATTGTGATGGATTTTAACAGGTTTGGATGGAACAGATCCTGCAAAGATCCTGTAGGATCACAGGAGTCAAAGGTGGCAAGAAAGTCTTCTGTAGAGATGAGGTGAAAGGAGGTTATACAGGTGGGGGCAGAGGTTTGGGAGGTGTGTCATTCATGGGGTTTAGCAGTAGATGTCCTTTTTTCATTCAGTTTCTCTTGGAAATTGAGGTTCTCTCTGAAATTGAGGATCTTTCATGTTGACATTGGCACAGAACATCCCACAGAGATCTTGAGGTGGAGTGGGGGTTGATTTCCAAGCGGTCTGGTTCCTGAATTCTTTGATGATCTTAAATATTTCCTTTTGTGAAAGGAGGATAGCACAGGGTCAAAGTGCTAGTCTTGGAAACAAGACCACACAGAGCACCAGAGGTTTGAATCCCGGATCCGCGCGTTAGAAAAAACCTATTAAATAAATACAAACACATTTTGTCTGTGCTGCACCAGATAAATGAGAATGTAGTAGGGTGTGCTCTTTTTGCCATCCATCCATTACAAGGCTCTCCAGCGACTCAAAGCCAAACATCTCAGGAAGAATGCATCTGCTAATTGTATCTAGAATTACCACCAGATGCAAGGGAGGAACTGTTCTGATGACTCAAACACTAGGGGCTTGTAATGGGAGGAAAATATGCAGTCTTTCTTCCGAGATAGTTCAACAGTGAGATGCAAGGAACCTAGAATGTAGTGTGAAGAGAGGAGACATTTCCAGAGGAGGAAATTGCTCTACTGGTGAGAAATGGCTTTATGTAATCTGTCTGGAACTTGTTGCTGGGTTATTCACTCTGAAGAGCTTGGTGAAGGGTCAAACAAATTGCTGTGTTCATCTGTGGGTAGACAATGTATCAGCAGACAGGTACATCAACCATCATATACAACCGACTTTGATTCGTTCAAGTCTGGATGTCAGCAAATATCATGTGCTAAAACACCAGCAAAATTAAAATTCTATGGGCCTCATTACACGGTAGGCGGTAACCATGGCGCTATTAGCGCCATGGTTGCCGCCGGTATGTTACCGTGTCCGCCTTGGTGGATGGCAGAATTACCGCCCTACTCCAAGGTGAGCGGGGGCGGTAATTCCCCATTCACCAAGGCTCTTCCCCATTCCCATTTTTGCCCCCATAGGGCATAATGGGAATGCGGAAGGAGCTAATTACGGTACCGCAAATTGCGGTACCGTAATTAGCTCCGAGGTCCCTTTGCAGCACCCTACTTTAACGGCTGGTAAAACCAGCCGTTAAAGTCGGGTCCCGCAAAGGGAACTCGTAGTAAGGCGGTAGGGGTTTACCGTTACCGGTGCCCTTACCGGTACCGGTAAACCCCTACCGCCTACCATGTAATTAGGCCCTATGATTTTATTCTCAATCACCATCCACTCTACCATTTAAATGACCAGACTCACTTAGACCAACTTTTGTCAAGGACAACGAAAAATGTAAGCTTCACTTTGAATTATAACATAATAATTACACCCTAGGTTGACAGACTTATCAACAAAGTGCACGCAGATTACATATGTACTGTAAAATCAGCCCATGCTTATAAAGGGCACCGGTCGACCCTGTCTGAGCATTGATTCTTTTTAAGTTATACTATGGTAGCAGCATATACACAGATCTAAATAAACTAAAAATACACCATCTAAGACTGAGCCAAAATCTAGCAGTAAGATTGATCCAGGGTCTTAAGATGAGTGACCCTATCACAACTGTGCTTAAGTCGTCACCCCTTGAATGCCACATTCCCTTTAAAGTTATTTGCTTAGCAGACCAGGGTCCCCCCAAAAAGTTGCCTTAAGCTTTACAGATACCATTGAGCCCTACCACACAAACAGGAACCTAAGTTCTTCTGAGAGGAACCTCTTGACACCTCCAAAGTCCGAAATATTGCACCATGCTGGGGTAACCTTTGCAGTGTATACCACTAGAGGTTGGAATGAACTTCCCAAACACCTGAGACTAGAAACAAGTTATCTTGACCCAATAGGACCCTAGCCCTGTGTTTCCAACCCCTGTGCTCTAATCGCGTGGCTCACTAAAGAGTAACCCTTTAAGTCGGAACCCTAGCATGTTGCCCATTTAGCTACTGGATTTTAATGTCAGGGGTAGTTACAACTAGCCAGGTAACTGATTTAGTATGTTCAGTGTTTTACGCAGGCTCAGCAGGAGTGTTGATCCTCTTACCCCCTGACTCTCGTTTTGCATTTTAATTCAGTGCAACCCTCTGTTGTTATCTAATTTATACATAATTAATCATGAATGTTTTGTATCTAGTACTTCACATCAATTGTTTTATAACACCCACCACTTCTTCCTTTAATTGCAATGGACATATTTTCTGCTTCCTCCCTGCCCCCCCCCCAATACCCATTTCTGCTTTGCATTTCACAATGACTTGTTGTAATGTCCACTTGTTAAAACATCACTAAAATAAACAATTTAAAAATAATTCTAAAACAACATAGAACAGAAAATGGCTGCAGAGAAAGAAGAAATGATTATTGAACTTAGAAAGGATAGAGGAAAACCTACACCCCGCCATAGCGGCTGGAAAAAGGAATGGCGAAATATTTGTTCTTAACCCTGAAAGAAGACTGCGATTTGGCACCTTCTTTAAGCCATCTATTAGAACAGAGAGGATAGGAGCATGAGGGAGGCGTCACTACAGGAAAGATGTTAAGTCTATTTTCGAATGTCCTGATTTTACATTAGCACTGATGAAGAAATCGCAGGAATCTTTTACTGTGCCAGACACTGAAGGCTTCATTTTTAGGACACATGGGGACATAGGATAGTTGAAGAATAGAGCCGTGTAAGGGTCAGGGCACAAGTTATACTAAGATTTGTCCTTCATTTGAAAAAGAGAGTTTTGCTTTCTGGGAGAGGTAAATCATTATGAAAAAGGGAGGGGGGCGTGGCCTGGAGCTCATGGCGAGTGGAAGCTGAGTCGCCGTGCTCCGGCCGAGGCGCCGTTTCCAGATCCTTTTGCCTACTTAAAATCGCACTTGAGATAGAAAGAATCGGTTCCGAGGGGAGGGGAACCGACCCCGGATACGCTGCAGAGGTCTTCCCCTGGATCCGGGCCCCCGAGCCCACGGATTCGTCCCGATAACGGTCCCCCCCCTTGGCGGGACCCAAGATGGCGGCCATCTTACGAAACTAATGTCGCAGGAGAACGCCGGCCGCCCTTGCAGCCAAACCGACCTATCAACTTCTGCTGCGACTGCATCGGGGGTGAGGAGCCTCTACCTCTATCCGGCCCTGCTGAGTTGAACCAACCAGAGCTCCCGGCCGGGGAATCCAAACCGGGGCTCAGACCCACACCACCGAGCACGGCCCCGGCCGTCGACAACAGACGACGGTGGCGGTGGGGAGAGCGCCGGGCATGAGCGCGAACGACCTGATAAATATCCCACTGTACACCCTCTTGAAAACTTGAGCCTGGACCACCCTGCTTCCGACAAATAACCCCGGCGCCTGTCTCCACACGATTGAGTGGCGCCAATATGGCGTCCAGGAACAAGACAAAGGCAAGCACCATGGACACCTACGTGTCCGCTAAAGCGAAGACTCCTCCGCAGCCTAGCGCTTCCACTCCTGAACCCCCCCGAGCGCAACCAACAGGTTCCCCAGAAAACCAAGCACAAGTACTGGAGGCGATTGAATCATTGCGTGCGTTCATAGACATGAGAATTGGGGAGTTCAAATCTGAGCTGCAGCTTGTGCGCCAGGACGCCCGCAACTTGACGGAAAGGGTGACCTCCGCCGAATCCACCATTAAAGAGACGTCGGGAGACACAACGGAGCTGAAGGCCAAGGTGACGGACCTAGAACGGAAAGTACTCACACTTGAAGCCAGGGCCGAAGAGGCCGAGGGCCGAGCCAGACGCGCCAACATCCGAATACTGGGGGTACCGGAGGGAAGCGAGGGCCCGAACCCGACGGCCTATGTGGAATCCCTGATACAACAGGAGGTGGGCGCAGGAAAACTGACGCAGGGATTCTCGATTGAAAGGGCGCACAGATCGCTGCAAAAGAAACCCCCGCCGGGCTCGCGCCCCCGCCCTATAATTGCCAAAGTTCTGAACTTCCGAGATAGGGAGATTATCCTCCGACACTCCAGAGAGGAGGGCCCTATCGAACGCAACGACTCTAAGATCACGATCTACCCTGATTACACCCCGAAAGTTCAACGGGAGAGGAACTCATTCGTGCCGATCAAGGCTCGGCTCAGACAACTAGACCTAAAATATATGTTGCTCTACCCCTCCAGACTAAAAGTGATCCACAAGGGCAGGGCGATCTTCTTGGAATCCCCGGCAGCGGCGACCATGTGGCTAGAGGACAACAATCTAGCAGCGGACAATGACTCTCAACTTTCCGCGAATTGATGACCCCCTCGCCCGATGCGTAGATGTCATGCCTCATATACTCAACTCGGACGTTAGGCACACGATCTAAGAAGAAGGTAACATCACCCAATAGTTCGCAAAGATGAAACGGCCCTCGCTCGGCCCCCGCCAGGCACAGGGCCCCACCCCCCACGAACAGAACAGGTCGGCCAGTTGCCTGCCCGACCTTCCTCGTGCCCGATACCCGGATGGGTCCAGACGGTACGAGAGCGCCTGAGCACCCGCAAGACTCTGTCGTTGCTGGGCGCACCAGTTTTAGTTTTGTTATTTGTTTTTGTTCACACCACAGCCCTCATACTACTAATGAAACAGAAAAATGGGACCGGAGGCTCTTGGGGGCGGCGGACGAGGCTGAAACAATAACTCCATGGCGTCCCAAATCAAGGTGATGACGTGGAATGTGAGGGGCATGGGCACGTACATGAGAAGGAATCGGATCCACTCCTATCTGCGTAGGAAAAAGATATCAATAGCAATGCTCCAAGAAACCCACCTCACGGACGAAGCAACGGCCAAACTCTCCGATAAGTGGGGAGGTACTGGGAAAGGGGCGCCTTATTCCAAATTCGCCAGAGGAGTGTTCACGTGGGTGAGCCCAACTGTCCCCTTCCACCTGTTGGGCCACAAAGCCGATAAGGAGGGCAGATATCTAATATTATGGGGCACCATCGATTCCATACCGGTGTGCCTGGTGAACTCATATTTCCCGCAACAAGGAATACCCTCACACCTCGCAATGCTCACTGCCAAAATCATTCCCAGGAGAGAGAGCGCTTTCATATGGGGCGGCGACTTCAATTCCGTCAGGAACGGCGCTCTGGACAGGTCGGTCCCCCCCCGTTCCCTGAACAACCTCGCGTCTAACGCGCTGAACACGGCAATAGAACAGCTCGACCTGGTGGATATCTGGAGGGAACAACATCGCAACGAGAGGAGCTACTCCTATTACTCGGCCCCCCACAAGGTCCACACGAGAATAGACTATCTGTTCATTGATCGTGCGCTGGCTCAGCAGGTGGACGACACACTTTACCTAGGCAGAACCATATCTGATCACTCACCGCTGATCATGCAATGGACCCCTAGAGGACCCAGGCCACCAATCCCGCTATGGAGAATGCCACCCGCAGCACTCACGGACCACGCGTTCAGGGAGGAACTGGGTACCAAACTTGAAGATTATCTCGACATTAACACAGGTTCAGTATCACGCTGGAGCACACTCTGGGAGGCCATGAAAGTTGTCACAAGAGGCGAAGTTGTATCAGGTGCCGGAGGTATTCGCAAGCAACTGAGACTGAAACTGGAGAAACTGGAAGACAGGATCACCCACCTCGAATCCGAACTCAATAACGCGCCCGATGCCGAAACAGAGTTGAAGGACATCCGGGAGGAGTGCCTATTGGCATGGAACAGACTGTCCAAATTCGACTACGCGACCTACATAGCCAGAACTCACAAAGAAGCGGATAAGCCTGGTAGAATGCTTGCCTGGCTGTGTGGGCGCGAGTTTCCAAGACACCTCCCAACCGAAATAACGGATGAAAGGGGGACGACTCACCGGACGCAACGAGATATCAACTCAGCTTTTGCGGCCTTTTACTCCAGGTTGTACGCCCATGACGCCAAAATACCAGTGGACGACATCAGGACCACACTGGCCGAGATTGAGCTCCCAAGTCTGACGGAGGCCCAGAGAGAGTCATTGGATGCAGAGATCACCGCTGAGGACGTGACATATGCGATCCAGTCGCTGACCACTTGTAAAACCCCCGGGAGCGATGGACTCCCGCCCGAATTCTACAAGGCCTACGCAGCGACCCTTGCCCCGACACTCCACAGGGTCTATATGGAGGCATTTGAAACTGGGACCTTACCTGACTCCATGAAAGAGACAATTATTATCCCTATACTCAAACCTATCAAACCCGCCAACAACTGCGAATCATACCGCCCGATTGCCATGCTGAACTACGACTGTAAAATTCTGACCACAATTTTAGCTAAAAGGCTGGCGAAGGTGATTGGAACCTTGATCCATGAAGACCAGAATGGTTTTGTGCCAGGTCGCAACACCACTGCGAACCTGAGGAGGCTCCAACATATCATGGCGGAGACCCACGACCGAGATGAAGACCTCGCTGTACTCTCTCTGGATGCCATAAAAGCCTTTGATTCCATCTATTGGGAGTGGTTGATTGAAGTACTAAAGGAATTCGGCTTTGGAGCGAGCTTCGTGAGGTGGATCGAGGTACTATACAACACCCCGACAGCGAGGGTGAAGACTGGAACGACGATGTCCGAGGCCTGGCCGATACAGCGCGGCACCCGACAAGGATGCCCACTATCCCCAATGTCATATATACTGGGCCTGGAGCCAGTGGCTGCTTACTTCAGGGCACAACATTTTGACGCGGGCATAGGGCTGGGCAGGGACTATGCCATAATATCCATGTATGCGGACGACGTCCTCCTGTACTTGAATAACCCCCGGCTCAATGCACACGTCGCGCTCGATATCCTCGACAACTACTCCCGATACTCCGGAATAACATTCAGCAAACTGAAGTCTTGTGCGTTCCCGCTGGCGAGACTTAGGGGCCTGGCCGAGTCAGACCTCCCAGACGTCGGGATACGATGGCAACTAGAGCACTTTAAATACCTGGGAATTGACGTGTGCCATACCCCAGCTCTCACACATGACCATAACACGGAAAAAGCTGTTAGGACCCTTCGCAAATCCATGAACTTTTGGTCGAAGCTACCACTGGCGGTAATGGGCAGAGCCGCATTAGTCAAAATGATAGTTCTCCCCCGCCTCTTGTACCACTTCACGAATGTATGCTTCTACATCAGGCCGCCTTTCTTCAAAAAACTGGACTCTCTCATCAAGGACTTCATATGGGGGTCCTCCAGACACAAGATCTCCCTCCCCACACTCACGCTCCCGCACAAAGAAGGTGGGATACAACTACCGGATCTGCAAAGGTACTATCTGGCCGCACAGCTCAGTCACACAACGAAATGGCTTTCTGATGAACTTTCGTCGGAAACGAAGCTCCTCTGTAACCAGACTTCCAAGCTGTTCCCCAAGGAGATGCTTTGGAACCCGATGAAACAAGCTTCAGGAGTCCCCATGATTGTCACCTTGGGCCGGCAGGTCTGGGCCAGAACCGGCTTTCTCCGACACCTGGAGCACCCCTACAATCCCAGTGCCCCCATCCTGGCTGACGTGTGCAAGACCCACGCAGACTTAGCGACAGCGAGACAATGGGAGAGAGCTGGAATCTACACATGGGGAGATCTGTTCGAAGACGGCACGTTCAGAGAACTCGAATCCTTACAAGCCAACGAAGGCATTTCAAACGCCCAGTTCTTGTGGTACCACCGCCTCAAACGGACGGCAAAGGCACAATGGCCTGTCTGGCCGGAGGAACCCCCACCGGACCCCCTTCTTCAGGAGATGTATGACCTAGCAGATGGCTGGAGACCGGTCTCCCGCTTATACGCTAAGCTGAACGACAGACCCAACCCAAAAAGCGCGCCCCTGAGACAAAAATGGGAATCCGACCTGGGGGTCCCCCTCACCGACGGTGAATGGGAGCGAATACTTCTGTACCCCAAGGAGGTGTCGAGGAATGCCAGATTTAAACAAGTCCAGTTAAATGTCCTATACCGGACATACATGACTCCGCTAAGAGTTGCCACCTTCAACAATCGTGCACTCCCGCACTGCCCCTGGTGCGGTAACGACAAGGCAGACTTGATCCATATGCTTTGGACCTGCACCAAAACTGCGCACTTCTGGTCCATGGTGGAACGTACTTGCACTGAGGCGGGGCTCACAAGATACGAGTGGAACCCAAAGGAATGCCTGCTGGGAGCCCATCCCAGACTCAGCAAACACAAGCATCAGGTCAAATTAATGGACCTTGCTTGCATCCTTGCGAAGAGGTCCGTGGCGATGGCATGGAAATCCCCAGGGGGCCCTAGACACGGACGTTGGCTCAAAGACCTGGAAAAGTGGACGGAGGCGGAGACTAGGGCCTGGCAGGATGGTATCCGCTCGAACGATGACGACTCCAATGAAGCTCTGGACTCATGGAAGGCCCTGGTGCGTGACATTCAATTTGCCTCCGACCACAAACCCCCCTGAATTTTCGCTCCTAACAGAATACCGCCTGTGACTGGTTTCCAAGAATGGCCAACACCATACCCAGCCCCCCACGACCACGGATTTGCTGCACACTGACCCCCCCCCCTCCGCCCCCCATCACGGACGATACATTGCTCTATGAAGGCTGTGGAAGTTAAGTAGTTAATTAGTTAATTTGTTTTAAGTTGTTTGCTAAGTCACTGTTTGTTGTTTGTTTTGCACTTTTACAAATGCCAATAAAATGTTTTAAAAAAAAAAAAATTATGAAAAAGGGAGCAAAAATGGAAAGTCGTAGGAGACTCACCTGCTCCTTAATTTGTCAATTTAGTATTGAGATCAATAAACTGTCTGTCACTTTGAAGTGGGATTCGCAATACTTCTGAGGTTGGGATTCCTAATTTTCAGTAGATTGTTCTTTCATAGAGTTTCTGGCGGGTTCCTGCTTCCGCAGCCCACAATCATATACAATCGTTCAATAGCTTCCATTGAGTGATGCAAACTCTTATTAGGCTCTTCAAGTCCAGAGTTCAGATTAGGCTGGGACCTAGCTCATCTATAAACCACGCAAATATTTTATTGAGAAGGGTGTTCCAGGATTAGTAATTTGCGATTTTTGGGGAATGTTGGCAGTAATAACTTTTATGCAAATTTTTATCAGAGGCTGGATTTTCACATAATGTACAGCTGCCAGTTCTCCCTTGAGCATGAGCAGGGGTACAAGCTTCAAGTTGCAAGCCACTCACCAAGTGTTCATTGTCATTCGCCAGTGACTAGCGGCGAGAGCTCATATTGAGCCCTGGCTTGACTATATTGCCAGTTCTTTGAGAAGGCGGAAAACCTGGGGTTATTGCATTCATCCAGGGTGGGTTTGGGGCATGGTTTGTCACTTAAGTATGTTTCAGAGGGTTATATGTGATCTTACCGAAAACAATTACGGAGTGGTACATTTCTTCATGGACAAAACACAGAAAAACACTGAATTGTGTTTTTTTTTATTTGGGGTTTCCCCCGACAACCCCCTGTTTTTTTCCCCATATAACACCACCCCAACCCGATCCTTTTTAACCCCTTTACCCACTACCCTTTATTTAATTAATGTTGCTGGGTTTTTCGGTGTCATGGTCCACTCTGGAATGTACCACTCCGGAATGTTTTTGATATTATGAATGGATACCGTTTCAGAGGTTTATTATTTGCCTTCTCCATTTGCTGCTGCTTCTGTGTTATAATGATTGTGCGCATTATATCAGTCGTCTGTCATGCAGGTTGGCCTCTTCCATTGTTCCAGTTGTCATTTGGGACCATCGTCAGATTACAGGGTTCAGAATTGAGGGGAGCTGGGAACTATTTAGCTCCTGCTTGTAGCCTAGAACAGCCTGGTTAGCTTGACACCAACAGCTACCCAGAGCTACTTATGGCTCCACTGGCCAACTGAGGCTCAACAAACACACCTGTGTGAAATTAATTATGTGCTTTTGGGGCAATCTATAAATAACCGTTAGGACACATCGATATTACATTTAAATCATAATGGGTCATAAGTAATGGCAAAATGATATGTTTCCATTTTATATGGAAATTAGATTTGCGGAAGGCTGTGCACTAGCTCCTCATTCTCCATTGGTAGCTCCTGGTCACTGGTTAATGCTCGATATCTATGAGCTGCTTTTAGCTCCTGACTAGCTGGTGTACCCGGTGTTGTCTGTGTCCTGATTGAGTGGTGTTTCATGGTGCCCTGGAAGATGGTGCTCTTGTCCTCTTGTCCTCTTGTCGGCAAGTCTTGCTTCAGTTTTCTCTGGCATCTCATTTGCCCTGGAGAAAGTTTCTCTTGTCCTCTGGTCGGCAAGTCGTGCTGCTGTTTGTTGTTGTGTTTCAGAAGCTCTTGATATTGATTTTCGTGTTGCATCAGATGGAGCTTTTTCAAGTGATGATCGTTTTTTGTACGGCATGTTTCAGTCACTTAATGGCTTCAGCACATTTGAGAAAATGTCCAAGAAAGACTGATTGCTCTTCTGGTGAATGAACTTAAGTAAACTGTAACCTTGCCATTTCCCATATTTGGAGTGGTGTCATAAAAAGATGTAAATGTTTTGTTTTATTCCCTTTAAAAATGCTTTAATAAACAGTTTCAAACTGTATACAATAGTAATACATTTTAAAGGAATAACCAACATATTGAACATTTTGCTTCAGACACTTTTACAAATGTTGCCTCCTTCTAGAACCTACTGTAGTGAATCGGGGTGAGCATCAGTAAATGAGGGCGTCTACAGAGTACATTTTTTGCATCCTAACATAGACTACAATCTTGCCCCAGATAAATGAGGAATCCATGCAAAATTTGGTAGCAGTGGGTTCAACGGTGTGGATTTGTATAGCCGGACATACATACATACATACAAACGTACGTCAGCTTTATTTATAAAGATGATCCAATCTTAATTCCGAGCCCTGCTCTAGTGGATACATTTGTTTTCTTCATTTTGTTAGTTGAAATATGAGGCACTGTTATTAGAGAGAAGTGATTCGTTTTGTTGTTGGTTTTATGATTGCTGAAGATGGGTAGCATCTGTTATTGTTCGCTTGATCTGCTCCTTAAGGATCACAGACTGTCATCTGTGAGATTCCAGTAGTGTCCAGATGTCCTCATAGGTTGACAACAATGGGGCATTGGTCACATTTAAATGGGGTGTTTGCAAAACTTCAATGGGAGATCACGGACAGGGACTAGAGACTATGGCCACTGTTGCAGAAATCAAACGTGTGACTACCATTTTGGGTGGGTTTAGTTTCGTAAATCCCAAATGAGCGCACTGCAGAAGGAGTACGGGAACAGACAGCACTCGTCCCCAAGAAATCCCAACACTATGTTACCCTACCCCTTTATCAACAACCTATATACATTTTCAACACTTTAACTCCAATGCAACAAATTAAAGATTCTATGATTTAACAAAGGAGAATTTCATTCCTTCCAATTAGCACAATGGACTTTTACAAAGAGATGGGCAAGCCTGGTTTCTAAAGGTCACCCCTACCATCGTCAAGGAATACTGACACAGGTGTGTACTCAGAACACAACTAAGACTCACAGGGTCTCATTACGACCCTTGCGGTCCCGTAATGAAGGGTGCCGGTACGGGACTGGCACCCTTCATTACGGGAGCGCTGATTACGAGGTTCCCTTTGTGGGACGCGGAACAGACATCTGGTAAAACCAGACGTCTTTTCCGGGTCCCGTGAGGGGAAGAGGGAGGTAATAATGGGCCATTCGTACTGTGCCCGTTATTACCTCCCTCCCCATTTCCATTGAGCCCTATGGGGGCTCGAATGGGAATGGGGAATGGTTCCTTCAAGGAGGAATTACCGGGTCCTCCAATGTTGGAATGATCCGGTTATTCCTCATTGAAGGAACCTGGTAGTGGAGCCCGGTTTGAGGCAGCCATGGTACTAAAAGCACCATGGCTGCCTCCAAACTCGTAATGAAGCTCACACTCTCTTATCATCACTCGTTTGAGGCTGCTTTGGTTTTTAATACATGAATATGCTTTTGGCAATGTAAGCAGGGTTATAAATAAGTGTGCCAAGGCAGTAGAAAGCATGGAGTCCCATAGGACTCCATGGCAATGGGAACACTGAAGCACCAGCACCGTTAACAGCGGTGCCAGTGCTTCAGTGATTTATCTGCCGGTAGGGGCCTGAACTACTGACAGGCCAGGCCTGCTGGTGGTTCGCAGCCCATACCGACAGACTCGGAGTGAGCCGGTCCGGAAAAGGTGCAGGTAACGTTGTTTCAGACACCTTTATTCCGGACCGGCTCACTCGTAATGAGGGTTTTAGGGCCTCATTACACGGTAGGCTGTAAGGGATTACCGGCACCGGTAAGGGCCACGGTGCCAGTAATCCCTTACCGCCCTACTACAAGGTCCCTCAGCGCGTCCCGTCCTTAACGTGTGGTCAGACCACATGTTAAGGATGGGACCCGCTGAGGGACTTCAGAGCTAATAACGGTACCGCTAATAGTGGTACCGTTATTAGCTCCTTCCACATTCCCATTGAGCCCTATGGGGGCTCGAATGGGAATGGGGAATGGTAATTGGCATGGGGATTTACCAGGTCCTCCAGGGTCGGAATGACCCGGTAAGTCCCCATACCGCCTACCCGGACCCATAAGGCGGTAGGGGGTAGCCATGGCGCTAATAGCGCCATGGTTACCTCCTACCGTGTAATGAGGCCCTTAGTCTTTCTAGTCTTTCTTGAATCAATATACTCTTCTTGTCTTCAATAAAATCCTCTTGCAATTACATTTTACATCAACATTTTGTAGTTAATCATTATATATGACAGAAGTCTTTCTTCTATAGGCCTCCCACTTCACCTCTAAGTGCTTTGAATGATCAGTTCAAGAAAAACTGGTTCTTTCTGAAACATCTCTTCAGCTTCAGCTGTCCCCATCAACATACTGTGATTGCGAATGTTCAGAGCATTAACAGTTTTCTGTTACACACATTTGAAAACAAATCTGATTAGCACATATATTCAATACATTCCTGAAAGGATAGCAAAATCTTCAGAATTCCATGGATTATAGACAGTCCTAATGAGCCATCAGAATTAGCTAACCAGGACCAGAGTGACCACACCATGCATGTATCCACTGTGTGGAATATAGCCACACATTTTCCTATCTGTCAGTAAGATTGCTATGATAATTTGGAATAAATGAACAACATTCCAATCTAATTAAGGCCCATATGCATCCTTTTAAGGCTAGGATAGATTATCTGGCCATTAGTTTTGCTGTGCCATAGTAAACAAGACTACCTACTCATAAAAATCAGTGAAAGGGAAATTGCAATGTAATTTGCCATTCTCTCCATTAGCAGAAGTCATTTAGGGATTCTGTTACAGTTCAAATTGATGCAGATTCTAAGCATTAAATAACCCATCCCCTCAAACAAGTTTCCCCAACCAGATTCTCTCTCGTCTCTTAGCGGTGATGGACATTTTGGAGAGTGTCGAATGGCACGCAGAACATGCCCCATATAACAACTCCCACCACCATTCATACGCAGTGAGCTATAGACTCGGGACTCCACAGACAACATTTTTTTTTTTAAATTATTTTTATTGGTTTGTTACAAACCTTTAAAAAAAGACTAAATAAACAGCACGAAAAACAAATTAGAGCGCTTCATTAGGGAGCGAAAAGGGAAGGTTACACAAATGTTATGCTAGAATCAATTATAGGGACCAGTTTGACAGAACTCTGATACAGGAGCAAGTTCTTTGACTAAAGCGAAATGCTTTAGTGGTTACGTTTCCAAATTAGACTCTGCCACTGCCAGTTTTTTCTCCATTGATTCTAGAAAGAATGTTAGTTCCATAGTTAGTTTGCGGTCTGAGTCTTGAAAAGACTCTCTCCACCACTCATCAATGGACAGCGATGGTTTTGCCAGAATGAACCTTCCAAGGTGCTTTGATCGCTCTTGTCTTAAGGTTGGACATACAAGAGTTAAGTGCTTCAGGGTTTTATTGCTTCCTCCACAAAGCCGACATTTAAGAGGAGCCATGGCATCTTTTTCCCATATGCTCAGGTTTTCCCTTGTGTGGAATTGATTTAATCGATATTTCATAAAAATGGATCTTCGATTTTTTCCTGGAAATTTTGTGAGGTAAGCCTGGGCTTCGTTTAATTTTCTTTCCTGATGTGGAATCAATTTCATGATTCTTGGTTTTTAGACAAGTATCACCGGTATCTATCCAGTCTTGTTCCCATAGCCTGGATTTGACCTTGTTAGGATTTGTTTGGAGTAGGTTTCTGTTTACACCTATATCACTTAGCATTTTTTCACAGCGATGAACCCACTGTGACAATACGCTGTTACAGTTGCCAGTTGAGGGATTATTTTAAATGTTGTACTGGGGTTCTGGTTTCTCTACGGTTATTTTGTGGTATTCATTTAACGTGTTCCATGTTATCCTTCCATTGATGGACAGGAGGCTAAGCTCATGTCTTAGGCACGCAGTAGGCACTCCAGCCGGGAGTCGCAACACTTTCGTCTACAATGAATGTTCTATGGAGGCCCACAGATCCACAGAGCAACCAATAGCACAGTCAGCTCCATGAATTAATGCTGGAATGACCTTCAGTTTATAGAAGGTCAGTACGGGTTGTAAAGATTGTTTGCCGTACTTCTTGTGAAGGATGCAGGCTTGCGCTGTCAATTGTCTACATTTATCTTTTGTGTGTTGTACCCAGGGAGCGTTGTTAATACTGGAGCTCAGGCACATACCTAGGTACATTGTTTGTTTTGTTATTTCAATTGTTGCATTACACATTTTCCAAATGAACTTTTTTTTCGCTGCATGTTCTTTGTTCTTTTGCAAGTTTTGTAGAATCAATATTTCTGATTTTTTTGTGTTGACACTTAGACCATTTTGTTGGATATATTGGTCCAGAATGCATAGTTTGCGCTGAAGACCTATCGGTGTGAGATCCAAAAGGACCAAATCATCAGCATACAAGAGCCAGTTCACCTCGTTTCCATTGACTTTTGGAGGGAATATGTTTGCATCGGCATATGCCCCCCCCCAAGTCTGAAATGAATAGGTTGAAGATTATCGAGGCTAAGGGACAGCCCTGTTTAACTCCTTGACGAGTTTTTATTGGGTCAGATAGGGTTCCCTTTTGGTCCAACCTTAGTCTTATTTCGGTGTCGGTATGGAGAGCTTTTATAGCTAATAGAAGACTCATGGGACATTTCCAAGCATCCATCTTCCTCCATAGTAGTTCCCTGTCAATGCTGTCGAATGCTTGTGACAGTTCCACGAACGAGAGGTAAATTTTTTTATCTGTTCTTATTGCGTCCATTTTGATCAAGTTGAGCAATAAAAGATTGAGACCACAGCCTACCCCTTTTGCAAATCCTGTTTGCCGGCAATCCAAATGGTTAGTATCTTGAATCCACTTGAGTAGTTGTTTTTGGAGTTGCGTGGCAAAGATTTTTCCCAGGACATCTAGTAAGGCAATCGGCCTATACTTGTTAGGGTCCGCTCTGTTGCCTTTTTTAATAATTGGGATTACAATCACTGTTTTCCAACTTACGGGAATTGACCCTTCATTTGCAATTGTTGAGAACACCTTCACTAGAAAGTTGGCCCATTCCTCGGGATTCTGTTTGATTATGAAATTTGTGAGTCCATCAGCTCCCGGGGCATGCGAAGATGAGCTCCAGCGTATACTCTGTAAGATGTCCTCTCTATCAAAGTGAAGATCCCATTTGGCAAGTCGCGGGAGGGTTGGATCAGTGGTAGCAGTCTTCTTCTCATACACTGTGTGAAAGTGTTTAGACCACTCGGTTTCGCTCACCATGTTTGCTTGGATTGCTTGTTGTTGACAGTCATTATTGTTTATGAGCTTCCAGAACTCAGAGGAGTTCTTGTTATTAAGGCTAGCAAACATGGTTTCGCTATCTTGTTGGTAGACATAGGCCTTATGGGAGATTTGCCAGTTTTTGTATTTTTGTTTACTGGCTCTTATTCCCTCTTTTTGTTGGTCTTTTTTCAGGTTCTCATGTTGCCTTAGTTCTTTTCGTAATTGTTGTTTCCTTTTAGCTACTTGTTCGTCATATTGATGTTTCGGTTGAAACAAACTTCTTTTGGCTCCATTATCTTTAACCTTGAACTGATCCAGTAGGCAGGTGTATTCCACTTTCTTAATTAATGTGACACTTAGATACATGCCAAATGCCTCTGTAAGGAGCTTTACGTCACCTGGTTTTATTTTTAGTCTAAATCTATTTGGCTCCACTGTAACTTGGTTATTCCACTGCTGAGGCTTTTTGACATTTGTTGCCTGAATGGTGAGTTTGAGATGACTATGGTCACTACTAGGATCAGAAGTAATTTGTAAAGACACAAATCGTTGTCCTATGTTTTCTGAAACAAAGAAGTAGTCTATGATGGACGACTGATTGGCACTTCTCCGTGTTTTCTGTGGAGGGATCTCTCCTTTGATGTTTCCATTTACCATTGTATGTTCCTTTCCTCAAGGGCGGAGCACCATCTTTTGGCCAATTTTTGTGAAACATTTTGAGTTTTGAGATCATTTTTGTTCTCATTTATGCAGGCTAAGTTGAAGTCTCCACAGCAAATTATGTTTGGCGCTTGTTGGATCGATTAAGTGACACACCATTTTTATATATTTATGTCATGCCTGCGCCATGGGCGCATACATTTGCGATCAATATGGACTTTATTTTCCATTTGCGAGACTTTGGTGCTTTTCTATTTTTCCAACAAACTACACTTACTACAATGCACTTGGCTATAACCATCTATTCCTGGCCATTCCTATTCGTCATCTTCGGAACTACAATCCCCAGAAGCCCTAGGGATTTGCTCAGCTTCCACCAGCTCAGGAACAGAGAGGGAGGTGGCCGATTGTCTGCAGGTGTGCTTAGCCAGGTGCGACCAATTAGCCTGCCTCTGGGCTGGGCTCGGCAGTATAAAAGCTGTGCCTGCAGGTGCTCAGTCTCTTGCATTAAGAGTCCTTCTGGCACCTTTTTGCTTCGAGCACGGATCTTGTCTGCGGTTCCTCCTTATTCCGGCTTTGGATCCAGTGCCCTGCCGGGCTCTCTACATTGCAGCTGATCACGCTCTGCTGCTTCCCAGCCTCCTCCAGTGTCCTGCCGGGCTCTCTACATTGCAGCCGATCTCGCTCTGCTGTTTTTTCCAGCCTCCTCCAGTGCCCTGCCGGGCTCTCTGCTTTGCAGCCGATCACGCTCTGCTGCTTTCCAGCCTCTGCCTTTGGCCTTCTGGGTTTCTGCCTTGCAGCCGATCATGCTCAGCTGCTACCTTCCGTCCTGGTCTTCCAGGCTCCTGCCCTGCAGTCTGCCTCACTCAGGCTGCCTACAGGCCTTGTCCTTTGGGCTCCCTGCTCTGCAGCCTGCCTCACTCCGGCTACCTACAATCCTTGTCCTCTGAGCTCCCTGCTCTGCTGCCTGCCTCACTCCGGCTGCCTACAGCCCTTGTCCTCTGGGCTCCCTACCTTGCAGTTTACAGTCCTCTGCAGCCTTCTACTGTCATCGACCCTGCTCCTCTGAGCTTACTCCTTGCTGCCCGGTCCTTCTGGCTCCTTGCCGCGCAGCCTGCTTCTCTCCCGCTGCCAACAGCCCTTGTACTCGGGGCTTCCTTCCTTGCAGCCGATCATGCTCCACTGCTTGCTACCTACCTTTGTCCGCTGGTTTCTCAGCCTAGCAGCCCTCTACAGTCCTCTGCAGCATTTTACGGTCAGCGGCCCTGCCCCCCAGGGCTCACTCCTTGCTGCCCGGCCCTTCTGGGCTCCTTGCCGTGCAGCCTGCTTTACTCCGTTGCCCTAAGCCCTTTCCCTCTGGGCTCTCTACCCTACAGCCCTGCTCCTGTGGGCTTGCTCATTGCTTTCCTGCTCCTCTGAGCTCTCAACCTTGTTCTCTACTGTCCTCTGCTATCCAATCCTGTTACGCGACTTTCCCTTCATTTCCTTCTGCTAGTCTGCTATCGACTTCCTTTTTCCTGGATTTGTCTGTTAGTATCTTCTCTTGTACTGTTTGTGGACCCTTTTGTACAGAGCTTGTCTGTTGGTTTCCGTCAGGCAACCTCTGCCCCTTCCCTTGTCTCGTTTCTACGTTACAGACACCCATAGCTGTTGTTCCAAGCCATGAGCAAACAGCGTGGGCCTCTGTTATAGCAAACTGCGCAGAAGGCTAGAGTTTTCCTAAGGTCCGTGGAATACTATTTTCCTAAATCTGCATACACCCCTAGAGGTAATCCATTCTGTTGTACCTTATATCTTGCTACACATGGCTACTCTTCGTTCTCATTACTTTCGCTGTGTGTGTACTTATCTGTCCACCTTACTTCGGCACAACCACCCAAACCCTTCCTGGGTGTCCTGTGCCACTCTTTACAGGGTGTCATCCCGTGACAGAATGCAAGAGCCAAAAATGTCTTGTTCTATAGGCAGGAAAGGCACACACAGACCAAGGATGCTTTCCTTTCGGGTTAAGAAACCTTTGCAAAAATCTATAGGTTCCCTAAAGTCAGCAAACAAGAACATTACTCTAAAGAACAGTCTCGCCTTAGTAAACAAAGATTTACAAGCACGGTACTACACTCACTGGCTTGCTGACCCTTCTATGTGTAACTATTATGACATTTGCAACTATGAGCCGCAGTCTCTATATGTAGAAGAACTACAACAAGAAAATGAATTCCTGCAGATTTTGTTAGCCCAAACAATGGAAAACACTCATGCATTTTCTGACAATTCTTCTAACACTGCTACAGCCAAGGATATAGCACTCATTGTGGGAGACTCTAACCCAGAGTGCGCTCTTGCTACAGTGATATGTTCAAGATCAGCTTGGCAAGCTCCCCAGTCTGCTGGTAACCCTCATTTGATAGGACACGGCATTAAGTATCCTGAAGTTAGTCCACCTGGTCCTGGGTACAAAAGACCAATACTGACCATCGGTTGTCTTAATACTTCCCCAGTATCTACTAACCATAATAACCTTAAGGTCAGTCTTCCTATTGCTACAACCAAACTTTCTGCTACACCAGATTCTGAAGCTTTAGATCAGGCTAATGAAACATACCTGCTTCAAGAACAACTCCTACGCCTTAAAAGACAGACTGAAGATCTCTATGATGACTTTGTTTATTTACATAGTAAAAATTTAATGAAGAGACACAATATTCCAGACCTTCTGACACTATGTCCTACACCTGATATTCTGTCTTTAGAGATCGACATGATAAGGCCTGGAATTGCCACGCAGAAAAGGATACAGACTTATACCAAGCAGACGGAAGACCTAAATTTAGCATATGCATTCCTTCTAAAGTCTGACACAGCTCCTTCACCTTCAAACCACAGTAACTCAGGTTGTACAGACAGCAAAAAATGTACTCCTTTGGTGGGCCAAATCCCTCACACTGCCATTACACCACAAGACAAGTGTAATCTTCTGATTAGAGATCCTTCTGAGTCAAAGGATTGTTCCGCTCTTACCCCTGACTACTGTCCTCTACTCTCACTTACAGCCTCTTCTGAAGTGATCAAATCAGAAATATACTCTGCTTCTAAAGGTTTTTGTACACCAGACCACGATTCTAATTCTGAACAATACCCAGAACCTGTCTGGAATACAGCCTTTCCATCAGTCAATACCCCAGACCCACCTAGCAATCTGAGCACACCAGACTTTGAAGATCAGCCTTCAGAACGCCTACCCTATCCTGAACCCTAATCTGTTGTACTACCTGGTACTGTATCTGCTAACCCAATCTCTGATGCTCCTCCTTCTAAATCTGCTACTGTTGCAGAATCTCACATCACTCTTTCTGCAGTAGAAGTACCCCCTTCCTTTCTGCTTGCACGGACAGAACCGGTTGCTAAGTCAGATAACAATTTTTCTTTTAGGACTACAGCTCCTGTTGTTCCTGCTGGTGCCTCTGCAGCACTAGAACTACCAGACTCTTCTCTGTCAGTCTCAGGTGCGTCACTGCCCGCTGGTTCTTCTACGGCACCCACACTCTCAGTTGCTACAGCATCAGAAATATCTACAGTCATTCATGATCTCCCTGCTGCGGTGGTTTCTGAACTTCCTACTAATCATGGAGAACCAGCCACTGTGACTCCTGAAATTTCTGCGGCTAATCTTGACTTTGCCATTGCCACATCTGATGCCTTGGAAAACCTTCCTAGAGCAACCAACTCGGCTGTACCTCTGGCTCCACCTTCCAACACCTTACTGTTGCCTTTCAAAGCAAGATTTGCCATGGAGCCTGCAGCAGTTTTTCACAGTTCCTCTGAACACACTGTTGGGTTTTGTGCTCCAAAGACGTTGTCTTTTCTGAATTCTACCTCAAAGGTTCAGAACATTGATACTGTCTCCGTCCTTCAAGACTCCTACCTAACAACCTTAAACAGTTTTTGGTGCCTCATGATGTGCCTTTTTGGAATAAGACTCTTTCGCGGTGTGACAGACATTCTTCTTGTTGGTCAACCTTCAGGGAGCCTGGAGAGGGGCCTGGAGAGGGGCATACTGTCATGCCTGCGCCATGGGCGCATACATTTGCGATCAATATGGACTTTATTTTCCATTTGCGAGATTTTGGTGCTTTTCTATTTTTCACAACAAACTACACTTACCACAATGCACTTGGATATAACCATCTGTTCCTGGCCATTCCTATTCGTCATCTTCGGAACTACAATCCCCAGCAGCCCTAGGGATTTGCTCTGCTTCCACCAGCTCAGGAACAGAGAGGGCGGTGGCCGATTGTCTGCAGGTGTGCTTAGCCAGGTGCGACCAATTAGCCTGCCTCTGTGCTGGGCTGGGCAGTATAAAAGCTGCTGCCTTCAGGGGCTCAGTCTCTTTCATTAAGAGTCCTTCCGGCACCTTTTTGCTTCGAGCACGGATCTCGTATGCGGTTCCTCCTTACTCCGGCTTTGGATCCAGTGCCCTGTCGGGCTCTCTACATTGCAGCTGATCACGCTCTGCTGCTTTCCAGCCTCCTCCAGTGCCCTGCCGGGCTCTCTGCTTTGCAGCCGATCACGCTCTGCTGCTTTCCAGCCTCCGCCTTTGCCCTTCCGGGCTTCTGCCTTGCAGCCGATCACACTCAGCTGCTACCTTCTGCCCTGGTCTTCCAGGCTCCTGCCCTGCAGCCTGCCTCACTCCGGCTGCCTACAGTCCTTGTCCTTTGGGCTCCCTGCTCTGCAGCCTGCCTCACTCCGGCTACCTACAATCCTTGTCCTCTGAGCTCCCTGCTCTGCAGCCTGCCTCACTCCGGCTGCCTACAGCCCTTGTCCTCTGGGCTCCCTACCTTGCAGTTTACAGTCCTCTGCAGCCTTCTACTGTCATCGACCCTGCTCCTCTGAGCTTACTCCTTGCTGCCCGGTCCTTCTGGCTCCTTGCCGCGCAGCCTGCTTCTCGCCGATGCCAACAGCCCTTGTACTCGGGGCTTCCTTCCTTGCAACCGATCACGCTCCGCTGCTTGCTACCTACCTTTGTCCGCTGGTTTCTCAGCCTAGCAGCCCTCTAGAGTCCTCTGCAGCCTTTTACGGTCAGCGGCCCTGCCCCCCAGGGCTCACTCCTTGCTGCCCGGCCCTTCTGGGCTCCTTGCCATGCAGCCTGCTTAACTCCGCTGCCCTAAGCCCTTTCCCTCTGGGCTCTCTACCCTACAGCCATGCTCCTGTGGGCTTGCTCATTGCTTTCCTGCTCCTCTGAGCTCTCAACCTTGTGCTCTACTGTCCTCTGCTATCCAATCCTGTGATACGACTTTCCCTTCATTTTCTTCTGCTAGTTTGCTATCGACTTCCTTTTTCCTGGATTTGTCTGTTAGTATCTTCTCTTGTAGAGCTTGTCTGTTGGTTTCCGTCAGGCAACCTCTGCCCCTTCCCTTGTCTCATTTCTACGTTACAGACACCCATAGCTGTTGTTCCAAGCCATGAGTAAACAGCGTGGGCCTCTGTTATAGCAAACTGTGCAGAAGGCTAGAGTTTTCCTAAGGTCCGTGGAATACTCTTTTCCTAAATCTGCATACACCCCTACAGGGAATCCATTCTGTTGTACCTTATACCTTGCTACACTTGCCTACTCTTCGTTCTCATTACTTTCGCTGTGTGTGTACTTATCTGTCCACCTTACTTCGGCACAACCACCCAAACCCTTCCTGGGTGTCCTGTGCGACTCTTTACAGGGTGTCATCCCGTGACAATTTATTTGTTCCAGCATTTTTATGATGTCAGTAGAGGTTAAATAAATGGATCTGGTTTATGAAATTATTTGACTTTTTTTTTGCTTCCACCACAGTGTGCTGTATGAATGGTGTGTGATTTGTAGAACTTATCAGTTTCCATGCTGAATTTTTCTTGATCATGGTCAACAATCCAGCAGACGGTCATCCCTTTTTTCTTCTTATTGCTGGATTTATTGCCACCTCATACTCATCAGATATTGGGCACATGGCCATCCATGTTTCTTGGAAACATATAAAGGTCAAGTCATCACACCATTTTCTGGTTTCCTTGAACAGGTGGGAGGAACCTCTCGTATTCCACGATAAGATGTTAATAATTGGGCTATCTAGCCCATGTTGGCATTAGCTTGAGTGACCCCCCAGGGTGTCTGCTAACCAGTTCCAATTTGTGTTTTTGACTTCGGCCGATGTCACAGCTTCATCAGCGCTTTCACTTCCCATAGAGTTTACATTTCCATGAATCGTAATTTGGATTTTTTCACCTGGTGTGAAAGTTTCTTTGGATTCCGAAATTTTTTCAGTCTCCATTCGAAGGCCCTTAATCTGAGTAGATGTAAGCTCTCTTGCTTTCAGATCATTGTTCATCACTGGTTTAGACGTAACTATAGCTGGCGTTGGTCCTGTTATTTGGCCCTCCTTCAGGTTTTCCTTGGATGCTATGTTTGGAGGTGATGTCACAATTTCCTCATGAAAGTCAAACCCCAGGGACAACAAAAAAGAGACTGCATTCAAAAGGATGTTGCAGATTAGTCTGGAATCTATGTGAAGCCGGACTTTGTCATTTTGTTGATCGTTGACGAACTTCACAGTTTGGATGTCATTTGACTCTATGGAGCGAAGTCCTGGAACATGATGTAGCAAGCGTAGGACATTGTATCTATTTAACATCAGACCATCTTTTGTGTCCAGAATGCGTTCAAGGATCAGTACATGTTTTGCAGTTTTTCTCTGTTTCTCTGAACGTGGGCTGTTTTTTTGTTTTGAAGTCCCTCAAGTTCTATCGTTTCTATCAGAGTTTGTTTTGAGTATCAGCTCACTCGTACAGATTTGTCTGTTAAAGGAGCAATTTGGAGCAATCGATCCACATTTTGGTGATGGATCCTCCACGCTCCCATCTCCAACTGTAAACCTAGAGGCGGTTCTGTTGATAGGACTTTTTGACAAGCCACCTTGAGAAACTTGCCGTCTTCTTTTCTCATCCATCGTTTCAAATTTATCGTCTGACTGGACTATCTTTTCTACCTTGGCAGTGTTCGTAGGTAGTACCAGTTGACAAATTCTTCCACCTCTTAGGTGATCTTCAGTCGGTTTTGGCACTTGAATTTCATTTGGTTGCACTTCTACAGGTTTAGCGCGGACTTCATTAATTTGCTCGTCATTGTCTTCGTGGCCTGAGTCTTCTTCGTAAATGGATATGTTCATGAGCTCACTCTGACTGATTTCTGCACTTTCGTCAAGAATGATTGATTCCTTAGTTGGTGGAATTTTGTTTGGCTTTGATGTGAAATCATCTTTTTTGCAGATCTAATTCCTCCGATCGGTATTTACAAAGACGTTTACTGCTTTCAGGTTTCTCAGGAATTTTCTTGATCCTATATTGTTGCGTTTCTTTTTGCACTTCTGATTTTTTGGCTTTTTTTTCCTGAGATTGATTTACATCTGGGATCTGTGGTTTTTGGAATATCCCATAGGTTTTATCCTTTTTTGTGTTTAGGGCAGGTCCACAGTCCTCACCAGAGCCAATAATGCCATCACCATTACTCGATGTTGATGGAAGGGCCTCCTGCAGGCCTGTTTCAACGGAAACACCTGAACCATTCTCCTTTGCGTTTGGATCAGGAATGCTTGCTTGAGGCTGCAAAGCTTGTGGAACTCGGAGGTCGTCCGATATGATCGGGACGTGGTTGGGTGCTTGAGACTGTGAGCCCTTTGAATCTCTACAGTCATCTGTTATGGTCGGGGCCATGGCTTCATTTTGTTCATGATGATCTTCAACCTCAACTACTCCAGTTAGGTCGGTCAAAGATCTTTGTGGACACAAATCCAATTGCTTATCCATTGGTGGCAGTGTGTGAGGTTTTGAAGTTGCTTTCAGACCACCCGGCAGTTGGTTTTGACCGTCCTTGTTTGACTTAGTCTTAGACACCAATTCAATTGGAACGAGAGGAGAGTGGTGTGGAGATTTTTCGACATCATCTATCCTCAACTTTTGACTGTGTTTGAGCAAGCCCAGTGCTTCTCTTGTGACTTCAGCCAATAGTCTTTTGTCCTCGCTCTTGGCGCGTTTTTGGTCGGCTAGATCCTTCAAGGACCGACAATTCTTCGTATGTTTTCCTATACTTTTCCATTTTCCGCTTCACAATGAGAGTCTGCAATTGGGAATTTGGAATTCATCAGGGCGGACAGAGTTGTCAGATCTTTTATGTTATCATTAATTTGCTCGTACATCTTGAACATAGGGGCCATCTCTATAGTTAATGATGACATTACAAAAGGTCTCAAGTCATTCAAGGCTTCCTTTATCAATTTCTGAACATGGGCATCCTTCGAGAATTGATTTGTTGTAACTTTGTGTATCATGCATTTTGCTTTGGGCTGATTCCGTTGTGCGGAAGGGGTGCTGGATGACGCCTCATCAATTGAAGAGGAATCAGACCGGCCTTCTGTACTCACCATGATTACGGATACTTTGCGCAGAGGTTTGGCTTCCTGTTGGTTATTTATCATTTTTGCAGTGGGTGGTTTATGATGTGATCTGAATGTATTCTGAGAACATTGAAAAGGAGGGGAGTCACTGGAGGCCACACGTCTTCTTTTCCTGGCACCCGTTGGCCAATGATTCCAAGCAATGGTATCTTTTAAGGGAGGTGTGTACTGCTCCGTAGAACTGCGGGGCTCTTTATTAAACTCATCCATGTCGGATCTCGGGTCGTTAGATGGAGCTGGTTTTGGAATTAAGGACCCATTCATGTCCGTGAGATCTTGCAGCAGTTTGTTCACTATCGCCAGGGAATTGCGTCTGTTGGAAGATGACTGCAGTGTTTCTGGCTGATTCATCTGGTCCCTATTTTTAGGGGACACTGGGGGTACTGCATTTGGGTGTGGGCTTATATCCTCCACCTCATCCTGGTCTGAATCCAGTTTTTTTTGGGGGAGTGTCATTTTAGAGTCATTTTTAGATTTGATGCTTTCAGGCATGGAGATCAACACTTCCTGGTTAGAGAATAGCTCCTTGGTTGGATCACTTGAAGCAGGGGAAAGCATGCTTGCATCAGTTCTTATCACTTGGCTCGCATGGGCAGTATCAGGATCACAGGGAGAGGCCAACACACTCTCCAACCATGCGCCTGTACTTTCTGACGTCAGCCGCCACTCTCTGCGAGCACGGGCACCCAGCTCCGAGCTTGGGGACGGCTCAGAAGCCGAAACTGCCCGTGCAGCCAAGACACGCAGGCGGTGTACAACACCAGCTGGCATGTCAGCGCCTCCAACTGCCTGTGAGGACGGGCTTGGCCCCCCCCCGCGCAGCCTCTCCCAAGCCAGCCGAAATTGCCGGGAGTGGAAGGGCTCCGCGCCCTGCAAGAACACGCCCACAGACAAGCGTGGCAGCCCCGCATGGCTCATCCAGGAACACTGAATCCGCACAAAGATGACCGCCAAAACCCACCGTCTTGCCGCAATGAGGCAAGTTAAACATGTGCTGTGAAACAGTTTGTACTTTGTGTGAAAGCTCACTCGCATTAGCGAAATCGCTTATGCTTCTATTCTGCGCATGTTTACAAGGCAAAGAAATGACACGTGCAGCCGGGGAGGAGTTTTGGGATGATTTTCTTACTTGCAAAGTCCGGAAGGCAGCGTCTGGGTGGCTGATGGGGCCAGTTGTATTTTCGGCTCCTCCTTGTTCGCGGCGCCGCAATTGCAGTCGTGTGAGAGGGTGATGGATTGTTCATGGAGGGAGTTTATCATGATCCATAGTGAAGAAAGATGAGCCAGGTGCAGTGCAAGCCTTGAGAGCCTCCAGAGACTCACGAGACTCTGCACCGACTCTGCGTCGTTTCGCGGTCTGTAAGGGGTTTTTATGGCTCCACCCCCTCACAGTGATGATAGAAATAGAAGGTGGACAACAGCAGCTCCAGAGGTCAGCGCTCCACCAGGGTTGAAACAGTGACAGAGACTCACAAGACTCTGCACCGACTCCGCGCCACTCCGCGGTCTGTAAGGGGTTTTTATGCCTCCACCCCCTCACAGTGATGATAGAAATAGAAGGTGGACAACAGCAGCTCCACAGGTCAGCGCTCCACCAGGGTTGAAATAGAGTGACAGAGACTCGCGAGACTCTGCACCGACCCACAGACAAAATAAGTCCCATGATAAGTGACATAACCAGATTTATTAAAAGAAAATCCTTTTCTGAAAAGAGAAGGTAACAATATGTATAATAGCACTAGCGCTGGTGTAAAGAGAATAGCTGCATTTATGTGTGCCCATGAACATGAACCTACGAATAATATAACATATCAGGCCTATGGCAAGAGGCGGAGGATAGTCGTATAGCAGCAGGTTTCATATGAAGCTGACCAAGAGGCAGAACATGTAGAAAGCCTACAAAAAACATCTGTGTATAATGACCAGAGGTTTGGGGCAATTGGATCAGGACCTAGTCTCAATGCCTGTTGATATCTCCCCAATTAAAAGGAACAGTAGCCATAGGAAAACCTGAATCTTGATCATGTAAGAGATGGACACAGATCCTGCAGTTAAACACATTCGGGATGCAGGTGTATTACCAAGAAGCACGTATAAAAGTATTCTTGCTTTCTATCCAAGGATAATCATTAGAGCCATGTGATTCATGACAAGTAGTGTTAAGTACTCCATCATCATCATCATCACCATAGCTTTATTCAGCCATAAGGCCATGAAAGTACAAACTACACAGTTTAACATAATACTTATTCCCAGAAGGATGTTTAGACTGGTGAATCACAAAGTGATTATACATCTTCCTACTTCCCATCAGGCAGCATCCCACCAGATGGAAAACATAATTATATTTGGCCCAGGCCTGAGTCCCCCAATCCAGGATCTATTCCAGATAGTCACCAGCTTCCACCAAACTTAAGCATTTCTCTTCGCCTTGTTCTATTGCAACTCCTCTGAGGTCTTCTCCCCAGTGGCAGCGCATTTGCCCCTGCCAGTACAGAGTTGAAGGGTCATGCTGTGGATCGGTAGTCGATTATAGGATCAAGCAAGGGGCTAATTTGGATGCAATTGTTCATTATTCAAGCATTTTTCTTATTGAAGTGCAAGATTTCACGAGTTAAACTGTTGTCCCAAAGCTCCAGCCAGGTGCGATCACAATTATTCCCCCCATGGGCCCCTCCCTGATAATGGAGTTGGTTACAGTTCGAGATACTCTGGGAGAGATACAAAAAAGCAACCACACCCACTTCTCAAACCAATGCAGGCACTTATTTAACGACGCCTCCCTTGATTCGTGGTACTTACTAGGAGTATTGGGAACTTGGTGCAGGTATATTATACCCCTCCTAGGGCCTCGCCCGGGGTAGATTCAATTTGCGCTTGTCGGCATCACAGAGGGGAGATTATTGTGTACCGTAAAATCGGCACCAGCCAGTAGCTTGCTACTTGATACGGTTGGTATGGGTGCCTGGGCCGATTCCCTACATAAAGGCTGCCCAGGCCTTGGTATCTCTTTGCTCATTATTGGAGGGACCATCCCACGGGGTCCAGTCTCGAGTTAGTCCACTGCTTCGACATGATTGTGGCTTCATCAGGCTCAAGAGGGTCAGCGCTTCCACAGGATGTTCCTCTCTCCATTCCACCCAAGTCTATAGTACTTTTGGCACAAACAGTTTTAAACTCTGATGGCCCCCCCTGTTTCACAATTGGTAGTCTTGCCGACCCTAGTATGCTCTTTTCCCTCTGGGTGCCCCCGTGAAGGTCCCCCATACTCCTGGAACTGAATGAGAATCATTAATATCCTCTTTACTTCACCGAGTTCTGCTAGAACTGTTTGGCAGGCAAAGGCACATGGTTCACATTGTTCATCTCTGATCGAACCAGTGCGGATCAAAGTCAATTTGTCGGAAAACATCAGAGGGGTCAGGACACTTCACTTGTTAGAAGCCAGAGGTGAGATGTTTACAGGGAGAGTCATGGCTTGGCCAAGGTGTGGGGGGCTGGATTTGGTCGTTGGATCGTTAGCCTGACAATGATTAGCCTCTGCACTTCCAGGAGAATCAAGGTCGCGCGTGCTAGTCAGCTCCTTCCTCTTCTCGTCAAACTCCTGTGCTCTTGCCCCCGAGGGCTTCACCCTGGCTGGGGGAGACCAGGACAAAAGTAGTGAGGGGGGCGTGGCCCAGTTCAGCCTGTAGCAATTGTTGGGGTGGATCCTTCTGGAGCCAAACTTCTGCGCCCTTGGCGTCACCCTGGTGGGGGGGGGGCGGTGACAGAACCGAAGTAGTGAGGGGGGCGTGGCCCAGTTCAGCCTGCTGTAATTGATGGCGTGGATCCTCTGGAGTCAAACTCCCACACCCTTACCCGTGCAGGCTTCAGTTAAGTGTCCCAACACATGAAACAAGTATCCGCAACAGGAAACATGAAAAATTAATTTAAATAAATCAGTTAATCGTTAGCTTCACACAGAAGGTTTTTGATACAGGATATATACATGGATCAGGGTACAAACTATGAACAAGAATAACCTAGTGACACAATTGCCAACAGAAGCCAGAAGACCCTAGAACAAGAGATTTCTTTACACCTTTGCCACTTGTTTCTTTCAAGGTCACCTTCTTCGAAAGTTGTACTTTGGCCGTGGGATATTCCATTGTGTAAAGTGCTCAATGAAGAATTTAGTATATTTTCCTTTTCAACAAATCATCTAATAACTGTCCCATCTACATGGACCGAAATGGTATCTTCACTGAACGCTGGAATCAGAATTCTGGGGAGCAGAAGCAGGCTGCTGCTGCCCTTCTTCCGCTTCTCCGTCAGCACTCCTTGAGGATGACAGCACTCACTGAGGATGACAGCACTCACTGAGGATGGCAGCCCTGAGGATGGCAGCCCTGAGGATGACAGCACTCACTGAGGATGACAGCACTCACTGAGGATGACAGCCCTGAGGATGACAGCACTCACTGAGGATGACAGCACTCACTGAGGATGGCAGCCCTGAGGATGACAGCCCTGAGGATGGCAGCCCTCAGGATGACAGCACTCACTGAGGATGACAGCACTCACTGAGGATGACAGCCCTGAGGATGGCAGCCCTGAGGATGACAGCACTCACTGAGGATGACAGCACTCACTGAGGATGACAGCACTCACTGAGGATGACAGCCCTGAGGATAGCAGCCCTCAGGATGACAGCACTCACTGAGGATGACAGCACTCACTGAGGATGACAGCACTCACTAAGGATGACAGCACTCACTGAGGATGATACTGCACCACTGACTGAAGCTGCCCCTGAAGCCTGCTCAGAAGCAGCATCACTACTCTAGACAGGTGTCAGAGACATGACACTCATCATAGTAGAGTCACACACAGACTCAGATTGGGATGTAGATGACAGATGATGCAGTCTCGCCAGCAGCAAAGGAAGCATGGGTCTCCGGAGATGCCATAGGCGACTCTGCTGCTTCAGGTGCAGGCTGCACCCGCCAGTAGTTGGAGGCCTGGATTCACATCAGATTCCTCTCGCATTTGGCCATTGTCTGAGTGGATGGAAGGATCTAGAATGGCCCCTGGCACCATTTGCAGATAGGCCCTGCCATTTCTTTAGAACCAGTCACCGGGTCTAAGGGAATGAAGCCGGCAGCCTTAACAAGTGACTTGGGACAGAAGTAATCTTCCAAATGCAAATCCAAACTACATGGTGTCCAAGAAGGGGCTGTGGTCATGCGTGCAGGGGCGCGCAGTTAAAATCTCATGGCATGAAACCCATAAACCCCATGCATCGCATTTGTATGATATTGCATATGCAGCAAATGCAATGCTAGGGCTTCAGGCCATTGGAGACCAGTCTCTTTATACACTTTTGACAGCCTGTTCTTAATATCTCTATTAATGTTCTATTGCCCAACTAGGTTGCGGATGAAATGCACAATGAACATATTGGGAGATATGAAAAGCTTTGCAGATATCGCTGACACCTGCCCAGTGAAAGTCGATAATTCAGTCACAAGCTTTTTCTCAAAGTGGCCCTCTTTTGACAGAGTTAAGCTTTCACCAATGCAGAAAACATATCAAGGCTAACAAGACAGAACTCATAATTAAGACATTAAGGCAATTGCATAATGTCTTGTTTGCACATTTGGAAAGGGACCTTCTTGTGCTGGATGTTCAGAAGGCAAAGTCATTACATCTTGCCCTATGTTATGGGCCAGACAAATTGGACAGTTACAGCAATGGGAAAATAAGGTTAACTAGTGCAAACATGGCCCCTTTACCGAAATGTGCCACTAAATGAACCAGTCTGCCAAGATAATGGAGAAGCCGTCTTGATGCTACCAGGTGGCAATCTGGAGTATGCCAAAGGGTAGGAAAACACAACTTACTGTTTTTCTCTGGACCAGAACTGCTTTTGTGCTATGGTGCTAGGTCCTGCAGTACAGCCAGACTAGAAAGTGTTGCAATCAATGACTGATCCACTGAGAAACAGAAAAGCGCATTCTTAGGCACCAGGGGCCGTATGGCGCTGCAGTTCATACTGAATGCCAGCTAGCTAGGGAAACCATGCAACAGGACAAATTGCGGCCTTTGCATTTCACTATTGCCAGTGCGGATGGTGATAAAGAAATCCTGGTAGGGCCATAGATAAACCCTGCTACATATGGGGGCACCTGCTGATGCCAGGTAGCCACACTGCTTTCACAGTATGCCAAAGTCATTAACAATCCATGGGCAATGTGAGAATCAGCAGAAACCATGACAGATGTTTCTCCAGAAAATATGCACGCCTGGGAAAGAGCAATCAGATCATCAACCTGGGCAGAATGAACATCTGGCAGCTATACACATCCATAACCATATATTGTGTACAAACTGCATAACCTGGAGACATTCTTCCCAGATTGTTACGTAAACAAGAACCATCAATGAATGGAATCACTTCTGGGATCTTCAGTGGTACATCCTTTAAAGCAACTCTGGCTGTCAAGAGGCTTTCCGTCACCAAATAACATTATTAGGGCTCTCGAAATAAGGGTGAAGGAAGCAAAGAATCAGGATTAAAAACAGAACAACGAACAGTTGCATTAGCCGCAGGGACCAACAGCTTATCACAATTGATCAAATGAGTTTTAGAAATATGCTGACACTTCCATTTCAGAAGTAACGCAAAGACAACATGAAGCACCATTGCAGTCAATAGCTACCCATGGACCAAAGTGTCCGCTGTTTCGACTAACAGTGCATTTGCCATCACTGCACGTAAACAAGATGATAAACCTACAGCCACTGGTTCTAAAGTGGCGCTATAATAAGGCAATAGAGCAGTGCTTCGCACCATGCATTTGGGACACCACTCTTAGAGCACAGCCTTCACGCTCATCACAATACAAGAGCAGGGCAGAAACTCTGCGCTCACCCCTAGCCAATGGCTAGGGATAATTGGCCCTTGTTGAGTAGGAAATGGTGTGCTATCTGTATGTATAGAATCGAGGAGACAATTGACTTTTTAGGGCCGGTTTGTAGCGTGCAAATTGAATTTTTTTTACCCCTGATATAGAGTCAAAGATTTTTTAGAAAATTTGGTAGAACTAATGCTGGAGCCTTTGACACATCGTCCATGCTTCTGATAAAAGCGTTTTCAGTTTCATGTGACCATGGAAGGGGTCCAGGAATTGAATCAAGAGCGAGGTTCTGTTGGGGGTTTATAATTGAGGCATAACCCATTATCCATTGGCAGCTGTAGCCAGCCATTCAACGAAATCCTCTCATTTGGTTTTGGGTTTTGGTACTTGCGAAACTACATTAATTTGATCGTTATATACGTATCTCTCACCAGCGGAGATGTTAAGGCCAAAATAATGGACTACGGTCTGACACAATAGAAGAACTTCTTTATGGGTGTTTTATGTCCTTTCGAAGCAAGGGCTGTCAACAAATCAAGAGAATCTGTCTCCCAAGTTTCCAATAAGGGGAGACGAGAATGCAACCTCATTGCCATAGTGAATCACAATAGACCCCCTTTGAACACTAGTGAATCATGATCTCGCTTCAAAATCAGAGAAAAGAGTGTTAGACATTTCACATACCTTGTTGTAAATGAGAGAAAAAAAAATTGTAAAATGTCATACTTAAAGGCAAACAAATATTGACGAGCAGGATGTACAGGCATGAAATAGAATTCAGAACATAGATCCACCACTGTAAAGTAAGGAACGCAAAATAGATGTGTTGCATGGTTGGAAACAACAGGGATAGGGGCTAGAACTGCTCCATTGATGGCACAGAGGTCTTCTGCAAATCGATAGGTTTATTTTCCAAGTTTCATGACAGGGACGTTAGGAGTACTACAGGAACTGTGGGTAGGTACAATACATTCTTGCTCGAGCAATGACTCAATGACATGTTTTATTCCCTCTTCCATTTGGTTTGAAATGGCGTAATGTGGGATGCACAGCAGAGGTTTGGCTGGTTTCAGAGTAATTCATACTGGTTCCACATTCAATATCCGTCTGGCTTCATTTGCATACGTGGTCCATAATTGCGGAGGAACTCAGTTCAACAATCCCTGTTACAACAAGGGAGTGTCCTTCCACCACTCCTTTTTAGAATCTGTAAACACTATTGTCACATAGCCACAAATTCCAGTTCCCTATGTATCAGAACATCGAAACAAATACCATCAGGGGAACAATAGCTAGTAAAATATCCTTTTACACAGTAGACCGAATCCTAGTAAATTCGCTGGCGTTGAAGGTCTCAATAGAAAAGTGTAATGCTCAGAGATTGGACCTACAGTGACAGTCATTGGCTGTATACCTTGATGAGGTACTGTTCGACCTCCAATACCTAATTGCATTTACCACTTCATTTGAACAGGGGACTTGTGGAAATTCAGAGGCCCTGTAAGTTGAGCGTGACACTTCAGTATCAACCAGAGAGGAAACATTCTTCCCGTTAAAAGCAACGTTTACATAAGGAGCATACAAATCAAGTGGAGCCGTTGGTGCTACCATTTTACAATTATTCTATCTGTCCTATTGTGTATTAAACATATCAGCTGGTGGTGTCAATTATTGGGGAAAAAGCAGGAGGGAGCAGCGTGGGTTATGAGGACTGCTGATTTGGTCGATTTGGGCATTCAGACTTCCAGTGTCCAAATTCTTTCCAGTAATTACACTGATCATTGTACACCTTGTACGTCTGTCTATCTTGATCTCCTCCTTGACCCACATTAACGGAGAATCATGTCAGCCCCTTCCTCGAAAGCTAGGTCCCGCCCTGTTCCTCACCGTTCGTTTCGAAGGCCGGCGCTGCTGAATTAGTAAAACCATTAATCTAGCCTCAGTCTTCACTTTCTGTATTTCTGCCTTTTTATTAAAAATATTTGTACAGCTAACAACACTTCAGTCAAGTTCTTGCGTTTCAAGCCAATCAGTAATCACTTAATTCCTTCAGCACTCGGGAGCTGCAGCCCCCTTACGAATATCTTGTTTTGCAGTCACTGCTGCATTGGGGATCCCGAAAATGTATCAAAACATCGTTTCAATCTCAAGATAATCGTCCAGATTCACCAGTTTACTTTTGCTTACAAGCAATCATTTTGGTCCAATCTGCTTTCTTAAGGTAGATTAGTATCCTAGTGTGAAGTAGCTTGTCTGTAAACTATTTTAAATGATCTCTAAGGAGTTTCTTGCAATGGCCAGTTACATCTTTACTTAAATAAGGTGAATGTTTCAGAAGGAATGGCAGCTCTTTGATGAGATAGTTAGGTTTATCGTAATCAAGAATGACTTGTAATTCTTCTTGAAATTTAACAGGATTTTCCCACATTGTACAAAATATTTGCTTAATATTAAATACATCAGTGGAGCGCCACATATGACCAACAACAGGAAACTGTCTCAAAGGGTACACTGCGGTGTCAGCTCAAGGGTACGTACTAGGGATGCCCTTACGGTTGCAGATGCATTAGAAACAGGCAAAGGACCAAACACATTGGAAATCAACCATCTATCAAATATCACATCATTGGCTGAAAGCAATGATATCAGGATTTAGTGTACCTTCCTTTGAGAACTGCTTCATGACATCACTACATTTAAAATGGTGGCTTGCATCCAGAAATGTCTGGGGTGAATAATTGGCATACATAAAATGAGCTGGACATCCCTGTTATGTTCCACACTCCCGACCGATGCGTCGGTAGGAGAATGGAGATGAGGGCCTTGATCTGCCAGGCCCCGCTGCGCAGCTCCAGCAGGAGCAAAGAACACACAGACACACGTGCGTTGGTGTCTTGCCCAGAACTGCTCGCACGGAGCGGGGGGGGGGGCTTTTATTCATAACGCCTTGCGTCACCGCATAGTGGGACGCAAGGCGGATGTAACATTCCTCCTTTATTTTAAACAAAACATTAACCAACAAACATTACTTTGGCAAACTGTTCTAACCAGGGAGTTAGGTAGTCTCTCGATCGGGTCTTCTACCACACATAGTCTCTGAGACTGGCCGGGGGCCGGGGCGCGGTTCTTAAACCATAACGTCCACCCCTGGGTGCACACCCCTGGTTCCCATCGTGTTGCTCACCTTCATCATTCGGTTCATCCAGTTCTGGCTCACTCGGTGGCTCCTCCATTCTGTCATGCATGGTGCTTCATCTTCTGGGTGGTCATGTCCCCCCCCATGGGTGGGTCCTCTTCTTCCTCCGGTTGTGGCTCTCCATCCGTCCACAGATCCTTTGGTACTGCCTTGAACCAAGACGCATTTCTCGTTACTAGTCTTTGTCCCCTCTTGGCTGTTATCATGGTGCCGTGCCTCTGGCTTACAGTCCATGGGACGGCGTCATATTGGGTGTCTAATTTCGATTTGGATGGGTTCCTGGCCATGACCACTTGATCACCAACTCGGTGGTGGGACCTCTTGGCATTCCTTTTGTTGCTCATGTGTGCATTCACCACGGTCCTCCTTAGTTCGGTGCGATCGTGGTCGTACGTGTCTGTGCTCATGCTCGGATGGTGCGGGATGGATGAGTTTATGATCGTTCCATACATCATGTCTGCCGCCGGTATTCCCGTGGTGCTGTGGGGTGTTACCCTGTAGTTCCTTAGGAATCGTATAAGTCCACTCTCCAGGGGCTTACGTTAACGCGCGACAGGCGTAAAACTTTGTTCATTGTCCGCATGAAACGTTCAACGTCGCCATTTGCCTGCGGCCGTTACGGCATTATGTGATGGTAGCGGATGTTGAGTTCCGTGAGATATTTCTTGAATTCCTCTCCTTGGAACAGTGGGCCGTTGTCACTCCTAATCCTCCTCGGAAATCTGTGCGTTGCGAACATTTTCTCGATTGCGGGTATGACCGCCTCTGCTGCCGTAGAGTTGACGATCTCGACCTCGGGGTACCTGGAGTGGTCTTCGATCGCCACCAGCAGGTATGTGCCTTCCTGTAGTTTTCAGAAGTCTATGCTGATGGCGTCCCATCTAGCGGACCCTCGCTCCACTAATAGGACGGGCTCGGGACTGGGCGGCGCCCCCGTTATTTGGCATGGGAGGCAGGTGTTGACTAGCTGCTCGACTTTTCCATCTATGTGGGGGAACCAGACATGGTGCCTTATCCTGGCCTTGGTCCTCACAATCCCCTGGTGGCCTTCGTGCGCCAGTGCCACTATCCTGTCCTGTAGGCTTGCAGGGATGACGATCCAGGTCCCTCGTAGGATGAGCCCCTCTTCTGTTATGGATAGGTCCTGTCTGACCGTGAAGATCCCCGTGAGGAATTCTTTGGCCTCCGCTGTCCTGTTGTGGATGTTTCATAGGAAAGATTTCCATTCCCCCGAGATGATCGTGTCTTTCACCAGATCCCAACATGGGTCACTTTGTGGCCTCTACAATGTCTTCTGTTCCAATGGCTCTTGGCTTCATAGTGTGTACCACCTGGCAAATGTGTTCCTCCATCTCTTCCGCCACGTGTATTTCCCCTGGCGTGGCCGCTCTTGGGTTTCTCGACAGGAATTCCGCCGGGTTGCCACTGCCTGGCTGATATGCTAGCTCAAAGTCATATTGTTGTAGATGTAACAGCCACTTTGCAATCCTGGCAGGGGGGAGTGATGAAGTGCCTGTGAAGATCGGGAGTAGTGGTTTGTGGTCGGTATAGGTCTTGAACTTTCAGCCGTATAGATATAGATGAAAATGGCGGCAGCCCCACAGTACTGCGATCGCTTCTTTTTCGATGTGGGAGTACCGTTGCTCCGTCGGTGTCAGTGCGTGGGATGCATAGGAAATCGGCATCGCCTCTCCTGTGTTAGCCACCTGTATGAGGATGGCTCCAGACCCACAGGGCTAGCATCAACATACAGTTTGGTTGCCAGCGCAGGGTCGTAATATGCCATGGTTGTATCTGCCGAGAGTGTTGCATTGATGTGTGCGAATGCTTCTTGGCAGGCGGGCCCCCAAGCCCATTTCGTGCTGGCCTTCGTAAGTTCTCGAAGGGGTTCTGATAGCGTGGCCAAGTTCGGGATGAACCTTCCGCAGTAGGTGGCCATTCCTAGGAAACTGCGAACCTCCGTTGGTGTGGTGGATGTCCGCTACTTTTTGGGGGTCTGCCGAAATGCCAGCGCTGTTGAAAGTGTACCCAAAAAACGAGATCTCTTCCTTTAGGAACTCGCATTTTTCTTTGTGAATTGTCAAACCAGTACTCTCTAACCTGCTGAGTAGCATGTGGAGCTTTCTTACATGTTCTTCCTTATTTTCTGCATGAATGAGAATGTCATCACTGATGTTAGGACCCCTGGAATGTCGCGTATCACCTCCTGGATGGTTTGCTGAAATAAATCAGCCGCCAAGGAGATTTCGAAGCTGAGCCGCTTGTATATGCGTAGGCCGATGTGAATTGAGAATGTTGTGATGTACCGGGAATCACAATGTAGTTTCAGTTGGTGATATCTGGCGTTCAGGTCAACCTTTGAGAATACCTTGGATCCTGTGAGGTCTGCTACTATTTCATCAAGGGTCGGGGTGATGTGACACTCCCGTTTGATGGCTGCATTGGGGAGGCGCATGTCATTGCATATTCTCACTTTCCCTGGCTGTTTGGGCTTCTTGGTGACAACCATGGGTGACACCCATGGCGTAGGCCCAGTAACCTCCTCGATGATGCCCGCTTTCTCAAGTGCCCGAAGCTCCTTTTCCACCTGGTTCCATATGTGGAACGGCGTTCTTCGGTGTCGCACTGCTCGTGGTTGGACAGACTCGTCGATGTGCAGCTTGATTGACTTCCCTTTTAGGCATCCAATCCCTTTGAGGAGGTTCGGGTATTTCTTGAGAATGTTGCCGACGTCTTGTGAGTCGGTCACTTCGCATATGAAGCTTATCAGCCCCAGGTCCTCTGCTGTGTCTCCGCTCAGGAGACATTCGATACCTGCGTTCACCACGTAGATTTTTGACTGCAGTGATTTTCCACCCTTGCTAAGTGTGGTTCGGAATCTGCCTACTATGGGCAGTGGAGTCTTGCACCCATATGCAAACAGTAGCGTGTCCGTGTATTTCAGGGCAGGTTGGGGCCGTAATTTTCTGAACGCGGTCAGTGGCATGACGTTGACGGACACTCCCGTGTCTATAGTAATTTGCGTGTCTTGCCCTTGGATTGCTACTTGGCATTTTCACCTTCGCAGTTTCCTTTTGGGTGTTGTGCTTCCATAGTTTAGTGCTGAAACTAGGTATACTTTCTTTCCTTTTTTCCATTGGTCGTTTGCAGCTTCTTGCTCAGTGTGTACCACATCGTCCCCTTCCTCCTCGGTCGACGAGTTTGCGGTTTCGACGCGGCGGGCGCTGGCCTGTTTCTTTTTCTTTCCTGCATTTTTGTCCTGGGGTGCTTGTGGTTGCTGTTGTGGTACCCTCGACGATCTGCACACTTTTGCGTAGTGGTCTTTTCTGCTTCATGCCCCACATGTGATACCTTGGGCCGGGCAGTTTCGTCGTCTGTGGCGAGGCCCTCCGCACCTCCCGCATTCTGTGGGTCCTGGGATTCTGTGTTGCCATCTGGGGTGCATGCTGTTTCCACTGGCCTCATCCCTCGTGTATTGGCGATTTGTGATTTGGGCCACGGTTGCCATCGTGAGAGCCGGCTGTAGTTTCTGTAGGGTCGTGCCCATGTGTGCCACCCTGGCATGTGCCAGTTCCCTCTGGCGGCCAAGTTCCAGGATTCTGGTCAGGGAAATTCCTTTTTCGCTTAGCACCATCCTCCTTAGCTTCTCTGAGTGTATCCCATTTATGAGTTGGCATCGGATCTCCTTTTCAATGTCCGTGAATTCACATGAGATCGCAAGCTTCCGCAGCCTGGTGTGATAGGCATCCAGTGTCTCCTCCTCTATCTGGATGGTGGTGCAGAATATAAATGTCTCATAATCTGGATTAAGCTGGGGTTTGAAGTGGGCCGTCAGGGCGTCCTTCGTTTGCTGGTAAACGTCGAGGCCGTCCGTGATTGCAAGAGAGTTGAAAATGCGTAGGACCTCATCCCCAAAATTAAGTAGGAGGTGCGACCTCATTTTCCTTGATGTGGTAATCTCTTTGCACTCCATGGCCATCTCACATTTTTGTATCCACAACTGCCATTGTGGGCCAACTGATGATGGGTCGGTGTATGGATCAAAAGGGTTGAGTGCAATGGTTGTTCCTCCTTGCGGGCGTGCCTGCGGTGTGGACGGTGACAGGTTAGCGGCTATTCTGGAGGGCGTGCTGGGTCTGGGAGTGGATGTGCCTGTCACCATATTTCGTGGGTCTGGCGTCTAACAGTGCGCACTTGTGGCAATGCTCCCTCACCTTGGAAATCTGTGGGCGATTCCTCTTAGTTTCCCTGTCGTGTGTCCACGTGTTGGGCACGAGGCTGCATCCTCTACCAGCTGTTGGGCCTCAGACCGCCTGCCTGATGGTGTTCGGGCCTTCCCGTGCTGTATTTTGTGGCCGTTGGTGTGAGCAAATTAGTTGCCATCCAATTGTGTGCTGTGTGGGCTTTTCCGGATTCTTTGATGCAAATGGAAGAAAAAAAATGTATTTTTTTTTTTGGGGGGGGGGGGGGGGTTTCAGGTGGGGGTTTGGGTGCCCCCGCCGTGATTCCAAAAATGTCGCCCTTTCCGAGGGCTGTGTCTGCTGAGCGGCTGTACGCTTATGTGGTGGACAAAACTCATTTTTTACTCCATTGAAATCTCATTTACTCTCAAAGTTTAAAAATGGTGAGTAGAATACTCCAACCTCAAAATCTTATCTGGAGCAAAGAGTGAGACAGAGCGCTCTGGGTAGGCCCCATACCCACATCCTTGCATGAATATATATTTTTTTTAAATACAGTTGTATTGGGGTCAGAGAGGTCGGGCAGATAAAGGCTTTGACCACAGGAAGGCGCCTGTTGCTACTGGACACTTAACGGCGCATACGGTTGTTACCTCAACTTCCTCACTCGAGAACTAAGTAAAAGAAAACACACCTTCCTGAGCCCACTTGGCTATATTTCCATACTGCTTGAATCTCTTTTTGTTTCTATGCCCCTGGCTTGCACTTAGAGTCGCCTCAAGGCCCCTAGCCTCGATTCTCTGTATGGTAATCCCTCTACTGGGAAGGTCTGCAGAGGTCAAATCGGGCTTCTAAGGCATGCGCCCAAAGCCCAGGACGCAAGAACTATTATAAGAAAAATAAAATGGCTGTTAAAGAAAATGGACTCCTTTGATGCATACCAACATACACATAGAGATTTCATTAATTAATGGCTAGATGAAACGGCTGAATGTGAATAACTATTTTCTCTCTATGAAAGCTCCTCAAAATCGAACTATTCCTGTTTTTTTTAGATAATTGAGCACTCCATCATTGATTTATGATATATTTAAAGTGCTGCAGATGTTTTTATATTATTTTTCACTGCATCTTGCGCCCAGATTCGTCCGGGTTAGGTGCGCTATATAAATAAATAAATAAATAAATAAATAAATAAATAAATAAATAAATAAATAAATAAATATTGACTTGGCATCACAACAAGAGAAGCTGTGAGGAGTGAGTGGTACCTGTGCACACTAATCATTGGAGGAGTGAGTGGGGCATATGTCATCACACAGTTGGCAGAACTTTTGGCAGTAATTTTTAGCGGCCATAGTTTATTAGCCATTCAGCTCGTGGCAATTCCCCGTGTTTATTATAATGTGGGCAGTCCGGTTCACCCGGGAGGGGGGGCACAATACACCTCTGTCTTAACAAGCCTCAGCACCGTTCTATAGACCGCAGCATTGCTGATGACCACAGAATAAAGGCTTAGTACCATAATATGCTTGTATTTAGATTTCTTATATATTACTTGACTCCGCCTCCAGGCTGCTTCGGTGCACTGTAGGGGATCAGGAGAAAATTAAAGGGCGGGAGGGAGAAGAGAAAATAGAAAAGAGTAAAGGAGGTGAGGTTGAAAGAGAAATGTGAGGGTAACAGTGAAAAAGATACAAGGTCTGACAGTGACTTGACCTTAGTTAGCGAACACAGCGAGAGCGGGACTAGGGCAGAAGCCCCGGCATGTGCCACACCTACCTACATTTGCTAAAGGAAAACCCAGAGGACGATGTCATCTGACGGACCGCCCCTTTTCCCAGAGACCGCCCACCCACATTTTATTTTTAAAAACACAAATCAACGTCAAAGGACGCCAATCTGAGCGAGATTTACGCTTATCTGCCCGTACCTGGATGTGATTGGCTACTATCAGTCTGTTTGTAGCCACTCACATCAAAGTGGGGCAGAGTTACTGGAAGTGCTGGAAAATCTCAGAGAATCCATGCTCTTCCCCGGAGACCCAGAGAAGAGCGTAAAAACCCCGGAGTCTCCGGGATAGACCTGGAGACTAGGCAGGTATGCCATGCACTTCTCTTCCCCCAGAAGTGCTAGCATACATGTCCTTACTTGTCTGCTTTCTTTCTCGCCTCATGACTGCATTAAACTGAGAGCCCAGAGGTATAGTGAGAGGGTAGGAGGAAGAGCTGGGACACACCCCTTTATTTCCCTATTATGAAGGGATTATTTGAAGGGGCGGGCAGGCGTTGGAGGAAGGCCACCCACCCTTGGATACGAACGGACAGGGTGCGGAACTCTCCTAAACCCGGTTAACCAGGCCTCGGCCCCAGATCCTGAGGCCTGACCATACGTGACTGACTGGAACCCAATGTATCTTTTATAATGGGAGAGCCAACATGCCCCCACAGCACACAGCCACAGAGTTTATCCACTCAGTTTCTCCCCAACGTTATATGTCTCCTTTGTTCTGGGTTTGCAGCCTTTCTCTCACTCTCACAGCTCCTGCCCGCAATGCATTGCCCTGTAAACTGGTTGTTTCATAAGGTCGTACTAGTGAAGGTCCCAAACGAAGGTTGGTTTTTGGAGCGGCACAGAAGTGTGACTTGCAATGTAATGGTCTCCATCGTAGAGGGAGGGTGTGCCAGTGAGTGACAGCGCGCAGAGGCAAATGGCCTTTCATATTGAAGAGGCACAAGTTGATTTTAATGTGAGGTTCAAACTTATAGGTAGGCTTGAGGCGCTCAGTTTTATGCATTTGGGTGTGCACTTTGAATAAAGCACGTTATAAAGCATAACCCTTGCATTTGTCCATTCGTACCCACAGCCAATACACCGCATTTTGCTCATTCTTCCATTTCCTTCTTTCCCCGTTAGAAAAATGAGCAGGAATGAGACAGTTCTTCAAAATGGCAAACTTGGCCACAGATTTAGTTTCACAACAAAAAGAATCACTGCACACATTGGTGAAAATCAGTCTGAAAGTGTGGCGCCTGCTCTGTGTCCAACACCTGCTTCCCCTATTACTTTGCACTAAGTCCATAGTAGGCCCAACTCTCCCAACCCTTTGTGCCTGTGCCCCACCTGCCCTTGTAGGTGTTCACGGGCAGGTAGAGCGCCGTTTCTTCAGGGGAAGCTGAACCCTTGCTGTTACCACCAGACGCCACTGCCGTTAGGCTCCCAAGAGGCGCTGGTCCGAGAAGAGCGAAGACCCTTGCGGCTTCCTCATGGCTCATTCAGAGTCTGTCTCTTGTGCTTGGTCGGCCAAACACTGCAACGCCACGGGTGGGATACTGTCCACCATAGCTCCCCCTCCTTTCGCTTATTCTTACAATTCCAAGAGTTTTGTACACAAATTCCAATAAAAGAATTCCAACCCCATTGCTGATAAATTAACTAAATTTTTTAGATAATATTCGGGGGATTTCAAGTTGCTTAGGCCATGTCTGATATGTTGGACGCCTCTGCCCCTGCAGAATTTAGACATAGCGCAATTCAACTTCTTCCTCGATCTTTCTACTGCAGTGTGGTTCTCTGCTCCCCTCCATTCCGGCCTGGGAATTATCTCCAACCACACGATCTCCGTCTCTCCAAGCTGCGCCGATATTTCCTGTAACGAGAGCATCATGTCCCTCAACAAGACCCCCCTCCCCAAGCTGGTCAGGTCATTCCCACCCAAGTGGATGACCAACACTTCGGGCTTATGCTGCTTACCCAGCAACCTGCGCATAAACCCTTGCAGCTGCGCCCATTTCATCCCTGGCACCCCATGCCACCATATCCGGTACTCGCCCACCGTCAGCTCCTCCTGCTGCGGTATCCAGCTTCCCTGGCCCTCGAAACAAACGAGTGCCCCACCACCCAAACAGAACGCCTCTTCCTCCAGTGCGAAGCTGGTAATGGGAAGGAGACGAGAAGGTGGCATGTTACTTTACGTTTTTTTCCGGCCTGATGTATCTTTTAAAATACCCAGAAGACCACCTCCCTATTTTCTTGATTTCCTCGGCCCGTAGTCCCCCAGCCGCTGCGGAGGTGGCCGCCCGATCCCAAACGAATGTGACCCAAACCGCCCGTCCTTCAACCCCATACTCCCTAGTGCCATATCCATATCTGAACTGGAAGTGGCTCAAGGCGGACCCATCCCCATGCAACAGTCGTGGAACCCCCGGGTCTGACGGCGGCCTTTGCTGAAGATAGTTGGCCAAGGCCACCACCGGGCAGACAAAACTCCCCTGGATGGCCTGAAGTGTCACCGCCACCCCTTTCCCCTTCTAATCGGTCTTTGACCTACGTACGTAAATGATCGCCTGTGTGCTAGTTGCTTGGACACCCCCCAATCGCAAGAAACCAGACCCCTTGCCCCCCTTGTTCTTGGGGACTACCTTGCTCACCCTGAAGGCCCCAAGGAATGCTACTGTGAAGGCTGCTGTGAATAACACCCTCTCTGTATCACTAATGCATATTACCTTCAGACATTTAATTAAACATGTAGTTTGACTACGTCGATGGGCCGCCTCTCATCAGGCTTCTTCACTGTTTGTTTGGCCCAACCTCTCACGGCCATTGCAATGTAATGTGCTACCTGGTGTAGGACGCCCGTCCATTATAAAGGGGTTACCACGCATCTTTCCTTTGTTTGCCCTTTGCGGGCTTTTGGTAACTTTGGCACTTGTTTTTTGACCTGCGCCCTCCCCCTTACCTAGAGGGGAGGGGAGGCAGAGGAGGGCCCTATAAAGGGAATTGGGCCGCCTCCTCCATAATCTGGGTTTCTCCGTCTTCAGCTTCATATCTTGTGAACACATTAATTACGAGGTTGCCAGTGCCTACTGGCAACCTCGGTTTACCATTCCCGACACCTGATATCCCAGTATTGCTGGGATATTACGGGCAGCGGAGGAATGGAAAGTTCCCATTTCCGTGAAGTCCCATAGGACTCCATGGCAATGGGAACACTGAAGCACCGGCACCGGTGCCGGTGCTTCAGTGATTTATCTGCTGGTAGGGGCCTGAACTACCGGTAGGTCAGGCCTGCCAGTAGTTCACAGCCACTACTGGGAAACACGGAGTGAGGCGGTCCGGAAAAGGTGCCTGGCACCTTAATGTAAAGCATCAATGCGGTCAAGTGTCACACCTAACATGCATTGCTGGAAATGGAAACACTTGTACAGGAGGAACCCTCTCCTCCTTGAAGCAGCATTTCTCCAGATCACCACACAGTATCACTACCCCGAACCCAATCCTGCTGATTTGCATAAAAGCAAAGACCATTATGGCAACATGAGAATGCCCCAAATATTAAGCATGTCGTATAGTGAGTGATTCAGCAAGAAACACCTTTGACGCAACAATGGAAGTTGGACTCCTTGGTCACAATACTCAGCCTAACAAAACAATGGGCCTCATTACGAGGCAGGCGCTAACGGAATGAAGGGGGCCGGTACGGGACCGGCCCCCTTCATTCTGTCAGGGCTGATTACGAGCTTCTCACCGTGGGACTCGGATCGGAGGCCTGGTAAAACCAGGCGTCCTTTCCGGGTCCCGCGAGGGGAAGAGGGAGGCAACAACGGGACACTTATAATGTACCCGTTGTTACCTCCACCCCCATTCCCATTGAGCTTTATGGGGGCTCAAATGGGAATGGGGAATGGCTCCTGCAAGGAGGACTTACCAGGTCCTCCTATGTCGGAATGACCCGGTAAGTCCCCATTGCAGGATCCCGGAAAAGGAGCCCGGTTTGGAGGCAGCCATGGAGCTAACAGCTCCATGGCTATTAGCTCCATGGCTACCTCCAAACTCGTAATGAGGCCCAATGTCTGTGAACTGCAGGACACATCTACCGGTTTGGACAGCTGCAGCAGGGAAGGTTGAGGCTTGGGCGGTTTCTGTATGCAGTCTCCTGTGCTGAGTCTTCTGGTGGCAGAGTGCTTGGTGCAGCGGGGCAGGGAGGGGTGGGGCGGGGTGGGGTTTGCTACTGATAGAGCAGCAGTGCTCTGACAAGACAAACTTTGTACAAGTAAACCTATGGGCCTCATTACACGGTAGGCGGTGAGCCATGGCGCTATTAGCGCCATGGCTCATGCCGGTAAAATACCGGCACCGCCTTGGCGGAAAGGGGATTTACCGCCCCATCCCAAGGTTGGAGGGGCGGTAAATCCCCCTTCCGCCATTGCCCTTCCCCATTCCCATTTCTGCCCCATAGGGCTCTATGGTAATGGGGAAGGCGCTAATTACGGCACCGCAATTTAGCGGTGCCGTAATTAGCTCCGAGGTCCCTTAGCGGGTTGGTATTTAACGCCTGCAAAAAGCAGGCGTTAAAACTCCAACCCGCTAAGGGACCTCGTAGTAAGGCGGCAGGGATTTACCGGTACCGGTATTTTACCGGTGCCGGTAAATCCCTACCGCCTACCGTGTAATGAGGCCCTTTGTCTTTTTGTGGCCCAGTTGCTACCCAGCTAACATAAATTACAGGGTGATGTAGGAAGAGAAGTGTTGGGTGGCAGTGAGCAAACACCACAGGTAAGTGCCTGAGCGGCATGAACCAGTGGTGACCAGACACCTTCTTTCTAGTTCCTAACTTCATTGTTGGGATCAGAGAGAGGGAGGGACTGCAGCATCCTTGTGCCCCTTCCAGTCAAGAACACAACGTTTTACTCAGCTTCCATCGGTGAATACAGTACAAAATATATAAAGACATATACTTCAAAAAGGCAAATTGCATTGAATCTTGTAAATACACGTTCACTTACCGAGTATTATTTGCATTGCTGCATCGTTAAAATGCGTCGTGTCATAATTAAGCTGTAAATCATGGGCCGCCACAATTATGTGTGGTGCTTTCCATCTCGTTTTAATTCCAAGTCTATGAAAATGTAGCACTGCTAAGACATTTCCCTTAAAATCGTATATATTTGGGGCAAAGCAGCAAAAGAAGAGATACATCGCCAGTTCCTCCAATTTGGCAATCACAGAACTTCGTCCAGCACCAGGCTTTGTCACCAGTTCAGAGGACATTTAAATGCAACAAATTAATCGCAAGGAGAGTCTTTAACTCAGATAATCTTTGGAAACTAGGGGATTATTTATTGTTAATCATAGTTTTAAGGGGGGCGCTAGAGAGCCCGACCAATATGGCAGCAGGTCTGTGAAGCTCTCCAGCGCCCGGGAACATTCGGACATTTATCCTGCAGCTAATTGCTCTGTAATGGCCATCTGTTGCTCTCTCTTGGCTTCGGATGGTGCCGAGCCTCGGGGGAGTGAAGCAGTGCCTCTCCGGGGACAAGCGGCGGCGATCTCCGGCAGCTGTAAATCGCTGTGTGGAGTGGAGGAGGGGCTGCTTGGCGGCGGGCCGGACCGCGGAGCGGAGGTCTGGTGACCGGAGGAGCAAGGGTCAAGGATGCAGGGGGCTCGCTGGCCCCAGTGGCGGAGCGGTGAGGAGGAGTGTGCAGCCCTTGGCGGGGAGGCTCCGGTGCTCGATCTGAGGGGGGAGCTCGCCCGGCGGCTGTGTGGCAGTGCGGTCCCGTGGGGCGGCTGTGGCGGCACTCCTGCAGCGTAGCTATGGTGAGCTGGGAGGATCCGAGGAGGAGCGGCGGTCTCCTGGGGGCACCTGCTGGCCCGTGAGTGGAGCTCCCCATGTGCTTTCCTGTGCGGTCCCCACGGGCCGGAGCTGCCGAGTAGTGAGGAGGTGACGCCGGGCGCGAGTCACAGGTGCCCGGGGTCTGACGGTGTCCTTATGCAGGCAGTGGGGCACTCGACCTGGAGGGGGACTGGCCCGCGCATTCCTGCAAGTCGACTGGGGCGAGGACCGGCGAGTGCCCTGTTCTGCTGTGTAGACTTGCGGCGGCGGCTCCCTCCGGAGCATACAGTGCCTTATGCATAATGCTTTTCAGGCTGTGGTGGTGATTTATGGACTTCTTCTGGCGGTCTCCTACACCTGGAAAGGAAGGCGCCCAGGTTCCCTGCTAAGGAATTAGGTGGGGACACGGAGACAGCAACGGCAGTGTTGACCTGGTGTTGTCCCTTGGAGGGGTCCTTGCTTACTGATCGGCGCGGCGGAGTCAGACTTGCGGGATAGTGCTATATTTCCGGAAGTCTGTGGCACTGCTGATCTGACTGTGGTGCTCGGTGCTGCCCCTGCTCCTTACTGTTAGTGGAGTCGGATATACGGGGAGCTGCGGATTGGAGTCGGGTGTGCTACTGGATAGAACGGCCGGGCGAGAAGTGCTGTGTGGTGCCTGGTGCCCTCTGCCCTGGGGGACCATGTCGAAGGAAGGGTAAGAATGGCAAACATCAGTCTAAACTGCACTTCGACGTGTCTGCTCAGACTAAAACCAATGGGGTGATAATGGACGCACCTGAGCTGCAAGCCCCGGAGTCTGAGACAGATCCTGTTGTGGCTTTTCAGGATATCAAGGCCATGTTTGCGCAGTTACAGACTGGGATACAGTCTCTTGATGGGAAGTTGGACACACTGACATGTAAGGTTGATCACATGCAGGTCCGCCTGGACAAACATGGGGAACATTTGGATGAGGCAGAGGGTCGGATATCCGGAGTGGAGGATGTGGCGGCCTCAGTGTCGGGCGAAATGGCTGGAATGCGGAAGGCCTTGAAGGAGCTCAAGGAGAAGCAGGAGGACCTCGAATCGAGGTCAAGTAGAAATAACATTAGAATTGTGGGCCTGGCTGAATCGCCGGATCAGAGAGATATGGAGGCTCTGGTAGAAGGAATCCTGAAGGAGGCACTGGGCCCAGAGGGGTTTTCCCCCTTGTGTGTGGTGGAGAGGGCACATCGAATTCCCGGTGGAAGGAGGCCGGTTCCTGGAGCCTCACCGAGACTGTTGATAACCCACCTGCTGAATTACAGGGACCGGGACACTGTGCTCTGCAAGGCAAGGGAGAAGGGGAATGTCACCTATAAGGGGGACACTATTAAGTTTTATCCGATGCTATACCCGGCCAAACTCCGGGTGGAGCATAGAGGCAAATCACTCTTCTTCCAGACCCCCGAGGAGGCTGCATCCTTTTTGGATATGTTACCAGCATCACCCAGGCAGCTGGGTGACAATGACACTTAATGTGGGGAGGAGCGTGGGGCCTAAGCCCCGGGCAGGGTCCTGCAGGATGTTTTGGTTTGATCCTTGGAGCAGTTATCAGAATACTCGGGGATGGGTGCTGGAGGGTCAGGCTTGTAGCTACCCCCAGTGGGCAAGCTGGTTGAGTGCATGTTGAGGGTGTTTAGGAGGCTGGAGAGTTGGGGTTGCCGGCAGGGGTGCGGGGTGGACGCTCAGGGGGGTGGGCCGGGGAGAGGAGCGATGGTGCACCGACAAGTTGGGGAGTTGTTGGAAGGGGTGGGGGGGTGGGGGATTAATGGCACAGGGAATGCGGCTCTTCGAGGGGTGGGCTGGCACACGGGCAGTAGGCTTCAGGAGACTTTATGATGGCGGCACTTAGACTTCTGACCTGGAATGTAAGGGGCCTTAATAGTCCACCGAAGTGCCAAAAGGTGTTGCAATATTTGCGACGTCACCAAATAGGGGTGGCCTTCTTCCAGGAAACCCATTTGACGGTGGACTCGGAATCTAAGTTTGGCAAATGTTGGGGGTGCGGTGCCATAGGTATTTTTCTTTGTATTCTTCCTTTTCCAGGGGCGTGGGTATTTTAGTGCATAGCTCAGTGGGATTTCCTATGACTAGGTTACTAAAATACCAGGAGGGGAGAGCGCTCATAGTACAGGGAGTTATCCAAGGGAGGCTATATAGGTTAATTTGCTACTACGGCCCTAACCGGGACACGGCTGAGCCGTTGGCGTGGGTGGAGAGGCAGTTGGCGGGCATGCCTACAGGGGAGATCTTGTGGGCAGGGGATTTTAACACAGTGCTAGACCCTGTTTGCGATCGGACGGGCCCTCATCCGCATTTGTGTAGTAAGAGCTCTGTTAAACTCCGGGGCATGATGGCGGTGTGGCGGTTAGCGGACATCTGGAGGGTGCGGAACTCTATGGTTAATCAATATACGCATTACTCGGCACCGCACAACTCGGCCGCACGTTTGGATTACTTCTTAGTGTCCAAGGACTTTATGGGGCAGACAACCGAGGTGGAGATTTGGGCCCGTACTCTTTCTGATCATGGCCCGGTTTTATTAGCTATTCGGCTGAGAGGGCGGTCCGGGGGAAGTTCACCGTGGAGATTCAAGAGTGATGAGCTCACGGACACAGTCGTTAGGGAGGAGTTAGGGAAAGCCATCGATAGTTATTTTGAGCTGAACGAGGGGTCGGTATCCTCGGCGGGCACCCTATGGCAAGGTTTTAAGTGTGTAGTGCGGGGGGAGTGCATAGCTAAGGAGGCGGGTATATTGAGGAGAATACGCAAAGCTTTAATGGAGAAACAAGTGGAGATAAGCGCCTTGCAGGAGGCGGCTCCTGTCCCTTTCAAAACTCAGCAAGGCGAAATAATGAAGAGCCTTCAGGAACTCCACGCATTGGCTCAGCGGGAGATGAAGTACATGTGGGATAGATCGGCCCCTCGGAAGTATGGTGAGGGTCAGGCTCCGGGTCGTTCACTAGCCAGGATGACGCATTTGAATGCTTCGGGTGGCAGGGTGGCGGTAATTACGGACGAGGGGGGACGGACCATTTTGAGGATGAGGCGATACTCCGCGAGTTTCATACATTTTATACTCTCCTGTATGCTACCCAATCCCGCGCTGCACAAGCGGAAATCGAAGCTTATCTCTGTTTTGGTGCTCGGAGGAACAGAGGGAGTGGTTGAACAGGCCGGTGACAATAGAGGAGGTGAAGGAGGCCATAAAGTCCTTACCTAATGGGAAATCCCCGGGTCCGGATGGCTTCACGGCTGAATTTTACAAGAGCTTTGTTGACAAACTGGCGCCTTATGTGCTGCGGGTATATCAGGAGGCAGTGACTGAGGGTCGGCTGCCGGAGTCTCTTAGGGAGGCTTTGGTGGTGGTGTTGTTGAAACCAGGGAAACCAGAGGGAGATTGCTCCTCGTACCGCCCGATATCCCTGATCAACTCGGACAATAAGATCTTGGCCAAAATCTTGGCGTCACGCCTAACGCCGCTGGTTAGGGCTGATCAGGCAGGCTTTATTCCTGGGCGGTCCACGTCAGTCGGCCTCAGGCGAATGTTTGGGCTGCTAGCCGCCTTACCGAGCACAGATCTGGTTGTCGCGGTTTTGTTAGATGCCGCTAGGGCTTTTGATTCTATTGAATGGCCGTTTTTGTTTGCGGTCTTGCGTAGGTTGGGCCTGGGGGGGTTTCTTGTCCTTAGTGTCACTTCTGTATGATAAGCCGGTTGCTAGGGTGAGGGTCAATGGGCAGACGACCGCATTAATTCCGCTTGAGAGGGGGACGTGCCAGAGGTGTCCTTTGTCCCCCTTATTGTTTCCTCTGGCGATAGAGCCCTGGGCTGAGCGAGTGCAGGAGTTACATATTCATCGGGGGATTCAGTTGTTCACCCACAAAGTGGTGATTTTGCTGTATGCGGATGATATGGTCCTGTTCCTGTGCCACCCTGAGGTTAATCTGGACCCAGTTATGCTAGATGTTCAACAATTTGGGGAGCTCTCGGGGCTAAAAGTGAATGTTGCAAAGTCAGTGATATTTCCCTTGATGGACAGCCAGGTCCGCTTTCAGAATACATGGGGGTTTCAGTGGGATATGCTCAGTACCCGGTACTTGGGGATCACTTTAGCCAGGGATATGGGAGAGGTGTGCAGCAGTAATTATGGGGCGGTGCTCCAGTTAGCCAAGGAAGCAATGCAGAGGTGGACTTCGCTTCTGCTTAATGTATTTGGCAGGGTCTTGGTAGTTAAGATGTCCATTCTCCCCCGGTTCTTGTATGTGTTTCTTAATGTTCCCCTTCGGATACCTAGAAAATACTTTCAAGATCTTAAGTCGGCAGTGCTTCGGTTTCTCTGGGCTGGGAAGCAGGTGCAGGTTTCGTGGGACAGGCTCACTGCACCTGTCTGGGGGGGGGAGGCCTGGCCCTGCCTGATTTTGAATTATACTACCATGTGGCCCAGGCTAGTTATCTAAGGTACTGGTATGGGATGGCGGCTGAACACGGGCATGTTGAGATAGACCGGTCAATAGCATCCCCAGCGTTGCAGAGGTCGGTTATTCTGATGGCTCGGGTTTGCCTTGAGGTGGCCCCGACCTTGGTTGGGTTGACGTGTAGGGCTTGGTCCCTTCTGGAACGTAAACCTAGGGGTAGTATACTTTTTTTGCCTGAACTCCCGGTCATATTTTTTCCGGGGTTACCTGTGACCAGCGAGGCGGATTACGTTGCCATGACGAAGCGGGTGGGGATTACCAAATTTGCAGATTTGTTCCCGGACGGTACGTTTATCACCATGGATCAGCTGAGAGACAGGGGGGCCCTATCGGCGCTGGATGTATTTTTTTACTTCCGGCTGCGAGTGTCGCTGCAGCGGCTCTTACCGTCCTTCCCTGAGCAGCCCCCGCTGGCACGGTTGTTAGATCGGGTGATAAGGGGGGACCTGGATCGGAGGTTGCTCTCCAAGCTGTATGCAATAGCCCTGGAGGATAAATTGTCGACTGCAAAGTCATCACGGGAGGAGTGGGGAAAGCTGTTGGGCAGGGAGGTACCGGCGGATGTGTGGACGTACTGTTGTGAAGGTATTAGAAAGGGGGCAATTAACACCAACTTTAAGCTCATTCATTTTAAATTCCTACATCAATATTACTATTCCCCGGTTCAGCTGCATCAGTACTTCCCTCAAAAGTCTGTAGCATGCATTAGATGTGGGTATGAATCTGCGGGATTTCTCCATGTGGCATGGGAATGTGCACTGCTTGACCAATTCTGGGGGGTGGGAGGGTTGCTGTGATTGGGGGAATTGTGGGTCAACGGTTACCCCCGGATCCGGTAATGGGCTTGCTAGGGTATACTGCTCAGGTACCGAGGAGGTCTGGGAAGTTGGTGAGTCTGCTGTTGATCCTCGCCAAGCGCAGGGTTCCTATGGGGCGGGGTAGGAGGACTGCCCCGACGATTGCTCAATGGTCTCAGGACATTGTGTACTGCAGTAATATGGAAGTGAGGTGGGGTGCTATGCAGGGGAGGGGATGGGGTGATACTAAGATGTGGGATGCATATACATCATACCTCCTCCTCGACCAATCACGTGGCGGAGCATCGGGCCCCTGCTTATCACAGGAACTCTCAAGTCCGTCATTGCCGGACTGAATGGCCCAAACGCTGCATGGCATTTACTATAATTATGTGTCCCCGGAGGACTGGAACACTGGAGGAGAGGGAGGGCATACATTGGGTTGTGCCCCCCCCTGTTTTTTAGGCTGCTTGGACTTCCATGACTGGTCGCTGTATGCTGGTCGCTTTTCATTATCGCATAATGTGGTTTGCTGGTCCTGTGTTTGGGTTCGACTCACGGGGAAGGGTTGATTCACGTGCCATGTAGGGGGGTGTGTGGGGTGAGCTGGGGTGGGTGTTGGGTTGGAGTTGTCGTTATATGAAATGCCAATAAAGAAAGTTACAAAAAAAAAGAAAATCAAAGTTTTAAGGAGCTAAGATTTCTTGTCGACTTGTCTTTTGCTCACGTCTGCTGCTGCTACAATCATGATTTTTCCCAGAAAGCCAGGCGCTAATATCGCCTTTATTTTTAATTTCTTTTTTTTTTTTTTTATAACGCACCTAATACCAGAGTTTGCTACCTAAGCACGAATCAGGGATTTGAACTTATGTTGCTCTGCATGGTCTTGCTTCTAAATTAAGTTTAGAGTGGGAAGTCTGAAAAAGACAACCCTGTCTCACTGCACTAAAGGTGCTATGTGACACACAGTAAAAAGATGATGCCCATGGAGTAGGTGTGACTCCATAGTCTATGAACACAAAAATGTAAAACACACAGCAAAACACATGTAAGAGTGGTAAAAAAAGGCTCACACTCTTACCATGTGAAAAAATAAATCCTAGAAATCCAGCAAAGCTGCTAAAGGACTCAGTAGGTAAGGGAAATTAGCCATTCTGGAGAATTCTCCCTAACACTCGCCCCCCCGCCCCCTCCAAGACTAAGGGACAGGGGGATTTAATCCACTCCTGGATGAATCTCTTCACTCTAGTCCAGAGGTCTTCAAACTGTGGGGGCGCACCCCCCCCAGGGGGGAGCGGCCTCCTCCCAGTGGGGTGCCAGTGCCCAGAATGAAATGTAAAAAAAAAGAACAATCTTTTTTTTTTTTTTTTTTAGATTGGAGGAAATGGGGAGGGGCAGCTCACATGGTCAGACTGGACCATGAAATGGTCTTAGGCACCAATGAAAAAATGGCCAACAGTTGCAAATGGATATTCAGTCCGTTAGTCACAGACTGTTTGAATAGTACCCAAGGGGTTGTTTTTTTGTTCAAATGTAAACAAATTGTGATATTTAAAGAATATTTATTGAGCAACAATGGTCAAAACTACTAGCTGCATAGTGAAGTAACTCCTCAAACTGGCCCACATTGGCCAAAAAAGTGGCCCAGTTTGACTGGCCTACACTAGCATTTTGCATTTTTGGTACGGTCATCGCCCTATTGCCCTATAGGCCAGTCCAAACCTGCCGGCTCATCCATAATGGGTGAGGGGGTGTCCACCCACTGGCCACCTCACCCATTATGGAGGAGCCGAGGAGCCAGCCCACTGAAACACTGAGCACTCCCTCAGCTCATTTTTCCAGCTGAGGGAGTGCTCCTGGGCTGGCTGAACTGTCAAAGGGAAACACTGTTCCAACATGTTTCATCCAGATACAATCATTTTTTGTATGCGTTTCTGTGTTTTACTGTTTTTACAGTTTTAGCTCAATGTTATATGTGTATACGAATTAAAATATGTGTTTAATTTACTTGACCTGGTATATTACTATGTAAACAATAGATGACAGTGCAATAGTACTTGAATGGTGGTTATTGACGATCTATGTGTGTAAAAGCAGGGTTGTTTTTGGTGGAACTCCCTTCGGTTGACTAATCTTGTATGACGCAATATGCATTTTCCATCTTCATGGAGTTATAGTTGCTCCTCTTCATGCATGCAAGTGTGAGGGACCTCTTATGTCTTATGTGTGTTTTCATTTTGGGGAAATCACCAACCTGTTCTTCACTACCAAAGCTGGTGTACTTATTACCACCAGGGAGCACAAGCCTTCCCAATTTGCATATAAGCTCTTGATCCACAGGCCCAATAGTGGTCCATTAATACGGCAGTGCCTATTTTCATGCATGTCTCATCAAAAATGCATTTGACCTTTTGTTTTACCCTACTTTCACTGGGCCAGTATTCCTGAAACATAATGTGGCATTCTTCACAGGTATTATGGGTACGGGGGCCTGTTTCATCCTCTACCCATATCAGCAATTTGTAATATTAAGTCAATTCTTTGAGGCATATATCATTTTCATTCTGCATCACCTCTACTAGTACTGTCCGGAGTGCTTGTGCCTTGCACCCCATCATCCCCTTGACCCAACCGTCTGAGGTAAATACCTCTCTGTATATTAGTAACTGGGGTCTTTCCCAGCACCCAGGTATCTCTTTCCCTACTGCACGTATGCACTGTAATAAAGTGTGGTCTGTTATTTTAGCCGCTCCTCTATTCAGACCTTCTACCTTGCATTGCATCACCTGTTTTTTTCTTTCAGGATCATCCATCATAGCTTTTTGTTTTTATATCCTCATAAGAAAACGTCTTTTTTTTTTCATCAATCGCAAGGTGGCCCATCTTCCTTGGAATTGCCCCCTAGTTGTGCTAAGTGTGTTAGGCAGTGTGCTCTATGTATAGGTATTTCTGTGGCCACAAATGTCCTGGAAGCACTCATGGCGTAGGGAATTAGGCAACACACATAACAGCTCTCAACAGATGGCTCTATCCCTACTTTACTCATGTGCTAGTACCACAAATTATTAGTGACATGGGCAGAATCAGTAATATATTTTCTCAGATGTATAGAGTCATCTAACACATTTCTTTTTAGTCTCTTCATCTGTGTTTACTACAGGGAATTGTTCTGGTGCCATTTCATTTATCGTTGTTACAGTATTCTCTGCTCATGTTTACTGGTCTAGCAGTGTTATAAATTATCATTTCTCCTGCTGCAACAAAAAGTATTATATAGAGACTATAAAATGTAAATAACATTTCTATGGCCATTATTGCTAGGGTATCTATTGTCTGCAAATTGTCTTCTACGCACCAAAAGGGGAAGTCTTATGTCATTCAACATATGCATTTTCCTTTCAAGGGAAACGTTTCTTAAGAAGCTAACTTTCACATGAAAAACCTTGTTAATATGGAAAGAGAATGTCTTTCCAACACTATGTAAGTCTTTAGATTGAATAGTAATATAGTGATGCAGAGGTTCCAGGCTCCTAAAAAGGGACAAGTGTTCATAAAAAAGGACAAGATCAAGAAAAATAAAATGTCTATAGGGAACATCTGTTATTTTCCTTTTACTGTAGAAGTGGCATGCTTTGTTTTAGGCAACTATCACCAAAGGATATCAAACTAAATCGTCTGTGTATCTATATAAAGAGTAATATGTCTTTATTCTTCTTGTTGCTCATTTGTCCTCTTCATCGACCTTGTTTGGGTTCTTCTCGCCTCTTCTTCATTTTCATGTCCAATGTTGGCAGACAGGGGGGTCTCTCCTTGGTAGGGTTTGTTGTCACTGAGATGAACCAGGCACGCCTTCATTGAACTTTCACTGCAGACTGTATAAAGCGCCTCCACTGCGTACGGTCCCTCGAAGCGGGACAAGTGCCACTTTCTGGTGAACAAGATCTTGCCCCCTGAAAATAATGCCAGTGGTCTCAGCAAAACATATGGATCAGCTTGTTCATATACATTATCAATCTTCGTTGAACCCTCTGCCGTGCTCGTACATGTTGAGACATACATTTAAGAGATTCCGTCATAGCTGTCAAAAAATCGTGCATTTCTTTCCCTAACACAGTGGTGGCATTCTCTGCATCAGTTTGAGCTCGAGTGGGAGGAGCAAAGGGCATATGCATTCGATGTCCAATCACCAGCTCATGTGGATTTAGGTGATGGTCTGAGCCGGGCTGATTGCCTAATGAAAATAAGGCTAGAGGAAGGCAATGGAGCCAACCTTTTTTCAGTGTCTCTTTTAGTTTGGCAATTCACTCTTTTAGGAGGGCGTTGAGCCACTCACAAAATCTGTTTGCTTGTGGGTGATAAGCTGATGAGAATGGTCCTTTATACCCAACAGGATGGTGATGTGCTCAAACACCTCATTTACAAAGTGTGGTCCATTGTCAGACCAGATCATTTTGGACACTCCCCACCTTGGAAATACCTCAAGTATGTGGAACTTTGCAGCACAAGTGGCATCTGGATGTGTACATGAACCTGCTTTGATCCATTGAGAAAAGGGACATACGACCACTAGCATGTACCTATAGCTGTTACAAATTAGGAGCATATCTGCATAGTCGATATGCAAATGCTGAAATGGTCCAGTAGAATGGGGCATCACTCCTCTTACTGTTCATAGAGTATGCCCAGCAGTGAACTTCTGGCATATTAAACAATTTACAATAAAATTAGTGACATGTTCTGCCAAATTCGGTTTCCTTGAAATCAGTACTGGAAGACACTCTCTTGATGTGTGTGCTGGGTAGTGCAATTGGTCTAGTGCTTTTGTAAGCAGCCCTAGGGACATGAATGGCTGCCTGGTGGTCTCCCGCTTCCACATTGCATCTGTGGGGCTCAATAAGCACCCACCATGTTTCCATAACTCTTGCTCTTCTGGTGGTAGCCTTCCCCATAGTTTGGTAATTTGTGCTCTGGGTAGAGTATTAAAACCCTCCTTCATGACCATGCTGTGTGCACATATGTATTTGGTCAGTGCAGTGGCAATATCAGAGATTTTGGAAAAATATGCTGCTTTTTTTGCTTTTATGCTTTAAGACCAGTGGCTTCATTGCCGAGAGAAATAAAATCTGCACCTTCGGTATGTGTTGCACACTTCACCAAAGCGATACGCCTATGAGCCTGTCCAAAAGTGGCACATGCTGCACTGGTGTGATGTCTGCGCGCAGTAAGCCCCTCCTGTTCTAACGTTAAAGTCCTGCATGTACTGTTGACATCACTTAGGTATAGTTGGAATACACTATTGCCTGCTCTTCTTCATGTGCTTCACGTGCCAAAATCAGTACTATCAATTCTGCCGCTTGTGCTGAGAAATGCGCTGGCAATCTCGCACTTGTCACTGTCTCAAAGCTGTTGTTCTCTGTTGCCTTCACTACTGCTGTGCCACTGCGCCTTTTACCAGTGCTCTGGTCTATTGACGATGAGACGTCAATGAAGAAATTATCTCCCCTAGTAGGGTATTTTCCTTGACATGTTGTATTTCATCATGGTATTCAGTGTACTTTGTGCAATCATGCACGTTATCTCCTTCTTTTACTGGTCCTGCTGTAAATCTGGCTGTATTTACCACTCGGCACCTGACAATTTTAATCAATGGGCTTGATATAATTACTTCATAACTGAAGGCTCTCTGTGTAGTCAATGTGCTTTTGGGCTTTTCAAGTATGGCAAATAGGGCATGCTCAACCTATAATGTAACTGTGCAGCATATAGTTATACTGGCAGAATTCTCAATTGCATAGGCTGCTGCCCTCAATACTTGCATGCAGGGATAATGACCTCTCATGACTGGATCAAATATCCCACTGTAGAATGCTAATGGTTGGTATCCCATAGTAGTTTTCTGTGCAAGGACATCCATCCTCAGTACTCCATTTGAATGGGAGAATTAGAAAATGTCATTGCAATCAGGGATCACTAACACAGGAGCTGTGCATATGCTATCTTCAATTCATCAAAGGTGTTGATCATCCTGCCTGTCGAGGCTACAGCATCCTTCTGCACCTCCTTCCGTCCTATTAAAAGTGGCCTTACACATGTGCAGTAGTCGAAAGCCCATGACCTGCAATAAATGCAAAGGCCTAGAAATTGCTGTAACCCTTTCACTGCCTCTGGCCTGGATGTATTCATAATTGCTTCTTCTCTTTCCGGTGTCACCTTCCTCCCTTACTTTGAAATTAGCTGGCCTACGTATAGGGCTTCCTCCTGGCAATATTGCATTATCTCTTCATCAACTTTGTACCCTTTCTCTGTCAATACTGTCATCTGCTTTACTGAGTTGCTCCTGCACTCTTCCTTTGTGTTGCTGCACACTAAAATGTCATCTACATATTATATTAGAGTGCTGTCAAGTTGTATATTTCCCAAGTCCATCTGAAGCACTTGGTTAAAGACAGAGTGGGATTCACAGTACCCATGGGGTAACCGAGTATGTTTTAGTTTAATTCAGCAGTAAGTGAACAAGGTCAAATACTGTGACTCTTCATGCAAGGGGATGGAAAAGAAAGTATTTGTTAAATCAATCACTGTAAAATATTGGGCTTTGGATAGGATGTTACATAATATTGTGGCTGTGTTTGGAGCCAATGGGAATTCTGCGTCATCAATCTTTTTCAGGGGGATAATCCTGGCTACATCTCCATGACCCTCCTGTTGGTTTTGTTACTGGGTGCACAACCGTGTTACATGGGGATTCTGAAGGTAATAATATTCCTTGTCGCATTAAGGCAGCAATGCTTTCGTAGATATACTGATCAGCATCCTTTGACATTGGATATTGTCTTACTCATGGTAAAATAGCTCCTTGCTTCAATTTAATATGAACTGCCCTCACTCCTTTCAATAGACCGTCATATGGACTGCTGGTCCACAATGTGATTGGGGCATATGCCAAATCTTCTTGGAGGAAAGATGGTAGTATCTTTACTAGTGACATTTTCTGAGGTATTTCCCAATTCTCCATTTTTAACTGATATGTAAGACTGATATTAAACATCACTTTGTCATCTGAGTTGTCATCTGTAAACAGGCTTTCATCTGTTAAGTCAATCCGTCTATGTCCTTCATCAAGGGCTACTACTGTTCTTCGACACACCCCTTCATCATCAACCCCATGCAAAATCATGCTGTCTTCTCTTACTATTACTGCTTCTAGTTCAACTGACATGGCATGACATGGATGCTTCCAGCCCCTTGACACCCACCGTGGACATTAGTGTATTCAAGAGATTTGCTCTCATTCATAATTATTTTTCTAAGACGTCCTGAGAAGTGATGTTGAAACATAACAGAATACTTGCTCCTGTGCCACTACAGGGAAAGGTGATAGCAATGGCTGATGAACGTCAGCGTTGGATCTTCTCTACAAAATGTTTACTGCATCAAAAAGTATGGTTCCACAAAATGGACTCCCTATTAGAATGGAAATTGAAGAATGATTCCATTTGTCTTAGCATTGCTCCTCGCACATTTCCTGAACCTTTGCAATGTCTGTCCTAGACCAGCTGTCTGTGAAAATGTGGTAATTCACCTATTCTGACCATTCCCAAATGGTACTTACACTCCATTTGGCTGTGGAGGAAGTGTCCAGCTACCCTGACCTACTAATAATTACATATACTGCTGCAAATGATGTGATTCCAGGACTTGTTGGAATGTTTGCAGCCTATGGAAACCCCACGGCGATAACATCAGATAATGGCCTCCATTCAGTGGTCAGGATTTTGCTTTGTTAGCGGAATGTTCAGGGTTCCATCATTGCAGTGTGATGTGTCTCTGGCAGAAAGCTAATGCAACTGTCCAAACTATTATTATTATTATTTTTTTTATTTTTCATTTATAACACACTTAATACCAGTGAGTGGCTTCTAAGCCCGGGATCGGGATTCGAACCTGTTGTTGCACCGCATTATCTTGCTTCCAAGACAAACGTGTTGCCCCTGAGCTATGTGGAAGCATCGCTAGAGGTCTTTGGGGGGGGGCTATAGCCCCCCTGGGTCTTTTGGTTCTAGCGCAGGATAGAAGGTCAGGGGCTAAAAACAAAAGGCTAGCTAGCCCCAATACCCGACAGTCCCGACATTAGCATATCCCCACATACTTTCCAGACCGAGAACAGTCTTCTTAAAACTGTTGTATAAACTCACTCCCAGAAAAAAACGGGGTCTTTCTTCATGCCTCCCAGGTCCTTCCACTACAGTAAGCTAAACTGTAGATACACATACCTTGATTCTACATGTGATCCAGACCTCCTAGTCCATACTGATACACCCTGGGTTATAGTTACAGGTTATACCGCCTTCCATTCAAGGAGAAGAGACATACTGAGGCCGTGCTTCACCATTGCCTTTACTGAGAATACATACAGGTTAGCTCCCATTCTGTAGTCCAGTACTCCCCATTGTGTAGTCCAGTGCTTATCTGTAAAGGTTAGTCTGTTCTGGTTGTTAATGAGCAGCCTACGGTGTCCCGCACTGTGTCCTCTCTTCCAATTAATAGATTCCTCTGTACGTCATTTTTGTGTTCAGAGGGTTACATTGGTAGGAGGAGCTTGTCTTCTACACTACGAGTTCAACTATTTACCCGTGGCCTTGAAAACTCTTCCACGTGGTAAGGTGAGTTCTGATACCCACCTAGACACACTTCACCACCTCCGATAGAATACAGCTGAGTGTCATGTGGTCCAGCTGTTCAAATAATCAGTCCCCTTGATCTCCTACTGCCCTGACAATCTGTCACGGCACCCATGCTTTCATCTGATATTTTTGGGCTGCTAATAGGGTACTAGCCACTGCCTACCTGCCTTTTTGCTGGCTAGAAATGCATACACGCATTTTAGAGATCCTTCCTTCACACCTTACATCTCGGACTAAGGTCCTCCGAAGGGCATTCATCCCCACAGTTCTTCGAGGCCATACCGACAGCAGTAGGCACTATACAAATGCCTCATAACATAACACTCACAGATACCTTAGAGCAGGTCATAATAGCACCAGAAAGATAGCTCAAAAAATATAACACTGAATTTTTCATGTAGACATATCTAAATTGAGTTCACTGTCATGCAATCACTGTCCACTTCTGTCCTGCTGCTCACTTTTTTCATCACCCACATGCGGACACTGCCTGCTTCTGTTTGCTACATTTCTGCCTCCACCTTCTGTGCCTTTCCATCCCACTGGCACTGCCTGTTCCTTTTCTCCGTGCTCTCTGGCTGCAGTAAGTTGTGTCTGTCGTGACTCCATCTGTACTCACGCTCACCCTCCCTGTGCATCTTTTATTCCTGCTGCTTCTCTCTGTTAGATACCACTGTCCTGTCTTCTGTGAGAAACCTGAAGGTGTCTCCCCGACTAGTCACCGGGGGTCTGTCATTCCAGTGGCCAGAACATGGCCATCGCTAGTGGATACAGTCACTGGGGATGGACCAGTGAGGGAGGATAACCTGGATGGGGGGTCCTTGGGAGTACAAGTGGGATACCGACGGGTGAAACATGGTATCCCCCTTCTTGTGACATCTTTTCCCAAACTTACCACGTAGGATACCCCCCCCCCAGTTTTCTAACACAAACACTTCCACACACCATGAAAAATGATGGACAAACACCAAAGCCATTTACCTGATATGTCCCAACACAAGGGTCAGGCAAAGTCAGGCAATTGGTCAGGATCACACACACCTGACGGCCCTTTCCCTTCCCCACAGGGATAAAAGGAGGAGCATGAGAGCACAATATGAGCAAGGCAGACAGCACGTGGAGACAGCTATCCAGAAACAGCAGTTCAAGAGGAGGAAAAAGGCAGCGAGCAGCGAAAGGCTAAAAAGGAGAGAAGCGACCTTGCCCTTTCTGACCCAGATCCACAAAACCTCTGTGGAAGGAATCATAAGATTTCGAACAATAGCGCCAGTGTGTTGCAGCAAATGTCAATGGTACACAGAGCATGCCTACGCTGATAAGCAGGATAGAAGGAGACACCTGCTACTGTGGTACCGGCCTTGACTCCTGATACAAAGAAAGCCAAGCATTTCATCACATCACAGCTAGTGAGTCGAGGGGAGAACCAATAGGAAACCGAACTATGTTTGAATGTAAGTCGCAAAGTGGCGTATTGAGGAAACTTCAAAGAACTGTAAATTTGTAAGGGAAGACCAGCTGCAGAGGGGTCCGACACCACCTGGGTGCTCACTCGAGAGACCCTGGTTGATCCCGTGTTGAATGAAACTACTAATACCAGAAGGCCCTAGGGGAGTCACGAGGAAAAGGTCAAAGTGGTCATACAGAGGTCTAGCAAAATCCCCATACAGTCGAAAGTCTTCGACCGACAAATCATTGAGAACGCAAGAGAAATGAATCCCACATCAGAAGAAAGTGAAAGGAATTGGGAAATGGCAAGCGTGAATCCGACGGAGGGATGCCAATAAAGAGGAGCGAAGTCTAAAGACCCAAGGAACAGTGTGGTGACAAAAGTGAACCTGACAGAGGGATGTCCACGGTGAACTGTTAAAAAAACACATTAAGATTTGTGAGTGCTAAGAGAGAAATTGATTTGTGAAAAGCCATAGTGAACCCAACGGAGGGAGGCGAACAGTCGAGAAGTGTCTGAGCCCGGAAGAGTGGGGTCCAATGGTGAAAAGTAATAACCCACCAACCGTGAAGGCAACCAAGAAAATCTTTGGGAGCAAAAGCCAGAGTGAACCCAACAGAGGGAGGTTGATATTTGAAGGGGTTCTGAGCCCAGAAGAGGATGACCCAGAGGTGAGGAATCATCACCTCAAATACTATTGGAAAGGAACTTTTTGTTGTTTGTTACTTAAACATATCAGGCCATCGGAAATAAAAGAGCTTTTTTACCGAGGGCATGATATTGCTGAGAACTTTTGGTAGATCTGAGCCCGGAAGAGGGGAAATCCAGGGGTGAAAAGTCATCACCCAATGTACATTTGAAAGGAACTCTTTGTTATTTTGGAGGCTATCAGGTCATCGTAGGCAAGAGACTTTTTGTAGAAAAGAGACTTAACCACCGATGGCCCCGACATCTAAAGCAGAACTCTCGTCTCGTGCAAAGAAAGCTTGAGCGTCTGCTGTGCTCAGGAGTCCCGTCTTGTCCTGTGTTCAAAACGTAGGGAAGGGAGAGCCCAGGCCACCACATCCTGACTTATCATTTGTGAACTCTTCTTTCTTTCTTGTGAACCTTATCCCACACTCTTTTTGTATTTAGTGTAAGGAATGGCAATAGGCTTTTCCTATAGGTCCTTTTATTCGACAAGATGCCACTAGGACTGCCTTATTTTGATTTGTTGATCATAGCTTGCTCCCATCTTAGATATAAGTTTAGACTAGGCAGTTTTTTCCACCCTACCTATACAGTTTAATAAACACTGTTGAACTGTGATCCTTTGTGTTCATCTGTTCTTGATACGATGGGCCTCATTACGAGTCCGGCGGTAACCGTGCCGGAAAAACCAGCAGACTGCCGCCGGACCCGTAATACCATTCCACCTCCATGATTGCCAGAATCACCGGGGCATTACAACCCTGGTGACCCGGGAATTCCGGAGGCAGAATTCTGTAAATACCCATTCCCATGGAGTCCTATAGGAATCCATGGGGATGGGGACCATGGAAACACCGGTTTGGTCTATGACAGAGCCGGTGTTTCCATGTCCGCCTGTAGGTGGGTGGTGTTAATCCCGCCAGGTCAGACCTGGCGGGAGTGACACCTCCTGCTTGCAGGACTCTGAATCAGCTGGTACGGAAACAATGGTGGTGGCGGTTTTACCGCCACCGTTCTTTACGGACCGGCAGGATCGTAATGAGGCCCCATGTCTTCCTTACACTTCCCACTCCTTTATGTCCCTGCTCCTGTCTCCCCGCTCCACTGTGTCTTTTCCCTTCTATCTCGCCAACCCTCGCTCTCGCTGCTGCCTCAAAGTGAATGTCTCTCTTCTCTGCGTCATCATCCCGCTGTCATTGCCTGCTCTTGTTTCTCCTGATCAGCCATCCTCCATACCAAAACTGCCGCTTTGTATCTCCAGCAGGTCTCCAGTTTTCTGTCCTGTGATTCATTGTTGCCCGTCTTTCCTGTCCTGTTCGTAGAGGAGGAGATGAATTCCCCTGCAGGAAGTCCCACCCCCATTTTGTCTATACGTTGGAAACCGGAAATTGCGTCATGTGCAACGCCAGTAATGATGCCTATTCCATGAAGAGCCTTTGAGACAAGGAATCCATTGAAAAAACCCTATCTGATGTATCCCCATAGAGATGGCAGTCTCTTGGAGGAATTCCTCGAAGGAATATGAAGATGAATAAAGAGAGAAGATTGGTAACGTTACAAGAAGCAAGCATGACGCACTAAGGAGAGGGATTGAAGAAAAGAATGTATAATCCGTATAGAATATTATGACAAAGTAAAGAATCAAGTAGACTTTCATATGCGGAATGAAGATTGCACGTGTGAAGAGCTCTGCAGAAAATACAAGCCATTTTATAACTGTACAGATTCTGCAACGCATGTAGACTAAGTAATCATGAAGGCTGGCTTCTTGGAGTAAGTAGACTGTAGGAGGTGCCACCATAATATAGGTGGCATTGTATAGATGCTATTATGTAGAATCTATATATTCGATGTCACAATTTTAGTACGCTCAAACCCATGGAAAAAGGAGGATTGATAGCTATGCATGTGTCACAGGAAAGAAATAAGCTGAAGATCAAAGATAGACCAAGGAAGGCTGTCTGGCCTGGTGTCAAAGGGTAAAGCAGCCAAAACTGGTTATCAGGCCTTCAAGAACAGTGAATGTGAGATCCTGAGGCATCCCTTGTTAAGTTGCAAAGAGAGAATGCCATGAGTGCCAAGTTTCTTCATTCAAGACGATTAAATGCTATAATATGGGCAGATTTACGGTCTCCTGTCACGTGAGTCCAGAATGGAATAGAAGTGGGTGTGCAGACCAGAACTTTGATAAGCATACGCACACACTCCCTTATATTCCCAGAGAAGAGAAGCTACTACCAGGCCACGTTCAAAGACAATCTGAATGGCAGAGTGGTGATGGATGTCGGGCTAATTGGGTGGGGAGGCACGGTCAAGTCCACCCATCAGCACCTGGGGTACCAGTTTACGTGCTGCTAGTGAGTCAAATATTCCAGAAGGGTACAAGCATGCCAACCAGTTGTAGAGGGCCATATAACAGAGGGCCTTATAGTTTGAGAACCAATGATATGCTGTGTACTTATTAACTGTTGAAGATGACTTGCACTAAGTGTGGGCATAAGTTGTCCACCTGACTATAGTGACCCAATCACAATTCAATCCCTTATAGAAGTATACTTAGATGTTCCCCTTGAAACACTGTGTATAGGCGCATTATAAATGCTATATCATATCATATCACATCTTAACCAATCACAATCTCACATAGGTTTTCTTAGTTTGTCACTTAGTATGACATCACGAATGATGAGTTTGTGTTATATAATCATGTTTTTTTAATGAAATTCGCTGAGTGAGCTTGTGCGAAGTCCGTTGATGTCCGTCGTAACTCCCTGTTTTATACAATTGAAAATAAAACAGTCTATTGAGACATTATTTGCCAACTTCCTGAGTCACTCATCATTTGGTGCAAGAGTTATTCTGCATCTCTCTCCATTGTACAATGTGTTACCTCAATGAAAAGGACAATAAGATTTCACTTAGTAGCAGAGGATGGTTTCGATCCATCGACCTGTAGACTCCAGAGTTTCAGACAATCGAGCACCCTGCGCCATCTAGCTGGAAGATCGCGGGTTTCCTGTGGAGAGCGGCCGAATAGAAATCTTGTGTTACGCTCACCTGGTTCCACGGGGGCGCCACCCAGCAATCGGTGTCAGGTATCCCTCCCTGCGATGCCCAGTAATGACCAGCGGAAGAATCCTGCCAGAAATACAGGTAAACAATGTTTAGGACCGGGTAACTGGGATTAACAGCCTCCCACCACCCAGTATGTCTGTGGTCCCTCTGGGCTTCCTCTCACCTTTTCTTGATGCTGGCGGGTTCTCCGTCCTGCTGTCTCGGCAGGGGTGCGTGGTGCTTTGCGGGCAATGACGATCGAGTTACTTCACTGATGCCGGCCCGACGTGAGGCTTTCAGGTAGGTCTTATTGGTATGATGTTTTGCTGTCCTAGCATGCCTTTCTGGAATTAACAATGTCTTTTTTCTCTTCCTTAGGTACATGGAAGTCCAATTTGTGGCGGAGATTGGATTCGGGGTTTGCTGGTAAGTATTAGCGTTTTTGGAGCGCCTAGATGCGGCGAGTTGGCACTTAACGCAGCACTAAGGTGCCTTGCCTTTGCTAACCTGTTATCTTTTGTCTTCACAGGTCGCGGTGCTCCGCCGGAGTGTAGAATTCCAGAGATGTTGCGGAATGAAGTGCGAGTGGGAAGGTAAGCCTTTTGGCGGAGTTCGTTAACTGTGTAAAATGTCTAAAGCATTGTCTTTCCCTTTCTGCAGGTCCGTCGATCCGAAGGAGCGCTGGTTCCTGGATGCCGGTCAGAAGAGCTGAGAACCGCTAAAGATGGAATTCAGGTAAGCTGCAACCTTTTGTAACGATGTCTTCTTTCTTTTTCTGCAGATGCTGTTTATCCGAGGTTCGTGGCTGAAGCTGAACGCGGTGAGCGTCACGTTGCAGTATTGCAAACTAACGTGAAGCGTGTCAGTCCAGTCAGGCGTGGTTTAAATAGCTTCAAGAAAGAAGTCCAGGTAAAAGAGTTCCAAGGTGCCACACCCAAACCATCCTTCTGCAAACCAGGTTCCAAGAAGCCTGATTCTGTGGATGCTTCCACATTGAATGACAGTAACAAAAAGTAGTTCCCAAGCACAAACTCATTATTAAGTATGAGCCTGGCGCCAAAGGCGTCAGGACTGGCCCCAAGAAGGCCTTGGTTGGGATTTAGAGGAGACTGGGGTCAAGGCTCCCCCTGGCCCATGGGTAGGCCATGGGGGATTCAGGGTAAAGGTCGTGTCAGCACTCCCCCCCAAAAGGCCCCTCTCAAGGTGTTCCTTCTGTCCGGTCCAGGATTAGTCGGGAAGTTTTGGTGGTACCTTTTGATTAGACGTGGTGCGTGAACATTTTTGCTGGGTTCCCAGGATCTATCTTGGGGTCCAAAACCCTTCCAATCTATTAGATAGTATAGCTTGCCCCTAGAGAACTTATAATCCAGTATACCTTTAATTTCAAATTCTGGTTCCCCGTCGACAAGAATGGGTTTAGGTGCCGTTCCAATACGTGTGCCAGGTTGCATCGGTTTTACCAGGGACACATGGAATACTGGGTGGATACGTAGATTGGGTGGCAAATCTAATTTGACGGCCGCTGGATTGATAATTGCCTTGATAGTATAGGGACCCACATACTTAGGTTGAAAGGTCCGGGTTCCTTTGATGGGCATAAATCTGGTGGATAACCAGACCTTGTCTCCTACTTGATAAGTGGGGGCCGTAGTCCTGTGTTGGTCGGCGAATTGTTTTTGTTTGTCTTTGGCGTGCGTTAGATGTTCTTTGGCCTTTTTAAAAGCTTGAGTGATGTTGGTGTGAAGGGTTACTATCGCGGGCATTTCTGATCTGGTTGGGAGGTCCAATTCCGAGGTACGCGGGTGTCTGCCATAAAGAGTATAAAAGGGCGTTTGTCCCGTGCTGGAATGTAAGGAGTTGTTATAAGCGTACTCGGCTATCCATAGCAAGTCTTTCCAGTCTCTTAGCTCGTGATGTAACATACACCGCAGATACTGCTCTAGGGTCTGGTTGGTCCTTTCGGTCTGGCTGTCTGTTTGAGGGTGATGGCTAGTGGATAGTCGAACGTCAATTTGTGCCATAGCACAGCACTTCCTCTAAAAGTTAGAAACGAACTGACCACCTCGATCAGAGATCAGGACTGACGGAAAGCCATGTAATTTTACAATATTGTCCAGAAATACCTTGGCTAAAGTGGATGCATCTGGAAGACCCTTGAGTGGAATAAATCGGGCCATTTTTGAGAATAGATCGACAACTACAAGAATGGTGTTAAACCCTTGACTGGTAGGTAGCTCAGTGATGAAATCGAGGGAAAGAGCGTACCATGGTGCAGGAGGAATGTCCAAAGGTTTCAGATTGCCAGATGGTTTGCGTTTTTGCGATTTATTCTGTGCGCAGACTCCACAAGACTGAATGTATTGGATGATATCTCTTCGCCAGGTAGGCCACCAGAAGTTCTGTTTAACCTTGGCTAAGGTTTTGGTATTTCCGGGCTGTCCCTCGATTAGGGAGTCATGGTAACTTGAAATAACCTGTTCTTGTAAGTTCTTGGTGGGTATGTATAAGCGATTCTTGAAGAATGGTAATTGGTCTTGGACGGAATACTGTTCTCCTTGTGCATGCCACGCAAGGTAGGCATCCGGATTCATGCTCTGTTGAATTTCTTTATTCAGTTCTGTGTGGGTTAAGGCAGTAGTAAGGTCTAAGAGCTTGTCTACTGGTATGATGGGGACTGGATCTGGAGCAATATAAACCAAATCATTAGTGTCAGTACGAGACAGTGCGTCAGCCTTTCCATTCTTGACGCCGGGTCGAAACGTTATGACAAAATCATATTCAGCGAAGAAGAGAGCCCATCGCAGCTGGTGTGAAGATTGGGCTTTGGCTGTCTTAAGATATTGCAGGTTTCGATGGTCTGTGATTACTGTAATGGTGTGTCTGGCTCCCAGAAGGTAGTGTCGCCAGGCTTTAAAGGCGGACTTGATTGCCAAGAGTTCTTTGTCTGTTATTGTATAATTTCTTTCTGGGGGTGAGAACTTCTTTGACCAGAAGGGATGGTGTTGATGAGTGAAGAAGGATTGGGAGTACAGCAAGCAGTGGGTACATCACAGGCGAATAATCAGTACCCAATGGGCCAAGCAAATGGGTTTGTACCACAAGGTAGAGGCATGGGCTGCAGAGGAAGGGGTGGATTCCAAAATAACCAAGGTGGGTTTCAGAAGGTACAAAACGGGAATCAGAATATGCAAGGAGCATTCGACAAAGAAGAGCTAGTCAGACGGGTTCCTCCTATATGTTGGACATGTGAGATGACAGGGCACATTCCGCACATATGCGGAAGCCAAGGGTATGTACAGAATTGCCAATTTTCAAGAGGGGGGACAGCTTATCATCCAGCATATAGCTCACAAGTTAGGGAAGGATACGCCAAAGATCAGACGGTGTATCAGGCACAAGCGCCACAAATACAACAAGCACACCAGCTACAGCAAGCACTGTTGAATCCACTGCAAGGACAGTCACAGCATGCACCCATACAGATTCAACAGAATGCAAACACAGGACAATTACTGACACCTAGAATAGGGGGTGTCACTATGGTGGGAGGGAATCCATTCACAGGTACAGGGGTATGCATGTATCCACAATAGGTCAGCTCACAGGCGACTTGATGTGTTCAGTACTATCAGTGACACCAGACCCCAAAGAGGAACCAAGGGTTGATGTGACGATAGGAGGCAAATCTTTCTCGCTCTTAGTAGACACTGGTGCAACTCATTCATGTATACAAGAGGGAAAATATCCAATGTCAGGAATTGCCATGACTGCTCAAGGGTTCTCTGGAGTTACAAGTCAAGTTCCTTTTACTGATGAATTACCAGTCTCTATAGGAGAGTGTGACATGCCTGTTCCATTGTTGTATTCATGACAGATACCAGTTAATATTTTGGGAAGAGATTTAATGACAAAACTTAATATGACAATTTATTTTACTGACAAAGGTATAGTATGTTCCACTCCAGGGATACATTACATGAATGTGGGTGAATTTATATTGGTATTCACAGGGCAAATGGCTCTGCGAGGTGTGCCAATGGAACCAGAAGTTTTCCTTTATGGGGTGAGCATTCTGTTAACATGGCTACCTGGATTAGTGGGAAGGACTATGAGAATACCTGATGAATTTTTATTTAGACCACAGATACCTATGGACGAAGACGGGGGACAGACTATTCCCCTAGAACTAGATGCAGCCATAGTACAAGGTGAAATGGCAATGCTAGAATGAACAGATGACAAGAGTAGACCATGGAGAACAGTGATTGCTATTGGGGAAGGGTGCAGATTCACTGACGTCATTGATGATGACATGTTTAGAGATGACTCATCAGATTATGAAGTAGTATTCTTTATGAGAATTACGTATTGGATTAGAATAGAGAGAAGAGAAATCCCACAGTGAATGGTGATAATGTGGCAGCGTTCAGCATTTTTTGATGAAGACTTGGAAAAAGTGGCAAGCACTTTATGGGCTACAGGTCCTTGTGACGTAGGTCTATTGAAGGGGTAGGGAAGGTTAAGATAAAACTGAAGCCAGGAGCAATTGTACCTTGAGCAAGACAGCAGCCCATGCCTCGAGAAGCTGATGAGGGATTTTTTAAGACTATTTCAGCACTGATGGAACAAGGCATCCTGTTGCCATCAGAATCATCGTACAACACTGCGGTGTACCCTATGAAAAAATCAAAGGGAGGGTTTTGCAGATTTATACAAGATATGAGACCGATTAACCGATTGTAGAAGCAGAGTTTCCTTTAGTTCCTAATCCTGCAACAATACTATGCAGTATCCCAGTAGAAGCACAACATTTCACGGTGATCGATTTGAAGAATGCATTTTTCTCAATCCCGTTGCACAAGGACTCACAAGACTTGACTTCATTTATGCTCCGCCAAATCCGTCTGAAACATACTCGTTTGCTCCAAGAGTACTGTGAGTCCCCATCGATCTTTTACAGAGTCTGACAGATGTACAACATTGATTTGAAAAGTACTGCGATATAGTACGTAGATGATATTTTAATTTGTAGCACGTCAGAAGATGAATGCAGGAAAGACTCAATTCAGTTAATGACTATCCTAGCAGACATGGGATATAAAGTTAAAAAAGAAAAGTTACAGTACTGTCAAGAAGACGTGTTGTACATAGGCCAGTTGATCTCACATGAAGGAAAAACAGTAACGCTTGAAAGACCTGAGGCGATCATGAAAACTGCAAAACCACACATGGTAAAGCAGATGCAACTGTTTTTGGGACTATGTAATTATGTTAGAGCATGGTTGTTTGAATATAGTTCATACAAAAGACCCCTTTTGCAGGCTCTAAAGAAAGCACAGGTGAACAAAGAGAAAATAGAATGGACAGAGGAAATGAAGGAAGGATTCGAAGAGTTGAAAGAAGCAATTTGTACAGCTCCTGTTTTAGGAATTCCCAATTATGCTGAGGAGTCTTTCTTGTTTTCACACTCAAATGGGACGGGCATGACAGCAGTGCTTACACACAGGAATACATTAGAGTATAAACCTCTAGCATATTGCAGTGGGATTTTAGATCCAGTTATGAAAGGACACTTCCCTTGCGAACAGTCATTGACAGCCGCCATGTTCGCAATTGAGAAATCTACAAGTTTTGTAATGGTTTGTTCTAGGACGCTTTTTGTGGAGCCTGCTTTGTTTGCCATTTTAGAGAAACCCAAAGGTCCATTGACATCTCAGAGAGCTTGTGTATATAAAGTGATAATATCAAATGCAGCGATTAAAATGGTCAGATGTAAAATAGTGAACCCTGCCACATTTGTAGCTGAGCCCATGGCAGAGGGCAAGCATGTACATACTGCGTGTAAAGGAAAACAACGCTCTCAGAGGGGAGATTAACTTTATTGATGGTTCTTTGAAAATTGATCAAACAAGTGGACAAATGCATTCTGGTGCAGCTGCAATGAGGCATAGAGCAAATGGTGAATTTGAGGTTGTAGCAAGTGCAAGACTACCGTCTCAATTTTCAGCGCAAGCGGCAGAATTGGTAGCACTTATTGTTGTGCTTGAAAAACATGCAGAGCAGGAAGTGACTCCGCCTATGTGACGTCAACTGTACATGCAGGACTAGCACGTTGGAAAAGGAGGGGCTACCTCCGAGCGGACGGCACTCCAATGCAACACGCATCTTTATTGGACAGACTTATTAAGGCACTACAACTCCCGGTAGCCATAGCGATAGTTAAACGCGCAGCACATAATAAGCAAGTTGGATATTCATCAGATATCTCAGGTTTTGACACTCCAGATGTTAAGGAGAAAGTTGTCCCTATTATGGTCATGAACAAATGATTTAATCCTCTACCGAGAACGCAATTAATGGAGATTCAAGGCAGTGCACCACATGAAGAGCAAGAATTATGGAAGCAAAGGGGGTGTTCCTGATCCCCCACAGAAGCATTATGGCAACAGGGCAGCATTGGAAAGCCGGGGATGCCAGTAGTATGGTTAAAGGTAGTGCTTGAACAGCTGCACTAACCTGCGCATGTAACTAGAGAGGGTCTTGCTGCAACAATTGCAGAAGACTGGTTCATGCCAAATTTGTTAGAACACATTGTATTCTATGAAGTAAACTGCATCGTATGTCAAAGATTTACTGCTGAGCATACACTGCGAATGATTAGGAGTAATTCCTTGACCGAATGGTCCTTTTCAGCATTTACATATCGATTATGTTGATATGCTGCAAGTATGTAGTGGATATAGGTATATGAAAGTGTGGTGTGTCCCTTCTCCGGGTGTATCGAAGCAGGTCTCTGTACACACCCTGATGCCACTTGTGCAGCAACGTTTTTAGTACGTGTCACGATGCCTGCCCCCGGAAAGCCAGACCAGGCCCAGCAACCCCGGAAGCAGGCATCATGCCACTTGAAGCATGCCCAAAAACCCCAGTTAGGGGCTCTTTGGCTACAGTCCTGGCGCCTATGGCGCCAGGCTCATAAGAATAAAGTCAGTCCTGGCGCCATGGGCGCCCGGCTCATTACAGAAATCTTACCTGTTGCAGACCATGCTGCATACCTACCTGATGCAGACCATGCTGCACGAAGCCACAAGCCAAATGAAGCTTAAAGGGACTACTTTACCTCAGGGACTCCTTTCCTCTCGGGTGGGGCTGTGGAAGAATACTTACCTGGGACTTCTTCCAAGGCTATTTAAGCCACACCTGGACAGCCACACGTGCTTCGCGTTATTCTGCTTGCTGCAGCGTAACGCTCACCGTGTCTTCAGCAGCTCCAGTCTTCAGCCATGCCCGCTTCAGCCCTGGAACACCTGGAACAAGAAAAGGAGAATGAGAAGAGGTCAGAACAAAACCCTTACCTGAATCCTTGATCCAGCACATCGTCGATCTGGAAGAGAGAAGCCTTCTCAGGTGTATTGCCACGCACCTCACAGAGCCGCGCTGAACTCACCAACCGGGGCTGCATTCCTTTACTCCATCGCGAATCCAGCATCTCCAGGCCATTCTTCAACACCTGGGGGAGACAAGAACAGATAGGTGAGCAAGGGCAATACAAACCACCCCAAAGACTTTCCTGATTTACCACAGGGGGGTACTCACCTCATCTCGGGTCGGCGTAGTCAAATCTGCATCACTGCCGCACCCTGGCCCCTAAGGGGAAAACAAGGACAATACAAATCACCCCCAAACACTTACCTGATTACCACAGGGGGGTACTCACCTCATCTCGGGTCGGCGCAGTCAATTCCGCATCACCGCCGCACCCCGGCCCCTAAGGGGAAAAACAAGGACAATACAACCTACACCCAAAGACTTACCTGATTTACCACAGGGGGTACTCACCTCATTTCGGGTCGGCGCAGTTAATTCTGCATCATCGCTGTACCCCGGCCCCAAAGGGGAGAACCACAATAGACTTACCAGGATCTTACCAATTGCCACTTGGAACTCTTCTGGTGGTTTAAATCCGCAAGCTGCAAGGAATCTGGCAGAGTGAAGATCAGACTTTTGAACTCTTACAAATAATTGGACTTAGAGTCAATACTGGAACTCACCAATTCCTCCACGCCAGTGAAGTAACTGGTCGTCTACGCGCCCCTGCGCTCGACGCAGGATGGAGAGCTCATCTTTCCAAATCTTCAGAAAGATATTCGTACGAATCCAACAAGCGAAGCTAAGTGGGTCTGTCCAGTCTGTCATCTCGGCTCTACGTGTTACTCTGGTGGAAGCAACAGCGGGCCAGTCCAGATCGACGCCCCCGTGGGAATCAGGTGAGCGTAACAGTACGAGAAGTCTTTCCAAGATGGGGAGTGTGTGAGGTGCTAAGATCCTTTAATGGGTCAAATTGTGTTACTGAAATATTTGAACAGATAAGTATGTTACTAAACATTAAGAACAAGTTTTCTTCTGTTTATCACCTGCAAGTGAACAGGATATGTAAGAGACTCAATGGCCTTCTTAAAGAGAGGATTGCCAAGCTTCAGTTAATGCTGAAGAAGGGATGGCTATATTGCCTGCCCTAAGGAATCAGCCTGGTTCAGACCACCACCTCACACACCATGAGCTAGTAACAAGGAGGCAAATGAGAATGCCTTTAACCCCTCCATCAAGGAGTAGAAGTGATGCTGAGAAAAGAGCAGAAATGTTAGGAAATGAGTTACGTGCATATTTGATAGGGATGACAGCTTGTATCTCTGTCATTTCAGACCAACTCAAGCACAAGGGGGTCGGTCTCAGAACACAAATGAAAACCATTCAGCAACCGGATCTTCAGATATACTATCAGCACGGAAACTGTTTGCTGGTGACACTGTGCTAATTAGAAACTTCACTAGGAAGTGGCATAAGCCAAGATTCGTTGGTCCATAAGTAGTGGAGGGTATTACTCCCTCAACAGTGAAAGCCAAGGTAGATGAGCTTGGCTCCATCTAAACGACGTGAAGCTACATATCAGTGAGACCATCGTATCCCCAGAGATCAATCCAGAAGCAGGACAAGAAGAAGAATTTCAGCATGTGCATATTCGATCGATGACAAGGAAGAAGGACGATAAGGCAAAGACGTGATAAATGCGCATTTCCATTTGGACTGTGGCTCTCCCTGGACACTCCTTATAGATATTGTAGCAGGCGTGTAAACGCATTACTTGTGCCACAGGGATCTTTGAAAATGAACTTTAGAAAGTTGTTAATGCATCACAAACATACCTGAATTAGATTTTGAGTTTGGATTTAATGACTGGAAACGTGAGCAGTACCCTAACTCATTTCTTACTGAGTACCTGTTTAATTGGGTCTATGGTCCTGTCAGACAGAGACACCCATAGGATTCTACTTGCTGTCTTTGTGTTTATTCTTCAAGCTTATCCTGCCCTAGTTAGAAGAGATGTGGATATTTGCACCTTTTTACAGGATCCTAAGAATGGGCCTGCGATAAGAAGGCTGCTTGTGGCGATAGTGGAAGAAATCCTGCAGCTACACAATTTATTATAAAGTATCTGATTAAAACATGTTTTTCCTTCCTTAAATTGAAGTGTAGTAAACATGAGGAATAGTGAAAATGGTACCAGTCCAGAAAATGAGCAAGCCCAAGACACACCAGAATGGCACAAGTGGTGCGGATTAATATGAGATTGGGATATACATATGCACCATTATGCTTTGTGCTTTCTTGTTTCTTTTGATGTATTATTTTAGTGGTCTGAGTAAAGCAGAAGTCCCTTGAATTCTCCCCACTACAGTAACTCATGTAGATTTGCCTATTATTAAGAAGCCAAGTACTTTTGTGTTATCCCCACAGAGCAGACTGTTTTAGAATTATTTCCATGGGTGGATGAGAGGAGTATACATGAGAAGTGCAGAGGATGACCATAATGGGACAGACACATATTAAGACAGTACAGTACACTTGGGTAATAACATATGGTATCAACACATGACAAATGTGGAAGAAAGAGCTTCCAAGCAGAGTTGCTATGTTTGCACTCTCATACCTTATGCCATGGGAACCTCTAGGATATTCATAGCTACAGAAGTACCAGTGCAAAAAGCTAGGTGCCTGACACATCTTGCACTGTGCCAGATAAGAGGACAGTTCCAGGGTCGGACAGCATCCTTGGTATGGGTGACTGAAGAGATATTTCCAACAGAAGATAATTATGTGCAAGATTTAAAGACAAGAGAGAAATCAGAAACAAGAAATCTAGTGATAAGATATGAACAGCCTGAAATGAATGGATCAGGAATCAGAAGGGGAGAAAACAAGATGCTAAATTGTCAAAGCAAGAATCAAGAAGATATACGGAGATGTAAGGAAATAAGCCAACTGCAAATTAAAGGAACAGTGCTGACTCCAAAAGGAAGGGTTAAAGGCCTGATTGTGTGTAAAGCACTATCACTAACTGGATATTTTGAGCCAGTTATAGATACTGTAGAGAATGAATGTAAACACCATTGGCCTAAAATTGCAAAGTTGCTGACATGGGTCGATGATAAAGGAGCACCATTGCAGATTGTACCTCTAGCAAAAGCGTCCCTGTGTTTCAGAAACAATGTCCAGAGGAAAGTTGGAGTGAATCATCAGTGTGGCCAAATTTTCGATGTACCAGGCATGAAGGATGGAACAGTAGTTCTAATGGACCACTACTGGGCATGTGGATCCAGAGCCTACATGAGGCTGCCCAAAGATTGGGGAGGGATGTGCTCCATAGTACTAATTCATGTTCCAGCATTAGTGATTCTGAAAAGTGACCTGAACATTGGAGAGTTTCCAAAGGCAGATGCTCATTTAAAAAGGAGAAGATCATTCGGATTTCTTAACCGAACAAAGAGGGAGAATTACTTTTCAGCAAAGTCAATAGAAGCTGTTCAGTCAAACTTCAGCAATATTCACGACTATCTTTATGCCAGGAATTCAGACAAAGGCGAATGCAAAATGGTTGGCAATCACTCGCTGCAAGCTCCTGCAGACAATTAACACCACCATAAAGGGATTCAATGCGATCAAGAAAGAATTAAGGGTCATAAGGTTGATGACCCTCCATAATAGATATGTCCTGGTCATGATCACAACATTGGATGGAGGTGTTTGTGCCAAAATTGGAGAATCATGTTGCATGTTCATACCTTCTCACGATGATGAGAATCTGACCTTGACCGAGGCCATAACATTAGTGGCAAACTTACACAACAAGATGGAAGATGAGACGAAGGATATTGAAGACGACGGCTGGTTGACGTCCATCTTCTCATGGGTTCCACAATGAAAGGCAAACATCTTTAAGTTCCTGGGAGCAGTACTGGTGATGGTGATGTTTGGATTCTGTGTAAACAGGATAATAATCACACAGTGTAAGAAGACAGAAAAAAAGGCAGTAGGAATGACGATCATGATCGATGTCGAATCAGGATTCGAACCCAAGGAGTTGACAGATGAAGAAATCTGAAAATATATAGAGGCCAGCCTCTTAGCACCTGAGCGAATGAAGTTCTTGCATCCAAGAAATCATAGCAAATATGTGGGACGATAAATCTAGACTTTCATATGCGGAATGAAGATTGCCCGTGTGAAGAGCACTGCAGAAAATGCAAGCCGTTTTATAACTGTACAGATGCTGCAACACAAGTAGACTAAGTAATCATGAAGGCTGACTATATGTAGTATGTAGACTGCAGGCGGTGCCGCCATAATATAAATGGCATTGTATAAATGCTGTTATGTAAATTCTGGATATGCAATGTCACAATTTTAGTAAGCTCAAACCCGTGGAAAAGGAGGATTGGTGGCTATGCATGTGTCGCAGCAAAGAAATAAGCTGAAGCTCGAAGACAGACCAAGGAAGGCTGTCTGGCCTGATGTCAAAGGATAAAGCAGGCAAAACTGGTAATCAGTCCTTGAAGAACAGTGAATGTGAGACACTGAGGCATCCCTTGTTAAGTTGCAAGTGCCAAGTTTCTTTATTCAAGATGATCAAATGCTATAATATGGGCAGATTCAGTCTCCTATCACTGGAGTCCAGAATGGAAATAGAAGTGGGCATGCAGACGAGAACTTTGATAAGCGTACGCTCACACTCCCTTATATTCCCAGGGAAGAGAAGCTACTACATGACGAAGTTCAAAGACAATCTGAATGGCAGACGGCATGATTGGTTATGGATGTCGGGCTAATTGGGTGAGGAGGAATGGTCAAGTCCACCCATCAGCACCTGGGGTACCAGCTTACATGCTGCTAGTGAGTCGAATATTCCAGAAGGGTACAAGCATGCCAACCAATTGTAGAGGGCCATAAAACAGAGGGCCTTTTAGTTTGAGAGCCAATGATATGCTGTGTACTTAATAGCTGTTGAAGATGACTTGCACTAGGGGTGGGCATAAATTGTCCACCTGACTATAGAGACCCAATCACAATCCAATCCCTTATAGAAAGTATACTTAGTTGTTCCCCTTGAACCAACCTCAATCTCACGTAGGTTTTCTTAGTTTGCCACGTAGTATGACATCACGAATGACAGGTTTGTGTTATATAAGCATGTTTTCTTATGAAATTCGCTGAGCAAGCTTGTGCGATGTCCGTTGATGTCCGTTGTAACTCCCTGTTTTAGACAATTGAAATTAAAACAGTCTATTGAGACATTCTTTGCCAACGTCCTGAGTCGGACTTACATTTGGTGTAAGAGTTATTCTGCATCTCCCTCCATTGTACAATATGTTACCTCAATTAAAAGGACCACAAGAGTCCACGTTTTTGTGTCTGGGCCCCAGGGCACCTGGTCCAGGCACACAGTTGCTGGGGTTACCCAGCAAGACAGCAGATGCTGCGGTCATGCAGCCATATGGCAGGGGGCACCCTCTAGTGACCAAGCTCACCCGGTCCACTATCAGGGCTGGGATCACTTAGCAGAACAGTCCCTGGCTCCGTGGACACACAGACCAGGGACAAGACACACATCCTTCAGCCAGAGAGACAGAGGTGCCACGCAGAGGCTCTGCCATACAGACATGAGGCATGGTTGCCACGCAGGGACCCTTGCATTATGAATGGCTCTGCAGGGCAAGCCCTTTGCCTGGTAGCCCACACTGACACAGCGCAGCAATGATACACAACAGGCAGGAGTGTGTTGGTATGACTGAGGAGTGGGCAAAATGCTTGTCTCTTTTATTGCCCTAGTTACCCGGTGCACAGACACGCGACACTGCACGAGCCCTTAGCAGGGACTTGTCTCTTAAAGGGGGCACACCAGACCCTTGTCACTGTGACCATCAACTGACAGATGCCAAACCCTGACAGCTTCTTCCTCTGGAACCAGGGGACTCAAGTCAATTGCACAATTTAGAAAAGGCAAAAGGGGACGTGAATATACAGGGTTTCATCTGAACATGCTTCAATGAAAACAAAAATATTTGTTTTTTTGCTTCTTAGTTAAACAATGGACATTTTGAGAGTAAAATGAAACAAGACAACTATTTTTGTAAAAAAACACACAGGCCTGATTTACAAAAGCGTGTTTCAATAGAAAAACCTAATTGAAAAAAGCTTTGTAAATCAAAGCCCTAGTACGTGAAAACAAGGGACACAGTTTGGCATGTGCTACGCATTTCTTAATTAAACATGAACCATCTATTAAAAATCCATTTACATTGAGGAGATCTCTTGCTCCAGAGATGTCAATCTTTTGTAACGCGCTTAAAACCGCAGACCAGTCTCTAAGAGCGGGACTGGGTTTTGAACCTGTGTTGCTTTGAGTTATCCTCCCAGCCCAGGATGTTGCTGAATTCTTCATGCATACCTGTATTTCAAAGTAAATTGTTCTAGTTTTGTCATTGTGGCACATTTCACTAGCCACCAATATTCTGACAAATATGAAAGGAGCGCATTTCTTTTTTACCTGGGGCTCTCTTAACGTCTTCGATAAGGCCTCATTGTGAATTGGGCGGTATCCCGGCAGTAAATCTGGCAGAATACCGACCAACTGAATTACTGTTACCGCCAGTTGGTCCAACACAATTACCGCCGGATTGCATGTGGCAGCGGCGGTGTAAGTCCCCCTTTTGTTTATGTCGATTGGGCCCAACGAGGCTTTTTTGGTGGAATTACTGCAGCAGAATTTTTCAGCGATGAGTGGGAGAATTTAGCTCCAGGATTTTTCTGGCAGTAAATCCTCCACTCCAGACCCGACCTCATAATTTGGCGTCATGCTAAAGTTGGCAGTAATGGATTTACTGTCAATTTTACCACTTAGCGCCATACTTGTAATAAGGCCCTTTTGGAAGAGAAATGAGAGTGCAATGTTCCAAAAATTACACAAGATGGCAGTAGACACTTACTATTGGTTAACAACTTGCCATGAAACGAACGCAACCCTCATCCCAACTGGCAGGTTGACAACAGGGCCATCTTTCCGCAATTTTTAAACAAGCAATGATCGTTCCCAATACTTATTTTTTCAATATGGAAATCTCTGTTTTGGAGAATTCGTAGGTAGGTTTAATTCATAGTGCAAAGCAAACGAATTCCACTCTTCGATTTAGGTTTTGCAAAAGAATGTCAATTTGTCAGTTTTGGGTATAGAGTGGTGCTTAAGTGCCTCTTATAAGCTAAAACGATTGTATTAGAGTAGAGCTAGGGACGAGGTGACAGGTGGAGAGGGACGCCTGGGGGCTTGATATGGTTATTTATACACCCATTGACCGCCCATTACCATGGCCATCCCTCTGGCCATTCTCACTCACTACCTGCCCCTCCCCACCCACAACACATCTTCCTGAGTTCTTTTTGACATCGTTCTATCAAGCACTAACATCAACCCTTGGCCTGCCAGTGTCATTTCCGAGTTGTCTGTTGTGTTAATGCCTATCCCACGTCTAAACAAATAGCCAAAAGTGTTGGCTTTGCCAATGCTCGCTTTCATTGAACTGCAGGGAAACAACCTGGCAAGAGTTGAAACCTGTGAAAGTGAACCTCGAGCACGTAAAACAATCTGCTTTGATAGGTTTTCATTTCAAGTTGTCTGAAAAATAAGGAGCAGTTTATTACATCAGACATATTGGGGGTGGCACGACCTTGCACATTTCTGTCTGATCTCCAGAGAAGACCATCTGCTGCTTAAACACCCTTGCTCTGCCTTGGTTATGTTCTGTAGAATATGCCATACTCATCTTTCCACACTGCCTTATGGACCCTGCTGCTGCTAATTGCAATACCTCGTGGGCCTAGGCAGTGGTGGAAATGGAAAGAAATAATAGTTTAAAAATGTGACAATTTCAGAGATGCCATTTTGGGTTGGTGCGTGCATGTGTGTGTCTGTGTGTGTGTCTGTGTGTCTCGCTCTGGGAGACTGGGGATCACCAGAGCATTTTTGACACAACCTTTATTGACTTTGCATGTATTCCTGGTATTTTCGGGCAAGGCCAAGTTCATGTGTGTCATTACCTGGCTAGACTGGCATTTTCGTATAGCCAGTCTACCCATTGCATGTTCGATAAAGCAAGCATGACAAGTAGTATTACCTTGCTAGACTCACATTTTGGTGTATATTTCTTACCGTAGCATGACTTTTTATTTACTGAGCATTTATAAGGAAGCAAGGATGATATGTCCTTATGGGTCTATACTGGCTTACAATGGAACCAGTTTGGACATGTTTTCTTATTGTGACATGATGTCACTCTTAATGGCCAAACCAACGTGAGTATTTTCTTATATAGGAGTACTTGCATATATTGACAGCCAGCGTTGTGCCTAGTGCCAGTTATGATACTATAAAAAAACTCTCAAAGTGAACATGAGTATGTTCTCGGAATACTAGCATATGTTGACAGAGCCTGCATGGAAATGTATGAGAACAGCCAACATGGAAATGTTTTAATAGTGGCATATATTGAAGGAACCGACGTGGCAATGAATTGGTAAATGCACCTGTGCACCTTTGGTGACTTGTAGCTATTGTACTTTTTTTCATGAGTAACCCTTCACCCTACAAAACCGATTGCAAACTGGCTTTTTACCCAACATTTCACAGAAAGTGCACTGTGTAATGCACCATTTTAACCCATTATTCAAAACATTTTCTCATGGGAGGTTTTTGTTAGTTTGGGCACCCTCCCCATGCTCGATCGTGATCACATACTTGTGGCAAATATTTACACCCTCCAATAAACAACTCACCAACCACCAATGGTGGCTGGTATATTTGGGGACCAGACACTACCCCTTCTTTCTACGCTAGGTGAAACATTTAACTTTTGACAAAAAAATATATTTACTTCGTTCACTTGGAGTAGTGCATGCCCCTGCAGCGGTATAATCTTCATGGACATTGCACAAACGTGGTGGTCCGGGCCGGCCCAGGTGTGGTGTGCCCTCTGCTTTGTTAAGGAGCTTGTGGGGTGGGGCAGACCCCCACATTTTGTGCTACACCACTGATTGGGCTCTGCTCACCTTGAATGCATTCAAGTGTGATGTCAATGGTTGAGAGGGGCTGCAAGCTCGACCAGGACCCTGCTCTGGAGCAATTCATTTTAAGAAAATAAGCGCTGGGCACAGAGTTTCAGAAGTGAGAGAGCCATGGAGTGACCCACCCCTCCCCACTCAAACTCCTTCTTGGAAAGGGCTTTATGGAAGCTTCATTCATGGGCCGGTTCTGAGTGGGGGAGTCAGTGAATAATGCACCTCGCACATAGAGCTCCGAAAATCGTAGATGCATTGAGCCACACTCTTGAGGGAAGTGCAGCCCCCCACCCCTCACACCTCACCCTGTTAAAAAGAAGATTGTATCAAAGCCTAGGTAAGGTGTTATGTTCGGCTCTGGGTTGTGAGAGACAACATGTGGTTGCTTGTCATACCACTTAAAGATAAATGCACACAGAGACAGATGGCCTCAGCTTAAACCCGCACAATGGGTTCCTTCTATCATAGTGGTAGCTGTCACATAGAGACATGTATAACCAGGGAATTGTATTGATTCTAAATCCTGTCAATTATTTAATTTTCAGGCCTTGCTTGTGCAGCATTTTGCTCCTGGTTAAACAGACAGCGCACGCCTCCCCAAGTCAGTGCTTTTTTGGCTTGTTTAACACATCAATGCCTCAGATAACAAGTACGTATGTGTTCATTGATCTATAAATGTTTCATAAACTAGATGTGGCCGAGTTAGAGATTTTGGTTACCCTGTTACAAGTACTGCATTATGTATGTTTTACATATAGGCCCCACGTCGAATCTGGAAAATGACATTCCCCAAATGTGTGATGCTGGACAAATCATGCCTCCCTCTGTGCCTCGGTTCTTATATCTGCCTGCAAACACAGGTGTTAGGTGCATCTGAAGGTCGTGTGCCGTCACTTCCTGTGATGTCACTTGCGGTGGGGTCAAATGGCATCACACCCTTGGCATTTTGGTGAAATGGCATCCCTGGGCGATTTCTTTCATGCTGATTCTTTCCAAACTCCACACTGTATATCTATTCCACTTGAAATCACTTCCATGGCAGATAATGACTAGATCACTGAGCCCCCAGCTTCCCTTGGTGAAGCTGGGGCACGGTAAAGCCTTGTCATGGCTGAGGCAGGCTGTGTCTCGAGATCTGGGCAGCCATAGGATGCCGGCTCATTGACCAGCCCCGGGAGTAGTCGCATCCCAGTGCCAACAAACATGGCTCCCGTCATAACATACCAGAAATGGCCGTTCAGGTAACATTCTTCTTCCAGAAGAGTTCTGAAAATATGTGCGGGAATAGAGATAGCGCCTGCGCTATGAATGTAAGATAAATGGATACTCAGTATCAGGTCAAAAGTCCCCTCCAAACCCACATGCAGATTGTGCCAAATGAAAGGTAGTGTTGAGTCACTAGACCGCCTGGTTGTATTCTGCCCAACAATGGAGGCCAAAAGATGCCTACTCATGACACAACTCACCAAGAACTATGATGGAAGGTCACCAGAGGACTGATGGCCTGAACTATTAAGGGGGAACCACATTTCACTCATCTTGGCCCTGGTGAAATTGTTGATTAAAATCTTCTCAAGAATTAAGACTGGCTCAAACCAAAGAAGCGAGGACTACGGAGGTGACGAGGTTCTGAGTAGCACAAAGCATGGACGATTCAAGAATTAATTGCGTTCTTTGTGACAGCTTATTTGTTTCGAAATGAATTTATGTTTTTTTAGGTATTTTCAATGTTTATTCTGAGGCAAAAGGTTTTCATTTTTGTTGAACCAAATAAAGACTTTATTAAATTAAAACAATTAATATTTTGAAGAGTGACAGTGATGTTGCTATAGTTGGAGGTGTATTTTGTCTGAAGAGAAACTCTGCCACAGTTCCTAGTGGTCATGTTATTTTTTCCAGGCTCAGAAAATCGCCCTCTTTCATAATTCAACTAGAAGCAAATCAACCGCACTTAAACAATGTTTCTTTGTAAGGGGATCCCAGTAGACAGAGCACACGCAGCCTTTCACTTTGCATCCATAAAACTGCAGTGAAATCAGAGGTCTAGCTCCTATTATGTAATTTAATTCAAGCAGTATTACATTTTTGGAAAATGTTAGCATCGGTGTGATCAATAAATAGTGTGAGTGGATCATTTAAAACACATTAAAGATTGAATGGACTGAACTGCATACCTGTGCACCCGTGTGCCCCTCTATGCAGTTTTTGTCATTTGCATGCTGAAGTGCAAAGAAGATGTGAAACTCGATGGCTTCGGGCTAACACTTTGCTTGCACTTTGTTTGCACTTTGTAATGCAAATCGTCTAAATACCTCAGTCTTGCCTTTTACACGTGGCGGCATATTTACTTTGGATCCCTCTGTGATCTGCCGGCTTTTAGCAAGGCTGAAATCGGGCACGTGCCAGAGGGATCCAATGGCTGCGAACACGCATGGAAACGTCACGCTGGTTTGGCAGGTGAAGTGGGAAACGCAGGTGTAAACGTTTATTCCGTTACATGCCCCGCTCTGTCTTTCAGAGCCTGGAGCATTCCTCTGCCCGATAATACAGTTGTTCGAAACAAGGGCTCACCTTTAGTGCCTGTTTAGAACTCATGTTTTACCACTGTGTGGATTGGGGGAATTCCATCCTCTGAAACCACCGCAATCCCCCCCCCCCCGTCCCTCCCGCCCAACCACCCCGCTCTCCGCAATGATTGATGCAGGGGAAGGGCTTTTAGATAACAACACCGTGTGAGATATATAAACCGCTCGCCCTTCATTCTACAAGTTCCAGCAGTAGTTCAACCCATTTCAAAGGTATCTAAGCACCGCCTAAATTGAGGGAGGGATAGTGCTTAGAAGGAGCGGTCGTCTTTTAAGGCACCACGTGTGGTTCTAATGTCACAATGACTGCTGTCAAACATTTCGGCCACATGCACTCAGGGGTCAAGTCGTAAAAACTAAAGTGGGGGGACTCATCAACAAACGCAATGGGATGTGACATCAGCAGAAATTAACATATGAAGGTGAAATATGCACATTTCATTAAATTGGCTTTGCATAACCACCTAAATTGCACAGGACGAATGGCATTTGCCTTTCATAAAATTAACACACGCACACACAAAACCAAGAGAGGATATTTTCTTCTAATAGTATTTTTGAAAACGTTAAAATGTGTGCATGTTTTAAACTCAAGAACCAATACAAATGTTTTCCCTGGGACTTGCAGTACCGGAATGGGATTTTTCACTTTAGTTGTTTGTTATTTTTGAACGGTTATATAGTGCAGTGGTGAAGTGTCCGGCCTACAAACCTAAAGACTGCGGTTTGATCCCAGAGGTCGGCTTTAATTCATAAATTCAAAGAGGACATCCAATATTTCTCTTTTAGGGGGGAAGTGGGGGGTGGAGGGAGACTGAGTACCCCCTCTGAATAAAGTGGGGGGGATTGTGTCCCCCGCGTGTACCCTCGACTTGAGCCCTGCATGCATGCACATAGTGCTTCCAATGCCACACGGACTGCCTACAGCAGCTACATTTAGCGCTGCTTCAGTCCAGACACCGCTTGTGCACCTCACACAAGTGTTACTGGTGCTGTTATAGCGTACGCACACCCCATAGGGGCAGCACTGCTGTGCTCCGGCTGCCTCTGCTCCTGTGGTGCTGGTATTACAGCTGACGTCACATAGAAGTCATTTTGTTGGTGCCAGTGAGTGTGTGTTTTGTGCCGCTAAGCTTGGTGCACTGGTGAAATGAGCACGTGGCCCCTATTGGCGTCAGTGAGCGACATGTCAACATTGCCACGGTGCAAACCTTTTCAGAGCCCTGGTTGCCCGCAAAGGACCTTGAGCTAAACCATTCAGACGCAACCTGCTGCTGTCAAAGTGGTGCTCTGGCTCCTGCGCAGGACGCGCGCAGGCGCTTGTTCTTCTTCTTGCTGATAGATTTTTATCCATCAGCTGTGATCTTTGGATACCGAGGCTTGAGCCTTATTACTCCATCTTCTCGGGTTGAGTATGTAGTTGTGGTTTTGTATTCTTCTTGGTCTGTGTGGTCTTGTCACAGTAGAGCTGGTTTCACAGGGTCTTCGCAGTGATGGGCCGCGGGTAGCAGTCGAAGGGGTTTGCAGTGGTGGCAGTGAGTCTTCTGATCAGAGGGTTCGGGTTCTGATCCAGTCCTTGGCAGAAGTTCTTACTCAGCTTCGCTAGATGTTCGTCCAACATCTCGATGTCCAGGTCTCTGTGAAGGTCTGCTATCCTTGTGAAGATTGGAGCTCCAGACGATATCCGCAGGGCCTTGTTCTGGACTATCTGAAGACTCTTCCGGTGTCGCTCATGGCAGGTCATCCATGTTGGGGAGGCATACGTCAGGGTTGGTCTGATGATCGCCTTGTAGACGTTGATCTTTGTCCGGAGGGGCATGACTTGCTCTTCAGGAGTGGGTACAGCGCGGCCATCTTTCCTGTTGCCTTCTGGCATTCCTGGTTCGTGTTCTTGTGCGGGGAAGCCAGAGGGCCCTTGTCACTGAAGGCAGAGTGAGAGTCTGTCAGGAGCAGTATCCATACCAGGCCTGAGGGTAGGTGTACAAGGAATGTGGTGTGTATGGTGCTATGTATGTGTAAATGAGCGTGTGTGTAAGGGCGCGCGTTTGAAAGAGCGAGTGAGTGTGTGTTTGAATGAACAAGTGACTGCTGTGTGAATGAGTGAGTGAATTAATGCTATGTGATTGTGGTGGGTGCTGACCAGGATGCTGACTGGGGACGGGGAGGGACTGCAGGGTGGGGAGGAGTATTCTATGCTGGTTGTCGATGATAGAGCAATAATGATAAGTGTTCTTACGTCGCTAGACTGGCATTTTGGTGCAGCCAGTCCACCCATTTCTGAACTAGATATGTGGGTAAAATGGAATCCCAGGGCGCTTAACCAAAAACAAAGGGTCAGTCTAAAAGCCAGGTACATGCCTAGTACGTGGGTTATACCCTTCACCACAAGAGACAATGCAACACATCAGTACTAGTGAAATGCGTTTAACAAAAGAATTGTAGTCAATGTCTTGAGTTTCAAGAACAATCCGCCTGACATTGCAGTGCTTACATCCTACACGTTTCGACACATCGTCTTTATCAAGACCTGATATAAGGTTGGAGTAATCCCTTGCCGTGAATGCTTCCGGTATGCCGCACCCTGGAATGAGGTAGGAATGCTGGTAATTGTATGCACTATTGTTTGCTGGGAAGTGTTCCTTCACAAGAATAAACGCTGTGTTGGCAGATAAGGATTGAAATACGAATTGGACTCCTTCTGAAGTTGGGGAGCAGAGGGCCAGTCAGGAATCATCTGCGGTGGCATCCGCGTTCTACCCCTTTCTTACTATGGCATGACATTTTCTTACTGGGTATTTATGATAAAGCAAACATGATAAGTGTTAATATGTGTCAGGCATGTTTTCTGCATGTGGGATAGCAGTTTTAATGGCAAGGCTAACATGAGTACGTTCTTAAGTGCAGGTGCTGGTATATATTGGCAGAGCCAGCTTGGGCATGTTTTCTTAAAGTACTATTACTAGAATTATGCACAAAAAGCAAACATGAGTATGTTCTCAAATGGCAATACTGACTTATATAGGTGCAGCCAGCAGGGAAATATATGGGCATGGCCAACATAAACATATGTTTTACTGGCATATACTATGGGGAAAGGCGTTGGGAAATGCTCCTGTGCACTGTTGGTGAGTTGCATCTATTGGGTGGTTTCATGAGTTACCCTACAAAACCGTTTGCAAACTGTCCGGATTTCTCCCCAATTTTTAACAGAAAGTGTGCTGCAGAATGCACCATGTTAACCCATCATGCAAATAATTTCTTCTGGAGAGAAGACCCCCTTTGGCTGGTTTTGGCTTCCTTGCTACGCTGGGTCGCTCACGCATATTTGTGGCAAATATTGACTTGCCCCCCCCACCCCAATTAACAAAAATCACCAGCCTCCACAGGCGCCCTAGGAGCACACTTTGCTATTAGGATGGTACTTTAAAGATCCTGGGGGTGGGGGACAATCTAGGCATCCTGCCGCTGGAGGGTTCTGTTCCTCTCTGGTGAGCCAATCCCGGTTTTAAATCCCTGTGCTTGCTGCTCCTGGAGCTTGTCCGCCATGTTAGTTGTTTTAGTTGTTTACTATTGAATGTGCTGCATAAAAACACAACAGTGAGATCTGTGCTAATGCTGTTGCGCCCTGTCCTGGTCTAGGACAGGACACAGCAGCATGTTGTGCAGAGTGTGCAGTTCCCCTTGGGTGCACTTGTTTCAGCTGAACTTGTTGGATTAAAACACAACTGTGAGTCCAAGCTGCTATTTACCATTTCAGAATAACAACTGGGCACAGATGCATGTGGTAGATCCCCCCAAGCACCCCCCCCCACCCCCACCCAGTGCCCCAACCCAATGCATCGGGTGCTTCTTTGGTGGATGGATGTTTTCACACAAGTATATTCAACTAAAATGCACCGACAATCAGTAAGTGACTTTATAGAATAGGACAGAATCCTGGGAACTGGCAGCTGCTTTCTCAAGCCAGTAACCATTGGTGTAAAAGGAGCATGCGCACTTCCTCCCTTAGCCGAAAGGAAGGCTGGGAATAGCTGGTGCAGATCCAGCGGTGCAACCATGCCATTGGGACGGTCACATCACGTGAGATTCATTTATTGGACACTTTGCAGGGCGCCTATGGAAACACTTGTGTATAGGCGCCATACACATGTCAATAAATAGATATATCGTAGAGATTTGGTCGAATGCAAAACCATTACATTTCTGATTTTCTTTTAATCCATGTGGGCGTCAATATATTCGGGGGAGAGACGCCCCCTCCTCCCACCCTCACCTTAATGATCACCCTTACCCGACCCCCACAAACATTTTCGGCCACATTCGGTCATAAAAAATCGATGTTTTTGCATTCGACCAAATCTCCTGCGATAGAATCTTCCTATTCCCCCCACCAATTATGTCTGCTCTTCCTTTCCCCTCCATAACCTGCATCCCCTGCCAGTAACCCTGTGTATACCACCCCTCTGTGTCCTTCCAAACGTATCCTCAATACACTTCCCTTCTAATTGGATCCCTGTAATTCTACACCGTTGTTATTTCTCCTTGTTGCACAGTCTTCGCTGCTTCACAGCGAGGACTGTGCTTTATAAAAACCGAACAGATGCACGAAGGAAGGGGAACACAATGGACGTGGCAAAGCTAAATCTTCAATTCATATTGTGTGCACTCATTCCAGGTTCTCATGCAATGGTTTGGTTTAGATTCGTATGCTGTTGAGCATTTGTAAAGTGCTATGCTGCCACAGGTGTGTACTCATAGTGATGAGTGCCATTTGGAAGTGCATTGCCAGCCTAACTGGGTTTCCAGACCATGGTCTGAAACATAGCTTGCATTTCAGCTTGACCCAATAATTCCCATCCACATGTTGTCCAAACCATGTGCACCCATTTTAGTGAAAGAGGCGGAAAGTAAGTGTGAGTTAGGAAGTGCTGGTTGCGTTTAAAATGAAGTATGAAACCAGTGAGAAGTTAGGAGACACTACGCAAGAGGTAGCTGGGCAGTGGTGCACTTGGTACTTAACAATTGTTTGTCAATTCTTAACTGTGCCCTTTTCCTTATGTCGGTGAATACATTATAGAGAACAAGGAGAGAAAGGTCTGGTCGTTAGCAGGACAAGCATCAATAAAGGTGCCAGAGTGCGCGTCAACACAAGAATATCGTGAAAATGATACACTTTCATCAAGGACTACTGTGTCAGTGTGGGACTGGACTTGCTTGCAACTGCTTTGCAGAACTACACTGCCAGAAAAGGCAAGGGTGCGAAAGTCACAGCAAACTGTGCAATGACCTGTGCACCGCAGGGTCTCTCCTGGAACCTCAGCGTGATAAATTCGACCATCCACACAGGGAGTGTGCGCTCACCTGGGCTTTTTCTGATGATTTTTTAGGAAATAGAATGATGGGAGATCAACCTCCAAAAATGTGTGGGGCTAATCCACACACATTTTCTAATGCTCACCGCCGCACAACAAACACATAGTCCAGTAAACTCTGGGGGACACAGCCTATAGGAGCAGTCCTCCCTGTCATATTTATTTGACAGGTGACAGCGAGAGGTGGACGAAAACATCCAGAGGAGAAGAGCAACACCTTCCTCCTCCCATGGCCAGCCTAATAAAAAATCAAAGGCTCCATGGATCTGCCCTGTTCTATTGTCCAAGTTCTCTGTGGTGGCAGCGCATACCGATGAGTTAATTGAAGCGAATAGGCCTAGTCACAGAACTTAACAATGGGCAGGAAAACGAACACCTCTTTGATATGCAATGTGTCAACTTGAAGCTAGTTCCCACCCCTCTGTATGAAGGAGAGTAAATGGCATTTCTGGGTCCACTGTTTACAGTAGGCAACACCTGCAGAGTGGACCCCTTTTAAGGGCATGAAGTTTGTGATTTGAGGGAGACAAAGTCTGCTCTCGTCACAAAATTCCAGGGAGACCTGCACTTTGATCAAGAGCAATAGAGGGTTCTGTTAACAAGAGAGACACTTTGATCTGCAACAGACAAGAAGATGGGTGGGACTTAGGAGTACATGTCACCTCTTACGTACCCTATTTCAACGCACTCTGGTCCTGACCTCGTGCATAACAGAAGATTGTTGGTAAAGACCCCAGATTGGTTCCTTAAGATAGTCATAGCCTGCACCAATCAGTGGGGCCCATTTAGCTTTAAAAGTGGGCTGAGCCCCTCACTGAGCAGATCATCTAAAGGCTTCAGCAGAAGCAGGAAAGAAGACCTCAACATTGGACCCTGGCTGAAGGTACAGTCTACCTTACATGTTCTGCCTGAAGGAAGGCCAGGATTTCCAAGAGGGAATCAAGATGCATCCACTAAACATCTCCCAAGAAATAGAGGGAGTTCCCGGAACTCAGAGGACCCATCCAGCAGCTCGAGAACCAGTACCAGGTTGCACACAGCATGCCCTGCTAGGTCCTGGCAGCAAGCTCCTGGGGGCGGGGAATGGGCAAATGGCAGAGAGTCTCTGAACAAAGGACAAGGCTGGTGCCTGCAAACACTCTCCTCACCTTTGGGCCATGTGCCTTGAAATTATGCCACAAGCTCTTCAAAGAAGCTTGGAGGAGTGCCACACAAGCATCAACCAGCGTCCATCTTTTAAGGACAATTTAGAGGCAGTCGAGCCCTCGAACCACAACCGGCTGCACCACTGACTGTTGTCACGCTGCAGTCACTAAAGCCATCTGAGACACCTCAACCAGCATTCTAGATCAGCCAACCAGCACAGAGAAAACCATTCTTTACCCTGAGCCGCCGTGTAGGTCAGCCTGCAGCCATCCGTCCAGTTTTGCTTTGCCAAACTGCCTGCCGCAACTGATACCTGCAGCTGTCTGCCGTCTTCAACTCTGTTGCAGAAGCTGCAAAGTGTCCTGGAACCGACTCGACGTTTTCGAGCATCAAGATCATCTCAAGCACCAGGTACATTGTGGTTCTGTCCGCCTGGACCTTCCCCGAAGGCCACTAGTCACATTTACAATCCCTTGCTCCCTTAGTGCTGAAACCAAATAACCTTGAACAGTTAAGACTGATTGCTTTACCAACCACACTCCTGTCAGTATCCACAGTGCATCCCTTTCCTTCGCGAAACTGTCTGTCCTCTGTGTTCCTTTACAGGGTGGGTTGTATTTTGTAGGTTTCAGCATTTTAGGTAGGTAAAAATAAAAAAAAGACTGCAGGGGCGGAGGTGGTGTCCCCCGTAACACTGCGCTCACCATACTATACAGTATAGTGAGCGGGGATTGCGGGGGACATGCCCGCAGGTGTCCGAAAAAAAAGTTAAAAGGCTGCAGGGGTGTCCCCCGCAACCCCCGCCCACCATACTATACAGTATAGTTTTGCTTGCAAAAACTGGGCTTAACAAAAAGGGGAAAACCGGGTTGCACCTGTACAAGTTGTACGTGCAGTCCCGATCTCGCCCCATACATACATGAGATCAGGAATACATAGGTACCTACCAGGACATAGCGCAACAGCAGAGCAAAAGCCCTAGAGAGATTGAAAAGTGTTATACCATCACAACAAAACATTCTTAAGAACTGAAGAGTGACAGAAAAGTGGGGATACTATCAAAACAAAACATTCTGAAGAACTGAAGAGTGACAGAAAAGTGGGATACTATCACAACAAAACATTCTTAAGAACTGAAGAAGAGTGACAGAAAAGTGGAATACCATCACAACAAAACATTATTAAGAACCGAAGAGTGACGAAAAGTGGGATACTATCACAACAGAATATTCTTAAGAACTGAAAAGTGACAAAAAAGTGGAATACCATCACAACGAAATATTCTTAAGAACTGAAGAGTGATAGAAAAGTGGGATACTATCACAACAAAAGTATTAAGAACTGAAGAGTGACAGAAAAGTGGGGATACTATCAAAACAAAACATTCTGAAGAACTGAAGAGTGACAGAAAAGTGGGATACTATCACAACAAAACATTCTTAAGAACTGAAGAAGAGTGACAGAAAAGTGGAATACCATCACAACAAAACATTATTAAGAACCGAAGAGTGACGAAAAGTGGGATACTATCACAACAGAATATTCTTAAGAACTGAAAAGTGACAAAAAAGTGGAATACCATCACAACGAAATATTCTTAAGAACTGAAGAGTGATAGAAAAGTGGGATACTATCACAACAAAAGTATTAAGAACTGAAGAGTGACAGAAAAGTGGGATACTATCACAACAGAATATTCTTAAGAACTGAAGAGTGATAGAAAAGTGGGATACTATCACAACAAAAATATTAAGAACTGAAGATTAATAGAAAAGTGGGATACTATCACAAAAGTTATTCTCAAGAACTGAAACATGTTGAGCACCTACTATTCAAAGATGACAATGGGCGATGTTTAAACCTTTGGACATTATAAATGAGATTCAGGTCTCTGTGATTTGTCATTTGTTTACAGACCGACTCCTCCTCGTTAGGTAGTGCTTAGTGTTTCTAGGCAGGAGTCACCATTATATTTCACAATTGTCATTTATTCTTGTTGTTTAAGGATTAATATTGGGTTTTTGCATATTGAATTGTATGTGTTAATTGTGGTAATCATTCATTGAATTTTAACTATTGATTAAACTTTGCTTTATTTCTTAATTTACTTATTTGGTTTTCGATTGATATAACTGTCTTACAATGATAATGTTTTGTGACAGTATTACACTTTTTGTCTCTCTAAGACTTTTGCTCCGCGGGTACCTATATAATTTTTTTTTAAATTAATATAGTGTGTTATAGTTTCACAAAGAAAACTTTTCACACTTACATATTATAATCCCAATCTTTTGTATGTACTGTAGTTGCAAAAACCAGGGGCCTCCAGGCTAGAATGGTTCCAAGTCTAAGCAGAGCGAGGCAATGCAGGACTTCTCATAACCTCTAGGGGCGCTGGGCGTGAATCTGAACGCATTACATGTGGGAGACAAGGGGCTGTGCTGCTGTTCTCTGATAATGCCCATGAAAACACGCTGTAAATACGCCTCATGTTCCTACCCACAAACGGCAAGGCTCAGTGAGCTTAGAGTAGAACTAAGCCCACCGCAAACACTACAGTGTAGCATGCAATGTCATGGTGCACACAACCACGTCATGTGAATAGAGAACGCCTTTCATGTTCATTCTTTATAAAATATTCGATATAAAGACTGCATACCCAGTTCATTCCCCAAAGTTGGGACTACTAGGTCTCCAGAATAGGCCATCAAACTAACCTAGTTACCAGTATAATTTTTTTCATCCCACCCAAAGATATTTTAAAAGAGGATTGGGGTATAGTGTGAAAACATCTTTAACTAAGAGGGGGCGGGGGCACATTTATACACAAACTGTACACAAGCTGCTGCCAGATCATTGTAAAATGGCGTCTAGCAGGACTTTTAATGCAGTGGCTCCTACTGATGCCGAAACGGAGCAATGTTGCCAAAGGCGTGATCAGCAGCCAAAATAAAGGCATATCTTGCGCAAGACGAAAACAGGAGGAGTGCAGAAACAACTTGAGTGCAGTTTCTGTAATTAAAAATAGGAGGGATGGCAAACACTAATGATTTATGGCTGTGTCGGGTGTTCTTAAGGCTACACTTGTTGGCGGCACTTTAAAGGGCAGCAAGACAGTATGGCAGATGTAGCGTTGTCGAAACCTGGCTCCTCGTGAGTCAGTGGTTCAAGAAATTTGGCTTCTGATTCGTGTAACATGTTGTACGGCAGATTGACGTTTCGTGAACTGCCACCATTTTAAAATGCTACATTAATTAAGGAATTTTCAAAAAAAATGTTTCTTCCTCCATTTTAGAAGCAACATAATTCATGAAAAAGGGAGCAGGAATGAAGGAAAGCTATCCAATTTACATTGCTTTTCCAGCATCGCCTCTTTCATTAATGCAGGCCCTGGAATAATTACCCAACTCAAGAAACAGAGAATCTGCAGCATCCATTGGTTTCGAACTCTTCCAAGGCAAGAACCATCGCCATCCTTACCTGCTCTACAGCATCCATCGGTTTCGAACTCTTGAAAGGCAGAACCATCGCCATCCTTACCTGCTTAGCAGCACTCATCGGGTTCAACATCATCCGAGGCAAGATTCATCGCCATCCTTACCAGCTCCACTGGTCGCCCGGAAGGCCAACATCTTCAAGACATCTTCATCTCGGACTCTTGGGAAACATCCTCCTCCAGGTCCTTGCGGCCTACAGAATAAAACCAAAATCACAGGTTAGCCACTTGCTAGGACACTCCCAGTGCCGCTTGGCGTTCTTCTTACCTGTTTTAACTGGGCTTCGACTTCTACCACAGCGCTCGCCACCTGCAACAAGAAGCGAGAAAGACAATATTGCAAATTCAACTAAGGACTTGCTTGCATCTAAAGACATTGCTTTCGCCAGAAAGACTTACCTGAAAGAAGGAGTTGCAGCCGGTCTGAACTCCGGCCCTCGCCAGTGAAGAAACTCGGCCGAACGGTGCCACCTTTGGATGCGCCCCGGCCCTGTGCGGCAGGACGGAGAGCGCACCTTTATAGAGAACCAGGTGAGAGACATTCCCTTGGGAACTGCGAGGGGATCCCGGGAGGAGGGTTGCAAGGAAAGGACCAAAGCTTATATCCCCCTCCTGTCTTCCAGAGTCGTCCCTCGATTATCCAGGTCCCAGGACAGGCGAAGGGTTCCCGAGAGCATTCCAGTTATTCGAGAGGCGCCCCCGTGGACCAACAAGGTGAGTGTTACAGAACGCGAAGCCCTAACTAAATCATCCACCTGGGCGTCTACCATGGAAACTTCGGAAACAGACCAGTTAGCCCAGTTGTTGGGGCAGTTGCGTGCGGAGGTTCATTCTGCACGGCAGGAAACCAATGCGTTCCGAAGGGAGTTGATTGTTGCCAAGGAGAGGACGGAGGATCTTGGGAGGCAACTTCTTCAGTCACAAGCAGGACAAGCCCCGTTGCCTGGAGTTGGCCAGTCCACCCCAGCTACCGCAAGCAATCTGGTTCAGATTAACCTCCCAGGGGCTGTGCCACTGGCTCCTCCGGAACGTTTTGCGGGAGATCCCCGGCGATACGCCACCTTCATGAACCAATGTCGCCTCCACTGTCTGTGCAGGCCTGGGGCCCTCCCTACGGATTAGGTATGTGTGGCTTTTGTGTTATCCTACCTTAGCGGGAGTGCAGCTCACTGGTCAGTCCCATTTATTATCCGAAATGACCCTCTGCTTCAAGACTTTGATGGATTTAAGCGGGAGCTGGAAAAACTTTTTTCCCGACGCCACCATGGGCAGGCCCTAGATAACAAACTCTTGTCTCTTCGTCAAGGGAACCAGGATCTGCTGACCTACATAGCGACGTTCAATCGACTGGTGGTTGAGGCGGATTGGCCTGAGGATAAAAAGACTATGTTATTCCACCGGGGTCTTCGTGGGGAGTTAAAGGACGTCTTAGCCCAAGTGGTGGACCCACCACGGGATTGTGCCGAGTTCATTGGTCTGGTAGTCCAGTTGGATCGTCGACTACAAGATATGAAGAGTGACCGGGGAAAATTGGACTTGCGCCCCCTCTTCGTACGCCCCAAGGATCACGCTCCGCGGGGCTCCAACGGAACCAGTGAACCCATGCAGATAGGAGGGGTCAGGCCCCCGTTAACCAAAGCCGAACAGGACAAAAGGAGGGAGATGCAATTGTGCCTGTATTGTGGTAAAGCAGGTCATTTCTTAAAGGAATTCCCGGTCAAGCCCCCCAGATGATCCGTCGGTGCCACGGACAAGGAAAACCCCGAAGAGGAATTGGGAAATGACTGAGCCCGGCAATTGTAGGGGTCCAATTGTCGAGCGAATAAATCCATCTTCAGACCTCCCATTTTGCGCTACCGGTGATTTTAATTCCACACCAACAGTCATCGAATATGCATATGCAGCGGAGCGGTGGGGAAATATATTGATCGAGACCTTGCAGCAAAGATGGACCTAGTCCTGTGTCCAAGCCAACCGCAGAAACCGTAACCACAGTTGATGATACCGAAATTGCTTCGGGTCCTGTGTCAGAGAGCACCACTGAACTTACCCTCCTGTGCGAAGATGGGCATCACAAAACTATAGTATTTGACCTGATCAAACCTCCCCAGTTCCGGCTGATCCTGGGAATGCCATGGCTGGTTGCCCATAACCCTCGAATCAAATGGTGAACGCGCGAACTGGTTTTTGCCCACAGCTGTACGCATACTTGTTACCTGAAAGGGCGGAAAACAAAGCTCGCAAGTTCCCCGGTGCGGGAGGGATTGGCCCATGCCCTCGGAGGGGTAGGAACCCTGCCAGTTCACTACCAAGATTTCCAAGACATTTTCCAGAAGGAGCAGGCAAACACATTGCCTCCTCACAGACCTTACGACTGTCAAATTGACCTGCTACCTGGAGCCCAGATTCCATTTGGACGCATTTACGAGCTCACAGAGCCCAAAAATCAGCACCTGAAGGTGTACCTGAAGCAGTACCTGGCCAATGGGTTCATCCGTCCGTATAAGTCATCGGCCACGGCGCTGTTATTCTTCGTTCCAAAAAAGAAGGCAACTTAAGAACGTGCATAGACTATCGTGCTTTAAACCAGGTGACCATCAAAAACCGCTATACACTACCCTTGATTCCAGAGTTATGGGACCAGGTCAAGGAGGCCAAAATCTACACCAAACTGGACCTGAGTGGAGCGTACAACCTGGTGCGCATCAAAGAAGGGGACGAGTGGAAGACGGCCTTCCGTACCAAATACGGCCTGTTTGAGTATCAAGTAATGCTGTTCGGCCTATGCAACGCCCCTGCTGCGTTCCAGTACTTCATGAATGACGTCCTCCGAGAACCTATCAATGTCTGTGCTCTTGTATACATCGACAACATTCTGGTGTATTCAACGTCTGAACAAGAACACATTAAGCACATGTGGGCGGGCCTGGCTAAACTTCGCGAACACCATCTGTACGTGAAACTCGAGAAATGCTTGTTCCATGTTACTGAGGTGGAATTCCTGGGTTTTGTTCTTTCTCCACAAGGCATACGAATGGACGCTCATAAGGTGGACGCAGTCCTCAATTGGCCAGCCCCCACTTCGATTAAGGGAGTCCAAAGCATGTTGGGCTTTGCGAATTTCTACCGCTGCTTCATCCAGGGTTTCTCCCAAATTGTGCACCCAATTACTTCGTTGCTCATAAAATGCAACAAGACCTTTAACTGGACCGAAAGAAGCGGAAAAAGCCTTTCAAGAACTCAAGACCAGGTTCACCTCCGCCCCCATTTTGCGACATCCGCGTCCAGAACTTCCCTACATTGTGGAAACCGATGCATCCAGCCTGGCCATGGGAGCGGTTTTGTCCCAAAAAGACCCTTTCACAGGCCAATTGCACCCGGTGGCCTTTTGGTCACGGAAGTTCACACCTGCGGAGCTCAACTACGCCATCACCGATAAGGAGTTATTGGCCATTAAGGCAGCCTTTAAAGCCTGGCGACACTATCTGCTGGGGGCCAGGCACACCGTCACTGTAATAACTGACCACAGGAACCTCCAGTACCTGAAAGGAGTGACAGCTCAATCATCTCGGCAGCTACGCTGGGCCCTTTTCTTCGCAGAATATGACTTTGTGATCAAGTACCGACCCGGGGTCAAAAACGGCAAGGCTGACGCTGTTTCCCGCACTGGTAAAGATGACATGGCACACACGACACCGGACCCGGTGGCCATCATACCGGAGAATAGAGTACTAGGTATTACTACCACCATGACCCAGAATGAACTATTATACGAAATTCAACAGGTCTTCACCCAGGAGCAGCTACAAGAGTGGGCCTCCAAGGGAGAGCACTATAGTGTCAAGAATCAACTGCCACACTACCGAAATCGGCTATTCATTCCCGTGAAGGAATTACAAGGACAGGTAATCTCCGAGCACCACGACTCCCTCATGGAGGGCCATCCAGGAATCACCAAAACCTTAGCAAAGATACAACAGAACTACTGGTGGCCAACTTGGTGCAAGGATGTAACTGAGTGTGTGTCTTCATGCAGTGTCTGTGCCCAAAACAAGTCTAGCAAGCAGAGCCCTGCCAGGCTCCTCCAGCCGTTGGACATTCCCCAGCCCCATGGCACACGTTGTTGCTCGATTTCATCACCAACCTCCCTCCATGTCAGGGCTTCAATACCATCCTGGTGATTGTGGACTTATTTTCTAAAATGGCCCATTTCTTCCCCTTCAATGGTCTTCCGACTGATTCTGGCCTCGCCAAAGTCTTCCTGGAACACATAGTACGCCTACACGGATTCCCGTCAGTCCTAATATCAGATCGGGGGTCCCAGTTCGTGTCTAGCTTCTGGAGGAAATGCTGCTCTTTGGCCCAGAAAGACATCCGGCTGTCCACTAGCCATCACCCACAGACCGACGGCCAAACGGAGAGAACAAATCAAACTCTCAAACAATACTTACGCTGCATGCTGCACCAGGGTGAAGGGGACTGGAAGGAACTTCTATGGATCGCCGAGTATGCATATAATAATTCTCTACATAGCAGCACAGGGCAAACGCCATTCTTCACGATCTATGGACGACATCCGCGCACTTCTGAACTCGACATCCCTACTACCCTGGAAATGGCTGCAGTCGAGACCCTACACACCACCATCACTCAAGCCTTTGCAAAAGCTCAGGAGCACCTACGACATGCTAAGGCACGCCAGAAAAGATGTGCGGATCAGCGTCGCTCCGAAGCCCCTACTTATCAGGTGGGAGATTTAGTGTGGCTTGCTTCCAAGCATGTACCAATCAAAGGAACACAAACCTTTTCGTCCCTTGTTCTTGGGACCATACCTGGTGGAGGCCATCATTAATCCAGCAGCTGTGAAACTGACTCTACCAGACCATAAGAGGATACACCCAGTGTTCCATGTATCTCTCCTGAAACCATTTAGGCCGTGGACCCGTGTAACTGCTCCCCCTAAACCTGTTGTCATTCAGGGGGAACTGGAGTATGAGGTAAAGGACATTCTGGACTCCAAGAGGGTGGGATCGAGACTCTACTACCTAGTAGATTGGAAGGGATATGGACCTCAGGAAAGGACGTGGGAACCTAGTGAGTATGTTCATGCCCCTCGCTTGCTCCAGCGTTTCCATCTGACGTTTCCCTCCAAGCCAGGACCCGGCCAGAGAACCACCTTGAGGGAGGCCTTGGGGGGAGTGCTGTCACAACATTATCCCCACCAATGGCTCACGGGGCCCTAAGGACCTTATTCGGATCCCCTCGAATGCCTTGGAGCCAGTCCTGGCGCTGTTGGCATAGGAGACGCTTGCTGGGACGGGGTTTCTATGAACAGAGGACAAGCATGGCCACCCCCATGCAGGAAATTGAAGAACTGCATTCTGTGGTCTAGCCTTCAGGGTGGGACCCGCCCCAAAGCCACCTGGGATACTGCCTTGCTATTTAAACCATGCCCGATCAAGGGCACGCGCTTCGCGTTATTCTGCCTAGCAGCGTGACGCTCATCTGATCCAGCCCTTACCTGCTCTGCAGCATCCATCGGTTTCAAACTCTTCCAAGGCAAGAACCATCGCCTCCTTACCTGCTCTGCAGCTTCCATCAGCTCTGAACTTATCCAAGGCAAGAACCATCGCCATCCTTACCTGCTCTGCAACATCCATCGGTTTCGAACTCTTCCAAGGCAGAACCATCGCCATCCTTACCTGCTTAGCAGCACTCATCGGGTTCAACATCATCCGAGGCAAGATTCATCGCCATCCTTACGAGCTCCACTGGTCGCCCAGAAGGCCAACATTTTCAAGACATCTTCATCTCGTTGGACTCTTGGGAAACATCCTCCTCCAGGTCCTCGCGACCTACAGAACAAAACCAAAATCACAGGTTAGCCACTTGCTAGGACACTCCCAGCGCCGCTTGGCGTTCTTCTTACCTGTCTTAACTGGGCTTCGACTTCTACCACAGCGCTCGCCACCTGCAACAAGAAGCGAGAAAGACAATATTGCAAATTCAACTAAGGACTTGCTTGCATCTAAAGACATTGCTTTCGCCAGAAAGACTTACCTGAAAGAAGGAGTTGCAGCCGGTCTGAACTCCGGCCCTCGCCAGTGAAGAAACTCGGCCGAACGGTGCCACCTTTGGACGCGCCCCTGCCCTGTGCGGCAGGACGGAGAGCGCACCTTTATAGAGAACCAGGTGAGAGACATTCCCTTGGGAACTGCGAGGGGATCCCGGGAGGAGGGTTGCAAGGAAAGGACCAAAGCTTATCTCCCCCTCCTGTCTTCCAGAGTCGTCCCTCGATTATCCAGGTCCCAGGACAGGCGAAGGGTTCCCGAGAGCATTCCAGTTATTCGAGAGGCGCCCCCGTGGACCAACAAGGTGAGTGTTACAAAACGCGAAGCCCTAACTAAATCATCCACCTGGGCGTCTACCATGGAAACTTCGGAAACAGACCAGTTAGCCCAGTTGTTGGGGCAGTTGCGTGCGGAGGTTCATTCTGCACGGCAGGAAACCAATGCGTTCCGAAGGGAGTTGATTGTTGCCAAGGAGAGGACGGAGGATCTTGGGAGGCAACTTCTTCAGTCACAAGCAGGACAAGCCCCGTTGCCTGGAGTTGGCCAGTCCACCCCAGCTACCGCAAGCAATCTGGTTCAGATTAACCTCCCAGGGGCTGTGCCACTGGCTCCTCCGGAACGGTTTGCGGGAGATCCCCGGCGATACGCCACCTTCATGAACAATGTCGCCTCCACTGTCTGTGCAGGCCTGGGGCCCTCCCTACGGATTAGGCATGTGTGGCTTTTGTGTTATCCTACCTTAGCGGGAGTGCAGCTCACTGGTCAGTCCCATTTATTAGCCGAAATGACCCTCTGCTTCAAGACTTTGATGGATTTCAGCGGGAGCTGGAAAAACTTTTTTCCCGACGCCACCATGGGCAGGCCCTAGATAACGAACTCTTGTCTCTTCGTCAAGGGAACCAGGATCTGCTGACCTACATAGCGACGTTCAATCGACTGGTGGTTGAGGCGGATTGGCCTGAGGATAAAAAGACTACGTTATTCCACCGGGGTCTTCGTGAGGAGTTAAAGGACGTCTTAGCCCAAGTGGTGGACCCACCCCGGGATTGTGCCGAGTTCATTGGTCTGGTAGTCCAGTTGGATCGTCGACTACAAGATATGAAGAGTGACCGGGGAAAATTGGACTTGCGCCCCCTCTTCGTACGCCCCAAGGATCACGCTCCGCGGGGCTCCGACGGAACCAGTGAACCCATGCAGATAGGAGGGGTCAGGCCCCCGTTAACCAAAGCCGAACAGGACAAAAGGAGGGAGATGCAATTGTGCCTGTATTGTGGTAAAGCAGGTAATTTCTTAAAAGAATTCCCGGTCAAGCCCCCCAGATGATCCGTCGGTGCCACGGACAAGGAAATGAATGAGCCCGGCAATTGTAGGGGTCCAATTGTCGAGCTAATAAATCCATCTTCAGACCTCCCATTTTGCGCTACCGGTGATTTTAATTCCACACCAACAGTCATCGAATATGCATATGCAGCGGAGCGGTGGGGAAATATATTGATCGAGACCTTGCAGCAAAGATGGACCTAGTCCTGTGCTCCAAGCCAACCGCAGAAACCGTAACCACAGTTGATGGTACCGAAATTGCTTCGGGTCCTGTGTCAGAGTGCACCACTGAACTTACCCTCCTGTGCGAAGATGGGCATCACAAAACTATAGTATTTGACCTGATCAAAGCTCCCCAGTTCCGGCTGATCCTGGGAATGCCATGGCTGGTTGCCCATAACCCTCGAATCAAATGGTGAACGCGCGAACTGGTTTTTGCCCACAGCTGTACGCATACTTGTTACCCGAAAGGGCGGAAAACAAAGCTCGCAAGTTCCCCGGTGCGGGAGGGATTGGCCCATGCCCTCGGAGGGGTAGGAACCCTGCCAGTTCACTACCAAGATTTCCAAGACATTTTCCAGAAGGAGCAGGCAAACACATTGCCTCCTCACAGAACTTACGACTGTCAAATTGAGGTTTCGACTTCTACCTCAGCGCTCGCCACCTGCAACAAGAAGCGAGAAAGCCAATATTGCAAATTCAACTAAGGACTTGCTTGCATCTAAAGACATTGCTTTCGCCAGAAAGACTTACCTGAAAGAAGGAGTTGCAGCCGGTCTGAACTCCGGCCCTCGCCAGTGAAGAAATTCGGCAGAACTGTGCCACCTTTCGACACGCCCCTGCCCAGCGCGGCAGGACGGAGAGCGCTCCTTTATAGAGAACCAGGTGAGAGACATTCCCTGGGGAACTGCGAGGGGATCCCGGGAGGAGGGTTGCAAGGAAAGGAACGAAGCTTATCTCCCCCTCCTGTCTTCCAGAGTCATCCCTCTATTATCCAGGTCCCAGGACAGGCAAAGGGTTAACGAGATCATTCCAGCTAATCCATAGAGGCGCCCCCGTGGACCAACAAGGTGAGCGTTACACTTAGTACATAGTTAATGTGTGGCGTTGTCATTTTAATTGCATGCACTCTCCCCCATAGACTTAATCGGAGCTCATTTCATCTTCTTAAATATGACTCAAAATTTTGGACAATGTGTGATACATTGACCTCCATCATTTTAGACACATCTTTAGACAGCCAGATCCCAAGATATTGCACCTTGTCAGGACACCAATTGAAAGCAAAATTCTTCATTGTCAAGACCGAGCATAATTTTGATGCCAGCAATGCTTCGGATTTTGACCAATTTATCTTGTACCCCGAAACCCTGTGAAAAATGTCAATTTGGCCAATTAGCACTGGGATGGATTCTCAACATTTTGGATAACCAGCAGCATACCATCGGTGTAAAGCCAAACCTTTTGACAGGCTTCTCCATAATGAATTACTTTGATTGCCCTATCTTCTCTTATCTTCACAGCAAGGAGTTCCATTGCGATGACAAATAAAATGGGTGACAGAGGGCAGCCTTGTCTTGTCCCCCTTTTTAGATCAAATTTGCCCGAGACCAGGCCATTAGTGTTCACACTAGCTGTAGGTAATCAATATAATAGCCTTATCCAGCCTATCATATTTTTCCCAAATCCGAAACCTTCTAAGGCTGCCAGGAGGTATTTCCACTCTATCCGGTCGAAAGCCTTTTCCGCATCCAACGACAATGCCACCACATCCTTCAGATGTCCCTTGCTTTCGAACAAAGTCAACAAATGTCTTCTCATATTAACCGAGGCATTCCTACTGTAAAGACTTGAGCGGGTTGTCTGTACTTCTGCTCTCTATATGGTAGAGGAGAGGCACAGAGGACCCCAGCCAAGATTCTCTATTACGGTAGCAATGGACGAGCAATCAAGGCCTAGCTTCTCAGGAGGTGATGCAGGCTGGTTCTTAAGTACAGTGTAGTCCCCAAGCACCCACAAAGGAATGTCCGCACACTGTATTAGTTAAAACACAGTCTTTATGTAATTAATATTCAAGGTTATGTACAATATCACGATAACTCACTTTGTACTCGGTTGTCTATAATGGCAAATATACAGTTCTACGTGGTACCACAATTACTATTAGATCTCATTAAAGTGCATGAACTGTATGGTTAAATGTCACACAAATCAGTTCGTAAAGGAAACCAGTAATAGATATAAAAGGAAAGCAGTTGATTAGAACAATTGGCAGAATATTGGCCCAGCTATCTAGACACAGTTCTGTGTGGAGATCCCCCCACCTGGGCAACCTGTGGAATAAAGATATATCACAAGCCCATTCCATATATTGTTCACAATAGTCTTCCCAATAGTTCAGCAACCCCAAAGTACCTGGTGTTGTAGAGTTTGTCGTCGGGAAATCGACAGCCCTTCTTGAGTGCCCTCCCTTTAAGGCAGGAGTCACGGGTCATCGAACGTCCGGCGAAGAACAGGGTGAACTACGGTGGTAAAGTGGCAGCTTCGCTCCTGGCGGTGCTCATCAGCGACGGGGCGTAGGCGTCCTGCAAGGAGGCGGTGTGCGGGGCACCTCAAGGTCGATAGTTCTGGACTGCAAAGAGTGTGAAGAACTGTGGCCCAGCAAGGGCATCGAGTCGTCGGCGTCTCTTTGGTCTTTTGGTGGCGGGAAACCCACCGGTGGATGCTCCTCGACGCGTCGATGGTCTGGCTTTCTCCAGCGGGATCAAGCGGGCGACGATGCGGACAAGAGCGTCTTTGAATCAAGAGTTCTTAGGCAAACGGGAGCACGGCGGCTCCAGTCGACGGCGGCGGTCGTCGATGGTGGTGGACAATAGTCCGGGCGCTTCTCCTTTTGATTCCGCGGCGGTCCCTGTCTCGGGTCAGCAACCTGTCATAGGTCTACCGGGAAGCTTTGGCAAAGGTCAGCTAGTGCACGATGGTCCCTCGTAGCTCAGGAAGAGGGCGCCTTACCAGGTCCTCTCTGGGTCAGTCCTTGGAGAGACAGCAGCTTTCAGATTGATGAAGGAGAGCAACAGCAATTCTTCTCTTCCAGCAGGGCTTCAAGGTCAAGCTTCAGTTACTCCATTTACTTGTCGTAGTGGACTTCAGCTTCTGAACACAACTTCTAGCAGGGAAAGGCCCTGAGATATACTGTTGATCTCCCATTCATTCCGATGGGTCATACTCAAGCATCCAATCACGGCGAAGGGCATTCATGCAGGCAGGCAGCCAATCAGGCACACAGTGCATTCAGGCCATTCACTTCTCTCCAGACACTCACAACAAGTTATGTGTATTGGGACAAGTATCCAGCCATTCAACACTCCACACTGCATTCATACCAGTTTCGGGCAGGGGTGTCTCAGTCATTGTGTCAAACACCAGAAACCAGACATTCACAACAAGAAGTGCATATTGGTCACACACTCCATTCACCCAGGTCCCACCCACAGACGTACCCACAACATACAGTCACTAGAAAGGCTCCAGCCAGTCTGGCCTGTACTTCACAACACCACCATTTATGGAACTTCCACCCAACATCCAATCAGGGGAAAGGGACAGCGTCGGAGCTTCCCAGGATTTAGGGAAAACAAGGTAACAGGCTATGGAAGGCAAGAGGCCATGTGGGCCATCTTGTTTCCATCAGGAATCTACTGATTCCAATGGCAGGGCCTGGGCATCCCCAAAATGGAGGATACTCAGAGCACCTGTCAAATTCAGCACAGAGCTGCCACCTGCCCGTACCCTGCTCTGTGGGCTACACACAGGTGCCCAAAAACATACACTAGGGACACAGGGTTGTACCTCCAACCCATGGGTGCCATAAGGGTATCCCATGGGTCTGTACACCAAACCAAAAGAGAGAGCTGCACCGCCAGGAGTCCCACGTGAACTCCTGCACGGAAAACACAACAGAACACATGATAAAAACAGTAAAGGACAAGGGTATGGAGGCCCTGTCCCTCCCATGCATTTCCAGCATCACACCTACCTTTTACAAAACCTGTCTGACTCTGATCTATTATATCCGGCAGAGAGGCCTCCATTCTCAAAGCCTTATGTTTAACAAGCTTATTGGCCGGTAACTACTTGTTTTGACTGGAGACCTACCGTTTTCACAAACAATTGATATAGATGCATGCCTTGTAGACACTGGGAGACAACTGTCAATCAAAGATGAATGTAACATCGCCAGCATAAGATTAAAAACCTCTTCCGGGAAGATTGTATACAGTTCAGCCTGCAAACCATCCGGTCCCGGACATTTCCCCGAGTTTAAAGCGCCAGCCACAGTTCTGAGTTTCTCCACACTCAGGTCTTATTGAGGGGAATCTTTGTATTTCGACTTTATACTTTTATACTTCACAAATGACAACCATTGACGAAAAGCCCCATTTCCTCTTGACTCATGTGCAACTCTGCAGAGTATAGGTTGGAGTAATATTACTTGAATGTATCATTAATTTCAGCAGGTTCAAAGGTCATAATGCCATCTTGCTTTTCAATAGCATTGTCTTTTCATTATCCATAACCCTTAAGCAATGAGCAAGACTTTGATGAAGAAGGCCTCATCCAGGGGCAAACACCTGCCAGCAGAGATGACTACATCAGCAAATTCTAAACATCACCAGCAGAAGAGACACACCCCATGAGCAGCAGGGACATGGACGCTGACAGATTCACCATCCAAGGGATTAATTCCTTCAGGGACACATTCTGTGGCACACATCTATTGTGTTAAAGAAATGACAATTGCTCCAGACCAAATTGTGACTGATGTGACCTGAAACAGTGATTGGTGATGCTGTGTTAAACCTGCCCGTTTAACAGGGTCCTGATAATCATATGCCCTCAACCAGATCTGGTCAAGTCACCCAAGTTGATTAAGTCATTGCGACACATAGCAGCCCAGCCTATCGGATTTAAGCCTGGGAAGGTTTCCAGGCAGTTACTAAGAGGGAGTTTACAGGAACAAGTGATTTGTCGAGACCCAAATTGGTACCCTACACACTAAAGGAGTTTCGAGGACAATCATCTTTTGAGAAGACTGTTAGACATACACACAATCCCTCTGTGCCTTATCCGCTGTGACCCAGGAAGGAGTTCCACCCAAGACCCATCATCCAATCAGACAGACCTCCCAGAATGGGAATTTCCCTTGGAGGATCATGAGGAGGATGCTCCCAGGGCAGATGACCCTTGCAATACCCTCGAAGATCACTTTGTCGCAGAAGAGGGCTTACTTTCACCAGAGGATGAGAACAACTGTTTGCTGGCTAAGCAGGACACTCCCCCTTCTGATAAAATGTCATCCTTTTGCCAGTTTACCTCAAGGAAATCCACAATTTTCTTTCTCCAAGTGCCTGAGTATGAGGACATGTATGTGGTACGAATGCATAGAATGTAAACAAAGGTTGGCCAGATACTCTAAAAGATAGGGGAGGTAGGAAAATGGCATTTAAAAGCTTCTCTTTACTTGTCTTCTTCTCTTATCGACCTGATAAATACAATACCTGAGATTCTACACCCCGTTGCTTACCAGATTCTGTAGTCCCTATGGATGTCAATAGTTAATCCCTCACCTGTACACCAGTCAGGAAGATGGATGGAGTTTCCTCAACCTTATCCAGCATGGTTTGTGTGATCAATGACTAATAATGGCCAAGTTTGACTGTGAAATGAGGTGCAAGATGGACGTTTTTCTACATTACCTCCCAAACAAGCATCAGCAAGCAAGCCAAAAAATAGTCTGGCAAGGAGAACACACTCCTAGCCATGCCATAGATTCTGCAGCAGGCATCACAGTCACAGGTAACTAGGTAGTTCTATGGAGGAAAGCATGGTTGAAAGTTACCTACAGACAAACCCAGGGCAATGTAATCCTTTTATAATAGGTGACCCTCTTGCTCATGTTGGGGCTCTTGATATTGGGCACAAGGGTTTCAAGGTCATCAGACACACACCAGTAGTACCACTTCATCCCTTCTTCGCCATAGGTCAGATATCAACACCTGCAGTCTTCCTAGCAGTTGGGTGGGAACAATGAGGATAGGGATGCAGGACAGGGCAAGGCCCAAACCTCCCATTGTGACTGGCTGTTTCCTCAAGGTTCCCTCTAGCTTCAAGACCCCATTCAACAAAAGAATCAATCCCTACCCTTTGGGTCTGCGGCACATAATGACAGATAAGTGTGTGTCACAAATGGTCAACTCTGGTCACACTTTGGAACTTAAAAAGAATCCGCCAGCATAGTCTGAAAGCCCTAATCCAACAGGGCATTTACCATCCTGCTGAACGAGCTGAAATCTCTTTTCAAGAAGTGGTGATGGAGAAGATGCTGAAGGTTGAGTGGTCTATTCTAGGTGATTGTGGCTCAGGAGAACAACCTTACGTGGAGTCAGATCCCGGACTTCTGCAGAGTCAAAACATTGATTAAAAAAATAATCAAGATATTCACCTGGCAGAGGGTCCTTCCACAATTCAGCTATGGTAACTTTCTTGCTGCATCCTATTTGAGGACACCTGCTTCCACATTTCAGTTCATTGAAGCCACAGGAAGTAACTTAGTTTCCTTTCTGGGGTTTCTGACCATCAGCAGTGAAAGGTCCCCAACCCCTTCAATTTAGGGTTGGCCCTGTGTTGTAAGATATGTTTTGGGATTATATCTATCACTTTGTGGTATCTTTGCTATGGTGGTATTTGTGGTAAATTTGTTGGGGTATTCTTGATAGTGATGAGACTGATTATTACCTTATAATTATCTTTACCAAGGTCACTAACAACAACAACAAATGCTGGACTTAATACACTCTGAATAGATGGTTCATGCCCTCCAGTGTTACCTTATGTACAATACCACACTATGCTCTTTTGGCTGAGTTTCAACAAATGTAAAGCATGCAATTGAAATACTGCACATTCATTCAATCTCTCTCGATAAACAGCTCACTGCGGCTACTTTGTTTTGAGATATTTCTTACCCCATGCCTGCATCTCTCTAAGCATGTCAAACAAAAGGGACTGAATGCAGAATAAATATGAGGCTAATTTTTTTTTTATTATTATTGTATTTGGTTTATTCAAACCTTTACAAATCAGTGAATATACAAAACTCATAAAACTCGTAAAAACAGACTTTCAAATAAATATAACAGCAATTTGCAACTCATTAAACAACGAGTACATTTCATAATTTTCGAAGTTAAAATCATATATCTCATATCCTTGTTTAAGAACATATTCATCTATATAACCTTGGTCCTCGCTAGGCGTTCTTAGAAGACACTTACAACCTTTATATTCTGACAATCTTTAAAGCAAGCAGTTTTGCACTTCCTCACCCCATTCCAACGCCGACTTTGCACTTGCCGGATGTTTTGTCACGTCACTTTACAGATTATTGTTAAAAAGTCTATCACTTTGCACTTCAGTGCTGCGTTTGTCCCATGCAGCATTTCAAACCACAGTTGTTCCCTAAATACATGTGATGTATCAGATACAAATTCGGAGAAGTGAACAAATCTTTCATTCGCCAACATAGGGCATACTAACAGCAAGTGACCTAATGTTTCAACCGCCTTTGAGTTTTCACAGAATCTACATGAATTCCTATACACAGTGCTTAATTTTCTAGCGTGACAGATTTCATTTGTATTTAGAACATTGAACCTAAATCTCATTACACTGTTTCGGAGTTTCCTAGACGGATACTTTGTTAAATATGGTTCGAGTTCAGGTAGCCATTTTCACATGGATACTACTTGATTGTATAGCTTTGAATTCATAATCACTACCTTGTTATTCACCCAATCAAAAGCTTTCATCAATGTTTTGATCTTTGTAGGTTTCTCTAAGAGACACTTCATTGAGACACCAAGATTAAATAAAATATTCTTCACTTCTAGTTCTAAATCCGTCTTATATTTCTCCGTTGCATCATCATTTATTATTTTATATAGTGAATTAGGCCCAGCCAAAATGCATTTTCTGTACAACATCACTCTTTTACATTCCATTATGCATTTTAGTGAACAGAGTCCGAACTTATATCTTATGACTTCTAGTGGTGTACACTTTGGGATGAAGAATAATACTTTTTTCCAAATTGATGCTTCTATATTTGTTAGTATGGGAGTCCGTTTCATCGGATAGAATTCCAAGCCATATGTTAACCTCGGTATAACCTTTAACATATAGAAGTTTCTGCATCCCTTCATTGTGAATTTACCAAACTTCCTTTCAATGGCTTTTAGTTGATTTCCAGCCTCTTTCGCCTTAGATTCTAAGCATTTGTTTGCAAAGCCTACTGTCATGTTACTTGCAAAGGTATATCCTAAATATTTTACGGCTTTCTGCAATCTTAACTTAGTTCCTTCCACACATCACACTGGCTTTGAGCTTACACTGTTACATTTCCCCAAATTTATTACAACAGTTTTTGTAGGATTAATTTTCAGTTTTAAGTCTTTAATGAAAGCCGAAAAAGCATCTATTAACCTCTGTAACCCTATCTTTGAGCGATCCATTAACAAGAAGTCGTCAGCATACGAAACACAATTCACCACAATCCCCCCGATCCTGGGTGGTAACATCCCAACAGCTTCTAGTTTAGCATTGGCTCCTGAGACATAGAGATTAAACAAAATCGCCGCCAACGAGCATCCTTGCTTCAAGCCATTTCTAGCACTTATTTCTCTAGACATCAGTCCTTCATTATTTAGCCTAACTTTTAAGACTGTATTTGTGTAGAGTTGAATGATCATGGCTAACAGACCGCTTTCAATTCCTAAGGCAATAAGCCTTTGCCATAGTATCGGTCTGTCAACCATGTCAAATGCGGCCGTTAGGTCCATGAAGGATGCATACAATGGCACAGACTCACTTTTCTTTGCCTTACTTTGCAACAATGCTACTAGCAGACCCCCAGCATCCGTCCCTAAGTTCTTCCTAAATCCAAATTGCCTCGCGTCTATAATTTCTTTCTCCTTCATCCATTTCAGGAGATTTTCCAATATCAGGGCAGCAAATATCTTTGCCTCTATATTGATTGAGGATATTGGCCTGTAATTCTTTGGACACTGCCTATTACCTTTTTTGAATATAAGTATAACATACGAAAGTTTCCACGAAGCAGGCATTGTTTGGGGCTGGATAACATTGCTAAATATAAGGTGCAATATTCTGGCCCAAAGCTGGCAACTCTGTTTAAGTATGTTACCTGTTAGGTTATTGGGACCAGGCGTGGCCGATGGTTTTAATTTTTGAATCATTATCATTATTTTGTCCACTGAAACATCTAATTCCCAAGTGCCTTCCTTCCATTCAATTTCTACTATACTTTCAGTCAAGGGAGCATACAATTTCTCAACAAAATGACACCATATTAACTCACTGATAGGATTCGTAGTTAGTTGTGCTTGTGATACTTCGGTGCCATTGATAAGAGCCCAGTAGTTCCTAGAATTGGTCTCCTTCATCGCGCTTATCATGGCTTCTGCATCTTTCTGCTCTAGGTGGGCGCGATAGTATATCCTCCAGTTCTTATAAGCTTGTCGGCATAATCTTTCTTGGTCTTTTCTCATTACGGGAGGCAAGCTTAGTTTTTTGATAACACGTAATTGCTTATATAACACAGCTCTATGTTCCTTAACCTCTAGATCGAAGACATGCTTGCTAATCCTTTTACTGATAACTTGCCCTGTGTTTGGTTTCTGTATCAGAGCTAGATTTGTGACCAGTAACTCGTCAAACGCCTCAATGGAGTATGTTTCTATTTTTTGTTCCATGGATCTTGTCTCATAATCATGCCACATAATATTATTGAATTTATTTACCTTATAGTTGTTCCATTTGATCCTATTTCCTCTCACATTGACATATATTGGGACACAAAAGGCATTTCTGTTTTTATCTTTTTTCTCAAGGTTCAGGTTAATTGATAACATTGCATGATCACTTTCAGGCCTCAACTGTACCAACATATTTTCTGAGTCCTTTACCAATTTATCACTCACAAAAATATAGTCAATAATTGAAGACTCTCCCCGTGCATGCCATGTACACTTATCATTAAACACCATTTCCAATCCACATGCTCTTATGGAATCAAGCCAAAGCGCTCCTCTATATCGTTTGTCTCCTTTTTGTGAGGAGGTGGAGCCCTTCTCTCCTAGAGGCCATTCCATGTCACCTGCTATTATGACAAAACCGCCTGGGGCACATACAAGCCATTCCTCAATTAACTCATTGACTTCTTCTAGCATCTTCTCTAGCATTTGGTCTTCATATTCCCCACAGTTCCAATGCACATTTGTTACCATTAGACCCACCCTACCATTTAGTGTTTTTAGATAAAAAGTTGCCACCATGCAAGAAGTGTACAGAAGTTTAACTGATCGTATTTCTATATCTTGTGAGTTACGATAAGCCAGTATTAGGCCCCCCTTGGGGCGTCCTTTTTGCCCATGTATGCCTGGGAGACACATTACCACATAACCATTCCATATCAATTGCCCACATGCCCAAGATTCCTGTATGAGTACAAAATCAAGGTTTTCTAGTGCTTGGCATACTTTTTTATTCTGGGCTAAGTGAGAGTGCCCTCTGGAGTTCCACGAAACCAGTTTATATGGGTCTCCGTCGCTATAGTGGCTTCCCTATATTTTTATATTTTTCAGTTGTTCAAGGGAGTCTTTAAGAGACACTGCCAAGGTTCTTAATTCCTTCATTTCTGCTAGGGACATAGAGTCCTTGTAACCACAATCATTGTCATCCTTTTCATCCAATGAATAGATGTTATGTGTCACATGTCCATTTCTATTTACTGGTTCCGCAACCATTTGTTTTAGGAAATTGTATGTGTCAAATCCCCTCTTTTGCAGTGATCCTGCTTGCTTCAAAATCAGCTCACGCTCCAGAGGCGATTGAATCACCAAGCGCACAAAGTCGTACCTTTGTGGATGGATGTAGTCCACCAGTTGTATGTCAGAAGAAGATATTAGTGACAATTCTGGGATGTCACTGAACAGACTTAATATATAAGGTCTGTTGAGGTTTGGCGAATAATGATCGTCAAAGACATAGTACAGAATAAGACTGGGAACCTCAGGAAAATGCGGGCGTCGGAGAACATCATTGTATTCCCTCCCAACACCTGTGTAGTTGCTCTTTTCCTCCCTATTGTCTTTAGCACTCCTATCATCAGTGACATTTACCTGGGCCCACCACTCCCTATGAGGCTAAATTACTTTTTGAATTTGCTCTTTAATCGTAAAATAGAATTATGCAAGTTACACAGAGTGACACTTACAGTGCAAGTACGTTCCTTCTTGCAATAGCTTTCAGCGCTTTATCTGTGCAAAGCCCTGCCAGCTGTCCTTGGCTTTGTGAAACTTGGCAAGAATAATTGTCTTAAAAAAAAAAACAGCAAGACTTTGAGAAATACGAACACAGTAGTAAATGCACATTGAAATTAGAATCTCCAATACAGCACCTAAAATGGAGTGAACTACTTAATCTGGGCTCCCTAGTATTTTTCACATCACCAGCACCTCACTTAACCTCATAATTAGGTAACTCTTTTGCTCATGTTGGGACTTTTGATCTTGGGCACAAGGGTTTCAAGGTCATCAGACACACACCAGTAGTGCCACTTTATCCCTTCTTCTCCATATGTCGGATATCAACACCTACAGTGTTCCTACCGGTCAAGTGGGAACAGCGAGGATAAGGGTTCAGGACCGGGCAAGGCCCAAACCTCCCACAGTGACTGGCTGTTTCCACAAGGTTCCCTCTAGCTTCAAGACCCGGGAGGATAGCTCAGCGGCAACATGCTTGAATTGGAAATAAGATGGCACGAAGCAACACAGGTTCGATCCCCGGGTCCGCGCTTAAAAACCTCTGCCTATTAAGCGGATTATAAATATGCAACTAAGAGACATATTGCCTTAACAGTGCCTCGATGCCCATGGGCTGTGTGAGTGCTTTAAAAATGCAAATAAATAAAAATAATAAAAATTTACCAGCAGTAATCCTGACTCAGTTTAGCGGTGAAATCTTCCTCAGCCTTTCGCCCTGCCTTGCCCAGGGACACCAAGATAAGGATTCTTAAGACTGCATATTTTCTAAGGATGGTCAACCCAGGAGACAGCTTCAGCTTTAGCATTAGCCCAGCAGACAGTCAGCTCACAGGCACTGAACTCCATCTGCCCAGCCAGCCCTCTCTCGTCCATCAGTGCCAGAAGAGAAATGTCCCTCTACCCTGCCTCTCAAACCCATTTCTATCACAACCCCTTTCAATCACAATCACCTTCCCTTGTCCAGACCTACCCACATCACGCAATTTGTCTCTGTGGCTTGCTTATTGTGCTCACTGCATTGCTGAAGAGAAACAAGTTTCATTTTTCTCTTGTGCTTCCTGCTCCAAAACAAAGCTAAGTTTTAGCAGAATGGAACTTCACATTTTTCAGCTTACTACACAGCGCAAATCCGGCCTGCACGTCTAAAGACCCTGGGCCTCATTACAAGTCCAGCGGTAACCAGGAGGTTTTACCGCCTCGGTTACCGCCGGACTCGTATTACCATTCCACCTCTGTGATTCCCGGAAATACCAGGGCATTATGTCCCTGGTGTCCTGGGAATTCCGGAGGCGGAATTCGGTAAATCCTCATTCCCATTGAGTCTCGTGATGGTGCTGGTGTTTCCACGTCCGCCTGCAGGCGGGCAGTGTTAAACCCGCCAGGTCAGACCTGGCGGGAACATCACCTCCCACCTGCAGGACTCAGGATCGGGCGGTCTGGAATTAACAGTGGCAGCGGGTTTACCGCCACTGTTAATTCCGGACCGCTCAACCTGTAATGAGGCCCCATGTTTCTTCCCATTTCCAGAGCATTATGCATTTTCATCAGTCTGCATTCAGCTCATTTAATGAGCTAATTTGCACTAAATCTTATTATGGGACTCTTTTAAATGGGGTTGGGTTAATAAGTATATCATATTTAGGTTTGTATTATATTCAGTGCAGTTCAGTTCATTGCAATAACATCCTGAAGCAAAGCACAATTTCAAGCATGTGCTCTGGCATTTATTTAATTCTGTCTGAGACTCAGACTCTTGAGTCAAGCGATCGGTTTCACACCCTGGGCCCCAGTTGCAGTTCAAACCCTCACTAAAATGTGCATGCTGAAATGATGAGTCTAACTGTTGAAATGTAGAGTCATACTGTTGAAATTAGAATCACACTCCTACAGTGTGTAATCACAAAATGCCTGGTGCTGGTGGCTGATTATCTCCTCAGGAGTAAGGTGAGCATATTTCCCTGTATAGACAAATAGTTGATCAGGCGACACCGTTTCCATTAGGTGCAAGATGTAACATTAGACACACTGGCAGTGTTGACAAATCTTGGATTCTCCATCAATATCGAAAAGTCAAGTTTGCACCCTAAATATTATCATTATTATGGTATTTATTGAGTGCAGTCCTAGCTTTGAGAAGCAACTCTGCACTTTACAGAGGTATACAAAGGTACAGCTATACAGCAGTGGGGGGGGGACACAGAGAGGTGGTGTACAGCTGTACAGGGTAGCTGGGAGGGGAGTGGTGGACAGCATCTAGCAAGTCAGGTGGCTGGGGGGGCAACATGATGTCCTTGGTGTTGAGGAGACACTCCTTGAAGAGGTGGGTCTTAAATTCTTTTCTGAATTGTAGGAGCATGGTGGCGGGTCTGATGCTGACGGGGAGGAGGTTCGATAGTCTTAGGGCGTAGGCAGAGAAGGCTTGTTTTCTGGGACTTTCCTTTTTGCAGGGAGGGTTGGGGTGATGTTGTCGTATCTGCATAGACCCTTGATGAGGCATGCAGCCGTGTGTAGGCCACTTCTCCAGGGCACAAGGGAGGGCAACTGGAGGCCTTACAAGGAGGGAATTGCCCTATACAGGTGTGATAGGACCAGTGCTAAAACAGTGGATCTAAAGCTATCAAAAGGGAGGAAGGGCTTGACTTTCCACAGGAGGGAGAGCCGATGCCAAGCAGTCTTGTGTTTTCTTAGCTATGTGTGTCTTGAAGGAAAGATGTTTGTCGATGTGGAACAAAGGGACTTGGCACAGAAGGTGAGCTCAGGTGTGAAGCCCTCAGGATTCATGGTTGATAGCCAACTCTGTATGTTCAGTGTTGTTGGTGAGGAGTAGGAATTCAGTCTTGGAGAGGTTGAGCTTCAAGCATGCACTGAAACTGGATCAGCAAGAGGTAGGTTTTGAGCCTGTGGATGTCTCGATGAGGTTGATTTTGCGGTATAGCTGTGTGTCATCAGCGTATTGGTGGATGTGGCTGTTGTGTGTGGGTTGGAGGGCTCCCAGCAGCTTCATGCATAGATTGAAGATCACTGGGGAGAGGATGGAGCGCTGCAGGACTCCAGAGGTGATGGGTAGCATTGGTGATCTAGAGGAGTCCATCTGGACAAACTGCTGGCGGCTGTCAAGGTAGGACTTGATCCAGCGTAGGACAAGGTCAGTGATCCCCATGCGCCGATGTAGTGGTGTCTGTGAGCATCTGGTGATCTACTGTGTCAAAAGCGGCCAAGAGGTCAAGTAGAACGAGGAGACAGGGTCGGCCATCATCAAGGATGTTGAGGGAGTCATCAACCACCTTTATGTTTGCCGTCTCCATGCTGCATCTGGGTCTGAACCCAGATTGGTAGGTTTGGAGGAGATTGTTGGTGTCAATGGGCCACATTACGAGTTTGGCAGTAAGGCTGCCGAACTCATAACACAGTTCCACCGCCAAACTCCTAACAGTTCCACCGCCTGAGATTTCTGTTGCCACTGGGACATTACAAGTCCTGGCGGCCCAACATATCAGGCGGCAGAAAGTGTAAGTCCCTGTTTCCATGGAATCCCATAGGACTCCATGGGAATGGGGACATGGAAGCACCAGAAACAATTGGCAACGGTGCCAGTGCTTTGTGACAACCCCGGTCAGACCTGCTAGACACAATGGCCCAGGAAGGCAGAGTAGGAGTGTTGTGGTCCAGAAAGATGCAACCAGCAACCTTATTTCTGGACCGCCACACTCAGAATGAGGCCCAATGTGTTGCTGCAGTTGCACAACTACCGCTTTCTTGGTGATCTTACCTAGGAAGGGAAGATGCGTGATGGAGCAATAGTAACCTAGGGTGTCAGGATCCAGAGTTGTTTTTTTTAATAGAGGGAGGATTTGTCCTGTGTTTAGTGTCGATGGGAAGGTGCCTTGAGTTAGGGAGCTGCTGATGAGCTCCAGGTATTGTAGGGAAATGTAATAAAGCGCAAACAAAGACCGGTAAGGGCATCAAGGCACTGCAGGGGAAGCAAGAGGATAAAGCCAGCACAAGTACTAGAACAGAAAAGTCTTCAGTTGCTTGCAAAAGTGGGGACTAGACCTAATCTCAACCAGGAGAGCATTTCATAAGGTAGGAGCAAGCTCAGAAAATGAAGGCAAATCTTCCGGTGGCAGGGCCTTGAAGCTGGATGCTGGGAGGATGTTGTCTGTATATGATGTGGCTTTGAGGACGGCCAGGGTTTCTACCAGGTCCTCTGTAGAGACGATCTTGAATGTTACCCAGGAGGTCGGGATTTCAAGAGGAGGGACGTGAGGTGGATCTTTGGATGCAGAGCTGGTGTCTATGTGCTGCCGAATTTTTCTGATTTCGTCAATGAAGTAGGAGTTGACGGCAGTACATAAGAGGCATCCTTCCTGGGCGTGCATCGCGAGACTTTGATAACAAGAGTATGCATTCCCTGGAGCAGCAAACCACTCTCCCCTTCATGGCTTGGAAACAACAAAAGCATGCAGACAGTCAGGCAGACCAATTAACACGGATGACTTCATATGACACTGTTGGCAGAACACCTTACTTTTCAGTGGGTTCAGGTCATGCGAAACAATCATTTTCTCATAGCTTCTGGGGTCCACAAAGACAAATGACACAATTTCAAGCTTTTTGAGTAGTAGCTATGAGATGAACAGACACCCCATTCTGTGGCTGGGACGCAAACTTAAACTGCAGATGCAGAGACTGGTCAACTCACAAACAGTGCTTGCATCTGGCTCAGGGCTATTCACCCAGCACAAGCCTTTCCTTTTGATGCTCGGGGCAAAGATTAAGATGTTTGTGTGTAGCATCAGGGAGGCGGGCGCAAGAACAAGAGTGTCCGAGTGATCTTTGGAGGCTCGGTTCCTATGGGTATAGGCAATTTGCAAATTCATCAACATACTTCTAGAACATCTTCCCAGAAATACCACCACTCTGGAAGATGACTAGAACCAAGACATTGGGACAACCCAAGCAATATATCCAGTGATCAGCTAATGGGGGATCTTCCAACAATAGGGCAAACATCAGACTGACCTCTATGCTACCTCTGAGAATGGCACATATGCCAAGAATGCAGGTTCGCAGCAGGTTCCATCACCCTGATGTAGAAGAGAAAGAGTGGTGAAACAGTCTTCCCTACACTGTTTCTCTAATCACTCTGGGGCTCTTTAGCTCACTGTATACTGCATGTACAAGAACTCAAAGAGGCCACTTCAACCTTGGTTCAGCGATCACACTGACCTTTCTATTCTTCCTCCAAGCATGCTTCACCTTCAACCTCACTTGCTGGAAGGAACAGAGGAAGATTCCGTTTCTGAAGCAATCGACCTGGTACATGAGAGGGCTTGGATCAAACATCGACAACTGTCCGAATATTGTGCTGGCTTCTTCTTCGGTCCCAGGAAGGACTTCAGTACTGGCTACATGTTCTCCCATTAGCTATTTTCTACCACACTAGGGCAAAACTTTCTCACATGCTTTGGTGAAACAATTCCTCAAGTGGTTGCTGCACCTAAATCCTCCAGTTTCCAGGCAGGCTTCCATGAGGGAGATAAACACAGTGGTCACTTAACACATGAAGCCATCCTTTGAGCCTATGCAGAGAACGTACCCAAAGTGCTGTAGTGACGACGACGATGAAATCAGTGTTCGGGAAGGGCACGGGAGTGATATTCCAGTAGTTTCGGCTAAACAATTTTCCATCACATTCCAATGTGATTGGCTAAGCTCAAATAACGAGGAAACCCTAACTAATGTCTCTGCCAATCCTTCTTCAGAGATCCTTTTCACCAGCCAGAAGAGCAATGCACCTTCTAGATGCCAGAAGCTTGCCTGTTGTGTCGCCGAAAAAAGCTACCTTTCAGCAGTAGGATCATTGTTTGTGGCCTGCATGTAAACAAAAGAAGCCTCAACTGCAGACTCGCTCTCCATAAGTTGCCCTTGGAATTGATAGACTGATTTAAAGTAGCCCCTGTTGCACCTTTAGTACTGGGCCATATACAATATGGCTGAGCCCCACAACAAACTTGGTCCAGCAGTCATAGATCTAGTAATCCATGCCATGCCTGAACACTCTTCCTACTACAGATTTTATAATAACACTACCCTAGTAATCTCTGCTAATAATGCAAATACTATTTGCATGCAACATAATGCTCATTGTATTTCATGCATCTTCAGACTATGGCCTGCTAAAAGGCCACTCGCCTGAGAGCAGTGCAGTGTCCAATACCGGTCTCCTCCCCTCCTTAAAACAAAGCCTTACTGCAGGTCCACTAGATTGGCCTCCCTACACCGCACACATGTGGCGATTTAGAAAGAGGATGGCCACCTAGGCGGAGGCATTGATTAACCACCCCAGTGGCAGCGGTTATATAGACCTAAATGATGTGCATAGCCTACATTTTACTTTCTGTATATTGGTTGGCAAAACACATTCCATGGATTCCCAGCCTGAAGACAGGATTATAAGTAAGAATGCCCATTTACTGCAACATACAAACCTGAAGAGTTTCCAGCTAGTTCATCCAGGCCAAACCGCACAGCCCCACCCTCCCCCCAAGGTTTGACTCTGAGTCTAGATAAAGACAGGATAGTAGAAACAAAGGACGGTTGACATAAAAAGGCAGGAGTGGCTCGGTCAGAGTAGACACATTACAAATAGTGCCTCATCAGGGAATTAGCTGAGAAAGGGGCAGGGGGGTGGCATGATTTGCTGTTGCAGTGCAACCCACATGCACGCTGGAGGATGCCAAAGAAATGAGAACCCCCACATGCATTTAGTAGATAGACACAGCCAAAGAACAGAGATCCACACAAGCCCAGCTGTGCCCAGGTCATCAATCATGTGGGGAATGGCTTCATGAGATCTGCACCCAATGTAGATGCTCCTGCAGTGTCCAGAGCATGTTACGAAAGTTGCAGTAACAACAGCACGCCTGTAAAAGCACCTGAAAACTGCAGTGCCACATGAGTGCAATTTGACTCCCCGTGTTCTGGAAGGTGTGTAACGCCATGACCTACTACTCCAAAATCCAAAGGCCTGCAACTGGATGGTGCCTATTTATCACAAACACCCTGGCAAACGTTGAACAAGGTTTGCTCTTTGCTACGGACATTTGTGGAGTTCCCCCAGCATGCTATATCACTCAGCAAGGTGCTGCAACTGGCGCATCTACTGGAATTAGAACTATCCAACACAATACCCAACATGTCTGGAGACAGAGAAGCAGGACAACTGACTAGGATTCTGCTCTCAACCTAACTACAGGTACAACGCATTATTGGTATGAATGAGAATATGAAGTACCCCCTGGCATCTTTTCTTGACCCACAGTTTAAAAATCACATACCATTTGGATAGAGATGACCATATTTTGCAATTGTGGATTGTTATGCAGTCAGAGTGGCCATCTATGCGTGTTCAGTTAGTTGAGGAAAATTGAAGCTGCCCTGGCTAACGTGAAGTGTGAGCAGGTTTTCGGCACTGCTGGGGCTATTGTTTCAGACCATAGCAGAGGCCTCAATAACAGAGCATAGTAACATAGAAATTAACTAGCATCCGATTGCCAAGGACTACTACAGTGGCAGAAAACCAGTCCCATCACTTAGAAGACCAGACAGCAGATTCCTAGGCTGTTTGTATGCGACCCAGCTAATCATCTGTCTGGAGTGGCTTGAGTAACTTTTGCACAGACAACAGTATCGGTAGAGTGCATTTGTTTACTTGTTATCCTACAATTATTTGGCTCTGCCACCGAAGCTAGACTGAGTGCTAGTACCACACTCACAATTTGGAGGTTTGGCCTCAATTTGTTTGGCTCTACCAACCAGCAGTGTCAATAATGCCCTTTTTGGTGCACTTTCCCAGTGCACCTTGTCCACTCTTTTACTACCCATTTTTGTAGTCCTCTAAAAAAACAGTAGAGTGGTACAGAAGCATATGCTGCTCTGTGGCCTCCACCACTAGCCTGTCATCCAGCTCAGAAGAGAGGGCAGAAAAGGCACACAATGTGTACCTGCATTCCTCCTGGCTCGACCTAGCGGGTTCTGCCCAAATGACAACACTGAATTTTAGGCCCATCAACAGAAGTGAGCGGTGGCCAGTGCCCTTACTAGTCAATGGGGCAACTGGAATCTTTGAACACATTATACCACAGCCTAAATTGCTTGCACATTGAGGAAGTGCCCAGGGCACCTGTACTGGAGTTAAATTAACTGTTTTCTGGCAGGGTTTCCATATACCACTCTTAGTCCACTCCCCCACCAGAAAGTAAATCTCTACAGTTATCTGAAATAGCCCAACATTCACAACAGATGTGCAGCAATGACGTTGGTGGGGATGTCTTCTGACCTCTTGAAGAAAGCCTCAGCCATCTCCTGGGGAGGCCATCTGTGTTGTTGTCATTGCCCTTCTCACTCTCCTCATTGTTGTCGTCATCCTGACCAGATCGGAAGCCAAGATACTCACCATCCTTATTTGCAGTTAGTCCTCAAATGACCCTGCAGACACCAGAACCTAGTCTGAATTCACAGTCATATCCTCATCAGCCACCATCTGTCTCGCCCTTCTCAAACTGTCTTCCACTCCTTACTGTCCATCTTAACCTCCGTCCCCCCACCCCCTCAGGCTCTTGCTCTTCCCCCATCCTATGACATCGAGATGGATGAGTGGTACAGCTCCTCATCACCTCCACCATTCCCTCCTAATGAAAGGACACCTTGTGCAAATCCCAAATGTGCCTACAGTGTCGATGTACAAAATACACGAGAAAGCCAAAGGGATTCTTGCAAAATTCACACAATGTTGAGTTCCCAAAACACACAAATAGTAAGGAAGGTGACTGAACACAGCCCTGGAAGACTTTGATGGTTCACACGCAAAGCTTTCTCTACAAACATACGAAAGGAAATGAGTTTGGAAACTTTTTTTTTTTCATTTCAAAAAAGGGAAAATGAAACGGAACTTTAAAAAAATAAAGATAGTAAGTGAGAGAGAAAGCCCAAAAGCAAATAAGCAAAGGGATCAACGTCACCAAGAAACACCACAAACGAACAAACTCCTAAATTCACTGAAAGTACTTCAAAGCCACCAATTTGTCGTCAGCTATTAACACCATCTTGTAGCTCGACAGTCGAATAATACCCACAAAGGAGCAAGCTGGGCCCCTTCATGGTCCTATAACCAGATTTACAATGATGCATGGCCTCTGATTAGCGATTTAAAACACCCCTATTGAGTCTTGGACCTTGCAATTGGATGGTGCGTCTCAAACTCTGCCATGAGACTCTGGGCTGTACCTTCTAGAAAACCTATGAGAATACCATCAGGCAGGTCGAACAGCCTGGTATGACACAAGGGTTAACAAAAATCAAAGTGCTGGTTCTCTCCAAGCTGGACTACAGCAATGCTTTCCTCAGCAGTATCCTTACCCCCTGCAAGACATACAAAATGCATCAGCCCAACTCATCCTCCATTTGCCAGAACATTTAAACATCATCCGGCTCTCGCCCAGCTCCACCAAGTCCCCATACCCCAAAGATTAGCCTTCAAAAGGACTCTGGATTGTTTTCAAAGCCATCCACCACAAACCCCACACCCCCCATCTTACCTTCTACTACCACACAAACACCAGACAGGCAAGCCAGCATCTCCTACACATGCACTGGTGTCCTGAGGCCTCCTCTAATGGCAAGTGTGCCTCATCATGTGGTAATCGGGCCCTGTTACAGCATTAGATACTGCAATTTTGCTTTACAAAGTGTTCATTTTCACTGTGTGAGGCATCCCAAAGTCTGTATGTTTACTAGCTTGAGCCCTTCCTCCTCCCACCTCCCAGACCTACCCCGACCCGTGATTGGCCACTGGTGCCCCTCCTTAATCCATCAATCTAAGGCAGCCCCTCAGCCTGTGCAGCCTCCTCCAGAGAAGGACCCAGAGGCAAAGGACAGCTCCTGAAGAAGCAGCTCCAGACCATGTTGGCTCGTGTTAGCCAGTGGAGCTGTCAACCGGCAGCCACAGATAAGGTAGGCAAGGTCTGGACAGGGGGACCAGCAATCACTGTTCCCCATTAGACTGTGTGACCCAATCTTATTTGATCCTTTCTCTTATAACTATTAGCCTGATTATGTAAGTTAGCCATACCTCACATTTAGCCCATTGTGTAAGTTGCATATGTCATGCATTTAGCCTGCTTGTGTAAGTCAGCCATATCTCGCATTTACACAGATTGTGTTAGCTAGGCATATCCCGCATTTAGACAGACTGTTTCAGTAACACATCATTTCAAAGTGCTATTCCATTGACTGTTGTGCCCCGCTCCTTAGGCCTTTCTCCCTCTATCCAGGAGCCCCAGGCCTAAGGTTGCTGCATTAACTGTTGTAGACCTCTAACCAGGTGTCCCATATCAAAGTGTTATTGCATTGCGTCTTTGGTTGCGGCACGTACTGTTGTGCCCACTATCCAAATCAAAGAGTTATTGCATGGACTGTTGTGCCCCCTCATTAGGCCTCTATCCAGGTGTCACATGTCTAAGGTTGCTGCATATACTTTTGTGGCCCTCTACCCCATCAACAGTTGTGCCCTCTTTGGGCCTTTCTCCCTCTATCCAGGTTTCCCAGATCAAAGTGCTGTTGCTTTGACTGTTGTGCCCCTTCTTTAGGCCCCGCTCCCTCTGTCCAGGTATCCCAACTCTAGGTGTGACTGCATCGACTGTTGTGCCCCCTCTTTAAGCTCTCTCCCTCTAGACAGGTGTCACTGCATTGACTGTCCTACCCTTCTTAGGCCCCTCTCCCGCTGTCCAGGTGTCTCACGCCTAGGTGCGACTGAATAGTCTGTTGTGCCCCCTTTAAACACCTATCCCTCTATCCATGGTCCCAATTCTGGATGGTACTGTATTGACTATTGGACCCCCGCCCGCCCCAATCCCGGGTAGCTAAGGTTCAGGTGCCCACAATGCCCAGTAGCTAAGGACCAGGTGCCCTTGAGCAATTGCTATGTCTCCAAGCAGCCACTTCCACCCACCGCGGGTTTGTACATTGAAGCCAGAAAGAAAGGACCACTAAAACAAACTGCAAGGATTTACTACCCCTGGTTCCACAACCAAAGGAACCCCAAGATAAATAACAAAACCACATAGGAGCCAAACAGGAAACTGAATCACAAAGGTCTTTCAACAGAGGTCTCAACTATCCACAACCTCACAAATGACAAGCAACAACTAACCACACACACTAAACAACAAAAGAACACCCACTCCAAGGAAAACAACCCAAACACCATGCCTTGCCACAATAAAGACGAAGAAGCCAGAACAAACATCAGAAATAATAAAATATAAAACTGTGCAGGAAGGTGCCGACCAGCATGATCCCACAACTCTGTAAAACTGGACAGGAAAATAGCCTAGACAGTGCAAAGAGACCTACAAAGGACAGAGCAAAGATTCTACATTGCTTGTTACCTCTCCACATACAACTGCATGGTAAGCAAAAACAAGCTAGCAACAATGAACCAACTGGCAATAAGCGCTAAGAATACAGACCCCCCCCCGCCCCACGAGGACACCAAACTAGACAACCAATAAACCATCCCATCCCGGTCTACACCATGGACAATTCCCCAACGAGAATCGGGGACAAGCTCGAACCCATCCCCCTCTACATGCGCTACATCACCAAACAACAGACCGGTACCTACACAATCCACCACCGCGAACAAATCAAAACCAATCAACCCCGCCATAAACTTCATCAATCTACTCGATGAAGAGACGGATCACCAAAGAACCACACTGCCCAACAGGTTCAACCAGGAAAAATCCACTAGCAACGGAAACCCAACCAACAATACACTGGACTGAACAAACAATACAAACAACAACCCAAAATGAAAACCAAACAAAGTACACTGCAGCCTTCTCACCGTTCGAACATGATTCAATATAAATCCATGACCTTCTAAGCCAAAGAGACACAGACGTGCTCTTTCTTATAGAAACCTGGTTATCAAACAACTATAAAGCCATAGAGACCGAAGCGATACCGGACAATTATAATTAATACACACCAACAGAGAAAACCAAAGAGGAGGGGGAAATCACAATCATACACAAAGAACACATCAGAGCATCAACTCTTCCCAACCAATGCAGAAGACTAGGAATACCGCCTTGTCAAGATAGAACTCAACAACTAAACCAACATAGTATTCCCCCTGATCTACAAACAACCTTCTTACAACCCCAACTTTGCAACAAAACTATCGCACATCGCCGCCATTTTATCAACCCACCACGACAACCTGGTCATACTGGGAGACTTCATATGTTTTGAAAAAGAAAACCAGTCCATAGCAAACTCACTCTGCGCACTCCTGGAATCTTTGCATTTCAAGCAAATAGTAAATGGATCCACCCACGACAGCAGACACACCCTCGATGCAATTTTATGCAGGGAAGGACAATGCCCATCTGCGCCATATACACCATTGGTATGGAGCAACCACTACTTAATACCATTCTACATCATACCCCAAACCCACCCACCGGCCGGAAAGGAAATACTCCATACCAGCAAGAAAAGAAACAGGAAGAACCTAGATCAAGAGGCCCTAACAAACCTTCCACACTAAACCCTCCCAAGCGAAACAGAACCCACTGAAACAATCATACACAGCAGAAGACACACTCAATGAGATCACCCAGGCCCTTGACCAACTGGCACCAGCTAAAACATTTAAAGCAACACCCCCAAAAAAACTGGAAGCAAAATGGTTAAAAAAAACACTAAATGGAGTGAACAATATATCAGACGAAACAAAATTAAATATCAAAGACACAATGCAAATCAACAGTCAAAATCAGCACACACTCCACAGAAAGAACTTTTCAAAATCCTCAAAGGGATAAAAAAAAAAAAAACCCTTCTTGCAAAAATTCCACTATCCCGACACAAGCACTTTGTGACATCACCAACCACCCGAGATCAAAAATAGATACAATACATGAGACCCTCAAACTCACCCGGGCAAGCACAACCATGACTGCCAGATCACAGACACCAGGCAAAACACAGATTACAGCAAAACTCACCTGCCTAGAACCAATCACAGAAGAAACCTTTGCCACACTGATCAAGGACACCAACCTTGCATGATGCCCAAGGGACCCCTGTCCCCCTGAAATCTTCAAAGGAATCCTCAACCACAGAACCCCAGTGACACACTTCCGGAACCTGATGAATCTATCACTCAAAAGAGGAATAGTACTGTCTTCCTTCAAATCAGCATACATTTAACCATTGATAAAAAAGGAATCCGAACGTGCAGAAGACCTGAGCAACTACAGACCGATATCCAACCTGCCCTACTCAGCAAAGATCTTAGAGAACCATGTGTAAAAAATCATGCTTAAATACAGCAAAACAAATTGAATACTCGACAGGTCACAAGTTGGCTTCAGACCTATGAGGGGAACAGAATCAGCACTCCTAACTATGTGGACCGACAGATGAAAATGCCCAATCGGCTCTCATACTATTGGCCATATTAGCGGCATTCGATACAATCAGCCACTCAACACTAATAAAAAGATATCGAATGTGGCTTACCATGCCTGACAAACCAAACCGAAATGACCTACCTACCACTGTTTACCTCAAACGCTCAAAATATATCCTAGGCGCTCCCACAGGAATCCAGCCTCTCCCCTCTGCTTTTCAACATCTACATGAGCCCACTGATGAGTCATTTGAACCCACAGACTTACCACAGACAACTACACAGACAACATAACTGATTGTGAAAACAAACAGAAACCAGGAACAAAATAACAGACTCAACAACTGGCTTACAGACATCCACAATTGCATGACAACTAATAACCTTAAACTGAACGCGGCAAAAATTGAAAGAATGCTCTCACCCTCAGGATTTCCTGGAGGGAACCCCACAAATGGACTGGCCGATCGGCATGGGATCGTAACCGTAGAGTACCGACATAGTAAATAAGCTAGGAATACTCATGAACAACAAACTATCCCTAGAACCACAAGCCAACACATTAGCCAAAAAATGTGTCATCCTCCTACGAATGATCAGAGGATTACTCCCCTACCCATCCTTCCCCACAGAACCCTCAAAATCATATCCCGATACTCACAAGACTTGACTACGCAAACAGCCTCTACATAGAAAGACTTACTAAGAAACTCCAAAGGGTGAAAAATATAGCAGCCAGGATCATATTAAGACTAAACAGAAGAGATCACATCACTCAAGCACTGAAAAGCCTAAACTGAAAATGATGCACTTTCTTTTTTACTGGTAACCAAAGCACTCTGCATCGCCCACAAAGCCTGGCACAGACAAGGAGCTGAATTCCTCCAAGACAGGATTAGCCGGTATAGCCCAGGTAGGGAACTATGACCCAGCAACAACCTACAAATAGAGGCAAAACGCTATGGAAAAAAGGAAATTCGGGGGCGACAGCATTTTCACGTCTAATTGCGAACACCCGGAACACCATGCCCATTAAAATTAGAATCACAGAAGACCACATAATTTTCAGGAAACTGCTCAAAACCTGGTTATTCAGCAGACAATGACAACCTCGAAGGGACACTGGTCACACCACCACCACCACATATAAACTAGAAGAAACGAGACGGGCCAAAGAACCACAAACAAGAACCATCACACAGCAACCAAAGAACAACGCCAGAGGCTCCAACAACCCATCTTCCCCTTCCCGCTCCTCCAACACAACTGATGCCACTACACCAGACCTTGGACTAGCCACACTACACATAAACAAACCAAGAATCAATACTATGTTCACACCCAGTATCTCTAGATGCTGAAGAGCACCTAGAATGAACCAACCACATAGTCCATAAAACCATCAAGAACACAATTACACCAAGTTACCAGATTATTTTGTAGCTAATGCCACCAGTGACCCTGGATCCCTTATTGAAACTAGCTAATCAGTGTGCACTACCCACCCCCAGAATATACTAACCCGAACACAAAACACTTCTACACACCTAAGGCACTGAATCTTACCCATACGGTCACAATGCCTCTCGCACATGCAAAAAGATGCCAGTTCCTCCTGATTGTGAACCAATCCTTTCACCCTATGCCCATTAACCTTCCCAATCCCTTCTCTTGCAGAGCCACTCAAGCACCTGGAGACTGCCCCTGGGTGGTAGCGGTACACAGTATAAATCAACATAACAATCCCCTCTGCAAACTAACATGCACACAAGATCAAGCATTTACCCACTGGGCACTCCGGGCATGGCACACTCTACCCACTTCATATGCGCACTGCACCCTCCATCACCAATTTCAGGAAAGGCCAGAAAACATACCAGTTTTCACCCACACAACTCAGTCCCCCCACACCCCCATCTCCCCTCATACCACTTATCTATCCTGAAAACATTTTGTAACTTCCGTTTAACCTCCAATCCATTTAACATTGGAACCTTGTAGCCACACAGAGAACCTCTGACCAAAGAGTCCAATAAACAAATACTGTTTTTCAAGTTTATTTTATTCACTCTGTCAGAGATGGGTTGAGCCGAAGCTTGCATTTGAACACTTGCCAAGAAAAATTTAGATCAAAGAAACTCGTTGGATTTTGACAGGAAAACAGGTGGAGTTCTCAACAAAAGAGACGGCCAAGATCTGAGACTAAGCCAGGGTGAACTGCTCAAAAGTGTCAGAGTCCTTGGTGTATTGAATAGTAGACTTAGTTGTCCTTTATATTCTAATGCATACTTTTTTTTACAAACTTTATTTTTCAAGAGCACAAATTACAAGCATCATTTTAAATCACAGTGTTGTCGCGTAAGTACTCATGAATGTAACTATTATAACACCCCCCCCGCTCTGTCATATAACTTCTGAGTTTGGTTAAGGCAACACAACAGTGTCCAGTTCACAAAGATCCATTGTGCACCAGTGCATATCGTTAGTGTCCGGAGTTCATAGGATAGCGACCTTGCGGAGGAGATTAGGCTTAAAGTACATTTGCTCCCTATCCTCCATAAACTTGTGGAGCGGCTGACATGTATTCTGGCATTTCAAAATCGATCCATACACCAATGCGGTTACCTTTTCCATGGCCATCACTCCCCACAGTCTCACCCACCATCTGGCCACTACCGGCCCTTGCTTATCTTTCCAAGCTTGTGCTAGGGTGATTCTAGCCAAACTCAGCATATGGGTGATAAGAGCAGATCTATTCCCAGAGTTCGCATAACAGCCCTCCACCGCCTTTCCCGGCAGAATTACCAATGGACCTAAGGCAAGTTGTACGGCCACCACCTCTTTAATATGGCTCAGAATCTCCTTCTGATTTGTCTCCGCCAATGAGCATGCCCACCACATATGGGTCAGATGTCTAACTTGTCCACACTCTCTCCAGCATACTGGGGGGTACTCCGGGTTAATGAGGCCTCTGTGGCATCATATACCACCTCAGGTGCAATTTGTGCGCCACCTCTCTAGTTGCGGCACACCTAGAGCCCTTCACGGCCCGATGCCATATTTGACTCCACACCTCCCCGGGTATCGGCTCCCCTCCATCCTTCTCCCATTTCCACATGTGTGGTAGGCTCTCCTCTGGATCTGCCCCGCACACCAGCTTATAGAGCCTTGACACCCCTTTCTCAGACTTCCCTTCTTATATGGCAAGTTCTAGACCTACTGGGTCCCGGGTTGCCCCTTCCCTTGTTTTTTTGTTTGTAATCCAGTGTCTGACTTGAGTGTAGCGAAAGCACTCCCCCTCTGGGATTTGGAATGTATCCCTACAACCCTCAAATGTCAAGGGTACCCCCTTCTCGTTCAAGTCCCCCAGTGTCAGGGATTGTCCCTCTCCCCCAATGTGTCCAAAAGCCAGGCTGCAGTCCCGGCGTAAAATCCAAGTTGTGCAACACTGGCGCAACAGGGCCTCCACCTCTTTTTATCCCTTTCCCCCGCAAAACCTTGTCCCAATACAATACTGTGGCTTTGGTCATTTCCAGAGTGTTCCTCCATTACCTTTATACCTAGCCGGCAGGAAACCTAGGCTCTCCAAAGGGACCTTAGTTGCCTGCCTTGCTGTCATGATGCCTACCCCCGGAGCACCAGGCCAGGCCCAGCACCCCCGGGAGCAGGCATCATGCCCCCGGGTAAAAGCCCAGCGGCCGCTTATAGGGGCTCTTTGGACTCTGTCCTGGCGCCATTGGCGCCAGGCTCATGTTGGACATCAGTCCTGGCACCAGGCTCATAAAGGAAGGTGTTTTGTGCACTTACCTGATGCAGACCATGCTGCAAGATTCAGGCCTCCCTGAGACCTGAAAGGGACTATTTTTTTTATTGGGACTATTTTGCCACTCGGGCGTGGCCAGGGAAGGATACTTACCTGGAACTACTTTGGGGGCTATTTAAGCCACGCCCAGACAGTAGCTCACGCTTCGCATTGTTCTGCATCCAAGCAGCTGAACGCTCACCGTATCTGCTCCTGCATCTGGTCTCAAGCCACGCCCGCGTCGATCCTAGAACACCTGTAAGGAAAGAAGAGAAGAGAAAGGTGAAAACCAAGAATTTTATCAAACTTCTTACCTGCATCTGGAACCTTCACGCCAGCGTTCCTGAAAAAAAACTTTCATTTAAAAGCACCGCGTTGCTCGCTGCAGCGCCGCGCTTCACTCACCTGTCCTCGGGAGTTCTTCTGGCTCCACCGCAACTGTCTGCACCGGTCGCCACATCTCTGCGCCTAGGGGAGAGAAGAAGAGACAAAAGGTGAGCAGAAGGAAGATATGACGAAAGCCTAATTTTCCGCCATAACACTTACCGGTCTTCTGGTTGGTGGACCATTCCTCATTTCGGGTCGGCGCCGCTTCGTTGGCAGGTACCACACCCCGGCCCGTAAGGGGAAAGGACAAAAGACATTACTGGAGGAATATAAAGACATTAAGAGGATTCGCCCCCATCGCTAACTCACCTGAGTTTACCATCGGCAATTCAATCCCTCAACGCATCGCCTTCATTCTGCACCTGAAATAAAGGACAGATCACAGGTTAGGAAGGCAACAGAAAAGGAGGCTCTACACTTGAACTTTTGTAATCTTCATACTTACGGCATTCTGCTCGGAAAAGTCAAGTGGATTTTGCCAGCGCCATTCTGAAAACCAGTGAAGTAACTGGACAAACACGCGCCCCTGCACCAGAAGCAGGATGGAGAGTTCATCCTTTCAAACCATAAGGTGAGCTTCAATTGGGGATTTCGGAGGAAGTTAGAGAAGAACGAAGGGGGGAAGGCGGGAGCAAGCACACTATTCTGCAGACTGTTAATCCCCTTTCTCATCTGCAGAAGGATATTCCTACGGGCCAGACAAGCAAGATTTGAGGCTCCTGTTCAGTCGGTGTTCCGAGTTCTGCGCATCACGCTCGAAGAGGCCACAGCAACCCAGACTAGACCAGCGCCTCCGTGGGAGTCAGGTGAACGTTACAGAACGCGAAGCCTTCCTACAAATTCCCACCCAGGCGCTATGGAAACTTCTGAGACTGATCAGTTGGCCCAACTACTGGGGGAATTACGGGCCGAAGTACACGCCGCTCGTCAAGAGACTAATGCTCTCAGGAGGGAAGTGATTGTATCAAAGGAAAGAACTGATGACCTGGCTAGACAGTTTTTGCAAGGTCAAGCCGGACACACTCCTTTACCTGGTTCCAGGGGGAACCCCGCTCCTGTGGTTCCCAGTAACCCAGTGCAGATTAATCTACCTGGAAACATGCCGCTGGCCCCACCCGAACGCTTTGCTGGGGACCCCAAACGATTTGCCGTATTCATGAATCAGTGTCGTTTGCACTTCCTATGCAGACCTGGGGCCTTCCCTAATGACCAGACCATGGTAGCCTTTGTATTGTCATATCTCAGCGGCTGTGCTGCCGATTGGTCAGTTCCACTGGTTACTCAAGATGACCCGATTCTCTGTGATTTTCAAGGATTTCAAGCAAGCATGGAAAGTTTATTTGCTCGACACTCTCAGGGTCAGGCTCTGGATGACGAACTACTATCCCTGCAACAGGGCAATCAGGACCTCCTATCCTACATTGCAACCTTTAATAGAATAATTGTGGAAACTGGGTGGCCAGAGGATAAAAGAATCACGTTATTTTATCGAGGTCTACGCAGAGAACTTAAAGATGTCCTGGCCCAAGTTGTAAATCTGCCCCAAGAATGCACAGAATATATACACTTAGTGGTCCAATTGGATCACAGACTTCAAAACAGAAAAGCAGATCGGTCCAAGTTTGAGACCCGGGTGTTGGTCAAGACCCACGCTAACCCCAAGGGTGCTGATGTCTCTGAGCCTATGCAAATCGGAGGGGTTAAAGGACCTTTAACTCAAAAAGAATGTGAAAGAAGACGGCAGATGCAATTATGTCTTTATTGTGGGTCCTCTGGACACTTTCTACGAGATTGCCCGGCAAAACCGCCCAAGAAGGTGGTAGGAGCCGCTGATAAAAACCATGAAGACTCTGTTTCGGGAAACGACCACGCCCGACAAGCGTAGGGGTCCGCTTGCCGAGCTTGAAAACAAACTCAGACCTCGCATTTCATTGTGCCAATGGTCCTCGTAGATCCGGAACAGCCTAAGCGGTTGCATGCAATAAAGGCATACATCGATAGTGGGGCTATAGGAAATTATGTGGATCGTGAATTGGTCTCTAGGATTAACCTCCCTCTGCGTCCTAAAACCAGCAAAGATGTCATCACCACAGTCGATGGAACTGAAATTCCCTCTGGACCGGTAACACATTCCACTGCTGAGGTGACACTTATAGATCCGGACGGCCATCGGGAGGCAGTTGTGTTTGATGTAATCAAGGCTCCACAGTTTCAGGTTATTCCCGGAATCCCTTGGTTAGAGACACATAATCCTCAAATTGATTGGCGAGCGAAGAGAATAACCTTCCCGGATTGTGCACAAACCTGCTACCCAAACAATCTGAAGATTAGTCTAGCGTCTGTAACCTCTGTCTCCATGCAACTACCTCCAGAATACCAAGACTTTCAGGACGTCTTCCAAAAGGAACAGGCCAACATGTTACCTCCCCACAGATCGTACGATTGCCAAATCGATCTGGTGCCCGGTGCACAACCCCCTTGTAGCAGGATTTATGCCCTTACTGAACTTGAGAATCTGCATTTGAGACAATATTTAGATCAATACCTAGCCAAGGGCTTCATTCGCCCGTCAAAGTCTCCGGCATCCTCGGCTTTGTTCTTCGTGCCCAAAAAAGAAGGCGACCTTAGAACTTGTATCGACTTCGCGCATTGAACCAGATAACTGTTAAAAACTGTTACCCTCTGCCTCTGATCCCTGAACTCCTTGACCAGGTGAAGGACGCTTGCGTATACACCAAGTTAGATCTCCGGGGGGCTTATCATCTGGTGCGAGTAAAAGAAGGCGACGAATGGAAAACGGCCTTCCGTACAAAATATGGATTATTCGAATACCAGGTGATGCCTTTCGGGTTGTGCAACGCGCCTGCTGCCTTCCAATTCTTCATGAACGATGTCCTTCGGGAACTCATCGATGTTTGTGTTGTCGTATATATCGATGACATTCTTGTGTACTCCTCTTCGGAATCTGATCACAGAAAGCATGTCAGGGCCGTCCTTGAGAAATTGCGCCAGCACAAACTGTTTGCAAAGCTGGAAAAGTGTGTTTTCCATACAACCGAGGTTGAGTTTCTTGGATTCATCCTGACACCTAAAGGGGTCCGAATGGACTCACGAAAAGTGGATGCCATCCTCAAATGGCCATCACCTAGTTCGGTGAAAGGTGTCCAAAGCATGCTTGGTTTTGCTAATTTTTATCGCAGTTTTATCACGGAATTTTCACGTGTGGTACAACCCATCACTGCACTCTTGCGAAAAAATAAACGCTTCGAATGACCGAGGAAGCCGAACAGGCCTTTCAGGAATTGAAAGCTAAATTCACGTCCGCACCTATTTTGAAGCACCCGCGTCCCGAACTCCCATATGTAGTCGAACCCGACGCGTCCAGCTTAGCCATGGGAGCTGTCCTGTCTCAGAGAGACCCTCAAACCAACCAACTGCACCCCGTAGCATTTTGGTCCAGAAAGTTCTCGCCGCCTGAGGTAAATTATGCAATCACCGACAAGGAATTATTAGCCATTAAGTCCGCCTTTAAGGCTTGGCGGCATTATCTTCTTGGCGCCAGGCATACCATCACCGTGATCACTGATCACAGAAACTTACAATATTTAAAAACTGCCAAGGCTCAATCGTCACGTCAGCTCCGATGGGCTTTGTTCTTTGCCGAGTTCGATTTTGTAATCACTTACCACCTCGGCTGTAAGAATGGCAAAGCGGACGCACTATCTCGAATAGGAATGGGAGAAATAGACACAAACTCTGAACCTGTGCCGATAATTCCCGAACAAAGAATTTTGGGGATAACCTCTTTACAAACCCTTGAAGATATTCAAGCATGGGTAAAACAACACCTGGACTCTATAGCCTTGCAGGATTGGATCCAAAGGGGGTCTTACTTTTCGGTCAACGATGGCCTACCTTACTTCCAAGGACGCTTATTTCTGCCAGAAAAGGAATTGCAAGAACTGGTTATTTCCCGTCATCATGATACCCTGATGGAAGGACATCCTGGCATTGCCAAAACTGAGGAAAAAATTAAACAACAATTCTGGTGGCCTTCCTGGCAAAAGGATATTAAATCTTTCGTGATGTCCTGTGGAGTTTGCGCCCAAAACAAAGGCCAAAAGACAAAACCCGCCGGTCTTCTTCAGCCTTTAGACATTCCACCAGCACCTTGGCACATCTTGTCACTAGATTTTATCACAGACCTGCCCCCTTGTAATGGATACAATACTATTCTGGTTGTGGTGGATTTATTTTCCAAGATGGCCCATTTTATTCCGTTGAAAGGATTACCTTCAGCTTCTGTCCTAGCCAAGGAATTCCTCGAAAATATCATCCGTTTGCATGGATTCCCGTCCATACTAGTCTCCGACCGGGGAAGCCAGTTTATTTCTCATTTTTGGAGAAAGTGTTGTCAACTGGCACAAATCGACGTAAGACTCTCAACCAGCCACCACCCACAGACCGATGGTCAGACGGAGAGAACGAACCAGACACTTGAACAATACCTACGATGTATGTTGCACCAATCGGAGGGTAATTGGAAGGATACTTTATGGGTGGCCGAATATGCATACAATAACTTGGTACACTCTGGAACTGGACAAAGCCCCTTTCATACCCTATATGGACATCACCCTCGTACTTCAGACCTGGACGCACCTCTGAGCCTTGAAATGCCCGCAGTGGACCATTTGCATTCCACGATAACTCAAGCCTTCAAGGATGCAACTGCACATTTGCAACAAGCGAAAGGGAAATACAAAAAGAATGCGGATCTGCATCGGAGTGAGGCGCCTCCATACCAAATAGGGGATCAAGTATGGTTGGCTACCAAACACTTATTGCTCAAGGGACCTTGAACTTTTAATCCAAGGTATTTGGGCCCTTACTCAATCAAAGCTATAATTAACCCAGTGGCAGTCAAGCTCGATCTACCAGCTAACATGCGGATTCACCCCGTTTTTCATGTGTCACTTTTGAAACCAGTGCAACCAGGAACCAGATTAATAAAGCCACCAGAACCAATCCAGATAGATGGGGAGCCTGAATTCGAGGTGAAGAACATTTTGGATTCTAAGATCTCAAAATTAAAACTTTTCTATCTAATTGATTGGAAAGGGTACGGGCCTCAGGAAAGGTCTTGGGAACCCAGCGACCACGTACATGCACCTCAGCTGGTAAAAAGGTTCCATCGGAATTTCCCAAACAAACCGAAACCTCCAGAGGGAACGACTTTGGGAGGGGCCTTGGGGGGGGGGGGGGGGGAGTGCTGTCATGATGCCTACCCCCGGAGCACCAGGCCAGGCATCATGCCCCCGGGTAAAAGCCCAGCGGCCCCTTATAGGGGCTATTTGGACTCTGCCCTGGCGCCATTGGCGCCAGGCTCATGTTGGACATCAGTCCTGGCGCCATAGGCGCCAGGCACATAAAGGAAGGTGTTTTGTGCACTTGCCTGATGCAGGCCATGCTGCAAGATTCAGGCCTCCCTGAGACCTGAAAGGGACTATTTTTTTTATTGGGACTATTTTGCCACTCGGGCGTGGCCAGGGAAGGATACTTACCTGGAACTACTTTGGGGGTTATTTAAGCCACGCCCGGACAGTAGCTCACGCTTCGCATTGTTCTGCATCCAAGCAGCTGAACGCTCACCGTGTCTGCTCCTGCATCTGGTCTCCAGCCACGCCCGCCTCGATCCTAGAACACCTGTAAGGAAAGAAGAGAAGAGAAAGGTGAAAACCAAGAATTTTATCAAACTTCTTACCTGCATCCGGAACCTTCACGCCAGCGTTCCTGTGAAAAGACTTTCATTTAAAAGCACCGCATTGCTCGCTGCAGCGCCGCGCTTCACTCACCTGTCCTCAGGAGTTCTTCTGGCTCCACCGCGACTGTCTGCACCGGTCGCCACATCTCTGCGCCTAGGGGAGAGAAGAAGAGACAAAAGGTGAGCAGAAGGAACATATGAGGAAAGCCTAGTTTTCCGCCATAACACTTAGCAGTCTTCTGTTGGTGGACCATTCCTCATTTCGGGTCGGCGCCGCTTCGTTCGCAGGTACCGCACCCCGGCCCCTAAGGGGAAAGGACAAAAGACATTACTGGAGGAATATAAAGACATTAAGAGGATTCACCCCCATCGCTAACTCACCTGAGTTTACCATCGGCAATTCAATCCCTCAACGCATCGCCTTCATTCTGCACCTGAAATAAAGGACAGATCACAGGTTAGGAAGGCAACAGAAAAGGAGGCTCTACACTTGAACTTTTGTAATCTTCATACTTACGGCGTTCCGCTCGGAAAAGTCAAGTGGATTTTGCCAGCGCCATTCTAAAAACCAGTGAAGTAACTGGACAAACATGCGCCCCTGCACCAGAAGCAGGATGGAGAGTTCATCCTTTCAAACTATAAGGTGAGCTTCAACCGAGGATTTCGGAGGAAGTTAGAGAAGAACGAAGGGGGGGAAGGGGAGAGCAAGCACACTATTCTGCAGACTGTTAATCCCCTTTCTCATCTGCAGAAGGATATTCCTATGGGCCAGACAAGCAAGATTTGAGGGTCTTGTTCAGTCGGTGTTCCGAGTTCTGCGCATCACGCTCGAAGAGGCCACAGCAACCCAGACTAGACCAGCGCCTCCGTGGGAGTCAGGTGAGCGTTACACTTTCCACCATTATCCACCTATTTAGGTTCGCTTTCGGTGCCCACTGAAGCATTGGTGCCACTTGAACTGCCCATAAATATCTGTAGAGTTCTGGTACCCTGAGCAAAATGCCTCCCCACACCCCCCCCCCCAATCCCCCTCAACAACTGTGGGTGATACAGCACCTTCCTGGGAACCCAGGGCTTTTTCTTGTTCCAAATAAAGGACATCACTTCCTTTTGTAGGTTTTTAATCGCTGGGCCCAGTACACGTATTGGGAGCACCCCTATCACATACAGGAACCTAGCGAGAAGTGACATCTGCACTGCCGTTATACGAGCAAGCCAGGATAGTTCCTGCATATCCCAATTCCTAAGGTCTGCTATTAACCTTTTCAGTAATTCAGGGATGTTAGCCCCGTATAGCCTCCCATGCTCAGATGCTAAATTTATCCCCAGATATCTCACCGATTTCCTCTCCCATTTCCGTGCATAGCGCTTATCCCATTCTGGCACACTGACCAGGTCCCTCAGTTATGTTAAGGGCCTTAGATTTAGGGTAATTGATGTGAAACCCGGAGACTTAGGCAAAGTTATCAAACAGTTTTCTGGTCGCAGGGAGTGAGTGAGTTGTCTCTTTCAAGAACATCAAGACATCATCGGCGTAGAGTGCAATTTTCTGGGGTCCCCTGATTCCTACCTCCACCCATGGATTTCCTGGTCATAGTGTACTTTCTGTGCCAGGGGCTCCATGGCCATCGCAAAAATCAGTGGGGACAGTGGGCACCCTTGCCTTGTTCCCTTACTAATCGGTATGCTGCCCATGAGTTGGCCATTAACCATTAGCCGAGTGGAGGGGTTTCAATAGTTCGCTAGGACCATATGGGTGAAAATTGGACCGCACCCAAATTTCTCAATGGTCAGTCATAAATACTCCCAATTTAGGCTGTCAAAGACCCTGGAGGCATCCAAGGCCAACACCGAAAACCGCTGCCCCATCCTTCGCCCCATTCAATGGTGTGAATTGCCTTACGGATGTTATCATACGTGTGACGCCCTTTCACGAATCCCGCCTGATCCGGATGGATTATTTTGCCAGTCTCCAAGCCAAAATTGTGGAGTAAATGTTTGCGTCTCCATTCATTAACGAGATGGGGCGATAGCTCACACAGTCCGAGGGATCCCTGTCTGGCTTTAAAAGGACAACCGTAGTGGCTGGGCCCATGTCCTGGGATGCTCATCCCGATTCCCTTATATAATTAAACAATTTTGTTAAGGGGGCTACTAGGGTTTCCCTGAATGTTTTATAGTATTCATTACTAAATCCATCCAGACCAGGGGGCTTATGCCCTTTCAGGGCGCCTATTACTCGTCCCACTTCTTCTTCCGTTATGGGTGCTTCTAGCATTTGCCTATTCTCCTCCGATTTGCGGCAGCTCCACCTGTCTCAGAAATGCCTCCTGTTCCTCCCGATCCAATCCATCCCCCTTTAGATTTAGCCCGTAGTATGAGTGCATTGTCTCCCTAATCTCCCTTTCCCCTCTCAATAGATTACTGTTGCAGTGTCTAAGCTGGGTGATGTGGTTCCTATTTTTCTGTATTCTTAATTTAGCCACAAGGAATCTGTTGACCTTATCCCCATGTATGTAATACAACTGTTTAGAGCATAGAATGAGTTGAGCTAATTCATCTGCCAAATCCACCTCTAGTGCCGCCTTGGCTTTTTTAAGTGCCCGCCATGCCTTCTGTCACCCTTTACTTTCATAGTGCGCTTCCGCATCTCTTATTTCTGCTTCCATATCCCGCCTCACCCTCTCTTTCCTCTGGGCAAAGTGTGCCGCATGTGCAATGAGCTCGCCCCTCACCACCGCTTTACTGGCGTCCCAAATAGTTCCCCAGTCGACCCCCTGTGTGGGGTTTTCTTGAAAGTAATTGTTTAGGGATTGCTCTATGTCCGCCCTCAATGCCAAATCTTTTAGGATTATTTCATTTAGTCACCATGGTCTCTGGTTGTGCTCCAGGGGAGCAGGTAGTTCCACCATCAGGGAAACCGGTGCGTGATCAGTCAATCAATGCACCCCTATCTCTATCCCTGTAACTTGTGGGACCAAGATAGCTGAAATTAGTACCATGTTGATCCGCGAATAGCCTTTATGTGCTGTGGAATGATGGGTGTAGGCTTTGTCCTGGGGGCGGAAGAACCGCCAGGTTCCGATCAGGTTTAGTGCTCTAAGGAACCGAGCTAGGGCTAGCCTATAGGTGTTGTCATTAGAGGTGGCTGGGAGGGTTTGTCCATCGAAGCATCCATCACGCCATTAAAATCTCCCCCTATCAAGATTTGCCCTATTCCCCACTCAGCAATCCTGGGCAACAGCCCTAACAGAAACTGACCCTGCCTGTCATTGGGGGCATAGACTGCCACCAAGATAACCTGTTGGTCCATCAACATCCCCCCCCCACTGCTAGATATCGGCCCTCTAGGTCCCTTTTTATAAAGTGTCTCCCAAATCGAACTCCTTTGGCTATCAATATGCCTACTCCCCTCTTCTTGGTCCCACTGGAAGCCAGATACTGCATGTGAAATGCTCTGTGTCTTAACCTGTGTTCGTCGGGGAGCAGGTGTGTTTCCTGTAACCACACAACTGCTGCCTGGAGATCCATAAGTCTCCTCATCATGGATTTCCTTTTAATCGGGGAGTTAAGCCCCTAGACATTTAATGTCACAAACTTTAAATCAGCCATGGTTGAGGTACTGGTGAGAGTCTGTTGATCTGCTATAGAGTTTATCCGCACCCCTATAGTTGTCGCCTGAGTTATGTGTGCCTTTAACCCGCTTGATGTATTCATTAACTTTGCCCCCAACACCCAAACTTATAAACCCCCCCAACCTTTAACAGTAACTTCCACCATGCTTACCACAGTGGATCACCGGGAGCCTGTGTACCCCCAGGACATTTGGGGATCTGAGCTCCCCTCCATACCCCCACTCCCCAGCATGTTTTCAATGCCAATTGTTCCCCAGTTGCGATTTGTTTTCACCCTCACCGCTGATATTAATGGCCTTCACAGCCCAATCGTGTCTCACCAAACTTGGACTTCCCCTGCTTAGAACTCCTGGTGAACTTGGCTTAAGAAGTGCTCCTCTAATCATTCCATCTGCAGGTGGTTCTCATGTAGGGTCAGGCGTCATGGGAGCTTTATAGCGGCCCTTCAGCAGGGGTTGTGCTGTCTCCATCGCTCCCTTTCTGATCTGACCCCTCCTTCCTTGTTTGCGGGCAAATTGTCACCTTTGTCCCCATTCCCAGCTTTGTCTTCCTCCCTCAGGAGGCCGTCCATCTCCTCCTCCTTCCAGATTGTATATCGCTGCCCCTTCCACTCTAAGCGAAGCCCAGCTGGAAATGCTCACTGATATCATACATTTCTGGTTCAGAGCCAATCCGTGACTACCCTCAGGCGTTCTCCTCACAAGGGTGGCCTGAGCCAAGTGTTGGTAGAGCTGAATGGGCACAGATCTGATGTTTGTTGATTATTTTTCCCTTGCCACTCGCATGATGTCCTCCTTCAGTTGGAAGAGATTAACTCGGGTCAGCATATCTGGGGTCAGATTTTTGCTGATTTGGAAAATTGAGTATACCCGATGTGTGCGGTCCAATACAATCTCTCTGTCCTCCGCCGCCCCCAGTGTCTGCCTGAACAGGTCTATTACATATTGCTGCAGGTCAGGATCCGCCACCAATTTTGGGATCCCTCGGATGTGTATATTGTTTTGCCTAGACTGGTTTTCGGCCTTCTCCTGCTTGGTCTGGACCCGGTCCATCTGTTGTACCAGTTCTGCCACTCTCCTGGTAAGTTCATAATGTTCCTGCCCTTGCTCCGCCACTGCCGTCTCCATCTCGTCAACCCTCTTCTCAACCGCCATGACTCCCGTGCTGAGATCCACTATTGACTTGACCACCTTGGAGGCGCTATCCTTAATGTCTCTTTTGAGCTCTTGGAGCATTGCCATCAAGTCTGACTTCCTAATCTTGTACCGCTAAGCTCACCACACCTCTGTCATGCCTTGTGTCATCAGGGGTCAGAGGCCCTGCTGCGGGTGCCCACCAATCGATATTTTAGGAGCTAGCGGCTCTTAAATTGCGGGGATTTATAGGTGGCAGAAAGCAGAGGGGAACCTTATCTCCTTTGCCTTTACTGCTATACCCAATTGTCCATTATCCTGCAGGGCTAAGAGTTCCTTGGCTCATAAAGGGCGGCCGCCAACATCGCCAGGTGTCCAAGTCTGGGTTCTCTGTGTACCATTTCACCCCCCACAGGGGATCCAAGCTGTTTGGGTGCCTGGTGGTTAGCCCGGGACCTTCAGTGTGTCATCATCCTTAACTTTTCATTAGGCAATGTCCTTACAGCCCCCTTCCCTTTGAACGAATGCCTGCTGCATCTGTTGTATTCCCAATTGCCAGCCGTATGACTTATTGAGGCCCCTCTACATTGTACTCAGGGCTCACTGTCCGCCTCCTCAGCACTACCACCTCCTGGGGGACCGCCTCTCCTGCAACGCTGGGCTCTGGTGACGCTGCACTCCGGGTCGCTCCCAAGTTCTCGCCAACTCCCACTAGCTGTGTTCACAGTCCCTGGAGCCCGCCCGACACCTCCTTACTTGAACAGGCATCTCGCCAACCAAAGTCACTGTTGCTGCCGCTCTGACTGCCTCTGCCCCGCAGTCGGAATCCTGCTGGCAGCGCGGGGATGGGGGAGGGGCACCGAGCAACCGGCCTGAACAGATCCACCAAGCCAGGGAGAAACCCAGCTTTTACTTGTCATGCTCTAAATAGGCCCTTTCACTTCAACATTACTGAAGATAAACTCTAGTTCAATGGGCAGAGCGAGCATAAATCTGAGCAAGTTAACCCTAAATAAGGAACAAGTTACGTACCTATAACTATTGTTCTCCAGCATGGGTCTGGCATGAATTCATATGCACATGAATATTGCCCGTCGTCAGGCCGGGAATCCTCGGTAAGAAAAACATACTGCCCCCAGCCAATAATTGCCCTCTCCATAAACCCCTCCTATGGGAGCCATCTTCAGATTTGGTAAGCAGGTAAAGTGGCAGTATGACCAAGAAGAGTTGCAGAGGGGTAGGAGGGAGGGTTCACATGTGAATCCATGCCAGACCCATGCTGGAGAACAATAGCTACATATAAGTAGCTTGTTCCTTCTCCAGCATGCAGTCTGCTATGGATTCACATGCTCATGAATAAAGAATACCAAGCAGTACACATTACACAACCACGGGAGGTGGCAAGGCTCAACTGAAGTAATTACTCTTACCTCCGGAGCAGGGTCACCTGAAGCTAACAGGCTGCGCAGCACTGCTTGGCCGACTCTGGACTCCACCCTGGAATCCCTATTGACGCAGTATAACTTGGTGAAGGTGAGCATGGACGTCCACATAGCAGCGCTGCAGATTTCCAGCAGGAGCACATCAGACGGGAACGCTGTCGTTGCAGCAATCGCTCTGGTGGAGTGTGCTCTCGGACAGCCGGGCATCGGTCAGTTTGCCAACCGATGACACTGTGTGATGCAGCCGGAGAGCCACCTTTAGCTGGAAGCCTTGGACAAGTCCTTCCCATGGTTCACAGGACCAAAGTTCAGGAATAGTCGAGACGTTTTCCGAAAACTTAATGCGTGCCAAGTAGAACTTCAGAGCATGAGCAACATCCAGCGAGTGCAAGGCTCTTTTAGCCGATGACGAAGGCAGCGGAACAAAACCCAGGCAACACCAAAGGCTTGTTGAGGTGGAATTCTAACGGAAACTTCGGCAAAAGGAGGGGAGCGTCTGCAGCACCACCCACAATTTGTGGAAAGTCAGATATGGCTGTTTGCAGGATAGGGCCTGGATCTCACCACCCTCCTGGCAAAGGTGATTGCCACAAGGAAAGCTGTCTTCCACGAGAACTTCAGAGGAGCCTAAGCATAGGCTCAAAGGGGGCTCCCATGAGCCTCGTCAACACCACGTTGCATTGCCGCGGCAAGAGCATTCACTGGCGGGAAAGTTCAAAATAGTTCTTTAAGGAACTCCTTGACAAGACGGTGGGACCAAAGAGATCTTCCTGGAGACGTGGTGTAGCAGGAGATAGCCGCCAGAAGCACCTTGACAGAGGTGTGTGCCAGCCTCACCATAGAGAAGGACAACAAGCACGGAATAATCTGCAGGGCTGTGACCCTCAGAGGGTTGATCTTCTGCGACCGGCACCACGTAGTGAAACGCTTCCACTTTTGACTGTAGCACTTAAAGAGTTGATGACACTCTGGCCTTGGCAAGGACCTCCCTGCAGTCCGCCGGCAACTCTTATCCTCCAAACTCTAGGTTCAGCGATCCTGGGTCGTGATGCAGGATTGCGCCTCCTTCTTTGATGAGCAGATCCATGACCGCTGACAGCTTGACCAGAGGCAACGCTGACAGGCTGAGAAGGTCTGGGTACCAAATCTGCCTCGGCCACGCCGGGGTGACTAGTATCATCCATTATCGGAACTGCGAGATGATTGATGACTCACAGCAGGAGAGGCAACAGAGGGAACACGTACAGAAAACAGGCCATCTCACGGGGAGGAGAACGCGCCCCCCATGCTCCTCAGCTTCTGGAACCTGCTAGGAAATGTGGCATTTGGAGTACGCTGCTGTCACAAACATATCGATCTGGGGCCTGCCTCAAAGGCCCAGTGCCACAAGTTCTGCACCTCTTGGAGACCGCTGGGGATAGAGTGCCCCCCTGCTTCCTGATGTAGAACATCGTGGTGGAGTTATCTGTGAAGAGCCTCACCACCTTACCCTTGAGGGACAGAAGGAATGACCTGAGGGCCTAGAACAATGCCCGCAGCTCCAGGATATTGATTTGGCGATCCTTCACCTCTGGCAGCCACAGGCCTCTGGCGTGCAGACATCCGGTGTGGGCTTCCCAGCCCTCCAGGGAAGCATCCGTGGTGACCATCGCTTCATATGGGGTCAGGGGGAGGGGTTTTGAAACCCTGTGCTTCGGGTGATGTTGGAGTATACGCCTGCCCCCCAACACCTTATCACCCGACGGAATTCCGGATCGAGAGAGATCTTGTCCGTGAAGCTTCTGGACACTTGTAACCAGCAAGCATCCAGGAACTCCTGCACAACCTACTGCACCAGATAAGGTAGATGCACAACAACATCATGCCGAGCAGCGACTTGATGGTCTGCACCTTGGTGGTCTTAAGTGACAACAGCCATTGCATTGTCCCCAGCATGGCCACAACCCTCTCCTCCGAGGCCGATGCTAGGCAGGAGGCCGCGTTGAGCCTGGCTTCCAAAAACAGTGTGTTTTGCGACGGTGTCACGCAGGAGTTTGGATAATGGAGAGCCCCAGAACCGTCAGTAGCTGGACGGTCCTCTCCATGGTGTTTGACAGCTACCTCCTTTGACTTGGCCGGACGAGCCAGTCATGGAGATACGGGTACACGTGTATCCCTCCTAGACATAGATGGGCCGCCACTAGTGCCAGGTGCTTCATGAACACCCTGCGTGCTGATTTTATGCCGAAAGGGAGGGCCTTGAATTGGTAGTGTCTCTTCTGCACCACAAAGCGTAGGAACGTTCGTTGTTTCCGGTTAATGGGGATGCGGAAGCAGAGGTCATCCATATCCAGCAACGTCAAGCAGTCTCCTTCCACCAGTTAGTCGAGCATGTGCTGCAACGTGACCATCCTGAGTTTTTGTGACTTCAAGTACTTGTTGAGACGATGTAGGTCTAGAATGGGCCTCAGGCCCCCGGACTTCTTTTTGACTAAGAAGTATCTGGAGCAGACTCTGGAGCCCCAGAGTCATCTTGGGACGAGCTCTATCGCCCCCTTGCTTAGCAAGGCCCGTACCTCCTGCAGGAGCTGAGAGATATGCTGCTCCTGCCGGGTCACCAGAGGGATCCTTGGACACTTTTGCCGAAACTCCATGTCCGTGGGCGAGAGCGTCCAGCACCCATCTGTCGGTGGAGATCTTTTTCCACTCGCTGGCGAATCCAGTCAGCCAGCCTCCCACCGGGATGCATGGATCCGTGCCCGACGTTTTGGCCGGTTCAGTCCTGCCTCAGCGCCCGCTTTCCTCTTTGGGGGCGACGACAATTCTAACCACCTCCACAGAAAGCCTTGGAAGGGCTTCTGTAGGCCTCCTGGGTCAGTCATGGACCAGGAGGGCTGACGGTACAATGAGGAGCCTCCACCAAAACCTTTCGATCTGCCAGACTTTCCTCTGGAGGAGCGAAAGGAAGAGCGGTGCTGTTGGAGAACCCAGGGCACGAGCAGTCTCCGTATCCATCATGATGGCCTTCAAGGACTCGTCAACAGCCTTCCCGAATAGGTTATTCCCATCGAAGGGCATATCCAGCACCCTCATCTGGGCCTCCTGGTGGAAATTGGTGGTCTTCAGCCAGCCTCAATGACAGACACCAGTCGGCGAAGTCCAGGGCCACCATGATGGCATGGTCAGAAGCCACCTCCACATCCTCATCCCATATTTGTCCTATGTAGCCTGGGCCTTCTTAGGCAGGTCGGCCGTCTTTTCTTCCACCCTAGGCTTCTCTGGCTTATCCTGCAGTGTAACCAGATTGGGCGATTTCCTTTTTGAGGAGCTTGATGGATGGCGGGAGATGGAGGCAGATGGTGAGTGGGACCCCGCTTGCGCGGTGACCCCAACAGAAACAGACTCAGAGTTATCTCCCAAGTTCCTATAAATACCTGCAGCCTATGCTTCCTGTGCTGATAGGCTTTCTTTAAGGGAACAGCTGAAAATATGGGAAGTCTATTATCTTCCTTATTCTTGCAGTTTCTGTTGAAAATCTTTTTCTAGAAACCTTTTACTACATACGAGTCTGTATTGGTTCTCAAATGTTCCTGCATTTCTGTAGCACTCCAATTCTGCTCTGCTTGCCCTGGTGCCTTGAGATCAGTTTGTGAACGTACCATTAGTGAGATCACTGCTCTTGACCCTTCTTTCAGATTCCTTCAGAGAAAATACTTTGGCTCATTTAGTCTTTGTGCGCTAGCTAGCGCTGTCTGCTCACCTCTGAGCTTTTCCCCCCTTTTCTTGTGCGAGTCAGCGAGTCCACGCTCTTGCTTCCTCAATTCGCCGCCTTCAAGTTAATTTACTCGGTTTATCCTGACATTGACAATACGTCTAAGGACGGGACGGCTGTTCCACTTGTCAGTTACCTTGAATAATTACGTAGGAAATATGTCACGCTGCACATAACCGTGCGTATTTTGGTCCTTTCCTCCAATGAAGACCGACGTGATACATGTACTACTCGAGCAACGAAAAGGGACACTAAAGTTACTTTACTGTAGGTTAACTATGATTAGTGGCTAAGATCTTACGGCCGCGTCGGACCGACGTGCGCTTTGGTTAATTATTAATCCACGGTCAGGAATGCTGCCGTTTCTTGAAACGACATGCGCACGCAGACGGCAGACTGTATAAACATACAATATTTCACTTTCCTTATTTACAATACAGACACTTGTCCTTCAGCTACATGTGGGTGGCTGATCATTCCGCGGCACTGGTCATCAGGTGCCAACAAAGAAACATGAAGGTCAGGTCACCTGCCATGATCTGGTCAACTGAAAATAGGTAGAAGTTGCACACGCACACTTTGATCCAGAAGAGTGCCGTGCCACCCCCAACAGAAGCACTGCACTCAATTGGCACAATCAGCCTATGGGCAAAGTTTCTATTCCAATAAAACAATGACACAGTTGCTTTAGAAACTTACCCGATCTGAACCTTCCCTTGGGTTGTGAATTATCAGTTGGCCATCACCTGTTCTCTTTAGTTCAAGGGGTGGCATAAAGTGACCTCTTTTACAACAAAGTCAACAATAAACTAACCAAATACAATTCAAACCAGAGCGTCAATTCATTTCATCCATAAGTACACACATTTTGCCAAAATCTGGAGGCAGATTTGGAGGGCGGAAGGCGTAACGACCACAAGGACCATGGTGGGAGCAGGGTGCAAGACTAGACTGCTTGCGTTCCAGGGAAAGAAGGGCTCCCAATCCCTGCGGTGGGTGCATGCAGCTCTTCCCAAACTAGAACAGAAAGACCAAGGTCATGCTGCAACTCTCGGGACCGTCCTCAGCCACTAACACACACAGGGGTAGGACGCCCTTGGCAGACCATACTCTGAACAAACAGGATATAAAAGAACATTACATAGCAAGCACGTAGTATATTTGGTTCGTTCAACAGCTCACTTGGTAGTATAATATTTAGTAAAATCTGATAACTACAATGTGGAGCCATATTCAAGACCCTCTGCATCGTCCACAAGGCTTTCTGGGGCCAAGGCCGGTACTACATCCAATGCTCTCTTTCTAAACCCCTTCCTTCTCGAGCTCGTTCAGCCACCTCCAACTCTGAGGGTCAGACGCTTCTCCAAGCAGAGAGTGGAGGGGATAGATCTCTCTCCTTTGCAGGTGTCTCCCTCTGGAATAGCCTTCCTGCCCCTCTCAAACTTGAGCTAAACCAACTCTCCAAGGGTCAGATGCTTCTTAAGGCAGAGAGTGGGGGGATAGATCAATCTCCTCTGAAGGTGCCTCCCTCTGGAAGGGCTTCCCTGCCCCTCTCAAACTTGAGCCAGACCACCTGAAGTTCCAGAAAAAGCTCAACACCTTCCTTTTCGCCTCGGTTTTCTCGCTCTCCCTCTCCCCTGCAGACCAACCTGCCTGCTGCGCCGACTGGTTGCCTGGCTACCCTCAGACTCACTTGGTACCAGGCTCCTCTACGACCAGTAGCCCCTGCACCGCCTCCGGGCCCAACGTGCACTTAGGGGTTGTACCTGGAACCCTAAAGTCCCCTGCCTCCTTCCACTTGGAGCCATACTGCCCTGAATGAACTTATTCAGAGCAATGCTGCACGGATTGCCCTTCCCCCTCCCGCGCCGCTACCCCATCGCACTTGCATAATCTGAATGACACAAGGCCTAATAAGATAGTTTATTTTGTCCTTCCCTCAGTCTTCCCTCCCTCGTCTTGTCCCACCTAGAATCACTTGTGTACATGTGCGTTATAAATGACATATCATATCATCAGGCATGTCGTTGAATGCTAGGTCAGTGACTATATGACAGCTGGACCAAACGTATTCACCATTCAGCACTATTCTATGATTGTAGCGCTAAATGTATATATGCAAGATGTTTTCTATTGCTTGAACCTAACTGGGACACAAAAGATCACGGTTAAATGAAGGGGTGGGTGGAGATGATTCAACACTGAAGCAGGGACCGGCCTAGAGTGCAACCTGCAACCAGCAGCTGACCCGTGTTTGAAGAGCAGTCTTTAGTTGTGTACGGAGACTCACGAGGCAGCCAGCAGACTTCAAGCTAATGGCGTACCAGTATGGAGAATGAGAAATCGTGCTTTCTCCTTGCATGTCTTTCCACATCTAGCAAGGAAGAGCCTTCTTCTGCTGCATGGCCTCTGGAGAGGTTTTAAAGAGTGTTGGTTGGAATTGTAGGAGATCCAGGTTAATGGCGAAGGAAATGTAGGTGTAGCCAGAGAAGCAACTGGAGGATGGTTATCTAGTCACATTTCTTTGCACCACTGATAAAAACGGAATACTGCAAGACTCTCAGAGGGTGCATAGCAGAGGCTGAGATACAAACAAGGAGAAATCCAAATCTGTTGAGGCGAGAGAGGGTAAGATGCTGTATGACAATTCTTAAGTCTGAGGCTGGCATGGATGGCTTAACCTTGCACATAAAGGTGAGCTGAAACCAAGCAGTTGATTTTTTGGCATATGTGGAGAGGTTACCCCTAAAGGAGAGGGCACCATCAATGGAGGAATGCAAGTGATTTAGCACTAGGAGTTCTCTATGGATTGTCTCCATTGAGCTTTGATTTAATGTACCCAGTTTTGGCCTTCGGTGCACTTTGATGATGATATCGAAGTTTGTAGTTTTTTAGACTTAAGTAGAAAATGGATAGCCACACCATGAAAGGGAGATGTATACTTAGACGATGAATGTCATTGATATCATAAGCTGTCAGGTAGAGATGTTCATCCTTTGCATCTTGGCGTTGCAGTTGGTCACAAGTTCTTCCACTGTCCTTGTGCAGAGGCTTTAGATGGACAGGTGATAAATATGCCCTCTGCAACTCTGCATACCACTAGGTGGTGTTGGCATCTGTTGGCAATTATCAGGATGAACTGTTGAAGATGCTGAAAGCAGGCCAGCATCTTGGAATCTCATCAGGGAGGTCATTTTATTAAGTAGTGCCTCGCAGTCAACCATGTCCAAGGCGGAACAGAGGTTAAGGAGCAAAGGTGGGGGGCGCTGTTGAGCGTTGTGCTTCATGCAGGATGCTAAGTGAGCTTCGATGGCACCCACATGAGTTTGGAACGACTGCTCGCAATCTTCCCGGTTCCTTCCTAAACTGCGGGGAGAGCTACACGAAACTATACCCCATGTGAGGTCCAAAGATCGTAAGAATCTATCCTGTAACACCGGAGAAACAGAACTGAAGTCTGCTACCCGTCCGTCCCGCCATCAGTAGTGCGTGGGCCTTCGCCACAGAGGAAGAAAGGAGCAGCATCTTTTGGATGAGCTAGAAGGGAGACCCCTGGCCTGCCAGTGACACTGTACCACCCTCCACCCTCGATTGGCACCCACTACATGACTCGGTGCCAGAAGAGGGGAGCTGTGGACCCGTGTGTTGAGGGCACAACGGGACTGGTCCCTCTAGAAGCACTGAGCTCCGGTACCATCCGGGTATTTCCAGCCCTGTGTGCTGCACACAGCGCGAGAACTGGCAACTATAGGAGAAACACTGAGATACAGAACAGAGGTTGCAGTGCCCATCAGCACGGCGTCGCCAGGAAGAGGCATTAGTTAATATTAAAGTCCCCCAAACAGAAACAGGAGCGAGAGGCCCTCCAACATGGCGGACATTGTCTAGAGGACCAAACATAGAAACGGGGAACCAGGGCGCAGCGTCCCCGTCTCCTCGCTGGCCTCGCGCTGGGGGATGCATGGTGCCTCATTCAACAAAGGGACTACCCGGACTACTGAAGCTCTCGTCACAGCTGGAACAGGAGGTAAGGGGATTGCCCCCTCAACCCTCCTCCCTGGGCCTACACCTGCATTCCTCCCACTACAGGGGTAACCCCATTGATGCAGTCCAATGCAGAGCGGGAGCCAGTGGGCACTATAGGACATTACGGCGCCTGTCCACCTCGAATGATGGATGCGTGGACCCTGAGAGTTGATATCAGGAATCTAATGCGCAAGGACAGAAGTGCCCCAGCAGGGCTTTGTAACATGGGCACAGCAGACGCACAAGACCACACTCCTTAAACTGGCAGGAGATCCGCCATTGTTGCAATACGGAAATTACGCCTAAGGTGCTTTCCCCATGTGCACCACAGCCATGCAATTGCTCCAGGCAGGGGGCCACAGGGACAGGGCGAAAACCGTATGTGTCTATCCAACAGGACTAATAATGGTATCCAGGAGTATCTCTTTGAGGGGCAGACTGCAAAGTGGGAATCGCCCACATGACCAGCGTGCACCACACGCACCAAACTGAGCGAATATATATAAGGCCTCGTCACACAGTCTTATGGCGTTATTGACTGGGGCAGGTCAGTGTCCGCCAGACGAGACAAGCTCCCCTCCACCCCCAAGTGAATACTACAATACCCATATACTGCCACTAGAGGATAACCCGGAATACTTACCTGCTGCCTCTCCTGGGACAGGGTGTCTACATATCCGTCGCCCACCAGCAGGAGGAGGAGGACAAAAACACAGAGGCCAAAGCTAGGAGGCGGCAACTGAACTTTTATGGTACATCCGCCTCAAGCGGGAGCTTAACAGAGCACCTGTGGGGTCAGAGAGGGACGTTATATGCACACGCAGAAGCATCCGAACGGGATACCGAAGGTCAGATGTGCCTGCCAACGAGTTACCGTCACACACCCGAAGGTGCTCACCAAAACGAAACGCTGCAACTAAATGAATACCTGAGATGAGGCACAAGCATAATCCTATGCTACAAAGGGAATCTCTGAGAAGGCCAAAACGGAATGCTTACCAGAAGTGAGAGGCAGTCAAAACTGACAGCAAGACACGGTTAGTTACACTGGTGGAACTGGCCGCAGAAGTGATAACGATTGCAGGAGTGACGGGCACCCAACCTACAAGGACCAGAACAAATACATGAGCCACAAGACTGAAGCCTCCGATACTGCTCTCTGGGGCAGACTGTAGGACCAGTCAGGTGGGATCCGTCGCCCTCGATCCCCCCCACCCCCAGACAAACACAACATCCCCTGTACAAGGAGCGCAGGAACAAACTGCTGCATGGGGGCGATTCCCGAGGCATTAGCTGGACCATATAAATACACCACCTTGCCATAAGTGAACCAGCTCGTTCATGCCACTGCACAGGATAATGTCCAAGAAGGAGCACAATAAAAAGACAAGCGGCACGATCGACAGATTCACAACACCTGCGCCTATGTTACTGAGCACCCCAGCTGCAGATACCAGCAGTCTGGAAATAGCAAGCCCACCGCCACCCATGGATCTGCAAGGAGTGGTCGCTGCCATTTAGCAAGGATTCGCAGCGAGGAAGGATAGACTAGATGGAATTAACATTAGCATCAATATCATGCACACACAGATGGAAAAAAACAACGCAACGCACCACAGAGGCCGAGACCCGGATAGGAACGGTAGAAGACAGTAGAAAACCTGCATTCCACGGTGACAGACATGGCAAACAACCTAGGCACAGAAACGTTGAATTGTGAGGACCTGGAAGCAAGGTCTAGGAGGAACAATAGTGGGGATTCCGAAAGACGCCCTAAAAGGTCCCATGGAACAGGCAGTGGAGGAGTTATTGAAAAATCACGCTACGCGATCCAGGGTGGTTCCTGAGGTTTGCAGTCGAACGAGCACACCGATCTCTTGCAGCAAAACCTAAACCAGACGCCTATCCCAGGCCCATCATTGCACGCCTAATGAACTACAGGGACAGGGCTCTAGTACTACGATCAGCCAGGGACAAGCAAGAAATCTGACTAGGATCAGACGTGATAAGAATATTCCCAGACTATACTCTCACGGTCCAGCAAGAAAGACGGTCATTTATAGTCATTTATAGGCGCGAAGAAACTGCTAAGGGAACGCCAGATCCAATATCCCGCAAGAATGCGATTCCAGTTCGAGAATAAGAACAATTTCTTCACCTTTCCGGAAGAAGCTGCATCCTTTGTGGAGGCTAATATCCCCTTGCCCGGAGTTCAACATGCCGTGGAAGCGGAATGAAGCAATGTGATATACTACTCTGGGACGCTGCCTGCCAGCATCAGATAAGACGGACTTCCACTTTAGTACACCCCTGTGGATGACGTATTTACGCTTTCTAGAGGTAAACCAGCATATGGACTTGTACGTGCACAGAGGTTACTGGAGACTGTGTAATATGGTTGGTGATTATAATGTTGTACGAGGTAAACTGTAACCTGTTAGAACAGAAGGTATACATAATGAGTGTTAGAAACGCAAGACAAAATAGTTCAATTGGAGAACTGGGGAGACATTTATAGGATACCAATAGCCGGTACTCCTGGCGCTGCAGAAGCCCCCCCAATGCGAGTGCATAGTTTAGTATTGTTAGTTTTGGGAGAGTAGGCATTTGGGAAGTGGTGAGGATGCATAGTCAAAGTTTGGGGCACTATGGGGGTGGGGGTCGGGGAGGAAGGGTTCTGAGTTGGGATGAAAATGTAAAAAAAACTGCACAGACAGTATTTAACGGATAATGAACACAGTACGCAAGGACATGCACTGTTGGAGCACACATTATGACAAATGAATGGTAATGGCTAGTACCAGAAGCGCTGGCATTACATTAATGAGCTGGAACTTCCAAGGCCTGGGTCACCCAATGAAAGCGTCAAAGGAAGTAGCAAATGCGAATGGACAGGGGTTACGAATCCTATACCTACAGGAGACACCTCCAAGACCACCAAGCGCATAAGTTCTCCCCTGGCTGGGGAGAACACCACTATTACACCTCCTATTCCTCCAAGGCCAGGGGCGCCATGATACCGATACACAGGACCCTCCCCTACACGCATTCTACATCCGAATCAGATGACCAGGGTAGATATGTACTGGTCCATGGGAGACTGGGCACAGCAGAAGTGCTATTAATAAATATCTATGGCCCCAATACAGACGCTCCCCAGTTCTCCAAGCTGATATTTCAGAAATGTGCAGTGTATCCCATGGCGCACATACTCTGCAGGGGGGATTTCAATACTATCCTTGACACTGACCTGGATCGCACATCACACACCCGCAGACCCCTAATGCGGCCGGCACACTCCACACACATTACTGACCTATCCCCGAGGGATGCCTGGAGGTCACTGCATCGTTCAGAGAGGTCCTTTACGTTTTATTCAACTATACACAATATGCACTCCCGGATCGACCTGTGGTTACTGTCTAACACCGCTATGGCCTGGGTGATTGAGCCTTGGATACTCCCCCGCACACTATCAGACCATTCCCTTGTGATACTCACCATACACATCCCGAAAGGAATGCCTAAGAGGGCACAATGGCAATTTAAACCCACCTCGCTCCTAGACCCGGTGTTTAAACTGAATATAGCACAACATATCTTTAGACTATTATGAAAACAATGATGGCTCAGTAAGCCAGTAAAGCACCCTATGGCAAGCGTTCAAAGTTTATATGAGGGGGGATAGCAATGTCCACCGAATTCGGGGTATTACGGGACATTAGGCAGGAACTCAAAAGATGGGAGGAGAATTTAGCCCGGTTGCAGGCGGAATATCTAGCTGATCCAATACCCCAGGTCACCTCCGAGGTCAAAACACAGCTAGACCGTTACCGCGAAGACTTCAATAGACCCATGGCAGCACCTAGATACGGAGAACAGGATAGGCTGGGTAGTTGTACTGGCATGGCTGGTGCGCACTGAAAAGGGCAATAAAACCATCCCATGTATAGCCAGGCAGGACGGTATGGTAGTTACCAACGCAGCCGAGGTCAGCGCAGTATTCTTTGACTTCTATAGGAACCTCTATTCATGCCAAAGCGAAACCACAGACGAGATCGATGACTACCTGGCATTGATAACGCGCAATGCACTAGAGACCCCAATAACAATCGGTGAAATCAAAGCTGCAATAAAAAGCTTCCCTGGGGGGAAAGCGCCTGGTTCCGATGGATCCAGGGCCAAATTCTACAAAGAGTTCACGGAAACACTGCCCCCCCCACCTTCTGGCAGTGTGGACTGAAGCTCAAGATACTGGCATTCTCCCCAAATCCATGCGTGAAGCGGTCATAATCCTACTCTAAAGCCTGGGAAGCCCCCAGAGGACTGCTGCTCCTACCGCCCGCTGTCCCTCATCAACACAGACGCAAATATCTTTGCCACAATCCTGGGGTTCGACTCAACCCAGTGATGCCATATATGGTCCACGAGGAACAAGTTGAGGATTTGTTCTGGGTAGGTCGACTGCATCCAATGTCCGCCAGTTTTACAATGTGCTGGCCGGGATCCCAGCGGACTGTAAGCGGGTCGCCATATTGCTGGATATAAGGAAGGCCTTCAACATGGTGTACTGGCGTTCTTGTTTAGGGTGCTTCATTACTACGGCTTTGGCCCCAATTTCATCAAATGGGTAAGACTCCTGTATACGCAACCACATGCCAGGTTCCTGATCAATGGAATGCTAACAGAGTTGTTGAAGTTGGCATTCTCCCCGCTGCTGTTCGTTCCATTGATTGAGCCTCTGGTTGACTTTATGAGGAAGTGGCATGCCATAGCGGCTATCACCATGGCAGGGCGTGTAGAATTGGTGGCTATCACTCTATACGTCGACGACATTCTATTTGTTAGAAACCCAGAGAAATATCTACGCAGAGTACTGAGTCGGTCCAGGAGTTCGGAAGGTACTCCGGCTTGCAGCTGAATGTAACAAGTCCAAAACGTTTCCCCTTGACTGATGCCATGACTCCCCCGAGAGAACTGTGCTGTCTGCAGTGGGCGCCACAGAAGATTAAATACCTGGGAGTGGAGATGGCGAGGACTGCTGGCTCAGTTTGAGCCCTCAATTAACAAGCACTGGCCACGGCCCCATGCGCCAAACTGGAACTTGCTCCCTATCTCGCTCAAGGCCCAGGTAGCTCTGGTCAAAATGATAATGCTACCCAAAGTGTTCCATCTCTTTGGTACAATACCGCTGTGGCCGGGCAGATCCTTCTGCAAGAAAATCACTACTGCCTGCTCCGCCTTCGTGTGGAAGGGCAACGTGCTGGCCAGTTGGCGTTGTATTACCCAGACATGTGAAAAAGGCAAATTGCGGCACCGTACTTTGAGGTATACTACCTGGCAGCACAAGCACAATACGCTATGCACTGGGTCGAAGGGGCATCACGTACCCATCTCACCGAATTAGAAACGTGAGGGACGCCTAGGGCCACTTTGTTGCACAAGATAACAATTGGGACAGGGACCACTTGCACCAGACACTAGCTACGCAGCAGGCGTGGCCGAAATTGACAACAACCCCGGAGCACAGAACTGTACAGCCCCTTCATGCCAGTCTGGGACGACCCGTACCCGACCCCCACTATAGACAATGCACTCTCTGCACACTGGAAGGGGGCGGGTGTCATGCAACTTGGTGATCTGTACTGCGAGCGTATATTCAGAACATGGGATGAGGTTAAAATACAGGTTGCCGATACCCCGCTCCGGAAATTGAAATATCTTAGACTTCAGTCGGCAGTGGCTGCGACATGGGACAGGTTCCCACACTAACCGAAATCACACCCCTGTCTCAACTAAATAACCGCCGTAGGGTCAACGAAGAAAACCACCTCAGGACTCAAATAGCGCCTGAAACAAGGAGTGTACACATGCCAGACATTTAGGGGGGAGAGGGAACTGGCGGGGATGGCGGGGGTTCAGGCTTTCAGACGCACACTGGAAACGACTAGGTCATTAACGAAACAAGTCTTTCAATTCTAGATTCAATTTAAAATAATGAATAGGGTACACCTCTCCCCTGCACGGTTGATGATTATGTATCTGACACACACACAGGAAAATGCCCTAGGTGCAGAGAAACTGAGGCAAACTTGTTACATATGCTGTGGTAATGGTTTGGGATTTGTGAGGCATTGGAAGCCATGGTGGGGCGATCTGTAAAGTGGGATCAGATTATGTGTATATTGGGTTGTACACTCAAAATGAATAAAGTGCAATGCAAATTTGTAAATATTGGACATCTACTGGCCAAGCACGCCATCTTGATGAGGTGGAAGAGGGGGAAAGCCCCCCCACAGTGGAGGACTGGATACATGACATGGTGTGGGCAAACGATCAGGAAGAAACGTACTGCTACTTACTTCCCAACACAAATCGGCCGAAAGCCATATGGGGAGGCTTCTGCCAGTACCCAAGTAATAGAACCGACACTGCCAGCAGTGAAGATGAAGTGTTATGAGTGCCCACTGTACGATGTCTGATCAGTGTACTATAAGCTACCTATATTACTGTGAAACCATCATGTCAATGCTTACTGTTATTACTGTGCAATCTAAAGTTTTTTTTTTTTTTAAAGGAGCAAAGGTCATGTCTCCGTCTAAGAAGCGAATGACATCATTGATGTGGATTTCGGTGACTCAGTGCTACATCTTAAACACAATACGGACGGGAAATTCTTGCAGTAGGTTTATCTTGGAAATAGGTTTTTTAAAGATGCAGGGAGATAATTTTCTTCATGATATATGCAGAGGTCCCCAGGTTTATTTATTTTTCAGCAGCGTCTGAATCTTGCTCTTCAGGGAGTTCGGAAAAGGGGCGAGTGAAAACGGCCGATTCCATTCAATGGGAAACCGGAGGATTCCTTTTTGCTGGTGGAATTTACGCCCACCCCTGGTTTGGAAACATACCTTACGGGAGGGAATCAATGATGATGCATATGGCCAGTGTTTCCAGCATGGCAGAAGGGAGGCTTTAAGACAGACTGGAGGACATAAGGAGCTAAGCCAAACGGATCAAGGTTTGATGAAAGAATTTGCATCCAGAAATGTCCAGGATCAAATTATATAAAGGCCCTCACTATTTCTGAAACCAAAATGTAAATATAAAGCATTTTCCTTTTCTGCCTCAAAAAATAAATATAGAACCCACTGGTACCTTATAATCGTAATAAAAACGTTGCCTGTAGATTCTGTTCTGGCAGATGTACTGCAATTGTGACACTTGGTGGTTAAGGTCCAATTAAGTTTTTCTAGAGAAAATGCGATCAGATTCCTCCCCACTTCATGAAATAGGACAGGTCTGTCTGAATTAACAAAAAGAGAAGTCCCTTGCATGGACAGAAAGTAATGTCTACACATTGCTCCAGATGATTGCACGGCAACAAAGGGTTAACTTTCCCATAAGGATGAAACGGACATATATTTTTTGCAACAGATACTTTGGGGAGCACAGACTAAAACACAAGCAACATATTGAGCAAGATGAACTACTTTATTACAATTGGAACTTTATTGGTGTAAAAAAAAAAAAAAAAAAGTTGTATTACAATATGTACACTTCTCAGTAACAGAAAGAACTTCGATGTAATGGGCTATCATTTTCCTGTGGCCTCATTAAGACGGCGGAGGGGGGTGGACTGTGACCACAAAGCATGGTCAATTAAGTAAAGGTGACACTGCAGATCTCAAAAATAAGTCACTACTGACAAAACAAACCAGCCATCATGTTGGCATGAAACATTTAGTAAAATAAAATGCAAAGTGAGTAAATAGGAGTTCACTTTGCCACGTGCTGTAGCGACTTTCACTATTAAAACTGGAGAGGAGTGGAAGAACTAGATTTAAAGGGGAGCCGTTTGAAATAAGAGTCCAAGATTTAGTGGGCAGACATGTGCTCCCAATTAAAAAGGGGAAAAATGTGAAGTCAACTTGGTTGGATGGATATAAAAATCAGGAGGTGATTAAACCCAATCGCAACTCGTTACAAGCCACAAAAACATTAGTGCACAAAGGTACTAGGGTTAATGTTAAACATGGTCTGTGACCAAAGAAACAGAAGACTATTGCAATAACTATTTAAAACAATCAACTGTATTCATTCCTTCTTCTCATCCTCCTCTGGGGTGGGCTCTGGCGGAGGCTCTTCCACAGTTAAGCTGTTGCTCTCTGATCCAGTGTTGCTGTCACTTGTCCCTTCGTCTAAGGTGCTGTCTACGGCTTCCTGAACGCTCTCCTTGTCATCTGGAATGGAAGCTTCCTCTTCCCCGTTCTGTTGGCTTTCCACCGGTTCTTCTGGAAGAGGAGGTGGAGGCGGTGGCGGAGCAGGAGGTTGGGATGGAGGTTCATCTGTGAAAATCAAACACATTAAATAACTGTTTACCTAACAGGAATCGTGTTATCCACTGTATTGGAGCATTAGACTACCAGAAAAATGTAAAGTAAACACTACCTGCGCCAACATTTTGACCCTATTTAGTGGATGCGTTTTGCAGAACCTGATCTAATTTTCTACATTACTCATTTTTTACAGGCTAGAATGGTGCAGAAGGTCAAGTTCTGCCTCTACTAGCCACCCCATGTGATGGGAGAATTTTGGGCCAGAGCAGTCAGTGCTTTAGCAGGGAGCACCTGCTTTTGGCACTTTACAATACAAAGTTTAGATCCGTTGACTTGAATCTTCAGTTAAGCATTCTGTCAATCTTTACAATGAGATGCAGCCTGCCAATTGAAGGGACACAAATAGATCTGTAGCACAGAAATCTAGCAGATGAAATCCAAGACCTAGGGGTCCTGGCATAGTGAAGTGCATGCAAGGGATACATTTGCCAATTACCTGATGCAATTAGGAACGTCTGGTTAGCTTGATGCCTTCAACTAAGTGATACGTCTGACTCCCTAGGTCAACTGGTGTGCTACAAACATGCCTACGTAACATTATCTACGAGTGCGAATGTGCATACGAAACATCAAGTAAAATGTATCATAATGGTTATCCAGTTACAATTTTGCTCCAGGATAATTTAGACTTGCAGGCACGCTGTGTTCTCCAGAGGCAGCTCCTGCTCAACTACTACCCAGGAGCTGCTTTTAGTTTCTGCTCATCGCATCTTTATTTCGATCCCTGTGCACGTGCACCCTTTCTGGACATTCAATAGCCACAAGACTCAAAAAGGTAGACCTTACTTTGAATTAGTGTTCTGTCAAGACTAAGTTGACTTGTCCCCTTTGTATCAGTCTTTTATAGTTCCACCTGAAACACTGTACCAGGGCGAGGTATAGGTGAGGGACAATACAACACTGCTACAATGTAGAAAAACGAATACATTGTTGAGCACTACTTTCACTTATGGGCAATACTTAAATCGAAATACAGCAGAGCCTGACGGCTGGGGGTTAAGTGGGAGGAGTGCAAGGCAGGAGGATGGCAGCACTGCAGTAAGAAGAGAAATTTGAGATCTAGGGTTGAACCCCCAGACACAGCCGAGGACTTTGATTTTTGGGGGTAGAAAGAAGCAGTGGAAGGGCACCAGGTGTGAAAAAGGAGTTGGAACAGGGGGCAGTGCAGAGAGCACAGGGGACAGATCAATCAAGTAGTGCTTTGGAGTGTAAAAGGTGTGAAGGAAAACAGGTGAAGATGGGGTTAGCTCTGTAGTGCAGGGTTGGGGAAAATCCATGGATTTAAAGACAGGAGAAGAATTATGAAGTAGGATTGGGTATGCATGAACAGCCATACAGCATTTATTTAGTATGTATTCATTTTGCGCCATAGCCCACAGGAATCAGGGCCTTTGTTACCGTAGTGCAGCAAGATGGTAATGGAAAAAAGGTTGGAGAGGATTGAGGTTGTGTGGGTAGTGACAGGCAGAATAATAATAATTAGTGGGGGGTTGGGGGGGGCCTAAGACGTGGCTAGAGCAGCTGTGTAAGCGGAGAACCTGCCTAGAATTCAAGTTTTTAGTGGTGTGATTTGCGAGGTATGGATGGGTTTTCCTTTTGTTCACTTGATTAATTCTAACCAAGACAGCAGTAGTGCTGATTAATTGCTGAGAGGGCGGTTGGTCTAAAAAGGAGACAAAGGGTTGTTCCTTAGGAGTCTTTTTGGGTTGGATGACAACAACCAATCTAAAATGTAAAAGGTGTTTACGACGTTCATACAAGACTCATAGCTGTAACCGTAGACAGCATTGAGAAAAACTGTAAATCGACACACAAGACTTCTAGGTGTACCACCTCGTCCGACCAAGGGCATTGGGAGATCTGGAGAACGAATTAGCAGTCTGCAATGCTGTATTATTTAATAAGAGGTTGGCTTGACGGAAAGGGAGGTTTCATGCATTAAGGCAGAATATGGGATGTCAGTTTGTTATAGTAAATCCCGGTTTAAACATGCATTCAGCCAATAGATCGGACACAGGCACTGTATGCAGAAACACCCAATTTGAATCTGCTGTCAAAAAAAGGCAATGCATGAATCCCGAGTTGTTGGCAATACAACCAAATCTAAACCACTTCAGGCAAGCTAGATTCATACTGACACTTGAATAAGAACAGAGGTCAAACGATGGCCAGTGGTGTGCATGCATAAGAAACTGACCACTGAAGGAGAACCTTTCCAGATTCTACTCTTTACTCTACTCCCGTCAGTTACAGGACGCAGTCCATAGCAAGCACCATGTGCCCGCTCAAAAAATGTACGGAAGCAAAGAGAGTATCCAAGGACATGGAGTCCCATGTGCATGATGTAGTATTAGGAGGCCCAGACACTCACCAGTCTCCATTGGGGAGGCCTCTTCCTCCTCCTCCTCTTCCTCTTTCTTTTCCTCTACTTTGGCAGCTGCTGCCGCCTCCTCTTCCGCAGCAGCGGCCGCTGTTGCAGCAGCGGCTGCCGTCGCTGCTATCTGGTTGCGCTCGGCTTGCTCTGCCGCTTCCTTCTCCCTTTCCTCTTGACGTTTCCGTGCCTGTTCTTCAGCTTGAGCAATCTCGGACGCAATCTTCTCCATATCGACCTCAACCTTCAGCGCACACAACTGTATACACAAAATACAGTACTAAACATACAATTTGCACAGAGCCCATCATTTGCATCAAACTGAAGCAACGTTATACCATTTGAGTCCTAACACACTCACTTTATGTACAATCACTAGTGCCTAGAGACGTTTAGATTAAAAAAAATATTTAAAAAAAAGGAAACGCTCTTAAATGATAGTGCATGTCACAACACACCCAGACACTGGGCTATAAAGAGAGTGTTCGCAAGTTTGGACTTCAGAAACTAACCTGGTTAGAAGTGCAGTTAGGATCCATTTAGCAACACATTAGGATGGCTTCTACACGGATCTCTAGGTCTGACCCTCGTGCTCACCTGACTCTTTCAAGATAGCCACTCAAAATATTCAATGTAAAAAACACATTTCAGTTTGTTTTAAGGCTACACTGAAAAGCCAGTACGACTGTGCTTGAAGGGTCTGTATCAGAAGAATTACATTCAGTCAAGTATGTTCTAGAGCACATGCCCGTCAGTTTTATTAACTGTGCGTGCCAACAAATGGTCTCAGATCCACAATTATTTACTGCTTTGTAACAAATAACACAGGATGGGTACTTCATACAGAATTGCCAATGGAAAGATTTCCGCTGGGCTGGTGGCAGCAAGATCTCAGATGCCCCGCCATATTCCACAGAACCACAATCTGCACTTTATATTGCTACAAAATGGTAACCTTGCCCTTCAAACAAATAGAGGGGAACGTCAAGAAGCTGCAATGTATTGCAACGGCCACAGCGGACACAGTTATGAACAGGGAGGGCTTTTCACATATTTAGAGTGACTATCTGACACTTCTGTACTACTGTTTAAACCTCATTATTGTTGGTTGTAGTGCTGTACTTCTAACTCCACAACTGGTACCAGGTGGTGGATCTCGACCCAGTAAACATTGCCCTGGGCAGACACAAAAGCACAACTCTTAAGCCACCCTTCGCACACACCAAACTGATTAAGAAGCATACTGAATGATTCCCCCACCCCACACAGTCCCAACTACATAGCGAGGCCAGTTTCTAAATGCAAGGAGCCCCCTATGACTTACCCACACATAGCCTAAGAGTACACGTACATTAGAATTCTTCATTTCAGAGACTACCAGCAGCCACCTTTCTGCTACTCCTGGCAGTGGCAAGAAACTCAACGGGCAGACTTTTATAAATGGACAAAACCAGCTCCAAAAAAAATAGCATCTGCAAACAAAACTAGAAAATGACAGAACTGGTTTATCCCCAAGCTAGGATATTATTGCCAATTTCAGAACCATGCACTCAAATAGGTTTTCAGGCTCCGATGACTCCTGTCACTACCACTTGCAAATTGTATGTCAAATTCTAAGCCCCCTTCGACAGATGAACCCGGCAAACAATGTCCTTGTTCTTTTTCATTCCACTACAAGGGCAACACTATCATTACTTAACCAATACCAGTATGGTATGGGTTGGGTTGAGGGATGGGAGCCTTTTGTCAAACACCTTTTGTGCCCCCCAGAAGACATTCTTCAAAAAGCCAATTCCTGGCAGCAGGAGTGAATCCTACACAATGATCTGATTAGTTGCCCCCCCTCGTCCCCATTTCTAGCCACTCTGTTAGGGAGAATGTTCATGTTTAGTGCTTAATTCCTCCCACCTTAAAGACCCCCAGCCCTTTTGCTCGACCTACGATTTTTTAATCATAACCCTGGAGTAAGACATACCCTTTTCTCACTCTCCCATGTGTTTTGACCTGATTTGGAATATGTGTTTCCTCTAGTTATGGAGTCAGACAAACTCCATAGGCATCTACTTTCTGTATTGTGACACATCACCTGCAGTGCAGTGTCACAAACATACTTTAGATTTCTCTTTAAATACCTTTTCTTGTGTGAACTACTGTTCAAGAATAGTAAGTGAAATTGACTTCACTTTTCTCTTTGTGGGTCCAGCACACAGCATCTTATGTGGAGTGATTGGCGGTTACCTAGTAGCACCTTATCCTACATTCTCATGTAACATTTTTTAGGTTACCCTCACTAATAAGTGGCTGGTGGCAGTGGTTTAATTTTCCTATCATTGTGCGTTTCTACCCTAGTCTTATTTTCGCCATTTTCTGTTTGCGAGTTCTTTCTTGGAATTTACTCTGCGCACCAAGCCAGGTTTGAATGCTTTGTTCGTTTTCCAGTGTCTGGAAAGGCAGGATGTGAGGGAGGTTCCCGAAACTCGTCTGTCCTTTGTATCCAAGAGTGCTTGAATGCAACCAGTTCCGATTGGCTGCCTGTCCTTTCAGGAGAGCCACCCTGCTACTTGAATGAAGGCCTAGGCTGTGCATGAATGGGAGAAACCCGCTTAGAAGGTGAGGGTTTTGGGACTAGAGTCAGCGTCAACCACTGGCGGAAGCACCAAATGAAGAAACTGAACAAAGCTTGATGCATCCTCTTGGACCTTTGAATTGCCCGGTGAAGCCCTGCGGCAGCGCTGAAACTCAAATCGACTAGAGAAGGACCTGGGTTCCTGAGCCTCAGTCACGGGGACAAGAGGGAGGACGTCTGGAGGACTCCTGCGGCAGCAATTTGGAGGTCGGCAGCAGCTACGGGCTCTTTTCGGATCAGCAGCACTTTGCGGTTTCACGTGCCTTAAACAGCACCATTGGGTATCTTGGATACTGGTTGGGCTTCCTTCACTCATCGAGTCCTACACTCTGGTGAGGGGACTGGAGCTCTGCGCGTCCTGCTTCTGGAGGGTCCTTAGGAGACTCCTGGATCTTCTGGCTGGATGGCAGACCCTTCACTCGACTACGGATTTCTCGACCCCGGGCACTCGGTTCCTGCAGAAGCAAAGAAGTACAGCCAGTCGGGGAAGATGGTCCAGTCGAGTTTTCCTCAGAGTTAGTTGGTCCCACTAACCCAAGGAAGGAAGTCGTCCCTTCCGGAGCTTCTCTTGTCGATCAGAAAAAGGAGTTTCAGCACAGCAGCAGGACTTCATAGGGCAATTCAAAGGTCCAGGAGGATGCAGCATGCTTCTTTCACAGTTTCTTCATTAGGTGTTCTTTCCAGTGGTCGACTTGCCTCTAGTAAAAAAAAACTCGCCTTTTAAGCCCATTCATGCCCAGCCTAGGCTGTAAAACAGCAGCGTGTCTGTCCTGAAAGGACAGACAACCAATCAGGATTGGGTGCATTGAGGCATTCCTAGTGACAAAGGACAGGGGAGTTTCGGGAACCTCCCTCACTTCCTGCCCTTCCAGACACACTGAAGGCAGAGGCCGGTTTCAGGACTGAAGCCCGTCAAAGGTAAAAAACAAACAAAGGGCCCAAACCTGGCTTGGTGTGCAGAGTAAAACCCAAGAAATATCTCACAAACAGAAAATGGTGAAAAAAGAAGACCGGGGCCCTTTTGATAAAATGGTCACCCACGGGTGCTATACTGCAGCCGAGGATTCAGCATGCGGTAGAAAAGCACAATGGTAGGAAAATTAAACCAATGCCACCAGCCATTTAATGTAGTGAGGTTAACAAAAAAAAAATGTATGAGTAGGTAGGATAAGGGGCTACTAGGTAACACCCCCTAGTACTCCACATAAGATGGTGTGTGCTGGACCTAGAAAGAGAAAAGGAAAGTAAATTTCACTTCACACAAGAAAAGGTATTTAAACCATATGAGAAATCTAAAGGCTTTCTCTGCGACACTGCACTGAAGGTGCAGTTGACACCATACAAAAAGTAGATGGCTGTGGAGTTTGAGATACTTGAAAAACAAAAGGAAATTAAAAAGTCCAGCAAAGGAGCTGGGGTCCCTAAGGTTGAAGGGAATTAGCACAGAAATGAGAATTCCCCCTAAAAGATACTTACCTCAGTGTCTTTAGCTGTGCTCTTAGTTGAGACTTGCATTGGCTACTTTTGCTTCCAACTCTCCCTTTCACAAGCATAACAGATTGTGACCCTACAAGTGATTTCTATAACTTTGTGCAAGACTTTTACTATCCAAGAAAAGCCTCAGCTCAATACACTGTGCTTCAATTGATTTTGGCTGTCCTGGCTCCCTGCAGACTCTTCAAGTCCACTGATTTTGATATTTCTGTCCCTATAAATTGGTACTTGTTTTAGACTATTCTTGCTGGGAAAGGCTTGTCTAGATCTCATTAGAAGATTAATTGTTCAATTTACTTGTATCTTTGTGTCTTTTGTTTTGTTTGTCTGTTTAGCAAGGTGTGTGTTTTTTGCTCTGACTCGATTATCCATTGTCAATTGCTTATTGTTCATCATTTTGATGTAATGCACTTTATTGAGGTCATGTGAATGGTGATTCTGCTGATTTTTGCTTTAGAGAGAACTAAAGTATGGGTTTATTGACAATTGGTATTTGGAATGTTAAAAGGTATGAGGTGTCCTTCTAAAAGGAAAACAATTCTATCCAGATTATGGAGGGAAAAGATTGATGTGGTTCTATTTCAAGAGACACCTTGAGGATGGCACTGAGAACCGCCTTACAAATTCTAGATATACGAAGGTGTGGTTGAATGGTTATTCTACTAATTCACGAGGAGTTGGAATTTTGGTTAGAAGGGGGTTGGGTGTAAGTGTTGATAAGATAGTTATGGACGATGCAGGTCGGGTCATTTTAGTTGATTTGAAATTTGAAGATAGGCTGTTTACAATCGGCTCAGTTTATGGCCCATGTGCAGTGGGGGGGGGGGGTCTCTTTTTTGATACTGTAACTAAACTTCTGGCTGACATGAGGGGAGAAGTAATCATTTTAGGTGGGGATTTCAATTGTGTTATGGACTTCAAATTGGATAGATCCTCGGCGTGCTCCTTTACTGGCCACAGATCTAGTAGAGAATTTTGTGATTTTGTGGATACCTTTGATTTGATTGACTCGGAGAGTCTTGCATCCGAAGACAGTAGAGTATACATTTTACTGTCCGGTTCATGATTCCTTTTCAAGGATTGACTATTTACTTATATCAGATCATATGGCTGAGACGATAATCGAAGCATAAATGTGTGAGCGGCATCTTTCGGATCATTCTCTAGTTTTGGTTAGATTGTGTCTTGCTCCGCACTCTCCGGATTCTGCTAGGTGGAGGCTAAAACCATTTGTTCTGAAAGAGGAAAAAGCATTACAATCGCTTTCTGGTTTTGTGTCAGACTATTTTGCTGTAAATAAGGGTTCGGCTGATAGTTTAATGGTTTGGGATGCGTTTAAGGCCTAAGCTAGGTGTGAATTGATTACTTGGACATCTAGAGTGAGGAAGGAAGGGGAGACAAAAATGAGAGATCTTAAGCTGGATCTGGGTAAATCACAATCGCCTTATGCTCGTACTGGATCAGTGAGGGATCGTTTAAAGATGGAAAGGTTGTATGAGCAGTTGCGTCTGGAGTCTGAGATTCAAGCAGACCGTGGGACTTTTTATTCTAAACAACGCTTCTGGGAGAGAGGGGATTCTGGGGGTAAATTGCTTGCGAATAGGTTGAAGTGTTTGTGCGAGAGGTCTTTTGTCCAGAAAATAAAATATGAGTCTGGTAGGATTATTGAGAAAAGGAAGGATATTGGTGAGTGTTTTCGCAATTATTATGAATTGTTATACTCTGAAGAGCATGTGATGTTAGAAAGTGATCTGGTGGAGTTCTTTGATAAGATTGAAGTTCCTTGTCTGTCTGATGAGGCCAGAGAATTTCTGGATGCCCCTATTTTGGTGGAAGAGGTGATAGAGGCCATTATTAAAATGAAGCCTGGCAAGTCACCTGGCCCAGATGGACTGCCGACTGAGTTTTACCAATGGTTTGCTGAGCAGCTAGCTCCAGAATTATAAGAACTCTATAATCGGTTTCTTATGGAGGGTGTTTTATGTCCTTCAATGAGGGAGGCCGTGATTACGGTAATCCCCAAAGAGGGGAGAGATGCATCGAATTGTTGCAATTATCGCCCCATTTCACTTTTGAATGTGGATGCAAAATTATTTACGAAAATATTTACTTCCAGGTTGGATAAATATATGGGTTTGTTAATTGGTAGGTCTCAAGTGGGTTTTATGAAGCAACGTCATGGATATGATAATATTAGGACTCTCTTGGATATTTTGAATTTGTCATCCTCAGGAATTGATGATTTGATTTTCATATTTCTTGACGCTGAGAAGGCATTTGATAATGTGGCTTGGGCTTTTTTAAATTTTACTTTGGTTAAGATGGGTTTTGGTCCCCTATTTATAAATGCTGTTGGGGCATTACAGTCGGGTATTAGTGCAAAGGTCCGGGTGAATGGGGTACTTTCATCTTCTTTTAGATTATTTAAAGGCACACGTCAAGGATGTCCACCATCACCGTACCTTTTTAATTTGTCTCTTGAGCCATTTTTGTCATATATTCGGCAGTCGGATTGCCTATCCGGTTTTATAGTTAGTGAAGTTGAAGTTAAGGTTTTGGCGTATGCTGATATAGTTATTGTTCTTAGTAATCCTGTAGAGGGGGGAAACATCTTGAAGAATATGATTTCTGAGTTTGGTGGGCTCTCAGGTTATAAAGTTAATTGGGAGAAGACGGTTGTTTTTCCAGCTCGAGACGCTCAGGTGTGTAGACAATTATTAGATTGGAATTGTAAATGGGAAAACTGTAGGGTGAAATATTTAGGTGTCTTTTTGTCTAGAGATGTGAAAGGTATGGCGGAGTTCAATATAGATAAAGTTCTGGAAAGCATGAGGACTATGATCCGTAGGTGGAGTAGACTCTTTATCCATCTGGGCAAAGGTTAATGCTATTAAAATGGTGCTCCTACCTAAGGTTCTGTATATTATTCAATCGCTACCTTTAAGGTTTACGAAAAAATTTTGGGCCGTGTGGATAGGGTCTTTCAGGAGTTTCTATGGGGAGTTTCAAGGAAACCAAGGATACCCAGGTATTTAATGGTTAGGAGTGTACATGAGGGGGGTTTTGGTTATCCTAACATTGAAAATTACTACAAAAGTTTTGATTAAAAAATGTGTATCCCATTTCTCGTTGAATGAATCAGACATTCCAGTTTGGGCTCAGATAGAAGAGTTTAAGATGAGACCCTTCCGAACTGAATCACTGTACTCTCTTGGAAAGTTACCTAAATCGGTCAGTACATTGCAGGCTGTCCATGCTTCCAAAGATGCAGTCACATCATTGATTGTAAGTGGAGGGCAGGGACTTCATTTCTATGGGGAGGCCTCCATTTGGCAGAATCCGGGGTTGCAGATCAATAATAAGATGCTATGCTGGAGCAGTTGGATGAACAAGGGTATATTACTTATTAGCGACATATGGGATGATGACGGTATGATATCTTTCGAGTCTCTGAAGCGGAAGTTTATGCTACATAATAGGGAAATGGGGAGATATAGATTGTTGAGAGATTTGATTTCTGAGAGAGTATTAATGCTTACTGACCCTTTGTTACAAAGACCAGAAAGGTGTAGTTTTATTGTAGTTGTGCCTCGTGCAGTGTCTAGTTATTTGAGGTTGTTCCCGGTAGAAGAGAAATTTAGATCTTCATGGAATGCTCTTCGACTTATGTGGTGTGCTGAACTGGGTGGAGATATTTCTATGCAGGATTGGGAGGTTCTATGGAAGGTTCCAGTTAGGATGAAAATTGATCTAAATTTACAATATATTCAACAGAGGATTTTGGGGCGTCTGTTTTGGACTCCAGTTAAAATGCACAGATTTGGCTTAAGGGAGGATAGTATGTGTTTGAGTTGTTCTACGGAGGAAGGCACTTTGCTTCACATGTTATGGAATTGTTCGAGGGTTAAAGGTTTTTGGAGTGAGGTTTTGGATAGAGTTGATTTGGTCGGGAACATCTCTTTTCCAAGGACACCATCATCAGTTCTTTTGAAATCACCAGTGGGCACTCGTCACTTTAGCTATGCGACTCTGTTTTGGGCTAATAAGGTGTTTTTGGTGGCGACTCGTCAAATTTTACGCCTCTGGAAGACGAGAAAGAAACCAAGTATTGATGAATGGTTATCGCAGGTGCAGTTGCTCTCAAGATTTGAGAGGATTAAGTATTATGCTTTACATAAAGAAGAATTTTATAAGGAACAGTGGGGAGCTTTTAATGAACTCTATGTGTGAATTAAGTGCTGATGGGCGATGCTTTTTGTTTCAGAGTGGTTAATTTACTATTGTGTTCTTTTTATTGTGTTTGTCTTGTGTTGCGTTGTGTGGTTGTGTTTTTTTTTTTATTTTTTTTAATTTTTTCCTCTGGTTTTTGGCTAGTTATTTCAAATTAGGTTTGTTGCGATTAGTAGAGATAATTGATAGCTTTTTCTTATTTATTCTGTACTAATTTGTATCAACTTGTATAATGCTTTTTGTCGTTTTTTTGTTATCATAATTGTTGTTTTGGAATGATATGTATTTCTTTTGATACATCTTTAAATAAAGTTGTCAGAAAAAAAAAAAGATTCATTGTCCTCACTTATACCGAGAACCTGTTAACCGATTTCCTTTCTTTAACCTTTCCTTTCTGCAACCCCAGAATCTGCAAAGTATAGCTAGTGATATATAAATGACATTACTGTCCTTTTGAATGAAGTCACCTCCGGTTGTAGGAAGTGTGTAAAAATCATCTCTAAAGAGTATCTATTAACTTGTGCTGATTATGGAAAAGTACATTTGATTGCTACATATCTTGCCCTTTTTAAAGAATGCTCATTTAAAAATTGATGTTAAATAAATAACTATTTATAACTGAAACCTTGAGTGCAAGCGTTACTTGTATTTGTGAATTTCATTGCTACAGCTCCAATTTACCCCTCTTGAGATAAGCCTGGCTCTTCAGTCACACTACCAACCTGTGTAGTAAAGGCCTACACCAAAAGGGGGTTAGCTAATACCATGCAGTGTTGTATAGTGTAGTCTCACACATTGTTACTACATCAATTCTTACCCAACACTCTTGAGCACACCCAAAATCCATCATGCATCCACAACAGGACTTGGCCATATCACCAGCACACTAGTAATGACCTCCATGAAAGCTCTGTCTGAGAATAAGGGAAGCTCTACTCCCTTCTTCGGATTACATTTTCTTCTGTTAAAACACACATAACCATCATCCATTCCAACGAGCACTAGCACCGACTCTTACGTTTTCGTTTCCCTACATTTTTTGTGCACTTTTGCCTTTCTGACTTTGCATACACTTCCATTTTCCCTCTCTCATTGGTCAGTTTCCTTTTCACCCCACAGACCACTGTTTGGCTGCTACCTTGGGCAGGATTAAAATGAGTCTCTGCACAGACAAAGCTCAGCACTTGTGTGCAATATAATACAAATAACATTTCTCACGGTTTCTGCATGGAGGTAGGAACAGCTTATGCCTGAGCAGCAGCACGGTTGGCTTTTGATCCTCAAATCATTGGCTGGAGAAGATATTAACAAGACTGATTTACTCTGCAGATACTAGGAGTGCACACCCTTCTTCTAACTAGACTCCCCTTTCTCCTATAGCTATTAAATTGAAACAAGGACCCAAGCAGACCCATATGAAAATGTCACATACCCGCTTTAGCTCATTGTTAAAGGAGTCTGTGCTTTCCAGGAATTTTCTTTTCTTGTCTTGATGACGTTCTTCTATCTGCAAGAGCTCCGCTTCCAGCTTTCGCTTTCCGGGAAAAATAAAAACAAATTAACATTCACCAACTAAGAACGCAATGCACATGTTCACTAGGGAGTCCTACACTATGCCGTTGCTAACAGTTACCTTCTGCCTACTTTTCAGTAGAGAAAATGGGCCGTTCCACCACATTCCGAATATTTTTGTACACACTTTTCTGTGGCGGACCTCCATTGTATAAGCCGATTCCAAGAACTTTAAGAGGAAGCGGCATTAGAGAAGAGGAAGTGCCGCCTGCAATACCATTACAACAAAGCGATAAAGTAAAAAGATGCATTTTTTTTTTTACTTTAGGACAATACGTTTAGTTACCAATTCTGTCCTACAAATAGCAGTAATACCAAAAGCAATTGTGCATTAGTAATGCTGCAACCAACACTAGTATCCTCAATACAAGATTACTGCTACCATCAGTGTTGCAGGTAACAGTAGTACTATTAGCAGCAGTACTACTACCAGTATTAGCTGAACTATCATCAGTGGTAGCAGCACCACCATTACCAGAGACACTACCAATAGTGTTACTACGAGTACTATTACTAGCAGTGCAACATCAGTGACTGAATTAGTACAACCTAGCAGTAGAAATACTGCCAATACAGTTAGTAATACTAGTACTGCTGCTGCAACTACAGTTCATTGCAGTACTGGTTGCGTTAGTAACACTACTAGTAGTACTAGATCTACTAGCAGCATTACAGAAACTACTTTGATACGGTTAGTGGTAATCGAGTTTTTAAATCTAAAAATGCCACTGCCAGCAGAAGTAGCGGCAACATAGCACTGGTAGTAAGTATATCTATTACAAAAAACAAATACTGGTAGCACATGTAATATCACTTACTTACAGTAGCAATACTACTATTAATTGTAGCACTACTTCCAAACAGAATTATACTTTTAGTGGGGTATACTTAGCAAGGACTTTTACTAATTGGTGTAATGTAAAAAGAAAAAGCAACCTTTTGAGTTTGAGAGAGTCGTATTCTATTACTTGGAGTCCATCATGATGAGAGGATCCTGGAGAAGACATATAGAAAAATACTTAACTATTCAAGGCAAGGGGTGGCAGTGTGAGGTTTCATGACCTATTATGGGGGTAATGCAGTGTCTGAGGCCCTGGAAGTTCTAAGGACCCGTGCAAACTTGTCCGCTTTGTATGGCGCTGACATTTGGGGCCACTCTGATCTCGGTAGGAAGGAGCAGAGGTAAATGGCAAGGTTGAAAAATCTCCTTGCCCTTACAAGAAGTGCCCTGTCTCTTCCTTTAAGATTAGAGCTGGGGGTGGATGGTCTTGCTTTAGATGCTAAACTCAGACCCTTAATATATTGCCACAAACTGTGTACCTCACCCGTCCTTCGTACCTACAAGGAAGCCCCCTTTGATGTAGTTGCACAAGAAGGCGCTTTAGCCCTCCCATGGGTTAGTTAGGTCTCCGACCTTACTAGAAAATTCTGCCCCCCCCACCCCGCACTCCTTATGATTAACCTTGAATCCCAGGACCATGTGGTAGCAAAAGGACTATCAAGCAGAGATACAGGGACTAGTACTACAAGATTACATTTTCAGAGATCGCATTGGCTGGTGCAAAAGCAGAATATTGATCGTGTACTGATGACAAGGAAGCACTCACCTTATTCTAAAAAGCAAGGTTGGGGATACTTCCATTGGCAGCGGTCTTAAGCAGCTGCAGCAAAGGTTATCTACCCCGGTGTTAGGAAAGAATTCCATTTCATGTGTAATTTTCCCTCCAGTGGTGTACCCCCCAACTTTTTGCTTGGTTTAAAAGCCATAGTCTGACTTTACTTCAGCTGCACTCCCCTGGGCTTTCCGCTCACTTTATTATGGGGATACTGACATGCCCTTAAAAAATAGTCAGTACTGGGAGACTGTTTTCCTTAGTCCTTGTCAATGTTGCAACCTTTCTGCAATATGTTGCAAGTGCACAAGGTACCTTACAGTACAGTGCACTTGGGTCTTCCTGTCATTTCTAAAGGCCCTAGATACTCGAAGGATTTTTTTTTTTTAGAAGTGCAGATGTGCCTTGGAAGGGCTGGTGGCAGCATAACTTTGTATATTTGTAACCCTTTCATGCCAGGTAAACCGCGGTTACAGCTTTTGGCACGACTAGGTGGCCTGGCTCCAAAACGGCCATGCCAAAATGTTCTTCTGTCCTCTGGCCATCTTGCCGCTTCACCTTCCCCAGGTCGAGCCAACCCGGGCCAGTACTCATTTGGGCATGTATTTTCCCACAAAACGCCAAGCTTTCACAGGCTTCTACATGCCTTGTGTGTGCTTCCGGGATGTGGGCTGGACTGTCTGGTCCAAATACACATCCTGGGAGCCAGAGTATGGTGTGCTGTGAATGCCTGGGTCCACTGTGGTCCATCATGGTCCACGTTTAGTATGCCTGTATGTGAGCAGATCTCCCAATGGGTCCAATTTGTTTTGGCGCGAAGATGATTTTGGATAGGATAAGGCTCCAAACACCCATACCATGTTGATCTCTGGAGTTCTAACTGAACGAAGGATAGGATCCAAGTATTCTGAAACTAAGAAGCAGAGTTGAGGGACCGCTGGAAGGTTTGGCACCCTGAGCATGCTGCAGTCCCGCTGGACCCCTCTGCATCTGGTCGTCCTAGAAGGTCTGCGAAGACACTTTGACCCATTAGAATAGTGGGACCAACTATTCTCGGCACCTTCATCAAACATTGCAAGCAAGCCTTCTCGGAAGCGTCCCTGAGCCAACCAGTGGGCTGACCAGCTTGAGCAGGACCTTCGCTCCGATACCGCCGCCGTTTAGAGGCCCTTGAAACTTGGTACATCGCAAGCTCCGAGTTCGCGGAACTCTCACACCGAATTTCGTACACTTAGCGTTCTCAGCCCTGGAGTAAAGAGCACCCGAACCAGAGCATGTGCAGTTACTGTGTCGCCTAGCCGTGTTGACGAACGCAAGTTAATTGCAGCTGTACTCCTCTGTGCCCTGAAGCCTGCTACAGCGGAACTGGCCTGATCCATCAACCAGGAGTGGAGAAATCGCCCCTGTCCCGTTTGGGAATTGCCGCATTTGAACGTGCAACTGAAGTGGACTGGAGTGCGCCGGGTGTCAGCAAGTAAAATTGCAATCCTTACAGGTGGCCCCTAGTGCATCCATCAATTTGTACGCACGAGTGCCCCCTGAGGGCCCCTCTCCTTTCCAATGCTATTGCGAACTGGCAAACTATTTCCAACTCTTGGAACCCTCCATGAATAGGGGGAACCTATTCTGCATCACCTCACCCACCTTCCCGAGCTGCTACAACCATTACAAAAGACCCTGTTTTGCCCATCTGCACTACCGCGTGCGCCAGGATCGCCAGTACATTTGAGCACTAGGCCCCCCTCATCTTAGGGATTGGACTGCCTTTCAGTTAGGATTGTGTTTGATGCAGAACTACACTATTTGCACTACCCGCTTCCTTCCCTTTCTAGGTTGTGGACCCATTTCGTGCATTAACCCTTTAGTGTAAATATATATTGTGTTGGCTTACAAGCATTACTGTGATTATCTGTGTGTTGAAACTCAAAGGCCTTGCAGTAAGTGCATATATATATATATATATATATATATATACACACACACACACACATATATATATATATATATATATATATATATACAGAGTGATTTGTAAGTGTTCTTTACTCTGTGTGTTCATTGAGGTCTTTCAGGCACATTCACCACCCCCCCCCGCCCCCCCCTGGAGACCTACTCTTGACCGCCGCCAATGCTACCTTCATTGGGCTGACTTGTCCAGAAGGTTACCCTGTTCCAAGAAACTTGGCTGGCCTTGTGAACCTCTGCCCAGCAGGTCAGAGTTCAGAAATCTGTCTTAACACCCGGTGCAAAATCTTCAGGCAGGGAGACTAAGACCTTGAACACTTTGGTTACGTGCCCCCAATACAGGAGCATCCACTAAAAGTTGCTTGTTCCTACATATAAAAAGCACAACCTAAGGAGACCAAAAGACTCAATGGAATTTTATGTAGTCAAAACACCCGACGCTTGAGAATTAAATGCATTTTATCATTGTAAATGCCAGTTTCATGGTCTAACCCTGTACTTTAAATGTTGTTTTATCTAATTCCTTGATATTCTTGCTTTTATTGAGATGCTGATGAAATAAAGATTATTACTACTACTAGTTCTGGGGTGCAAATAAACACGGTTGATGAGCGTACGTAAACGGATACCAAAAAATAGGTGCTTCAATATTTCGATTCCCAGTCAGTGCCATCTATCATGGAAGGATGTGCCCACTGCACTGCATGGAGACAGGTGTATCTGTCGTTACAGATTATCTCTGCAGAAAGCACTCGGGGAACTTAGTATCTGGATGTAGACAATGGGAAGACTGGTTACTGGGATTTATACCACACTGGGCTGTTACTACTTCTATGGTCTCCAGTCACTCTGGTGTATCCAACAGAGATGGGGATGGTTTAGGTTAAGAGAAGGATATACAGATAGTTGTGCTGTTGTGTTTATTGACTGTAGACACTGAAGTGCCCCGAGCTCTGCACGCCGATTTGTTTCTAGGTGGTCTGTGTCTAGGGTACATAGGCATTTGTATCCATAGGCGAACTATGTGGGCCCATGATGTTAGGATAACATTTGGGGCATGGTATGCAAGTCATGTAGAGTTCTCTAGGGAGGAGTTTTAAAATGTCTTTCAAGGGATAGTTTGTTTACAGCGTATGAGCTTGGAAAAGCAGTGTGTTTGGAAGTTTGTGGGCAATTTACAAGGACCCCCTGTGTCAAGAAAAAGATCAGTCCGGAACATACTGCAATTGGGCATAAGGCAGCAAGCAAACAGTGGGATTTCAGAGAGCAAAATCACTGAGACACGCGATCAACATCACTGTATCAAATGTTATTGCACCAAAATAAATTGCTGAATGCGCAGCTACTGCACATTTGGCATGAACTAAAATAACTGAACAAGATTTGCTGGGGTGTCCCCCACATTAAAGGTGAGGAGTGTGAGGCAGCAAAAAAAAAAAAAAAAAAAAAAAAGAAACACAAAAAAAGACCCTGCAACAGAAGTCTCGTCTCGCAGGGGACAGACGAGGGGGCTGAGATGGGAATTCAGGTAAGGGTGAGGAGGCAAAGTTAAGTAGCAAAGGGGTCTTGGGGGTAGGAGAAAGCAGCACAGTGCAATCAATCAACGTGGTTACTGCACACTGCCGTTTTATAATTCAACATTTTTGGATCAACGGGGTGCGTAGTAATCATGTAGATCCGTGACAAATCAATATGTTGGCAACAGAGAGGCAAAATAAAATGTGTGATGTTTGGAAGTAAACACTTTATACCAATTGCGATAGCCCTGTGTACTTTTTGCTGCCTTTTGGATTGCATTTTTCCCAGTCAGGCTTAATCCAAAGCCTGTCAAAGGGTGCCTTTGTTTTTATGTGCTTTGCCTTCAGACTACTAACGCAGGGGTACCGTAAAGTCTCCCAGAGAGTACCCTCTCTCGGACAGTCGTGTGGCTAGACAGGTAGTGGCTTTTTCCCCCTTTGCAAAATGAATCCATTTTAACAGACTCATTTTTGACCCGCTCCATTCATTAAAATAGAGGTGGTCTTTGCTCAAGGGCCTGTGGGCTCACAGAACTAGTCATTGTCTCTCTATAGAGGAGGTGCCCACCTTTGGATGCTAGATTTGTGGGTCACAGGCCTGGAAGCTGTAGTCACCAGCAAATCAGTTCCGACTGGCATGTGCCTCTCTGGGACAGCGTGAATTAACTCCTTTGAGTGAGAGACCCTTCCAGAGTGCACATTGTGCTTGGAGAGATAGTCTACAATTGGTTAACCCTTCCCTTGTTTTAATGATACTTTGGATGTAGTGTTAAACTCTCAGATTTCTGAGGCTGATAAAAGCAGACACCTTTGACCACTAGCCTGGTCAACAGCTGGACGTCTGAACCTTCATGAAGCCTGTTGCACGAGCAAGGACCGGAGATCTTCATTAGCATCATTTGACACTCCAAATAATCAAATGGCAAAGCTCTGCCTCTCCTCTCCAAGATGATCAGAAAACCCACAGCTGAACTCCTCCAGGATGTGGCGAGGACAACCGGATCATAGAATTGCACAAAAGGTCTCCGTGGACCTTCTGACCGGCATCGCTAGACCCAGAAGCAGGTGTGCCTTCACCGTCAGGATTCTGACTCCACTTCGTGCTGAAGAAACCAGAGAAACGTCGTCCAAGAACATCAGGCAAGCATTCTGGTTCCATCTTCCCCGACCATGAAACTCCAGGAGACTGTGCTGCATGATTTCTACAACCACGTCGCCAAACTCCTTCCTGCGGCTCCTATGTGGCTGGCTCTCCTCCAGTAAAACTCTCCAAGCAAATCAGTAGTTCTTCCCTTTGGGTGTTCTCTTCATAACTTCTGCCTCAGAAGTTTAATCCTGAACAAGAGGATTCTGCACCAATGACCATCAGCGACTGCATCCTTTAAGCACTTCAGGTCATCTGGCTTTGGAGTCCTGACCTGGAAATCCTTAGATTGAGAAAAAATTGTTATGCCCAATGGGTTTGGAGGCCCTAGGACATTGGTAACTTGTTGATGGATCCTTTGGTAGTCACTGAACAACATACACAGCAACCGCATTTGGCAACCACTGACCAGATGCTGCAGAGGAACCTTTTCAGTCTCAGGTTGTGAAAACACATTTCTAAGCACACCCAAAGAACATAAGTGCTGTTCGTTTTTACACCGCACCAAGCTCAAACATGCCCAGTCAAGCACAAGCACTCCAGTTCCAGCTCCAGCTCCATTTTCAAACAAAAACAATTACCTGATGCACCATGAGAGACTGAACCTGACGTTTGAGGACCTGCATTCTAGCTGTTGTAACGACCGAGCGGACATCAGGAACCACACTTTCACTCAGGATCTCACTGATAAGACGGTGATTCCTCTGGAAACGAGCAGTTGCTGCATGCTTCATAGAAAAGCCATCGTCAAAATCTGAAAGAAGAATAAAATCACAAATGGAGTCAGTTTATCTTGACGCACAATACACGCTGAAGTAAATTGTCAAATCTATAGAGAACGCTATAATCGTCCTGGTTGGTAGTGAGTGAGATGGGGAGGAGGGAGGGGCGATATAGTTTCCGTAAGGAGCATGGGCATGACTATCTATGGTGCCAAAGTTGAATACAATAATACCATCAGGATGGCAGAAAACTGAGCTAACAAATGTAGTAACACTTCACAGATCTACATACTCCTAGCACCAGAATAAAGCAAACAAAACTGAATATACTACTAATTGGTAGTACAACTATAATCATAGAGCAGAATACTACATAGTATCCTAAAGGAAAAGGATTAGTACCAGAGTCATGAACACCCTCGGTCATATACAGAAGCCTGCCCCATGTCACCTAGCCCATGAAACTAGTTTACTGAAGTACTAACCGCCTCAAATGAGTATTTAAAATGATGTATGAATAGTGTAATGTATTTTGAGGTTAGGTGCCCCAACAGCTGTACTATCCAGGTGGGAGATCCAGGGAGAAAGTATTTCTTTCTACTTTAGTATAGAATCAATTTAAGAGACTTGACCCCAAGAGCATCAATACAAGTGGACAAGTTCAAGACCATACATAGAGGTAAGTGACCCCCCACCTGCAAAGACCACCTCACCTCAAAACCTAGCCCTCACTCTGCTCACATAACCTCAAACAGCTTACCAACTTCGGCCAGTACAAGACTAAGACTCACTGCCCCTGAAAATATAGTCACTGGCAACTCTTACCACTTTGATCCAAGTGTTCGTCTTATTGTGCAACCAAGTTGGCAAGCCCCCATATACACAATCATCTTAAAAGAAAGCCCAATGTACTATGTACTATGTGCTTCAGGATGACCAGTCCCTTTTATCATATGGAATTGTTGATCTCGTTTGTAACCTCTCACTCAGCAACTTCGGCCAAATAAATACACAAGTTTATCAAACAGCCATTACATTTGCCTAACTTTATCTATCATTTTATGTAATATCTTTACTGGCGTTTCTGTGAGAGATGTTGGCAAACAAAATAAACTTGCGTCACACTTAGCCATGTTGATATTATTTGTATTTGTTTGAAGAAAAGGAATGAAAATTACAATCAGATAGTACATTTATAGATGGCATAGGCATCCCGAGTTAGTGTGCCTCTACATTAGCACAAGCCAGTTTAGGAGGGTGTTAAAAAGGGACAAAGGCCAGGTACAGAACAAAACAATAATAAACCAGTGACTTAGGAGGAAACATGAACCTGAGCGTGCCAGTGCTCAAAAACTCACAAACTGTCCAAATATGCAAAATGACATTATGCAACATTGGCGGGGTCAGGTATATTGCATAGTGGGGTGCCACAGGGAACCCGAATGCAAACCATAAAACACAGTCAAACAAGCATATATGTGTTCATAATATTTTTTTTGCTGATCAGCCGGTCTCAGGAAGGTAATTACTGGTGTCAGAATAGGATTCCAACCATATACTTAATAGGAGACAGGGATGTACTTTACCTGTAATCCTAGCTCTCCATCCGAAACACATTTGCTGGGTTAAGGATTTTCTTTTCTCCCCTGTCCCCAAATCTTTCCATGAGGCAATGTCTGCTCTCAAACGAATGCCACACCATGGTGCAAACAAACCCCGGTAAGTCATGCATAGTGTCTGCATTGTCTTCTAGATTTATGTTTGCATTTCTAAAGCACACAAGACCAGACAGGCATCACAACACAAAGCTTGGGGGGGGGGGGGGGGGGGGGAAGAGGGGAGGGGGGTGGTGGTGGTGTAATAAGGGAAGGGGTGGGGGGGGGCGGACAGTGATGAAGGGACACTTTAAAATGACAATGTTCATGTGGAGCACCCGATTGAGCAGGGTGAGCAGTCGAATGGTAGATGGACACAGTCACTTAAAAAAGCAGGTTTTCAGCAGTTTCCTGAAGTGCCAGTAGTGAGGCTCGGATTGTAAGTAGGTGGGAAGGTTGGTCCAAAGGCGAGCTGCTCTGACCAAGAAGCTGGAGCCTCCTGCTCTGTTGCGTTAAAGCGAGGGGTACTCAGTAGATTACAGTAGGGCAATCTTGTGGGCCTGTAGGACTTGTTTGTAGTAATCCTCCGAGATTCTCTCCACAGAGGATTGTGGCATTTGCCAAAGAGGTCTTTGTGAAGGATAAGCAATTTAGGGCCATAAGACTCCAAGGGATGTTCAAGGGAATCTTCAGACAGTCTTTGCTAGCTTCAGGACCACAGCCTTCAAAATTGTCCAGGATGGGCTAGTCCCAGACCATTGGTGTATTTTTTGGTCAGTTCTGAAACATATGTAGCGAGAACCATTTGATGGAACAAGTCTGGCTGGAAGAGGGCATACACAGTTGGGGTTGACCCCCAAGTTGAAATTATTTTTTTCCAACAGGAGAACCCAATGAAACTATAAAAAGGCCCACTGGAAACACAAGAATTGAGTCACCCTGATGACACTTTGCCAAGCCCAAATTATGTGGGTTAAAGCCCCAATAACCCTAGAAGTGATACAGCTTCCGAGAGTTCCCAAATGATGTTCGAACTGAGGAGATCAGTCACCTAGATCCCCATGCTCAGTACATCATGGGTCTCACAGTCTCCAACTAGCTACCATTGAAGAAGCTGCAATAAAGTTCAAAATTGCTTTCCTGGACTGAAGCAGCATTTTGAATGGAAACCTTATGACCAAGGAACCCGCTTGTCTCACCATTCCACCAGTGCCAAGGCTTTTGGAACCCATATGGATATTATGGGAAAAGCATCTGTGACCCATGCCTCAAGATGTGAAAATAAAATACTGGGCCCCATATTCCGCCTCCCGGAACCCCCTAGCTGATTCCATCATCGTGGAAGCCGCTCATTGGACATACCAGGCATCCATGCATTTCATCCCCTACTCTTCCCTTACACTTAGATCTGTACTCCATCACATCGCCGATAGCAGCAACTGCTTCTGCTTTGTCAGGAAGGTCAGAACGGAAATAGCGGGACTACTATTTTTTTGTGGCTCCCATGCAGATTAGGTAAACAGAATGAGGGCGAAAACAGGGAAACTGAAGATTGTGCATACTTTGTCTACAATCCGGTCTTCAGGAAAGAAACAGTATCACGGCAAGAGATGGTTCTTGCAGCAATATTACTACTTCCCACTTCCATCAGCAACTGTGGCAGAAGCAACGAGGACCTAATTTTACAGCCAAGATGACAAAAGAGAAAAGCAGAGTCCCGCAGATGGTTAGAAACCTCTGCCAGCCGCAAAGCAGCAGGACTTCCACAGTGAATGGGTGCATTTGGGAGAGTACTGAGACTGCTCATTTTCCAGCATGACAGAACATGAAGACAATTGGGTGCCAATTATTGTACAGAATGGTTACAATCTTAGATAATTCTCTCGAGACCATTCGTCCAAGAAAAGGCCTACATTCCTAGTTACAGCCAAGGAGCAAGGACACAAACTCTCTGCTCGCTATGGTCTAGTGAGTAAAGGGGAACTTCAGAATGTCTGCTTGCCATCAAGTGTACGGCCCCATGATGGTAAGGTATTGTGCTTCATAGATATTCTGGAGGACCACTCTCCCGGTACAATTGGAATTAAAAACCAGAGGTTCATCAGGTGCATTATGAATGCACAAACCTTCAGCACAAAGTGCTTCCCTTTGGTCTGGCGCAAGAGTCTTCCCAAAACTTGTCGGCAGCACATTTCGGTAAGGCTGAGATGTGTGCATAATACCTCCATGATTGGCAGATGACTCCTACCAAAAGGTAGACTGTTTGCAAGGGAACCCAATAAAGGCCATGCCACCAGTCAAAGGATTTCTAGGACCTACCTTAAAATAAACCAAGGGAATGTTTACGATTTTTAGGCGAGAGAGCTGCTTATTCTTCTACAGGACAATTAGCGGCTGGGCTTGAGGACCTCTGCAGCACATGCTGGATTGCACAGAGACACTTCAGCAGTGTCTTGATGATTCGTGGTAACAGAGCACCGATTCCTGGAATGGAGGGTTAATGACTGCTCCAGCCATGCAATTCCCTGCAGTGTGTTCATTTTCAGAACCAGATGGCCCAACAAACGGTTCATGGATGGATCAACAAAGGACAGAAGGACACACAAGGCCTGTGTTCACAAAAGAAGTTCTACTTTATCAACATGCTTGAGCTGCATGTATTGCAACTAGCCTTCTTATCCCTTAATCTAGTCATTCCCCATTCCGATACAGACCATCAACACTGCTGTGATCGATTACCAACAAACAGTGGTGGAATCCGGCTCAAATGAAGCTCCAACAATTTGGCATTGGTTTCTGGCAAAATGTGTATTGTACTTATGCAAGATCAGGTCATAAAGGCAGATTTCCTGAGCAGATCATCTGTAGAACACCAGTCCTAAACAACGAAGTTCGGGCCAACCTCTTCATTTAATGGGCAAAACAAGACTGGGAGCTCTGTCAATAGAAAACAAAATGCCAAAACTGGGCCACCAGATTTTTAGAACCAGTGTCCAAGGGATATTGTATTTTGATGAACTAGCCAGGTGTGTATATTTATGCTTTTCCTCAGAACCCTTTGCCCCTTAACCCCCAACAGCTCAAGGTCGGGTTCACCTGTATTGGTATGTGGGCATTCTCGATCTGTTTCTCCAACCACATTAGAAGCTGCCGTGCAGGATGCACCGCCTACCCAATATGAACAATAATTTGTATTTGTTCACATGACACACGAGTACTATAAGCACAGTCACCTGAACCCTCCACAGGACTGCAGGGCTATGAAAAAGAGAGACAAAGAACATTCCCCCGATCTTCCAACACCTTGTAATGGAAGAGATTGGTCTAGACCGAGCGGTGAATCCAAGGAGCCAAGAAGAGACATAGTTCCCGATCATCTTTATTTGGCATAATCGGTCTTCTAGTTTCCATTAAAAAAATAAAATAAAAAGTACATATAACAGGGATCCAAGTTTACATGAAGTGCCGCTCTCAGAATACGCCTCGCCTGTTCAGGTGACAGCCTTCCCCATGCAAACAAAGTCTTTCTGGCTAAATGAATGGCTTAAGTGTTTTCAAATTGCCCTCCTGACACTACATGATATGTTAGCATGACATTGTACAGAAGACCCACACTGAAAAAAAAAGAAAAAAAAAAAAAAAAGCTGAAACCAGGAAAAACAAAAAACAATTCTCTTCAATTTAAGAATGCCAGGTGGCACCAGAAATAAAGCAGAACTAAAGTAACATGTTAAATCAGTTGCACAGAACTACAGAATACCAGCTACCAAAAAAGGCTTCTAAAAAACGTCATTTAGGCTTAGCATTCATATGTAAACTCACCGTCCGGGTCTTCGGCTGGCTGGATGCTCATGTATGGCTCCCCCTTTTCAATGCGGGACTGCCTCTGCCTGCTCTCCTCCTCCAGGGCTGCCTCGGCTCGACTTTTGGCATTGATATAGGCCAGGTAGGCAGGGGAATTATGGTAGGTCTTCATGGATTCATTATATTCAATCTGAAAGTTGACCAGCATGAAATAAGATCAGAATCATGCATCAACACAGTACCAGACGCCACCCTAAAAATGGCGAGGAACAAGGTCCGAGTTTCTGCAACAAAATGACCAATTCACTTTGTTTCATCCCAACTTTGCCACAAACTGACCTACTTGAGGCATCATGCAACTGGATAAATAATCAATTTACAATAACGGAAATATCGACATTTAAAATCTGAAATATTGAGGATTGCATAACTTGCAAAAAGTGCAAAACTAGGGGCCTATTATTTTTCCATGTGACACAAAGGTTCGTTCCAAACAGGTTAGGGTGGGGGCAGGGACATAAAGAGGGGGGGCAGGATGGAATATTTGGAAGTCCGATATCAAATTACCTCAATGAACACTTTCTACGTAGCTATAGACCACCTTCACACACGGATTGCCAAAGGTTTGTTAAAAAGATCACCACCAAACAAGTGGTAGAGGGTGCCTAATTGAATCTGTAAGAAAGGTAATGACAAGCCAAGTGTAGTTCCGAAGCTACTAGTTGGTTCAGTACACGAATCCTCTATCGAATTGGACTATTTTGTGAGTTGAAAGGAAGTCTTTTCACAAACCCTTTGTAACTTTTTCTAGCCCTTTGTATCTTTTTCTATCTGACAAATTTGTTTAATGCCCGAGTAAAGCACAACATAGTGGATGTGTGATTCTGGAGCCCCATATATAAAATAATCTGGAATTCAAGTCATGCCTCCACCATAATCATGTCATCCTGAGAAGGCGCGCAAAGCATGGCATAACAAATCAGGGACATTCAAAGTCCTCAACTGGTTTGGGTTAGGGATCAACAACTTATTGAAGCCCAACACTGAAACATGCCTTTTGTGCCATGTACGAAAAAGGTACATTAGCCTACCCTTTAATTTACGGGGCTCGGACATCTACTAACCTTGCAGAGCTCTAGGTAGGTTTTAATTTAAGGACTGTTTGTTGATGTAACTATTTGATAAGTTAATGTAAAGGTTCTCTGCAAGAGCAAGGTTTCTACTGCATAAGAGTTAGGAAATTGAAAAAACTATGCCGAATAAAATGAGTCGGCAGGAGGCTAAGATTAGGTAATGGCAGAAGTTTTCATAACTAGTAAAAGGTCACTCGTACCTTTTCTGCTTCATATTCATTCAAGTACTCTTGCTTTTCCTCATCGGTAAGGTCTCTCCACATCCCGCCAATGATCTTTCCAATCTCCCACAGCTTCAGGTCAGGGTTGGATGCCTTCACCTGGTCCCAGACCTGGACAGAGACAGAAGGAGCTTTACCATCATCTTAAAATTCACTTATCTAAGCATGCTCCTGTTGGGTCTGTCAGAAAATACCGCACACAAACTGGTACAAGGCGGCACGTAGAGCTGCATTACTTTTTAGGAGCAGTCAGGGGAGCTGTGCTCTGTCCTCTCTCTGTACGGGACTGGTCAAGGGGAGGGAGCCGAGAGTCTAAGGGTCCTGATAGTTAGAGGATCCTTGTCCTCGTCATGGCTAGTCTGTGGGTTTCGGTCTCGAGCTGGGCCTAGAAGCTGTTTAGTTAGTATTTGGCAGGAAGCAAACTCTTACCCAGGGAACATGGATTGGTTTGTGCATTGGATTAGTTACGCAGCACCTACCTTTCTGCTGTACCTCATGTAGGGCATCAATGGCTTATCTGGAGGCTTGGGCGGTTTTGGGATGGTTATACCCGAGGAAGCCTGTAAAAGACCAATCGGACAACAGTTATCAAAATACGCCCTTAGTCTGGAACAAAATCCTATTGACAAAAGCCTAGTTTCCCCCTCCAACAACCCCCCCCCCCCGAACCCTCACTGGTACGTGCAACCTTTTCTGGGCTGGTACTTTAAACATTCATGGAATTTCTGCTAAGTTTATATGCAAGTCACAATGGATTTCATACAACAGCCCAATTAACTGTTCAGGTATTTCGCACACACATTCGAAATACACAAGTGAAGACATGGGTAAAAAAACATATGGAATGAATGGACACCAAAAAACAAGACCAGTCTTGCAGGCAGAGATATTCATCTACAAACAATCAACAGTTTTTAACAAGTCATGCGGCAGCTTTTATAAAGTTTAGAGACACCAAAGGCAACAAAATAAAAGCCCAACACATACGTAAATACTTCAGCTCACCGTACATGACTGTCAACTAAAAGTTTGACAGATCAACAAAACAACGTTGCTATAAAACGCAATGAACATATATTAAGGTGCATTTATAAAGAGGGACCACAACAGTCCGTTTAGCACTTTGGACCCAGTTTTAGTTTTGCACGTTCTAGGATTAATGGGGATGAAAACTCATTTTATCTCTCCCTCTACGGTATAAAGGTGACTAAGTCCACTTTATTTCCCATTGAGAGGCGAAGGGCTGAGTCGGCCTTTTAGAGTTTCAAACCCAGGAAAGGCAGCACGTGCTCTACAAAACTGAGCCTTTGCTGCTCAAGAGCACACATTTAAAGTAAAACGGCGTCTCATGAAGTAAAAGAAAAATCTGCAGCATTTTTAAAAAAAATGCTCGTATGTTATGTGGCTTCAAACACGAGAGAACAGTTAGACAACAAATGAAGTTTGCACAAATAGGACCTACCAATGATAGTGGCTTCGTTTCTGTCCTATTCTCTACCAAGTTCCAGTTAGTACTCTCTTTAGACTAGAAAAAAAGAAAGGGCTTTGCTTGGCCACATCAAGCAGTCTACAGAAATAACACACCCCTCACCCCACGGGAGGGAGCAATTCATTAAGTCACATTGCTTGCAAACTGCTTTATGAATGGTTTATAAAATTTCCAAAATTAGGGATAAAAAAAATGTACACGAAAGTTTAAATGCTCACTCAAACGAGGTTCTGTTTTAATGCATATAAGCACACTTTAAGCCATTTAAAAATTGCAACATATTACAACACTGACCAAACCACGCCCGCCCGCCCCTTCCATTTTGACTAATCAAGCCTTAGAGTAAAATGCCTCGTGATTTTATTATGTTTTTAACATAAAAGTAACTACATATTTGTTGGGTCAAAGACATGTAAAACTAGTAACAAACTCATGTAAATAGGAAGTCTGAATGATGCACTCTTCTACAAATGTCAGATATAGCGACAGACGTTTGCAACTGTAATGCAGGAGTCCTCACCCCCACAAAACTGTCCCCGTTCACCATCTGCACGAGAATACGCAAAATGAGCGTCAACTCCCATCTTGAAATTATAAGCTTCAGAATAGCTGCTTTGATCATCTTTTTCTCTCATCCCTCACCCAATCACAGACATTACCTTCTTCTGCTTAATAGTAAATCTTACATTAGCTATGGTGACTGTTAGTGGTAAAAGGAAAGCCAGGAAATTGAATGCGAGAGCTTTTTATCCTAAACTGGCCCGCTCTGAAATTCTACTGCTAGAGTTCCATTTAGTTACTATATAAGGGTTAACCCAAAAAAGTGACTGATGGACGAGCTCAAGCCAACCTTACAGAAAAATGGCTTCCTTGGTCAGCATTCTAGGCCATCATATTTTTGCATTACAGAAAGGGAGACAAAATATGCAGATCGATCTGGACCCTGCCCCCAAAAGGAATAACCCAGCATCAACTAGAGTATGTGCACTTGGGTGGGGTGGGGAGAAGGGGTGCAGCAACCCATTCTACCAGCCTCGTTGGACCTCAGAGAAGTACAGCTGGATTCCTTAGGCGCAGGACGCGAGGGACCTAAAGCTGAGCTTACCACTCGCCCATTTCGAGGGTGGGTCACACCACACAAAAAAAAAGTAAAGGAAATGCTGGTGCACTCGTTCTGAATACGAGGAATTAGCACCCACCACTGTTTGTGAATTTTACCTTAATAATCTTTCTTGATCTTTGTGGTGCAAGATAGTCAACGCATTAACAAAAGAGAGGTGCATCATAACGATTGGCTACATGCAGGTCAACATCTGATTCATGTGCCTTGTGGAAATACCAACAACGTTAACACCAAGCTGTGCACAAATTAATTCTGTAAGGGTACTCATTTAACCACAACCCCCACACCCACTTGCACCTCAAACCTGTGTAGAGGAAGACGTGGTCTTCCATTGCAATTTTATTATTCAAACCGATTCTGGGGTGAGGTAGACTGTTACAACTGCATATGAACTCATCTAGACAGGGAGAGCGTTGCAGGCCTGTATTCACATCATGCACAGACATGCAGATTAAAAGAGATGTACATGTTCTGTGGAGCTCTATTCTTCCTACCAGACTATTCTCATTACTCTAGCGTACCCCAAAACTAAACCCTCAAATTTAGTATTTTCCCACAACCATTCCATCTCTTTCATACACTTGTTTCCTCCCTCAAGGAAACTCAAATGTCTGCCGACTACCCCTTAAGTGGTCATTCAGGAGTGCTGCGCCCAGATGTCTCATCTTAATTTTGGAAAATCACAATCAGGAAGATGCCATGGTCAAGGACACCCTTAACCCAGCTCAAGCCATGCCACAATGCAGGCCAGGCCTTGTTAACGTAGTAGTTTTGAGTGTCCTACCGTAGCCCGGCTGTTGCTGCCTGGGTTCCCGCCCAGCCTGTAGTTGTTGTAGGCCAGATGGCTGTAGGGATTGTATCCCACAAACCCTGGGGTGCTGGGAACTTGCTGATGGAAACAAATGAGACAAAAACACGCATGAGAAATGAGCTTCAAAACAAGAAAGCCAATGAAAAATGGGTAGGCAGATAGCATGTAAGCAACTTAAGACTCAGACAAGCAGTGATGTGCAGAGTATTCATTTAAGTACGTGTGAAATGGCTCCATAAAATCCTTTTTTGGCAAAAAAGGTTTTCAAGCTAGGAGAAAAGCAACGCAAAAACAAATTCAGGGTGAAAGAAAAAAAAAAGAAAATAGTGTACCAACACGGGTATAATAATCTTAAGAAGACAAGCCACCCAGGGCAGTACACCTAGAGAGTAACGCACTTCTAAGGAGACGAACGGAAAATAAAAAATATAAGAAGTTTTAACTTTAAAAATACGTTCGTCTGATTGGTGCTATCCAGTTCAAATGTTGCATTTAACTATTTTCTGTGGAACGTGGCTTTCAGAAGCCTTCAAAACCCAAAATCATGTTAAAATTAGGTGCAAAGAAGTCAATGGACTAGATTGTGAGGTGTGGTCAGAAGAAAGGTGCACTGTTTCTGACCAAGACACCTAAATTGCAATATTTTAGGCCAAAGGGGAAACAAATATTGAAAATATTACATTTCACTAGCAGCTTTGATAAAAATGCTGCTTTAGCCATTTAAAAATAAAATGCTTGAGCAATTTGGGCACAAAGTTAAATGAAAATCGCCATTAACAAAGTATACTTAAGGGAGGTCACATAGAGCCAATTAATGACTGGCTGGTTGGGTGAGGAGGTCAAAGGTGTCTATGCAGGATTCAACCATAGTCGTTTTTGTGTGAGCAACCCATCTAAAACGGGTGGCCTTCGAGCCTTTCGATAATGTACAAACGTTAACGTTTGCACTACCTAACAAGGTGGCCCATGGCCAAAAGGTCAGAACACCATCAGTACGCTCTTCACATCCATGACGAAGCTGGCATTCTTGCACGATAGCCTGCTGTTGCGTTACAAGACGAAAAAGACATTTCAATGCAGAATCTACCCCAACATGTCGCCAAGTCAATTACCATAGATTTTTTTAAACTGTTTTTTTACATACAGTGCTTTTTCCTCCCCCTTTTCAAACATGCAACGCAATAATGAATGCAGACCACTTTCAAGCCTCACCAACCAGGTGTGCCCATACTCGGTTTCATCCTGCCCATACCTTTGGCATAGGTGGTAGTACTGTAACTGTACAGTACTATCTGATTAAGTAAAACTTGAGGAGAAGGAAGGTTTCTGACATGAAGTGTACATTATGAGTCATAACTCTTTCTTATTGATGCTTAAATACACGATCTTGCCAAAAGGTAAGAATGCCAGACCAATTTCTTCAGGGCATGACCTGTACAAGGATAACAAATAAAACCTCGACGACAAAAGAAGCGCTTAGGCTTGGTCTAGACACACAAATTGTTCCAAAACGTTATCAATATACATAAGATTGCAAAAGGAAACGATTCATGAATGCAAACCGATTTAAAAAAGGGGTGATCACACGTGCATTTATCCATCTCAACTTACATGCATGTGCGAGGTGCACGCAACAGTGGTCTTTTCTCACAATATATACCACTCCCTTTAATTAAACATACAGTAAAACCGTAATAGGGCGACTGGAGCGTACATGTACCACTTAAACATGCTTGCTCCAAACGATCATGCGTTTGAATATTTTTCAGCACACACGGGAAACAACCCGGCGAAGCATTTGTGCTTTCTAAATAGGTCTACACTCAAACCGAACAAACAACCAAAAGCCCTTATGGTTCGCTTCAGGCACATACGCGTACGACTGGAAAATGTGCCAACTTACTCCAGCTTACTCCACTAGCGCAGGTGTTGCAGCATCTGACTGAGGACGTTTGGCCACCTGAAAGGCAGTTAGACCCCCACCCCCGGAATGAGCGTTTGAACGTGCAGGGTCAGTGGGAAGAAATTCACTAAACAATTCTCCATCTGGCGAAAACCTTCTCCTTTCTTTACATCAAACATGTATGTGGTTTGAAGAGCTCGCATGGAAACGGGTGGGCTGGATCGAATAAATGGATCAGTGTATGGGGAAAATATTTGAATATTTAAATATGCGTTGACTTTTTAATCCCACTCTTACACTTCGCCAGCAGACGATACAAATGTGGATTTTGGGCGCAAGTGGGCTTTCTAGTGAATTGAATGGACATTTCGCCCCTAGTAAGTATCCTTTTCTGGCATAAATCACACTTCAACCAGGAGACACTCATACCATGTGTAATTTATGTCACAAAACAGTACTCTTAGAACAGTCCCCTCAATCTTTGATGCACGACATTACAAGATTCCTATTCCTGTCAGGAGATCTTAAGCAGTACATTTGCTGCATAGTAAATCCTATACATGCACACGCCTCGACCTAGTTCATCGGTGCCCACAAGCACATGACTGCAGTAACAATGAATGGAAGCACCGGAAACACAAGTGGGGTTTCAGTTTCAGCGCATTCACGCTTAATCAGGTCCAAAACGTGCAGTATAATTAGATCCAGACATGGGTGTCCCCGTGCAGCCAACTAATGGGTTGCCAAAGCCTTACTTGGAGATATCGAGCTAGAGGGAGAGTAAAACTCGTAAACTTGCATGATTATTCAAACACAAATGTACTGCGAAATATTCCTACTGCAAAAAAAACAAAAAATACTAACAAGAAAGACAATTTAAGTCCCAGGCATGACTATTAAGCAATCTCATTGAAAGTTTTGTCCTTCAGATGCTATTCTAGTAGTCAGCGCTCCAGATAAGCAGTGGCATAGATTAAAATGCCCTTCCACGTATACTTCAATTGCTCTGCAGTAAAATGCCCATTTTTAAACTTGAAAAACACATTTTCCTGCTTAAACACTAGCTTGTCTAGTGAGAAAGTACTCCCTAAAAATCCTCTTACCGCAAGCTTACCAAAATGGGGAATACAAATGCTGTTGCCTCAAATTTCTATCCGGGGCAATGATATCATTACGGTCTCAGATTGCTCCCACAATGCAAACCAGATCTCATTAAATAGAAAATATTCCACGTGCTTTTGCATTGTTGGAGGGACATAATGGCCGGTAAAGTAACAAAGTTGAAGCACGCCTGTAAACTGGTTTAACGCCTGCTGTGCGACATGGATGCACATTCCTGCAGATTTTGAGCCTGTTTTTCTGCAGTATTTTTGTAGCTGGAATAAGTCACTTCGCGTTCAATGGGAAAACTGGACCGAAGACCATACCGACTTATGGTAACATTTACAGACTCCAGTTTACATTTGCACAAATAATGCACAAACCGGAATGAAGGCATGTGACCAGATCTGAAGAGCACTTTCAATAAGTGCGTCATTGGTTAGGATAAACGTACCCCATTACAGGTGATTTTTCTTAAAAAAGTAATGTTTTAGATGTCACTTTTTCACTTGCATGGAAACTTGAAATATGATATTTAATTCATTGCACTTACTGCTGCAGGTGCCAGCACGGGCGCTGGGGCATAGGAGAGTCTCTCTAGTCACAAAAAGAAAGATAAAGATCACATTAATTCCAAAACATCTCATTAGGGTCATATTCACAGAAAGTTCACATTACATAACCTTTAAATAATGAGGGGCACGCAAAATTGACTACATGTTCATTCACTTCAACGTTTCTAAAAAATATACAGCTTTATGGAATAGATTACACACATCTACTAAAGGTACAAAACAGAGTTTCCGTAATGTCTAGTGACCACATTCTGCATTCACAGGAGATGAAATTTGATGAATTTGCAAAATAAAAGCAACACACACTGGACATTTAGGACGATCAAAGAAAGCTTCAATTACATACACATCATTAAATTAATTGCTCTAGCATGCATTCTATTAATATTTTTAAAAGATTTGGCCTTTTTTTAAATGAGAACATTAATGTGATCAAACTAATATAGTCTTAAATGGAAATCTCCGACTTCTTCCAAGAATGGCGTAATCAGGCCACCAGATGTGGCCCAGCATTCAATTTTACTCGAAAAAACCGAAGGAGTAACAAGCAGATGTCTAGCCCCTTCTACTGTCTGCACTTCTATGTCGATGTGTTTAGACCACAGGCGCCCACCAGCAGCACATGCTACAGAGACGAGCGCTAATGACTCCGCTTCCTTTATAGTCACTACAGGGCACAAGGAAAGGTACATAATTTCAAATTGGAATTAGGTTTTACTGGCCTAAAATTTCCCCGATATGGCAACGTGACTGCCTTTTCACTCCCTGTAAAATCCTTTGCTCCCAAGTCCCAAGAACAAGGAATACGCCCAATTCAGAAGCTTAGCTGGAGTCCTGTGTATAGTGTGCAGCTATGTGTGTACATGGAACTAGTTGGATTAAAATGTTTTGACCAACTGGTCCAAGGAAGGGTCTTTAATGAAGGCCATAGTAGGAAGAATACAAGATATGGGGACTAAACTACTGAACATTGTTTAAATGTAGTACGACAGAGGTTTCGTTAAGCGAGCATTGCTTTTGAAAGACTGGAGAAGCAGATATGAGCCCTTTTACCAGTTGTTGGCAGTACATAACTGATTTACTAGAAAAAAATCCAGGGCCAGTTATGATGGGAGCAATTCAGAGAAGTTGCCGGTGGTAATTCACTTTTCCTTCTTCCCAGCGAAAATCCGAGTTATAACCAGCAAGTTCTTTGTAAATCACCCCTGATCAATGGTACAAGAGCAAAATTGACAGAAGAAAACCAATACAAATCAAATGGCAAAGAAGAGTAATTGACAACTGCTAGTGGACTTGATTGAAATTCATTTACTGCACATTACAATGAAGCAATCCTTAAATAGAATCGTAATGCACGTTAGAATCACCCTGAAACATGACAATTAACAGCATTTCCGCATGCTAAAAATCACAGGTGAATGTTTGCAGTCTGCTTCGGAAAAGCAGCTGTACATTCGAGATAAATGATAGTGAAGTGGATATTGATAAATGGTGAACAGCAATACACGTGACCACTGAGGTTAAACCCATATAATCTGTGCCAACAGCCTTCTCTTACCAAACACCACCAGCGGCCACGAGGGCCAATTGCCCCGTCCAAGACGGTAAAATGTTTTTGGGGAAACCTCCAGGGGGCGCAGGCAAAATAGCTGCCTGAGCATCTCGCTCCTTTCAATGGCCCCATTAAGCGCTGAATTCACTGGCAATGGAACCAGATTACTGCCTCCAGATGCAGGATGAACCCGGTGAGAAGTTGGTCGTCCCAGGAGAGATTGGGCTATGCCTGTCGACAAGTGACCGACCAAGGATTTCGTTGGAGGGGACAGGCTGGGGCTTCGGGAGAAAGCCTTCCAGGTACAGCCAAGATACAGAACATGGCCCAGTGGGGTCCCAGAGTACGGAAGTGGTCAGTGGCCTGGAGGCACAGCCTGTAAGGAACAAGTTACCTATTGTTCTTCAGCACGAGTCTGGCATGGATTCACATGCTCGTGAAAATTCCCAGTTGCCAGGCCAGGCATCCACGGTGTTAGTAAGAATTGATGTAGTAACCCTGTGGGAGACTACACAACACTTGTCCTCTTGGTATTAGGTAACCCACCATTGGTATAGGCCTGTACTGCACAAGTTGGTAGTGTGAATGAGCAGCCAGGCCTATCTCAAGAGGGGTCAATGCGCGGTGTAGAGCCATAGCAATGAAATCCATACAAGTAGCCAAGTAACACATACTTGAGGGTTTTGTTATCCATCGATTGCTTATTTAAAAACTTTCTTTAAAAAGGGCAATATATGCAGCAATCAAATACACTTTAAAATACTTTTCCAGGATCAACACAAAGCTAGTAGACACTCTTCAGAGATGCTTCTTACACACTTCCTACACCATGAGGTGACTCCACTAACTAGGACAGTAAAAGGTATTTATAGATCACTAGTACACTTGTAGATTCAGAGGTTTGTAGAAAGGAAAAAGGTTAAAACAGGTCATCAGAAAATGTGAGCACTTTAAAACTTCCAATGAAATCTAGATAAAAACCTTTCCCAGCAATATTAGTTTTAAACCAATGTATCACCTATGAGGGACAGTAAGTATCAAAGTCAAATCGACTAGAAGCGTCTACAGGGAGTCAGGACAGCCAAAGTCAATTGGAGTAAGTCTATGGAGCTTAGGCACTTAGCAAAAGTCTTCCACAAAGTTCGAGTTTGTTGAAGAAAAATCACTGTAGGGTCACAAGGTGTTATAATTGTGAAGAGTAGAGCTGAAAACCACTCTAGCAAGGTAGCTACTGCAGGTCTACACTGAGAAGAGCAAATCTAAAGACACTGATGCAAGTACCCTTAGTCAGAACAGTACCTTTGGTTAGAGGAAGAGTGGTCCAGCTGGCTTCCGTCTGGTTGCAGCAATGTAGATCCTGGGTTCCTGGGCCTCAGCCGTGGGGACAAGAGGGAACGATGTCTGGTGACTCCTGCGGCAGCAATTCGAAGGTCGGCAGCAGATACAAGCTCTTTTTGGATCAGCTTCACTGGGCTTCAATGAGGTGACTCGAGCTCTGGTCGTCCTGCTTCTGGTGGGTCCTGGGGAGACTGCTGGAGCTTCTGGACGGATCAGACATTGCACTAGACTACAGATTTCTCGACCCCTGACACACAGTTCCTGCAGCACCAAAGAATTACAGCCAGTCGAAGAAGGTTGTCCAGGAGTTCGTCTCGGGGGTCAGTTGGTCCCACTAACCCAACAGAAAAAGTCATCCCTTTCAGAGCTTCTCTTTCAGCACAGCAGCAGGGCTTCACCGGGCAGTTCAACGGTCCAGGAGGCTCCAGCAAGCTTCGCTCATGGTTTCTTCGTTGGGTTGTTCTTCCCAGTGGTCGACTGTCTTCAGTCCCAATAACCCCACCTTTTTAGCCCGTTTCACCCATTCATACACAGCTTAGCTGTCATTCAAAGAGCAGGGTGGATGTCCAGAAAGGACAGCCAGCCAGCCTATCAGGACGGGGTGCATTCAGGAATCCCCAAAAATAAAGGAAAGGGGAGTTTCGGGAACCTCCCTCACTTCCTGCCCTTCAAGACACACTGGAGCCCGAGGCGGGTTTCAGTACTGAAGCCAGCCAATGGCAAAACCAAGAAAAAAGGGCTCAGACTAGGCTTGGCATACAGAGTAAAACCCAAGACCTCACCAACAGAAAATGGCGAAAAGAAAAAAAGACTGCAGCCATTTTGACAAAATGATCAACCATGGGCGCTATACTGCAGCAGAGGATCCAGCCCAAGGTAGAAAAGCACAATGGTAGAAAAATTAAACCGCTGCAACCAGTCATTTAGAGTAGTGAGGGTAACATAAAAAATGGTTACATGATTAGATAGGAAAAGGAGCTACTAAGTAACCCCCCCCCCCCCCAGCACTCCACATAAGATGGTTGTGTGCTGGGCCTACAAAGAGAAAAGGTAAGTAAAGTCAATTTCACTTTACTATTCTTGTAAACAGTAGTTCACACAAGAAAAGGTATTTAAACCTTATGAGAAATCTAATGGATTTCTCTGCGACACTGCACTGAGGGTGCTGTGTGTCGCCATACAAAAAGTAGATGTCTGTGGAGTTGTCGGACTCAAGAAAACAATCTAAAATCAGGTCAAAACACATGAGTGCAAGAAAAAAAGGCTCACTCAATCCAGGATTAAAATTAAAAAGTCCTAAAGACCAGCAAAAGAGCTGGGGTCTCCAAGGTTGAAGGGAATAAGCACAGAAATGGCAATTGAGCCTAACACCGTTGCCCGCAGACTAAGGGACAGGAGTATTTAATCCACTCCTGGATGAATCTCCTAATCCAGGCGGCCATACTTTCTGGAGAGACCATCAGCATTTTGGTGATTACACCATGACCTGTGTTCTATGGTGAAATCAAACCATTGGAGGCTGATTGACCACCTTAACAAGTTTGGATTCTCCCACCTTATCTGCATTAACCATCTCAAGGGTTGGTGGTCTAAAGTAGATCCATACAAGTATGGCCTCAACTACTTCAGAGACCACACAATGGGAAAACACTCATGTTCAATAGTTGCCCACCTTGTCTCACAGTCCTTCAGTTCCCCACTGATGAAGCAGATAGGGTGTCCTCATCCAGTTGACACAAAACTGCACCCATCCCTTTGTTAGAAGCATCCGTGTCTGCACAATAAAGGATTGGTCGTAGTCAGCTCTCAAGACTGGAGCTTGACAAAGGGCTTTCTTCAGCCCTTCAAAAGCCTTAGTGCACTCATTCCACCTGACCTTCTTGGGGAATTTGGGGGAGATCACCACATTCAAGGGAGAAGCTATAGTACCCTGTGAGACCTAAGCAGGCTCTCACTTGGGTCCGAGTAGTAGGGGTGGCCCCAGTCTAGCACAGCTTGTACCTTGCTAGGCAATGGCCTGATGTCCAAGGTAGACCACTTTACTCGGACTCCTCCTCTTCCTCCCTTCCTCCCTAGGATTGCCACAGTCACTAAATAATTGACATGTCCAAGTTTACCAACAACCTTGAAGGGTCCAATCCATTTGTCCTGTAAAGCCCCCTGCCTTGTAGGTACCAAAACAAGCTGTTCTGGAGTAAACTCCACCAGGTTAGCCTTCTGGTCATGCCAATGTTTACCAGAGCCTGACCTGCTTTCAGGTTATCTGAAGCTTCTATTAGGTTATCTGAAGCTTCTAATTATTATTATTATTATGCGTGCCATCATTTTCCTGAGGCCTAGCACTAGTCAGTGCTTCTCACTGGCTGTAGGGAAGGAGCACTCTCCAACCCTTCCTTGATCCAGGCCAAAGGACCTCTGACCAGATGACCATAGAGAAGTGCAAAGGGGCTGAACCCCAACCCCTGCTTGAGGGACTTCTCTATAAGCAAAGAGAAGGCATGGAAGTAGAAGGTCTCACTTTCTTCTAAGGGGTTCCTCTAAAACACCTATAAATTCTGCTAAACCTCTCCACCAACCCGTTGGTTCGGGAAGGATAGGCTGTTGAGAACTTGTAAATCACTCCACGGTTCTTCCACATGGTCTGCATGCCACAGTTCTTCCACATGGTCTGCATGTGGTGGGACATACAATTTAATCCCCTGTCAGAGAGGACTTCCTTAGTAAAACCTACCTGCTAAAGATACCAAGGAGGGTCTTGCTCATAGGTTTGGCTTCAGGATACCTGGTAGCATGGTCTACCATAACCAATATAAAATCAGTTGCCTGAAGATGTGGGAGGGGCTATGGGACCAACAAGGTCAATCCCTACCCTCTCAAAAGGGACTCACGCCAAACAGAGGGGCACTAAAGGTGCCACATTCTTGGACCCACTCTTGCCAGAAGTCTGACAAGTGTGGTAGCTCTTACAGAATTTCTCTACATCAGCCCCCATCTTGGGCCAGCAGAAATACAGAGATAGCCTCGCTTTGGTCCTCTTGAAACTCAAGTGGCCAGCCAGAGGAATCTCATGTGCCAACTGCAAGAACTTCTGTCTCACCTCCTGGGGCACTTCCAGTTTCCTGGGGTAGACTAAGTAGGTTCACTGTAGAGAAGGCAATCCTCTCAGTAAAACCGATGCTTCCCTGGCCCTTGCCCTTCCAGCTGGGAAGTGGTCTGCTGACGCAGACCTTCTAGAGGACCCTTTGGCCTCTGCTGAAGTCTACCCTAGAGGGTCCACCTTCTGCAAGTAAAATCTGCAGCTCAAGATCTCTAGGATTCAGATCTCCAAAGCAGGGAATATTTTCTTCCAGCTCTGTGTCACCAGTAGTGGTCTCTATAGAGTCTGGTTGGTCCTCCCACTCAGCCTCAGCTGGAGGAGTGGTCGCTGGCGTGACCTGGAACAGTCCTCTCTAGGGGATATCCATGTCCTGTGAACACGTTTAGGTTTGAGACCTTTCTTTCTCGCAGAGACCTTGGATTTCTCCTTTGTCTTTCTTTTTCCTGGAAATAAAAAAATGGGTGGCCTTCCTGTGGATTGGAGGTATTGGAAATCTCCTCAACCGCAAACAGAGTCTCAAGGTGGCCTCTAGCCAATCTGGTTTCAAGATACAACTACGAGTTTTCAAATAATGTCCCAACAGGACACTCCCTGGCACTTAATTCTGTACACTAAAAGGAATTCTAACAGTCATATTATTGCACTGGATGGGAGCTGGCAGAATATGAACTATTTGGATAGGGCCGCCTACAAGTTTATTGGGACATTTGGGTGCCTTAGACACATCCGCAGGTTTGACAAATGTTCATCTACCACTGTAATGCTTGCCCCAGTGTCTCTGATGGCAGGGGTCTCCTGACCATTTACAAGTACACTGTCCTTATAATATTATTTTGTGTTATCTGGTATGGAGTTGTACATATCCACATTCGGTTGTTCCCACAGACCCAGGGACACTAAAGAAACAGTCTTATTCTCCAATGGGGTCTTCAGCCAGTAACTGAAAGTCTGCACCTGCCGTTAGAACTTCTCCCTCAGGGATGAAGGCTAAGGAGGCAGTGTGGACCCCTGAAGGTTAACCCTTACATCTGGGATCCCCTTGCACATGATCTACAGATCCATATACAAAACATTTCCCAAATGTTCTCTGGAATGTGCGTTTCTGTTGACCTCCCTCTGGTTTGGCACCAGAGGTTTCACTAGACCTACCAGGTTTCCATGTAATTTACCCTGGCTAGGTTTGTCGCCCCCTTTTGGATGGTTGGAATTCAAACTCTCTTCTCACTCTTTCTTGTACCTCTTCCTTTTTGTGAGTTGCCCCATGGCCTTATGAGTTGCCCTGTTGGCTAAAACCTAAAAAAACATAAAAAATGGTTACATGATTAGATAGGAAAAGGAGCTACTAAGTAACCTCTCCCCCCCCAGCACTCCACATAAGATGGTTGTGTGCTGGACCTACAAAGAGAAAAAAGGTTAAGTAAAGTCAATTTCACTTTACTATTCTTGGGAAAAGTAGTTGACACAAGAAAAGATATTTAAACCTTATGAGAAATCTAAAGGATTTCTCTGTGACACTGCACTGAAGGTGCTGTGTGTCACGATACACAAAGTAGATGCATATGGAGTTTGTCAGACTCCAAAAACAAACGCACACACACACACATAATCCAAATCAGGTCAAAACATATGAGAGTGAGAAAAAGGGCTCACTCACTCCAGGGTTAAAATTAAAAAGTCCTAAAGTCCAGCAAAAGAGCTGGGGTTCTCTAAGGTTGAAGGAAATTAGCACAGAAATGGGAATTCTCCCCAACACTCAGTAAAAGAAAAAAAACAGTTTCACTTTCACACTGTCTTTCTCTTCTAAACCAATCAATGCACTGTGGGTCACACTGCCCCAACCAATGACTGCCCTCTCCCTAAACCACTCCTCTGGCAGCCATTTTCTGATTTGGTAGCATGTAAAGTGGCAGTAGGACCAAGAAGAGCCGCAGAGGGGCAGGAGGGAGGGTTTGCATGGTAATACATGCCAAACCCTTGCGAAGAACAATAGTTACAGCTAAGTGACTTGTTTCTTCTCCAGTATGGGGTCTGGCATGGATTCATATGCACGTAAATAAAGAATACATAGCAGTGCAACATTATACAACCACGGCAGGTGGCAAGGCTCACAGAAGCAATTACTCTCACCTCCGGAACAGGCTCACCATCAAGCGAACAGGTTGCGTAGCACTGCTTGGCCAAACCTGGATTCCTTTCTGGATTCCCTGTAGACGCAGTAGAATCTTGTGAAGGTGTGCGTGGACCTCCACGTAGCAGCCCTGCAGATGTCCAGCAGAGGCACACCAGACAGGAACACCGTCGGCGCAGCGATCGCACTGGTGGAATAGGCTCTTGGACGGCCAATGGCTTAAGAACCAAAGTTCACAAACAGTTGAGACGTCATCCAAAAACTTAGTGTGTGCCACGTAGAACTTCAGACCACGAGCAACATCCAGCAAGTGCAAAGTCCTCTCAGCCGGTAAAAAAGGTTTCGAAAAGAACACAGGCAACACCAAAGGCTTGTTGAGGTGGACTCCGACAGAACGTTTGGCATGAAGGAGGGGTGCATCATAGCACCACCCTCGATTCATGAAAAGTCAGATATGGCTGCTCAGCGATCCTTGGTCGTGGAGCAGGATTGCACCTCCTTCTCTGGTGAGAAAATTTGCAACCACCACCAGCTTGACCAGAGGCAAAGTTGACAGGCTGAGCAGGGCCGGGTACCAAATCTGCCTAAGCTACGCCAGGGGGACGGGATGGGGGCAGGGGAGGAGCATCATCCTGCATTGGCACCGTTTGAGTTGATTGATGACTCGCAGCAGTGGAAGCAATGGAGGGAACACGTATAGGAACAGGCCTTCCCACGGGAAGGAGAACGCGTCCTCCATACTCACGGGCTGGTGGAACCTGTTGGCAAATTTATGGCATTTGGAGTTTGCCGCCGTCACAAACAGATCAATCTGGGGTCTGCCCTACTTGAGGAACATGCTGTCCACCAGATCCTGCTGAAGTTCCCACTCATGGCAGGAGCACAGCTCCCTGCTGAATGAATCGGCAATAGTGTTCTTGACTCCTGCCAGGTGAAAAAGGAGGAACAACATCTCTTGGACGACGGCCCAGTGCCACAAATTCTGCAGCTCTGTGGAGAGCGCTGGAATTTCTCCCCCTTCCGCTTCCTGATGTAGAACATTGTGGTGGTGTTGTCCGTGAAGATCCTCACCACCTTGCCTTTCAGAGACGGAGTGAGGGCCCAGAGCACTGCTTGCAGCTCCAGGATATTGATGTGGAGATCCTTCTCCTCGGCATCCACAGACCTCTGGCGTACAGAAGCCCTGTGTGGGCTCCCCAGCCCTCCAGGGAAGCGTCCGTGGTGACCGTCTCCTGGTATGGGGGACGGGACGCCCCACCACCTTCTCACCCGGCAGAACTCCTCATTGCGAGGGATCTTGTCTTTGAAGCTTCTGGACACTTGCACCCAACAAGCATCCAGTTACTCCTGAAGAGGTTGCATCTGTAACCTGCAGTCTGATAAGGTAGATGAACGATTAAATCATGCCGAGCAGCGACTGGATGGTCCTCACCATGGCGGCCTTCAGTGACAACATCCATTGAACCTTCCCCAGTATTGGTGCTACCCTCTCTCCTGAGGGGGGACGCCAAGCAGGAGACTGCGTTGAGCCTGGCTCCCAGGAACAGTGCGTTCTGCGATGTAGTCAAGCAGGACTTGGGATAATTCACAGAGAACCCCACATCCGTCACCAGCTGGACGATGCTTTCTGTGTGTGCGACTGCCACTTCCCTTGACTTGGGCCGTTGAGGTACGGGTAGACGTTTATCCCCTGTAGACAGATGGGCCACCACTGGTGCCAGGCACTTCGTAAACACCCTGGACGCCAACTTCAGGCCAAAAGGGAGGGCCTTGAATTGGTCGTCTCTTCCTTGTACCACAAAGCGTAGGAAGTTCCGAGGTCTCCTGTGGATGAGGACGTGGAAGTATGAGTCTTCCAGATCCAGCAACGTCAAGAAGTCACCTTCCTCAAGTTGGAAGGAGCACGTGCTGCAACGTGACCATAGTAGTATCTGGAGTAGACTCGGATCCCCCAGAGTGGTCTTGGAACCAGTTCTATTACCCTTTTCCCCAGCATGGCCCGTATCTGCAAGAGTTGAGGGATGTGAGGCTCTAGCCGGGACACTGGAGGGATCTGGACACTTGTTGAAACTCCAGGTTGTCCATGGGCAAGAGCATCCAGCACCCATTTGTCGGTTAAGAGCTTCTTCCACTCGCTGACGAAACCCGCCAGCTGGCCATCCACTAGGGTGCATGTGTGGGGGCCTGACGGCCTAGCCAGTTCAGTCTTGCTTCAGGTGCCTGCGTTTCACCTTGGGGGCGGTGACGGCGCTGCCTATTCCCACCAAAAGCCTTGGAACGGCCCCTGTAGACCTTCTGGGTCATGGAACAGGAGGGCTGACCCTATGACGAGGAACCTCCACCGAAACCCTTTGTCGACCTAATGGACTTTCCGCCGGAGGCGTGAAAGGAAGAGCGGTGTTGCTGGAGAGAGCCGAGGGCCCGAGCCGCTCTGGCGACCACCACATAAACAACCCCACTTCATCCGGTGGGGATGCACTCGGCTGAGGCGATCCGCCTCCCGTGACGATGTCATCATCGGTCATCAACGCCATCCCAGTGTCTGGGTCCCTCACGGGGGAAGGCACGTGCACGGGTGTGAGGGTGATGCAGCAGTGGGTCAGCCCCTTTGGCCTTCGAAAAAGCGACCGCCACCATCTCAATCGTCGACGACTTGTCTTGTGCCACCTGGGCCTTCTTTGGCAGGTCGGCCACCTTTTCTTGCACCCTAGTCTTCTTGGGTTTCGCCCACAGTTTAGCAGATCTCCTCTTTCAGGAGGAGCTGTATTGGTGGCTGATCGCACCCTGCCCATCGCGGGACACACTTGCACAGTGACCGCAACAGAAACAGACTTGCAGTGCTTGGCCTTGTTTTGGGACCCAACGGATGGGGTGCCCTCAAAGGACTTAAAATCCAGCTCCTCGGACCGGCCGGTCCTGATGCCCCTGCTTGGGGCACGGGGTAGAGGCCTTGGTGCTGAGCCACACTGCCAGTCTACTGTGACAATCTTTCATGGTTCTCTTGCTGAACCCGAGGCATATCTTGCGATATCCTTGGTGGTCCGGGTGGAGACAGTAGAGGCACTGAAGGCATTTGTCTTCTACAAACCCTTTCCGCGGTTGGAACAGAGCTTGAAAAGGGAGCTTCCCTCGGTCTTCTCTTCTGACATGGTCTGGTGTGTGGAGTAGGCCTGATGACCTTCTGGAATTGAAAAACTTGACAATCCGTGCAGCGCCAAAATTCACTGACAAACGGATCCCCACTTGTCGGCCGACGGAGAGAAAGCACACAAGCTCGGGTTGTGACAAAAATTGACCTTCTCGAAAAAGCACAAAAAATGTAGAACGAGGACTCCCAACACTTCAACTTGCGGTAGAGGTTCATAGTGACTATTTTGACAGTCAAAGTTTCGACTGGTGAAAGTTCCAACACAAAAGTGTTGGAAAAAAAAGTTTACATTTTTTTTTAATGGCCGCCCCCCCTTCCCCAAACCTCTGTTTTTTTTTTTAAACACCTATTTAACTATACCAAATTAAATTAACCCCTTTACTTTTGTGCCAAAACTTTTGCCTGTCGAAACTATTTTTTCAGAACTTTGACTGGACACTGTGGCAGATGGCTGCCAGAGGAGGGGCTTCGGGAGAGGGCGGTCACTGGATGGGGCAGTATAACCCAGAGTGCAGTGATTGGTTTAGAGGAGAAATACAGTTTAAGTGAAAGTTAAACTGTTTTTTCTCTTACTGCAAGATTCCCAGCCTGGCCACAGGGAAGATTTACAAGCATTTGAATCCATGCCAGACCCCACGCTGGAGAACAGGTTACGTGATTTTACTGATCATAATTAGCCCTCTGATTTTCCACCCTTATAAAGCCACCCAACAATTTTTAACCTCGCTACCCTTTATATATTAATTTAATCTTTTCTGTGTTATTGTCCGCTCTGTTATGTACCACTCTAATGTTTGCGATAAAATAACAGGATACCCCTGTAATATAGGTGAAGGGCAGAACCTTTATTGAACGATGCCTGCATGTTAGCTAGTATGGTGCAGATTCAGGGCTGGACAGGAGAAGGTTAGAGAAGCCCATGCCCTCGAGTGTGCTGCTGTGCAGCTACACACATTGAGGAAAAGCCCTGAGAGGGGTGAAGGGATGGCAACAATGGAAAAACCTTCATACAGACCATCCTCTGGAGATGAGGCGACCACTAAAGGGGACATCAATACCCTACTGGAAGAAATTAAATCCATGCAAGGGACATCCAGGTTTCAATGCAGGCATTAAGAGACAGTGTGGAGAAGATTGAAGCACTAGAAAATCTGTTACGAGTTGAGAATGGACGCCATGATTTAAAAAAATAAATAAATAAAAATTGAAAGAATAGGACATTGTGCTGAAAGTGGATGACCAAGGAGGTGCAATGTACACATAGTAGGGGTTGGGGGGCGGGGTAAAAGAAGGAGATGGCAAAACTGTTCAGAGGTTGAAGCACAAGGTCAAGACGATACTGAGATCCCTTTCTCAGAGATGGCCCGACCAAGTGTGATTTTAGTTTTGACAGTCCAATGGGGTCCGCGCTCAAGAATGGCTGTCACAATAACGGGGACAAAGCGTCCCTTCTAGATAGAGCTAGGAAGCAGCCCAATTTTACCTTTGAAGTCTCAAATGTCACAATATTTCAAGATTTGTCTGCGTTCACCCTAGCAAGTCAACGGGATTGCAGAGCCCTCACCCAGTGGTTGAGAGCACAAGATTAAATATAGATCGGATTATCCATTCTCATTCACTTTCAAAGTGGGGGCCGAGGAGGAGCAGGGGGCACTGGCACATTTACAGGAGAATGGCCAAGAGAGGCATCACATCAGGATCCCATGGCAGTTTAATGTAAACAACTGGCCCCAAGAAGGATGGGGAGGAGGGAGAAGAGGCCTGCGATCCGCAAATTCAGACGACTATACACAATCGCCTAAGACCTGAAGGAGGTTAAGAGAGAATGGACACTGATGGGGTGGTGAGAGGGGAAGTTCTATTTTGTGGGGGGGTTTGTAAGTTGGATAGTTAGTCTGTTGAATTGGTAACGGTAATACGAATAGGTTGCAGAACGCGAGAAATCGATCTTGGTGGCCCTGGCTGTTGGTTGGGGGGGGGAGGGGAAAGGGGTGGGAGCCGGGAAGGAGGTGTTGGGGAGAGTGGCAGGTACTGAGAGGGGGGATAAGAAGTAGTGTGTAGAGCAGTTACAGGACAACACGGTAGTGGAGTATTCTGGAGAATGACTAAGCTTGCAATGTAGGGTACAGCCCAACAACTGGGACTTGACGGTGGTTCCCTAATGATGGGAACCCTGAAAGTGAAAGGCTTGAACTCTCCAGCAAAGCAAAGCAGTCTTTAGTGGCACGAGAATTCCAGAGACTGTGTTTAGATATAATGATGGTGCAGGAAATGCAGCTCTTGCCGGGGAAGGAAAACCATATCCTGTGTGCCCTCGTAGGGCACTCCTACAGGAAGTCAGGAGAAGTGAAAACAGGTGGAATGGGCATATTATTGCATAAACATCTGAGGGTATCAGAGATGCAGGTGGTGAGAGCTAGGGAAGGGTGTTGGTGGGATCAAAATGGTAGTCACCAAATCACTTCCCTAATCAGAGGCAAACCTTTTTGCATCAAAGCCCTAGATTCGATCCTGCAAGAGGCACTGGAGCCATTGATACTAGGGGGAGACTTTAATATGTGGGCAGACTCTGGTATGGATAAGAGGGTACTCAAAGAGGTGGGCAAACGGAAGGTCTTGCAGAGTCTAAATATTTTGGATGGAATGTTGGAGGCGCAGGGTTGGATGCGTGGCTATGGAAACACCAGCAGCGGCAACTTTATACCCCTTTCTTCCCGCCACAAGCAATGTGCACCAGGATAGATGTGTGTGGGCAGAGAATTGCTTGGTACAGTTGCATCTTGTGAGATGGTTAGAACACCTCACAAGATGGAGGTGGAGGTGGACTCATGGGCCTTGAATTTAAGAGATATATGTTTGTTATGGGAGGCGGCTAAGGCAAAATTGAGGGGGCGGTTGATTGGAGAGGGGGGAGAGGAGAACAAGGGAACAGCTTATAGTGGGTGACAAGTTACATAGGGGAAATAGCTACCTTGGAAGGAAGATTATTCAGTAAGAAGATGCCCTAGCAGAGGTTGAGGGTTAAGATAATGGAACTTAAGGAACTTGGCAGTGAGGAGGTGGTTCGGAAACTGCAATTCCTGAAACAAAAATTTGATGACAAAAGAGATAAGGCAGATTCTATGTTGGCAGCACAGCTCAAAGCAACAGGCGGAGAGATGGGTAGAAGAAATGCCGGAAGGAGTTCTTAGTCCCAGCCTAAGGAGGTGCCCCGTGGCTTGCAGCATTTTTCAAGCTCCTATATGGGGCTAGGTTGGAAACATGGGTACCGTATTGACCATACCTGAACGATACTCCTCTACCGAGGTTGAGCTCAGAGGGTGCAGGGCTTGGATGCCCCTTTCATTCAGGAGGGAGTTCAAAGGGCTATCTCTCGGATGCTCAGCCCATTCCAAGTGAAAAGATTTAATTCTCTATTGGTCACAGGTAAAGCTCATCCCACTATCAGCCAGGCGTTGATCACACTCATCCCAAAGACAGGCAAAGACCCAAAAGGTTGTGCACTCTATAGGCCATTATCACTGCTCAATGTTCACAAGGACGTTAGCATCATGATTTTAACCGGGAAGACAGGGGGTGGACATGATGAGAAAGACCCTAAATCTTATGGACTGGGAATGAGTGAAGGCAGGGTTGGAGGGAGTGTGGGGGGGGGAGGGTGGGGGAGAATCTAGCCCACGGCACAGAGAAGGCATTTAAAAAAAGGGTAGGATGGGAATTGATGTACGAGTCCTTGAGAAGTTCGGCTTTGGAAGTAGAATCCTTAATTGGATAAGGGATATTTATACAGACCCAGCTGCAAGGGTGGCTGTAAATGGGAAGAATTCCAGGCGATCTGAATTGCATAAGGGGACCAGACAGGCCCGTTTGTTGTCCCCAATGTGGTTTGCCCTTACGATGGAACTATTGGCAGAGGATTAGAGTTTCTCACCGGGTGAAGGCATATGGGTGGGCAATAAGGAGTTGAAATTCGGGCTATATGCAGATATCCTGCAACACTTGAGGAACCGTTGTAGTTCCGGCATCATTCAAAATAATAGGAGTATGGGTTATTCTTGGGATTTGATATCATTGCGAGTAAGCCAGTCCTCTTCCCGTTTGGTGAGGAGTCGGGATAGAATGGGATGGCACTGGAGCCACTGGGATCGGAGCTCCATCTGGAAAATATCATGCATCTTATGGTTGAAGTGTGGCAGTTGCTGGATGAGCTTCTTTAGGCAAACTATCCTCCGCTCCGGAGTCGCTAGATAGAGATTATATTTTGGGGGCAAGTCAACTATTTCCTGGATTGGGCGGCTCCACACTCTGAAGAATTTTCTCACCAGGGTCCTATATGTATTCCAAATGCTGTCAATACCCGAACGGATGTTGGAGGAGGCAAAGGGGCAGATTTTTGCTGCATTGATACTTCCCATGGACAGTGGAAGAGTTGGTCTCCCAGGTACGAGTAAGCATTACAAGGCAGAGCACTGGAGGATGGATTCTCAGAAGCAGTAGGTATTTCTAGAAAATTATTTGTTGAGACCGGTTACAGTAGGGGAATGGCTCGCGTCTCCACGAGATAAGACCAAGATAGAGATTAGAGAACATAGTACATTGGCAGTGTATTGGGATATTTGGAAGCCAGGTCCGAGGATGAAGAGGGTTATGTCGTGGCCATCTCCCCAGAGCCATTTTTTGGGTACCGTCAGTGAGAGAAGTTACTTGGTTCACTGAGATTTCTGGAGTGGTCCGAAATGGGTTTGGAAAGAGTGGGACAGTTGTGGGTTAAGGGAAAGTACATCTCGATACAGGAGTTGTTTAGGATTGGGTAAACTCCATGTTTCAGTATTTGTAACTGAAAGGAGCTGCAACAGCAGAGAAAGGAAGGACAGCCGAATCAGTTCCAGAAAAGTGTGGGGGAAATAGAGGCCTATATCAGTCCTCTTTGAGGATGGCAAGGGGTGTTCGCATCAACATCCTTAGAGCTAGATGGATAGCGAAATGGAGGGGGGGGGGGTGTGTAAGGGAGCGCATTAGACGTCAATTGCATGCCAGTATAAGATACACAGCAAGTAGATGGCAGTATGACCCGGTGCAGTTATCCAGAATGTTCCCGGCAGTGAACCCCCAGTGTTGGCGGGGATGTGTTCAGAGAGCCACCAAGTGGCACATGTGGTGGTCTTGTGATAAAGTGCAGGCTTTCTGGAAGGAGGTGTTGGGATGGATCAGGGAGGTGGGATGGATCAGGGAGGTGGGATGGTTTGCAAGACCACTGGACTCCGTATTGGTTCTGCTCTGATTGGTGGGAGAGGAAGGGGTATGGAAGCCTCTCCCCCACATGGTTAACTTCTTGCTGCAGGCGGCTGGAGTTTGCCTGGCAATTGGACGGAGAAGGGAGTGCATGCCATCCGAAAGGGATGGATAAACAAGGCTAAAGAAATCTACCTGATGGAGAAGATTACTGCCTCACTGCATAATGTACAAACCTCCAGGGAAGGCGAGTGGTTGGCCTTCTTGCGAAAGTACAGAGAGGCGAGGTGTAAATGGAGAAATTCACACTCAGTGGGAACAGAGGAGATAAGAGTTCACTCGCTACTCTTCGATATAGGTGAAAAAAAAAACATTTAAAATGGTTTTTGTCATGGTTTCAGATCGGTTCTCAACTCAATTCAATTCCCTCACCAAAGCTTCTTCCTCCTCTACAATTTAGCCTAATCTGTCCACGCAGAACCGTTGAGCTGCAAATCACACGTTTTTGGAGCACAAAGTCAAAACACAAATTAGATGAAGAAAAGGTCTAGCAAATTGAATGATTCAGGATTCAGAGGGTTTTCCCATCGGCATCAGCGGTATAGGTTCCCGAAGAAAGCGCTCATCTGGCAAATCCGAAAACTATATCCCCAATCCCACATTGAGTCACTTCCCCCAGAACAATGGGGCAGAAAATACCACTGTTGTATGGACTTTATTTGGCATCACGCTCCTCTGTGCCATTTAAAGTACACCATCCTTCATTATAGGATACTTTCTACTCCATCACATGCCAAGACCCAAAGTCTGCAACCTGAGGATGTCAAGTTGCTTTGGACTACAACTTCCATAACCCCTCAGCATTGACAATGCTCAATGTTGCTGAAGGGAGTCAGTGAAAAACATCTGGAAATCCAAAGGTTGCAGACCCCTGGTATAGATATGGTCTCCTGTAGTCTGGCTCTGTGTAGCATGGCACCACCAGACTAATGGAAAGTGCCAGGAGGCCTATGTGATGGAATAGACACTTTGTCCTGTATTAAGAAAACACCACAGGCAGCTTCTATCATATTTCCTCCAAAGGTCAATGATTTTCCAACAATTTCACAATCCTCAGTCCTTCACTGCACTTTGGTTCAACGCAAATGTCATGCTCCTCATTGCACATCTAAAGCTCTAGGAGCTTTTGTCACACCAAACCTCCAACAGATGTGCTCCAAACAAGGGGCAAGAACATACTATTACCATATCACCCAATGGGAAAGAACATACTATTACCATTTCACCCAATAATTTGGCCAAGTTAAAAGTTTACATTTACTGAAAAGAAAGGAAGGGTGCATTGATCAGAAACTCTTCACATAAGGTTTTATACCACTTATACCCAGGAGCTGCTTGTAGCTCCTGCCTATCCAATCCTAATTGCGAGCCCTGTTGATTTACCCAGAAGATGAGATATTGCAACACCCCCCCCCCCAGGTGCCATTCCCTTTTAGACTGCACATTAGACCTTTCCCCCTGTTGTGCCACGCAACTCCAAGAGTACCAGGCATTTGATTCAATCCCTGGTGTTCCACTCTTGCATCCCCAAAAAGACCAGCAGCGGAGAGTGGACCCTAGAGATGCCATCAAGATTATCCAGGACCAAACATACATACAATACAGCAAGAACAGTGAAAATCGAGTCAGCTGTGGAAGCGATCTGAGGAGTGTAGACCTCTCCTGGAAGGCGGTGTGGCAGACTGAGTGCTTGAGAACCCCGGTCCGCTACAGAGTGAATGCAGCGGGAAGCAAGAATGAAGGAAAAGGAAACCAGCGTGACCAAGCAAAGCTTCGGAGTGAGGCCCGAGCAGCATCAGTGGCAGGAGGGAAGCCACAGAGAGTAGCTGGGGAGACAGTGTTTGTGGCGGCCGCAAGCACCAACCACCAAGTCAACCAAGAAAGGGGGATGCTAGGGCAGCAGGCTACCATGTCAAACTTATGAGAACTTCAATGAATGCAGATCCAAAAGGAAAGCAAGCACTTTTTGAATCCAGATTTGAAAGAAAGCAAGTACTGTTGAACTGATCTGAATGAAGGCAGTTTCGTGGAATCTCACGCTATAAAGAAACTGTGTAACTTGAGAGAACAAACATTGGCAAGAGCCATAAAAACATATGAAAGTGCAACAGGTGAATAGTGATAAAATAAGCAAAGGTAAACCATCATGAGGATGTGAAATGGGACTAAACCAAGTACCACTGGCAACGGGCATATAAGGAAAAAAGCCAAGACGGGTGTGTCGGTTGCGTGCCCTGTGATGGGTGGACCGTGTGGTCTGACAACTGCACCTCGACCGGGGCCACCTACATATGGGAAAGACACGTGAAATACCTTCAAAGAAGCTTGTAATTAAATTTAAAGGAAGCTTGGTGTGAACTGAAAGTGTACTTTGTGAAATTGGAGAAAGGTAATCAAACAAGAAGGACGTCGACATCCCTACACATTGTATACAAATAGCTAAGGGCAAGCTTATTTTATTCAGGAAGGGTAGTCCCACCTTAGCATAGGGCAAGCTTGGCCTTCTTCCAACCTTTTTTCTGTTGAATAAAATTTTAAAGCCCAAATTTAAAGTCAGTTGTCTGTGTCTTCGTGATGTCTTCACACATACCCCTGTCCCCCTTAAAACAACACAAACCGCTCAGACTGTACTGCTGGCATTCTACCACTCTCACATGGTTTATAGTCATTAAATCGAATGTAAAAATGTCGAAAGTCATAATCTCTAAAAAATAATATTTTTGGTTGCTTTTTATTCAAAATGGGGGGGGGTCACCCTAAACACCCCCTTTTTTGTTTTACCCTTTTTTTTTACCCCCGGAACCCAAAAAAAACATGTAAATAAAAAAAATATAAAATTCAACATTTGTGTTTGACATCAATTTTTCGGCATTATTGTAAATTCAACATTTTTTTTCGATATTATGACTGCACACCCCCTCACATTGCTCCTCCCTCCTCCTGCCCAGGTCAGCTATGGCACACTGACCCTACTCTCTACAGCCTTTCCGCCCACTCCCAAACAGGTCCTAGTCCTTTTCTAGTCCCCTCCAACGATACCCAAGCTTGACCATCTCCCTACCCCCCACCCCCCACTCCTCAAAACCCTTCCCCGCTGAGCTGCCAATTACACACAACTACCAGGCCCCCCTACGCATAACCACTTCCCTCTTCCGATGCCTACCACACAGCAAAACCCTCTTCTATACAGCATACTCATCAACGCCAGATCAGTCACCAAAAATAAAATATTTTTACCCTCTTATTTGAAAATCCTCACTAAAACCAGATTCTCTGATGGTTTCAACCCTATTGCACACAAAGCCTTCCCTCTCGGCTACGCCCTGGTAGTACAGAACACTCTGAGCAGAGTTGGGGTGGGGGAAATCTTGCCATCCAGTTATGTTACTTGGCATTTATATAGAGCTCTATATCATTGGTATGACCTCAAAGCGCTGGTAGATTGAACGCGCTCGGTCAGTAGAGATAGTAGGGTGTGATAGGGTGCTTAGGTGCATCGTTTGTGTGCAGCTGATGCGATTGCCTGATGGTAGCTGCATCATAGCATAAGGTGTGGTGGTATTTGATATCAGTTGAATGTGTGCACTCTGGAGTGAGCTCACTAAGATTGAGTTCTGGCTGTGCTAGGCCTGTGTAGGACGCTCACATGTACAGCTAGGCGATTTTCGTGGCTATAGCTGCGTTTTATCGGATTTTTGAGGTGTTCATGGAGTATTGTTCGTATGCGAGCAGCTAGGCCGAATTGAGGTGTGTAGCTGCGCTCTAATTATGTGATGATGCAGAGTAGAGAGTGAGCATAGTGATGGGAGAGGAGAGAGTCTGGGTGGAGTTTTGATTAATGAGCTCGGTATTCGGGATTTTAAGTGCGCGATTGCTGCGTTCAGAGTAAACATATTAGTGACTTAATAGGCGCATTCGGTGGCGTCATTACTCGGGATCTCATTGAACATTTGTCATCAGGATGCAAGGTCTCGGTCACCTTAGATGGTATGGAAAGAGCCAGGTTTTGAGAGCTTTGAGGAAGGTCATGTAGTCTTGGGTGTGTCGAATGAGGGGAGAGAGAGTTCCACAGAGTTGGGGCCAAGGTTGAGAAGGCAGATCCTCTGATCCTGACAGAATAAGGAGGTAGGAATCACTAGGAGGACATTGCTTGATTTTAGGGTGCGAGATGGGAGGTAGGGTTTTAACTTCTCTTGTATGTACTTTGGGCTGGTCTTGTGCACTGCTCAGTGGGTAATGCATAGATTCTTGAAGGTGGCCCTTTGTCCGACTGGGAGCCAGTGGAGGGTTCGGAGAGTGGGCGAGATGTGGTCTCATTGCGAGGAGGAGTTTGGAGGCAGTGTTTTGGGATCTTTGGAGCTTGAGTTTCCGGTGTTCCCAGGTATAGGGGAGTTGGCACAGTGTTCCCAGGTATAGGGGAGTTGGCACAGTCCAGTCTCGACATAATAGACAGAACAGCGGCAAGTCTGTTGGGGTAGGAGAGGTAAGGAGAAATGTGTCTAATAAGTTTGAGGTGGTAGTGGCAGTATTTTTGATCTGACGGGAGAGGTTTAGGCCAGAGTCCATCGTGCAACCCAGGTTTTGACTATCAGAGAGGGGGTGAAGGGCCGAGGGAGGGGGGCCATGGAAAACGGATGTGGGAGAAGGGCAGTATTGCCGTACACCACGATTTCAGTTTTATCGGGATTCAAAAGGAGGTGGTTACTTGTCCATTGGTCAATATCACAGAGACAAGCTTGAAGGTTGGGATGAGGGTTGGGGATTCTTTCGATAATTTGGGCATCGTCGGCATAGTTGTAGCAGGAGAGGTTGTGCATGTGGATGATTCATGGTAGGGTGATCAGATAGAGGTTGAAAAGGAGAGCAGAGGCATCCGCCTTGCGGTACTCACATTGGGCGAGCAGTTGAGACAAAGGGGAAGAGAAATGCGATTTGTTTCCAGTTGCTGAGGAAAGAGGTAATCCAGGTTAGTGCCGAGCCACGATTCCTAGGGAGTGGAGGCGGTCGAGGAGGATTGAATGGTTATCCGTGTCAAAGGCTGCAGAGAGATCGAATCAGTGCAGCGCAGCCCTCAGTCTGCCGTGACCATGAGATCCCAGAGCGACATCAGAACGGTTTCTGTTCTGTGTCGCCGATTGAGCATGGTCGAGTAATTTGTTGGATTCTACAAAGCAGTTGAGCTGGGAGTATGCAGTCTGGTCAATACATTTTGTGAGAATCAGCCTACAATTCTTAGGGTTAAGGGAGTCAAGGGATGCCTTTTTTAGAAGTGGCTGGACATGCTCTATTTTAAAAGCTTTACGAAAGATGCCAAAGGTGAGGGAATAGTTTAACATGGCTCTTGCATATTCTCCTGCGCGGGTAGAGGAGAATATTTCTTTCAGAAGAGATGTGGGGCCTGCTGGCTTATCTCATCTCTGGAGATGGGTTTGAAAGAGTTGAAGGTCGGTAAAGTGGGTGTCGGTCGGGCAATGGGATCAGGTATGGTGCGGGGGGTTGGTGTAGTGTCAGGGGTGAGCGAGGACAGTTGTGTTAAGGGTTGCCATCCTGTCAAGCGTGGTGTTGTAGAAATGTAGCAAGAGGGATTGTGTAGGCATGGATTGGGCAGAGGTGCAAGTAGGTTTTACGAATTCGGAGATCATCTTGTGTAATTCTTTGCTGAGCTACCACAGTTCCAAATGTTGTTTATTGTAATAGGCTTTTTTAGCCTTTTGGATCTCTGATTTGTAATTACGGTAGTGCAAGGCGAACATGGATCTGCTCAGATCGATTTTAGATGCACCCATGTGTGTTCAAGAGTTACTGTTTGACAGTCCTCAGGTAGGGCGTGAACCATTTGGGGGACGGTCCTTTCCAGGAGGTTGCGGGGGCGCGAGGGGGTGAGAGGAATTAGTGATTCTTTAAGCCAGGAGTTGAAGGAATGACAATGCATTACTTACCGTAAAAGCATTTCTGATGGTTGTATCTGCTTAGATTCACATGCTGTGCATAAGCGTTGCAGGGGGACGGAGTAGCAGGGCTTCAGCTAGCTCGAGGAGTACCTTGACTTTGTTCCAGCCTATGTGATCAAAGGTGGGGGAGCGGGGGGGTTGTAGGAGATGGGACAGGCGTGTGGATAGAGAATGGGATAGCAAAGTGTGTCTGTCCAGATAAGTAGTTTGGGACTGGATATATAAACCAGGTCATAGGAGCAGAAAACAAGGGTGTGCCCGCCTGAGTGGCTTGGACCAGTAGTATGTTGGGAGAGGTTGAGTGCATCAAGACTGTCAACCAGTGGATGGGTCATGGGGTTATTTGGCATGTCAAACCAGATATTGAAATCTCCCAGGAGTGTAAAAGATGGGTGATTTACCTGAAAGGTAGCTATTGAGTCAGAGATTATTGGCAAAATGTCTATCGTATCCAAAGGGTCTGTAGATGAGTAGGAAGTTGTGGGTGAATGTCGATGGCGAGAGTTTTACTAGAAGGAATTCACAGGTGGCCTTGCAGGTCTGGGATCAGACGAGTGACATGGTGAAAAGGGGTTTGTAGAGGATTGCCACTCCGCCAACTCCGGAGAGTCTATTGTGGCCGATAAGCAAGTAACCTGTGTGTTGGCGGCCTCATGTGCACTTCTTCTGCCAGGTTTCAGTGATAAAAAGGAGTTTGGGATTGTCAGAGGCTAGGCGGTCAAAGATGCTGTGTCTGCTTCTTGCTACGGAGCGGGCATTAACATTATCCGAGTCATGTCCACAGAGCTTCAGACATCACCAAATGTGAATCCTTCCTCACCAAGTTCCGCCTCAACCGTTCGGTCACTCGTAGTGTCCTTCTCCTTTAAAAAAAAAAAAAAAAAAGCGGCCTCCTGGCTACATCCAACACTTTGCCGATTCCTTCTCCGACTCGCTCTCAGCCATACATATCCAGCCTCCTACACTTACTAGGTTAGGATATTTCAAAATATGGTTTCATGTCCCCGCCAACCCCATGACCCGCTCCCTCACTGACAATCTGGAAGCTCACGGCCTGTCACAATTGATCTCACACCCAACCCACTTCGCAGGACACACCCATGATGCACTTTGCAGCACATTTTTATATAATACATTTTTAACGCGCTCAATACCAGCATTGCCGTTGCAGATCGGGCTTCAAACGTGTGGCGCCTCCCAAGACAAACACGTTGCCCCTGGGCAATCTTTCCTCATCTAGCCAAGTTTTCTCACTACCTTTCCCCACTCATCTCACCATGCTATCCATTTCTCACTTCAATAACTCGCCCCTCTCGCCACTTGCACCAATCATTCCCTCAGCTATCCACATCACTATCCCTCTTTGGAATCAAATCATCATCAATCCAGACCTGGCCAAAGCCCTTCCTCAGGCTCTTCCAGATCTCTCTTGCAAGGAAGGACAACCCTCCATCAAGCTCTTTGACTGTTGGGTCTGTGAGGCTATGAACCATCACCCAGTCGCCCCTCCAGACGATAGACCATACACCAAAAGGGGTACACCCCCACCCCCCTCAAAGCCTTCAAGCGCCTAGAGCGAGCCTGGAGCACCATCCCCACCCCCTTAATAAAACAGCCCTTGCAAGACAGAACATGGATCAAGAAAGCAAAAAAATAAAAAAACACCCCCATTATAGGAACAGAAACAAACCCTTGCAGGGAACTCCACAAATTCCTATGAGTATTGAATTCCCCCAGCTATCCAATGCCCCGCCCCTCCCTACACCGAACTCTCTGCAACGAGCTTTCAAATCACTTCCATAACGTTGCAATTGAAAAGACAGAACACTATAACCACAAACTAGCTCCGATCCCTGAACAGACAACGGGCCCCCCCCCCCACAAACTCGAAACCTTGCCCCACCTGCCTGACCTACTTTCTCTTCCTTCATCCCCCTTTTTACTGGATAATTTCAGCAACCTCTAGGACTTAGCCGACCACCAGGCTCGCCAGGAGATTCTGGCCTACCCTCTTAAAAAAAAAAAAAAAAAAAAGAGCCCCTCATCCACCAGCGCTGGCAGCATAGCTCGCTCCATTGTAATTAACTTGCTTGCTTCAAGCACTTTCCAAGAGGCCTTCAAAACCTGCAATGTAAAACCACGTCTCAAAAAAGCCCAGCCTCAACCCCTCCCTCTATCAAACTACCGTCCAATCTCCATTACCTGCTTCATTGCCAAACTTTTAGACCATGCGGCATATAAGCAACGTTGCCTTTTTACAGAATCTAAAAGCATCCTTGGCCAAGCCCAATCAGGGTACTGACCATTGTGTGGTACGGAATCTTCTCTGGTCTCTGTCTGGGGTGACCTTAAATAGAACTGCAGATTCAAAAGTATGTGCTGCACTCATCCGCCTGGATCTTTTATCTGCAGCCTTTGATGCAATCGGCCACACAATACTGAGGAACATGCTCCACACACTAGGCATCAAAGGCTCTGCCCTTAATTGAATCGCCTCCAAACATTCACAAATCGTTCTACTTCCCCCTTTCTCCTCTGCCCAGTCACAAAATGGGTGCCAAAAGAAGCCTCCCTTTCACCACTCCTTTTCAACCTCTACCCAATACCACTGCCAGCCCTCATCTGCTCACACAACCTTACCTGCTACACCTACACAGACCATACACAGATCATTCTCAAAATACCCAGAATCCAAGCCTCACCACCTCAAACTCGCCTATTGTCTCTTCAAGATCGACCACTAGATGACTAGCAACCACCTAATACTCAACCCGGGAAAATCAGAAACCCTGAACTGCTCTGATCCCACCACCTTTACCATGGCCGCCTGCCCTTGGAGCCTCATCTCCCACCTCCACCTCTGTCAAAAATGTCAGATGCACCATATACACAGACCTATCCCTCTCCAAGCACAAACTCAGAATCCAGAACCTGCCTATTTTTTTCCCATACCTCTCCTACCCTCAAAGAGTTTCCGCAATACTGGCCATTATCTCCCGCCTGAACTACACCAACTAACTATTTTGGCGTCCCAACAAACCAGCCAAGGAAACTTCAACGTATCCAAAACTCAGCAGCCAGACCGATCCTCGCCCTTCCGCCCAGTGAACACATCACACCCGCACTCACGATGTTGTACTGGCTCCCAGTTAGCCCAATAGCAACCTTCACAGCCATGTGCATCACACACCGAGCACTCCTCATTCAGGACAAGAGTTCCTTCAGAACAAAATCATCCACTACCAGACCCCAGAAACCTCAGATCGCGCTCAGCTCTCCTGGCTTTTCCACCACACCACCAGAGTAGGCGGCTCGGCTTTCTCCATCCTAGCACCCACCATCTGGAACACACTTCCTGAGCACATCCGCCACACAAAACACTAACTCTCCTTCACAAAATCCCTCAATATCTGGCTTTTTACCCCATTATTCTGAAAAACCCAACAATGCATAAAATAAGCAGTCACATAGTAAATTGCTCTGCAATTCTGTAGGTTTGCTAATCAAAAACATTAATGTAGCAAAGTTAGCTATTTAAGTTGCCCTCTACAATGAAAGTACAGCTCGCCCTGCATTCCTCTTTCCCTTGGTGCTCTCTCCCCCCCCTTTTCTCTGTTCACTTCAAGTGCTAATGGAGGGAAAGTGAACCAGTAATCTATCTCCTCCACTCATAAGTGCCAAAGGCATGTGTAGGAGTGCTAGGTAGGAATTTCATTTTTTTTAATTGCAAACCAGAAGTAATCAGGATGATATTTTTATTAAGCTTTCTATATCCTAGCTGGCAAAGACCAGTATGTGTCAACTTTATATCTTTTAAAAAGACAGTTGTGCAATTCCATTCCTAAAATGAAAGATGTTACATGATGCATAATTACAGTATTGATGCATAATTACAGTATTGATAATGTAAAAACACTGCATCATCTCCATGCTTTACAGTAAAGTTCAAGTTAGCGTATCTGAATTTCACAGTGTCAACTATATTTCATTTTGTTGGGTAAAATGCATCATGTTGACAGTGAAGTTTTGAAAATGTACACGATCAAATGCTTTTGATGGCAAACCTAGTTCTGTGACCTGCAGGTTGTATACATCTTGCAACTGGTGCTCAACCCATGACATTCTCTATTATCACACTGTTTTATGCCAGGTATCCTGAAAGTGAGATGCTACAAACTACAATATTCCACCTAGTTTCCCCAAGTTCTCTGCCTGCTACGCAATCCAATCTGCTTAGTCTTTATTTCTTCTTACATAATGAATACATAAAGCGAACAAAATGCTTATACAAAGTAGTGCTCAATAGTTCCAGCCACTCTGTACATGTACTGCAATACCAAACACTGTAGTTGTCCTGTAGACCTTGTTTTGCTTTTTGATTGTATTCTATATTACCACCTGCAGGAGACAGCTGGCTAAACTGTTTTCAGAGCCTTTCTAACCTTATCTATTTTTGTGTCTGATCATGTAGCCACCCTTTTAAAAATTTGACAGATACTCATCTATGGCTCGCAAAGTCGAGTAGATTTTATGAAGGGCGAGTAGCATTTACAAGAGATGTTTGAAACGTTTATTTAACATTACTTTGTTTGCAGTAAATGTCAACTAAGAGTTTCACTGTGCATGTCTGGCCTCTGAGTGGCAACAGTGTGCCAAACATAAAGCATGTTTGTAGGGACATGTACCATTTTACAGAAATCTAATTTTAAATTTGTTGTCCTCTGTTGCTATGGAGAAAATTAATTTCTCTTAGGTTGAATATGTGGGTCTCTCTCTATGTACTTGTCTTGTACTCCCTCATCATGTGTGTTCTTCCGTTTTCTTCAAGGAGTCCATGTGGGACTCCTGTCATTGCGGCGCTTCCTCTTTTTGGTTGTGAACCAAGACCCTTGGGATACTCTTATGGCACCATGGGTCGCATGTAAAACCCTGCACCCGTACCATATGTTTTTGGGCACCTGTGTGCAACCCACAGAGCAGGGTATGCTGAATTGACAGGTGCTCTGAGTAGCCTCCATTTTGGGCTACCCAGATCCTACCCATAGGAATCACTGGATTTGTGATAGGAAACAAGAAGGCCCCTGTGGCCTCTTGGTTTCTATTACCCAATGCCTAGTTTTCCCAGAGTCCTGGGAAGCCCATGTCCCATGTCCCTTCCCCTGGCTTGCTGTTGGATGGAAGAACCATATATGGTATTGTGAGGTGGGGGGGGGGAAGGGGGGCGGGGTGTCCAGGCCAGACTGGCTGAAGCCTTCCCAGTGACTATGTTCTGGGTACACCCGTGGGATGGTACCTGGGTGAATGGAGTCTGACCAATATGCATTCCATGTTATGGGTGTCTATCAGTGTGTGTGACACAAAGAATGAGACAGCCCTGCCCAGAACTGACATGAATGGAGTGTGGTGTCCCGAAAGGCTGGGTGCTTGCCCCAATCCACATTGCTGGTTATGGGCGTTTGGGTGGAAGTGAATGGCCTGAATGCACTGCGAGCCTGGCTGGCTGCCTACCTGCATGAATGAATGCCCTTCTGATTGGCTCAGTAGTTTGAATGAGGGACAGATCTGTATATCTGGGGACCTTTCACTTACCAAATTGTTCAAAAAAGTGGAACCTTGAAGCCACTTATCCTTGAAGCCCAGCTGAAAGAAGGTTTGCTGCTGCTCTCCATCAACAAAATCCAAAAGTGGTTGCGTCTGTCAAGGAATGATCCAAGAGAGGAGACCTCTCCCCGAGCTACACAGGAACATCATGCAGAAGCAGAACTTCATCAAGGCACCCTGGAAGTCAGTTCCAAAAGGCAGCCGACTGGAGACAGGGTCCGCTGAGAAACATTGAAGTAAAGCACCAGGACATCAAGGCCGTCGACATCCCATCACCATCAACTAGGGTTCGGAGGATTTCCATGACTGCTGGAAGCCCATCAGCTTGACGCTGTGCTGCTAGAGAACCGGAGCCGCAACGCTCCACCATTGACTAAAAACACTTACACCAAGGACTCCCTTGCCATCACCGTCAACCACTTTTTCCCCACCAGAGAAAGTCAAAGTCACTGACGACCGAGGAGAATCCGCCGGTAGGTTTCACACCACATGAAGTCCACAAAGACTTTGACAAGTGAAGATCCAGCCGTGGTCATGTCCCGATCGTGAATGCCAACATGACACCAGATGCCCGCTCCCGGGCCTACGCTCATCACAGAGTCCTCTTTGTGGCACCGAACTCCGGTCATCGAGGTGCACCGCACGCCTCGTCTACACAGGACGCCCACAATCTATCATCGACGAACACCGCGATATTCAAAGCTGCAGTCCCAACAACAGTGTTCACCTTTTCTTCACAGCATCTCAATGACAGTGGCACCTACTTTAAAGGGCGTCCACGCACGAGGAACCTGTCAACGAGGCGTCGACAAAACTCTGCTATACTCCGGTACATTGTGGTAGTGGAACATTTTTGGCCAGGAAACAAGACTAAACATAAATGGGCTGGGCTTGTTAATACACTTTATTACAGGCTGCCCAAGTGGGGGATCCTCACACAGAATTGTGTCTTGGTAGCAAGAGAACCATTCTGTCATTGTTTAAACCAACTTGCCTTCCTTCTCAAGTCCCATGCCAATACACATTACTGTTTGATTTGCATGCCATTAGAAACTGTCAGCAGTTGGTGCATTTTAAAAGGAGTCAATAGTTGAATATATTAAGTGTGTTAAATATATATCTTACCCTTACACCAGATGATGAATCTCTTCTACTTGCTAGAATCGCAGTAACGAGTGTTAGGTTTTCTAGCCTCCCCAAGAATGTCCATGCATCTTTGAGGGAGCTGTAAATGTCCAAATTCTATGATCTCAGGAGCCAGGCTGCTAAATTCATGGTCTGTGGGCATTGGTGCATCTTCTTGTCCCTGTCCTGTGACAGCATGTTGTACGGGCAGGGTAGTTTTACCGGTAGAGATAGAGACATCTCCATCAGGTGAGAGAACCATGGCTGCCGGGCCCACGTAGGGGCCACTAGAATCATGGTGACTGGTTCCTGGTGCATCTTGTGCACCATCTTGTTGAGAAGGGGAGTCAGGGAAAAAGCGTAAACACATTTTCCTGACCATGTTATCCAGAGACCGTTCCCCTTAGATCGGTTCTGGGGGTACCTGGAGGCGTAATCTTGGCATTGGGAGTTCTCCAGAGTTGCGAACAGATCTATTTCTGGGAATCCCCATTGTGTGAAAACGAAGACAAGGTCTTCTTGTAGCTGCCATTCGTACTCTGCGGGCAGAGGGAAGTCTCTGCTGAGTTCATCTGCTAGCAGATTGAGTTCCCCTGGTAAATGTTGTGACAACAGGAACATGTGTTTAAGAACCCACTTGCAGATGTTCTGAGACAGCTTGGACAGTCCTGGAGAGTGAGTGTCCCCTTGCTTGTTCAGGTAGTACATGGCTGTGGTGCTGTCTGTGAGGACCTTCCCTTGCAGGTGTGCCTGGAAAGCCTTCAGTGCCTTAAAGACCGCTATCAGTTCCAGCAAGTTTGTGTTTGGACGCTACACTAGAGTCCAAACTCCATGTGCAGTCTGATGGGATAGGTGAGCCCCCCCCCATCCTGTGAGGGATGTGCCTGTGGTTAGAGTGGCTTCCCCTGCGGGGGTGGCAAATGGTTTCCCTATTACCAGGTTTTCCTTCGACCACCACCATAGCGATAGAACCAAGGCTTGGACGACCACCACTAGATCGTCCCATTGTCTGCTGGCTTGACACAGTAGCCAGTCATAATGTCGAATGCTAAAAGTCGAATCCAAAAAAGTCGGAAAAAAAAAGTCGAAAAAAAACCTTGAATGTATTTTTTTATTTGTATGGTTTTTGGGTTTTAGCTAGTAAAAATAAACAGGGGGATGGAGGGGACCCCCGCATTAAAAAAAAAAAAAAAAAAAAAAAAAAAAAAAAATTTATTCTCCACATTTTTGCATTCGACTTATTCACTATAAACCACCTGACACCACTGGCTGTTGAGCCACTCTTGCATTGGGCGCAGGCGCGCGTGAGGTACCAAATATATACAGGACGCCATCATTCCTAGCAAACGCATTGCTTTGCATACCGTCACCTCTCGACCAGACACACATTGAAGGATCTGAAACAGCATATTTTGTACCCTCTCGTTGGAGGGGAAGACGAGGCCGCCCTTGGTTCGAATTAGAGCCCCTAGGAATTGTTTGATCTGGCTGGGGTCTAGGCTGGACTTCTTCTCGTTGGAGAAGCCCAGTTGGAACAAAAGGTCTACAGTCTTTTGGGTATTTGAGCAGCATGTCTCGTAAGAATCCCCGGTTATGAGCCAATCGTCGAGGTAAGGGTTTACTGGGATGGACAACCTGCCGCTGCGACTGCCAGTACTTTCGTGAATACCCTCGGGGCTGACGCTATGCCGAAGGGTAGCACTCTGAACTGGTAGAGTTTGCCCTCCATCATGAACCTGAGGTATTTTCTGTGCACTGGCAAAATTGAAATATGAAAGTATACATCTTTCATGTCCAGTGTTGTCATGTAATCTCCCTGTGAAAGCAGGGGGATTACTTCCTGTAAGGTCACCATACAAAATTTTTGAGGTTTGACAAATTTGTTGGCTGGGCGCAGATCTAATACAGGGCGCATGGTTAAGTCCTTTTTGGGTACAAGGAAGTACACTGAATAAATACCTTCCGTTACCTGTGATAGAGGCACAACCTCTATTGCTCCTTTTAGTAGCAGCAGTTCTACTTCTTGAAGAAGGATGGTGAGGTGCTCCGGTGATAGGAGTCGTTCCCCTTGGGGGTCTGTATGTGGGGGACCGACTAAATTCTATGCAGTAACCGCGGGCTATAGTTCACAATACCCAGCGGTCTGATGTTATTCCCTCCCATGCTGGTCTGTTTTTAATGATGCTCTGGTTAACCAGAGTACCTTCCGTTACAGTGGTTAACAAGCAAGTTCGTAAGGGCTCAGGGACTTCCAAGGTCTTGGTGTAACTTCCCCCATTGGGCATCAGCATAACTTGCCAGTAAGGTATTATTGGCAATTCTGGTGGAAAAAGCTGCCGAGGCTGTAATTCTCTTACCGAGGGTGTAGAGTTTTTCCTTCCTTGTCCGGGGGGTGCTTCGCTAGTTGATAGCGGAACCCCTGCCCTTTTCATTGTGGTAGTTACCACCAAGGAATCTGGTATTGAGTGACCCTTAATGTATAATGGGTCCGAAGGAGAGGGAGTAAAAAGTTTTTCAATTCTTGGGTTGACCCCTCTAACCAACGCAGGTGTAGACAGCGATGGGATGATTCGTCTCTTAACTGAGGCGAGGAGTGGAATGGTCTGGCTAGTGGGAGGTTTTTCCTTGATGATTTTTTCTACAAAATCAATATTGGGAGTCATTTCCCCAGTTTCAATTTCAAAGTGCGCTGCTGCTTTCCGTAGTGGCGCGTTGAAAGTGGGTTGGTCATCTACAGGTGACGGGTTCCTGACCAGTGTGGTTTGAGGAGAGGAAAGGTTCAGGATCTCAGGGTCTGTAGACGCTGGTGGGGACTGCCAAGGCTGTGAGCCACCTTCATCTGGGCCTTCTTCGAAACCCCCCCCCCCCCCCTGCCACATATGTCAGGGTTTTCCTCAAAACCTTGTTCGAGGTTCTGTTGGTCTTCACTATTTAAGAACTCCTCATCCTCTTGGAAGTGAGAGTCTTCTTCAGTGAGGTCATAAGTATCAGTCTCCTCTTGAAGGGGGTCAAATAGTTTAGGATATTTAGCCCTGGGCTCCTCATGAAGTACTTCCCTTGGCCTCTTGGGAGTTTTATGTTCAGGAGTGGACATAAATCTATCCAGCTTGTCCATACACGATTGGAATCTCTCAAATGTCCAATTTGGTAACCCAGAACGGTCTGGAGGCGAAAAGAGGCTTCTCTGCATGTAGCCGTCTAGATCTGTCCCATAACGCCGAGGATAAAGTCCCTTCGCCTTCTGAGAAACTTTCTCGTAGGCTAGAGCCTTCCTTCGACAGCGGGAGCGGTCACTGCCTCCCTTTCCGGCATTCTCGGCGTCTCCCTGGCCTTGTGAGCGGGGTTCGGCGTATCACTTGCCGTCCGTCTCTGGCGGTCAGTGGAAACTATACGAGCCAAGCTCTCCACGATTAATTTCTCCGTCGAGGGTAAACCTGGCGTCGTGCTGGGCGGTGCCGAGTCGCTTTCGGCGACGGTCGCACTCTTATGAGGCGCGTCGCCTGGCTTTTTGGGGGTAGCTTCCTTGTCTGCAGGTAGCCCAGTCGCTAGTCGCGTCTGCGGCAGCGGGGAGGGCTTGCGACCCTTACGGTCGATGGAGGACGCCGGTGGGCCCGGCGTCTCTGTTGACGCTAGGGCTTTCTTAGTCTTTGGTTGTGTGCTTATGTTTACGTTTTCTGTGTTCGTCAGTGTCGCCGGGGTGTTCATCCCCATAAGTAGGGCGTGAGCCGAACTTGTCGGGGCCGGGGACAGACGGTGAGGAGCGAGTACGCTCCCTAGAGAGGTCTACAACCTCCGAAACGGAGGTCTGGTCATCACTGTCCTTGTCACACTCGACGGGTGAGGAATCAGCTCTAGACATAGCATAGGCTGCCCACCTCTTGACCCTGCGGTCCTTTAAAGTTTTTGGGTAAAGAGGTTTACAGGGCGCACAGCCATCCTCGTTGTGGTCGAGGGGTAAGCAACGGTTACACCGCTTGTGCTCATCTTTCCATGTGAATTTGCCCTTACAGCTTGGGCAAAATCTAAACAGAGTCCTCTCCATAGATACAATTAAAGGTGATAACATCCCCGAAGGAAAGGGGGTGAAAGAGAAAGGCATTCTTAGAAGAGAAAGAAATGTCCCACGACCCCCACTCTCCCTACTGTTTTAGGCCGGCGAGGCCGGGCCACGTGTTCGGCAGTGCCAAAGGATCTCCTCCGTCTAAGTCACCGCCGTCGAAGCTCTTACCCGGCGGTGAAACAACTTCGCCGTCGAAGGAGGGATCAAATGTAATGTATAATAAAGGTCGAGTAAATGTTTTGCAATTTCTCAACGAGCTCCGCATTAAGGCGACCAATATCTGGGCGGAAAAAAACAATCTGAGAGACCGACGTGTGAGGAGTTGTGGGTACACTGCACGACACTATTAGGGATAGTGTTACAGACACGCCTTGTCGACGTCCCCTTTTCGACTACGAAAAGCAAAATGCAATACTCCGCAGTGACCACTGGATGTCAGACTATGCACAGCATGTGATTCCTAGCAGATTAACAAACATCAGAAAATACATTACTCACTGTAATCATATTTCTGATGTTTGTATCTGCTTAGATTCACATGATTTGCATAGGCCAATATCTAGTGGTAGCTGCAGAGTATTACAGTGGTTTTCGAAACTCAAAAAGGGACGTTGACAGGGTGTGCCAGGAATCCTATCCCTAGTGTGACATCCACTGTACCCATGATCCTTAGGCTTAGGAGGTCCCTCAGCGACTAAGCATCCATGCTCCTTTTCTCCGGAAGGAAGAGAGGGCTGCATGTGAATCTAAGCAGATACAAGCCTCAGAAATACGATTACAGTTATTAATGTATCCCTTCCAAGGCTTGTGGAATCTGCTTAGATCACATGCTGTGCATAGATTAGCAAGCAGTGTTAGAAGGAGGAGGGATGTGAGAAGGTTCACGAGCGAATAAGTGTAGAACCGCTCGTCACACTTATGTATCTGTCTTGGAATGAGTGTCAATGCAGTAGTGCCGAGTGAAAGTATGCGTTGAGCTCCATGTGGCTGCTTTGCAAATATTGTCTAAGGGGACATTTGCAATAAAAGCCAGGGTGGCACCTGTGCCTCTTGTGGGGTGAGCCCTGGGCGTAAAAGGCAGTGGTTTATCTGATAGAGATGGCATGCTTTGAAATGCGGTCAACTTCTCTGCCTGGTGCCATGGAGACAAACAATCATCTTTTTTTCTTTGCAGTCTGGTCTACATAGTCGAGGACCGCCCTCCTCACATCTAGTGTGTGTGGCGTTTTGCCTCAAATGAGCTGTTGGGTTCCTGGAAGAAAGACGGTAGCTCAATTGACTTGTTTACGTGAAATTTGGACATGAATTTAGGGGAGAACCTAGGGCAAGTACGTAAAACCAGCTCGTCTTTGTGTACGACAAGCAAGGATCCTGCACTGACAATGCTTGTATTTCACTCACTCTTCTTATGGGAGTGATAGCCACTAAGAAGGTGATCTTGTACGTCAGGTGTTTTAGACTAGACTTGTGCATTAGCTTGAAAGGGGGTGCCATGAGCTTAGCGAGTACCACGTTGAGATCCCATCCTGGCGGTGGGTTACAAATAGGAGGGTGGAGTCTCTTTACTCTTTTCATGCATGCCTTGATGGCAGGTACCTTCCACCATGAAACCTTATTATGGGAAGTGGTGAAGGCTGATAAAGCCGCCAGGTGGACCATTAGGGGGTTGAAAACTAACCCTGCATCTAGCAAATGGAGTTTATAAGTTAGAATGTATTCCTTCCCATATTCTATCGGGTTGATTTGTTTAGACAGCACCAAATTACGAATCTTCTCCATTTGTAAAGGAACCGTGTCTAGCATTTGATTTTCTTGATTCTTTCAAGATATCCATGCATCTCTGTGGCAGGTTAAGATGTCTGACCTCTAGGACTTCAGGAGCATGCTGCCAAGTTCATTCAGAGAGTGCAGGTGCACTGTTAGTCCCTCGGGCTGAGTGACTAGATTGTACGGGCACAGGAGTTTGATGGGAATCGCACATCGCCAGTTTGCACAGATGTGGATACCATGGTGGTCTTGCCCACATAGGAGCAATTAGGATAAGCGTCATCGGTTCCTTGTGGATCTTGTTCACCACTTTCCTCACGAGAGGTGTTTGGGGGGGGGGGGGGGGAAGCGTAAGCAAATTTCCCTGATCAGTTCATCCATAGGGCGTTCCACTTGGAACCTGGCTGTGGGACTGTTTTCGCTTGTAGCAAAACAAGTCGATTGTGGGGAAACCCCATAGAGAGAAGAGGTGTTCTACGACTCTTTCGTGTAGATGCCACTCATGTTCTTCTGGTAGGGGAACCCTGCTCAATGTGTCTGCTAGAGAGTAGAGTTCCCTGGAACACACTGCAACGATAGGAACATTTTCCATTTGAGTGCCCATTTTCAAATTTGCTGCACAAGCCTAAACAGATCTGGAGAACGTGTGCCCCCCTGTTTGTGGATATAAAACATTGCTGTAGTGCTAACTGTCAGGACTTGCACAGATTGGTTCTTTAAATGGGATTCTAATGCCCAAAAGGCTTTGAATACTACCAAAGGTTCTAGCATATTGATGTGGTTTTGGGCTGCCGTGCAAGACCACAGACCCTGAGCTTTGTGATGAAGGTAAGGAGCGCCACACCCCGCTAGAGAGGCGCCCGTCGTGACAATTGCCTCCATTTCTGGATCGTAGAAGGGTTTCCCCTTCAGCAGATTTTCCCTTGTCCACCAGCTAAAAGTGTTGGCGAAACGACCACTAGATCGTCCCACTGACCACTTGCCTGAGACCACTTCGTCAACCACTCCTGCACAGGACGCAGGTGCGCTTGAGTAACTAGGTAAATGCAAGATGCCATTATGCCTAGCAAACGCATAGCTTTGCGCACGCTTATCTCTTGGCCAGCCTGATAATGTGGCATTTGCATTAACACATTTTGGACTCTTTCCTCTGACGGAAAGATCAGCTCCTCGTGTGTTTAAGACAACTCCTAGGAACTGTTTGGCAATAGGCTTCACTTTTTCTCGTTGATGGAGAAGCCCAATTGGAAGAGGAGGTCGACGGTCTTTTGAATGTTTTGTCTGCAAATTGGGGGGGGGGGGGGGGGACTCCCCTGTAATGAGCCAGTCGTGCAGGTAAGGTTCACTGGGATTGCCTCCCTGCGTAGGTGCGCTGCCACCATCGCCAGTACCTTCGTGAATACCCTATTTCGAGGCTATTTCGAAGGGCATTACCTTCAATTGGTAGTGCTGGTTCGCCATCTTGAAACGCAAGAATCTTCTGTGCGCTGGGAACACTGAAATATGAAAATAGGCAATGTTGCCATGCAATCCCCCTTTTAGTAGAGGGATTACCTCTTGTACTGTAGTCATGCTGAACTTTTGTGGCTCGACAAACTTGTATGCAGGGCGCAAATCTAATACTGGGCGCATTGTTAGATCTTTCTTTGGCACAAGGAAGTAAGTTGAATAAATACCCCTGTTTGCCTGGTTGGCCATGACGACTTTGATGGCGTCCTTTATTAGAAGAGTGGCTATCTCATTGAGGAGGATACGCTGGTGTTCTTCTGAGTGGATCTTTTGGCGTGAGGGGGTGGTTGTGGGGTCGTTGGAGGAGTTCGATACAGTATCCACCAGCCTCGGACTGGCCGCATCGGTCGATCGGCCACTGGCCGATGACCTTTGGGACCGGGGGCCAGTTTGAGGCCACCCCTGGGCCGTTTTTTTTTGTAAGTGAAGTGTTTACAATTTGCATTGCAGACACATGTGTCTGCTGCGAGCCTCCGCGCTGCACGGCCCAAGCTGGGCCTTTTTTTGTTGTAGCTAGCTGTAACTGTAACTTAAGATTTGTATGCCGCCCGCACAGTGCTCAGCTCGCTTGGGGTGCTGGACCTGAATTCCGAAAAGGAAGGAATCAATCTCTCTCTATCTCTCCCCCCTTCCTGAAAGTTGAAAGCAACTTGTGCCTGTGGGGGGCTGGGGCGGCGACAGTCTTAGACAGACTCCGTGCCGCCACAATCGGTGGACACGTGGGTGACTCACTCTGTGATATAGTGGGCCTCCTCCTGACCCTGGCATTATTTTGTTAGCCACGAGTCAACGAGGCAGCCCACAGAGAGTCAGCCAGCCCAGTGCCCTCATAATCCCCATTGCCAAGAGACTGACACCGAGTGGACTCGCCGAAGACACTCCAGCTGGCAGCAGGCCAGGCTGGCCAGCAGACTAGTGGCCAGCGGCCACCCACAGCCTGCCCTGGGCCTGGCCAGTGTCCTCTGAGCCCGCCCCCCCGCCACCCCCCAGCAGCAGGTAGACTGAGGCTGAGCCGTGAGCCCCCACTGTTTGCATCGAGATCTGACCTCCTGTCACACCAGGCTGCCAGTGCCAATTTGGCGACGTCGCAGAAGTATCTACAGTGAGTGAGTGCCAGTGGGGAAATTAGCGTATTATTTATTTTACTCTGCACAAAGTCATGCTGTGTTGTTGTTAGAAATAGCCTCCTGGCCCTTTAGGGGCAATTTTCACACAAGTCTCCGATTATGGAGTCAGTCTGAGTCAGTGGTGACGACAGTGTGGTTGGACTGGACTGGAAGCCGGATTTGATGTCAGCAGCCAGCAATATGAGTAACTGGGTACAGCCAGCCAGGTGACATCACGATAAGCCATCACAAGTGCAGCGTTTGCAAAGGGTCGTGTCATGCACTGCAGAAGTGGATACGCCCCTTTGTCCATCCAGTTAAGTCCTAGAATAGACTGTCAGTAACTTACAGTAAGAGCATGTTGAACTTGTGTTTTTGCAGGTACTTTGTACCCTTTCAAATTCTTTACCGATGCCCCATCTTCCGGAATCATGCACTTTGCGTGGGATAACACAGCTGTACCTCCAACCCCGGCACAGCTGTGCAGGAAAGGCACTAACTTGTCCAGCGCGAGCCCGGCCTGGACATAGCAACCAATGCGCCGCCTTGTGTTGAACGGTGGTTGGCCCCTTAAACCCTCGCAGCCCATTAACGAGGGTCCGACCTCCAGGCTTCGCTGATTCAAAACATGATGAAACCCAAACTGTGCAAACACATCTCCATCGTTCCTGTGACCGACTACCCGTGCGCACTTACCATGTAACCTGCGCTCCTCGCATGGTAACCAAAGCCATGCCCGTGCGCCATGTGCGCAATGATTGCGCAGGCAGTATCAGACTAAGCCAAACTTTCTGCCAACACCACGGGAGCCCACTAATACGTGGTCTGCCGTCTTGGACTGATTGTGGCCTTTGTGTGTTTCAGAACTGTGGCGACGACTGATCTGGACATGCATTTGTTTGGTCCTAAAATGAATGCATCGCCCGTTCAGATGCGTCAGTTGGTAACTGCCAGCTTGCCACGGCAAGGCCTGGTGACATCATACTCCCATTGTTGTGTGAGTGGCATGTGCCATGTTTAATCTGGTTGCTGGTGCTCAGGCACAATTGGTTGCCCTCTCCAGAGAGATTTAAACATCTCCCGTAGACGCCAATATTTGTAAGCTTGTATACCAATATAAGCACCGTTTTTTTAGGTATGGTCCTTGTTCGCTGCCAACCTCTTTCAGCTTGCTGGAGCACGAAATAACTGCTCTTAATAATACTTTGTTTCTTAAATAGCACCTTCTTTTGCTGCAGACTGGCGCCGGACACACAAGTGGTGAAGTTTTCACCCTACTCAATGGTACCCATGTTCTACCCTGCGTTAGAATAAGGGTGCCCACGCGGGGGTGACTTTGGCCAAATCCCAGAAGGTCAAGCGACAGAGCGGACCTAAAGCAAACGCGTGCCCTTGCGGATGTGCACATGATGCAGGTCACACCAATAGCATCCATGCAGAGAAAAAGCAGCATGGGTGGTATTACAGAAACGTTTCACCAGTGCCATTCGCACTAGGGCCAAAATTGCCCCCGCGCAAAAAAAAAATATTCTTTCACCGCATTTCTGCATCAGGGCAATGTTTGCATAGTAGTTGAAACTGTGAAATTAAGTGTGCACGTCCTCTACACACATCCTTTTCTTTCATGCAGGCTGCATTCCAAGAAGCCTTTGTACATAATATGCATCGATTTCTGCTTTTTGGCAGGTGTGTGCTCCCTTTGCTGTGCTTTACGTGGGGTAAGAAAATTTTGCGGCATGGCTTGCATGATGGGCGTGGTCTAAGACTTGATGGGCATGTCCTAAAGACAAACATCTAAAAATGTTGTGTCCTACATAACACAGACTGCTTGCCGCATTCCTTAAAGTATACCAAATCAAAGCTAAGCATGCTATGATGCACACAATACCCTCACAGCCCACTGCTGGCATACTGTGCCTATAGTGCAAACACTACGCTCAAAGCCCACTGCTGGCATGCTTTGCCAATAGTGCACACAATACCTTCACAGCCCAGTGGCATACTGTGCCTATAGTGCACACACTACCCTCACAGCCCACTGCTGGCATACTGTGCCCATAGTGCACACACAGCTGGTCTCATAGAGTGATAGCAAATTAGCACAACGAGTAGAGCACTCGCTTTGACATCTGTGCAAAGCCTGCTGACGCAGGTTCGATTCCCGGTGGGGCCAAACTCAGCCTTTCATCCTTCTGAGATCGATAAATGAGCACCACACACCGTGGGAAATAAGCAGTGCTCAGATACCTGAGAGGGTTTGTAGCGCTATATTAAAAAAAAAGCACAAACTGCCGTCACAGCCCACTGCTGGCATACTGTGCCTATAGTGTGCACAAAATCACGAATGATGGTTTGAGGGCCACTTTTTTTGAGGTGAGGGGTGGGCCACTTTTGAGGCGAGGGGTGGGCCACTTTTTTTTTTGGTGTCCGGGCCTATTTCTTGTCCCAGTCCGACCCTGGTATCCACCTGCTATTGTGGACAGCACCCATCTGTCTGAGGTGATTCCCATGAGCATGTGAAGTTGGAAACGCGCCCTCCTACTGGAGAGGCATGGGTGGGCACCTGAAGCGGAATGTCACCGCTTACGAGGTCGGGTGCTACCTCTAAAAGGGGTGCCCCTTCCACGACCACAACCTCTGCTTTGTCCTCTAGGATAGCCGTAGGAAGACCGACCGATTATTGCCCCAGGAGGAACCTTGGTTTTGACTGTAATTGTACCTGTTGAGAACCGTGGCCGCGAAAACAGAAATTTCCATAACCCCTTTGGCCGGGTGGCTTGTTGGTGAGTTGGCCCAACGATTTAAGTGCATCATACTCATCTTTGGCTGTTTTAAGGGCGTCCTCAACGGCCTTGCCGAAGAGCACATAGGGTTCAATAGGCGTGTTATTAGTGTGGCTTGCGTTCCTGGCCTGAAACCCGATGCCGCAGCCACGCATGACGTTTGATAACAGTACCCCGAGCAATGATTCTTCCGGCATTGTCCGCCGCCACGTCAAGGTTGGTCTCAAGTAAGCAAACTGGGATTTCAGTGGTTCTGGGGCAGAAGATAGTAGAGCCGACATTTCCTCCCATTTGTGGCAGTTATAACTAGCCAAAAGGGTAGCATTGTTTGCAATTCTGGACTGGTAAGACGTGGAGGAGGCTTTCCTTGTCGGGTTGGGCCTCAGAGGAAGCAAGGGGAGGTGCGGGGGGTGGAGGGGTGCCCGCTCTTTTCCTAGATGTAGTTACAATTAATGAGTCTGGCTTCAGCTGCCCTCGAATATACAGTGGGTCTGAAGGTGCAGGTTTAAAAGGCTTTTCTACACGCGAGTTCAGTCTGTGTGAGGTTAGGGGCTTCTAATGTCTGTTGTATCCTGCGCTGTACTGACTTCAGTAAGGTAATAAACTGCGCCACAGTTTTCTTGTCCCCAAGGATCTGTTCTTCAAAGTCTCCATCCTCCTGCACTTCCTGGGTGTCAATTTGAAAGTGATCTGCGGCCTTGGCTAGCACCTCATTAAGAAGGGGTTGGTTGTCAATAGGAGAATCAACTCTAGGAGTATCCTTATCGTTAGGTGAGTCTATCGGGTACGTATTGGCCTCCTAGTCAGCCTCCTGGTCCTCATCGTCCCCATAATAAGGGTCTGCTGCCTTCTCATCGTACTGAGGGTCAGCTGCCTCTACAATTGAGAGGCCCTCGTTTTCAGAGTCCGGGTCATAGAGCTCTAGGACTGTGCTACGCGCTGGAGCTTCTGTACAAGACCTTTTAGAAGGGGGGTTGAGAAGGTCGAGTAGAGACTTGAGACCCATAGGGAGCTGTGTGTGTGGGGGAGGGGGCTGGATTGAAAACTCTGAAGTATGTAAGGTCTTTTTCATAGAAATTGGCCATAAAGGACATTCTCCTCATGACCCTATCTAGGTCTTGTGAAGACCATTCTGCTGAATTTGGGATTATCAAGGGTTGGGAAGGAAGCCCTAAATCTTTGTCTGTGGGAGGAATAACCCCAAATATTTTAGGCCTAGTTTGGTTTGTCCTCATTAGGGATGGGCCTAGTTTCCTTAGGCTTCTCCTTCTGAGAAGTTGTTTACCTATGACGGCTTCTATCCCTAGAAGGGGTCTTTGAGGACTTGTTATGTAGATTCTCCCCCACCCCCCAACCCTGGCACCCAGAGCCGTATGTAACCGACTGTTTGGGGCCTACTACCTGATTTGACGCCAAGCGTCAACTTTCGGGAGTGGGAAGGGCCGAAGCCTCGTCTGCGGACGACCGGCCTTCGGAGAGTTTTGCGTGCAACACGTTTGTCGTCCTTCGACGGTTGGGTCCTGTCGTGCGGCGATCTCAAACGGGAACGTCCAGAGGACAGGGACTCATCTGACCTTTCCATGGGTGCCGGGCGTTGTCGAACACTCAACCCATGTGTCGGGTCCTGACTTGGGGTGTGTGATTTTTTTAAGCGCTTTTGCTGCCGAGCGTAGTCCCCACAACATGGCCGCCGGTCTGTCCTCTGCGGTCGGGGGCCAGCGCTTGGGGTAGCTCCGGCTACCCATCGCCCTCGCCGTCCAAAACGGCAGCGTTGCTGCCATCACTGAAAGCGCCTTCTACCTCCATGGCCTCAAGCCGCCTGGCGTAGTGGGCCCAGCATTTTGTGGAGTGGTCCTTTAAAGTCTTGGGCTTGAAGAGCCTACACGCTCGACAAGATGTTGCGACGTGGTCTCTTGGTAGACACAAGTTACAGACTAAATGCTTGTCGACGCACAGGAATTTACGATTGCACATGGGGCAGAATTTAAAACAGGGTCTTGTCCAGAATCACAAACTATGGCAGCTGGGCGAAAATAGTGTAGGAAAGGGGTATATACATCCTAGAATGACCTCCCCACTCTCTCCCTACTGTCTGGGCTGAGGCACGGGGCGGCATTCCTAGGCCGAACAGTCCGTCGTGGTAGTCCTTCGACGGGCACATTCTTGGTCTTCACCGGCATGATGTTTCGAATGTCGGTAGAGTAAAGGATAGGAAGAATGTACTATCGACAATTGAAATCAGTCAATGGCTTTACACGGAAAGAGTAAATTCTAGACAGATGAGTATAGCAATCTGAGGGACCTCGACGCGTGAGGGATCATGGGTACAGTGGACGTCACATTAGGAATAGTATTACTGGCATGCCCTGTCGACGTCCCTTTTCGAGTTACAAAAACAACAACACTGTAATACTCTGCAGCTTCCACTAGATATTGGCCTATTCACAGCATATGATCTAAGCAGATTGCACAAGCCTCAGAAATATATATTTTATTTGTGTTATCACATAAGTGTGTGGGCATTCCTTTGTGTGGGGGGGGGCGCTTGGGGACTACACTGTACTTCCACACAGCCAGTCCAATAGCACAGCGAGTAGAGCGCTCGCTTTGACATCTGTGCAGAGTCTGCTGAAGCAGGTTCGAACCCCGGCAGGGCCAAACTCAGCCTTTCATCCTCCCGAGGTCGATAAATGAGCACCACACACCGTGGGTAACCATAAGCAGCGCTCAGATGCCCGAGGGTTCGTAGCGCTATATAAATGCTAAATTATTATTCATTATTATTATTATTACTACTACTTAAGAACCAACCTGCATCACCTCCCGAGAGACTAAGCCTTGGTTGCTCGTCCATACTACCATACAGAGAATCTTGTCTGGGGTGATCTGTGCTTCTACTCTGCCATATAGAGGGCAGGAGTACAGATAACCACCCTCCAGTCCTTACATTGGAGGCGCTTTTGATGTTGGGGCAATGGTGGCAAATTACGTATAATACACCACTGCACTGGCCACAGGAATGGCTAATCTCACACATCACAATCTTGCCTCTTCTATTGGTCTTCCCTCTTCCTTGGTCTCCCTGTCTCCCTCCTTGACCCCCTCAAATCCCTCTGCCACTCTGCCACCTGTACCCTCTGCCTTATCGCTCCCTCTGCCTTCTCGCTCTCTTTGACTCCATCTCTAACTTACTATCTAATCTAGGCTGGCTTCCTTTCCACTCCCAACTTAAATTTCACTTCCTTTGTCTTGTCTTTAAATCTCTCCATGACCTTGCCCCTCCATATCTCCTCCTTCTCTCATTCCACACTCCCTCTCAACTTTCTGTTCCCCCACCCCCTGGTGCCTCTTCTCGTTTCCGCTCCCTTCAGCTTCTTGCCCCTTTACACTGGAACTCCCTGCCTCTTTCTATCTGCTCCATCCCTACCTATTCTTCATTCCGTTCCTCCTTGAAATCGCTCCTTAATTCTATATCGCTATATAATATAAATAAATACAAACTACAAATCAGTATACAAAAAAATGCAGTTTTGCTGTTCACATAAATCCTCTGCCTACTTACACCAGACTACTCCTCAACAACTCAGACAGCAGAATGTGGTTCAGCCTACGAATAAATAGGCACGCTGAACAGCCCTGCTAAGCCTTTTGAGCCAAAATGCACACATGCATCATGATCGTGCCCCAGGACCTCCAACAATCTGGACTTGTTCCTCCACGGGCATTCCCACTAACAGCGCATTTCGACTATAATAAATGGTAAAATTGGTACAAGTACAATACAATATCCATCCCTTAAAAGCCAGAGCATAGATCAGGCCTGTTCTATTACAGAAACCGGTCTTTAAAAACCTTGTTGGTGAAGGGTTTTCCCATGGCTGCTTATTGCACGAGATACCCATTTTTATTTTTCTAGTTGAAGAGTCTATATATATAAAAAAAAAAAAAAAAAAAAAAAAAAAAAAATAGATTCGGGGGGGGGGGGGGGGGGGGGGGGGGGAAGACAGCCCTCATCTACGAAAAACTCATCAAAATCCTTTTCTACGGGAAACCTGGTTACCAGCAGCTTCATGTATAGAAGAAATTCATTACCAGGGCATTGTCCATGACAAATTCACATGTTGAATGCCCATGCATCTCCATTGGCACTCGGCAATGATGCAGCCTTTTAATTTCCTTCACCCTGGATGTACCAACTCTGATAAAAGCAGTGGTTACCGCTCAAAACACCACTTCGGGTCATACAGGGTGTGTTGTAGGTCTTCGGTGCGAAGTATAAATGGGATTTCAGCCCTAAGAATGTTTTCATATATATCGCTGCTCTTCTCAATCTACAGGAAAATCCAACAAGCTTCACTGTTGGCCATTGCCACCCTTCCTTTTTGGCACCACAGTGAGCGGGTCCTCCTCCTCATTCCGACATCCAATATAGACTATTACCATCAGTCAACTAGGCACTTTTAATATTAGCCCACGGCCGCACCTCCCAATTAGTACTACAGTCACCAACAATTCTCCTTGCCAACAAGCCAGCAACCATGTCTTCTTCAGGCACAACTAGTAGTGCAAGTCTTACTGCTCAAAGGAGCTGTGGATGTACGCCATTTCCTCGTCCAAATAAAGTTGGGTGGGTGGATACACATCGACATACCTACGCAACCTCAACATATTCCTCCACTCACTATCCTTCCAAAGTATTTTGTAAAATTAAAAAGGAGGTTTTTGCCCACCTTGCCAAACATGTTATTCCATCATTCTTGGACAAGTAGGACACTTAATCCAGGGTCCTGGTCATCCCTGTTGCAAGTTCCTGTAATGGTGGTGAAAGGCTGCCACTTTGAATTCAAAGTCCCTATTGCAGGTCCTTGGTTACGTCCCAGCAAACGCTTTCTTCCTGGAAATGCAATTGGACAAAGTCTCATATACCGATAACTTGTTCCGACAGGCTAAACATCATCGCCAAAACAGTATGTCAGCAACAAGATTAAATCCAGAAAAAAAAAAGAAATCCCATCAGGGATGATGTCAGCTTCACATGCGACCTGTCTAGGAGTTCCCAAACGCGGATACCGTCCATTGAGATGACAAGTTGTTCCTCACAAGTCCATTTTACATTGCTCTTCAGGAAAATCCAGCCTCACGCAGGGTGCTCCTTTCGTCGCAAGCAAACCCCCAGGTCACAGTTATGATACGTCCAGGGCGCCCACACCAGCGAACTTCACACCATGGGTCTTTGGTCAGAAGAACAAAAATCCTTGCACATCGACGTCCTGGAGTTGAGGGAGGTGTTCTGGCCACAGAAGCCATTCACCTCAGAAAATGTGATTACAGACGACGCAACTATTATGATCTACATCCGGAAAAAGAGCGGCATCAGATCAGCGATCCTGTCAGCCAAAGCTCAACCACTCTGGAAATGGCATCGTTCTCAGGGGATGCTCCGGTCTCTTTCCACCTCCCAAGCACCCACAACTCCGGAGCAAATTCCCTCTGTGGGAACTCTGCTGCTGCCGCAAGTGGGCCCTCCTCCACTATCGTTTCTGGCATATTACGAACATGGTAGACAGACCTGCTTGCCACCTGGGCACATTAAAATTGTCTTGATTTTGAAAGTGCATTCCCGCAACCAAGTAGTCTGGGTGACAACCAGCATAATTACATGGACAAACTATTTCCTCTCATACCTCTAGTCTTGTTTGCATTCATGCAATGGCGGTGCAGACTGACTCTGGTGGCCCCTGCGTGGCCAAGTCAGTTTCAAATTTCGTTGCTCCTGGCTCTTTCAGCACCACCAGTCCAGCTGCCGCAAGCTTTCAACCTCCTTTCCAGGTGGAGCGGTCCGCCTTCACGACCCAGCCACGCTCCAGCTTACGACCTGGATGCACTTTGGCCAGGTATACATGCACTAGGACGCCAGAGGCATCTTGATGAACGTTACACTGACTATGCTCGCTATTTGCTAAAATGTGCTTTTTCTGCTGCTGCAACCTGGAGGGGTAAAACGCAACCATTTCACCTTGTGTGCAACACCCATTACCTGGGTTTTTCTTTTTGTGCATTTTTTCACTGAAAAGCCTCACTGTTGGTCACATTTGTTTACGCCAACTAGCCTGCCTTGTACTGCCTCACTCCCTTCTCCCATTGGTTGCTATTGGTCCTGAAAGGCCAATCAGCGCAACCGGGAGGCGGGAGCTGGCCAAACAACTAAGGCTACTTGGGACTTTTCTTCACCCAAGCAACTGAACTTCCATGATGCAGCTTGCCTTACTCATCAACTGAAATATAGGGACGAGTAGTGGCTAAACCACCTATGCAGCACCACACAACTACTAAGCCATTAGTGATCCAGATTATAAAAGGTGAAACAGGCACATGCTGACTGGTATACCTCCTTTGGTAATGTGGGCAGAGCAAAGGCTGTAATCTTTGAGATGCATGTGAGCTGAGAACAGTAGCAACCAAGAGACTATGCTTCTGCCAAATCGAGTCAGTGTTAAATTAGACAAGTTGAGTGGCTGTGTCAATCAGTTAATTCCATGGAGTCAAACGGGCAATTGGTTTGATCGATTCAGTCCACAGGAATGGTTTGAGATGGCATCTGGATGTGCAGACAAATATTCAAAGATTAGAGTGGCAAAAATACCACTGAATGGTTTGTAACAGCGCACAGTACATTTAGAGGCAATGAAACAGTGTCTAACCTACTTTGGGTTGTTGGGAGGCCCAATACAGGGTCTCTAGGGCAAGGCAAGTCCTTTGAGTCTGCACTTCAACTCCAGGAAGTTAACAAGTGTTTCAAGGCGCAACGAGGCAAGGGGGGCGAGGGGTGGAACAGAGGGAAGCCAGACAACGATCCTACTAGGCCAGGTGTCATTCAGATCGCGCACGTGCATGGGAAGGGGAAATGGAAAAGTGCAGGGGTAAGGGGCAGGGGAAAAGTACTTTACATGGGATAATAGAACAAATAAGAAATAAAACAAACGGCCAGCTGGTGTCAAGTGCAGCCATAAGTGCTGGTAGGGGGACTGTAGGGATACAGAAAACAGTCCCCAGGTGCAGGGGTTGCCATGGAGGCAGTGCAGGTGTGCAACTAGCGGGGCCTGGGCCCGAGATCAGAAGGGTGGCCTGGTAACCAGTGCAGTTTCAGCCAGGAATTCAGCAGGGGAGAGGGGGAGAGAAAGCAGGCGCAAAAAGGAAGGTTTTTAAAAAAAAAAAAAAAAAAAAAAAAAAGGTGCTTCGGGAACCGGAGATGGTTCGCCTCAAGTTTCAGGGAGGCTGTTCCAGAGGGAGGCCCCATCCGAAGAGAGATCTACCACCAACTTGTTGCTTTGAGAAGCGACTGACCCTGGGGTGGGTGGTCCCTATCCGACTCCCAGCCTTCTTTGCCGAGACAAAAAGAGCGATATTGAAATTCTTGTGGCAAGGAAAGAAGGTGAAAGTGGCATATTAGGTCTGAACATTGCCCAGAGATAAGGGAGGGGTGGGCCTACCAGACCTAAAGACATTATGAAGCAGTCCAACTAAGGAGTCTGGTCCACCACGTGCGCGGACAGAAGGGACTCCAATGGCTGGATCTTGATGACTTCAATCTGGCCCTGCCACGGTTGCAGAATGGCTATGGGACCCGAGGAACAAACTTGCACGAAGACTATGAAACCACCCAATTCTTGGCACTATATGAGAGATATGGAGGGAGGGGAGGAACACAAGGGGAAATCACATCTTGGCTCTCTCCATTGAGTCACATTTGGTCCCCAAGGATTAGAGAGGATATACCAGACCATGGGAGGTTCCAGCCTTGGTTCGAGGCAGGTCACATGAGAATGGGAACTATGGAGATGGGGTAACTTTCTTACAATATCAGGATTGGAGGAGGCTCGGAGAATAGGCCTCCTGCCGGTCTTCCACTTCCTCCAACTCAAAGGTGCCCTTAAGAGGCGCAAATGGAAAGGGAAAAGTCCAAAAGGGAGCGGACCCCCTTTGAACAGATCCTCAACACAAGAACGGAAACAAGGGGGCTCATCTCAGTCGTGCTAATAGGTTAAGGGTTGACCCATTACCCGCTTCTAAAGCTTAAGTGGGAAAGGGACCTTGAGATGGGAATAGAACCAGAGCTATGGGGGAAAATATGTAAAGGGGTCGCGCAATAACGAGCCAGTACAAACTCCACGTCATCAAGTTGCTCCACAGGTGGCAATATGACCCACATAGATAATCCAAAATGTTCCAGAGAATTGGAAGGGAACCAGCAGGCGGCTGGACCCCTCCTTATACTCTTTGGGATGGAGTAACATGAAGGAGACTTCAGGAGATCGACAGGGCTGGCAGCCCCACTCATACTGGCTGCCTGAGCTTGCCTAGCTATGGGATGGAAAGCACCTAGCATGCCCACGAAGAAAGAATAAGATGTGTGGGACGAACTTCTGTACAATGGAGAAAATGGCTGCAGCCCTATATGGGGGGAAAAATGCCAAATATGGGCAACTATGGGGAGATTGTTAGTAAAAATGTATCTACCATTTGAGAGTTTGTATTGCATGGGGAATGGATAAAGAGGCCTGGGGTACATACTGATGACATTCAGATAAACCACTCAATGTTAGACTGACACCCACCCGAGGAGATCCATCGGATGACAATCATTCAGGGAAAAGAAAGTTGCTCACATGCCAAGAAGTAGAGGACAACATGTTCCATCAATTGCTGGAGGAGAAGTCATTCCCGGGAGGAATGTTATTAAGCACACACCCTAGATATTGCCTCTTTTGTTGTACACAATGTCTTTTGAAAACTCAAAACCAAATAAATAAAAGCAGCAGTTAAAACAGGTCTATATTTGCAAAAGTTACAAAAACAAACATTCCGCCACCTCACTTGGGCTAAAACATGGTGGGGAAAAAAAACCTAACCTATACACCCTACCCTTAAAAGGCAGGCAAACAAACGTGCGGTACAAATTCCACTTAATTTACAGAAGTTGCACATTACATTCTTTATATACTCACTCGACATGTTGGCAGATATGTTCTTCTACAATATGCCTGAAATATAAGAAAAAACATCAAAATGCAGGCCAATAAAATAAAAGAATTATGCAAATAAGTCTACTACCAATGTTCATAAAAAGTACTTTTTTCCATGGTCCATTTTAAACATGTTCACAGATAAAAAATAAAAAAAAAAAATGTAAATCCATTATGGTACCTACCCCATATCAACATTCACATAGTGTATTATTGACTAAGCCATGCTTGGCAGCTTGGTTATGTTTTATGGCATTTGTATAGCAGCTACTGCCTTTGTATGGGTTCAAAGCACTGTAGGGAGAACGATCTTGGAGGACGGAAGCCCGAGATAGGAGAATTGAAAGGAGGATTTTTGAATGCATGCAAGCCTTTTAGCCAGCACGAAGGTAGGTGGGGCGGATAAGTCCCTGCTAGCGACCCATGGATATCCCTGCTAGCGACCCATGGATATCTGGATCGTGGATGGGTGCAGTGGTAAGACGTTCAGGAGAGTACATTACTCAAGGAGACCGATCATGTGCCCAGCTGGACTAGATGTTATGGGACTCAGCTGCATTCTAATGGCAATGGTGATCTGCAATAATTTGCCTTTATAACGCAGATCTATGCGGGTGGGTGGCTGTGCACTGGCAGGGATGAGGCTACGTTTCATTATGGAGTGTGATAGGTACCAGTGAATCAACGCTGCTATCTATTTGCCATGAGGTTAAGCAAATCGTATCGTACTCAGTGACAGTAGTCACTTTTATGTGGGCTAAGTACTGTCTGTCTCCTCAAGTGACTCATCAGTGCCCGCAGCTACCTGCATTAGGGGTGATAGTTCACGCAGGATTTCGACTGGGTCAGTCAAGAAGCAGAAGGAAGTGCCAGGTCTTGAGTGCCTTCCGAACAGCGAGGTGATCCTCTATGCGGCAGATAATAAATGGAATTAAGTTCCAGATGGTGGAAGATCCCCAGTCGTGGTCGATTTTGCAACTATCATGACAAGGAGGAGAGCTGTGCCTGATCTCAGGTTTGTGGTGGGTCTGTAGGGCATGAGCTTGTGTTGTAGATGTTCTGGTCCTGTGTTGTGCAGTGCTTGGTGGGTGATATATTGCCCTGAAGGTGGATCATCGACAGATTGGCAGCCACATTGCTGCAGAATCTTGAACCCATTGGAGTTGAAGTTGTGATGCAGGGGTGCCCAGATATAGGATATTTGCATTGTCTAGGCGCAAGGACGAAAGCCAAAAGGCTGAGATTGTGGGCGAGGGGGGGTGGGAGGTCAGGTAGGGGACAATGCATCAGAACTTATTAACAAGATTTTGACACTGAGTTGATGTAATAGTGACAGGAGTCCATAGTGCATCAAAGGTTTTTTAATCTGTTGGATGTAGAGGGGAATGGGCCTAGAGTGAGCACCCAAGGGGGGCGTTGGGGAAGACGGCAGTCTTCCCGTAGATCATGATTTCAGATTTTCCGGGTTTGAGAAGGTGGTGGTCAGCAGTCATCCTGTGGTCGATTTCTGTGAAGCATGATGCGAGGTCGGGCTCAAAGGGTCCTTTAATATCTTGAAGACTATTTGGGTTTCATCTGTATAGTTGTAGCAATACAGGCAGTGAGCGATTGAGAGCAGGGAGGGCAGCTCAGGTAGATGTTAAAGAGCAGAGAGTTAAAGAGAGGTGCCCTGTGGCACTCAGGGCGGTGAGAGGAGAAGCATGTGTGTTATTTGGGATCAGTTTGAGTGGAAGGAGATCCACTTCAAAACTGCATCCCCCACGTCAAGAGATCGTTTAGGGTGAGGTGGTCAATGCTGCGGAGATGTCGAGAAGGATTAGCGCAGCACAACCATCTGAGTCTGAGGTTCTTTTGAGGGTTCCATGTGTTACAATCGCGGCAAAAAGGCAGTGGTTTTGCCGCCACAAACCATGTAAAGGATGTGGGGGGGCACCACTGCAACCCCCAGATCCATTATACCATTTAAGGGAAGTGGGGGACACCCCATCTACCATTAAATGGTATAATGGGGTACACCTTTACCAGGTCAAACCACAGCATTTCTGCCACAATTTTTTGTAAAGGCAACATTTTTGCTGCAATTTTATTACTGCATACCCTTTTGAGATCATCCCAGATAGAGACTAGGCACAATTCAGTTCCTCGTGGTGGTCTGAAGTCTGATTGGGCAGGGTCAAGGTGGAGGCTGGTTTCCGTGAAAAGGCACAGCTGGGTGCAGGCTGTTCCGTCGATTAGTTTAGCTATGAAACTACAAGGTCTTGAAGACTGTTGGGAAAGTGCCTGAAGTGAGAGATTAGTTAATAATCGATCTAGCGATGTTGCCGGCACAGGTTGCGGATAGGATTTCTTTTATGAAATTATAGGAGGGTGGGGCTGCCCAGGGGATCCTACAAGCTGGTTGTTGGCTAGTATCTTTAGAAATTCAGGGTGGGAGATTGTGGAGAAGGAATAGAAGAGAGAAGGAATAGAAGAGCACACAAGTTTACGACAGGTCCAAGGGCCCAGACGTGGATGCTAAGAGGCGAGGTGCGAGAAACGCTATTTTGGTGCGGATATCAAGTTTTCTTTCCAGGGCTATGCTGTGGAAATGGTTAGAGAGGCAGAGTGCTTGTTTATTTATTGTTCACTTGTTAGGCACTTATACAGGGAGCAAACACTGTTTCAAAGCACCCATAGGGCAACAGGGAGGTGACAAATTACATCAATAAATAGTTAATTAGTTAAATAAAGAAGATAGTAGGGAGGGGAAGACAAACCTATGCCTTGTGAGTGTTCAGAACGTGCAATTGCAGAGGGGAGAGTGGTATGGTATAGGTGCTGTGGTGCTCATGGTGAGCAGCAGGTGAAGTGCTATGAAGAAAAGGTAAATGCACCCTCCAGGTGGAGGGTGAGCCGAAGAAATTGCAGAGGATGGACAGCAGCTGAGATAAGAAGTGGGAGGTCAGGGCCCTGAGGATGCATAAGGGCCCTGCACTTCAGTCAAGCTACTGTGCGATTAGCAGGGGAGAGGGAGTGAAGCAAGAGGAGAAGAGGAAGGTCTTCAGACTTTTCCGAAACTTAAGGGAGGTCCTGCTCAAGACAAAGAGGGAGGCTATTCCAAAGAAGGGAGCCAGCTGAGAAAGCAAACGTCCACCTGGTCTCTGTTTAGCAAATCGCTTCACACGCAAGGAGTTGGTGCCAGAGGAACGCAGGTCTCTAGAGGGGGGGTGGGAGGGGTGGAGCATTTGGTCAGAAAGAGTTGCAGACTGGGGGCAGCCTTTTGGATGATGCAGAGGGATTTGAATTTAATCCGTGCTGCGATTGGGAGCCAGTGGACACATCCCTGGGCTTGAGGCCAAGGATAAATCTCACTGCTCCATTCTGGATTAGCTGAAGGGTGGACAAAAGGTAGATTAAGGAGAAGGCTGTTGCAATAGTCAAGCATGGAGAGAACCAGAGCCGGGGTAACATTGAGTCTCTGGGGGAAGTTGAGGAAAGGTAGAATTCCTTTCAGAAGGAAGAGCTGAAAGTGAGACTTCTTGACAAGGTCCTGAGTATGAGGGAAGAAGGAGATAGGAGTCGAAGAGGACTCAGATTCCTGGCTTCCCAGGAGGGAGCAGGAGTGGAGGACCCATGGAGTGTTAGGACATTTTCTGAAGTCCAACTAAGGGTTTAGCAAAACCATTCAACCGAGGCAGTACAGGACTCCACTCTTAGTATAAGTCTGTACCACCTGAATTCATGGTAGCGTTGACAGAGTAGTCAGGCTAATCTTATGAGGGAGAGAGGGCTGTAGAATCAGTACACAACTGGTCCAAAGAAACACTGAAACACTATCGAGGTCATTACAAGTTGGGCGGTAGCCCTTAAATGCAGCAGTAACACTATTATTGCTGCATTTAAGGGTCCACCCAATCATGAGTCTGGCAGCATTTACCCCCATGCTCCATGTGCCAGAAAAACGCCAATTTTCTGACGCAATTAGTGCGGTGAATGGGGTATACTCACTACAGCCCAACCCTTGATCCAACGCCGGGTGGCAGCAACTCCATTAGCACAGATGGTATTCTTGGCAGCAATACCACCCAACTCGTGATGAGGCACCTATGTACTGTAAAAATAAAGGATTTATTTAAATACATGTAGGCCCAGATACATCTAGGGGTAAATAAGGCCCAGATACATCTAGGGGTAAATAAGTACTATCACATATTATATGAAATCACAATCATCAAAACACACTATGCTTGAAGGTACCCAGACAAAAGCATAAACCTTATTTGGAACAACAGTCGTTCTGGAGAAGTCAAACCTTACACATTCAGTATAGGCCACACTGATTCTTGGGGAGTAAAAACCAATGGTTACTTTCAGATTACAAGGGAGTAATTCAAGGGTAGTAGACCCTACCAGTTGCAGAGTGACGCTCAGTAGCAAATCACAATTAGTCAACTGTAAAATAGACGTTTTGTGCATAGTGGAACACTTATTCTAGGCACATTAAAAACCTATAACTACTTTTGTGAGAACACAGTTATACTAGGCGAGTAAAGCCCAAGGATGTAATATTCAATTACAGGTGCTTTTGAGATCAGTGAAACACAGATTGAGAGAAGCAGTAACTCCAACTTATTTTTGGATGGCACACAGCTAACCCAAGGTAAGTTAAACCCATATACTTTTTCAAGGAGCCATCGGCAACTTGGGGCAGGTATAAACCGAAGACTCTTGCGTCGTCTAAAACAGCACAGCAAAAGCAAAGCCCAGCGTTACACTTTAGTGAATGACTCAAGGTTATTCTAGGTAGGTAAAAGCGAAAGCAGACTTATTCTGAACAGGCTAACAGCAAGTAAGGGAAGCAAGACCCAGTTGGGGAACACTCATACAATTATCCTAACAGGAATAATCTGGTGAAACCAACATTCTTTTAGGAAGAGGCACAACCAAATCACAGGTGAGTAATATACACTTACATCTACTTTCTGTTAGAATGGCAAAACGGTGTCTAAGGAAAGAAAGATGTCAAACATACTTTTGAGAATAGTGCATCACACACGCACGGTAAGCAAGAACGTTTGTAACTGTTCACTCTCAGAGTTACAGTTACCAACCAACTCTTTTACAAGTACGTCACTATGAAACACATTCTCTTTTCTAGGCAAAAGGCCCAATCCCTTAAAAGTCTTTCCCTTATTCTTAGAGCAGGAGTGTGCTAAGTGGCAGAGAGCGGGTTTGGGGGGGGGGGGGGTCACTAGGGTATAGTGTCCAACAGACATTGTTAAGATAGGTTCTTAAGTAGCAAAAGTTCCTCAGGAAGACAGGTCAAACAGGTGAGTATTTTACTTTAAGAGTTAGTGGAGGGTCCAAGGGCTTCACAAGACACCCTAGGTGTATTCTAGCAGTGGAACTGGGTGAACTGGACGGAATCCTCCCAATCACAAAACAACCCATACTTCGCAGGAATCACAAGAGACTTACGGTAAGTACATACCCAAGCCAACAGTACCTCAGCATTGAAGAAGATTTTGCAGCAGGACGAGGATGAATTGCAGCCAATGACCCAGTCAGTGGATTCCTTGTCGTAGTGACTGAAAACAGAACCTTGGAAGGGACTGCAGAGGCTCTAGGCAAGGTTTTCCCTGTGGCAGGAGAAGACAGAATATCGCGGTCAGATTCTCGTAACAAGGTCCAGCACTCTTTGGACCAGATTTGTGTCTCTGGAGATACACCAGGATGCCCATGAAGTTTCAACAAGATTCGGAATTCGGTAGACTGTGCACCGCACAATTGCTTGAGGTCCCAGGGTATAGGGGTATTGCAGCCCCGCAAAGTCTCAGCACGATGTGGGATGGCTCAAAATACAGGTCTTCTGGAGTCTAGTAGAGCTCACCAGGCTCTGGGTTAGACCACATGTTTGTGCATTTTGACCTCTTATTTACTGCTATTTGATTTAATTATACTGAGTGTTCTCGTTTTCAGAGTCCGCAGGTTGATTGGAAGGAAGGTCTACAGCAGGCCCAGGTTACAGAGGAGGCTATCGCTGGAAATAGTTTCAGACGTTTTTCCACCATCTTCTTCAGTTTCAGTTCCACTGGTCGACGTGTCTTCAGCTTCCAGGTTTGGAGTATTTAACAGGAATTACAACATAACTTCTGCATTCTCTCCCTGCATTTTACAACTAGGGGCGGTCTGGTTGACCAATCAGGCCACCCCCCCTCCCCGCAACCCCTCTGGGATTTGTTCCCATTCAAGCAAGGAGAAAGACTAAGGGCTACAGAGTTTTGGACTCCTCCCTTGCTTTCTGACTTCACAGACTGGAGCCTGGGCGGACTCACTCCTAAGAGTTTAAAAAAAAGAAAAAAGTTATTGTGTTTTTTTTTTCCCCCCTCACCCTGGTTGGCAGAGGAAGGAAGAAGGACAAGAAACTTTAAAATGGTGAAAAAAAAGGACGGGCCCACCCTTAAGTGCAGTTACTACAGCTGTGAACACAGCCCGCGGTAAAGTGCACCAAATCAATACAAGGTATCACTGCCACCAGCCATTGAAGGTAAGCTTGTCCCTGTAACAGAATTGTTACAGTATTAGTGTGAAAGGGGATACATTGTATGTCCCCAGCACTCCACATAAGGCGAGGTGTGCTGGTTTCACCAAATGAAATGTAAAAAGGGATCCAAAGATCCTTTCTACCCCCGGGAAGGAACAAGTTACATACCTGTAACACTTGTTCTCCAGCATGGGTCTGGCATGGATTCACATGCTCATAAATATTCATCATCGCCAGGCTGGGAATCCTCAGTAAAATGAAAAGGCTCATCTCTGAACGGTCTTTCCCCGAACAACCAATCACAGAGCTCTGGGTCATACTGCCCTCAGCCAATGACTGCCCTCCACCTAAGCCCCTCCTCAGGCATCCATCTTCAGATATGGTAGCACCTAAAGTGGCAGTAGGACCAAGAGGAGAGCCGCAGAGGAGTAGGCGGGAGGGTTCGCATTTAATACATGCTGGAGAACAGTAAAAGGTAATTTCTTTTTCCTTCTGCAGCATGGGGTCTGGCATGAGTCACATGCTCATGAATAAAGAATACATAGCAGTACACACATGCACAACCATGGGAGGTGGCAAGGCTCAACAGAAGCAATCTCTCATCTTCTCACGAGGCTCACCTTCAAGCGAACAGGTCCCGCAGTACTGCTTGGCCGACTGGGAACTCCTCCCTGGAATTCCTGTCGATGCAGTAGAATTTCATCAATGTGTGCGTCAACCTCCACGTAGCAGCCCTGCACATGTCCAGCAGGGGCACACCAGACAGGAATGCCGTTGTAGCAGTGATCGCTCTGGTGGACTGAGCTCGGACGGGCAAGCAGCGGTCGGTTTGCCAACTGGTGACAATGAGTGATACAGCCGGAGAGCCACCTGGAAATGGAAGCCTTGGACAGGGCCTTCCCATGGTTCACAGGACCAAAGTTCACAAAAAGTTGAGGTTTTCCAGAAACTCTTTGTGCAGGCCATGTAAAACTTCAGCTCTCGAACCACATCCAGCGAGTGCAAAGTCCTTTCAGACAGCAAAGAAGGCGTCGGAAAAAAACACAGGTAACACCAAGGGTTTGTTAAGGTGAAATTCCGACGGAACCTTGGGCATGGAGGAGGGGTGAAAAGTCAAGTAAGGTCGCTTGCATGACAGGGCCTGGATCTCACTTACTTGTCTTGCACAGGAGACGGCCATGAGGAAAGCAGTCTTCCACGACAGAAACTTGAGCAGAGCTGAGTGCATAGGTTCGATGTGCTCCCACCCTCCCCCCCCATGATCCCAGTCATCACCACATTGAGTTCCTAAGCCGGGCCAGAGCCTTCACCGGCGGGAACGAGCAGAATAGTCTTGATGAACTCCTTAACTAGACGGTGCAACCACAGAGAAGACTGTCATGGAGATCTGGTGTAGCGGGAGATAGCCACCAGATGAACCTTAATGGAGGCATGAGCCAGTCCCCATTTAGCCAAAAACAGTAAATACGGCAGTACTTGAGGGGCTGTGACCCGCAGAAGGGGTTGATCTTCTGAGAAGGGCACCAAATTGCAACGCGCTTTCATTTGTGTCTGTAGCATTTTAAAAGTAGATGACGCCCTGGCTTTGGTGAGAATCTCTTTGCAGTCTGTCGGAAGATCGTAGCCACCGAACTAGTGCTGCAGGAGCCAGGCCTTCAGGTTCAGAGACCCCAGGTCGTGGTGAAGAATGGCGCCTAATTCCCTGGCGAGAAGATCCGCGACTACTGGCAGCTTAACTTGCAGTGACGCAGGCAAGGTCCGGGTACCAGATCTACCTCGGCCGCGCTGGTGCAACTAGAATAATCGTGCACCGGTACAGTCTGAGTTGATTGATCACTCGAAGAAGCAAAAAGGCAACTTGGTGTTCGTCACTGTGCAAACAGATCGATCTGGGGAGTGCCCCATTTGAGGAAAGGGTAGTCTGCTTGATCCTGCCGACGTTCCCACTCGTGGCAAGACTGCAGCTCCCTGCTGAGTGAGTCGGCGACAGTGTTTTTTTACTCCTGCCAGTTGAAACAGGATGAAGAATATCCCCTGGGTGACATCCCAGTGCCACAAGTCCTGTGCCTCTTTGGAGAGTGCTGGTGGTATTGTCTGTGAAGACCATCACCACTTTACCCTTGAGAGAAGGCAGCAATGACTTGAGGGCCCAGAACACTGCCCGTAGTTCCAGGACGTTGATGTGCAAATCCTCTCCTCTGGCAATCACAAACCTCTGGCATGAAGAAGGCCTGTGTGGGCTCCCAAACGTTCCATGGAAGCGTCCGTCGTGACCGTCTCCTGGTGCGGGAAGAAAGGGGTCTGGAAATCCTTGCCAGCGGCTAGTTGGGAGCACACGCCCCACCACCCGATTGCTCGGTTGGAACTCCTCGTTGAGCGCGATCCTGTCCTGGAAGCTTCCGGACACCTGGAACCAACGGGCGTCAAGGAACTCCTGTAGTGGGCGCACCCGCAACCTGCAGAGTCGAATGAGGTAAATGAATGACGACCTCATGCTGAGAAGGGACTCGAGGGCAAACAGCCGATGCACCTTGCCCAAGATTGCTGCCATCCTCTCCGACAGTGACACCAGGCATGACAAGGTCGAGCTGGGATCCCAGGAACAAAGCATCCTGCCAAGGAGTCAAGTAGGACTTCGAATAATGCACTGAAAACCCCAGATCCGTCCGTACACGGACGGTCCTCGCTGTGTGGTCGACGGCAACTTCTCTTGATCTGGCCGGATGAGCTAGTTATCCAAATAGGGATAGACGTGGATCCCTTGCAGTCGTAGATTGGCCGCCACCGGCGCCAGGCACTTGAACACTCTGGGCAGCAACTTCTGTCCGAAGGGAAGGCCCTTGAATTGGTAAGGCTTCCCTTGAACGACGAAGCAAAGAAACCTTTGGTGTCCTTTGTGGATGGGGAAGTACACATCCTCCAGGTCCAACGATGACAGAAAGTCTCCCTCTTCCAGCTGCCCGAGCATGTGTTGAAGAGCGACCATTCTGAACTACTGGGACTTTATGTATTTGTTCAGTCGTCATAGGTCGAGAATGGGCCTCCAGTCCCCGGTCAATAAACTCCGGAGCCCCAGAGCCACTTTGGAACTAGCTCTATCACCACTTTCCTTAACATGGCCCGCACCTCCAGCAGCAGCCGGTGGTATTCGAGGACAATTCATTGGAATTCTAGGGAGTGTCCCTGGGCGAGAGGGACCCAGCGGTCGGCGAAGATGGTCTTCCACACGTTGACAAAGTTCACCAGCCGGCCACCGACCGGGGTGCACAGGCCCGACATCTTGGCTGGTTCAATAGAGGTAGACGGGCCGCTGGGGAGGAGAAGGGCCTGGGCCCCCGCCATCGTCGGCGTTGTGGGGCGAGTCCCCAGCACCTTATCTTATCGTGGGGTTGTCGCCCTCGCCTCATTGGACAGAATGGATGGAAATTACATTGTCCTCATCGTCAGCCGAAGAAATGTCAGTTCCCTGAAGGCCTTCCCCTCCCATCCTTCCCTTCTTCGGGTCCAGAGGGGTCAGTCTCGGGTTAAGGTCCGGCATCCTTTCTCTGGCAGCTTATCAGCGGGCATATTCGAAGCCTCCCTCCCGGAAGGGTCAACCTTACTGTTGCCAGAGCACCCTGCGGGTCTGCCCCTACGCCCCTTGAAAGGGATGCCACCACTACCTCGAGGGAGTGGGAAGCTGGTGCACCTGGGCCTTCACAGAGAGGCCGAGCCCTTTGTCTTGCTTGGCGTTCAAGGCTGAATCAGAGTTCTTGTCCCGTTTGGCCTTCTCCTCAAGGGCCGGATCGGACCCTCTGTCTCCTTTGGCCTTCTCTGCAGCGGGTAAGCTGGACACCGTACCCTGCATGGCCTTCCCCGGTCAGGTCTTCCCACGTAGCTAACCCGGGTTATCCGACTTTCTCTTGGATGAGGAACCAGAGCGTTCACTGGAGATGACATGGATGGAGATGAAGGGAGCATCCTGACCATCGTGGGACCCGCAGCAGCGGTGACCCCCGACTGAAGCGGACTTGCAGTGCTTGGCCTTGTGTTGGGGCCCCGCGGGTAGCGCGCCCACAAGCCGGCTCAGCTTTTCTGGATCCAGGACAAGCATGCCCCTGGGTGCCAAACATTGCACAGGCCTTAGCCTGCAGCCACTAACTGTTAATGTCGGCCCCTCAACGTGTGCTTCGAGAAGCCACAGCAAAACGCACAATCTTCCTCCTTGTGCGTTGAGTGAAGGCAATACAGGCACTGGGAATGTTTGTTGCCCATTTATACATTCCGCAAACCACATGTCGGAGCACAGCTTTAAGAGGGAAGGGTTGTCCTTTTCGTCTGACATGATCCACATGATGTAGTCCTGAAGAATCTTCTGGAAGCCTCCAAGAATAACACTCGATGAAAACAGCCCTTGAGGGGCATTGAAAAACGGGTCCCAGTTAGTCAGAAGGATGATCGATAGAGCACACAGGCTTGATTTTTCAGTCAGAATTTAACTCTCAAAAAAATGAAAAATGCCGCCAAAGAACAAAGCACAAGGACTCCCAACACTTGAACGTGCAGTAAAACCTGAAGATGGCTGCATGAGGAGGGGCTTAGGTGGAGGGCAGTCATTGGCTGGGGGCAGTATGACCCAGAGCTCAGTGATGGTAGGAGAAAGACAGTTCAAAAATTAAACAAACCGATTTTTTTTTTCACGAGGATTCCCAGCCCGACGACAGGGAATATTCATGAGCATGCAAATCCATGCCAGACCCATGCTGGAGAACTGTAGTTCTCTCAAGGTTAGCCAGAGAAAGTTTAAAAGGGGAGCCCTTATGGCATCCCAGCAACAACAGGCACTTCTTGCCAAAATGTTGTTAAAAAAAAGTAGGATAACTTTAAAAAGACACGATGCAGAGTAAAAAAAATAAATTACACCCATAAAAAGAGTAAAATATTCTGTGTGTTTGGAGAAAGGTTCCCACTCACTGAGGTATTAAGGAAAAAATAAGCCAACAGTAAAGCAAAATAGTTCTGGGGTTGACACAGGTCAAGATGATTTACCATGAGGTAGAGGTAAGGTGCAGGGGTCCCAATTGGGAGGATCACTGTTTTGCTGGCATTGAGGAAGAGATCATTAGAAGTGCATCAGGCTTGGATGGCAGAGAGGAAGTCGGAGATGAAGGAGGGTGCAAGGGCGTCTGTAGGAAGTTTGAAGAGTTGAGGATCATCTGCACAGCACTGGAAGTTAGGGGAGAAGGAGGAAATGAGGTGTGCAAGCAGAGCAAGGTAGATGTTAAAGAGCCATGGTGAAAGAATGGAGTCCTGAGGGATGCCAGAGGTGGAGGAAGTAGGGGAGGAGAAAGGACCCAGTAGGACTAAGAGCGATCGGTTAGGTAGGAGTAAGCCAGTCCAGTGCCCGCTCCGGGACACCAAGGGTGTCATTGAGCCTTTTAAGGAGGATGCGGTGGTTCATCATTGTGTCAAATGCAGGAGAGAGATCAAAGAGGACGAGGACAGCAGGGGAGTTGGAGTCAAGGGATGCAAGCAGTTCTTCAGAGGTGTTCAGGAGAGCAGTTTCCATGCCTCTCGATGCTTGTAATCCAGACTGATGGTCGTGAAGACCGTCAACAAGTTCAGTGTGGGAGTTAAGTTAGGGGAGGGCCAACTTCTCAAGCAGTTTCCCTAGGATGAGGTGATGGAGATGGGGCAATAGTTGGATGGACAGGAAGGATCTGCTGGTGTTTCTTTTAAGGAGGGGGCGCACAAGGGAGTGCCTGAGGGAGAATAGAAAAGAGCAAATGGCAAAGGAGTGATTACAGAGATCGGCAAAAGCAGGGGCAAGAGAGGAAAGGTTATCCTTGATGGTTATGGACGAGCATGGGACAACCTGTTTGGAAGAGACCTTCATGGAGTTGACTACTCTGGTGACTTCTTCCAGAGAGACAGGGGGAAAGGAGGACGACGAGTGGTCAAGTGCGGTGTGGGGGGGGTTGGGAAGGGGTGAAGGGGGTTGGGAGAGTGCATGACAAGGCTGATGGGGGTTGGAAGTGAAGTGAACGGCGAGTGCATTGCAAAGGGCCTAGGATGGAGTAGGGGCAGAGGATACTGCTGACGGATTAGTTCAGCCGTGCTGTTTCAAGCGCCAGATACTTAGGAAATGGGACAGAGAAAAGTAAGTCAGTGAAGATTTCTCTGGAGGATGCACTGACATAGGTGTCTGCAATTGGGCGGCCAGGGTTTGCAGCAAGGAGGTCATCTGCTTTTTCCATGCATATTTTCTCAGAGAGGGAGGATAGGTGATGGTGTAGCAGTTGGAGTAGATTGGGGAGATTGAGAGTGCCACCTCGGAGCGAGAGGAGGAAGTGAGATGCAGAGAGAAAAGAGGGGAGTGTGTGTGTGTGCTGCAATGCACAGTTCTCGGCCAAGTGGGTGTTGAGAGTTCAAATAAAATCGTGTAGGATGAAGGCACACCTAAATTTGATTTTTAAACTAACAGTCACAAACATTGCAGCATAACACAGGTAATGCAGCACAGCAGTACAGAGATGAGTCTGTGGAAATGAAGCTCAGGGAGTGAAAGTGAAGTTTCACCGTAGGACAGGACATCTGCCAGCAGAGCTGGGCAATGTGAATGACTGGGGAGGCAGAGGGAGTGAGTCAAGTAGGGACGAGGAAGCCACCGGGCAACAGTCAGTACTCAAGTGATGGCAAGAGGGAAGTGGGGTGGATGCCACAGTCCAGAGTTGCGTGGATGGAGTACCCAGCATGATGGAGCATCTTTGCCTGTAGTAGTAGTAGTAGTAGTAGTAGTAGTAGTAGTAGAGCCCAGAAAGGCCTGGACAGTACAGGACCAGACATGAGCCTTAGGAGTAGGCCGGCATTCGCCTGCCGGCAAGTCCTATTTGGGCCTGCTTTCCTCATATGCCCAATCGGTGAGTCTTTTAGGCCCCAGGCACACCACTGCCTACTCGAACAAGGCAGCCATGATGAAATGTGCTAAAGAAAGCGGCCTAGGCAAGATCACCCTGCACCCGGAAACACGGTGCACGCATTTTTTTCAAATAAATATTTTCACTTTTCTTTTGTAAATTAATTTAAAAACGTGGAGGGATGGTAGGAGGGTGCATCTGTGCCGCTTGCGCTGGAAAGAAAATGTGCCCAAAAAAGCCCAAAGAGCTTACATTCTTTTGTTTGCTGCTGGTGGTGAGCCTCTGCCTCGTGGAAGCTTAGGTGTGGGAAGGGGAGGAGGTGGTGCAGAAAAAAAAGGGGCCTTGAAACGTGAAATAAATCTTGTGGAGTTCCCTACAGGTTTTTGGTGCATTGGTGATTCTATTCCAGTAAATTGATGTATTGGCCTCGCGTATATCTTCCCTGTACGCTTTGAGCTGCTGGGCATATGCAGTTGTATTCTGCAGCGATGAGTCTGCCTGCCACCAGCGTTCAAGGGTGGGGTTCTGGGCTTTGAGAGAGGAAGTGAACCATCTCGGACCCCCTATCTGTTGAAGGGTCCGATAGGGTTGAGTGGACTAAGAGCTTCCAAGAGCAATTGGTCAAAATGGTGGATTGAGAGGTGATCCCACTGGAGCGGTAGGGAGGGCAAGAAAGCGAGCTGGCAATCTGCCAGGTCTAGCGTTACTTTGACCTCTGGGCCTGTCGGGGAGGATGGAGCGTCTACGGTGGAGAGTGAAGAAGATGGCAGCATGGTCCATCCAGACTAGTGGGCAAGGCAGGGGCGTGGTGATCAGTTCAGGAGAGCTGAACATTGCACCTAAGTTGTGGTCTGCAGAGTGTGTGGTCCCGATACTAGTTGTGTCAGATGAAGGGATTACAGGTTGTCCATGACGCACTGCGTCATAGGGCTATGTGGGACATTCAGGTGACAAAATTAGGATTTGTTGAAATTAGGATTGATCAGGCACCCCCTTTAGGCAGAGGCTACTTCTAGGAAACCAGGAGCTAGTACATTATGTGTGAGATAAAAACTAACATGTTGTACATTGTGCTTTAAATCTCTTTTACATGTGTTCTTTAGTCTCTTTTCTACAAATTCCCAAACCTACACAGTTATTACATAGCTAGGTTTTGGATCTGCCTTGAGCCAAAGGAGGCAGAGCCACCCTAGGAATTTCAAAGGCCGTTGTTATAATAAGTATGGCCTAATTACTTTGAGTGAAATCTCCTTCCTTCCTACACCAGCAATCATTTCCTGTGCGGGGCAAACCTGTCTAGGTAAAGCAACGCCATTCTACCATCCAATGTGGAAATTCCCTCCATCAACAAAATGATAAGAGTGCTTCCCTAAGAGCAGCATACCAACCCGCGTTTGACATGAAACGAGATGCAGATTTAAAGTTGGAAATCAGACCCCGGCTACCGAACTACAGCTGCTGAGCAATTAGGATATCCTAAACACTAGGGAACCAAAGTTACCTAGCCTCTTGGCAGAGGTAAATGCCATTTGAAAAAGGGTTTAAGTAAACCATGCTGTGTGGGACCACTCAAAGGGCTCAAACGGGTGCCCCTGCAGTGCTAGAAGGACATGGAGTAAATCCATGGGAGTCAAGTAGGACTTTATGTGTGGATTATGGAACACCATGAATTGGATTTCCCTTCAAGGAGGCACATAAGAACCGAGATTTTGTCAGCCTGCGCTGTGTTCAGCACAACCCTAGATTTTGTATGGATTCCACAAGCAAACTCATGTCTCTGGCAGGCACCTACCTAAACAGCGAATTGAAGAGCCAGCCACAGAATGGATGCAGCATCACCCCCTTGTCATAAAATGTCCAGATGACTGTTTGAACCACTTCCACCCACTCAACAGTTATGAAACCAAAAAGGCAGTGCTTTTGTTGTATTCAGATGAGCATTTCAAGCACAATCAGAGAAATCTCCAGTGTCCCGGATGGATCGAGAAAGCATGGTATGCATCCTGAAGATCCAACAAGGCCATGAATTCTGTGAGTAATCGAGGGTCTTATTGTCTAAAGAGTCCCAGTCTTGAAGTAGATAGTTGACACAACCTTCTTCAGTACTTTGAGTTTCAGAAAAAGACCATGATAATCTCGTCACTTCATAACAAGGAATAATGTTCAGTAGAAGCTGCTTCGCATATCAAGAGAAGGGATGGACCCTTACTGCCTGTGTTTTGTTGGATTGATTAAAGTGCAAACCTCAGGCATCCCGAATGGCCGTATTTCCACAGAGTCTATCTGTAACCTTGTTGAGGTATTTTATCCCGAAGCCACAGTGAACTTCATTGACAGGGTTTGGTTTGAGATATTTTACCCTAGATAGACAGAGTACTCCATGTCCTCAAAAATTTGTTCACCACTGAGACAAGTACTGTCCTCAACATTTTCTTGCCCTGAATTAAGATGAAGTACAATATTTTTCTGGGGTGGTATTCTTATTGTGTACCACAGGCCGATGAGTCCTTGCTGTGTCCAAGAACAGCTTTGCAATTCCATTTGTAGCAAGAGGTCAGCACACAACAACATTCTGGATGACTGAGCATATACATTTAGTTATTCAATGGAGAGTGTCTTCAGGCACTAACTTTGCTCACTCAAGTCGGCTTGTTGGTAAAGGCAATATCATCAGGATCCATTTCATTCTTCCTGGACTCATGCTGCCTCACCTCCTCACCATCCAACTTTCACATCCTTATATTATCAATTCTCTAACTGTCCCCTCCTCTTCCACCTCTACCAACCTCCTTGCCCACTTCTATCCTTCATTGAGAACCAGGACTCCCTTCCTTACTCCTCCATCTAGCTTCCAAGTACTCTTCCTCTCCAGTTTTCCTCTCATTCACTTCACCTCAACCAACTTCCTTGTATTCCTTCCCACATCCCAGACTACCCACTTGACCGCTTCTTTTCCTTAAGATTAGTCTCAGCCCCTCCCACTTGCTCCTCAAACTACTTGCCCCCTCTTTCTGTACCTCTTATCCACCATAGCCTTCTGCTATCGGGTCCTTTTCAGGGTGTGACCTACACTCCTTTAACTCTTCATTTTCCTCTTCGCGCCTGACAATAACATCTTTCCCCTCTGTCAACAGGGAAAAGGCTCTCCTCCATTATGTCTATGTCAGCCCTCTCACCGCTTGTAAACCTCCTCAGCCTTGGCTAACCCCATCTCTTTTTTTTCCTTTTTTTTTTTTTAATTTGAAAAGTACTAATCTGATTTTACGCTATTCCCCTTCTCATCATTCGTGTCACCCATTTCAAATTCTTAATACTATTCTCTGTCCTCGAACACCTGATCTTTCTCGCCCAACAACAATCCTTGCACTCAGCCTGCTCCACCCACTCTTCTCCTTCCCAACCTCCTCCTACTTCATCCTCCCCATCACATGACTTACTTCGACACGGTCCACTACTTAGCAGGCACACATCCCAGCTCAACCCTATACCTTCATATTTAATCCCCCCCATCTCCCCTTCATATTTAATCCCTATCTACCCTTAACTAGTCCCCTATCTACCCGCTATCCAATCTGTCCCTCTCCTCTAGATGCCGGTTCCAAACATGCTACTAGTGAACAGGGTATGATCACCCTTTTATCCAAAGAGTACAGTATTAAAACAGCCACAACATTCCAAAAAAGGGTTTGGATATCAGGAATCTGATGAGAGCTGCTGAATCCTAACAAATTGCAGGTTGTGTGCGTGCTTTCCGTAATAGAGTCTGCATGAGTCTCAGCCGCATCTTTTTGAGAATCGGTTGGCAATTAGATCTGTTTGTACTGTGCAGCTGAGCAAGTATCCCTCAGAGCACGAATGGTGGCATATGTGAAGGATTTGATCAAAGTCAGAAAGCAGGATATAAGCACCAACAATTACTACTGAAAAAATAGAATTCACATCTGTATATGGGGTGTGAAAACTAATGTTCTCTGAGAGTTTCAATTGATACTGCTTTTGAGAAGGGTCAGAATATATTAGTCAATGAAGCTTACCCAAAAAAAAAATATAATCATATGCAGGGTTCGATATTGCTGTGAGCTATTGCCAAGGGGACCCCTCTCCCCCTCTACGAAATCCACCTTAAACACGTCGAAACAAACAAACAGAACACTCAATCACGAGTTGGCTTCAAACCGATGAGAGGAACACAATTAGCACTTTTATCGACATGGGACGACCTGAAAATAAACGCAGATGACACCCAATCGGCCCTGCTTCAATTGAACATATCAGGGGCTTTTGACATAATCAACCACGCAACACTAATACAAAGATGGTGGGATGCAGTATACCGGCACCCGCACAGACGTGGCTTACCTCATTCCTAACAAAACAAACCAAAAGAACCTACCTGCCACCATTCACCTCAAACACCAAAAATATATCCTGCGGTGTCCTACTGGGTTCCATCGTCTCCCCTCTACTTTTCAACATGTACATGTGCCCACTAATGAAAATCATTCGATCCCACAGACTTACTGCCTAAAACTACGCAGATGACACAACTGATTGTTTTCACAGAACACAGGAACAAAACAACATATACAACTGCATGACGACGGAAAACCCAAAAACTGAACCCAGCAAAAACTGAAAGACTGCTCAACCGCAGGATTCGATGGAGGGAACCCACAACTGGACTGGCCAAGCAGCATGGGCACACAACCAGAGACTACGAATGTAGTAAACAACCTAGGAATACTCATGGACAATGGACGATCGCTGGAAAAGCAAGTCACCATCGCCTAAAAGTACTTCTTCCTGCTACAACCACTGAAAGGATTACGCACTACTTCTCCTTTCCCCACAGAACCCTCACAATCATATCCCCGATACTCACAAGAATTACCTACGCAAACAGCCTCTACCTAGTAATGCCAGAAAGACTCATCAAGAAACCCCAAAGGGTGCAAAATACAGCAGCTAGGGTCCTACGAAGACTCAAAAGAGCCCATATCACACTAGCACTGAAAAGCCTACACTGGATTCCTCGTGAAAAAATGCATCAAATTAAAAGCACTCTGCATTGCCCACAAAGCCTTCCACAGACAGAGCAGAGCTCCTCCAAGACAAGATTAGCCAGTATCACCCAGGAAGGGAACTACGATCCAGCAACGACCTACCAACCGAGGCAAAACACTATGAAACAAGGAAATTCAGCGTTCTCACGTATAATTGATAACACCTGGAACACCATGCCAAAAGTAATTAGAACCACATCACCTTCAGGAAACTGCTAAAAACCTGCCTATTCAGTAGACAATAACAACCTGAAGGGACACCAGCAACACTACCACCACAGAGAACCAGAGAAGACGAGAGGGGCCAAAGAACCACAAACAAGAACCTGGCTCGATACTGTCAAGCAGTATCCAAAGGGCCGCCCCAAAGAGAGAGCACAACAAACTGACCGACTTTACTAACCCGTTTCCCTTCCTGCTCTTCTTACATAACTGATGCCTCTACACCAGATCTTGGATTAGCCACACTCCTAAACAAAGACATACAGAGAACAATTACTACGCCGACATCCAGAGCGAACAACCCACATAGCCCAATACCATCTAAAATGCAACAACACACCAAGAGGCAGGACTACCTTACAGCTACAACCACCTGTGACTAAATCCCTTATGGACACAATCTAACCAGTGCACACGACCAACCCATCGTAACCACACAACACTAACACCAAGACCAAATGCCAACAAAAACACTACCACACACCCGAGGCATAGAATCTTACCATACGGTTGCAATGTGCAAGGCTCACTCACAAATGAGCGCATGCAAAACGACACTCGCAGATGCCACTTCCTCCTGGTTCTGGACCCATCCTCTCACCCTTCACCCTGCCCCCCGACAAACCTGCCCACCCCCCCTTTTTGCACAGCCACACAAGGGCCTTGAGACTGCCTGTGGGTGGTAGCAGTGCACGGTGCAAATCAACTTAACAAAACACCAGTAATGATACTATAAGAAAACATGACCACCATGGCTCTGCCACACACTCCTGTTGGATTTGCCTTTAAAATGTCTTGTCACAACAATGTCCAAACTGGCTGCACAATGAAGGCAAGTCTAAATGCGTACTAATGCTGCTTATGTTTGCTTTACCCTTGATGCCCTAAATGCCAGCCTAGACACAACTCACCATGCTTGCTTGGTCATAGAATCCCAGTGTAGCCACATAAAAGCATATGTGCTGTCAAACACATTTTGCACTGGCATCTACGATACCCATTTAAAAGTGCATCGTGATTGGGGCTCCAAGATGGTCACCGAGGGGAGAGCATCATGATCATGGAGCTCCAAGGCATAAAATAAGCAGTGTTGCATACCAATTTGCTATGCAATTCCGTAGGTTTGCTATTCAAATACTTGTGCAGCAAAGTTAGCTATTTAAATTGCCCTCTTCAATGAATGCAAAGCTTCATCTCCATGTGTTACAGTAACATTTATGTTAGTGTATCTAAATTTCATAGTGTCCACTGCATTTCATTTTGCTGGGAAAGATGCATCATATTGACAAGTGAACATGTTTGAAAATGTACATGATCAAATTCTTTTGATGGCAAACCTAGTTCTGTAACCTGCAGGTTGCATACATCTTGCAACTGGTGCTCAACCCATGAGCAAGCCCATATTCCTTGAAATTCTGCATTATTGTTCTGTTGCTTTATACCAGGTACCCTGAAAGTAAGATGACAACAAACTACAATATTCCACCTAGTTTGCTCAGTTCTCAGCATGCTACGCAATCCACTTTGCTTTATCTCTTTCTTACCTCTTACATATTGAATACATAAAGCAAACTAGATGCTTACGCAAAGTAGTGATCAATAGTTCCATCCAGTCTGTACATCTACAGATCTACTGCCATACCAAACACTGTAGTTGGCCTCCAGAGTACGCTTTTCTTTATGATTGTATTATATATTACCAACTGCAGGAGACAGCTGGCCAAACAGTTTTCAGAGCCTTTTTTTATCATATCTATTTATTTGTGTCCATTCATGCACCTATCCTTTTAGATTTTACAGACACTAATCTATGGCTCGCAAAGTCCGCCCACTGCATAATCAAGTAGATTTTATAAAGGGTGAGTAGCATTTGCAAGAGATGTTTGAAACTTTGATTTAACATTTACTTTGCATAAAAATGTCAAATAAAAGTTTCCCTGTGCATGACTGGCATCTGGGTGGCAGAAGTGTGTTAAACATAAAGTGGGCTTGTAGGGACATGTACCATTTTAAAGAAATCACATTTTAAATGCCTTGTCCTCCATTGCCAAGGGTCGAGTGCATTTCTCTTCAGTTGAATAGGTAAACAAAGCTACCCGACCTGAATTTTCATGGCCCGACCTGAATTTTCATGGCCCGACTCCTATCACAAATGTCTTATTTCAGCGGTACAAAAAAACAGATGCGTTGTTGCTCATTTCATGGCTTGTGTACAAATTACTTCTGGTGACATTAACAATATTAGTACAAGATTGCTAATCAAATGAGCCGTTTGCTAATGAAAAATAATTTAATAAGTAAACTCTGCTAATCAATTTTTGAAAACTAAATGTATGCCTTGCAGCTCTCATCCCCCCATGGCCAAAGGTAATAAAGATAGATTAAAAGAGCCTTCCCCGGGCAGGGATTTATCGATGTAGGCTGCGGTGGTGGAATGCAGCAGCCCGGATCACTGGGGAACTTCAACAGAGGCGGGTGTGCACCCTTCGCCTCTGCCGTGGCTAAGGTGCGTAGGCACTGTGCCTGCAGCAGGTCAAGCTGAGGGACCCGCTCGCAGACCACGAGCAAGCAGAAGCACTCGGTGAGACCGGGGGCAGAAGAGGACCCAGTGCGGCTGCGAGGCGGGTTGGCAGAAAGCAGCCGCTTACAGACGGTAGAGGAGCACGTCAGGAAGGAGCTGCCTGCGATATTGGAGGCCCACATGGGGCTGGATTCGTGGAGCAGGGGCTCCCCTGCTGGAGAGCAATAGAGGGAAGATCGAGGCGGGACCGAGCTGCCCCCACGCTGAGAAGCAGCGTCTCATCGGAGAGATCAGGCGATCCGCAGGGGCCATACCCGTAGCACACCGCTGAGAGGTGCATAGCGGAGAAGAGCACCTGGAGCAGCCAGGGGGCCCGAGAGCAGCCAAGGGGCCTGAGAGGGGCCACACAACGAAAGCCAAGGAGCAGAAAGGCAGCGAACCTGAGGTGCCCCTTGGGGGAGAACCATCACAGGTCAGCGTGCGCCATGGCCCAAGGAAAGGGTGCAAGCAGGCAGAGGCTGGCCAGTGCAGACAGTGATCAGCAGGCAGTGGTCACCAGCTTTGAGCAGAGTAACAGTAAGGAATGGGGGGGGGGGGGAAGAGTGGTGGGAGGGCCCCTACCCAAGCTTTGAAGCCAACACTTTGCAAAGAAGTCCAGGGGAGGCCCTGTGGTGTTCGAGTCGGCACGTCTGGAGGCCCTTTGAGGTACATTTAGGAGCTGCATATAGTGCCTCAGCCAGCACACCCCCATCCAGAAACACAGCAAGGGAGACAAGGGAGCAAGAGGGGCACCACGCATAGGAGAGGGACCGGTGGAGCCATGGCCTCCTCGGGCCAATCCTGATGCTGTATAGAGGGCTAAAGAGTCCATCTACATCTGTGGTGGCCACTTGGTTGGGCTCAGGGCAGAGTGATCCTGGCACCAAGGCCAGGAGGAGGGTCATTTGAAACCCGAGGAGGACAACATATATTGGCTCACCTGCACACAATTAGAGGGCAGTTCCAACCCCCCCTCACCCCCCAACAGGTGGACCCACAAAGCGGTGAGGGCGGAGGTTCATATCCCCTGAAAAAGGGGCCAGAAGAGGTCCGAAGTGTGTCAAGCACTCCCTTGTGCACCCCCTCCTCAAGAAACCCTCTTCCGACCCCTCCTGCCCGGCCAACTATCGCCCAATCTCCATTACTCCCTTCCTGGGCAAGCTCCTGGAGAAACTGGCCATCTCCGAGCTTAACCTCCATGCTGAATCTGTTGGTAATCTTCATGACCATCAATCCGGCTTCAGAGCGGCCAGAAGCACGGAAACTGCTCTCCTGAACATCCGTGAGGACCTGCTCCTGAACCTCGATTCTAACACTCCCTGTGTTCTCATTCTGCTCGATCTCTCCTCTGCCTTTGACACTGTCAACCATGCCATCCTGCTCAACCGTCTCCGTGATAACCTGGGTATCACTGGTCAGGCTCTGGCATGGCTGACCTCTTTCCTTTCCGGTCGACCCTCCCAGGTCCAAATGGGCTCCTTCCTCTCTGACATCTTTTTCTCCACCTGTGGTGTCCCCCAGGGATCCAACCTCTCTCCCTGGCTTTTCAACCAGTATCTGGCACTCCTTGCCCACCGCATCGCCGCTCTCTGCCCCCACTTCCAGTGCTATGCGGACGATACCCAGCTCATTTTCAGGCTACCCTCGGCCTCCTCCTCTCCTTCCCTCATCTCTGACTGTCTGTCTGCTATCCAGGAATGGTGTGCCGCCAATGACCTCTGCCTTAACGCCAGTAAGACTGAGATTCTACTCATCGGCGCACCCACTCCCTCCTTCCCCGCAGCTCTCTGGCCGGCCTCCCTTGGCCCCCTTCCGGCCCCTACCTGCAAGGCTAAAAACCTCGGGGTCATCTTCGACTCCACACTCTCCTTCTCTCCTCATATATCTGACGTCTCTAAGAAGTCACACTACCAGCTGCACCTCCTCAGAGGTATTCTTCCCTTCCTCTCCTTCCCCCAGAAGCTCACTGTCTCCCGAGCCCTGGTTCTCTCAAGGCTGGACTACTGCAACAGCCTCTATCTTAATCTGCCTGCCTCCACTCTCCGCCCTCTGCAACTTATCCAGAACAGAACTGCGAGACTTGTCCTTGGCCTCAAGCCCAGGGACCGTATCTCTCCAGGACTGAAATCTCTTCACTGGCTCCCAGTGGCTGCGAGGATTAAGTTCAAAACCCTCTGCATTGTCCACAAGGCCTTCTGGGGCCTGGGGCCTAAATACCTTCAACTCTCTCTTCCTAAATATCTTCCTTCACGAGCCCTTCGCTCATCCGTCTCCAACTCCCTCATGGTCAGCCGCTTCTCTAAGCAACGAGCTGGGGGTAGATCTCTCTCCGCAGCAGGGGCCTCCCTCTGGAACAGCCTTCCTGCCTCCCTGAAACTTGAGGAGAACCATCTCCGGTTCCGGAAGCACCTCAAAACCTTCCTCTTCGCTTCTGCCTTCTCTCTCCCTCTCCCCTGCTAAACCTTCTTAACTCCCCACTGAATTCTGCACTAAACCCGCATCTGGGCCACTCTCAGCGACCTCGGTCCAGGGTCCAGCCACTCTCCACTTGCACTGCCTCCCTGGCTCCCCCTGCACTGTGGGACTGTCACTGTATCCCTACAGCCCCCTTCCCAGCACTTCCCAGCACTTGCTCTGCACTCACCTCGCACTTGCCACCAGCTGGCCCTTTTTATTTATCATTTATTATTTATTTTTTATTACGCTACTTACCTTGTACTGCACTTTCCCCCCACCTCCTCCCCCTGCACTTTCTCCTTTTCCCCTTACCTCTGCACTTGCGCGATCTGAATGACACCTGGCCTAGTAGGATCGTTTGTCTGTCTTCCCCTCGTTTCACTCCCTCCCTGCCTCGTCGCGCCTTGAAACACTTGTGTATAGGCGCGTTACAAATACCATATCATATCATATCCTATCATATCAGGGAGAAGAGGAGGGGGCAGGGATCCACGCCCAATCAGACCTACCAAAACACTATGTCCAAAAAAAGTGGAAGGACATGAAAGCTGCCCCGAAGTCAGTAAAGAAACAACAGGAGGGCAATATGCAGATACTCTGGCGCAGAGACAGAAAGGTACTGGCTGGAGGAGATCAAGGGCAAGAGGGCACTGGCAGGCACTGCAAAAGATTAAGTAGTCACCCAGGAGGTCCTTCACCAATGCTTTCAAGATTTTGGGGACAAGACAGCGAACACCATTCGATAGCAGTTGAGCATGATGCGTGCAGACCTGTCCCAATCGTTGCAAGAGGTGAAAGGGGAGTTAATGAAACTAGAGGAGAGGACTGATGCAGAGATCGCAATACAAGAGGTTGCAGGGGTCACAAGGAAGATATACGAGCTGGTAGAGCAATTAGCAAGGATCACGCAGAACTTGAGACCCAGAGCGAAGACCTTGAAAATCATTCGAGAATATAAGGGCCTTGCTGGGGCGGTTGCAGACAAGGATCTATGCACGATGGCGCAGCAAGTGTTGACGAACCTGCTAGAGGAAGATAGGGATAGAGCTGGACTGCATACACAGAGTGGGGCTAAAGAGGGGAGAGCCAGGGGCCAGACTCAGATTTAGTGGTGACCTTATACGAGTAAGGGCATAAGGAGAAGGTGCTGGCTGCTGCCAGGAGAGGCAGATCAATCAGCTACAATGGCTCGGAACTTTAGCTATTCCAGCATGAATGACGGCCTGGTGGTGCACACCCTAATGCGAGCTGACATACGCCATAAAGTTAACTTTCCTTTTTGGACTACTGTTCGAATGGGAAGAGAAACAGCATCAGGTCACCACCTCCGAGGAAGGTACATGGGTACCTAAGATTGAGGATGAAGGGTCATCAAGGCAATAACAAAGACCGGCAAGAGATCCGCTCAAGAGAAAAATGTGGGAGTGGGACAAGGTTTTCGACAAGAGGCTAAAACATGGCCCTGTTTAACTCCCCTACGAGGGGGCGGGAGTGGAAGGTGCCCACACACCCATCAACACAGGAGCTTCACGCTGAGGGAAAAGGGGGGGGGGTAACAGGAAGGAATGCTGTAGGGTGCCTGGGGGAGTAAAGGGAAAGGTACCAGGGGGAGGTGGGTGGTAGAGGTGGTCTTGGTTTGCTCTGGGTGTTAGAAGGGCTCAATTCCAGAGCTGATGGGATTGAGGGGGTTGGGGGCTAGAGGCCGGTCGAGCCCACCCAGCAGGAGGTGCGAGGTTGAGATCACAACGGCAGCCACTCATCATTTGTGCGAGCCATGCGGTAAGCCGACCATGGGAAAGAGGGAAGTACTTTGCACGGCCTCCCTAAATATCAGGAGGCTTAATTCCCTGGTTAAAAGAAGGAGGGTGGTACTGTTCTTGGGGCAGGGGAAGTCGGGAATATTAGCCCTCCAAGAGGTGCACAAACGGAGAGGAGACAGGCATAAGCGGGTACCGTCATTTGTTCCAATCCATCACCCCAGGGAGGATGGGGGGGGGGGGGGGGTTACTTAATATTCAGGATATCCCAGGCTTCTAGGTCATAGCTACAGAAGGGGACACAGAGGGTAGGTATCCGGCGGCCTCTGGGGACATATACGGCATCCCCGTGAATTGTAGATCCCATTTCCTGAATTCTTAACCTGGTCCGAATGTGCGATATTGGTCTCTACTTTGCGGCATCAAGCAATACCTTTTTCGGTGCCTGCAGAAAACGAACCATTTTTCTCATCTGTGCATAAATCTTGCACCATCAGCATGCTTTTCACCCTAAACGATGCCATTGTAAGATGGCCACTTCACCTTCAGGCACAGGAGTGCCCCTTCCGTCTTCCTTGTTTTTGGTGTCCCAACGCCTCTAATTGGCCACCTTCGGCCTCATATCTCGGCCAATAGGGAGCCACCAGGCAAACGCCGGCCTCCCACCCAAGGCCCACACTCAAGGCCATGTTTGCATCTGTCCGCGTCGGGACCAGTTCCGGAGCTTAGATACTTACACTCCTTGGCACATAAGTCACACTGATACGGTCCACATTGCTTGCAAACGGCACCACACTCCAGCCTGTCGATGCAGGACCTCCCTACAGATTTACCAACCGAGTCATATTTGAACGTACTTTACTCTGCCTCCCCTAACGTGTTACCATTCACCTTGCACCCTGTTCAACTAAAGTAAACTTCCACAGTGGCTCTAACTTGCCCAAATTCGTACACTCGCATCAGTGTCACTCAAGCGAGACATTTATACACTTGCTCACCTTCAAGCATACGTCTGACGCTATCCCAGAGCCCCTCCTGAAGCAGTCAATTTCTCGCTTATCAACATCGTGTTCAAAGTTGCCTCCTACATTTACATATCAACAGCGTCGTACTGCATCCAACTTGTGGGGTTTTTTTCCCCTCCAGTTTCTCAATGGGATTCCTACTATGTGGATTGTTGACTATGTAGCTGTACCTACCAATATTGAAATGCACATACTAGAGTGCCATATTCTGCCTATTGTGATGTTCCGGTATATGACTGCAAACGTTAATGAACCACACTTAGCCTATAATGATGCAGTCTTAATACTCCATGTCATTTAGCTGCACCTACTCCGAGAAAGTACTGTTTCAACGCTATGAAATGATGTTCTCATTTACTCAGCCCAAACAAAATACCCCCTAGGATACGCTGACCACAGAGCCAATTATTGCATTACATAACTGAATGGCCTGTGCCTTGGCAAATCGATAGTTTGCGACACACAGTTCAATTGTGCCGTAGTACTTTATCGCCTAGGTGAATATTCATGTCAGAGCGTGCTTGGTACAGTACCTGATGCATCATCTATACATTGCTAGCACCCTCACCTATTAAACTGCCCATTATTATAGCCACTACCATCTCTGGTCATCCATTTGTTAAATAACACGTGCTGGAAGTACGGCATTCCTGCTTTTTGATTTACTGCAAAAAACATGTGTTGCTACATTTGCATTTTTTTTCGTGTGTCTAGATTCACTGCAGATTAACTTGTGTTGTACCTCTTGTACTCGTATATTCTATTTTAGCATAATTTGCCGTCTTGCACATTAGAATTGCCTAATCACAAGTATCTTATACACTGCTACCTCTGACCCAACTTGACCTATGTACGTGTTGTACCTCTTGTACTCATTGCAGAATCCATTTTCGCATTACTTGTTTATTACTGCTTTGCATATTAGTATTGCCTACTTACACGTATCTTATACCCTGCCATCTCTGACCTAGTCACCTAGCCCACTCCTGTCACAATTTCCGATATTGCCCTCAATTTCACTTGACTGTGCAACCCTAGTTATGAACCTGGCTCAGCATAAAACAGTGACTAACTTAATGCTCATCGGCCTCTTAAGCACTATTCTTCACCTGAATCCTAAAATGCCCACTTCTGCTATACCTTCCATACTTCCGAGTGGCGACTTAACCATGGCGAATACGACCCCCATCTGGAAAAAACTCCTACCTCCCTCCAACCAAATCAGACCAACATACTTCTTGTCACCTCTCTTTCCACAACCGTCATCAGTGAAGACATCACTCCTCCGTCATCTAATCTAACACCAGGCCAATGGATACAGCGTTATGCTAGCAGGCCTAAACCTAACCAACCGTGCATCACAAGTTGGAGAAATCACACACTAGGATCTAGAATCGCCACTCCTTCCTCCACAACTAGTGTAGGGACAACTCAGCCCCCCCGTCAAAACGGGCTCAGTCAACCATACGTCCAAACTCAATCATGGTCCCTCATCCCTTCCCCGTAAATGTAGCAATAAAAAATGGACTAAAGAAACACCCACCATTAAAGAAGCACTTATCAACGTTAGATCGCTAGTAGCCCACGGCACCGAAATTGCTGACATTATCACAGTCAACCAACTAGATGTCCTAGCGGTCACAGAATTACGGCTTCATAAAGCAGCCGGACCAGCCCTCTCACTAGCTGTCCCAGAAAATGTCAACATCACCAGACTAGACAGAGAAACATCTAAGGGGGGGGTAGGGGGGAGGGGGTTGGGGGATTCACATTTATCTCCAAATTAATTTGGGCCAGAGAGCGATTGAACGTCCACCTTTTTCTATCTGCAGAAATACTCTGTCAAATTACCATTATCAGCCTCACGTACTATCACTATGCACCTGGTCTAAAGACCCCAAGGCCCCATTGGGACATTTGAAGAAGACATAACCTTGCTCAATACAAAACACCAAACCTGGTTCCAAAACCATCATACATGGAGACTTTCACTTGGGCCTGAACGATCCGAACGACGCCAATGCTACCATTTTAGCCAAAACTATCTCAGACGCAGGGCTTACCCTCAGGAGCCATGGACCTACAAATACTAAAGGTCAAACCTTGGACTGGCTCGCAGATATCAATTGCACATCCTCCATAACTACTATCGAACAGTGTGCTTGGACTGATCAATATCTGATCTCATTCACTATACAAGACATGCCTCAAACCATTGCAGCCAAAACTATGGCCCCGCCAGCACCAACGAGAAACAAAAAGAATATTAGTAACTTTTTTGCCTTTTATCCAACCAATCACCAATCTAACAAACGCATCACCTGACTCGACCCGACAGTTCTGGTCGACCTTTACAATAGTACCATCAATATGGATTTTGACTCCATTGCCCCGCTTAAACTTAGTAAAGAGAAACCTAGAGCTCACTTGAACTCCTGGTTTACTCCTAATCTCAAAGCCATCCATAATAAGAAAAAAAGACATGCTGAAGCCATCTGGAAAAACAACCTGTCTGAACAGAACAAGAAAAAGCTCACTGATCTTGCAAATAGGTACAAAAAAGAAATCATCCAAACTAAAAAAAGATACTTTCAATGAAAGAATTAAAAAAATCTAACTCCTAGTACTAGGGAGCGCTTCTCCATCCTGAGAGAATTAGAATCCCCTATCACTCCCATTGATTTGTGCATCAAAAACAAAACTTGGTGCACCAACATACAAACTGCCCTTTGCAAAACAATATCCTTGCTTCAAGGAAATATTGCACCCAAAAAAAAAAACAAAAAAAAAAAACAAAAAAAAAAAAAAAAAAAAACACACGCTACACCCGCACTTGAGACACAAGAAACCATACTGCAAGAAATAGCCACCAAACAAATTAAACCTAGGAACCGGTTTCTATCTATCAATTTCAAATCTATCTCCACAATAGAGGTCAAAAAAATCATCACGTCTCTTAAACCTTCTAGATGCCTCAGGGACACCTGCCTGGCACCTATGTTATGTTAGCAGTACTTGTATAGTGCACCGTCACCAATGGAAATGGTCCCCAGGCGCTCTGGCGGATCTGTAAACAGGAAGGGTGGGTGTAGGATTAGTCAGGAGGCTGAAAAATGGCTGGATACTACCCTTATTTTTTTTTTTTTTTTTTTTTTAAACCTAGACTCAAGCATTCCAACCAACTACAGGCCAATCAGAACGGTTCCATTCCTCCTAAAAATCCTTGACAAGGCAGCTTACCTCCAGATGCAAGCATACCTGGAGATCAACAATCTACTAGGCACCTGTCAATCAGGTTTCAGACCTAGACATGGGACAAAGACTGCCCTCTTTGATCTGAAGAGCCAATTAGACGACCATAAAGACAAGGGGAAGCTTCTATCCTTCTCATCTTGGACTTATCCGACGCGTTCAACTTGGTTGATCATAAAATTCTAGGTAACCATTTAGAATCAGCTGCCCACTTCTCAAAGGAAGCAACTACTTGGATCAACTCCTTTCTCGAGAACAGATCCATGAGAGTGCAGCAGATCCAGTACCAATTACATGTGGAGTCCCTCAGGGATCCTGCGTCTCTCCAAATATGTATAATATATTTACCAAGCCACTCTTAGATATACTAGATAATCTGGTTGTCTCATACCAACTATGCTGACGACACCCAGATTCTCATCCCTATCCAAGGGGACTAGGACACAGATATAGCCATGATCAATAAAGTCTACCTAATCATACAAACCTGGATGGATGGCCACACATGGTTTGTGTCTCAATGATGAAAAGAGAGCACTCTTAATCATTGGATCAACTAACAGACAAAACAAACTCCACCCACCCCCCCAATATAAATATTTTATCATAGATGGAATGAACATTAAAGTCTCTAAGGAAGTTAAAAACTTGGGCTTTTATCTGGCCTTGTCACTTACCTTAACAAGCCAATGTGACCGCCTCTGCCACTAGCTATACCTGCAAATTGATTCACGCAGGCAAACCATTCTTGTCCACTGAAAGTTGCACTACGATTGCACGTGCATTGATCCTATCCAAGCTTGATTATTGCAATGCCCTTTATCTGGGTATGAGCAAACATAATATTGATAAATTACAAACCCTTCAAAATAATGTTTTACGATCTGCACTAGGTATCCCAAAAACTTAACACATCTCCAAGGACAGATGTGCTACCAACTGGCTAGCCATAAAAGATAGAATAGAGCTTAAATCATTAAACCTTACATACAAATGCCTTGTCAATAAGACCCCACAATACCTTATGGCTAGATTCACCAGACACCTGAGAACGCCCCATCAGAAAGGTGCATACGAACAGCCTCAGAGTGCCGACATTCAAACTTACCAAAACAGGAGGATCCAGCTTTCCAGTCATGGCGTCCCAACTTTAGAATTCCATCCCGGACTCCTTAAGAGCCTTACCATCCTTTTATTCATTTAAGAATAATGCCAAACTCTGGCTGCATTCTTGCAATTTCTGACCTCCTGCAACCACTTTACTGAAACATGTCTGCACCTGAAACTGTAAATACTGCTAAATTGTGTAGTATAGTGTATGTTATGTCTGCACCTGAAACTGTATTTGCTGCCAAACTGGGTACTATACTGTATATTATGTAATAGAATGCCACGGATGGAATTGTGCCTTGGCGCATGTTTCTGTCATAATCACTTGTAACCTGCATTGTGCCCAGATGCCTAAGGGCCCGGTCAATACGGGGCAAGATGGATTCTTGCGGGCGATACTCACTAAATTGGAGACTTTTGCTAATGGGCAGACACCATTTGTAGGCGAATTTAATCTGGTCTGGTACCCAAGAGAAGACAGGAGCACATGGGTGCTCCACAACCAGGTGGCGCCATGTGCCTGCTTGAACGAACACATGGCCCAATTGGCATTGGTAGATGGCTGGAGGGAACTGAAGCAGGGCTACACATTTTATTCCCACGCTCATAGATCCTTCTCAAGGATAGATTACTCCTAAATTTCAAGGTCACCATTGGGTAGGGTCACAGGGATAGAACTAGGAGTGATCGCCCCGTCAGACCATGCGCCCATAACAATTACCTTAAATATGGGTCCGAACGAACTAGGCCTATGGCGGTGGAAGTTCCCTAACCACATACTTAAGGATGGAATCCTATGCGAGGACATAAAGAATAAAATCTTGAATTACTTTGCACTGAACGCAACAGAGGGTGTATGCGACCTGGTGGTGTGGGACGCGTGTAAGGCAACATTGAGGGTGAGCTCATCGCTAGGTACCAGAGGGACAACAACTTGGTCTCTAACAGGGGAATTAGAAGCCAAGCGTAAACAAATAATGGCTCAAAAGACAAATAGGGCATGGAGTATGATGCAAAGGGAATATCGGCTGATTAGGGGGCAATTAGATGTTTTTCAGATTAGAGCTTCAGAGCGTTTATTGCTCTACCTCCAAAAGAGGTATTATCCCAAAGCCAATACTACGGATCATCTGTTAGCGAGGTTCATTAGGAAAAAAGAAGCGTGGAGGACAATATTTTCTACCCGACATCATTTCGGTCTTCACAGAATATTATTCATCCCGGTACACATCAGATTCCACTGAGGAGGGAGCCAAAAGGAAGACCTGTTCCGGGGCCCTCTCCCCAAGAATGGGAAGAACTTCCGGGAGACATTAAGAAGGGCAGCTATAGCTGACTTGCTATCGGGAAAGGCCACATGCCCGGGTGGCTGTCCAGCATGTTTCTACAAAAACTTTAGAGAGGCACCGATACTGCGCTTAGCCCAGCTCTTGAACCCTTTGAGGGGGAATTGGGGGCATGGTGTATCATCCAGGCCATAGAAGCCATGGTTGTGCTGCTATTAAAGCCGGGCAAGGATGTCTCTATGGGGTTCTAACTGGCCGATTGGCCATATTAACCTACGCACAAAGATCTATGGAATGGAAGTGATGGAAGGCATTGAATGGATGGAATTACCCTACCCTCAAGTTCCCTTGTGTACCCACTGTGCACAATCTGTGTACCCTGCTTTCTTGTTCCCCATGCTGCTGTTGTATATCCATATGGTCACCTCCCATCACTGTAAGCCCAGCCCCCTGTCACCGTGTGTCCCCTGCCATCCGGTTCCCATGATGTCGCTATGTATCAGAATGTATTACCCAACCCTCTTGTCACCGTGTGTGCCCACCGTGCCTGTGTGTCACTGTGTACTCTGCTTTCTTGTTCCCCATGCTGTTGCTATATATCCGTATGCTCCCTCGTGTCGCTGTATGCCCAGCCCCTTGTAACTGTGTGTCCGTGTGTTGCGGTGTTCCACGTCATCCTGTTCACATGCCTGGTCTCGGGCGCTTTAAAGATGAACCATCATATCACATCACTATGCTTACGCTCTACTATACACCATCACACAACTAGAACACAGCTATTCCCCTGATAAATTTTCGGCCTAGCTGTTCCCTTACAAACACTACGCCAGAACACCTCATCACCCTAATAAAACGCAGCTATCCCCAGACATTCCAGCCTAGTTGCTCACATAAGCGTCCTTCAGGCCGAGCGCAGCCAGAACCCAGTCTAGGTGTCCACCCACATCCAACTGATACCTTCAGCACCACACCTAACGCTAGGATGTAGCTACCATCCAGGAATTCCATCAGCTGCACACGTAACTGGTACACCCACGCACCCTATGACACTATCTCCCCTCTACTGACCACAACTGCGGTAACCGAGGGCGTTCAACCTACCAGCGCTTTGGATCATACCAACGATATATAGAGCGCGATATAAATGCCAAATAACGTAACATAACACCAACGTTCTGGCGCCATGCCTGGATAAGCTCCTCCCCAAACTGATAAATCCCAACTGGTCGGGTTCAATTAGGCATAGACAGACCTCAGATAACATTCGGTGGGTATGTCATCAGATTGAAAAAGTAAATACATCTAGAACCCCTGCACTTATACTAGTGTTTGATGCCGAGAAGGCATTCGACCAGGTCGATGGGCCACTCTTCTTCCATACCATGGAGGTTCTAGTATTCGGTTCTAAATTCCTATCAATGGTAAGAGCCAACTACCAAACTCCCTCTCCCCGCTCTTATACGCCACCCACCGGGAGCCGCTCTTGGCCAGCATTAGGGCTTACCCCGGATATTAGGGGGGGAATTCTCTTGGGGGGTGACAAGGACAGAGTTTGCTGATGAGATGATTCTCTTGATCACAGAACCAGAAATCTAATTTCCAGAGATCTCGCAGAAACTACTTCTTTGGGGCAGTGGCAGGTTTCAAAATAAATGCCCACAAGGCAGAGTTATTAAAACATGACCAGCCCCTCAGAAAAGGTTCCGTAAGCACAGGGGTATAGTACCTTATAGATGGGTGGAAACCAGCATTGGGTATTTGGGTTCCAGATTACTGGTTCTCTGGGTGCTCTTTACCGGGCACCGGATAAAAGCGGTGGGAGGCGACAGGGTGCTGAAAACTATGTGGCATGTTCCGAGTCAGGACATTAAATCCTTTGCACAGTGCAAGCAAGACTTTGGGCCAGGTGAGGGGGAGGGGGGTGGAAGAGGTATCGCTACTCAACAGAGGCACTGGCTTACAAACGCAATGGTCAGGTCAGCGGCCACCAGGGACCTCATGCCCTTAGAGCGGTTCAGAACAATTGACACGGGGACAGGTATTTGGTAGGAGCGTTATACAGGATTATAGCAGAAAGGGCAAGGAGCCAGGGATGGCACTATATGGAGCAGTGAGAAACTGAAGCAGGGCAGCCGTCGGAGTGAGAACTTTGGACTCATTTATGGGCAAACATCCCCAAGCTCACGCAGGCCATTCAGGGCCAGGAGAGGTGGGTTAAGATAATGGTTCAATGGCATCTAACCCCAGAAAAAGTACATAAATTCTACCAAACTACATCAGCGCTCTGCTAGAGGGGATGTGGTGAACTGGGATTGTGGAAGCATATCTGGTGGGAATCAGCTTTATTAAAACATGACCTGTGCAGCAATTAATAGTATTTTTGGGAGTCAGATGCTGTACAACATCGGGATGGCCATCCTGGGAATGGGCAAGGTTCTGGAAATTCTGCTCTCGAAAGCTCAAAGAAAGACATAAGTCAACCTGATAGTGGCAGCAACGCTTGCGTTGGCCCACAAATGAAAACAATAAGCTGCCCCACAGAACACAAATGGGTTAGTAAAATCAGGAACTTTGTGGCACTGCAGTGGGAGACTTAGTCGATTCAAGGGGCTCACCAAAGGTTGCTCTCAGACTGGGTCATTGTCCAGCCTCACCTGCAGCGTGACTCGCGGGCCACGTGGTGCCCAAGGAAAATTAGATTGCTGGGGCTGGTGCGAGTACTCGCTGCACTTGAGAAGGGCGCCTTCACAGGAAGCTGGGAGGAGATCAGCACTGAAATTATTAAGGGTGGGGAGTTTCTCAAACAGTGCATGGGCCTGTAGAACAGCTGGCGAGAGAGCTGGCCACTCATAGAAACTTGGGACCGAGAGCCATCTACAGAGTTTATGGACTCAGGGGGCGGGGGAAGAGGACTGGGTGCGTTGTTGGTTACATGTAGTCTTACTGTTGAACATGCCAATAAAATACATTAAAAAAAATAAATGTTAATTGTTACTGTGCTGCCCTCACCAGCCAAAATCAACGCACTGGCCCTGCAAAGACACACATTTTTGGACTCAAAAGGCACTTACAGCAGTCACTCACTCATTGCATGAGAGGATCAGAAGTGACCTTCCCATACATTTTATATCCCCCCGCAATTGTTCCAAATAGCCACAGGGAAATGTTTGTTTTACCTCTGCACCTCTTTCGCAAACCGGTATTTAGTTGAAAATGCCCGGAACCCCCTTTCTACTTTGCACAGTTGTGCATTTGGTGTAAAAAGCGCACCTCAATGTGCACAACTATGACGCCCACATGTAAATGTCTTTTGTGCACGGTTCACCACCTTTTTGCACACGTGAAGTGAACGATCCCTTCAGTTCACCAAACACGTTTTTAAAATCTTGGCACAGTGGTTTATCCCTACTGATCATTTCTCTACGTTCATTTCTGAGAGTGTGGATCCGATCGAGGTGTGAGAACGTAATTAGGTTTGGGAAAGGACACACGTGAAGGAAAAAGTACATGGGTTTTTTTCTGTAATTATTAACCCGATATTTGGTCATAGGCAGGTATTGTATTAAATAACATTAGCACCGGGGCCGAGACTGACTGGAAGCGTTAGCCCTAGAGTAGGTGCTGTGTATGCCATCATTTGGGTATTCTGTCAAACTTCGTTAGTTCCAGGGCATGTACTGCGTCTGGCTGGAATCGCTATCCCAAATGATTCCGGTACTGTGTCATTAGCCCCAGAGCAGGTATTGGGTCTGCACTCATTCCCTCCAGCAAGAGGATGCGATGGGCTTTTACCATTAGTGTTAGAGAAGGTAGTGTCTGCCGATATTCATCAGGGTGTTGTTTCTGTGCCTGCACCCATTAGACCTAGAATTGACACTGCGCCTACAGTTATTATCCACAGAAGGGTCATTAGACGAAGAAAAGTACCGAATCTACAGCCATTAGCCCTGGGCAATCATTACTTGCAGAGTAGGCACTGCAACTGGAGATAGTACACTACACTTCTGCAATCATTAGACGGCGCAGGCACTCTCAGTCCCGAACACCAGACTACGGCCTGTGTAGTAGTTGCACATTAGTTACTGCGTCTGCGAGCACTCCAGAGCCTGAACTGTACCGTAAATGAGCTTCGGAGCAACTACTGCGTCCACGACACCTACAATAACAGGCTGCCCAGTGTAATTTCAAAACTTAAACGTGCGTTTCCAGAGGTTGTAAAAGGGCTCCACTTACCAATATAACAACAAAGGCGCGAGAACGATCTAAGCTAACGGATACTAAAATAGATGCATATAACATTCAACACAAAAGCTGGATCGAATGCACTCACCTGATGCGGCCTGGAAACCGAACATTACCGTTTCGTAACAGAGAGGCCTTCTGTTGCTCTCATTATCAATTAAATCACAAATTTAAAGTCCCTATGAGGCCCGAAAGCATTGTGTGTTTTTTTTTAAGTTGCCGACCGTCTCTAATATGCCTTTAAAGCGTCATGACGTTAACGCGTATTTCTGAAATGCCGTTAAGCCGTCGTGACGTTTACACGTAGGACGTCTACGTGCTTAGGAAGACAATCATGGCGGAAGGAGGATACCATGCCGTGCACGAGCAGGTATTTCAATTTTATTGCGTATTTTTAAGGGGCTTATACATTATGGAAGTGTTTCGAAGCGCCAGGTATATTTAATTGCCGCTGGGTTTGTTTTTCCTATTTTGAATTTTGTTTGCAGTAACAGCGGATCTTGGCTGGTAAGTAGTATTTTCAGCTCCCTGCGCCCCACCCCCAAACAGAAGTGATTTATGACCGTGCAGCGAACGCCGAGCGAATTTCAGAGCAGATTTTTTATAATGAAAACAATTTAGCATTTATATAACGCCACAAACCCTCGGGTATCTGAGCGCTCCACGGTGTGTGGTTCTCATTTATCGACCTCGGAAGGATGAGTTTGGCCCTGTCGGGATTCGAACTTATTTCAGCCCATGTTTACCAGAGCTGCATGCTTGCTTCGTTTTCTGCACTGGCTCATGTGGATGTGCCCAATGAATGCCCCTTCCTTTCAGGGCAGAGGTGAGGTGTAGGTACCACAGGGTGGTCTACTATGCTGTCTCGATATGCCGGCTGTGCTCAGGACAGCCCCTGACTACTGCTAGTCTTGCCAGCAAGATAACAATTTGCCTTTAAACTAGCCATACTGTAAACAGAGCTCTACAATGGGTGGGGGCGGGTGTAGGGGGGAGGCGGTGGGCGGTCACATGATCCTTTATTTTTTGACACAACTGCATGATGAATAACACAACAAAATAATGCTGCAAAGCAAGAAACAAAGCACTCGGCACCTGCCTAGTGTGCTGAATTGGTGGAGTGCCTTTCAGTAATTGGGTATTTTTCTTGTGTCAAATCCCACCCCTAATTACAACCATATTCATGCATGGTGAAATATATAGAAAAACAAGATGACCACATGTACCACAACATTTCTAGTGTATAATGTATACTGTTTTAATGCTGTAAAAAGTTGCAAACAAAGATTACCATGTGTTGAATAACAGAATTAAAAAAAAAACAATTGAACATTGAATCGTAAATATGGAGAGGGGAGATGAAACAATTATTTACATCATTCATCAAACATGGTTACACATAACCAAGGTTAAAGAATAAAGGAAACGGATGCTGATAAGTGCAAGTGTGAATAAATGAAAAACCTAGTGCTCAGAGTAAGGGGAAAGGGCAAGAGAGGAAAAGCTCCTCTGATTTTAAAAAAGGGAAAGGATAAATGAAACAGTTTCATAGTGACAGTTCCATGTATTCTAATTTGAACAACAATCTAAACAAATCAAATAGAGGTTGGAAATCCCTCAAATATCTAGTATTAGTATACAATTTATTTCAAAATGAGTCTAAAGGTTTTTTTTTAGAAAAAATGTTTTGGCAATCTTCTCATAAGACTCATATAAGGGGAACCCCCACTGGGTTTGCCATCGCATATAGGGGAAACAGAAAACATATATGAATACTCCAGATTTAGACAGAAACAGCTTTCAATATGTTGTGTCTGCTGCCAAGTTATTTAATAAGTTCCAAAAAAGGGGAACAAATGTTCAAAGGCCGAGAATCTGGAAGCCAATCCCCCTTATCTTTTTTTAGCGTTTCGGTGTTACCACCTTCTTCGGGGCAAATTCATGATACCCTGTTTGGTTCGTGCCCCCTCGCTGCGTTCAGTAGCGCCTGTATTTTTGGTGCAAATATTTGGGTCCCTCCATTTAAAAAATTTCACCAGCCACCACTACTTCCGAGGTTGATAAATTGTGTTTCGTTGACTTGGATACTACTATCGTACTTGCTGTGTTGGGCAAAAATAGCCACGCGTTCTGTCCTTGACTCAGACTTGCTCAGGCTAGTATCGCAAGTATTTTTTGACACAACTGCATGGTGAGCCACTGGCCCCTCATGCACATGTTTGGTCAGTGCGAAGTGATAGGGTGTGGTCACGAAACAGGAAATAAACACAGCTGGGATGTGCGCTTTCCTGCATTTGGATTGTGTCCAGACTGTGTTGTTGCTTCCGGCTGTTGTCGCCAACGTCTTCTTGCCTGGTAAGGGATGCTGTTTCTTGCTTCACCTCCTGCCCCCCCCCCACACATACTACAGTTGGAGGGGGTGCCGAGAAGCGCATTTCCTGGCTCCCCCTGTGGACCCCCGAAGGTGGACACGCGAGGAGAGGAGGTGAGTGGGGACTGAAGCTCTTATTGCCAGTGTTCTACGATATCCACCTCCCCCACTGTAGATTGCTGGGCCCTTTCTGCTGTGGGAGAGCCGGATAACATTCAACACCAGTCCCCCTGCTTTGGTTGCCTTGTCGCTCCTCTGGTCATGGACCAGCTCTGGCAAGGTCCCAGGTCTGGCATCAGACGTCTGGTCAGTTCTCGGGACCTGGTCTGCCTCAGCCCTGGCCATGCTTAACCAAGCCTCCACCTAATCTTCAATATGTTCCTTTCCTAGGCCACCAATTGCGTATTTCCTGGCTCTGTTTGCTCATCCCCTTTTATTTTCTTCTGTCCCGAAAGGGACACTGTGGGTATCAATGGGCGATGAACATCACTGTGGTTGGGGGGGCGGGATGTCATCAATTTTAAGGCATTCTACATGCTTGGCGCGTTTTTGTTGTTGAAATGTTCATTGGAAAAGCTGATTTCCAAACTCAAACGCTGCTGAAACTTGTGTTCACTAGTTTGCTTTGAACGTTTATTTTTTATTTTGCCGGATCACTATACCAATACTCTGTAATTTGTGTGCCCCTTGCTTTGTGTTTTATTACCGGTTATGGTTATAAAGATGCTATGTTTGTCAAACTGGTTACTCCCAAATAATTGATTCTGTTGCGCTGACAGCAGTTATTGGGCAATTAAACAGGGTTCATGGGGGGGGGGCGACTTTTGATTTTCACTAGAGACAGAAATACCCCAACCCACTGGCCATTCCCTGGCCAAACACATTTTTATAGTACTTAATCGAAAGACTTTTTTCAATTACTCAAAATTAACAAGTTTTGCATATATAAATAACCTCTCAGCAACGGACTGTCAACCTGCTGAGCTACCCCGGTAGCGGTCTATTATAGAGCGAGTCTATGCACCCCTAGATGTACTAAAAATCACTGCATTACCAACAGTACTTTGGGTGCACCACTGCTATGGTAGTGATTTAAAGTTGAATTCATGTCTTCCGGTTTTGGGTGCCAGGCCTTCGCCTGCATGGGGCACCATATGTTGCAGGGAAGCCAGGGCCCCTCGTGTCTGGCACAGCCGAGTCTGCTTGTACTTCAGCGCTGTCGCAGAACTTCAGTAAAAGCTAAATGGCTATTACTCGATGCTACTGAGTTTGCTCTGTGGGTTTAGTACTACCGTTTCAGATTCTATTCAGGATGTATAGATGACTGGAATACCTGCAAGCTGGACTTCTCAACTATTCTAGGCAGGGAACAGAAAGGGTAAAATATAAGAAGCTGATGCTTTCTCTCGCTCTCATATTTTTTTGTCTCTTTGACTCAGTATGAGTCACGTTTTCAGGTATGTGCTCTGACTGCTCTATGTTCTTTCTTCCAGCTAGACTGGACTGGCCTATAGGGAACTTTAGAGATTTCCTGGTAGGACTCTGCACCCTAGGTCCCTTGGTGTGCGGGGGAGGATGCGCGCTGACTGTAAATCTGGTACATCTAATATTTTTTTAATTGTACTTTTTCAATTGCAGGAACACAAATTGGCTCTATCATACCATCTAGGGCAGAAAAGTCCCCAGCAGCAGTGGCCCATAAACAATCCTGACATCTGTAGCAGGACTTGCCAATGGTAAGGATGCTTTTTCTTTTAAAACAACAATTTTGATGTGGATGAAGGTGGGGCAATTTCAAATGTGTGTGGACTCACAATTTCAAATGTATAGTGTGGACACCCAATCGGAGATTTCAACTCTATTTTTGAGGCTGTTCTTCTTCGTGTCCAGTTTGGGGTGATATTGAAAGTTCACGTCTTGTGTGGGATTTGCACTTAGTGCACTGTGTACCCTCTCCTGGTTTCCCAGTTTTGGGGCCTGCTTACTAGCTGATGCCTAACACACAAGAACTGATTTTAGCTCCTGCTCATGTAAAGCCATGTATCCTTGACTTCCTGTTTGTTTTCACTGCAGCAGCATCGCTCCAAGCGTGAGTGTACCTACGCACCTGTGTCCCGGCAAGAAAAATCCAGTCCCGCAGGCAGGTAAGCATTTCTTTTCCCTGTGTACCATTGGTTGAGTAGTGCTGAAGGTATTGGTCCTGTGCAATATGCATGCAGGTGTTTTTGTCGCCAATCTGTGGCCTAATCCAGGACCACACTTGCAAATAAAATTCGAGCTAGGACTTCATGATCTGAACTGTGAGTTCTGAGACTTGTATCGGTGCGTTTTAAAAAAAAAATGTATTTTTTTAAATTTTTTTTTTTTTTTTTTTTTTTTATTCAACCTGTATTTCTGATCCGTTTTGCAAGGGGCTCCCCACTCCAGCCAGCTTGTGTCGCAATTCCTTTAGAATCTTTGCATGTGGTGTTTGCCATCTGAGGCATTGTTATTTTTTGAAAACTTGAAATGGTTTTTAAAACGTGACCTACACTAAAGTGGGGGTTTGCAATGTTTTCACAGATTCAGGCTCTGTTTGGAGATGGGTAATTCGTACTAAGTGGAAAATCTTTTTCATTGTACCGATTGGTTAAAACGTCGATTTAGAAAGACCTAAAACTGCCATACTTGTCAAACCCTATTGCACATGAGTGTGAGCAGGGGCTGACCTGCTCTGTGAACCGCAGCAGAGTCGTCTGGGGCAGAGGTGAGTTTTGGGACTGTATGCGAGTATATGCGTCTGTGTGGGGAGTATACATTTGTTGATCCCGGAAGGGGCTGGTGTCTTGGGAAATACAGGGTTCGGGGCCGGTTAAACCACCCGCCCCACACACTCTGATTAACAAGTGAATGAGCTGGAGACAGTGGGGAAGGAGAAGGGGGGGAGGAGGGGCAGTATGATATTTCTGCATTTTTAAAGCCAACCCAAAAATGGCTGAAGAGAAAATAATGATTTTTTTTTTGTTCAGGCTTCACACTGCCGGAATATCACACAGAACCGTATTGTTTCCTAGTGCCCAAAGTTGGTAGGAATCTCAAATGAAAAGCCGAAGGTGAGAAAACGGACAAAAGAAATGCAAAAACACAGAAATAACATGTCTTATTTGGACGTGGATTCAGTTGCTGGAGAAGTTGAGCTGCAGTGAGGTTTATGGTGCTACCTTAGCAAATGACAGCCTGAAGCCAACAACATTTTTAAGGCAGCATTTTGAAAACAAACCATGCTGATTTAGCAAAAAAGATCAGAGATTACTTTGTACGGCAGCTGCACTGTTAAAGATGTGGTTTCAGTACCTGCAAATGCTTTGGACGCTTCTTATGCATTGCATACTATCCGGGCAAAACACAAAAAGCCTTTTACAGATGCTGAAACATTGCCAACAATTCTCGTTGTCAACTGGGTAATGCTTGGCGACGGTGCAGCAGTACCCCCATGTCTGACACCACAATTTTCCGCTGCATCAATGACCTGTCCTTTGATATCCTGCTTGAAACACAGTTTGCCCTGCAGTTGGATGAGGCCACTGGCACTTCAAAAGAAGCTCATCTTGTTGCTCATTTGATTGTTTATGTGAGGTACTGCCGTGGAAAAGAAATATTGGAAGATTTCTTATTTTGTAAACCAATTCAGGGCAGAGCAACTGCATGTAAAGTCTTTGGCATTAAGTTCCTTCTGCCTAAAGTCGGGGGTATGTTTTGGTATTTGCATGGACCTTGCTCCTTCAATGGTGGCTCTCCAGGTAAAAGGTTTTAAATCGCATTCATGAATTCGGGAATGACAAGTGAGGCACTTTTTCCTGGGTTTAGACTGTTGGCTTACCATGGCGACATCTTTGAAAAGTAAAATGTTCTAAACCTTTCCCTGTAAGGCACAGAAACCACTTAATTTGCTATAAACGTCGAAATGTCAGCAATCATTCAAGAAAGAAGCTGGAGCTTTGGAGGAGCAATAGTGTCGGCACATTACCGATGCGTTCGCATTATTAGCGGATGCCCTTGAGAGTGTTTAATGTTGCTGAACTAATAGGAAACCATCTGGTTCAGCCTTTTCTAGCAGATGTAGGTGTCCACCTCCCAATACACCTCCAGAAGGAACTAATGGAGCTTCAAGTGACTGCCTACTGGAGAGCCAGTGTCTGGGTGGATTTTGGCAACCTGTGTGTGCAGAGTTTCCAACTTTATCTATATGTGAAGTCAGTGCACTGTTACCTTTCAGTACCTTTTTGCGAGATTGCATTCTCAGCGCTTGCAGCTCTAAAGGCTAAATATCGGTCAAATCTGGAGGTGGAAATAAACCTGCGGTGGGCTATTGCAATAATTGAACCCAATAGTGACAGGCTGGCTGCCGAAAGACAAATCCACCATTCACATTAGTTCTCCAATATGCCACTGTGAAACTTACAAGTGATTGCATTGACAGTAATCTCAACGTAGTACTTAAAAACATTGTTACATCAGTTGCATTTCAAACCTTAATGTAGGACCGCAATATTGGCTGTTTTCTTTTGTGGGAAATAAATATCGAACACTACTTTTGGTCAAGACCTCTGTATTGTAGCCAAACACTCAATGCTGTGTTTACAAATATTTGTCCTCTTACTTTGATGTATTGCAAGCAATGATTTGGAAAGAATTTAGTGTTTGGCACCCCACCTCCATTTGGGGCTTCATTCTACAACAGCAAGCGATACCGTTCTGGATTCCATGTGTATAGGGGCGCAAGCCGAAGGGGGGAGGGGTGGTGATCTGGGCCAAAAGACCACTGCTGTAAAGTGACTATCTTGTTAACCAGAAATTGTTTAAAACCTAATTGCTATCTTGCTGGCAGTTATATGTTAACAATAATTGATTGCTAGTTTGTAAGAGCACTTGAGAGGTGCCGTTGCTATGTGTATGGTGCATATACAACTCGTACACATGACCAGACCTTCAGTGGGTTTATCATTTATTTATTTGTTAAGCGCACAAAAAACAGCCCGGAGGCATCGTGGCGCTAGTTATAGCAATAGAGAACTTAGTTATACAACAGTAAATACATGATTAATGAGAAAACATTGTAATTATGTATTGGACTGGCAGCGAGAGGTAGCGTGTTAGTTGAAAAGGGAGGTTTTGAGCTTTTTTCTAAAAGCTGCGAGTGTGCTTTCTGCTCTTAGCGCAGGGGGGAGTTTATTCCAAAGTGTAGGGGAATCCTAAGCCTCCTGTCTTGGCCCTGTTTAGTTGAGGTACAGTGAGTTGGTTAGAATAGCATAATCTTGTGGGTTTGGTAGAGATGGGTCTGTGAAGTGTTTCGGAGAGATAGGGCGGTGCTGTGCTGTGGAGACATTTGTGGGTTGTGGTGAGAATCTTGAAGGTAATACACTCTTTGACAGGGAGCCAGTGAAAGGATTGTCTTGCTTGTGAGATGTGTTCTTTTTTCTATATGCTTAAGGCTGCTCTGAATGCGTTATTTTGGGTGACCTGGAGTCTAAGTTTTTTACAGAGGTGCCAGCTAGAAGTGCGTTACAATAGTCCAGTTTAGCGCCCATTGTCACTCTTGCTATTGAGAGGCAGCTTTCTTTGGTTAGGAAAGGTTTGATGGCGTTGATTAATTTGGAGCTTGAGGCGGAGACAATTGCGCTGACTTGTCTATTCATGGAGAGGGTTGCATCAATGTGTACCCCCATCGTTTTAACTGAGGATGAAACTGGGATGGTGCAATTGTCTGTTAAAGTTGACATGGAGACTGTCTAGTTTGGCAAGTGTGGACGTTTGGTCAATAATTAGGATCTCTGTCTTAACCCATTAAGGCATATGCCATTAGTGGCATCCATGTTTGAATGGTGGCGTAGATTTGATTTAGTGCTAGGGCATCTGTGTGATAAGAGCCTGTTAGGGGTAGGAGCACTTGGGTATCGTCTGCATAGTTGGTGTATGCAATCCCAAGTGCATCCAGTTTATCGAATAAAGGCTTGGTGAAAAGGTTATACAGCGTAGGGGCTGTACAAGAGCCTTGTGGGACACTGCATTGTAGTATTGTGGGAGCTGCGTTGGAAGTATTTGAGAACACTTTCATGGCCCTCCCTTCCAGAAAGGAAGTGATCCATGCAGTGGCTTGATGGGCAAAGTTTTCTGAGTTGAGTGAGGCGCGTGGTGAGGGTTCTATGGTCCGCAAGGTCGAACGCTGCTGAGAGGTCAAGGGGGAGGAGAGTGCGGGTTTGCCTGTGTCCATAATGTTAGTCATTTGGTTTTTCAGGTCCAGAAGGGCCATTCCAGTGCTTTACTGTGAAGAAGTCACACTGGCCCAGCGATACTCCATATTTGACTTGTTTGTCTTCTTAAGAACATAGTATTGTGTAGCCTGTGTGAAAATGTGCCTATGGCATATATAAAGGGCACTGTGGTGCTATGCTTGTAGTTTTCACCAAGTTGCCCAGTCGGCTGCATGCTGGTGCACATATGCCTGCTGGCATAGATTTCCCTTGTGTGAGGATTGTTGATGTGTGGCACGTGGGAAGAGTGTGCGACTTTCACAGCATCTTCAATATTGCTTAATACTGAAACTGAGTGCCAAGGGGCACAGTTTTGTTTGGCTGGCATGAAGGCTGGCTAAGTTTTGAAGTGTGACAGAATGAACCGCTGTGTGATACGTGTGCTGCACACACCGCGAGGTGTAGTCTGCGGCCGGGGATCGTTGAAATGCCCCGACTGCGTGCTTCGATTCCTGCTTGGCACAGGGCGCTTTGGGCTTTACTTTACAAAAGCACCAAATTAGATTTGTTGTATTGCTGAACACAGAGAATAGTTGCACATATCGGCCATCCAAGTTCTCATTAAGAAGGAGGGAGGGGGAGGTTTCTCTAACCAACAGTGAACAGATGCTTTCCCCTCCCCCAGACCCCACCCCCATCTTTTATTTCTCATAACATTGCTTGCAGCCTGATCATTGCTTTCACTTGCGTTAATGAACACCAGCCAACACATTTAAAAAAAAAATAAATAAATAAAACGCAACCCTCTAAGTGGCACCCATTAATTGTCCAGTAACTGAAAGATTTGCTTTAAATGAGTGAACTCCCCACCCCCTTTCCACCTCGTTCAAGTCGGGGAAGGTTGTTCACAGTATATGCATCAGTTTGAGATTTGTGGGATGTGAAAAGTGTACATTTTTCTCACGTTCAAAGCACACATACAGAGGTCTGTAAATGTGCCCCCATAAAAATCAAACTGTCTGGCATTCAAAGTCTGTAATTTTGCACTGTAATGATTTTGAATTATATTTTTCACTGCTGGAAGTTAGATGCTATACCCATGAGCAGAGCTGCTCTACTGATTTTATGCCTATTTTAATGAATAAATAGCAAGCTTGTTATTCACAGTGGAGCAAAGTTGTGCCAGCCTTTGGGCTTGGGGGACAGTGTTGGGGTACAGTGTTCTAATTCCCTCCATGACTCGTACTTTCCTCATCTATGTTTTAGTTTGTTCAACACTTGGGGAAATAGCTACATTTGTATTTATTAAATCGTGTACGTTTCAGGTACTCGGACAGATTACTGCATGTGGTAGTGATTGTGTCCCATTCTCTATATAGGTTGATGTTCCCGGAGGGTTTTTATTGCCCT